>NC_139147.1:10762461-11962461 GCF_964270905.1 Leucopleurus acutus | reverse complement strand
CATACATATAGGGAATCTAAAAAAAAAGATGGTCCTGAAGAATCTAGGGGTAGGACAGGAATAAAGACGCAGACGTAGAGAATGGACTTGAGGACATGGGGAGGGGGAAGGGTAAGCCGGGATGAAGTGAGAGAGTGGCATGGACATACATACACTACCAAATGTAAAATAGATAGCTAGTGGGAGGCAGACACATAGCACAGGGAGATCAGCTCAGTGCTTTGTGACCACCTAGAGGGGTGGGATAAGGAGCGTGGGAGGGAGGGAGACGCAAGAGGGAGGAGCTATGGGGATATATGTATATGTATAGCTGACTCACTTTGTTACACAGCAGAAACTAACACACCATTGTAAAGCAATTATACTCCCATAAAGGTGTAAAAAAAAAAAGTGTATGCTCCTAACTGTAGTTTTTTAAATTACCGGTGTTTCCTGATTGTTGACAAACGTGCTGTAGTTATATAACATGGTAGCAACAAGAGCAACGGGGTAAGGTGTAAACAGGAAGGCCCTACTGTCTTTGCAACTTCTCTCAATCTAAAATTATTCCAAAATTAAAATTTATTTAAGGAATAAGAGAACTTATTAACCCTATGGCACACATTTCTCAAAGCCTCAATTATTTAACATTTAATAAAATCCTTTGGAAATTAAAAAAAATATGTGTCTGTATTTTTATGTAGATTATGAGTCTATTCATATGTAAGTTACAGAGGAAAAGTGTATCTAGAAAATATACCAAAATGATAATGGCAGCTACATCTGTGGGATTTTACTGTTTCTTTAGTTTTTATGAACTTTTAAGATTTTTCTATAATGAATACAATTACTTTCAGATAATCATTACTTATATAATTATACATTATACACATCATAGTTATATAATATATAAAAATATAATCACTTTTATGAGGTTTCTTTCATAATCAGAAAAAAACAGTTAATAGGCATGTGGATTTCCCAGGAGCCCCGGGAGCAGCAGGAAGGCTGAAATTGGACACAGCTGGGCAAAGCTATTGGCGGACCCAGAGGGTGATGTACGCGCTGCAGCTACTGTTCAAACTCTAGGTACTCTATGTGGTTAATATGAATTAGACACAAGCAGCTAATAATACTTTTGGAGGCACAAAGTTAACTTGGTAATGATAGTATTCCTAAATTAGCACAATGAAGAGCTTAGCAACTATTGCCCACCTAATGAATGGGTGGCAGAAAGAAAAGCCTCTTTTCTTTGTGAAGCTTAACATTAAAATTAGCCGTGTCTGTTACCTTAGGTGCAAAAAGGAAAGACAGAAGGCTGTTCATTCAACTGGTGTTTTGCTCTCGGGGGTCTATGCTCGAGCAATTCACGGGACAGATAACAAGCAAGAGAGCTGAAGACTCATCATCGAAAACAGCATTTTTGGAGGAAATAATTTCGAGCTTTCAAGGAATGAATGGTACCTCTCTGGGGTCTAATAATTTTTCCCAGAGAAATGACAAGACAGACAAACAGAAGATGGATAAAGTAACATCATGGCAATATTGCAATTGATCCTGCGGTGGTCATGAAAATGTAAATAGCAAGACAGCAGTAAGAAGACCCCAGCCTTTGCCTGGAAACAAAATATGCAGCCTGTTGTTGCCGGTTTTTATTGCAGGATTTTGTGGAAAAGTAGTCCCACTTGTCAATCAGCTAAGTTGCAGGGGCTAATAGATTCTGGTATTTAGGGGGGGTCAACACAGAATTTAATTTAACATCTCACAATACGCCCACATGCCCAGAAAATGTGGACAGCTTGATGGGGTTCACTGAGCCAAAGAAGCAAGACCTAAACAGTGCATTAATGTATAGGGGAAGAATGGTTGCAATCAGCCCCTTGTGAATTGGACAGAGGGCTTGGAGATGAAGCAATTATGAGCCATCGGGGATTAATAGTAAAGTGTGAATACCAAGCTGTATATGTTAGGGGCAGAATATGTTGCCTATAGAAAACAACAAAGGACGTTCCTTACTATTAAGTGAGATTAAGCGTAATGGCCTGATTTAATCACAAAGGCAGAATTAAATTCAGATGGCAACTTCAAAGTGGACACATGAACACAGGGAACACAGGCCACTGCTTACATTTACATATAGCTGGCATAGCTTGGCCTGTCTTACAATAGGATAAAGTTTCTTTGGCCACTTAAACAATTTTCTATTCTTCACTTTTCTTGTGAATACTCACTGTATTTATTCCGCGATTGCATTTAGTTAATAAGAAGGAACGAAGAGTTCTATTTATTCATGGATGCTATAATTTTTAACTCTTTCAAATTATGAAAAAAATGTTGCAGAAGAGTAGTCGTAATCAGACTGACGACAAAACGAAGAAGAAAAAGAAGAAGCAAAAACAAAACAACATGAAACCAAAAAAATCTCTGATAGAGTGATCCAGTGTCTTAATTTTTATCTGCCTTCAACTTAGGAGAACTCACCATTTGAGGTTCAAACTTAGCTCGTGGGAAATGCAGCTTTTTCCCTACTCACACCCAGGTCTGTGTTACCATCGTGGAGTCCAAGCGAGTTAGTCTTCTTTTTAATTTTAAAGTTCACTTAGTTTTTCTTTTCTTTTTAAAATTTTTTTCTTTTGTTTTTACTGGAGTGTAGTTGATTTACAATGTTGTGTTAGTTTCAGGTATACCGCAAAGTGAATCAGTTTTACATATACATATATCCACTCTTTTTTAGATTCTTTTCCCATATAGCTCATTACAGAGTGTTGAGTAGAGTTCCCTGTGTTATACAGTAGGTCCATATTAGTTATCTATTTTATATATGGTAGTGTGTATATGTCAATCCCAATCTCCCAATTTATCCCTCCTCACGCCTTACCCCCGGTAACCATAACTTTGTTTTCTACATCTGTAACTCTATTTCTGTTTTGTAGATAAGTTCATTTGTACCCTTTTTTTAGGTTCCACGTATAAGCAATATCATATGATATTTGTCTTTCTCTGTCTGACTTACTTCACTCAGTAACACAATCTATGTTTTTATTGTCATAGACACAGAGATTGTCTATGACAATCTCTAGGTCCATCCATGTTCAAGCGAGTTATTTTTCAATACAGGCTCTTTCCTTCTTTCTTCTTTGCTACTGAAAGCTTACTTCCTTCTGCACTCCCACCTTAAAGTGAGTTCTCTTAAGAGGTTTGGGAGCTCAGGGAGACAAGCCTGTCTCAGGGTTCAGAGGAGCTGAGGCCCTAATTGTTAGTTGGTCCCTGGGAAATTTCAAGTACCCATGACTTAATTAAAAAATTTAGCATTTTAAAGTCATGATTGCCTCTGTGCAATGCCCAAGTACATCGAAAGTTTTTGGGTTCATAAAAGTCCTGTGCAAATTTTATCTCTCTATATAATATAAAATTATTATTTTACCTATAGCTATAAAACAATTACTATATAATTTTATATACCTATATAAAATAATTGTAATTTATGATTACACGTATTATAATGATCATATTATAATATATTATACATTAAATAATGTATACATTATCTATTACCTAAATGATTAATGATCCTACCCTTCAAGCCAGCAATCCTCCTTCAAAGAATTTATTCTAAATCGGTGTAGCATAAGGACTCAAAAATTTAGGTATGATGATATTCATCATAAAGTTGCTTTTAATATTGAAACCAAGTAGGAGCTGACCCAAATGCCCATTCTTAGGGATGAGATTAAGAAAGTTTGCTGTGAATTTAAAATAAAATTCCATGCGGCCTTTTTAATAATCTAAATCTGAAATGATCTGAAATAATAATCTGGAGCTTTAGTTGATTAGATTAGATAGACAGACAGATAAATTAGAGAAGGATGTCGTAACATATTGCAGTTTGTAGAATTTATGTATAATATCACCTTAAGTACATCTAACTGTGTGTGTGTGTGTGTGTGTGTGTGTGTGTGTGTGCGTGTGTGTGTGTGTGTAAAGAAATGTTTAGGAAAATGTTACTGGTGTTTATGTCGGGGTGGTGGGATTTTGGTTGATTTTTTACTTTTTTCTTCATATTTATTGATGTATTAACAATGAAGAAGAATTACTTTCATAATCAGAAAAAGAAATTTATTTTTGAAAAAGAATTATGTTTTTGAGAGGATTTGGTAAACATTTGGAAGTTATTTTAAGGGCAGAAGATGAGATATTCTGAGGCCAAAATGAAGCAAAATGTCACATAAATCTTTGATGTCTTAAGTCCCTAAAGAGCCCGGTGCCTGGAGCCCAGGGTTCTCGCACTTGTCATCCTTCAGAGTCTCACTTTTGGTTTTGGAGAATTTATCTTCCTGTTTTCAATGCCCCTTCGTGTTGGCAGAGACTTTCTGAGTTTGACTCGCCCTCCTTGAAAAGAATAGGTTGATCATCTCGAGTGTGTTGCAATCCGATTTCAATCCGACAAGATTTAGGGAAAAGCCGGGGAGAGGATGAGTCCCTGAGGAAGAGGCAGAGTCGAGGATGAAGTCCTCCGCCTTTAGAGAGAGCCAGCTCGGAACTGCGCAGGGCTCTCTTCTGAGCAACCGGCAATCAACGTAAATGAATGAATGCTCCGAAGCTGGACAAACCGAAGTGTCTGAGCCTTGGTGACTTGCCCAACAGCAAGTGCAACTGAGAAAATATCCCCAGAAATGTCTTCCAGGCTTGCACCACTTCACTCTGATCCCTTCAACCAAATTCTCTGATTCCAGTTAATTGCAAGACACCCCTCTGCTTCGAAGAATGAGAATAGACAGGGTGGAAATGAACAAAATGCACTTCGGGTTTCTAAGGGCTGCTTGTTACTGACATAGCTTATTTACCAGAAGTGGGAGCAGACCCTGACCAGTCTCCCTCCCTACCTGTGCTCTTCCTCAGGCACCTTTGGGCTAAGGGTCCTCTGGCTGATGGTACAGCTGGACCAAGCTGAACGGGGGGCAAGTGAATGACAGCTCGTGAAGCTGCAGCATCCCTGCTCGCCTGGGGACTTACTCCACCCATTCTCCAGCACAGAGCATCAAGTCCAAAAGAGGAAAATTGGCAAATCCAAACAGACTCGCTAGATTATTCAGAGAGAGGACGAGACAAATAAAACATGGCATCTCTCCCTTGATGGCTCAGGTGGTGTGACAGCAAACTCCTCTCTCTGCCCTTTTTGAAGTCATCTCCTGAAAGTGGAGTGGATATCAGGTCAGAAAGCCCCTCTCACACCCACCCTGAGTATGCAGAGATGCAGCAATTGCTTCATTTCCAAACAGCATAGGAGTAGAGAACATTTCTAGGGTCTTTAGTACTCACACAGACTATAGATGAGCATTTTTTTAAAACAACATTTAGCGTTTCTTTCTGACTGCAAAAAAAAAAAATGCAGGTTCATATTAAATTCAAAAAACTACTGAAATATAGAGAAAGAAAATATATGGCCTGTGTAATCCCACCTCCCAGAGAGAACCATCTAGAAGTTAACATCTGGAAGAGTTTCCCTCTGGTTGTTTTCCTATGTCTATATAATTAGAACATATACCTTTACCTTTTACAAAGCTGGGATCATATTATTTCATTTCCTCTGTTTTTATTTTGATAGTTTTTCAGAGCCTGAGGGAAATACAGCGCCCTGAGAAATTCTAGTAACAATAATAGTAGTAATCTAGTTAGTAATCGTGCAGTAGTTTGTAGTTTTTACAGTCTGAATTATACACAGGACTTTTCTCCAGGGAACTGGAGGTATTTTTAACTTACTTTCCTAACAGACCTATAGATAAGGAAAAACACACAGCTGAGACTGTCTAAAGAGATGAGATGACTTCTTGGAGATGCACAGTCAAGTCATAACCAGGAGCGGACCTGAGTCTCCACTACATCGTTGGGGACAAGTCACCTCAGGAAATCTGACATTCCTCTGGCCACAGGCAGGTAGTAGTCAATGCACAACTACTACTTGGTGATGAGGAAGGTATACACACACACACACACACACACACACACATGCACACACCCACACGGACTGCAGTCACCCCAGAGGTTGGGAAGGAGGGGACCACTGTCCTGGCTTCTCTTGCTGCCACCCTCTCCCAAGACTCTGTGACAGTCCCTGCCAGCTTGTCACCCCTGCTGAGCCCAGGGCGGGCTGACACTTGTAATGGCATCATCTGTGTCTTCACAGGAAGAGCAGGAAGACCAATTGCTCCCCACAAAGGCCTGAAGTGCTCATGTGAAAGGTCAGTAAGTACTGTCATCTGGGCCGGGAGGGGACCGAGAAGGCGGTGCCCATGAGAACAACAGACCAGGGGCCCTCGATCTTAACCTCGGCCTGGGGCCTGGGCTGCCCAGGGGGAGGGGTGGAGAATCCCAAGGACGGACTTGGGAGTGAGGGCAGCCGAAGGGATGTGAGGCGCCTGCCGGGTCCTCAGGCCTCCGTGACTCTGCAAGGAGACCAGCCACGCTCATTCATTCCCCAGGCTGGGCAGGTGGCAGGGTGGCCTGAAAGGAGAGAGGAAGCAGGATGACCATCCCGGGGACACTTCAGGCTCCGACATGAGGCCCCATCTGTGACCCTCCTGTTCTTTCAGGAACCACATGAAACACACAGTTTCACGAAACCCGGAACACTGTTTGATGTCAAATTCAACACCTTTTACGGTAAGTCCCCTACATACGAAGTTCTGTTCCGAGAGCGCGTTCATGAGTCTAATTTTGTTTGTAAGTCCAGCAAAGTTAGCCTAGGTACCCAACTAACACAGTCGGCTATATAGTACTCTACTGTAATAGGTTTGTAATACTTTTCACACAAATAATACATAACAAACAAACAACACAAAAATAAAGAAATTATTTTCACATCTTTGAAAGTTCACAACTTGAAGGTTCATATGTAAGGGACTTACTGTAATGCCGCATTTGAGTATATAAATGAGGCAAAGAATTAAGAAAAAAAGAGTATATATGTGTTAGCATACATATATATATGGAATCTAAAAAAAAAAAAAGTTATGAAGAACCTAGGGGCAGGATGGGAATAAAGACGCAGACCTTCTAGAGAATGGACTTGAGGACATGTAGAGGAGGAAGGGTAAGCTGTGACAAAGTGAGAGAGTGGCATGGACATATATACACTACCAAATGTAAAACAGATAGCTAGTGGGAAACAGCCGCATAGCACAGGGAGATCAGCTTGGTGCTTTGTGACCACCTGGAGGGGTGGGATAGGGAGGGTGGGAGGGGGGAGACGCAAGAGGGAGGAGATATGGGGACATATGTATATGTATAGCTGATTCACTTTGTTATAAAGCAGAAACTAACACACCATTGTAAAGCAATTATACCCCAGTAAAGATGTTAAAAAAATAAAAGAAAGAAAGGAAGAAAGAAAGAAAAGAAAAAAACCAAAAGTTGGAAATGTAAAACAGAACAAGGAAAAAGGGCTGCTCACTTGCCCAATTATCTCAGTGAGTCAGAGACAAGTACCACTGTCCGTCATTTCCCTTACGACACTCCAGTGTAGCCCATCCCACCAAAAGCTCGAGATCTTTCCTCCCACAGACTTGGGCTCTTCCCCTCTTTCCCCATCTCTGTGGATGGAACCACCACGCAACTAGCTACCCAAGGTTTCTCAACAACCTTCCTTCACTCACCTTGGAACAAATTCAAAATGATTTTTCCATTGCATTAACATTTCATTAGCCTCTTCTTTGTTTTTGAAGGGTAGAAAAGGTGCTATTCGTGTCTCCAGGCTTAAGGAAATTCCAGAGCTAATGACATAGGATATAATTTGAATTTTTAATCAAATGCTTTGCATTTCCATGATAAGGATTCTGTTAGGGCCATTATCCAAGGACCTATCTGGATTTTCCATAGTGACCCAGGATTTATGACTTTTCTTGGATTTTGATTCCACAGGAGGAGATAATTTGTGGAAACCCCTGAAATCACTGTCAGCCCCAGATTGCCTTGTCATCCTTTCAGGATACAACCAACTGACCATTACAATTTCTGCAAATATTAAACCACGTGATAATTACTGAATAAAAATAATACGAATTTTTTGAGGTGGAAAAACTGACAAGGAGATACATGAAATAGAATTCCTGGGGAAGAATAAAATAAGAAATTTGTCATTTACCTATGTTTTTAAATTTAGATATTATTTTCATAGGTTTGGGGTTTTGTTGTTTTCTTTAACCTGGCTGAAAAGATGTCACCAGAGAAAAGAAGAAGTAAAAGACAGGATCCGGCCTGATTGTAGGTGGATAAAGAATAACATAGATGCCAGCTCTATGTAAAATGGACTAATAAAGTTTACACTGTGCTAGGTTATTCCTTATTGGGTCTATTGATCTCAAGGGGCTCTGGTCTAAAGACTGATCATTTTCTCAGATGCAAAGAAAACACTCTCTGTTCCATCTAGACTCAAGCACTGAGTTTCAATTATTGACAAAGAATTTCAAGAAGAATAAGATTTGGGTGTTCTGTCAAGATTTTGCACAAGCATCAGGTTCTTCCTTGGAACTTTTTTAGAATTAATTTATCTCTATAACAGACAAATAGCCAAAATTTGGTGTCATCTCCAAATGAGAACTAGTCTGGAACTCCATCAACCTGAGTTGGTCACTCACCTCACCTAAGTTCATCTTCACCTCTTACTAGCTGTGTGACCTTGGGCAAGTTACTGAACCTCTCTGAATTTCCATTTCCTCACTTGTAAAATGGTCATAATTAGATCTACACCATAGGTGTATTGTTAGGATCAAGCAGCATCAAATATACAAAGTACTTGGCATATTGTCAATATTAAGTTTCCTTTTAAATTTTTTCTTTGATTATAGTATATAAGTCCTAATGATCATCCTTCTTGTAAACGTTTTAAGTATAACACTGAAAACTTGCTAAGAAATGCCCATAACGAAAGGAATCTTTAAAGCTTCTATTCTTTGCATGAAACTTTGCACATTCACAGCACTTCGCAACTGCAGCGTGCCCCTTCTCTGAGGTCGCGTGGGTTTTACGTAACCCCCTGCTGCCTTCATAGTTGAGTAAACTGAGGCACAAAGTGACATATAAAGGGTCACCGCCATTAGCAGTAGAACAGCAGAGCACTCCAGGGAGCCAAACTCATTTGCCGGAACATCAGAACCACCAACCCGTGCATATAAAGCCAGGCTGAACCAAGAAAAGCCACGAGAATGCAAGCCTGGATCCCAAGGATGGCTTTTTTTAAAGTGATAAGGTGGTCTATCTTTCTCATCTGACCAGTATTTATCACGATCGTACGATGGCTCTAGAGCCGCAGCCATGAGTAAGAAAAGCGTGCTCTGTGTGTCATGGTGCTTACATATTAGCAGGCGAGACCAATATCAAGCAACTAGCTAGACAGTTAATTTTTACTGAATTTCTATGTGATGATTACCAGAACGGTGAACACACAATACAGGGAGACGTCACACGGTCTGGGAGGTCTGAGGGCTTGCTCCAGGGAGGCGATGTCTGACGTAAGCAGTGAAGAGGGAGTAGGTCTTAACTAGGTCGTGTGTGTGCTGTAGGGGCTTAAGAGTGCTCCGTGTAGAGCGTGCAGCTGTGCAAAGGCTGGAAGCAGGACGGAGCATGGGGAACCCAACGGGGTCCGAGGTGAGGCTGCTGAAGGAGCCGTATCTCCCAGGGCCTGGTTAAGGATGTGCATCTTGGGACTTCCCTGGCGGCGCAGTGGTTAAGAATCCGCCTGCCAATGCATGGGACACGGGTTCGAGCCCTGGTCCGGGAAGGTCCCACATGCCGTGGAGCAACGAAGCCCATGTGCCACAACTACGAAGCCCATGTGCCACAACTACTGAGCCCGTGAGCCACAACTACTGAAGCCCGTGCGCCTAGTGCCTGTGCTCAGCAACAAGAGAAGCCACCGCAGTGAGAAGCCCACGCACCGCAACGAAGAGTAGACCCCGCTCGCCGCAACTAGAGAAAGGCCATGCACTCACAGCCACAAAGACACAACGCAGCCAAAAATAAATTAAATAAGTACATTTATATTTTTAAAAAAATATGCATCTTTATCCCCAAAGCAGCAGGGTCACCGTGGTGAAGCCAAGAGCAGGTTGGGGCATCTGAGTACACCGGTCATCAAGAACTGGGACTCACTCCTCCCCAGAATAAAACATATTGGTTAGGTCAACTTTATTTTAGTAAATGGTTGCCCAGCTTAGCTGAGTCACTAGTCAGAGAATTATTCCATTTGTGACAACAGGGATGGACCTTGAGGGCTAAGTCAGACACAGAAAGGCAAAGACTGTATGATCTCACTTTTATGTGGAATCTGCAAAAAACAAAAACAAAAAACCAACAGAACTCACAGATACAGAGAAAAGGTTGGTGGTTGCCAGAGGTGAGGGAAGTGGGGTGCGAAATGGGTGAAGGGGTCAAAATGTACAAACTTCTAGGGAGGGTGGGAGGGAGGGAGATGCAAGAGGGAAGAGATATGGGGACATATGTATATGTATAACTGATTCACTTCGTTATAAAGCAGAAACTAACACACCATTGTAAAGCAATTATACTCTAATAAAGATGTTTTAAAAAAAAGGTACAAACTTCTAGTTATAAAATAAATACGTCCTGGGGATGTCATGTACAGCATGGTGACTATAGTCAATAAAAGTGTATTTTATACTTGACAGTTGCTAAGAGAGTAGATCTTAAAAGTTCTCATCACAAGAATAAAATTATGTAACTGTGTGCTGATGGATGTTACCTATACTTATTGTAATCGTTTTGTAATCTATGCGAATATCGAATCATTATGTTGTACCGTTGAAACTAGTATGTCAATTATATCTTAATTAAAAATATATTCTATTTTATTAACTACCTGCCACTCTTCCCCGGTAAGTAACCTCTTTTCCTCTCCTTCTCATCTTGACATCTGTATGTATAAGAATGAAGTCAAGCCCACTTTTCAGAAGCTCACTATGGAGTAGTTGAGACCCTGAATGTCACACAGGGCTGACGGTGTGGGACTGAGCCAGTGGTCCTCAAATTTTGCTGCACATTACAAGATCAGGAGAGCTTCTCAAACCCAGATACCCAAGCCAATTAAATCAGACTCTCTGCAGGGTGGCACCCTGGCATCAGTTTTTTTTTGTTGTTGTTGTTTGTTTGTTTCTTTAATTGTGCAGCGGATTCCACTGTGCGGCCAAGTTTGAGAAGCTTGGGTCTCTTCTAGACGAGTCTATCCTTCGCCCAAGGGGGAGGAAAAAACAGTAGCAGTGACAATCCTCTCAAAGGATTCAGGGCTTTATTTCAGCCAAAGACAAAACAAATACAAGGACGCCCAATAACCCTAACTCCCGCACCGCACCACCACCACGTCTCTCCCAGGCTCAGCAATCCTTTCTTTCCGCGGAGGGCACTTGTGGGACTGTCTCCAGACGACGCACACGTAGCACAAGCTGGGCCCCAGCAGATCGTCAGTCCGCCAGGCTCCGGTCCATCTGCGAGGCCCCGCGGGCCACTCGGGGGGAGGCGTGGGCTGCGCGCATCAGCAGGTGGCCCGCAGGCCCCCTGCGCAGAGCCGGGATCCCGGTGACCCCTGGTCCCCGCGCCCTGGCTCGGGCCACGCAGGTTGTCATTCCGGCATCTGCGCGCGGTTCCCGCTCCCGGACATCTGGCCAAGCGGTGCCTCCCCCTGCCTACTTCCTCCGCCCTCCCGCCCCTCCCCTCCCCACCCTTCCCTTGTTTAGGGCGGTAAGGTCAGAAGTGTTCAACAATTCGACGTGGGAAGTCTCCCTGAGGAAGTGCCGGGTCATAAATTTCATCCAACAAGAGGTTCCTTCAAGCTCAGGCATTAGGAAACTTCCCAGCCCCTAATCGCCTGCGAAGCTCCGGCGCTCAGGCTCCGGGGTGCCCGGGCACAGACTGGGCGGGGCTGGGCTGGGCTGGGGGACCCAGAGCTGATTCAGGGTCCATGCGCCCAGTGCCATGATCGTGAGTGTGTCTCTCTGCCTCTGGGAACTGGCCGACTTTCTTATGACTTTTTCTTTACACACATTTGGAAGGACAGTAATGGACACTCTCCTTACATTGAAGAGGTATGTTAAACCCCATCGGGACGGTTTCAAGCCTGAAGTTCAGACCGTGTTCGGGACAGGAAACATTTGAATGAGCGTAATGACGTGTTGAGTGCTGTATTACATATCTTGCCATCTGAGTGTGCTGATGGTACCCAGCTAAACCTTACAGCCAAGGGTTAAGGACAGCTTCTAGTCGCAGCCCTGGCTGTGTGACCCTGGGCCAGTCACTTTCCGTCTCTGATCTCCATTCCCAGCTGTGGAGTGAAGGAGTTGGAGAATGGGGTGAGAGATCGCTAGGTCCCCTCGGGGTCTAAGAGACTCGTGGTCTTTGCCCCCCTCCTCCGCGCAGCACCAGGGCGGCGAAGGAAGGGTTAGATCACATTCAGCCTCTGTCCCTCTGTCCTGCTGTCGTTCGCTCAAGGGAAACCTTCCCAGGGCCTGGCACTATGGCTTAGCTGGAAAGCCTGGAGTGTCCTGGGCAATTTGGAGATTCACGCCTGGCACTTTTGTTGAGTGCCCCATGGAAGTGCTCCAATCCATAAAGTAACTCTCCAGCCCTGAAGGAGTCTGAAAGCCCAGGGCGATCATAACAATTGCTATGACACAGCAGACACAGCTCTACCCCGTTAGTTAAATTAACTCAAGCCTCACAACAGCCCCTGAGGTAGTTACTATTATTAGTCTAGCTTTACAGATGGGTAAACTGAGGTACAGGGGCGTTAAATAAGTTGCCTAAAATCATACCGCAGTTAAGAGGCAGAGCGGAGACTTGAACCCCTGTAGCCAGGGCCCATACTCCAAGTGGTAAGAAGAACAGAGAGTGGCCTTGGGCCTCTCTGAAGAGACAGCACTTCCTATTCTGGGGACTGAGCGAGATGTCTGGGGCATTCCCGAGAGCAGGAAGCCAGGACAGGGGTGCAGGCAGGGCGAGGGGCCCGGGTGTCTGGCTGCCTGGCCCTGCAAGACAGGATGTGTCCTTGGGGCATTTTGCCTACTTCAAGCCCTTTGACTCAGATTTTCCGTCAGGCCCCAGAAGAACCATTTGGGACAGCACAGAGACCCCTGGGGGGACGAAAGATGCCAACCAGAGAAGCGTCACCCTTCAGACCAAAAAGAAAAATCCCCTTTGGGACCCGAATTCTTTGGGAAAAAATTAGAAATATAGGCTGCTCCCAGATCTTAGAGCACCCAATGGGACCTGTGGCTCATTTTCTGTAAATATAAGGAAGCTTTAAAAGAATAAGCCATTCTTGTCATGGGTGTTGAGTTTTGAAGGCTTTTGCTTATAACATCTGTATTCTGAGGACCAAATAATTCTTTTGAGATAAGCTGTCTGGAAAGTCGTCAGGTAGAAACTCCCGATCACATTTCATCACTGATGTTCTCTGCTTTCCCTGACCAGCACGTGTTGCCTGTGTTTCAAACAGTTTTGGGGAAATTTCTGCACTGGAAGCATCTTTCGCTTTTGGTGGGGTTTCCATGCTCAAGATGGAAACCGTTTTAAAATCAGAAGAGGAAGCCATACTGGCCTGTCACGTGCCGTGCACATTTGTAATGAGCGCACGGTCCTTGCCACTGCTGCCTTTTGCACGGGGCTCTGTTAATTAGTCTTCTTACACGGAACTTCTGCCGGTTCCTGTTTTCTGTCTGCCCAGCCTTTCAGTACTGGCAAGGTTCTGACCAGCTTATCTAGCAAAAGTTGTGTGCATTTATTCCAAGTGGCAGAGCAAACAAAAACGGCCTCTATGGTCTTCGGATAATTCAGCCACGTTCGAATCTTTAACCGGAAATATCTCCACACCCAAGAACACCCGCAGTAGCTATCGAGGGTAAATGCCTCTTTGTCAAACGGTTCCTTGCATCACAGGGGTCGCAGAAAGATAGGACCCCTGGTTGTCGCCACAGAAAAGCACTGGTGCACCAGCTCATCTGGGAGAGACCATTTCTTCCTGATGTCTAACTGGGAGGCCTCCAACCTTTAAACACTGGTGTATCAGCTTCCCTGCAAAATTGGGAACCGAAGGCCTGAGCCTGGGTTTCCCTGCCCAGAATGTGGGACAATGTAATTATAACTGGGGGATACTTTGTGCATAGAATCATCCTCTACCATGACTTGCTAAACACAGAGAAAGAGAGAGGGAAGGAAAGAATGAATAATTGGGAAGAAAAATATCACAATCTCATGGCCTCAGTGCCAAACTGGTGCCGATCCAGTTTCTCCCCAAATGAATGGTGGTGCTTCTGAATTCACTCTGGTTGCCCCTGAAAGCCCCTGCTTTTTCCGTGACTGCAGGAGGCTCTGATGGGGTGGGGAGAGGGTTGGCGGTCGGGAGAAGTGCTGGGCCTTAAGCTCCATCCTGGCTTCACATAAAGGAAGAAAAATCAAAACCCAAGCCTGGAAAAAAAAAATCCTAAATTTAATTGGCTAGGAAACAGGATTCCTGGGGCCTCCGCTTTCTCAGCTTCCAGAGAAGGATTTAGGCAGGGGCACTTCCCCGCCCTCAGGATAAAAAAAAAAAAAAAAAAAAAAAAAGGATTAAATTCGGGTTTGGTCTGGCCAGTACAAATTGCATGCAGAGCATACAGTTACTTTGCATATTGCATGTGCTTTCATGGAGAGGGAAAAGGGGCAGAGAGGGAGAGCAGGATATTGACGAGGGGGAAAAAAACTAAAAACAACTTGCTGTTTTCATACGGTGGGCGAAAACTGTTTTGTCTCCGTAACTGTGCAGAATGTCAATGGTGAGCACTGTGTCGTGACAAGATTTTTTTTTTTTTTTAAATTAAGCTAAACTCACACCCGAGCTGTAGCCGCCTGAGGTATTGCAGCTTTAATTGTGTTCAGTATGATCTACTGAACAATATGTCTTGATCAATCTGAATGGCCATCCAGTGCACGGTTCCCCTTGGCATTGCTGCAAAGCCAGCCTGCCTTTAGTGAACCCGTTCAGGAATGTGGGTTAATTCCGCCGACCCTTTTTACCCCGGCAGCTCTGTTTTTGTGAGGTTGGCAGAAACTGACACGTTTTCTTTTGCTTAATTAAGTTGTTCAGTAGAAGGCTGGTCAAACAGTTGCATCTACGTGGGGAGTCTGCAGATACACAGAAAGCCGTGGGCGTTTCCAACATAAAAAGGGGGATTCTGTTATTGTTTGGGTGTAGACGGGTCATTTTTTCAAAGTTACTGCTGCCTGAGTGACCACAACCCTGCAAAGACATTAAAGCTGGTTAAATACGACTACCTTGGGTTCTAAAGTGTATTTTTAAAACAGGGAGAGAGCACGAGAGAAAGGAAACCGTCTCATTTATGTGGCATTTTGTTTCTGGCCTTCCTTTTTTTAAAAAAAGGCAAACAGTGGGCTCATTTAAGTAAGAGGTGCCCGTACATCATGAATTACAGCTGGTGTGATGAAACTCCCTTTCCACTTGGTAAAACAAAACGGGTGCCCAGGGAACTTGCCTTGGCACTGAGGGGTGGGATCCAGTCACCTGTCTGCCAAGCATTGGGGCTGGGAAAATCCACCCACAGCCTTGCAGCCGATGACATTCCGGCTTTCGTTCCTCGCTGATGTTATGACAACCACAAACAATACCAGTCTCACAGATATTCAAAGGAACTGAAGACTTGACAGGAGACCTCCCTATTGCGTCTCCATCCCTTCTTGAAGCTTCCAATATTTCCAGTTTAAATCACCTTCCTCTTTCATGTGCGCATGCCCCTGAATTCTATGACTATTTGGTCCTACCAAGGGTTTTCCTCATTGCACGTACTGCGTGATATAATTAACAAGAGTCATGGATGGAACTTGAGCTGGGCTTCGGTGTCCTCATGTTAATGATGGTAGGACCCTGAGTGAGTTCTCTTGGATGCCTTTGTGCCTCCGTTTATCCATAACAGCACATACCCAATGCTGGGTACTTAGCAGGGACCTAATATACCTTTCTGAGCTAGCCTGTCCTCTCTCTCTCTGCAATAAGTCAATATCTGGAAAACCGCGGTTCCCGCAAGCCCTTGGCACCATTGCGCCTTTATCGGTACCAAGATGTTTACCAGTTGGGCAGCCCTGGCTCTAGGCAATCTGTTGGCCCCTTGGTTATGCATCAGGGCCTCAGCACAGAGAACTCATGTCTGCTTTAATAGCCACGCACTCAAATTTCCCCCCAGGACCCAGAACGGCAGCTTTTGGGAAGCCCGAGGATATGCTTCTTCCTTCTAGAGAGGAAGACTGGATGGGCAAACACCTTAAGAGTCTTCGCTGTGATTTTTTTCCTTCTCTTCACATACAGGAAAGAACGGGCAATTATTTGACTGACTGAAGTTGCACAAATGTCAAAATGATTCTTTAGGGGAAAAAAGATCCACTTTGGAGTCTCAGTTACTCGCATCAGCAGTCTACACTGACATCAGTCACGTTCATTATGAGCAATGCCTACCTATCCCCCAGACATTGTCAGAGCTGGTTACAGACCTATATGCAGGACACCGTGGTCCTATATGTAGGTTAGATACGTTCAGGTGCCCTTGACATATGTCAAGGTCCTTCCAACCTGTAAGTGGGGTGGGGGGGGGTGAGCTTTAGAAGTCCTGGTTTGTGCAACCACTCCCCAAATGACTTGTTTTTCTAGAGGACCAAAGCCCAGCCGCACAAAGGATGCAGAACGCTTTCCCCAGTTCTAGTGGAGGATATTTAAGGACCGCATAGAACACTGGTGTGCAGCGTCCCTGCCTGACTCCTTGGCCCTAGAACACCGGGCTTGTCCACCAGTCCTCAGTTGTAGGGCCCTGCTGGTTGGGTCACTTTCCTTACCTTCAAAAAGCCCAAATTTAAAACTCCGCAGTCCCATACAACAACTTTTCAGTAACAGCTGACTGGCTGGTCCCCGCAGCCCTTAAAGAGAGGAGTTGTCAGAGGCCAGCGGAGGCCCGAGCAGATGGGAGCCGAGATGGCTGGGCAGCCAGTGGACGTGGGAGTTGGCCGCCTGGCAGCCTTCCCATAGTCTGGAGGTGCTGTGTGTGACTGCCAATTTGGTTCCCACTCGAGGCGGCGGGCCCTCTCCCCCTTTCCAATTCCCTGACAGGCCGGGCAGATTTTTCTTTGGCTTTTGAAAATCCGGGGCACACTACGGTTCAGAGTCACCAAGTTCCAGCTGCTAGAGAGAGCCAGCCTTTCGCTCTGCTGCCCCACCACCAACATGATGTCTTTACACCCAGCGAGGTAGAGGGCCTTCCTTGAGGCGGGCGAGAGCCCACAAGAGTTCGATGCTGCCACTCGGGTCCTGGAGACAGAGGAGAGGACTCACAAGGGCTGGCCTGGAGCCATCCCACTATCCCTGGCACTCACAGTTCCACATGGAGCTCTGCGGCTCTTCAGGACAAAGAGGAGTGTTTCTATCAGCCCAACGTTCTGCTGACAAATGCATAATCAACTGACAGAAAGCGACCGAGCAGCGTTTCCAAACTCCCAGTTACGGGGAGGCCGAGCCCAAGCGGGGATGGTCACTTTCTGCAGGTGTTCGGCCAGTGTCCCTTCATTTGCATGTATTTGCATAGACTGTCAAACAGTTGGCTGACAGAAAGTCTGAGGAGGTCTGGACACAGCCCAAACCTGTCAGTGGCTTTCTCCTTGCCACTCAAGGTTGGCTTGGGCAGCAATTAAAGCAGGAAACGAATACTTCTGACATTGCAGTGTACCCAGCCACAGCTGGGTGAAGTTAAATGGTAGAGTGTGCTTCATTTAGAGGGACAAGATGCAGGCTGGGGGCAGGGGGGGAAGAGAAGAAAGAAAGGGGGGCGGGTAGTGGTCCCCGCTCAGAAAGCGACTCTCTGAATGCAGTCTTCAAAGGGAGAGAAATAGGCTGTAATCCTCCCATGTTGCCGGGCTGCGTTGTTTGTTTGTTGTTGTTGTTTGGGGTGAGTGAGCAGATTCCCCCGCCCCCCGCCGTGTGAGGTCAATTCCGCGTGTGAAAGGAGCTTGCCAGACACTACACCTTCTATCCTCAGCCATCAGGCATCCTCTCAGAGCAGAAGGGAGGAACCAAATCTCGAAACTGCATTTCCGTGGCACACTCTCTCCCATGTGAGGCTCCACTGTGCTGTCCGGGGCTGACAAATAGGTGGCAGGACTTCAGAGAGGGTGAGAAAGTTGGAGGAGACCAGGCAACAGGCATCTTGTTGTTCCCCCATCTCGCTGCCTGAGGATTACAGATCATATTAGCATATGGATTGCGGTGGGAAAGAAACAAAAATCAGAGCCTTGGCTACTACTGTAAAAGAGGAGATGGGGGCGGGGAAGGAAGAAAGCCGTCAGCAAGGTGGTGGTGGTGGTTTTTAGGAACACAGGAGATTTATATCTGGGGAGGCCTGCATCCTTCTGAGATGCAGTTTCATAGATGCTTTGAGCGAGACCTAACAATTTATTAAATACTTCATCTCTAAACAGTGGTGGGCACTAGAGTTTCATGAGCAGGAGACAATAGATTCCGTTTATTCGCCAACAATACAGACACTGTTTAGCTCTGGACTGCAAGTGGCTGAGCCATCTGGCACGTATCTCCACAGTAAAACATTGTCTGTGACACAAAAAATGACTACATCCCCAGGACAAACTAGTGTGACCTCGAAATAAAGCCTTCCTCTGAAGCTATGATATCACACAACCCAGGGGACACCAGCACAATTGAATCTGGTCACCAAAAGCCCAAGTGACATAGGACTATGTAAATGGAATTTTATAGGAGACTTTTTGTCCTCCGTGGCAAGCCATCCAGATCCGTCCACAGCACTGAAACAGCTTTTTCATCCACCCCTGGGACAACAGTGCGGTTCTATTTGGGGATTGGCAGTCCTTTTTCTCCAGCACCCGACCCAGGAAGCACACGTCCGTGTCCAGAGGCAGCACCTGCAGCCACGGCTTCCAACAACATTTCACTGACGGGGTCCCCACCTGCGCCAGGCTTTTTCCTGATATTTCGGAAACAAGTGGCCCTTTCTCCTCCCTGCCAGGGGGAAGGCCCAAGTTTGCCAGCTTCTTCACAAATAGCCGAACAAGTCACTCTCAGCATTGCACCACCTGAATGCCCGCTTCACTGGGCAAACAAGCGCGCACACACACACACACTCACTCCCCATCACCCTATCCAAGAAAGGGGCCATTTCAGTGAAAGAAGTGTCACTCTCCGGAAAAGACCCAATTCAGTCTCCACAACCAAGACATTTGTGTTGCTGCTGGGTGGGAACATTTCATGACAGAAATGGAGACATGGTGAGAAACAGACCAAAAGCTGGCGTGGCTTAAGCATTCTACCTGTTCCAACCTCTGCTGGTTTGGTTTGGTTTTTTAAAGAAAGAAACCCTGATCCTTTGCTGTGCATGAAACTTTTGCATAAAGAATGCCTCAGAAGATAAGATCTCTAAACGCTTTCCAAATGCAAGGAGGCATTAGATCATTTTGCAGCTAGACTCACCTGAGGGATGACACATGTGCACAGTGATGAAACACCACGTTTGGGAATAAAGGGAGGAGGGTTGAATTCCTACATGAACATTTCCCAGCCCTGTCATCTTAGGCAAATCACTTAACCTCTTGGTGCCTACCCTCATTAGTAAAAAGAGATAACATTTTCCCCCTTGCCACAGTGGTGGGGAGGCGAGAAACATAGCTACTATTATATGTTGTAAAGTGGATGTCTTCTAAAAATTTCCTGAGAAGATGGCAGAGTAGAAGGACGTGCGCTCACTCCCTCTCACGAGAGCACTGGAATCACAGCTAACTGCTGAACAGTCATGCACAGGAAGACACTGGAACTCACCAAAAAAGATACCCCACATCCAAAGACAAAGGAGAAGCCACAGTGAGATGGTAGGAGGGGCGCAATCACAGTAAAATCAAATCCCATAACCGCTGGGTGGGTGACTCACCAACTGGAGAACAATCATACCACAAAAGTCCACCCACAGGAGGGAAGGTTCTGAGCCCCACGTCAGCCTTCCCAACCCAGGAGTCCGGCAATGGGAGGAGGAATTCACAGAGAATCAGACTTTGAAGGCTAGCGGGATTTTATTGCAGGACTTCAACAGGACTGGGGGAAACAGAGACTCCACTCTTGGAGGGCACACACAAAGTAGTGTGCATATCAGGACCCGGGGAAAGGAGCAGTGACCCCATAGGAGACTGAACCAGACCCACCTACTAGTGCTGGAGGGTCTCCTGCAGAGGCAGAGGGTGGCTATGGCTCACTTCGGGGACAAGGACACAGGCAGCAGAAGTTCTGGGAAGTACTCCTTGGCATGAGCCCTCTGGAGTCTGCCATTAGCCCCACCAAAGAGCCTGCAGGCTCCAGTGCTGGGTCGCCTCAGGTCAAACAACCAGCAGGGAGGGAACTCAGACCCACCCATCAGCAGAAAAGCAGATTAAAGTTTTACTGAGCTTTGCCCCCCAGAGCAACACCCAGCTCTACCCACCACCAGTTCCTCCCATCAGGAAGCTTGCACAAGCTTCTTAGATAGCCTCATCCACCACAGGGCAGACAGCAGAAGCAAGAACTACAATCCTGCATAAACCACATTCACAGAAAGATAGACAAAATGAAAAAGCCGAGGACTATGTACCAGATGAAGGAACAAGATAAAACCCCAGAAAAACAACAAAATGAAGTGGAGATAGGCAACCTTCCAGAAAAAGAATTCAGGATAATGATAGTGAAGATGATCCAGGACCTCAGAAAAAGAATGGAGGCAAAGATCGAGAAGATGCAAGAAATGTTTAACAAAGACCTAGAAGAATTAAAAAACAAACACATAGAAGAATTAAAGAACAAACAAACAGAGATGAAATATTAAATATAAATATTTAAACAAACAAAGAACAAACAAACAGAGATGAAATATTAAATATAAATATTTAAACTGAAATGAAAACTACACTAGAAGGAATCAATAGCAGAATAACTGAGGCCGAAGAATGGATAAGTGACCTGGAAGACAGAATGGTGGAATTCACTGCTGCAGAGCAGAATAAAGAAAAAAGAATGAAAAGAAATGAAGACAGCCTAAGAGACTTCTGGAACTACATTAAACACAACAACATTCGCATTATAGGGGTCCCAGAAGGAGAAGAGAGATGAAGGAGCCCAGAAAATATTTGAAGAGATTAGAGTCGAAAACTTCCCTAACATGGGAAAGGAAATAGCCACCCAAATCCAGGAAGCGCAGAGAGTCCCAGGCAGGATAAACCCAAGGAGAAACATGTGGAGACACATAGCAATCAAACTGACAAAAATTAAAGAAGAAAAATTATTAAAAGCAACAAGGGAAAAATGACAAATAACATACAAGGGAACTCTCAGCTCTGGCTTTGCAGAAACTCTACAAGCCAGAAGGGAGTGACACAATATATTTAAAGTGATGAAAGGGAAGAAGCTACAACCAAGATTACTCTACCTGGCAAGGATCTCATTCAGATTCAACAGAGAAATCAAAAGCTTTACAGACAAGCAAAAGCTAAGAGAATTCAGCACCATCTCTACAACAAATGCTAAAGGAACTTCTTTAGGCAGGAAACACAAGAGAAGGAAAAGACCTACAAAAACAAACCCCAAACAATAAAGAAAATGTTAATAGGAACATACATATCGATAATTACCTTAAACATGAATGGATTAAATGCTCCAACTAAAAGACACAGGCTCGCTGAATGGATACAAAAACAAGACCAATATATATGCTGTCGACAATAGACCCACTTCAGACCTAGGGACACATACAGACTGAAAGTGAGAGGATGGAAAAAGATATTCCATGCAAATGGAAATCAAAGGAAAGCTGGAGTAACAATTGTCATATCAGACAAAATAGACTTTAAAATAAAGACTATTACAAGAAACCAAGAAGGACACTACATAATGATCAAGGGATCAATCCAAGAAGAAGATATAACAATTGTAAATATTTATGCACCCAACATAGGAGCACCTCAATACATAAAGCAAATACTAACAGCCATAAAAGGGGAAATTGACAGTAACGGAATCATACTAGGGGACTTTAATATCCTACTTTCACCAATGGACAGATCATCCAAAATGAAAATAAATAAGGAGACACAAGCTTTAAATGATACGTTAAACAAGATGGACTTAATTGATATTCATAGGACATTCCATCCAAAAACAACAGAATACACTTTCTTCTCAAGTGCACATGGAACATTTTCCAGGATAGATCACATCTTGGGTCACAAATCAAGCCTCGGTAAACTTTAGAAAATTGAAATCATATCAAGCATCTTTTCTGACCACAGCGCTATGAGATTAGAAATCAATTACAGGGGAAAAAATGAAAAAACACAAACACATGGAGGCTAAACAATACATTACTAAATAACCAAGAGATCGCTAAAGAAATCAAAGAGGAAATCAAAAAATACCTAGAGACAAATGACAATGAAAACACAATAATCCAAAACTTATGGGATGCAGCAAAAGCAGTTCTAAGAGGGAAGTTAACTGTAATACAATCCTACCTCAGGAAACAAGAAAAATCTCAAATAAACAATCTAAACTTACACCTAAAGGAACTAGAGAAAGAAGAACAAACAAAACCCAAAGTTAGTAGAAGGAAAGAAATCATAAAGATCAGAGCAGAAATAAATGAAATACAAACAAATAAAACAATAGCCAAGATCAATAAAACTAAAAGATGTTTCTTTGAGAAGATAAAATTGATAAACCTTTAGCCAGACTCATCAAGAAAAAGAGGGAGAAGATGCAAAACAATAAAATTGGAAATGAAAAAGGAGAAGTTACAGCGGACACTGCAGAAATACAAAGCATCATAAGAGACTACTACAAGCAACTCTATGCCAATAAAATGGACAATCTGGAGGAAATGGACAAATTCTTAGAAAGGTATAACCTTCCAAGACTGAACCAGGAAGAAATAGAAAATATGAACAGACCAATCGTAAGTAATGAAATTGAAACTGTGATTAAAAATCTTCCAACAAACAAAAATCCAGGACCAGATGGCTTCACAGGTGAATTCTATCAAACATTTAGAGAAGAGCTAACACCCATCCTTCCCAAACTTTTCCAAAAAATTGCAGAGGAAGAAACACTCCCAAACTCATTCTATGAGGCCACCATCACCCTGATACCAAAACCAGACAAAGATACTACAAAAAAAGAGAATTACAGACCAATATCACTGATGAATATAGATGCAGAAATCCTCAACAAAATACTAGCAAACAGAATCCAACAACACATTAAAAGGATCATACAGCATGAACAAGTGGGGTTTATCTCAGGAATGCGAGGATTCTTCAATATACACAAATCAATCAATGTGATACACCATATTAACAAATTGAAGGATAAAAACCATATGATAATCTCAATAAATGCAGAAAAAGGTTTTGACGAAATTCAACACCATTTATGATAAAAAAACTCTCCAGAAAGTGGGCATAGAGGGAATCTACCTCAACATAATAAAGGCTATATATGACAAACCCACAGCCAACATCGTTCTCAATGGTGAAAAACTGAAAGCCTTTCCTCTAAGATCAGGAACAAGACAAGGATGTCCACTCTCGCCACTATTATTCAACATAGTTTTGGAAGTCTTAGCCACAACAATCAGAGAAGAAAGAGAAATAAAAGGAATACAAATCGGAAAAGAAGAAGTAAAGCTGTCACTGTTTGCAGGTGACATGATACTATACATAGAGAATCCTAAAGATGCCACCAGAAAACTACTAGAGCTAATCAATGAATTTGGTAAAGTTGCAGGATACAAAATTAATGCACAGAAATCTCTTGCATTCTTATACACTAACAATGAAATATCAGAAAGACAAATTAAGGAAACACTCCCATTCACCATTGCAACAAAAAGATTAAAATACCTAGGAATAAACCTACCTAAGGAGGTAAAAACCTGTACTCAGAAAACCATAAGGCTGATGAAAGAAATCAATGATACAAACAGATGAAGAGATATACCATGTTCTTGGATTGGAAGAATCAATATTGTGAAAATGACTATACTACCCAAAGCAATCTACAGGTTCAATGCAATCCCTATCAAATTACCAATCGCATTTTTTACAGAACTAGAACCAAAAAATCTTAAAATTTGTATGGAGACACAAAAGACCCCGAATAGCCAAAGCAGTCTTGAGGGAAAAAAACGGAGCTGGAGGAATCAGACTCCCTGACTTCAGACTATACTACGAAGCTACAGTAATCAAGACAATATGGTACTGGCACAAAAACAGAAATGTAGATCAATGCAACAGGATAGAAAGCCCAGAGATAAACCCACACACCTATGGTCAACTAATCTATGACAAAGGAGGCAAGGATATACAATGGAGAAAAGACAGTCTCTTCAATAAGTGGTGCTGGGAAAGCTGGACAGCTACATGTAAAAGAATGAAATTAGAACACTTCCTACCACCATACACAAAAATAAACTCAAAATGAATTAAAGACCTAAATGTGAGGCCAGACACTATAAAACTCTTAGGGTAAAACATAGGCAGAACACTCTATGACATAAGTCACAGCAAGATCCTTTTGACCCACCTCCTAGAGAAATGGAAATAAAAACAAAAATAAACAAATGGGCCCTAATGAAACTTAAAAGCTTTGGCACAGCAAAGGAAACCATCAACAAGACAAAAAGACAACTCTCATAATGGGAGAAGATATTTGCAAACGAATCAACAAAGGACTAATCTCCAAAATATATAAAGAGCTCATGCAGCTCAATATTAAAAAACAAACCACCCAATCAAAAAATGGGCAGAAGACCTAAATAGACGTTTCTCCAAAGAAGACATACAGATGGCCAAGAAGCACATGAAAAGCTGCTCAACATCACTAATTATTAGAGAAATGCAAATCAAACTACAATGAGGTATCACCTCACACCAGTTAGAATGGGCATCATCAGAAAATCTACAAACAACAAATGCTGGAGAGGGTGTGGAGGAAAGGGAACCCTCTTGCACTGTTGGTGGGAATGTAAATTGATACAGCCACTATGGAGAACAGTATGGAGGTTCCTTAAAAAACTAAAAATAAAATTACCATATGATTCAGCAATCCCACTACTGGGCATATACCCAGAGAAAACCATAATTCAAAAAGACACATGCACCCCAATGTTCATTGCAGCACTATTTACAATAGCCAGGTCATGGAAGCAACCTAAGTGCCCATCAACAGATGAATGGATAAAGAAGAAGTGGTACATATATATGATGGAATATTACTCAGCCATAAAAAGGAACGAAATTGGGTCATTTGAAGAGACGTGGATGGACCTAGAGACTGTCATACAGAGTGAAGTAAGTCAGAAAGAGAAAAACAAATATCGTATATTAACACATATATGTGTAATCTAGAAAAATGGTACAGATGAACCGGTTTGCAAGGCAGAAATAGAGACACAGACATAGAGAACAATCATACGGACACCAAGGGGGGAAAGTGGGGGTGGTGGGGTGGGGGTGGTGGGATGAATTGGAAGATTGGGATTAACATATATACACTAATATGTATAAAATAGATTACTAATAACCTGCTGTATAAAAATATAAAATTAAATAAGATTCAAAAAAAAGAGATAACATTTTCTTTTTCATAGGAATTATATTTGGAAAATATATGACACATGCTTAACATAATACCTGGCAGACAGTAAGTGTTTATTTGATTAATGGTAGCTATGACAATAATGATAACAGATAATGGTAACATCGCTTCTATGACTCCTGGTTAATTTCAGTAGGAAAATATGTTCCAGGGTACCAGTCATCCATTTAAATGCACATTGACTCTTGATAATGGTAACATTTATTATCATTATTATTTAGCAGAAGCCCAAATAATTTGGCAAAGTTGGATGGTCTACTGTCCTACCAGTTGGCTTATCCTCTACCCTATTTCTGGATAAAACTTTCTTCATGCAGCATGAATCTGGCCATAATTTTACATCAAATTATTCTTGTGACCATCATATTTTTAAAAATAATGAGAAACTGGGCTTCCCTGGTAGCGCAGTGGTTGAGAGTCCGCCTGCCGATGCAGGGGACACGGGTTCGTGCCCCGGTCCGGGAAGATCCCACATGCCGCGGAGCGGCTGGGCCCGTGAGTCATGGCCGCTGAGCCTCCGCGTCCGGAGCCTGTGCTCCGCAACGGGAGAGGCCACAACAGTGAGAGGCCTGCGTACGGCAAAAAAAGACCCAAAACAAAACAAAAAAATAATGAGAAACCACATGCACAATTGCCACATGTTAGGTGTAGAGTTTTTGCTGCTGGCTTGGTATCTTAAAATGATTCTATCTACTTTTGCTTTACTTCCATCAATCCCAAGATTTTAAGTGCTTGCAATTAATTTAAGAGTAATCCTTATAGTTACGACAGGTTGATTTCTAGAAAGGAAATCATTTGGTTGAAATTATGAATGCTGATTTTTCTCACAATCAATTAGCTGAGAGGATGCAATCCAGACTCAGAGCCTAGGGAACAGTTCTTCATAAAAATGACCACAAATGCCGCATTTACCCAACTATAAACTGAGGTCTGGACCATTTAGTAACAGGTATTAAATCAGTTTAGGAGGACATAATTATAATTTTGATTATCTTCTATATGACTCCTTTAGACATTTTCAGCAGAAATTCAAAGTGTTCCCAGAATATCAAAGCTAATGGACATTTCCGTATGGAAAAGCTTTCAACTTTATATCTTTGGAAAATGTAAAATACTCAATACCTATGCACAAATCTCCACCTCTGTTTCGTTAGGGCTTTTTGGTTTTGTTCTGTTTTTAATGCTTGAATATGGAAGCTATGGTGTAGGTGGCATTATTCCTATAAATCCTGGTTAATTTTAGGAAGAAAACGGTTCCCAGGCTAACAGTCAACCATGCAAACAAACACTGACCTGGAATCATGGAGCCATAGAAAGTCAGGCTAAAGACAAATGCAAGTGTAATTAAACTTAGCATATACCTTTGTGATGGGCGCGCAGAATCAAGTCCTCTCCTATGCTGTTGACGGCCACTTTTTCTGAGAGTAATTTGGCGGTCTTTACCAACATGTAAAATGTTTACACCCTCTGATCCAGAAATTCCACTTCTGGGACTATATCCTACTGAGCTATTTCCTCAAGTGTATGAGAACATATATACAAAGAGGTTGATTATAATATTATTTGCAAAAGAGACACATTGGAGATAAGCTAAATGTCCATCCACAGGGCACTGATTGACTAACTTACGGGGAGAATTATGGGGAGCCATACATATAGCATGCTCTATCTCTACATCTACATCTATATTGATACATAAAATTCTCTAAAAAATGCACATCAAGCCATTAAGAAGATGAATGATCATTTTTACAGCATGCCCTTTCTTTTTTTTTTTGCGGTACGCAGGCCTCTCACTGTTGTGGCCTCTCCCATTGCGGAGCACAGGCTCCGGACGCGCAGGCTCAGCGGCCATGGCTCACGGGCCCAGCCGCTCCGCGGCATGTGGGATCCTCCTGGACCAGTTACGAACCCGTGTCCCCTGCATCGGCAGGCGGACTCCCAACCACTGCGCCACCAGGGAAGCCCAGCATACCCTTTCTTACTACTCACATTTTTAACCAAAACCACACAATCCTTTTGTACTTTAAAAAGAAATACAAGTTGAAAATATGTTTCCCAGGAACAGTTCACTCTTAAGGTGCTCATCCTCCTTGGCATGGGGAACATCAACTTCACAAGGGGGAAGAGAAGGGGGAGTTGGCCAACAAAACTTCCTGGATGCCCACGGGGACGGGGGTCCAGTGACAAAGGCTGAGGGAGTTACAGCCAAAGTGAAAAAAAATATCCCTTTCCCTAAGGGACTCACTGGGCATAATAAGTCTGTGGTTAAAAAAAAAAATGTAACATGAACGATGATTTGCTTTACCCCAGCTGTAGGGTTTTAATGGTTTATGGTTATTATTGATTCTGTGACAACAGCACATGTCATACAATGTAATACTCAAGAGTCTAGACTCTGGGGTCAGAGTATGGTCAACTCTGCCACTTACTAGCTGTGGGGCTTTGGTAAGCTTAGAGTCTCTGGGCCTCAGTTTCCCTCTCTGTAAAATGGGGATAATTGTATTATCTATCTCACAAGGTTAATGTAAAGCACTTAATGCAAAACCTAGTATCTATCATGTACTAGGCACATGCCATTAATTCAAGGGCCACAAATCTAACTATTATTATTTTTGTTGCTTATTATTATTACAACTAGTTTGGTTATCCATCCACTGCCCTTCACACAAAAGGACAGTGTGATATAGTCTACATTTCTGAGGATGCTCTGACCCACCATTAGTTAGATACGGGTTTTAAGTCACTCGACCAACAAAGAAATTCATGCTTAACCAGCCCCAGGCTTTGCCTACATCACTGATCCACATTTTCAACGCAACAGACTGGGGTGGGAGGGTCTATGGACCTGAAACAAAGGCGGGCTCACCTGTAAATGCTGACAGAAACAGGCAGTTGTTTAACCAAGATGTCATTCGATCTGCAGAAATGGATACTTCCCCTGCCTACAGCCAGGCTCCCAGGTGACCCTGACCCATGGGACAATTTCTTCTGCAGAGGACACAGGATTTCCAGCTCAGGAGCTGTTCTGTGGCAAAGCTGGAGCTGGTTTCAGTGATCAGACACTCTTGTCCCTCCCACCCCCCACCCCCCTTCTTCCAGGTTTAAGTCCTAAGATGGCTGTCAGGGACTCCCAAATCCATCCCCTTTGCCTGAGGGTGGTGTTAGGCAGGAAAGTTCCTAAAATAGAAACTCACTTAAGTCACCTGGAGGAGGTGGGGGCTCAGGGTCTGGAGACACAGAGACACAGACACAGAAGGCTGGGGGCCCCAGGCAACCACCCTGGCTTCCCCTTATGGTGTTTCTACATCTTTCTGGAAACCCAGTCCATGCTCCTGCCTTCACGCCTCCAACTTACACGTGAGCTTCACCGACCACCGAGTCCTAAACCCCAAATCCTACATGCCCTTTTTGCTGCTTCACCAGATTTCACTTGACTAATTCATTCTTCCAGTTCTAATCCCCATGAGAGCAATTAGACAGTCCCACTCATCTTTGGCAAGCTAGAGGAACTAGTCAGACACTATAGACCCAGGTCAGGTGGTGTAGACAATGGCTATTTAAGCCTATTAGGGAGTTATGCGTGGACAGGCAATGACTGACATCTCTAGTAACCAGTAAGACCTAGGGAAGAGACTCTTCTCCCTTCTCATTGGCCAGCACAATGTCTAGAGGCCCTGAACTGACAAGAAGCTGTTCTCATATATAGGTGCAGGGGACCCATGGGGCAGGTAGAAACCTTGGCTGTCTTTTCTGTGACTAAAATGCAACTGCATTTTTCTGTGATCTAGACTTTATTCCATAGCTTTTTTCTTATCAGATGTAACTCATAACAAGGATGACCCAAAAAGTCATTTTTTATGAGATTATCTGCCTTTTACTACTAATACAGATGCTTTACGTACAGCTCTTTACCCTTTATCAATTCAAACTGCTTTCACATATGTTCATTTGTTTGGACCATATACAAGGTGAGGTGTATCTTATTATCTCCTTTCTATAGAGGCAAATGCAGCTCAGAGAGGTTGAGGGATTAGCCCAAGGTCACAGAGCAAGAAAGTGAGACTGGAATTAGAATCCAGGTTTTCAAACTCTTGGGTCGGTCTTCCTTACATGTTTTTGAACATTCTGTGGGATATTCAAAAAAATATTTCTGAAATGAACTAGATCTCACTTTTTCCCTGTCTCTCTTTTATTGACAGCAGATATAAGGATCCACCAGTGAAACAGTAACCCATTAGCTGGGCCTGTCAGGAAGTGAAAAGTGTCCCACAGAAATTCTCCTTATTGAAGGGACGCCTGGTCATGACCATTGGGGGCGGGGGTGGTGTGTCTCAACCGCAAGCAGATTTCAGTGACCTGGGAACCTGGTCCCCAGGCTGTGAGCTCCCCTCCTGTGCCCCCATTTCCTAGTGGAAGACATCTGCTCCTCTCTGGCCTCTGAGCAGATGTGGGTGACCCAAGCCATAGGTGGCCAGACTGCCTTAGACTCTGTCCTCCTCCTCGACCAGCAAAAAACAGTCGAACATACATCTGGCGTGTGGCGACCTCAGTGGGAGTCTGCACCCACATTCTTGCTTTCAGCCACGTTTTCATGGCTTGGAAACTCATCACTGGGTGGCAGTTTGCCAAAGAATGAGCAAAATGGGACCAGCCTTGCCATGTAAACAAACTCATGTGTTTAAGCACACGTTTCTGAAACGTGGTAAAAGGGAAAGGTACTTTCTCACTCACAAGAGCCCTGAAACCATTCAAGGCAAATGACCTGCCCAAGGGCAAACAGCTAACTGCTGGCAAGGGCTGGGCCAAATAGAACCTGGGTCTCTGGATGACTGGAATGAAGCCCAGTGCCTCGACGGAGCCAACACCACATGATTCACTCACCCCAAATGACGTTGGCATCTGCCAATGAAAACCAGAGCCAAGATGCAGAAATTGCGAGAGGGTCCTCCTCTTACCTTTCCAAGACTGGTCACTAGCACTCAGAGTCCTTTTTGTTATTTTCTTAAAATTGAAGTATAGTTGATTTACAGTATTGTGTTAACTTCTGTGGTACAGCAAAGTGACTCATAGATATATATATATTCTTCTTCATACTCTTTTCCATTATGGTTTATCTCAGGATATATTGTTCCCTGTGCTGTACAATAGCACCATGTTGTTTATCCATTCTATATGTAATAGTTTGCATCTACTAACCCCAAACTCCCAGTCCATCCATCCCCCATCAGAGTCCTTTCTGGAACTCCTTCTGAAGCCTGGGACCCTCAGGGAAATAGCCACAGAGTGAGTAAACAAATGAACGCAGACCAATCATCCCCAAAATAATGGAATCAAGCCAAGGTGTCGGGGCTGGCCGAGGGCTTAAAAACGTGTCCGTAAGAATTCATCCTGAATCCACATGTGTTGAATCAGAAGACTGTTATACTGCCCCATGCCCCTTAGGAAAGGATGTAGAAGGACAGTGGGTGATGCATGTTGGCAAAGATGTTGCCGAGCGGGAAGCAGGGACAACAGGATAAGCCTCTTTCTGGGCGTCTGGAATTCTGGAAGCTGCTTCTGCCCTCAACAGTGATCACCGGGCATGGCAAGAGATAGACGGTCCCTGGCCAAAACTGTAACTGGGATGGCATGATTTTCTGCAGAAACACAGCAGAGACGCAGAATACCCCTCTCTTCCTTGAAGTCTGCAAGGGCTCCCGTCTTAAACAGCTGCCTGTTTGGGGCAGGCTTTCTACATATAAAAATGTCAGGTGTCCGGGGCTGGGTGGAGGGCAGGGAGAGGCAGGAGGGGGCCACTGGTGCCTGACCCCATGCCCGACAGGCCCTTGCACCCCCAGCAGGCGAGGTGCACTGTTGACATCAGGTAGGGGGTCCCTCCTCACCTGACTTGCCCCAGGTAGGGCAGGACAACGCCTCCTTGTTTTGGTGCCACAGAGACATGTGCCACAGACTACACAGACCATTCCCAAAGACCAGCGCCACCCAGATCAATGGGGGCTCCACGACATTAGCAAATGAAGAATGTTGAAACAGGGACAAATTTGTCATCCATTTTATGCATTCACTTTCCACCTAGAAACGCAAGGCATAAACAATTCCACTACTCACAGAATAATGGCAGGTATGCAAAACATTCTTTCATGGTGCACTTCAATGTGGCTTGGTGTTGTGACCAAGAGCAGGTTGAGTTCTTTGCAACAGGTTGGCCTTCTGGGACCAAATCTGCAGACAGCCTTGCTCAGAAAGAGCTCCCAAAGTCTAAGCTTGAAGTCTGGAAGAAGTGGGCCCAGGCGATGCCTCTCCAGGCCCTCCCTTTATTGGATCAGATGTTTCCTCCATAAACAGGTAAGCTCAAGTTCCCCAGACTCTGGCTTTGGGATGGGGAAAGCCGGAACAACCCTGGCTTCTATATAATATAAGCATTTGTCTAAAGCCACTTTCTGGATGCTTTTTCACCTGGAGATGTAACCCAAGTCCGAGGAGCCTTCACTTTCATTTTCGGTGTAAGCACGTGATACCCACGTTATCTGGCCTCGAGGTCACTCTGTCCTCCCATCCGTGGTTCAGTTCCTGAGAGGAGACTGAACTGCACACCCTGGGCCACTGGGATCCCCCTTGGCGTCTCCTTGCTGCCTCACACCCGCCCCATCTGGAAATTACCAAGTCCTTACGGACTTTGCTCTTTATTCATCCACAAAGAATGTAAGAATCCGTTTTTCAAGAACTGAATAGAAACCCCCTCGTCACCGTATCAGGGCGGCTGTTCCACGCCAACTCAGTAATTGCCCTGTTTCTAGTGCCTTTTTTCCCTCCACCAAAACCAACTTAAGCTGATTACCATCATCTCAAACAACCTCACTGGGCTCTAGATATATCCATTTAATATGGCCAAGACAAGCAGACAACTGCTGTTTTCAAAAGACGATCTGACAGGTTCTATTCACTTTCAAAGTAGCTCTCCACGGCTGGAATAATTATCTTTCATTTCCCTCATTCTGACACCTTTCAATGATTTGTTGACATCTGAAGAGTTATGGGCAATCTTAGAAGAGGCAGCTGGACTTTCCACCCCCAAAGACACAAATACAGAAAGGATTCCCATACAGCATCTGAAATAACTCTGTTCTTTGCAAATGGATATCCAAATCTGCATGTTAATAGGGGCACTTTTATCTTCAAATATAACCTCAGAAGGAGAAAGGGGGACGGTATTCATTTAACTGGTTCGCTGCCAGCTCGAGAGAAAATGCACCTTTCTCTGAAAACCTGGGTTCCCTCACTTGACCGATAAAAACAAACAAAACAAACCCAGAGCCAATATCCTGAGTTTTCAAACATCTGATGTTTGGTGCCGTCTTCTGTGGAGGGAGAACAGCAGGAGAAACCCAAGCAAATGGCAAGAGGCCTCCACTCTTTCCTCTGTGGCCATCAGGGTTTTAAGTGAGTATGACTGACATAGCGACTCTTAATAATGTGCACTTATAGCCCTTGCTTGAGGGTGTCTCTAAGTGCCTTCCCAGCGACCACAGCCCTCAGGCTGCTGGAAGGAGCTGGGACGAGCCTCCTGCCTTGGGTCGCAGCTCCGGCTCCTATCTCGGCACAAGGAGGCACACTGTCTTGCAAACCTGGACTAAATGGGGTCGGGGGAGTTTTCAAAAGACAATACGTATAACATTTGGATATATTATCCAGCTACAAGAATAGAGTCTATCACAAGCAGGATAGATAGGTAATGCCAATGTCTCTGGATTCTTTTCTCTCTCTTCCTGGATTTCTCCCTCCCCCAATTTGAAAACTTCAGTGGGCAATTCTAGCAGTCTGTCAGGCTGAGTGCTTGGTAGATTTCAGCATAGGGAACGAGTGCCCTGAGTGCAAGCAAGGGTGGGATTCACCGGCCATAGTTCTCCGAGGTAAATAAGCAAAAAGGCAATAGAGAAGGGAAATGGAACAAGTAGGCTGAAGTTTTCAGCCTGGAGTGATCACAGCCCCGGAGCCTGTCTGTGGTGGTCGGGAGCCTTCCACACCCACACTGCTGGGGATCCAGAGGTGGCTGGACCGGGGCAGGGGCTGCCAGGGAGGACTTGGCAAGGAAACCGGCGGTGGGGGTTGGTTTGTGTTCAGAGAGTGCACGGCAGTGAGACTGCTGGAGTTGAAGGCACTCATTTGAGTTTTCCAGCTCCTATCAGATCGCAGCCACCCCCCACCGCGTCTACCCCCCAAAAGAGGCAAGCCTCCAAGGACTTGAGAACACCTCATCCACCGGTCACTTCTCTTCCCAGGCTTTTAGCCACAGTCTCTCAGTCAACAGCGCCCCTTACTGGCCAGTGGGCTGTAAAGCCACACAGCTCTGGGGCTCCTCCCCAGATTGCAACCTGGAAATCGACATATATTTGTTTCAACTCTATTTATAGAATTTGGGGCACAGGGGGAATAGCGGCCCTTGAAATCCCAGCTCAAGGCTCCCGACAACCCCTCTGTCTTGAATTCTGGTCTCGGCAAAGTTGGGTTTATCTGCAGCGGGTTTATCGTCAAGGGAGCTGCTTCTCCCAGGAGACCAATAACCACAAACACACTGTGTGTGATCCTAGCAGATCCAAGCATCAAGAAGCCTTCATCAATATCAAACATCCTGGCGGGAGAATCTGTTCCCTGCGAGCAGGATGGATTTGAATTCTAAGTGGTTGAAGTCAGAGGGCAGTCATTAAAAGCCAGAGAGGGATTGGCCCCTTGCTGAATTTCTCCAAAGAAACCCTCCGGATTAAAGGTTCATTAGCAAAGCGTAGTGGGTCAGCTGATCGCCGGAGAGAGACGAAGACTGGCAGAGGCGGCAGCTGGGCGGGCGGGGAAAGCTGACCTGGGTTATTTTGGGTGAGGGGCGGCACACAGGGAGACAGAGAGGTGGAGGGAGTGTATTTTCATTGAGGAGCATTATTTTGCTTTCTAGCTTGTGAGGATTCGATCCCCCTGAGTAAATTAAAGTTTGTAAAGAACCCGGGAATTTCCTAGCGGGAAAGCGCCATCACAAATAAAGGGGTCACCGTCCTCGTGTTGGTGGAGAAGGGTGTCCAAGGTGGTGCCGTCAGGTTCTTAGGTTTTTAGCTAACGGGGTTAGGTACCACTTGCAGGCATTTTAGGGAAGCAGCTTCTCACGTTTGGGGAGCATTTATTGTTCTGGTGACTGTGCTGTGATTTTCTGTCTGTGAATTCATTTAATTCTCACAACAGATCAAATGCACTCATTAATTTATTCTGAATCCATATGTGCTTAATCAAAATAACTTTATAATGCCCGCCACCGCTCTTGGAAAATGGGGGTTAGTTTAGCTGGCTGCTCTGAGTCAGGCTTCTTAATCCCTCCCAAGGCCATTGTCAATATGCTGTACCCTATTCAGGCGTCAGCAGTGACTTCCCACGCCTGCTCCATCAGGTCTGATTTCCTCTGCCTTCGTGGCCAAGCCTTTTATAACGCTCTTCTTCTGCCCCCTCTTCTTCCAGCTTCTCCCCTATGTCTCCGAGCAAACTCATAACCCCGGGAGTGGGTCCAGTGTGCCAGATGGGAGGGGCGTGACATTCCATAATCAAACAGTCTTGCTATTATCTGGTAAAACACATCAAGACTCATAGAACATACACATTGTCTTTTATTTCAACTTTGGATGTTACTTTCCAACACATACAGAGTCTGCAGGCACGGGGGGGTCTGGGGAGTGCTTTCCCAATAGGCATGCACACCCCTCAGTTCCGGATTTTGAGGAACACCATGCAATCATCTGCTTAAGAAGAAGAGAAAACTACACTCCCTGTTGTAAAAATGTGTCCAATGCTGGGAAATAAAGCAACAGACAGTCCTTCAAAGCCAGGCTGAAACACTAACTGGCCCACTCAGGGTTATCACGCTATCCATTAATTATTATTGAGTAGGCCCATTTTCTGATGTCACCTTGTAGATTTTTTTTAAAAACATCTTTCCTTTAATTTTTAAATAATTTCAAAAGTATAGAAAAGTCGCAAGGATAGTACAAAGAATTTTATTTCCTAATTTATTTGAGAGTAAGTTGCGGATATAATGCTCCGTCACCCTAAAACACTTCACTGTGTAGTTCCTACAAACCAAGACATTCTCTGTCATAAAATACAGCCCTTAAAATTAGGAAGTTAATATGATAGATGCTACCATCCAATCTTCAAATGCCATTCAGTTTTCTCCAGTTGTTTCAATAATGCCCCTCATGGCCAAAGGACCCAGTCCAGGATTCTGCATCACACTTAGTGGTCACATCTCTCAAGATTCCTCCAATCTGGAGCAGTTCCCATCTGCCTCTCATGACCTTGACACATATGGAGATTACAGGCCAATTATTTTGTAGAATGTGTGGATTTTTCAGATGACTCCTCATTATTAGACTCAGACGATGCATCTCCTGGCTATATACTGAAAATAATCGAAAGTAGGGATTCAAAGAGGTATTTGTACCACCATGTTGATAATGGCATCATTCACAATAGCCCAAAGGTGGAAGTAACCCAAGTGTCCATCAACAGATGAATGGACAAACTGTGGTCTATCCACCAATGGAATATTATTCAGCCATAACAAAGGAAGAAAATTTTGACACAGGCTACATGATGTGAACATGACGTAGGACATTATGCTAAATGAAATAAACCAGGCACAAAAGGACCCATACTGTGTGATTCCACTTACACAAGACGCCTAGAATAGTCAAATCCATAGAGACAGAAAGTAGAATGGTAGTTGTCAGAGGCTGGGGAGCTGCTGTTTAACGGGTGCAGAGCTTCTGTTTTACAAGACAAAAAGAGTTCTGTGGGTGGGCGGTGGCTAGGTTTGCAGACAATGTGGATGTACTTAACGCCGATAAACTATACCCCGAAAAGCGGTCAAGTTGGTAAATTTTATGTTATGTGTATTTTATCACCATTTTAGAAAACAAATAAGTTGTCCCTTCACCTCTAGAGTGGGGAGGGGGTGGTTGTGAAAATTAAATGAGATAATATACATAAAGCACCAAGTACGAGGTTCAGTGCATGGTAGGTGCTTAATAAATGACAACAAGCAGGATGGTTTTACAAGTGCTTAGGAAATACTGGCGAAATTCATTAATTCACTAAGAGATACATTTTGTTCTCCTTCAAGAAAAGCCTTCTGAGTTTTGTACGATGGGGAATGGAGGAGAGGAAAGTTGGAAGAGTTCGGCCAGACTTTGGTGCAGAGGTAAAACGGGGACTGCTGACAGAGCATGTGACTGACCACGTTGCAAGGGTCCCTCCCACTGCCTCAGAATCATTTCTCTGGCAAAAGCATCTTCTCCAGCAGGCCCCTCCGTAGAAGTACATATGTTAACCTAGAGGGAGAATCCAATAGCACCCTAATCCCCGTTAGCAAGGAGTGTGTGGCTGGATTATCTTGCTGTCACCTGGCAGGAAGCAGGAGCCTGCAGAGAAGGGCACCCATTAGGCATATTGTGATGGGGGAGAGGAGTAGGGAAGGCCAGGAGAACAGCATGTGGTCCAGAGGCAATGCCCCGATGGAGGGCACAGTCAGCTCCCAAGTTCAAAGGAAAAGCCCAAGCTTCGCTCTAGACCACCTGCTCTAACGCCATCCATGCTCAGCACACCACAGCCTACAGTAGGCACCGCCTTGTTGATGCTTCCAACAATTTTGTGAGGCAGGTATCATCAGCTCCATTTTACAGACAGGAGACTGAAGCTCAAAGCAGTTAGGTGGCTTTTGGTGAACAGCGAGCAGCCCGCCAGGACTCAAATCCTGCTCTGCTGATTTCTCCGTTTGGCATTCTTGGCAAAACTGGTATCTGTACATTACTAATAAGAGCTAACATTTAGCCATTACTATTATTATTATAACTACTGCCACTCTGATGGGCACTTTCAGTGCCCATTTACATATGCAAAGCTCATTTAATCTCCATAACAAAAGTGCTACGTAGGTATGATTGTTATCTTCCTTTTACAGACGAGGAAAGAGCTAGAATTCGTAACCACACAGCCAGCAAGGGTGTAACCAAGCACATGGCAGTCTAGGTGAGATGCCACACAAGGACATTCTCCACGGACAAGTCATTTTTCTAGCGGTCCTGTGCGCTAGCTCCAGTGCTGGGGGCCAGACCCCGCCCCGCCCATTTCACCTTTCCACAGCATCACGATTTCCAGTCTGCAGCTGCCCACCAACACCTGCCCCAGGGCTTTTGGGTGGATCTTTCCCCTGAGATGGGGCAGATCTCATCATGGCATTGGTTTGGGGGACTAAGTGAATTTGGGTCTAAGTGAATTGCAGTGCAAACCATCAGGAAATCATATCTGTCTCCTGAAAAGTTTCGATAGAAGAAAGTGCTATTGATTTTGCTGATTTTAGAGTTTTTACCTGATCGTTATTTTGTTTTGTGCACTCCTCTTATTTTAATATGCGTGTATTATTTATAGCTTACATAGATGTTTATGTATTACAATAATACTCATGTATTAAATATTGTTATATTTTAGAAAGATTCATTTTGTTTTTTTCTTTTTTATTGAAGTATAGTTGATTTACAATGTTGCGTTAATTACTGCTGTACTGCAAAGTGATTCAGTTATACATATGTATACATTCTTTTTCTATATATATTCTTTTCCATTATGGTTTATCATAGGATACTGAACATAGTTCTCTGTGCTGTAGAGTAGGACCTTGCTGCTTATCCATTCCTTATATAAAAGCCTACATCTGCTAACCCTAACTTCCCACTCCGTCACCCCTCCAACCCCCTCCGCCTTAGGAAACATCTAAACACCTAAACCTAAAGTATGGAATAATGAGCTGGCAAATTATCATTACTGGTTGTCATGTAAAGTTTTCTTCTACCCTTCAACCACCCAGAAAATAGTTTTTAAAAATTTTTTTGGATGTATAATGTATATGTGTGTTGTACATCAAAAGAAATAAAATGTTTTAAATCTTTACTTAGAGTATGAGAATCTTTGCAAATCTTGAGGCACCAGGGGTATCTCATATTCAGGCTTTACAGAACTGTGAACTCCTGGCATTGTATGCAAGACCCGTGCCTCCTAGGTGAAGGATTTGGTTAATTGTAAGTCCCAACTCTGCACTTTAGCCCACCGAATTGCTTTGGAATTACTGGACTACTTCAATCTTCATTCTTATGTCCATAAACTAGCCTACCAGAGGGGTAGGAGGGAGGAATAACTACTATTTATTATCTCTCCATGTGTATGTATGTACATACACATAAAGATGACTCTCCCCTTCCAAAGGAAAAGAACTAGCATAAAGCATCTCCTGGAGAGAAGACAGAGTCAGGCCAGAAGGATGCTGGCTGAGACAGAGGCAGGTGGGTACCATGTCGTCCAGGAGCTGAGCTGGAACTGAAGTGCCCAAGTGCCCACGCCTTTGCCTGTCAGCTACATCTCAGGCAAGGGGATGTGTCAATTCACTGTAACAAAATGACCCATTGCGAATGTTTTGCTGGCCAAAAACACTCCCCCCCACCACCTCAAAAACAGTTACATAATCTCAAGAGCGAAGGCATGTAATCTTGAAATTTAGGGATGGTATTTTCCCCCTGGTTAGCTGTGTTTGAAATGAGTTAACATCAAAAATAGAAACCATTTCTGACAAGGGGCTGAAAATACGTGTTTGGCACACATTTGTCAGTGACATGAGTCTGTCGCCGAGGTTTTCACCATGCACAAAGCTCAGGACCTCTTGCCACGCGACCCAGGTCTAAACAACACAAAAACCTTCATGGAGCCTAATTTGATCTTGGTCTGCATCTCATTACTGTGTAGTAGCTTGTTTCGTGCAAACAGTCGCCAGTTTCTAGCATAACAAGGAGGCCCATGGGGTCTGTATGGAACATATTCCTCAGAGAATGAGAAGTCTCCAACCGGGAGAGAGGAGATTCCTGTTAAACCCTGGAAATAGGCTGAAATGAAAATCTGCGTTCCCTTCCACACATGCCTAATTGCCCATAAATGTCATTAAGCTGAGAAATGTTTTCCACCAAATTAACTTTGACTCATGATGTCTAATTAGCAGAAGAAGCTGTAAGATAACAACTTATCAGTCACTGTTTAAGAAAACATGTTTAAACGGGTGGCTTTCGGCTGGCGGCAACGTTGAACCAGGTATCGTAACTGTCAAAATCATGCCTGAGCCCAGCAATTGAGCACAAGGTCTCTGTTTTGGTGCCAAGAATTGTACAACTCCCTCACAGATGTTTAAAAGTTGTGGTGCGAGTGCTCTGTCTAGGAATCTATCATGCACCCAAACGAGGGATTTGAGGGGGAAGGAAAGAAGACATCGGTGATGAACTTCTGTGGCAGGAAGTCTGAGGGCAGTGGATTTAAAAGGATTGATTCAGTGTTTAGTCTTTCTCAAAACTTAATGGGAAAAATCTCGTTGGTGATTTAGAGTAGAAAGTACACACACGGTGCTTCTACTGCTTGTAAAACGCATGGTAAGTTCTAGGACCCTCACTTCACCGATGAAAAAGCTGGGTTTAGAGAGATGAGGTGACCTGCTCTCGTTCACCCAACTAATAAGTGTCAGAAGCCAGCAACGAGGTGAGTTCTGTGTTAATTAACACATGTGCTCTTCACCAAGCTCAGTGGGAGAGTCAACCCCAAAGGAAGGGACATGTTTCCAACCAGATTGGGAATGCTCTGAAGGCATGAATGAGTTCTAAGACTCCTCTTTACTCCTGGTGCCTGTCATAGAGCCTGACACTTAGTAGGTACTCAATTAATGTTTGTTGATTGACTGATGAATGGATGAATAAATTTCGGTTTCCTGAGGGCATAGCTTCAGAAAGTGTTTCATATCCCACACCTTTTTAAAAAAAATTTTTATATTTTATTTTTGTCTGTGTTGGGTCTTTGTTTCTGTGCGAGGGCTTTCTCTAGTTGCAGCAAGCGGGGGCCGGTCTTCATCGCGGTGTGTGGGCCTCTCACTGCTGCGGCCTCTCTTGTTGCGGAGCACAGGCTCCAGACGCGCAGGCTCAGTAGTTGTGGCTCACGGGCCTAGTTGCTCCACGGCATGTGGGATCTTCCCAGACCAGGGCTCGAACCCATGTCCCCTGCATTGGCAGGCAGACTCTCAACTACTGTGCCACCAGAGAAGCCCCGTATCCCACACCTTTTGAGGGATGTTTTCTTGCTGGAGAAATGAAGCAAATGGAAAATCTCCTCTGGAATCTTGGGGTTACATAAGCCCAAGGAAGCCAAGTGCAAGAGCAAAGACGGACAAATGACAGCCCAGTGCTCGGAGTCCTGGAGTTGTGCTGGGATTATTTTTATTTATTTGTTGAATTTTTTTATACCTACTTCTTTCCAAAAGGATTTGAAATGTCTAACTGCTGCAGTCGGAGAAGCACATAAAAGGAGCAGAAGACAGAATCCTCCAAAAGTACAAGCGTGGAAGCTTTGCTTGGTGAGGGGCCTGGGTTCTTCATAGAGATCTCAACTCAGAAGACCAAGTGGTAGCTGGGGCCAAACCGAGAATGGGGATGTCAAGGGGGAGGAGAGAAGACATTGGAGGTGTTGGGAAAGGAGGGTGAGTGGCCATAACTCCAGAGGCTGGAACTGGGGTGGGGCCTGCCAGGTTGTCCCCTGAGACTCACATCCTGCCGACCAGCCAGGAGCAGTTCAGATGGCTCATCCTAGGAAAGGAGGTGGCTGCACAGGGCTGGACATTTCCCCGCAGAGTGGATCTTTTGCATTGGAGCATCCGAGTGCCCCAGTGGGAGATATTCCTCCCAAATTCCAGGGTCACAAACAGACCCAGCATTGATGTTCTCAGAACGGAAAACCTTGGGACCACGAGGTCCTTCTGGCAGGCTCCTTTCCCTTTCTATTTGGGGGAGTGCCATTGAATAAGGGGGATTCATCCGTAGGTTGCAAGCTGTTGCCATGTTTCCTCTGGTTGTGTGACCCTTTGGGGGCCACATTGTGTGTTCTGAGGCTCTTCTGCAGGAGACTCAATGCGCAATGGTTAGGAGCCTGCGCTTCAAGTCAGACAGTCCTGGTCGCTAAACCTCTCAGGGTCCACCTATAAAATTGCATTAATTCAGAGGTAAAGCACAGACAGCACCTAGAATGTATGGCACATGGTAAGCACTCAGTAAATGCCATTACTGTTATTATGCCCCCATCCTTAGAGTCCCTGGAATCGCAGAAGCTGAAGGGTGATTGCTTGGAGGGTAGCATTCTCCTTTGCACTGGACTTTCCACTAGGGTGATGGTCCTTAACCTACTAGGAGGTCACTGATCTCTTTGAGAATCTAATGAAAACGTTGATCCTTCTCCCCAGAATAATGCCCATGTGTGCGCGCCTTCAGTATCAGGGAGTCCACGGCACCCTCCCCGGAGCCCATTCTTGGGGCCTTCTCTGGGCCCCACATCAGGTTAGCCCATTTAAGAACTGAGATATGGGTACCCAGTTTATCCAGGGGATGCTACTTCAACACAAATGGCATTGCAGAGACCCAACCCAAGCTCCAGCCAGATACTGGAACGCCTCCCCTCAGTCTGGGGCTCACAGTGAGGGTAGTGAGGACTTTGTACATTGAAATCGCCAGGGACGTGAAGGAGAAAAGTATGTGTATGTAACTTGCAGCCTTCATTTCATTCTACTTGTATGTGGGGACAAAGGATTGTCAATCTCTTCTGACTTAATAAGGTAACATTCAAAATATTTCATTTATTGACAACTTCCAGATAAATGTACTCTAACCAGATTAATAAATGTCCTGTTAAACCACATTCTTTAGTTCAGGAAAAGGGGTAAAAACACAAATATCTGAGTGATTGGTGCTGATATATAGATTGTTTATACATGTCATTTGTTAAACACGTTAGGGCCATATTGATGACACTGTAAAGCTATGAATATATATGAAGAACGAGTGTGATAACGGTAGTATCTCGCTTGGATATTCTATAATCCTGTAATCCTCTTTGCACAAGGTCACACAGCCCCCCAGCTTGTGAACTTAACCGAAGGAGGTTAGCCAATGTGACCTACAGGATGCATACACAGTGCGATTTTATAAGCTAGTCAAAATTCTGTCCATTTGTAATCTTTCTTTTCTTGGGGAAGCAGTGAAGAAACTAACACCACTAAGGTCTTGCAAAGGTGAACTAACACCTAATTAGCCACGGGTGGATATTTATACTATTGTGGAAAAGACGATGTATCAGTTTTCCATTGCTGTGCGATGAACCAAAAACTCAGTGGTTTCAAACAACGGTCATTTATTATCACCGACGTGTCTGCGTGTCTGTGGGTGGTCTGAGGTTCGGCTGATCTGGGCTGGCCTGTCTGAGCAGCTGTGTTTCAGGCACAAGCCGCTGGGGTGACTGTGTGTCTCACAGCAGGCCTGGGAGACACTGAGCTCTGTGGGAGCTGCTCTGTTCCATGTGTCTCTCCTCTGCCTTGGACCAACAGGCTGCCAGACATGTTCTTTTTGTGGCATTGGCAAAAGTGCAAGGCAGCAAGCCCAGTCCTGCAAGGGCTTTTCAAGGCCTTTGATTGCTTCAGGTCCGCTAACATCCCACCAGCCAAAGTCACAGGGCCACCCCAAGTTCTATAGCCACACCCACAGTCAAAGGGTGGGGTGACCATGGAGGTGGGGGAAGGGGTAGACATTCCTAAACGAGAGAGAGAAGGAAGCCTTAAGAGAGAGAAGACACTTTGCAGTGGTTCTCAGTTGTGTCTACATGTCGGAATTACCTGCAGAAAATTTTTTGCCCTTTTCTTTTTTTTTAATTGAAGTATAGTTGATTTACAAAGTTAGTTTCAGGTGTACAGCAAAGTGATTTAGATAGATAGATATATGCATAAAAGAACCTTTTTTCAGATTCTTCTCTGTTATAGGATATTACAAGATATTGAACATAGTTTCCTGGTACAGTAGGTCCTTGTTGTGTATCTATTTTATATACAGTAGTGTGTATCTGTTAATCCGAAACTCTTAATTTATCTCTCTCTCTCCCCCTTTTTCCTTTGGTAACCATAAGTTTGTTTTCTATGTCTGTGAGTCTGTTTCTATTTGGAAATAAGTTCATTTTGATCACTTTTTTTAGATTCCACATATAAGTGAGATCACATGATATTTGTCTTTCTCTATCTGACTTACTTCACTCAGTGTGTAATCTCTAGGTCCATCCATGTTGCTTCAAAAGACATTTCATTCTTTTTATGACTGAGTAGTATCCCGTTGTATATATGTACCGTGTCTTCTTTGTCCATTCATCTGTTGATGGACACTTAGTTGCTTCCATATCTTGGCTATTGTAAATAGTGCTGCTATGAACATTGGGGTGGACGTATCTTTTCAAATTAGTTTTAGTCTTTTCTGAATATGTGCCCAGGAGTGGGATTGCAGGATCATATGGTCACTCTATATTTCGTTTTTTAAGGAACCTCCATACTGTTCTCCATAGTGACTGCACCAATTTACATTCCCACCAACAGTGTAGGAGGGTTCCCTTTCTCCACCTTTGTTATTTGTAGACTTTTAATGATGGCCATTCTGAGCGGGGTGAGGTGATACCTCATTGCGTTGTTGATTTGAATTTCTCTCGTGATTAGTGATGTTAACAGAAGTTTAAAAAATACTAGTGTGTGGGTACCACATCAAAGACACTGTTCCAGGGTGCAGTCTGGGCTTCGGGGGTCTCAAGATGCAGCCATGTTTGAAAACCACTCTCGTAAAGACCCCTCAGATCCCTTTCTCAGGATCAGTGGCTCTCAGCACTGGATGGACGTGATCATCACCTCTGGAACCTTCCAGAGCTACCAGAGGCAGAAACCCCACACCCTATTTTTTGGAAAGCATACTGGTGAGTCTCATGGGCAGCCAGTGGGGAGAACAGTGGTTCTTCAAGAGCAGCAGTGCCCCAGGTCTTTCATTCATTCCGTTGATGGGTTTTTTCATTCATTACACAAATATTCATTGATACTGTGTGCCAGGCACTGTGCTAGCACCTGGTGACACCCTAAGGAACCCAAATGGACACACACTGTTCCCTCATAGAGCTTAGTGATGGAGAGAAATAATTTAATAATCACATTAAAGAATAAGAAAGGTCTCCAATGGAAAAGAAATAACAGAAATCTACACTGAGGGAAGTCTCGGAAGGCTTCCCTGAGGAGGTGTCATGGGCACAGGTTTGGCTGTAAACCCGATGAGCCAGTACAGTTAAGTGCAAAACATGAGCATTGCCAGCTTCACATCCTATGCCATCCCAATGTTGTCCCAGTGAACAAAGGTATTTCTTGCAGGAAGATTTGGAGGGATGTCTGGTGCCTCTGCAGACACCTCATGGGCTGAAAGAGACGAACCTGATGTGCAGACCTAATCAGTCACATATGGTGGGAGGCAGGTAGAACACCCTCCTTCTCTTCCCCTCCCCAGGGACAGCTGTCCTAAGTGGACAGTTTGAAAGGACCAAGCCCTGATCTAGAACTGCTGGGGTGGGGGTGAGTGCTGAGGGACTGGGGATAGTGAGGGCGCAGACGAGTAGATCTGGATGGCGGGGCTTTGGGACTGTAGATGTTTGGGGCTGGGAGATTTCCCAGTTAGGTGGGTATTTCAGCTCTTTGGGGACTGAAGTAGTGGTCTGTGGGGCTGGCTTGCACTGGAACCAATTGTGAGTGTCTCTTCCCAACTCTGTGTTTAGCAATGTTCTCTTGGAGGTTCAAAAAACAGCCACTGTGGGAGTGTTTACACCACAGAAACCGGTAAATGCTAAAAATCAGAGCTCTCTCCGCCCCACCCCAGAGAGCTAGATGTCAAACCTTTACCACACACCACTGGCTGAATGGAACTTTTATCTTGGGGGGTCTTTGATGTTGAGTTCTAGACTAACCAAGTCAGGATTCAGAGGGCAACAGAAGAGAGCTAATATAGAGCCTAAGATGTAGAGCAGAAGGCAAAGCTAAGGACTGATCGGGGATTTGGCTAGAAATCCCCCTTGTCTCAATTGTTGAGGAACCTGGGGATGTAGACATAAGGACGTAAGAGGTTGGGGCCATTCACCATGAGCAACAGGCCCTTGAGCAGGGAACTCTTCTGGTCCTCAGAGCATCATCTGTAAAATAAGGGAGATCCTTGTCTTATTTCAGGAGGAGGCTTTTTTGAGTTCCCTTCCAGTGCTCACATTTATGATTCTAACTACACACATCCTTACACGGAAAGTTAACTAACAATATACAAGGAAATCTACAGGCCACACCACTGATCTGGTCCAGGAGCATAAGTAATGAAAATGAACAGATTTATTCATTCATCCAATTCAATTTTTGAAAGCTGCTGGAATGTGGCATCTCTCTAGTCAGCCGTCCCCAACCTCCAAGTTCTAATGCCTGATGATCTGAGGCAGAGCTGATATAATAATAATAGAAATAAATTTATTTATTTATTTATTTTTGGCTGCATTGGGTCTTCATTGCTGCACGTGGGCTTTCTCTAGTTGCGGCGAGCGGGGGCTACTCTTCGTTGCGGTGCGTGGGCTTCTCATTGCGGTGGCTTCTCTTGCTGTGGAGCATGGGCTCTAGGCACACGGGCTCAGTAGTTGTGGCTCTCAGGCTCCAGAGTGCAGGCTCAGTAGTTGCGGCACGTGGGCTCAGTAGTTGTGGCTCACGGGCTCCAGAGTGCAGGCTCAGTAGTTGTGGCTCGCAGGCTCTAGAGCACAGGCTCAGTAGTTGTGGCGCACAGGCTTAGTTGCTCCGTGGCATGTGGGATCTTCCCGGACCAGGGCTCAAACCCGTGTCCCCTGCATTGGCAGGTGGATTCTTAACCACTGCGCCACCAGGTAAGCCCCAATAATAGAAATAACATGCACAATAAATGTAATGCGCTTGAATCATCCCGAAACCATCCCCCAGCCCCCGGTCCTTGGAAAACTTGCCTTCCGTGAAAACGGTCGCTGGTGCCAAAGGTTGGGACCGCTGCTCTAGCTCTAAGTGTCACATGCATATTAAGAAAGTTTGCCCACGCTGCCTCCCTCCCTACCATTTCCTCATCTCCTTCCCCTCCCGTGTCCCTCCAACACTCGCCTTGCACACCAAAGGGTATGGAAAAGCAGAACAAATCCAGGTGAGGTATCCAGACGTCAGGTGGAGCGGATGCAGTCAGCATCCCATCAATATCCCGTATACTCTGAAGATTCCTCCAAACACTGCTTCCTTAATTGAAGGCTTCTTCTGGCCTGGACGCCATGCTTTGTGCTGGTGTGTTAATGTCCCTGGAATCAGCTTCAACCAGTGAAGACAGGTTACCCCTTGGTTGGAATAACTGTGACTGGGGAGTCCTCCTCTGTCCCCAGAGTCCCCCCAGAAGGTTGTGCTGGTTTCCCACAGTGGTAACTAGCTTAATAACACATTTTATTGGCTTCCTTCCCTCCCTCATCTCATTTCCTCCTTCTCCTGTAATGTTTCCTAGGGTCATCTCTCAAATAAAGTATTTGCTTCAAATCTTTGTCTCTGAGTCAGCTTCTGAAGGAATCAGAACGAAAACATCACGATTCTGAAAATGGGCCGTGCAGCTTTAAGCAATTGCTGAACCCATCTGAGGGCTTTTTCTCTCCTCCAAAAAGTGGGTGCACATAAGACAGTCCCTTGCCCCGCTCCCAGGGATGATGCGTGAGTGGTGTGAGATGCTAGATGCGTCAGGGCCTGAGAGAAGTTAAGTATGCACTGGGTGAGACTTCTTAGGTTGGTTTGGAAGACGTTAGATGTCTCTGAGAAAGGGTGTTGCCTCTTTGAGAAAGAGCTGCTCCAGGTCTTTGCTCAGAACCCTCCGATCCCACCTTTAGCAGGAGTTAACAAAAATCTTTAAGTCAAAGGGTCTGGAGATAAGAAAGAAAACTACAAACAAAAAACCAGATGGAACCAGATGGCAACAAATCTGACCTCCGACAGACCCTGAGTCTCATTATACCCTGATTTTACTACATTAGCATATTAAATGACACACCCACTGGCAGCCCAGACTGGACATTAAGGACCAAAAAAAGATAAAAAGGGGGTGGCACCGCACTCCCTCGGAAAAAGCCCTGCCCCTTCCCCAGTAGACTAATGCATCTGTCTCCCCATCATCAGCCTCACTCCTCCTCCCTTTGCCTTTACTCTTCACGCGGGGAGAACTTAATCTGAGAACTTAGTTCCCACTTCTCCATTCTTTCGCCATTTAATAAAGCTTGTGCTGTGTCGATCTCAGCTTTGGATTCGTTATTCGGCTGCTCAAGCCTGAAAGGAGAAAGAAACTCCCCCTCCCAAGGATCTCTAGGCCAGACTAGGGCCCTAGCAGGGTCCATAAGACTTAAATTCGACTTAATTCGGTAACAGAGGGATTTAATTCCCTATGGGGTTTCTGGAAGAGCAAAGACAGATTTGACTTAAAGTGGGTTTGGAGTTGGGTCTTGCCCCAAAAAAGAGAGAATGACGCAGGCAAGAAGGAAGGAAGGAGGGAGGAAAGGAAGGAAAAAAAATAAAATTTGTACCATCTTCTAGTCCTACAACTCAACAATCACTGGTGTTTCTGGACTGTCCCGAAAGGACTTGGAGACTAAGGATGAGATACTCAAGACAATAAATAAACTTATGCCACAGAATTTAAATAGAGAGTCTTCAGTTGTCCAAGACACAGAGATACAAACATGTAAAGATAAAATCAGCTGGATGAATAAAGGTTGGCAAACTGCCCCTTTCAAAAGGAGAGTCCTCTTTCTAGACATATGTTGTTATCACAAAATGTTAGAGGAACGACAGAAACGTTCAATTAAATACTACTTGGATCGGAAATGACAGTAGGAGAGAAGCATGGGGTGGTCCCCAGGGGTTCTTGGTTTACCCCTTTGTCTCTGAGCTCCAGCCTGACACATATGGTTCATAATATTATCCAAACACTGTCACACGTGTGGACAAAGGGGCAGTCAGAACCCCAAGGCTGGTCCTCTGCCTTATTTTTAAGGTGTCGGACCTTCTTCAACACTGTTTTTTTGCTACAAGAGAAGAATGAAGGGAAGGAGGGAAGAATCGCAAAGAATCAGTTTCAAACACAGCTCTAACCCACACACTGGAATATGGGTTTATGATTAGAGAATTGTGTGCACACAAAGGCCCCTCTCAAGACTCCCCGGGGCACGAGCTGTGGTCCCGGGAAAACGTATGTATAATCGGTGCTCTCCCGCCCACCGCAGCAGAACTGTGAGTGCACAGCTAGCAAGAGATCCTGATTTATTTCCAGTTTCTGAAAAACTGGGAGATACACACTGCAGGGCAAGTCTCAAAACTTTCTAGGAAGCCGTTTCAGACAAGGGATTGGAGCAACCAAGGCGCCCAGAATTCTTCCAGTGACGCCACCCTTGCGAACACTTGGTGAGTTCTTAAAGTTTTGTTCTCCTTTTTTTTAATTCGCAAAAGCTCACAGGGAGCCAGACAAATTTCAATCCCGTATAAATTCAGATGACGAACCCACACAAAGCCCCCGAAGATTTGCAATGGAAATGGCAACGAGCCCTTAACCACAGAGCCCGATGTGACACTTGCTGCGTTATTGCGGTGTCTGATTTGGTATTCAAATGCCACTCAAGACAATGGTCCTTTATTACGTTTCTGACATCATTACCTTGCCTGCTGGCCGGCCACATCTCATGTACCACTGATCCTGGGAGACAGTCTTAACTCTTCACTCATACACACTAAGGAGGTGAAGTGACCAGGGAGGGGGCCACTCGGAAAGATGAAAGGAGCAAAACCAAGTCCCCCAGGTGCCACGCCCACAACTCCTGTCCCGGCTGGCCCAGGGTTCTTTCTGGGCCCTGAAACCCTTCCAAAAGGGCTGTTTCTGCAGCCGAGCCAGGTACCTGTTGACTGCCCTCTCCCCCTCTCCACTGCAAATCCTCTGTTGCTGTCACTGACACATGCCTCCTGGCTCCTCTGGGTGGCCCAGCCTCATTAGGAAGGGATTTGGTGCCTGTGCGTTAATTGAGGCCCGGCTGCCACCTGCCCCTCGCAGGCCTCATCTGCCCGCTAACAGCTCCATAATTGTAATCATACGGCGGGGGCCCGGCAACAACTTGAGAACAGACCCCGAGCAGCGGCGCAGGCTCTGCGCTAGGCCGGGAGCACTGAAACAATTTATCAAGGGGCCAGATGTTTGCGGAGGAAAGGCACCTTGCACCAACAGTGGCGTGAAAACTCGCTGTTTATCATACTTTCCGGTGTGATAAATGGAGAAATGGTCTTCTGGGGAGACATCGTTTAGGGTGAATAAAAGGCTTCGCGTGGACAGGGACGAACTCAGTGGAAAAAACATGGCTGAGACGCCCGGCTTGCACACCGTTTAGAAGCAGCGCTGCTTATCCTGCACGATCTGAGCCCGTGCGTTTGACCGACTTCTATTCAGAGACCAAGAAATGTTTAGGGTGTCAGAGCACCATCCCGTGCCCAGTTTTGAGTAGAAGAGGTGCAGAGGTTAGTACCAAAAGCTGATCAGCCCCTTGGGAGTGGTGAGGGAAGGAGGGGAGGAGACACACGACACAAAGGGAGAACGTCAAACACAGAGACATGTAAATGGAACAGAGATGGGAAACATATCATCAAGCTGGAGCGCCGGAAGGGACTTTGCTGTGCTATAGGATAAATAACTAGTGAGAGATGGAAGCCAATTCTAAACACAGAATGTGAGGACTACATCTCTCTAGGGAGAAAGCGAGAAAGAAAGGAAATGAGGAAGGTTCTACCATTATAGGAGATTACGGGATTTAGGGGCTCAGGAATCCACATCTGTAAGGAATCTATCTGGGCTTAATAGAAATCAGACTGTGGCAAGTAAGATGATTAGGTTTTTTGTCTGCTTCCTTGTCTGTTTATTTTCCAACTGTAAGCACAGCCCCAATGCACTTCCCTGGATTCGGAGGCCCGAGGCTCCTGGGATGCCCCCATCACTAGGGTGTTTGTCAGGTCTCTCCACCCAGAACTGGGAAGTATTTTTTGCCTAGAGATTTCTGAGTCATTTCTGATCTATTAGTCCCTTACTGATGGAGGAGGGACAGGAAAGGAAATAAGGAAAACCCGGAATGAACCCCACGAGGGACGAAGCACTAGAAAAAAAGAGAGAGAGAGAGAAAGGAGAACAGCAAAAGCCGAACACAAAAGCTTGACTATGGAAGGAAAGGTCTGTAAGACGCGTAGCTTTCACCAGCAGACTCAGCCCACTGATACAAATGGTCCTCTGATCCTGACTGCACCTCATCTCCTCACCCCCATCTTTGGGCTTTCAGAAACAAACAGAAAGGAAAAACCTGCCCTGGTAGTGTGTTTTTTTAAATCAGCCAAGTTCTGGAAATAACTCCCTCCTTCCTAACAAGAAGAGAGAGAGAGAGGGAAACTGAGTGAACCCGAAATGGAAAAAGGCCAGGTATTTCCAATCGCTCCCAGAAGAGGTTTGAGAATTGTTAGGGGCCATCGCCAAATGGGGTCCACTCCACCAAATTTCCCCAAACCTCAGGGTAAAGCCAGTTATATTAATAAATTCCCCGGAGACCTGGGAGCGCAAAGTTACATTTTGCCAGGACGCAGGCTTTCGTACAAATACACCTATTCTTTTGGTTTCCGCCATGAATATACATCAAGTGATTCTTAGGAAACATGATACCACTGGCTTTCTTCCTAAGTTTTTGTTTTTTTATTTTTTTTAAACATCTTTATTGGAGTATAATTGCTTTACAATGGTGTGTTAGTTTCTGCTGTATAACAAAGTGAATCAGCTATATGTATACATATATCCCCATATCCCCTCCCTCTCGCGTCTCCCTCCCACCCTCCCCACCCCAGCCCTCTAGGTGGTCACAAAGCACCGAGCTGATTTCCCTGTGCTATGCGGCTGCTTCCCACTAGCTCTCTATTTTACGTTTGGTAGTGTATACGCTATCTTCCTAAGTTTTGATAAAGAACACTTTAAGTCTTCCCAGCGCTCACAGTTACATCTCAGAAGCAAAGCCCTAAAAATGTTCTCCTGCATAATTTGCTAAGTGCCTCGTCTACACTTAATTCTGCCCTCAGTGATGCAAAGCCCGGGGTCCCTCTGTTCACATCTTTCCAGGCTCGCTGCTGGCTCTCCCGCTCCCCCTCCAGCGTCCTTCTCTGGATGTCACTCACTGCTTTTCCCTCTCACTTCCTCCAGCCTGTGAACCCGAGGGGCCTAGTCTAGGCTGCTTCTGAGAGCTGGCAGATTTCAGAGGAAAAAAAACCACCCGAGAAAGAAAGAATGGCAGTTTGACACTGCACTGTCACAGTTAAAACGGGCCCTGCGCGTGACCCGGGCTTGGACACCGATGCCTCGTGCCCAATCACAGCTGAGGCTGCATCTGCCACGGTTCACGGACCCACCGCTCCATGCTGGGGGACCAGATGCCTCTGTTTATGTTCCCCTCCTCCCGGCCTTCTGTGGACAGCAGCAAGACAGAGCCGCTAGCCATCACTGGACTTCATCTGTCTCCGCAATCTTGTCTTTCAATATATTCTTTTCTTTCCCACAAGACAGCCCGTTGTTCAAAGATCAGGCCAGGATACCACCAGCACCCCGCTCTGTTTTGCCATCGACTTCCGGCTTTAAATTTCACCGGGGTTGTTTTAAGAATATCACATTGAAGAACCAACTTGAAATACCAGTACTTAGCCTTTCGGAGTAAAATTGACGTATGTTGCTGGAATTTGGAGTCTGGGAGAATGAGTGAGAGGTTTGAAGCCAGCAGTCAGCTGCCATTTCTAAAAGGCCCTCAAAGTGGTTTCGGTTTAGTATTTTGAATAAGTCATGCTCAGCACATAAGCCTCCCCCTTTTCTCTCGCTAACCTTGAGGCATGTGACTCCCACCTAAGGGATGTCGGGCATCCCTTCATGACCTGGTGAGCTGAGCGCACAGAGCTGTCTGTCCCCAGGGTACAGTGGCTGCCACCTACACTGCCCACCCTGCAGTCCCAGGGAGCCAGGCTTGGGCCCTGGAGCCGCCGTGTCGTGGGAGCAGAGCAGACCCAGCCCACCATTCCCTGGCTCCCAAAAATACCACATGTCCGGCCAAAGAGGGAGACTGGTGGGTTTTCACTGACAGTGCTCTCTGGTTTCCAAATGTGATGGCCATCCCTTATGTGTCAATGGTTGACACACACTGCTGAGGACACACATCTTCATCACCAGACCTGGAAATCTTCCTCTTGGTCACTGTATCACTATTGGAAATGCCTGGGATTTATTTCTTCTTCTCACTTCCCCTCCCCCAAAGACCCTTTCCATCACCCCCTACCCCCCATACTGGACACTTCTCTTTCCAACATTGAACTTTAGAATGAGTTGTTGCCTAGAAGTGATATTACACTCAGTGGTAGCTTCTAGGCACTCGAGTTCAGCCACATTACAGGTTACACTAACTTTTTTTGGAGTGGCCTGCAATTCTAACAAATATGTATATATTCAATTAAATATTTGTTGAGATACAACCAGGTTTCAGGTACAGAATTAGGTCTTAGGGGTACACAGGGAAGTGAATCAAGGTCCCTGCCCTCAAGAAGTTCACGGCAACACCAGGAAAATCACCACTAATTCATCAAAACACAATGTGATAAGTGGTACATAGTACAAAATACTATAAGGATGCTGACAGAACGGCAAATAAGTTCTACCTGGGGTCACTGGGCTTCACTGAAGGTGTGACATTTGAGCTGAATCTTGAAGGATGGAAGGGGACATTCAGAGAGAGGGGTAAACTGTCATTCTCTCCACTACAAGGGAGACATGGTGCTGGAGCCCAAAAATGAGTATGACTCCAACCCTGCCCCCCAGTGGCCTTTCTGCCATATGCCTAAAATGGGTAGAATGGTACTTATATTGAAAAATATGCTGTGAATGCCTCGTGGTGATTTAACAACTGAGGTTTTGAAAAGTAACTCATTTATAAATGGGCTGTTGCCTAAATTTTTTTTTTTTTTTTTGCGGTACGTGGGCCTCTCACTGTTGTGGCCTTTCCCGTTGCAGAGCACAGGCTCCGGACGCGCAGGCTCAGTGGCCATGGCTCACGGGCCCAGCTGCTCTGCGGCATGTGGGATCTTCCCGGACCGGGGCACGAACCCGTGTCCCCTGCATCGGCAGGCGGACTCTCAACCATTGCGCCACCAGGGAAGCCCCTGTTGCCTAAATTTGAATATCAATTACAGACACAGACTTTGCCACGTTTAGTCCTTCCAAATTCCTGGGACCAGCATGCGTGCCACAGAAAACAGAAAAGATCCAAAGAGCAAATTGTATCAATACTCCAAATATTCAAATGATATTCATCATGCATGGAGTACATGCAAAGCACATACTAAGTGCCCTTAGTGAATTCAAGAGGTATATGGATTTGGTATATTTGAGTTTATACAAACCAATTTATGAGCATTTTATATTATGATGTTTACCAAACAAGACCCTGTCTGTATTAATAGTCATTTTAAATATTCAAGGTATTATTTTAATCCCTAAGTCTTCCTTCAGACCTGAGGAATCTCTTAATGATCACAACACCTTCAATGGGCTACTTGAAGATGTAGTACACACTGGTGGTTACCTGCGACCAGCCCAGACCAGGAAACAAAGCACAGTGCACAAAGGGAACCGGGAAGCATCTCTTTACCTGGGAAGAACTGAAAAGCAAAATTTAACTAAAAGCAAGGGCAAGGCCATTTATATTACTTATAAGTTACCAGAAACAACTGATGGTCATAAGGGTCTACTTTGAGTTAATAAAAACACATGTATATATCTCTTTCATATTTAAAAATCTAAGGATTTTACATTTCCTGATAGGTAATTATATAAGAAAACTGATCCACTGGTACTGTAGGGGCCCCTATGAGGTGAGCGTTGAATTAGAGCTCCACGAAACACCATTCCATGACCAGGGCCTGGCACAGAGAAGGTGCTCCAGGAATGTTTGTTGAATGAATGAATGCATGCAATTCTAGCTGCTCTGATGACTATAAAGATAAATAAGGCCCATCTAGTGTTTTTTTTTTTTTTTTTTTTTTTTTTTGCGGTACGCAGGCCTCTCACTGTCGTGGCCTCTCCCGTTGCGGAGCACAGGCTCCGGACGCGCAGGCTCAGCGGCCATGGCTCACGGGCCCAGCCGCTCCGCGGCATGTGGGATCTTCCCAAACCGGGACACGAACCCGTGTCCCCTGCATTGGTAGGCGGACTCTCAACCACTGCGCCACCAGGGAAGCCCCCATCTAGTGTTTTTAATGGAAAGATATGGAGTAAATAATGATTGAATAAACTTGAGCTGTTTAATCTACCAATAAAGACTTCATATTATGGAAAGGCCTGTTTTCTTATATTGACTAAGCATAAGAAAGGAAAAGCAGTCATGGGGAAGGAAAAAAAAAAGATAAAGAGAAGAAGGGAATTTTCTTAAAGATCCTATTGACTTCAATTCTCCCTAGATTTCCAACATATTCCTCTCAGATGTCACTTTGCAAATTTAATTTTAACCTAAAAAATTTTAGCTAAAAATAGTCAACATATTTTGGCAAGATGTCATCCATATAGAGCAAAAGGGTGCTTCTGAGGGTGATATTACATGTATGGGTGCTCTACCACTCAGAAACCTTAACACACACTTTCCCTTTTGAAAATAGTTCAGCATCTGAGTCATAGCTCCCCGAACATGCTTAACTAATAGTGACTCCAGAATAAGGCACAAACATTGACTAATTAATCCCCATGACAACACAGGGAAACCCTGAAAACCTATGGGCAGCACCCGCCCCCGGGCATCCCCACAGATTTATTTTTAAGAATCTTTTTCTTTCTAGACTTTCTCTGATCGGCACATTGCCCCACCCACCCCTTCCAAAGCAAAAACAAAAAACATAACAAACAACCTGGAATGTGTCAGGTTTTTTCCTCCCCCCATCCCCCATCCCGCTCTCTCTCTCTCCCTCTATCTCTGTCTCTTTCTCTATCTCTCTATCATCAAAGGCACAGATGTTGGTCTTGGGTGTTGATTAACGGACCCCCTTCCTGTAATTCAGCACCAAGGACACCTCCCACATTTCCGGGACCTGCTAGGGACAGACCACTCCATTTACTATAAGTGAGAGTTTTGGTCTAACGATCAAGAAAACCAGCCCACCAAGAAAAGTATCTCGCCCTACACATGCTTCCAGCCTGCTCTCACTGCCGTGACTTTCAGGCAAGAAAAAAAATATGTATCTTAAATATAATCCATACTTAAGCAAACACCTGATAAAATGTTTTCATTTGTAGTGTAACGTGAAAGGCACAGATGTCCAGGTGTGTGTGTGACCTCAGAGAGTGGGTGGTACCACATACTCTTCACTTCCCAGGTGAGCAGACTGAGTTCCATCAAGATAGCACCACCTTCTTGGAGTCCAGGGACAAGGGACTGGTTTCTACTGACCACACTTTCTAAGCCTTCCTCAAATATTAGAAAACCAGCTTTATGCCTAAAAGAAAAAAGTTCCTTTTCTCTCCTAAGAACACTTCCCCTGTTGATAAATTTTTTAATAAGTATTCATTTGAAAGACTATCCCTTTGGGGATTTATTATAAATTAACAACTTACAAGACTTTTTTATCCCCCTTCTCCCAGACCCCACCTCAGCCTTAATAAGACCAACAGCTTTCTTTTTTTTTTAATTAATTGATTGATTGATTTTTGGCCGCATTGGGTCTTCGTTGCTGTGCGCGGGCTTTCTCTAGTTGCGGCGAGCCGGGGCTACTCTTTGTTGCGGTGCGTGGGCTTCTCGTTGCGGTGGCTTCTCTTGTTGCGGAGCACGGGCTCTAGGGGCGCGGGCTTCAGTAGTTGTGGCTCACGGGCTTAGTTGCTCTGCGGCATGTGGGATATTCCCGGACCAGGGCTCGAACCCATGTCCCCTGCATTGGCGGGCGGATTCCTAACCACAGCACCACCAGGGAAGCCTAGACCAACAGCTTTCATCTTTGTGAACCTCCTGTGGTGCTAAGCCCTCTTCCCACAGTGCCACCCTACTTCTCACAGTCACCCTATAACACGGGGAATATTGTTCTTATTTTACAGATGAGGAAACAAAGGCAAAACAGCTGAGCAACTTGCCAAAAAAAGCACACAGTTAATAAATGGTAAAATAAGGATTCTCATCTGTTCAGCCTTATTCCCAACCCCCTCCATTCAATGACCCCCCCAGCAAAAGTCACTAACTGCACACAGACAGGTGCCTAAAAGGATCAGTGATGTATGAGGGCGAAAGAAAAATACTATTCTTTAAGTGTTTGCTATTATGTCCCTTCTTTAGAAGTGAACCAGTCCACCTCTTAAGGACTGCCCCTAGAAGCTGTGGCATTACTCTTCTATTTACATCCTGACCAATAGGCCAGAAATTACTCTTATGACCACACCTATCAGCAAAAGAGGCTGGAAAATGTAGTCTTAATTCCAGCAGTCTGGTACGCTCTTGGAGTCAGGAGTTCTAAGAGGGGATCAAGGCTTCTGGGTTCAGCAATTAACATCCACTGTCAAGGTGGCCAGGAAGCTGTCTGCTGAGGCTCCAAGCAAGGGCCATTTAAAATGTCCAAGCAGTGTTACAGCTCAGCCCTTACCCTCCAAATCACACCTTCTCACTCACCACAGCCAAGCATAAATCAGTGAGTCTCTCCTGTTGCTTCCCACACTCTGGAACTGGGGAAAGTTAATTGACAGGTGCCCAAATAGAGCAGCAGATCTATCTGGAATGGCCATTCTCAGCCTTGGCTTTATAAAGCCCAAAACATCTCCAAATGCCTCAAACAGCACAGTAAAATCAATAAAATATTTTCTTAAGAAAATTACATCAATGTTGCTTTAATTGAAACGTACACACGCACACACACACACACGCGCACACACACACACACACACACACACACACACACGTGTGTGTGTATCTTATATAGCTCTTTTAGAAATAGGGGAGAATGTCACCAAACCAAATATCCAATAAGAAAGGGCCACAGTTCCACAAGGGTAAGGATCACAGCTCTAGGAAAAGCAATGTTTGTTTTGGTCACTCACCCAAATGCCACAAGCCTGACCAAGTTAAGTCTTTGCATTCAAAATTTCTGATGGCTATTTTGATTTTGTAAGTTTTGATTCAGTCACCAGTCTTATTTTGCCTGTAACACTGATGCAAACTTAGTGAAGCCAGGAGACAGTCTTAAAGAGCCATATTTGCTAAGGCCATTGCTCAGCAAAAATGATCAAATCAGGGACAGCTAAAAGCCACCACTGAGCTGGCCAGAGCTGCTTTAGTGGCCTTGATCCCAGCAGAATAAGTATTTCTAGACAGCCTTGATTCACAGGGTTCTGACAGTGGTGGTGGTCGTGATGGCAGTGGTGGTCATAGTGGTGATCCTTTATTGTTTCAAATACACTTATGTCTGTAAAGCACTTCTACCACTTGGAGGTTTTGCATCTAATATATTTTCATCAGAATTACAGAATGCCTTATTTGCTTCCATTTCTATCAAGGTCACGTAGACTAACCTAACGTCAGGCGGGATTCACCAAGATGATGTTACTGTTGCCAGAAACGGTATTGCTAATGGGGCTGTTATTCCTGGGTCTCGTCTGATAGGTTAACAAGAAAAGTATAAGAAGCGTGAAGTTTAAAAGGGTCAACAATATAATTCCAGCACAGTCATAAAAATGGACCAGCAAACACTGGCTCAAATGCATCCAATGTTGAATCGAATAATTCTCCAGAGCGACTGGTTGCTAGACTCCCACATTTAGAAATGCTAAGAAAAGTCTCAAGGTTTTTAAGGACCTCAAAGTAAAACCAGTCTTTTCCTTGGAGGCTTCTTAACCAACCATGGGGAATTCAACAATTTAGAAGACACGTCCCCCAAATAGATTAACTGTAATAGCTTAGAAAAACAGGGTCCATATTTTCTCATCTATTTCCACTTATTTAATCTGTTATTAAAATAAAAGAATAGGAAATAAAATGCTTTCAAACAATGAAAAGAATTCATTTCAGCTCCCCTCCCATGAGCTGGAGGTTGAAATAAGACTCGTTTTGCATCATTCCTTGGAGCCCATAGGACACATTTGTAGTCACTCCAGCTCATTCCGACAGAATTGGAAGGAACTGCTGTGAATTTTACAGAAGTCATTGCTCTGTGACAAAGTTCACGGCTCCCCGCACCACCTGCCTTCCACTCCCACCAGAAGCCATCATTCCTGATTAAAGCAAACATTGTCAATTCGGCCGCGGCCAGGGCCTTCCAATCCCCTCTGAAAACATTGCCAGAACAGATCTCTGACTGGGTCACGTCAGGTCACAGTATCCGTGGGTGGACAAAATGTAGTAAAAATTTTATGGGCCGCTTAAGACACATCGGATCCGCGCAGAACAAGCACTGTTCGAAAGAGCGCAGTTGGCTTCAAGTCCTTCCGCAAACTCCTCGGCGTTCCTCGGCGTATGGAAACTTCCCCAAGATTTCTCTTGCCCCCTCTGCAGCCTGTTGCCCCCATCATTCCTCTGTCAGTCCAGACGGTGAACCTATTCTCTTTCAGCGTCACACCTCGGATGGAACACAGGAAATTTCAAAGTGGGTCTCTCTCCTTTGTTAAAAACCACAAGAGCTCTTCAGGAAAGAGGGGGTGGGTGTTGGAGGTGGGGTGCAGAGAGCAATGGAGCAGCTTTTTCAGAAGCTTTTATCTTTAGCCAATGCCTGTCGGCCTCCACCAAGTATGGATTAATTTTGAGGAATGATACATGCAAGACACTGGTTCATTTCATCCCCCTGTTTTTACTGACCCCGTGAGAGAGGTAAGGAAGCCACCCAGTCTCCCTACTGGGTCTCTCCCTTCGCAGGCAGACTTTGAGGGAGCTCGTCGGATCATGGAGAGCCCTGAACACCCTGCAATGAGATGTAGACCTGATCCTGTGTGTGCCGGGAGCCACTGCAGGGCTCCGAGCAAGGGAGCAAACTGTCCTCTGTTCTGTCTGAGTTTTGTCGGCGCGCCATCAGATCCTGGACGTTGCAACATGAATCCCGGAAACTGTGAATGGCTTCCCCACACCCATGGGGATCACCTGATGGAGGCTCTAGTCTGGAACCCAGAAATTCTTTTTTTTTTAATTGTGGTGAAAAACACATAACGTTAAATTGACCATCTTAATCATTTTAAATTGTACAGTTCAGTAGTGTATTCACGTGGAAACAAGAAATTCTTTTTCTTTTTTTTAAGAAGATGTTGGGGGTAGGAGTTTGTTAATTAATTTATTTATTTTTGCTGTGTTGGGTCTTCGTTTCTGTGCGAGGGCTTTCTCCAGTTGCGGCGAGCGGGGGCCACTCTTCAACGCGGTGCGCGGGCCTCTCACTATCGCGGCCTCTCTTGTTGCGGAGCACAGGCTCCAGATGCACAGGCTCAGTAGTTGTGGCTCACGGGCCTAGTTGCTCCACGGCATGTGGGATCCTCCCAGACCAGGGCTCGAACCCGTGTCCCCTGCATTGGCAGGCAGATTCTCAACCACTGCGCCACCCGGGAAGCCTCCAGAAATTCTTAAGCCTGGTGAGTCCTAGTTCTGTTATAATGCTGGACCTTGGGTCCAGCTGGGTCTCTTCTCTGAACCTCAGTTTCCTGATTAATAAAATGGGAAGTGGTGTTTCTTAAGCACCCATCCATGTATAATTAAGCAAATAATTTTTTAAGTGATACCTGGAAAAACACTATTTATGGCTTAGGTCTCAAAAATTTCTTGACATATTTTCAGAAAAATAAAGACTTCCCAGCTCCTCATTTTCAAAATGGAAAGCTCCAACTCCTTGAGAGCAAAATCCAAGGAAAGGCATTTATACATATATTGTTTTCACACCCTGAATCAAATATATATATATATTATATATACACTATATATATTTTTTCACACCTTGTATCAAATATATATTTATATTGTATATATACTTATATTTATATTATATATAAATATATAATATTCCAGGATGGCCACAAGAACATCTTCCATCCCACGTGACCTTCTCTAGTCCATGAACTCTGACAGTCCTTCCATTGAGACGTGGGAGTCTGTGCTGTGCCTGCTCTCTTTGAGTCTAGACAGGCTGGTGACTCACTTGTAACCAGCCGAACGTGACAGAGGTGATACTACGTGACTTTCCGGGCTGAGTCATAAAAGGCGATGGAGCTTTCCACTGCAGGGGCACGGGTTTGATCCCCGGTTGGGGAACTAGGATCCCGCATGCCACACAGTGCGGCCAAAAAAAAAAAGGGAAAAGAAAAGCATGGGGAGGATGGAGCTTCCACCCTGTTCACTGCAACACTTGTGCAGCGTCCCAAGCCACCACACTGCAAAAGGGCCCATGAGGCAGCCATGATGTAAGGAAGCCCAATCAGTCCCACTCAGAAAGGCCTCCTGGAGAAGCACGTGAGAATACACGAAGAGAGAGAAAGGGCTCCAGATCCGTGATGTTCTGGCTCCGACCACCATCTGACGGCAGCCGAATGAGAGACCTTGATAAAACCCCTCAGCTGAGCCTTTCCTGAACTTGTGACCCGCAGAAACTGTGAGAGATAATAAAATGACTGTTGTTGGTTAAACCCCTAGGGCTTGGGGTGGTTTGCTGCACACCAACCAGAATAAGTGGCAAGGTGACAGGGCCAGAACTGAGGCTCAGGGAGGGGATGCTGTCTGGCTCAGTCTTCCCTAAATAGCCACCAGCACCATGGCCCACCCGCCACCCCACCTAGCACGTGGGCCTCCTCCTTCCCAGTCTCTTAAACTACTCCCCTGCTCCTCAAGAATCGTAACTTACCCCATCTTCTCCAGCCTACCTCCACCCCAGAGCTTAAAGTGATGGATCACAGGCTCAGTGTGTGTAACAATCACCTGCAATACCTCTGCCCCTCCCTGCCTCTACCCAGCTTCTGACTGAGCAGATTCTGATGGGACCCAGGTACTTCTGATTGCAAATGGAGTAATTGGTCCTAAGAAGACCAGAAGGCCGGATGGGATGTACCAGTTTTGCTTGAATCCAAGTCTCAAATACCTGTTCCAAGGAGCCGTATTGAGGCTGGCAGCTCCGTTCCCTCTCACAAGAGGAATCTTTTTCTTGATTATTCTGAAGTCCCCAAGAAAAAGATTTTAGGTCCCCCAGAAAAAGATTTTCTCTAAAAACATTTGTTGGTTGGAGACCACTGTCTGGTGCTAAGCCAGCAGAGGCATGAAAATGCAGAGCTGAGAGCATTCAGTGGCTCTCCCAGGACCTCAGAGATATCTTTGGCAGAAAGCTAGGGAAATGGGGTCACCAACTGCTCTGTCAGCCTGCTCCGCGTGGACCCCTCCCCTTCCAGACCCTCACACCATACGGCCCTTCCCTGCTGGCCATGGTGCGGTGGGAGATGGCCGGTCCTCTCAGCAGCATGGTGCCCAGCAGCGCTTAACCCTTCCTCATTGTTTGGTCAACACGTCTGCTCTTCTCTGTGGTCCGTATTCTGCCTAGAACCAGAAGCTAACATTCCCCGAAAGCTATACTTTTCAGGCTTTTGATGTTATCACCATTCGAGGCTAAATACTCTATCTGATATTGTATTTTTTTTTTTTTTTTTTTTTTTTTTTTTGCGGTACGCGGGCCTCTCACTGTTGTGGCCTCTCCCGTTGCGGAGCACAGGCTCCGGACGTGCAGGCTCAGCGGTCATGGCTCACGGGCCCAGCCGCTCCGCGGCACGTGGGATCTTCCCGGACCAGGGCACGAACCCGTGTCCCCCGCATCGGCAGGCAGACTCTCAACCACTGCGCCACCACGGAAGCCCGACGTTGTATTTTTGCCATGTCAAAGTGTTCAGTTGTCTGATGTAAACATTTAAAATATCTTGTACTTTATATAAGCCTCTTTTAGCATTCCTTCTTTTTTTTCTCCTAATGTGTCAGGAGCTTCAGAAAATAGAAGCAGCCCAGCCGTCACTCAACCTCTGATTCTGAGATGTTTCGTAAATGCGTATCTATCTGCCTTATACAGGTTCTTCCCTTTCCTTTGGATGGTTTGATCCTGACTCCACCATCAGACTTCAGCTTGCTCAACGTAATGGCCAGGATTCCTTTTTCTCTGCATCCCCCTCAAAACTGTCCTGCTCACGGCGGTCCCGGAGCTGGGGATGTATGATGCCCACCACAGGGTGGCCTTATTTCTTAACTGGCTGTGGGGCCTCTCTGAGCTTCAGGCCCCTCTCACGTGAAATCGGGGTGTTAATACGACCAAGCTGGCAGGGGATGATTAAATATGATTCTACGCTCAACACACACAGCACAGTCCTGGACACATAGAAGGTGTTCAGTGAATTGCAGTTGTTTGGGTTGAATTGTGTCCCCTGAAAAAAGACGCGTGGAAATCCTAACGCTGGCCCCTCTGAATGTGACCTTATTTGGAAATGGGGTCCTTGCCGAGGTCATCAAGTTAAGATTGAGGTCCTACTGGAGTGAGGTTGACCCTAAATCTAATGACTGGTGTCTTTATAAGGAAAAGGAAATTTGGAGACACACGGAGCGAAGACGGCCATCTAAAACAGAGGCAGAAATTGGAATGATGAAATTACAAGCCAAGGAACGCCAAGGATTGCCGGCAACCATCAGAAGCTGGAAGAGGTGAGGAAGGATTCTTCCTTAGAGACTGCAGAGGCAAACACGATCCTGCCAACAACACCTTCATTCTAGACTCGTGGCCTCCGGAAAATGCCAGGCGATACATTTCTATTGTTTTAAGCCGCCCAGTGGGTGGTACTTTGTTATGGCAGCCCTAGGAAACTCATACAGATTTTGGTACTGGGAGTAGAGAGTATGGTTTTGAAGAGGCAGAGAGGAGTCAACTAGACAAGGGCCTGGGTGATGAGAGCAGAGTGAACGCAAAGCCGTGCACAGCAGGGTTCGGTCGCCTCCCTGCCCCGGCGGCCAGGGACATCTTCCCCAGCCCTTCCTCCCAGCATTTCCCAGCACCCCGCTATCCTATGGGACCAACAACCACGAGAAATTTGGGCAACAAAAAGTTGGCATCAAGGGTGATTTAATTTAGAACTTAGTCTAAAAAGTCATTTCTTGGGCTCCTGCTCTGTGCCAGGTACAGCGTTAATGGTTAATAGATGTGGTTCCTCCCCTGGAGGAGCTCAGATCCACAGAGCATTGCTCTACAGTGGAGACAGCAGAGGGCTCCGGCAGAGCCTGCAGGTGACTTCCAAGTTGAGTCTTAAAGACCATGTGAAGATTTGCCAGGCCAGGGAAGGTGGCAGCATTCAGGCAAGCATGTGAGGATAAGCACCGAGGCGTGACACAGTGTGGCACGTGCAGGAAAACTCATGCAGCTTGGAGTTAACAGACCAGTAAACAGGAGGAAGGAAACATCGGCGAGGCTGGAGAGACAAGTAGGGACCAGGCTAGGAGCGTCTTGTGTTCTGTGCTACAGAGCTTGGAATTTATTCTCTGGGCCCTGGGATGCTTCTCAAGGACTTAAAGCAGAGGAGTGGCATAAGCCAGATTTTCACCTTATATAGATCGCTCTGGCTAAAATGTGGACGGATTCAAACAGAACAGGAGCAGAGGCGAATTGACTCGGAGCTGCTCTGACGTGGTCCGTGTGAGCGATGGCGTGGTGTGAGTGGGGGCAGTGATACTGGATGCAGAGGAAGAGCTCTGAAGGATGTGTAAGGGGTGTCTAACTGGAGCTCCCCCAGAAGCAGGGCCTGTGACATGGGTTTATGGGCAGGCACTTTAGGAAGTGTTCCCAGCGGAGAGCAATGGGGTCTGAGAGGAATGAGAGAGGGGAGAGGGCGTCAGGGGGGCGTGACTGGGCCGGTCATCACAGTGGGCAGCTGAGGCCGGCTCCCCTGCAGACCCTCTGAGGAAGTGAGAAGGGACCCCAGTGTTCAGGGAGTAGGGACCCAGAATTGCTCACTCAAGACATGGATGGAAGGAATATTGACCGTCAGCTCCCGTCTCCATTGGTCAAGATTTGTCCAAAGGAATGTTGACTTCCTTGGACTTCCAAGATTACACACAAGCCCGGACGGCTAGGCAAGTCCCCACGGGCGTGAGCTGAGAGGAGAAGGTACCCACTGTGCTGCTTCAGGCCACAGCCTGTGGCCACAGCAACGCCCAGAACCCAAAGGGGAGCCAAGAGGAGGCGAGCAGGGGCACAAAGGAGAAGGAGAAGCTGGTGGGAGAGGATGTGAAAGGAAGGCCCCGTTTCTGAGTTGGGTGACCTCGCGGTTGGGGGCACTCTGTGCACTTGCGTGTGGAACACAAGGAAAAGACGAGAGTTGGAAGGATAAGGGTTTCATTGGAGAAAGGCCGAGTGGAAAGGGCTGTGGGACCCCGGGAGATGTTTGGCAAATTCAGTGGAGAGGTCAGCTCAGAGGTAGAGCTCGAGAGACGGAATGAGAGCCCCAGGAAGGGTGTGTACAAAGTGAGGCCCCTCATAACCGAAAGGTGGGGCCCTCGGAAACCTGGATGCTGAGAGGGCAGAAGAGCCAATGAAGGAGGGTGAGGACATAAGGGAAACGGAAAATGGGAGCAGAGCCGCCGTCACAGAGGCCAGTTGATCTAAATGCAAGGGATAGTGCCCTGGGGGTGTTTTTACATACAAGACCAAATAAATCCTCTTTGCTTCCCTCTCCCTTAAAAAAAAAAATTGACCCTGCTCCTGGTCCTAAGTTCCAGTCTCTACCCCAGCACCCCTCCCCCTGCCACCAAGCGCTGTCGACCCTCCCCCTATGCTGTCATTCCTACTTGTTCCCCCTTCCCTGTTCTTGATGACACCATCTAGGTTCAGAACCTCATTGCCTCTGGTCTGGACTACCCCCTAAAAGTGTTTCCTGCTCCGGCCTCCCCTGCTTCTCTCCAGCAGGTTGATTTCCCTAAAGAAACATTCTTTTTTTTTTTTTTTTGAGGCAATAAAAATGCATGTATTTGGGAGAACGGCTTTGATCTGAGAAAATGAACATATACTTTTTTTTTTAATTTTTCTTGGAGTATAGTTGATTTACAATGTTGTGCTAGTCTCAGGTGTACAGCAAACCGAGTCAGTTATACGTATACATCTATCCACTCTTTTTGCATGTTTGGTTTGACCACACCGCATAGCATGTGGGATCTTAGTTCTCTGACCAGGGATCGAACCCACGTCCCCTGCAGTGGAAATGTGGAGTCTTAACCACTGGACCGCCAGGGAAATCCCTATCCACTCTTTTTCAGATCCTTTTCTCATGTAGGCCATTACAGAGTACTGAGTAGAGTTCCCTGTACTATACAGTAAGTTCTTATTAATTATGTATTTTATATGGAGGAGTATGTATATGTCAATCCCAATCTCCCAACTTATCCCTTCTTCTCGCTGCCCTTTCTCTTGCTAAAGAGCATCCTCAGGCTCCCCTGGTGGCGCAGTGGTTGAGAGTCCACCTGCCGATGCAGGGGACGCGGGTTCGTGCCCCGGTCCGGGAAGATCCCACATGCCGCGGGGCGGCTGGGCCCGTGAGCCATGGCCGCTGAGCCTGCGCGTCCGGAGCCAGTGCTCCGCAACGGGAGAGGCCACAACAGTGAGAGGCCCGCGTACCACAAAAAAAAATAAAAATAAAAAATAAAGAGCATCCTCACGTTTTGCTATCATAAACAGAGTTGCTGTAAATGCTCATATGTTTGTCTCCCGGTGCCCCTGAGCAGAAGTTTCTCTTGGGAATACACTTAGGAGTGGAATTTGGGGGTCGAAGGGTATGTTCATTGCTTTTCTAATTCTCAACTTTTTTTCTTCTGCTCATCCCCAAACCCTACATTCTAGATGAGTACCATCTCTGCATTTCGGGGACAGCTCGGAGCCTTTGCCAATGTTGTTTCCACGGCATGGAGCGCCTTTCCTCTTTGTGCCCAACAGTCCAAACCCTGCCATCCTCTGAGCCCAGCTCAGGTACAACCCCTCTTCCTGGAAGACCTCCCTGATTCCTCCCCACCAGAATTCATCTCTTCTTCCCATATGCTCTGAAGGCTCTTACTTGATTCGCTCCCGTCATCCTATTCTATGTGTCACTGCCACCGCCCGGCATGGTGAAGGCTGTTTCTCCTCTCCAGGGAGCAGAGGCAGTTTCACCATCTCCCACAGCACCCACTAGGGTGTGGTGTATGCTGTGTCTCTCCCAAGACTCACATTCTTTTCACACTATCTCATCTCTGAACTAAGAAATTGTCTTACATTGGAGAGTGTATCATAATTTAGTTAGCAGTATTTTTCTTAGTGCTTCTTAGAATAATAGCATTCCTTACAGCCAGTGATGCCTTAGATTCCATTAAATCCACTAGAAGGTGTTGAACCAATGTTTGCTAAATTGGATGAGTTTAAGTCACTTGAAGTAGGAGAGAGAATCTCGACCCACTGTCTGGATTAGAACACATTTCACGGCAATTTAGCACTTCCCCCCAGCCTGTCTGCTCCCTTGGGTGATGACAGGCGAGCCTGGAAAGACTTCACACATTCTGAACCCATCAGGGAAGCGACCCTCTTAAAGACATTTTTCTCACCTGCAAGATCCTGGTGCGTCCAGCAGCGATCTCAATAATGGACCTCTCCTTGGCGTTTCCTCCCTCTGTTTCTCAACCCCTTCTCCCTCAGCCCTGCTTCCTGGAGTCCCTCCCCTCCAAATAAACCACCCACATCCAAGCCCTTGTCTCAGGCTCTGCACTAGGAGAACCCAGCTAAGAGGCCAGGTTCGCCATAAACCATCCTCGTGGGTGCTGTGCGTGCACTTGACAAAGGAGGGCAGTGGCCCCAGGGTCTGCGGGCAGCACAGGGAGGGTCCAGCAATCAGTGTTGGGAGCTGCCTCTCCCTTGTCCCCCTGTCCCCCCGCCCCACCTGTCCTGCAGGCAGGGTACAGAGCAGGATTTGCCTAGACTGTGACCACTGATTTGGGGCCCCGTGACAAGGCACTTAGGGGGGCACGATCTCCAGGGAGGGCGGGGTGGGAGGATGGGAATTCTGCAGGTCTGGGAGTCAGCAGGTGGGGGGATCAGAGCAGCACAGTGTGCTGGGAGCAGGTGGGGCTTCCTGTGCACCAGCACTAATTAACAAGCTTAGCCGTTCAGGGCCTGGGCCCAAGCATATTGCCTGCAGCCCCTGGGGGCTGAGCACACGTGGCCCCAGACGGGTGGGAGCCCACCAAGCCAGAGTGCGGCCCCGAGACCTCAGGCCAGAGATAAGGACGGAGGGGGAAGGGGGGAGGCCCAGAAACAGATCATCACTCTACTCCCCAGGCTGGAGGCCTCTGCCCTCCCCAGGCCAGGGAGCAGCTTCTAACATAGATCTGGTCTTATTCAGCAGGTGCCAGGGACCCAGGGAGAGGAGGAGAGGGAGGAGGGGCAGGGAAAAGAGTGAGGGCCCCCCGCCTAAGGAGGCTGCGCCCTCACCCACCTGTGCTAGGCCAGCCGGGCCCAGGTGATGAAAGTGGAACTCCCAGAGATCCAGAGAGACTCTGTGTGCGCGTGTGTGTGACAGGCATCTGACAGCTTTTCAGTCCATCTCGTCTCCAAACCCAAGCAGTTGCTGGCGCCTGCCACTACTTGGGGAGGCCCCTGGGGACTTGGTCAGGCTGAGGGCCCTGCTGGTATCTGCCTCCTTCCAGCCTTCCCCGCTGTGTTCACTCTCTCACTCTCCCCTCACTTCCAAGAACAGAATTCATTTTAAGTGTTTCTGCTACCAAACCAGAGGCAATGTGTGTGTTATTTGGAGACGAAGCTGGAGAGAAGCAATGCAAGCCTTTTCATTCGAGTTGCACGCATCGAGAAAGGCATCTCTGGCCTGTTGGTTTGTGATAAACCTACAGACACCTAAAATGGGCTGTAAATTTTGTATCATTAATTAATAAGCCACACTTGAAAGTTAACCGGGATCAAGGCTCATTCTTTTTCTTTTTCTAGAATTCTTTCTTTAAATTTTTATTGGAGTATAGTTGATTTACAGTGTTGTGTTAGCTTTTGCTGTACAGCAAAGTGGATCGGTTATACATATACATATATCCACTCTTTTTTCGATTCTTTTCCCATATTGGCCATTACAGAGTATTGAGTAGAGTTCTCTGCGCTGTACAGTAGTTCCTTATTTGTTATCTATTTTATATATAGTAGTGGGTATATACCAATCTCAGTCTCCCAATTTATCCCTTTCCCCCTTGCCCCCCAGTAACCATAAGTTTGTTTTCTACATCTGTGACTCTATTTCTGTTTTGTAATTAAGTTCACTTGTACCATAAAAAAAGATCGAAATAATGGCATTTTCAGCAACATGGATGGACCTAGAGATTGTCATACTTAGCAAAGTAAGTCAGAGAAAGACAATATCATATGATACATCGCTTCTATGTGGAATCCAAGGTGCATTTTTAAATTGTGAGCAAGAGAAGGAAATATCTTCCAGACACGAAGCAATCCATACACACCTCTGCCAGAGAGCGTTTGAAGATCTGTTTGTATCAAAGCTGATTTCCCAGCTCGGGGTGTTCTGTCTCTGAGTCCCCAGTGCTTAGCCCAGTCCTGGCTCGTAGGAATCAGTAAATATTTGTTGGATAAATAAATCCTCTTTCAAAATACAGTCCCAGAATATACAAACAGAATAGCTAATGTATCCACCTTTATTGAATGGGGCAGGCATGTCCCAAGTAGCAAATCAATGGTGACAAAATTATGCCGGAATTAGCACCAGTCCACAAGCCAGGATTCAAAATAAACCGCCTTTGTTCTATAGTGTTATGGTTTTTTTAAGTCCTTCATTTTTCTACGCAAATGTACTTATGGGTAAAATAACCTATGTCTGGATTGGCTTCAAAACCCCTCAGCAGATCGGGAATACAGATGAAACACGACTGGCCAAGCGTGGGTCACTGCTGGAGCTGGCTGACGGACACATAAGAATTGATAAAACCATTCTCTCTGCTTTGGACACTAAATTTCACAAATAAGTTTGAATTTTTCCACTCTAAAATTTTTTTTCATCCCTTTCCTAGGAAAAATTTAAGTGAAACAAAGTAGAAATTTCAGGAAGAATGAAGCTTACAGCTCACAAGGTCGGTATCACACCCTTTTGCAGCAGGAACACTCACACCCACATCTACCCTCCGTCCAGCTGAAGAAGCGTAAAGCTCACAGCACGTGTGTTCAAGGATGCTCTTTGCTGCTAACTTGATGCTCTACAAATACGAATCCTAAGACACCCAAAATGAGTAATGATAAATTCCACTACTACTTTGTTCTTCAATGGCAGCTGATTGAAAAGAAAAAAGAACTAGTAAACAATCCTAAAGACAAGGTTTCGGTTTATGGCTCCACACTGTGGGAAATCATGGAAAATGGAAAACTGTTTTCGGAAACAAGTCTAACAGGAGACATGAACCATCAATATCTAGCCAAGTTCCATTGCTTCCAGAAATCTTGCCCATTTAGGTCACCACAGAGCATTGAGTAGAGTTCCCTGTGACCTAAATGGGAAGGAAATCCCAAAAAGAGGGGATATATGTATACGTATAGCTGATTCACTTTGCTGTACGGTAGAAACTAACACAACATTGTAAAGCAACTATACTCCAATAAAAAATAAAAAAAGAAGTCTTGCACAAAATGTGAAGCAAGGACAGTGAACATGAATGCTCTTTCTTCTCATGGCGCTGTTTCAGTGTCAAGGAGCGTCCTCCACGTTTGTGTTTATAGGATGCTTTCGGTTTTGACCATTTGTGAAGGTTTTTATTCTGTATCTTTTCTGCGCGATTCGGACATTCAGTTTTTGAAAACGATTTTAAAGTACCTGGAAGTTTAAACCTTGATTGTAATTTCAAAAGACAATTAAGTAGGGCTTCCCTGGTGGCGTAGTAGTTGAGGGTCCACCTGCCGATGCAGGGGACACGGGTTCGCGCCCCGGTCTGGGCCGCGGAGCGGCTGGGCCCGTGGGCCATGGGCGCTGAGCCTGCGCGTCCGGAGCCTGTGCTCCGCAGCGGGAGAGGCCGCGGCAGTGAGAGGCCCGCGTACCGGAAAAAAAAAAAAAAAAAAAGACAATTAAGTATCTAAATATTGACTAAATAATATTCAAGTAAGTGTCATTCATCTGAACAGTAAAATAAGTCAGCGCGCCTGCACATTTTAATGGGCTCCCAAATGCTCTCTGAAAGATTCAAGTTGTCCCGTTGAAGAGATTACCATTAGATTTCCAAAAGGGAGCACACTGCAATGTCACAAAACCCTTGTTTAGCCTGGGATTTGAACAAGCAGAATCATTCCACAAATGCTGAGACTGTATTTCCGAACGCATTCCAGAATGACCTTGGAAATTCAGTGCAATGAATATACTGTTTTTGGAGCTTGTGGGGTGGAATTAAGAGAAACACAGTTACCAGGGCCTGGAGGCAGAGGGGTGGGGGGAGACAGGAGAGATGTTGTTTAGGAATACAAACTGGCAACTAGTAGATAAATAAGTCCTGGAGATCTAATGCACAGTATAACGATTATAGACAGCTATATTGCATTAGAAACATCAAATTTGCTCAGAGACTAGATCTTGATTATTCCCACCCCAAAAAAGAAATGATAATTATGTGATGCCACAGAAGTGTCATCTAACACTACAGTGGCAATCATATTGCAATATATAAATGTATCAAATCAACATGTTGCACACCTGAAACTTACACAACATCACCTGTCAAATATATTTCAATTAAAAAAAGAAAAAATCGCACATTAATTTTTTTATCATTGAGACAGAAGTGATGTGAAAAAGAGAGCTCAACTCCAAAGGATGGACCTAAAATTAAAAGTAATGGGTTGGCCAAAAAGTTCGTTTGGGTTTTTCCGTAATATCTTATGATGAGGACCTGCTGTATAGCACAGCGAAGTCTGCTCAATGCTCTATAATGGCCTATATGTGAAGAGAATCTAAAAAAGAGTGGATATGTGTATATGTATAACTGATTCACTCTGCTGTACACCTGAAACAAACATAACATTGTAAATCAACTATACTCCAATAAAAAAATTTTTTTTGACTAGTTTCCAGTTACCACCACATTAAATATATGCATATATACACTTCCTAAACAAGCACTAAAAATGAATGACTCTGGGGCTTCCCTGGTGGCGCAGTGGTTGAGAGTCCGCCTGCCGATGCAGGGGACATGGGTTCGTGCCCCAGTCCGGGAGGATCCCACGTGCCGCGGAGCAGCTGGGCCCGTGAGCCATGGCTGCTGGGCCTGCGCACCCGGAGCCTGTGCTCCGCAACGGGAGAGGCCACAACAGTGAGAGGCCCGCGTACCGCAAAAAAATAATAAATAAACAAAAAATGAATGACTCTGAAGGAGCTCTCTGTGGACAAACCATACATCAGTCTTATCAAAAGCAACTGATTTGTCTGTAAGGTTAAAGCCAGAGCTCTCTGGAAAGTTCCACCAAAGGCTGGAACAAACCAGGCCATTTTGGTAGAAATAAAAAGTGATAAACCCACCCGGGGAAGACCAAGCAGGCCATGACTTTGCAGGACTAGCAGATGGTCCCCAGAAGGTCACTACAACCTTTCCCGTCTCAGTGAGTGGCAGCTGTGACTTAGACCAAAACCTGGGAGGCATCTTCCCCTCTCTCTCTAACCCCACATCCAATCTGTCGGGAAATCCTAAGCTTGAAAGTATATCCAGAATAGGACCACTTCTCACACCTCCAACAGGGCCACCATCATACAGTGTCTGGATTCTTCCTGTAGCCTCACCTGGTCTCCCTGCTCCACACGGCCTGTTCTTAACACAGTAGCCAGAATGGCCCCTTAAAAGCCTAAGTCAGAACAAGTCAGCACGCTTGACCTCAATCCCTGCAGGGACTCCTCTATTGCATGCAGAGTCAAAGTCTTTACCATGCCTGATGCCCTCCAGGATCCGCCCCCGTCCTACCCCAGCCTCAGTTCCTCTTCAACCTCAGCTGGGTTCTATGACTGCCCCTGGCTGACGCTGCTTCCTGACCACCAGCCCCCCCATGTTCCTCAAACACGCCAAGGCCGTTTCTCTGCCTGGAACACGCATCCTGGGATATCCTCATGACGCCCACCCTCACCTCCCTCAAGTCTTTGCCCAGATATCACCTTCTCAATGAGCCTATGTTAACCTCGCTAGTTAAAATTGTATGCAGCCACTGCGGAAAACAGTATGGACAGTCCTCAGAAAACTAAAAATAGAATTACCTTATGATCCAGCAATCCCACTCTTGGGCATATATCTAGACAAAACTGTAATTTAAAAAAGATACATGGGGCTTCCCTGGTGGCGCAGTGGTTGAGAGTCCGCCTGCCGATGCAGGGGACGCAGGTTCGTGCCGCAGTCCAGGAAGATCCCACGTGCCGCGGAGCGGTTGGGCCCGTGAACCATGGCTGCTGAGCCTGCGCATCCGGAGCCTGTGCTCCGCAACGGGAGAGGCCACAACGTTGAGAGGCCCGTGTACTGCAAAAAAAAAAAAAAGATACATGCACCCCTATGTTCATTGCAGCACTATTCACAATAGCCAAGACATGGAAGCAACCTAAATGCCCATCGACAGATGAATAAATAAAGATGTGGTACACATATACAACGGAATCGTACCCAGCCATAAAAAAGAATGAAATAATGCCATCTGAAGCAACACGGATGCAACTGGAGACTACCATACTAAGTGAAGTAAGTCATAAAGAGAAAGACAGATACCATATGATATCACTTACATGTGGAATCTAAAATATGGCCAAATGAACCTATCTGCAAAACAGAAATAGACTCACAGACACAGAGATCATACTTGTGGTTGCCAAGGGGGCGGGGGGAAGGGAGAGTGATGGACTGGGAGTTTGGGGTTGGTAGACCCAAACTATTACAGTTAGAACGGATAAACAACAACGTCCTACTGTATAGTACAGGGAACTCTATCCAATCTCCTGGGATAAACCATAATGGAAAAGAATATTAAAAAAAGAATGTCTACATGGGTAAAACTGAGTCACTTTGCTGTACAGCAGAGATTGGCACAGACTGTACATCGACTAGACTTCAATGACAAAATCTTTTTAATAAAATATGACACAAAGGAACCTATCTATGAAACAGAAACAGAATCACGGGCATAAAGAACAGACTGGTGGCTGCCAAAGGGGAGGAGTTTGGGGGAGGAATGGAGTGGGAGGTTGGGACTAGCAGATGCAAACTATTATATATAGGATGGATAAACAACAAGGTCCTACTGTATAGCACAGAGAACTATATTCAATATCCTATGCTAGGACTTCCCTGGTGGTGCAGTGGTTAAGAATCCTCCTGCCAATACAGGGGACACAGGTTCGAGCCCTGGTCCAGGAAGATCCCACATGCCACAGAGCAATTAAGCCCGTGCGCCACAACTACTGAGCCTGCGCTCTAGAGCCCGTGAGCCACAACTACTGAACCCACATGCCACAACTACTGAAGCCCGCGCACCTAGAGCCCGTGCTCCACAACAAGAGAAGCTACCGCAGTGAGAAGGCCGCATACCACAACGAAGAGTAGCCCCCGCTCGCCACAACTGGAGAAAGCCCACGTGCAGCAATGGAGACCCAACACAGCCAAAAATAAATAAATAAATAAATAAATATTTTTAAAAAATATATCCTATGCTAAACCATAGCGAAAAAGAATATTTTAAAAAAAGAATGTATATATATATAACATCCATACGATGTTACAGAAAAACCCGAACAAACTTTTTGGCCAACCCAATGTATATTATATATTTCATATATATTTTATATATTGTATTGTGTGTGTGTGTGTGTGTGTATATATATAGTATATAGTCGGGGTCCCCACCCCATCCCTGACACACACATAGCAACCAGGTAAGTGCCAGGACAGTAACTTTGACATCCTGTGAGCTTAGGACAGTACCAGGCTCACAGCAGGGATACTTTGTGAAAACATTGATAAGTGAATGAATGAATGATCGTGAAAGAAAAACAAGAGCTGAAGAGGAATCTTTCAAGAATCTTTCCTGTCTCCCTTCCCACCTCCTCCTCTCACTGTGACAAAGAAGTTGATATGGAGAATGAAGGAAGCCTAATTTACCTGGGGAAAGAGTCATAGATAAGGACTTTTCCCCAAAACTAGATTACAAGTAAGACAATAACAGTAGACATTGACCAACGATCTTCTCTGCCCCAAGCACCGTGAGAACTACTGTACCTGCCTCTGCTTCTTGAAACCCAACCCTATGAGGGACATGTGTCCCCTCTGTGAGTTTGTGACTTAATTTTTTTGGTGACACTTCTGACACCAGTTGCAATACCGTTCCGGCACAACCACCCAGAGTTACCTCGGGCCCCCCAAGTTAAAGGCCAGGTCCTCTACAGGATGGCCCTTACCTCAGACACCGTCCACACTTCAGGGGTTCCCAGGCAACCTGCACTTCTGAATGACTGGCTACAAATTCAGAGCTTCCCATGACCCCTCGGGTTTGACAATTCCCTAGAATGACTCACAGAACCCGGGAAGGTGTTATACTTACAGTCGCAGTTTTATTATAAAAGATCCAACCCAAGACCAGCCAAATGAATGTTCACATAGGCTAAGGTCTGAGAGATCCCAAATGCAGCGCTTCTGTGCCCCTTCCCCGTGGAATCAGGTGTGTCACCCTCCTGGCACATAGACAAGTTCGCCAGCCAGCAAGTTCCGTCCAGCCTCAACGTCCAGGGTGTTTCATTGGAGTTTCATTACGTCAGCACGATTGATTGACTCATTGGCCATGTAGTTGAAATCAATCTCCCGCCTCCATTCCTCCCGCCAGAGGTCAGGCTGGCCCAAACCCCAACCCTCTAATCACATGCTTGGTCTTTCTGGTGACCAGCCCCGATCCTGAGTCAGCATCACAGCTCTCAGTGTAAACTCAGGTGTGATCCAAGAGGCTCATGAGTAACAAAGACACTCCTGCTACTTGGGAAATTCCCAGGATTTAGAGGCTCCCTTTCATGAACCAGAAACAAAAGCCTGTCAAATGCTTTATTATACAACAGTAAGGTTACCTGAATTCTCTTTCAAGGCCCCATGCAGCTTGCAGCCAGGCACCTCAGTCCATTTCTTGGATAACTTTTCTCCAGGAGTAATTCCTATTTGGGGGGTGGGGGGTGGGGGAGGGGGGTTCACAGGGCTCCAAGGTGACAGGGAAGGAGAGAGCGTGCATCTGGGTTTTTGTCACCTCTGCTCCAGCCACCACACCTGTAGCACTTGGCCTTCCAGGGGACCCTGCGAGGCTTCGAAGGCAGAGACCACCTAGACCCCTGCTGACACCCACAGTCTAATTTCTCTCCCAAACCCCCCGTACTTGTTCATCCCACAGACCTTTTTCTTTACCCCCATCTGGATTCAGCCAGTGGGGAAAAGGAGTGCAAAACTCTTTTTTCTCAGGGATCACAAATATTCATGCACCCACTTCTGCTCCAATTATCCTCTCCCCGCAGCCTGGCGCATCCTTTTCTAATTCAGAAGCAAAGAGCCTTGTTCTTACATCATTATGCCTCTCCTATACCTGAGAACTATGGCTGCATCAGTTTCAGTCCTCGCCAAGATTGGCTTTTGAAATCCAAAGGCCCGTTTTCAACCAGACATCACAATAGGAAGTTCCTGAATGACTACTTGTACCATGAAATCTCCCCAGGAGGAGCAGAACCTGCTTCCCGTGTGGAGGGAGACCCAGAAGCCATTTTGGACTGTTCCACACTCTCCCCAGGTAAGTGTGATTCAGCCCAGTTTCTCGGTGAACTTATCTTGACACCAGCTGCTGCTAAAATGCACTTACTCCTCTGTAGAGACTAATATTTCTATATACTTTACATTTTCCAAAGTACTTTCTCATACATTACCTTACCTTATGAAGTAGCAACTACCAGGTCATCTCCACTTTATCAGTGAGACGATGTGCCCAAGGTCTTAAGCAGTACGTGGAAACCAGCTGAGGCACAGAAAGCAACCAGCCACATCATGTACTGGCTGAGTGATCAAGTCACTCAAGTAATTTGCTGAATTTACAGATGATTTATGGAAGTCCTCACCTCCCTGTAGATTTACTACAGTTTCACTCCAGTCGTTTCACTGCAGTTAATTTGCTCTAACTTTGTTGGCCCAGCAACTGGCACTTCGGGTGCTTCACATTTCTAGGGTCAAGCCCTTGCCCGTCACGTTTTTATCCATGACCGCATGAGCAGTGCCTTGTGTGAATTTCACTGTCCTCTCCTTGTGTGAATTTCACCGTCCTCTCTTTCTGCAGACATATGTCCTGCCTCTACTCTGTCTCTGCCTTTGGTGGAGAAACCAAAATCTGCTCAGACCCAGACTGAAGAATCTCTCTCACAGTTTCAGCAAAGGGTCATTCTGTGAATCCATTTTCTGCAAACTGAACTTGAACCTCAGGAACCGGCAGAACCAGGAGAACGTGAATGCAAAATGCCGTGCTCTGGTTCTCCAACACTGTCACCTCGGTTGAGCTTACAGGATGTGAGCCCTTTGCTCTGAGTCTGGGCACTCGTTCACGCTTCCTGATCTGGGCCTGCACAGCCTCCGTGCGCGTTCAGGCACCTCCGATCGAGCCTCGGGCATCCACCCAGGCAGGCCTGCACTGAGCCTTCCTGTATTTGCTCTCCATCTCCCAGGACCATTCCACATGCAATTAGGTGCCTAATAACGGCTCTGCCCTGCTGATGACAGTAATGCTGATTCGATGGCTATGATGACGATCAAACCTCGGAGCAACTGAATGGAATTGTGCGGGCGGATGTTCAGCTAAACAGCAAAACCGCCTGATGCTGAAACTCACAGAACTGTTAACTCCTCCCAAGGGTGGGCTGGGAAAATCTCTCTGGAGACAACCCATCTCTCCACGTCTGTATCAAGGCATTTTGGAAAGGGTTTCTAAAGATTGTGCTTCCAGTTGCAGGGCACATGAAACGGATGGCTATGTGCCTTTTTGTTTGTTTGTTTGTTTTTGTTTTTGTTTTTTGCGGTACGCAGGCCTCTCACTGTTGTGGCCTCTTCTGTTGCGGAGCACAGGCTCCGGACGCGCAGGCTCAGCGGCCATGGCTCACGGGCCCAGCCGCTCCGCGGCATGTGGGATCTTTCCAGACCGGGGCACGAACCCGTGTTCCCTGCATCGGCAGGCGGACTCTCAACCACTGCGCCACCAGGGAAGCCCCAACATTGTTTATTTAGAAGGCTATACCAGTACCAGCTTCCTTGCCAATGAATTGATACTTTGAGGTTAGTAGGGTAGAAAGGATGCCCTTTTCATCAGTGTGTTTAATACCAAACAAGCAGTGAAAGTTAAAATAATTACCTGTACAACTGTGTATGTTTCTGTCACCTAATTAGGTAATCTGCCCAGGTGTTTAGCACCAAAGCCTCTATGCTTTAATTAGAAAAAGTCAAGGACAGAAACTAATTAGCAGCATTAATCCAAACGAGAAGTCTAAGGGTATCAACCGCAAATCACCATTGCCATCAGGAGCCTTTACTCTAAAACCTTTTCAAAGTCGAGGAGGAGGGAAAGAAAACAATGTATTTTTGAACTTTAGAATATTGACTTCTAACCACCAATTCCTAGCGACTTTGACCCACTCACTCAAAGAAACTGAAAGAATCGTAATTACGGAAAGGCAGTACAGAATAAGTGAATGGATACCTCCTCTGTACCTTTTTTTTTTTTTCAGGCAAGAAAGAATCAAATACCGTCTCAAACTCAGTAGCACCCCGTTCTGTTTATTTATTCATCCTTACCTCCTTCCTGGAGCCCCCCCCCCCAAATAATACATGATAATCCACCTGCACCTGGAACCTTCAAAGGGCACAGAGAATTTTATGATCCTAAAACTCTTTTAAAATTTCCCTTTCCTTCATTCTAGTTTCTATTTCAAATCGAGAGGAAAATAACCAGATTCCGCCAGAATAATCCGTAATTCCAAGGTGGCTAATGGGCTATTGGGTTTATAGAAAGAACCACCGGGTTGTTATTATTATGGCCCTTTTCCATTTGCATCTTTGACTGTTTTCCAGAATGTTCCATGTCTTGTAACATTTATTTAAGAGAACTGGTAGTTTGAAAACACAGGTAGGAACAGAACACTCAGTTTTGATTTGTTCGGGGTTTTGTTTGTTTTATCAGCTTACATAAGATGACACTAGAATAATTTTAGATTCCTAGCACTCTATCTTAAGTGATTAATTAGGTAAAAAGCAAAACGGAATGAAAACGCCCAATTTGAGACCAGGCTGAAGATAAAAGAAGCCCTACTCCAAGGATTAGGAAATTCAAACACAACCCTAATTTGTCATAAGGCGTACATTTTCCTGTCCCTGCTTTGCCCGCCTATGACCCGGGTTTTGCAAGTCTTGCTAGACAAATCCCTCCCAGCAAAGTGCTGACTAACTCAAACTTGGGCCCCGCCAGGAAAAGGAACTTGAACTGTCATTCTGAGGTCCACTTCTCCTCTGCTTTTCTGTTCCCCATTCCCCACCATCACTACCCCCACTGCTCCTCCCCAAACTCCCCCTAAAAAGACCAAAAGTTGAAGAAAAAAAAATAACTAACTTTTCAAAGAATAAAATCTAGGGATGTGCATAATTCAGTATCTGCCTTTTGGGAAAAACTTTGTAAGGTTTTCACTGCTTTCCCTCTAGAAGGTAAATTGACTCTGCTTTGTGTAAACATCCCTGTGTCCCAAGCACTGGCCCTCTAGAGGTTGTGGCTTAGAAACCGGGGTATAAATAAAACCTGTGTATAAGGTAATGCCGCCAGCAGCTGCTTTGGGAAGTGTTTCCTGGGTTTGGGGGTTTTGTTGTTGTTGTTTTGTTTTCATTCTCTCTTTGTTTGACACATGCCAGGTTTTTCCAGGCTAGCTATCAAACACAGCTTACGTTGAAGGGTTAAAATAATGGGGTCATTATTGGACTATTCCCAAGAAATAGGCCAAAGAGACCCACAGCCGACTTGCTGCAGCTGTTATGCGGCCCAATTACCATCCACAAGGGAATTTGTTTATTTCTATATCACCATCTCCCACCTTGATAAAAAAGAAAACAACACACCCATTTCATTTGGACTGTGTACTAAGAAGAATTACCACCAATATTGATTGGCCCTCGGAGACCCACAGCTGAATTCAAACATTGCAGACTGTGAAATCCCAGCTGAGGTAGCCTCGCGGAGACTGCTGCTTATTTGTGACATGTCCCTATGTTTAAACTTATCTACGAAAACTGTGAAATTAATATCCTCACGTTGAGTACAATATGGTGACACACCCGGCTGACACGCACAGCTATGCTTGTTCTTATTGTTTTCATGCTGGCTTCTGTCTGTGCGCCACTGCAAATCTCTCTGATGATGAAACCTAAGTACATTTGTTTCCTGGAGTCGTCGTTTTCGGACTATTTATTTTCAGGGATTGGGCGAATGGGTGAAGTTTTCCACTTTCTTTGGCTGCCCATTTCGCTGTAGTGGGTCTTGAACCCAGCAGGCTCTTGCGATGGCCTCTGGCTTGGGGGTAAATTGATTGTGCTGGTCTTCTCAGTTTCTCCTTGGTCGTGCCTGCTTCTAACGCAGGCGGCTTGAAGTTAGACATTTCTGTTACAAGCAGAGAGGAAAATGTGCTAATCTTGACGACTAAATCCACGTAATTAAGTGGCAAGGTTCAAATATGTCAAGGATGGAAATTTCAAATGTTTCTGAAACGAATCACAACTAAACTAGAAAAGTTAATCCTACTTATCCTCTGTTCTTACATCGTGAAGATGTATGCTTTTAACCCATGCAAAAAATATGAATGACTCTGATGATGAAAATTTCAGGCTGCCATGGACCGTTACTTTGACGTAAATAAAAGTAGAAGAGAACTACAGCACTCTGCTTTCTATCTGTCTAGCAGTTCTTTGTTTCATATGTTATTATCAGAGTCACTGCAAAATCTCATTTTCCTTCCTCTCTCTTCCAGGCTCCTCCTTTCCTCATATGATATACAGATCAAATGAGAGTTTGAAAAGAACTTAAGCAATACCATTAACAAAAATAAATATAGATAGAAAAAAGAACTGGAAAGATGTACACTAAAATTCACAAAGGTCCTCTCTGCCTGGTACGATACCTGTGATTATTGTTTTCTTCTTTTTGCTTATCTCTATGTCCTAAATTCCCCAAAATGTATATGTATGTATATTATAATAAGCAAAGAATAATATTTTAAAATATATAACTGCTACAGTAGCATGACTTCTACTAGTTCATGTGCAAATTATACAAAATTTCACCTCTAAGTTACTTAATGTGAAAACTATATTCAAAAAATCAATACTGCTATCAATCTTCCTACTTAATGTTATGCTTAAAAAATGCACTTATAGGGGCTTCCCTGGTGGCTCAGTGGTTGAGAGTCCGCCTGCCGATACAGGGGACGCGGGTTCGTACCCCGGTCCGGGAGGTTCCCACATGCTGCGGAGCAGCTGGCCCCCTGAGCCATGGTCACTGAGCCTGCGCGTCCGGAGCCTGTGCTCCACAACGGGAGAGGCCACAACAGTGAGAGGCCCGCGTACCGCAAAAAAAAAAAAAAGCACTTGTACGTTAAAGTTTTTTCAAATTCATTCTGATATATCCTGGTGAGTAATTAAAATGTAAGTGCTCTTTCTTCTTATTGTTTACTTATTGATTGGTTGGTTGACTGCTTTAGTTTGACCTTTGGTGGTAGTTTTCCTGTTTTCCACTTTTATGGAGCATTTTATTGTACTTATTGTCGTCCTGAAGTTTCTATCAAAGTGTCCCAGTTTTACAAATCCAAGTCATAACTAACTAGTAGGAAAACCTGTAGAGTGTGAAAAATACAGATGTAATACACACACACACACACACACACACACACACACACACACACACCCCAATCTAATTCACAATCCCAAATTTTGAAACTAGTTTTTAGAATTGCAAACCAGCCGATTCAACAGAAATACTCTGGCGCACCAAAGAACAGCAGAAAACAGGTCTAAGTTCGTTTGCATCTCCAATAAAGCCACAAATTAATTTAAACAGCAACTTAATTTCTCTTCAGATAAGTCTTCTCACTTTTTACTGAAAACAGAACATAAGAAACAAAGATAAAGTATTAATGCACTCCTAAGTATATGGAAAAAACTGTCACCTCCAGGGGTACTTTAGAATCAATGTCTTTGAAACTATCTTGAAGCTGAATTCACAGTGTTGGTGTTACTTGTACAAAACATTTCGGCGAAAGTGATCCTATTGTCTGGCCCACTCCAGTCCCACCCCAGGACCTGTCACATGTGCAGATCAGGATCTAGAAATTCATTGCAACAGGCCATTGAGTCCCTGCTGCCACCCGCTGCCCCAAGTCAGGAGGCAAAGAAGAAATTCTATTTCTACCGTCAGCTGTGACCTCTCATCAGAAGGTCTTGTTATTATGAAATGCAACTGAATTTTGTTTTGCTGGGTGTTATTAATGGCTTTCACTTGTGATGGCAGGTGTTCAGAAGCATAAGAGAGAAGACAGCAAAGGGGCTCCTCAGCCTATCTTGGCTAAGTCAGGTAGGCTGTTTATAGTCACCGTTCTCCTCATGAGAAAACACAAAAGCTTCCAGTTCTAGAACCTTCTCTCTTCAAGCTTGGGCTCTGTAAGGGGTAATTACTGAAAAGTGACATAGCGCTGTTGTCATTTCAGCAGCCACGTCCTTGCCAGTTGGTATGGTTAAAAATAAATAAGTAAAGGAAGGGAGGAGGATTTCCCCTTACTTAAATGGGGAAGGGTTATGGCTTGACTCTGAGCTTGGCAGACAGATGTTATGCCCTAGACTCTTCTGGGAAGAGGCGGAAGGGGCCACACTTCCCGCATCACAAACAGCCCTTGGAAAACTGCACTTGACATGTTGTATGGAGGTTGCCTGCAAAATATCTCATGAGTTTCTCCCATACGTACTAGATGGACAAAGGAATGGTTAGTGGTTTTTTCTAACAGGTGATGGCTGATACAGTCACAAGGCAATGTATAACTAGAGGTATGCTAAAATATGGGTCTTTTTTTTACTAGAAAAGTCTTTTTAGGAGTATTTAGTTCAGGAAATTCTTATCTGACTGCAGAAAACAGGTCCAGGGGAACCACCTTCAGGCATCATCCATGGGGATAACACAATAAGGTCACGGACAGCCATTGCCTTCCGGATGCTGCTGGCCAGGACCCAGGAAGGAAGACGCAGATTGATGGAGAAAGGAAATGGTGATTCTGCGGAGAAAGCCACTCCCTCCTCCAGCCATGGCCTGCTCCGGGGCCATTGGTCACAGAGGAGTCGCCAGATAAAATACAGGACCCCCAGTCAAATCTGAATTTCAGATAAATGATGAAAACTTTTTAATATATATACTGTAACTTAGTACCAGGCTTATGTACTAGCACATGTATTAAATTATTGATATATATGCATATATTATAACATTACAAATTCAAATTCAAAAATCCAAATTCAAAAATGCAGGGCGTCCTGTATTTTTATTTGCTAAATCTGGCAAACCTGACACACAGGGACCCACGTAGCAACTTTAAAGGAGGGTGGCAGAGGGTTGCCCCAGGTCCCGTCCTCTACATGTTCCCACCTTCACTGCCTTCCCGTCTCCACTCGGAGGCCCCACTCGCTGGAGAGGCCTGCGCTGACCATCCCATACGCCACTGTACCCTTTCCCACACTCCCATCCCCCTTAGCCTGCCTTATTTTCTTCCATAGCTTGTCGCTCTACAACATGCCGTACATTATATAATTATACATATAGGTAAAGTTTAGGCCTTCCCTGGTGGCGCAGTGGTTTAGAATCTGCCTGCCAATGCAGGGGCCACGGGTTCGAGTCCTGGTCCGGGAAGATCCCACACGCCCTGGAGCAACTAAGCCCGTGCGCCACAAATACTGAGCCCACGCACCGCAACTACTGAAGCCCGTGCTCCTAGAGCCCGTACTCTGCAGCAAGGGATGCCACCGCAACGAGAAGCCCACGCACTGCAACAAAGAGTAGCCCCCGCTCGACGCAACTAGAGAAAACCCGTGGGCAGCAATGAAGGCCCAACACAACCAAAAAGAAATAAATTTTTAAAAATATAAGTAAAGTTTATTTTGAAATTTTTAAAAATATAAGTAAAGTTTATTTTCTAACTCCCCCCATCAGCTCCAGGAGGCCAAGGATTTTCATCTTTATTCTCAGCCCTTCAGCCGCATCACGGACCTCAATAAATATCTATGGAACTGCATGAACGAGAGAGGCTAAGTGGAGAAGGATAAAACACTGATATGAAAACAGAGAAGACTGAACTAAGGTAAATGTTTACGGGCATTTCAGCTCCCACCTGATAGATCTGTGTGTTCTAGTCTGTGCTCCTCTAACATTGATGGGCGCACGACTCACCTGGGGAACGCTGACACATCAGGGGCTGATTCCATAGGTCCGAGGTGGGCCAGAGACTCTGCCTTCCTACCCGGCTACCGGGTGATGCTGATGTAACAAAGGGGGTCTTTTAAGGGAGTGTGGATAGAGGTAAAAATAAAGAGCAGAGCACAACCTGAAGATTCTGCAATTCTGCTGTATCATAGGAAGCTGCAATGGAAAAAAAATCTAAGTTACTTGATAAAGAATATTTTTCAGAAAAATAGAAATCCAGCCTTCCTGAATCCAGTAGACTCAAATTTCAGAAAAGATCTTTTTGTACGTTTCCCTTAGCTCTGAAGGAAGAAACAAATATAAGAATTATAAACTCCATCTCTCCCAGGTGAATGGGGGAAACGATGCTGCTATCACTGGAATGATGTCTTCTGCTTCATCTGCATCTCAAGAAAAGTTTTAACTGGTGCCAAGAGCAGAGGTACAGGCCCTGTCTTTTTAGCGACCTTGAATTCTGTAAGACAGGCTCTGAACACCTGGAGGACCTCACTGGTGATCCTGTGACAAGGCCCACCATGAGGATGTAGGACTTACTTCTCTCACTTTCCTCAGTTCTTACTCTCCCCGGAAAGTAAGCAAAAGATTACTTAAAAAAAAAAAAAATTATTTCCACAGTAGAAACCTTCTAAAAGACTGAATTTAGATTCTGTGCATGCCTGTGGGGATGTACCTACTATATCCATTCCCTGATATGCTTCACTTTCTGTGAATTAGGAAAGGGGCTAAAAATAGCTACCTTGGAATTATTTTCATTATCAGGCTTCTATCCACGAGCATCTTTTAAAAACCCACATCTCAATTGTGATCATTTAAACAGAAATCATGCTTACGTTTCAAAAAAAATCAGTATAGAATAAAATTCCACCCATACCAATGATTTTCCTTCTTTCATTTGTATGGAAAAGAAAACGAAATCATCCGTGAAAACACAGATACATAAAAATGCCTTTTATAATAAAAACCAAAACAGACAGATTGAACCTGGCCTGTGATTAGGAATAATAGACATTTGAAATTCGATGACAGTGTAGCTCTTTGGAAACATCACCAGTTTAGGTATCAGTGATTCACTGCATTTTGTTGTAAGCATTATTAATTGCCTAATACCATTAGGACCAGGAAACAGTGTAGTGAAACCTGCAAGTGTATAATCTGGGAGACCTGTATCCAGCCTTGCCTCTGTGGTTTGGCTTCAGGCAAGAGTTTTCTATCTCTGGATCTCAGTTTCCTTCCTTGGAAAAGGAGGGAATTGAACCCAGTTACCTTGCAGATTCTCTCCAACTCTGACGGTCCAACATTTCACACAGCCTGTAAAAGCCCCATACCACGCTTCCTTGAGAAACAGCGTCACCTTCAGGTCACAATAACCATAACAGAGCTGTTGCGAATCTGCTTCTCCAGGAGACAGGAGTTATTTGCCATATCCACAGAAACCCATTCCCCTGGTGTCCCTGGGGACATGGTCACACATTTGTGAGTCTGCCAGCTGGGTTAAGATCAATGTGTATGGACGTGGAACCAAGCTGAGCTAACTGGCCCACAGGGGACAGGTGCACAGCCTTGGTCTAATGATCACAGCCCCCAGCTCACGGAGTTCACCCACGGAACAATTCCTGGGAACGAAAGCAAGCAAGGAACGTGCTGGATTAACTGAAGCCTGTAAAACAATGATAACGGACACACCTCTTCTATAGCAATTCCACTTAAGACAGTTTCCACCTGTTTTTATTTTAGCAAGATATCACTGGCAGATGGCCCTTGTGTACTCCTATCAAGAAAAATTGCATAGCAGGCTTGTAAGTAAATACCTTTTTTTTTTTCCACCCGGCAAATAATTATTGAGCAAACACTTAATGCTAGCACAGTGCTAAGGGCTCTCACAAAATTATCGAATTTCCACCACAGCCCTTGTGAGGTAGGAATTAAGATCCCCATGTTTCAACACGAGGCAATGAAGACTCAGAGAGGCTGAGAAATGACAGTTATGGCCTCCAAGCTTGAGTGTGCAGACACTCATGTTCACACGGTCCTCCTGAGTAAGGAAGGACCACAGTCGACCAAGAACTTGCCGGCCACTGCCCCTTTTCAAGGCTTATCTGCCAGCGCAGTGTGGTCCTGCCGGTCGCAGTCAGCAGTTTGGAAGCAAAGGCAGTTCAAGAACTCGGTTTATTTCCTTGAAGTGTGATCTGTTCTCAAAAAACAGCCCTATCTCGGCCAGCCATCCTCCACTGCAGCTGCCTAAGCTGCATGGCCGGGACTCAGTCAGGTGTGATACGGTGACTTATTACTAAGTATCACCGTTTCTAAAGACGACTCTTCTGAGAAATAGAGAATGTTCAAGATTGTCGCTTTGAACCCTCCTACACTGTTGGTGGGAATGTAAATTGGTGCAGCCACTATAGAGAACAGCATGGAGGTTCCTTAAAAAACTAAAAATAGAGTTACCATATGATCCAGCAATCCCACTCCCGGGCATATATCTGGACGAAACTATAATTAAAAAAGATACATGCACTCCAATGTTCATTGCAGCACTATTTACAATAACCAAGACATGGGAACAACCTAAATGTCCATCGACAGAGGAATGGATAAAGATGTGGTACATATATACAATGGAATATTGCTCCGCCATTAAAAAGGATGAAATAATGCCATTTGCAGGAACGTGGATGGACCTGGAGATTATCATACTAAGTAAAGTAAGTCAGACAGAGAAAGACAAATATCACATAATATTGCTTATATGTGGAATCTAAAAAAAATGATACAAATGAATTTATTTACAGATTAGAAACAGACTCACAGACTTAGAGAAGGAACTTGTGGTTACCAGGGGGGAAGAGTAGAGCGGGAGGGATAAACTGGGAGTTTGGGATTGGCATGTACACTCTGCTATATTTAAAATACATAGCCAGGGACTTCCCTGGCGCAGTGGTTGAGAATCCGCCTGCCAACGCAGGGGACACGGGTTCAATTTCTGGTCTGGGAGGATGCCACATGCCGCGGAGCAACTAAGCCCGTGCGCCACAACCACTGAAGCCCGCGTGCCCTAGAGCCCACAAGCCACAACTATTGAGCCCACGCACCACAACTACTGAAGCCTGCAAGCCTAGGGCCCATGCTCTGCAACAAGAGAAGCCACTGCAATGAAAAGCCCCTGCACTGCAACGAAGAGTAACCCCCGCTCGCTGCAGCTAGAGAAAGCCCACACACAGCAATGAAGACTCAATGCAACCAAACATAAAAAAACAAATAAAATAAAATAGATAACCAACAAGGACCTACTGTATATCACAGGGAACTCTGCTCAATACTCTGTAATAACCTAAATGGGAAAAGAATTTGAAAAAGAATAGGAACATGTATATGTATAACTGAATCACTTTTCTGTACACCGGAAACTAACACAACATTGTTAATCAACTGTACTCCAATATAAAATAAAGATTAAAAACACTGTCCCTTTGGGCTTCCCTGGTGGCGCAGTGGTTGAGAGTCCGCCTGGCGATGCAGGGGACACGGGTTCGTGCCCCGGTCCGGGAAGATCCCACGTGCCGCGGAACAGCTAGGCCCGTGAGCCATGGCCGCTGAGCCTGCGCGTCCGGAGCCTGTGCTCCGCAACAGGAGAGGCCACAACAGTGAGAGGCCCGCGTACCGCAAAAAACAAAAAACAAACAAAACAAAACAAAACAAAAAAAAGACTGTCCCTTTGATAATATCCCATCATTCCCTAAATTTTCTTGGTTGGGTAAGGGGCGGAGCAACCCCAAGCCGATGGGGATGCATGGTAGCTGGAAATATCATGTTCCCCTGCATTGCTGAGGAGAGAAGTGGGGAGCCATTGCCCAGTGCCGGGTGCTCCAGGCTGCATATCTCACACTTTCCTGTATTCTCACCCGCTGAGATGACTCTAGTTGGCAAGATCGGGTTTTCCAGTCTATCTCCCCAACTACACTTTACAGAATACTGGGCACATAAATACGAAGTCACTAAATATTTGCTGATGTGTTAGAAAAAAAGTATGATCTACGTGCAGAAAACAGAAATTATGCAAGTTGGGGTGATTAGGCATATTTGAGATGGTAGTGAAGTTATTTTTAGGACAGAGCCCAAGGAAAAAGCCCACCTGAGGGGGATCGGAGAAGTGTCTGTGAACTTTGGACTGTGGGTAAAAGTAGGAACAGACCCAGAGGCAACAAGACAGCAGAGTTGGGTTGACCCTCTGAGGAAGGAGAAGTTAAAATATGGCATCTAAACCACAGGCAGGTGCCAGAAAGAGAAAAGAAGAAAAATTGTGTAAGCAAGGAATTTCTCAATTGTAAGCATCTTCTTATACTCAGAGGAAATTATGTTATTCAAGGCTAAGTGATCACCAATTTGCAACTAATTGGAAATTGAGAATCAAATGCTTGATGGCTGGGATACGATTTTTGCACGTAATCAGAATAGGCAGCGTCAGTTCCATGGTGTCTCAGAGGCTAAGCCTGAGAAAGAGGAAATAGAAGCTGGGGGCTGATGGTCACGCCATAGAGGCAACCTCCAAGGGTGAACTGGAGCAGAAAAGCAGAACTGTCTACAGGGCATGTGTCCCTGCAAGAGTATTGGGAAGAGGGTCCCAGAAGCAGCAGCCGTGGCTGAACTAATCCAGCTAGCCTCCTCTTTTCCTTCTTTCCACCCCCCAACCCAATGACCCATGCTTTCTTTTTACAATTTCTATTCTGCAGGAGGCTAGGACAACAGAGAATCCACACTAGTTATCATTGTGTATAAAATAAGAGTTAATAAGCTAGGACAGAGTACTGACAGTTGCTTTTGCAGCACTCAGAGCGTGGTCCTCAGTGCACTGTTTTCTGAGAGTGCTTTATTTTGTTCTTGGTGGCCTCTGGAAGGCTGAGGTAGCTCCAGAGAGGTGAGATGTTAGAGATTAAGAGTGTGTATCACCTTTGATGGTTGCAGGCGGTATGCACAGAAGTGAGCGCTAAATGCGAGTTACAATGAAGCCTGCATTCAGGCAGAGTAAGGAGCTGTTCCCAAAGAGAGGTTCCCATGTTTTTGAAAACAGATTCATTCATTCAACTACACATTTAGTTGAACACCTACTATGTGCTATGCACTGGGCATAGAGTGACCACAGCCACAAACCAAGGTCTCGGGTGATTCTGGTGGGATGTAAGCACATGAAGCATTTGGTTGGCTCCAGAGGAGGTGAGAGTTTATGCAGGGGGATAAGAGATATCTCCCTAAGGGGCAAGGTCAGTGGGTGGAGAGGGACTTTACCTGAACAGAGAGTCCAGGACTTGTAGGTCAACATGAAAAGATGAGGACAGTTATCTACGAGGAGCAGCTGGCAACTGGCCAAGAGGTTTTCGCTCCCCATGATCTGTCATACTTTCAGTTTTCTGAATGAGCCAGGTTTCAGGACCCGCCAGCCCAAAAGCCCCTTTGTGCAAGTTTGGAAAAAGCATATCCTCTGGACCAGTGCAGCCCAGATGTGGGCATCTTCTTGGGAATTGGGTAAATCCACTGCCCCACAGCTGGACTTGAGCACCCCCATGCCACGCCCCTGTCTGCTCTGATGGTGCCACTGCCTTAGACATATACACAGGCTGTTCTGTCTTCCTGAAAGGCTTCCCCACATCACCACACCCTCTGCCTCCCCTCCCAAGCCTCGTCTTAGAGATGACTGTCTTGGGTAAGCCTTCCCAGCCGCTCACAGCTGGAAGTTGCTCCTTTTCCTGTTCTCATGTTGCCCTGTCACCCTGTACTTCTCCCTAATTAGCTTCATCACGATTACAACATTTGTGTAATTGTCCCCCTCATGAGTGTAAGCTCCCAGGAATGAGGATCTGTGTCCCCTGTGCTCACTGCCATAACCCCTGCATGTGCCGGGCACATGGGAGGCACTCAGTAAATGCTTCCTGAATCCATGAGTGATGGAATGAACGGGAAGCTCAAGTTAGGACTCATTGGAAGCTTCCTTATCCTTCTAAGGAGTATGGTTTGACCACACGCCCCACTCCACACAGCCTGGGCATGCCAGGCAGTCCCTATTTCAAACGCTGTTTCCTCTTATTGGACTGGGCCATGGAGGCTGAGGCTGGACGGGCTCTGTGCTTTCACCCCTGGTTTTCTCATTTGCATCTAGAAAAGGTGCTATCTGGACAACAGAAGAAAATCCTCACTTCATAGAAGCGATCTAGAACAGCCTAGTGACGACCCAAGTTTGGAACGCAGGCTGCCAAGCGTTTTCATTTCATGGTGTCCGATCGCCATTCACTTATTTTAAAATTATTTATTGGGCGCTTACTGTGTGCACCAACCTAGGGGCTGATTTTTTCATTCTCGCGATAGCTTTTTGGAGCCCAAATTGCTTGGGTTGCCCTCTGTTTCATAGCGGTGGAAGTGCTGGAAAGTTTAACCCTCTAACTGCAATGCTCCAGACTTGGTCTCAAGACTTGCTGTCTCGTTCGTAGCATTAGCGATGCATTTTGTCCACCAGGAGGGGAGTGAGGTCAATAGCATGAATCTGACTTACAAGAGATGTGTGTTGAACAACCACAAATGACAGAAGGACAGTGATTTCCTGCTTAGAAAACAGTACTTGCTTGAGGACTATTTCTAGGAGCACTAGACTAAGTTAAAGATTTGCAGTTTTAGGGCTTCCCTGGTGGCGCAGTGGTTGAGAATCCGCCTGCCAATGCAGGGGACATGGGTTCGAGCCCTGGTCTGGGAAGATCCCACATGCTGCGGAGCAATTGGGCCCGTGAGCCACAACTACTGAGCCTGCACGTCTGGAGCTTGTGCTCCGCAACAAGAGAGGTCTCAACAGTGAGAGGCCCGCGCACCGCAATGAAGAGTGGCCCCTGCTCGCCGCAACTAGAGAAAGCCCTCGCACAGAAACGAAGACCCAACACAGCCAAAAATAAATAAATAATTTTTTAAAAAAACGATTTGCAGTTTTAAAAAGGAAGTATTAGAAAACAATTTTATATGATTACAAACTAATCTTCAGCGGGACCCTCCACACGGCTGCATCTTCCATAAGCGTTGGTGCATAGTTGCTCCCCCCACCTTGGTCCTCCCAATGCTGCCCTGGCCACCCAGCTCCTCCCCCAGGACCCTCCCCACCCCCTCCTCTCAGTCCAGCCTCCACACCAGGCACAGTAGCAACCCCGCACCCCAGCTGCTGAATATTTTTAATATCAACCCTGCTTACAGGTGAAGGATTCTGTAAAGCATCCAGTGAAGATTCTACATTCTTCATTCTATCGAGGATTCTATAAAGAAGTATCTGAGTACTTTGTTCGTTATTTTATAGTGTCCAAACATGAAAGGCATTGTTTTCAGGGCATTTGACGTTTAACATAAAGACCCAGCAGAGGGAGCCATTGCCTAGCATAAAACATGCTACAGACACTAACAAGATGGCTACTGTGTTAACCAGCCAGGCTGCCGGTACCACAGCCTGGGTGGCTCAAACAATAGAAATTTATTTTTTCAGTTCTGAAGCCCAGAAGTCTGAAATCAAGGGGTTGGCAGGGTTGATTCCTTCTGAGGCCTCTCTCCTTGGCTTGTAGATGACTGTCTTCTCCCTGGGTCCTCACGTGGTCTTCCCTGTGTCTGTGTCCCAGTTCCCTCCTATAAGCACACCAGTCATATTAGATTAGGGCCCAGCCTAATGACTTCATTTTATCTTAATCGCCGCTTTAGAGACCCTACTTCTAAATACAGTCACATTCTGAGGTACTGGGGCTTAGGACTTCAACATATGAATTTGGGGGGGACACAATTCAGCCCAAAATAGCCATTGCAGTTTTGTTTAACCCTAAAAACCTTTTTTATTATTTAATATATATTTTTTAAAATGTATCTTTTAAAATATTACCTATTACACATATTATATATTCCATATTATATATATAGTATATATTACATATTATAATATATGTTAAAAATAAACATATATCTATTTAAATGTGTTTCCATTGTTTTCTAAAAATTAAATCACCTATATTGTTTTTACTCACGTGATGATGAACCAGTGGTTCAAAGGTCTTCGCCCCACCGCCATATTAGCAGACATCAGCGGTGTGCTCAGATTGAAAGAAAGCCCAGACCCAGGCACCTCTTGGCAAAGTCACGCAAGTTCCCGTATCTAACGACACAGAAGAAAGTCTGGGAGTTCAGGACACAAGCAGGGCAGCTGGCAGCCATCTGCAGAGGCCCAGTCAGGTTCCTGACTCACCAAATGGGGAGTGGCAGACGATAAAGCCAGGCTAGTGAGAGCCATCCCAGACATCCTCAAGCCCCGTCTCAGAGACTCCCTTCCCTCCTAATTCCCCCTCCCCCACCCCTGCTCACGTACTCAAGGCTGGGGCACTTCTGCTGATTGGCTCCCCTGAGGTGGCACAGGAAACCTCACTGGGCCTGGGAGGCCTCACCAATCCTACAGTTAGACAAGAGCAACCTGGATGCAGTGGAGCGCATTGCTCCCCAGGCAGACGGAGCCCTGTCCAATACACCCTTAACTTAGAGCCTTGGAGCAGGAACAAAGGCATTTACAGGTGTCCCGAGGGGTCAGGGGAACTGGCCCTTAGACATACCACAGATCCCACCCTGCCGTCTTAAAATGTGGCCTACCCTGTCTAAAGAGTTGTCTTAAGGATGAACAAATTCCTCCAAATAGTAACCAGTCATCTTCCTCAACAATCGGTTCATTGCAAGTAAACATCCTTAGAAAGGTTTTGTATGTAGAGCTTTATGCCTCCATGTATCAAAGATTTTATGCAAAATACACCATTACCACTACTAGTATAGTAGATGTGACCAGAAATGAACAATTCTCTGCTGAAAGTAGGATTCTTTGCTAAAAGTGCACTTGCTTTACCATAAGGTTACTTGTACCTACTGGGCACGTCAAAACGTTTGAGGTAGAGTTTAATTTTTACCAAAAAATGAAAAGCTAGAGTCTGGGGCTGTGAGACCAGGGGCAGTTCCAGTGAAATGAGAGGGTAGTTTTGCATCAACGATGATTCACTCAGCCATTCATTCTAGAACCCAGAAGTCCGCTAGGACTCCTGTCACTTTGAAGATCCAAGTATGATGGGTTCAGGCCAGTCCCTGTCATAACGCATGAGGCCAGCTCACTGGGCCTGCATCCTTAGACTTCTTTGAGCTCTGTCAAAGGAATCCACTCACACAAGAAAAGCCCTGTGAGTACTCCAGAAAGCATCAAGGCGGGGTACAGATTGCTCAATGGTTACATCACAAAATCCACAGCAAACAGCCTTACAATACGTGTTTTGAGATTCTGGTTCTCCCTGTGCCCTGCAGAAGGTTGGGGGGTTCCTCTCTGATGCCTGAGCACTCTGTCTCTCCCCATTTCTCTGGTATCGTGCTCACCTCGCTGGAGCCCCCATTCTCAATCCTGGAGCTCCTCCACCTCCAGGGCCACCTCTAAGCGCACACAGCTCCACAGTGGCATTTGCAGTGAAATCCAGCTCTCCCCAGCCCCTGTGCCACCTGTCATTTCCAACCCCATCTGGGGGCTCACCTGAGCTTTTTTTTTTTTTTTTTCTGAGCTTTCTTTTTAAAGATCAGCTTAGGTTACATACGAGTTTTACATGTTCTGTTCTCTTAACAATCCATTTAACCAGCTCTCATCGAGTACCTTCTACTTCGTGCTCACCAAGGGGGCTCTGGAGGCAGACCCTAAGGTTAGAATCCTGGCTTGACCACTTACTGTGTGACTTTGAGCCAGTTACTTAACCTCTCTGAGCCTGTGTTTTCTCATCTGTAAAATGGGGAAGGTGATAACAGCTCCTGACTGGTTTGTTTGGTTTTTTTGATTACATTTTTAATTTAATTTTTAAATTTTTAATGCAATTTTTGAAGATTACTTTACAGTTATTACAAAGTATTGGCTATGTTTCCCATGTTGTGTAATACATCTTTGAACCCATCTTACACCCCCTCCCCAGCAGCTCCTGACTCTTAGGGTTGGTGTTAGGGGAGGACTTAGCACCTGGCAAGCACCTGCAGCAGGACCCACCTGGAGTAATCATAACAGGAACTGCTATGGGGCAGGCACACAGCGTAGGGTCAAGTTAAGCCTTAACGTGGTGTCAGCGGGCTCTGATGGTAGAAGTGCGGGATGCCCTGGGCTTTACAGGACGATCACATCGACTGAAAAATAATGCACAACCTAAAAGTTGAGAATTATGTTTTATTTGGCAGACTTTCTGAGGACTTCAAGCCAGGGAGAGAGCCTCTCAGAAGAACTCTGAGGGACAGCTCCGAAGAGGTAAGGGAGGATCCAGGGTGTATAGGGGGTTTTGCAACAAAGACCAGGTAGTCGGAACGGCAAAATATAACTGCTAGTTAAAGAAAAGCGGACGTCTCAAGTTAAAGAATTGAACACTTTTCTATGTACTGGAAGATGCAAGAGTCTGGACTCGCTGAAATCACTCCTCGGATATGCACCTTAGCTATCTAGGGCCTGTATCGTGTGCTTCCCCACCCTGAGTCACCTCAGGGTGCACCACAGGACGGGGGCAGCAGTGGCTGAGGACTTGGCAGTGGGCAGTTTATCTCCATCCTGAGTTCCCTCAGGGCTCACCGTAGGGGTGGCCATAGTGGCCTGATGGCGGCAGCATGCGTTGTTTACTGAGATGGTAAACAAAGGATGGTAAACAGTCAGTTCCCCTCACACTTGGGGAAGGAGGGCTTCCTGGAAGGAGGCACAGCTCAGCAGAGACCAGGAAAGAAAGGAGCAGCCAGAAAAGAGGAGGTCAAAGGTCTTCCAGGGTCAGGGAACAACATTTGCATGCAAACCCCCTGAGGGAGGAGGGCGAACAAAGGGTTGGAGGACAGGACACTAATGTAGACTACAGCAGGGGCAGAGAATGGCTCCTGTCTTGTCTGGAGGGGTCCAGATAAGACAGGAGCAGGAAGCAGGAACAAGAACAGGAGGCTTTGGGCCCCGTTGAGGAGTCTGCATTTTATTCCGAGGAAGCTCACGTGAGAGAGTGAATTTGCACTTATCAAGGTGGCGCTGGCTGCTAGGTGGAAAGTGAGAGCATAAGGTTTTGTGTTTTTCCTGTTTGACTGTGACTCACAGGAAGTACAGTGTGCTACAGCACAACCAGAAACAGGCTCAGGGTTTGAGGGGAATACAGGAATTCGCCTACATACAAACAAGTTCCATTCTGAGAGCGCGTTCGTAAGTCCAATTTGTTCGTATGTCCAACAAAGTTAGCCTAGGTACCCAACTAACACAGTCAGCTATATAGTACTGTACTGTAATAGGTTTATAATACTTTTCACACAAATAATACATAAAAACATTACAAAAAAATAAAGAAAACATTTTTAATCTTACAGCACAGTACCTTGAAGAGTACAGCAGTACAGTGCAACAGCTGGCATCCAGGGGCTGTCATCGAGTGAACGGGCAAGAAGAGTTACTGACTAGAGGAGGGAGAGGAGGTGGGAGATGGTAGAGCTGAAGGATCATCAGTAATAGGAGACGGAGGGCTGCAATTTCACTCACGCCTGACGCTGATGGCACAGGTTCTGGTTCCTTGCTGGATTCAATTCTATCTACCCTCTTGAAAAAACAATCCAGTGATGTCTGGGTAGTAGCTCTTTTTTTCTCATCGTAGATGACACAGTAGCACTGGATTGCATCCTGAACGGCTGCTGCAACCTTCGTGTACCCGTTCTACATTTGTGTCCTGTGCCTCAAAAACTAACAGTGCCTCCTCAAGTAAAGAAAGTCCCCTTGCCATTTCCGGCATAGTGAATCTCTTCTGTTCTTCGGTTACTTCTTCCTCTTGTCTCTCTTCGTCCTTTCTCTGGGCCTCCAATTCCATCAGGTCTTCATTAGTAAGCTACACAAAGTAAGTACACAAAAGCACAACCACTTGTAGAGAATGCACGCAGGTGACAATGTACATCAGACACGTGAACTAACACGTGACTGGACATGTGAACACACGTTCGCATCTTTGAAAGTTCACAACTTGAAGGTTCGTATGTATGTAGGGGACTTACCATAAAGCTTTTCCCTCTTTAAGGAAAATAATACAGTACAGCATTCCAACTACCAAAATAGGGACAGGGCTTTGCAAAGTGCTAGGGTCCCTGAAGTTCAAGTTCATTAGCCTTGTCAAAGCAAATAATCAATAATCAATATATAATAAGGAAGAGAAGAAAGTTTTACTTGAGCCAAACTGAGGACTATAGCCTGGGAGGCAGCCTCTCAGTAGCTCTGAGGAACTGCTGCATAAAAGCATGGTTGTCAACATAGTCATACCTTTCTCAGAACAAAGAACATGCATTTAACATGACAGGGAACATTCCTTCGAGGTTTCAGAAGAGACAGCTTTTTACTGAATTGTGTATATCTGGGCAGATATTGAATTTCTGTGACTAATCAGTGAACTAGAATGAATGTTAAATGTTTTATATCGGACGCTTGAGTCTATTTTGGATCTGTAAATACTCATTACCAGTATGACTTTTGTTCAACAAGAGGATTGTACTGTATGAAGAACTGATGAAAAAAAATCCCTCTGTAACATTTTTTAAAGAAAACCTTGTTTATTTAAAGAAAAAGTCTGTATAAATTATAGATTTTTATTTAAATTTAAAAAAAGAGACAGCTTAGTACATATACAGCGAGAGAGCTGGACCCTGGCGTCTGGGAAGGGAACCTTATCTTCAGGGGAGGGTTAACATGGACACAGAAAGGGAGTCATTTGTCACCTTCGAAGTGGATATTCTTGACCTTAATTCTTGACCTTAATGGTTAAAGGTCATATTCTTTAACCATTAAGGTCATATTCTTGACCTTAATGGTTAAAGATGTGCTGTGTATGTTTGACAGGGCATGAGCCAGGCCATTCTATTTCACACAAAGTTCAGAGCAAACCACGTATAAGCCAGAATGACTTCCCCATAACTCAATACTTGAACATTTTCCCCATCAGCCTCGAGGTAAAGCCACTTCTGATTACATCCCAGAACATCCACATCGCACACACCCCTCCCCAGCCCTCCCCGCATACACCACACACCATAGCACACAGAAAACGCACACACCACATGCACCGTCCACCACACAGACACCATATGCGGCACCCTCGAAACGGGCCAGTACTTATCCTTACTATGTACCATGTGCTCTGCTCTTTTCTATTCCATTCCATTCCATTGCTTTTCTTTTTTCTAATGCTGTCTGAGACTCACTAAATTGATTATTTCCTATTAGTTCCTATTATCTCCTATTATTTCCTATTATGATTATTTCTTATTATTATTTCCTATTCCTCTTATGACCCACGAATAGGTCCTGAACTAGACTCTGAAAACACTAACTTGGAGGGAAGCAGAGGAAACCCACAGGTCGCTGTGAGAGGCGTGCTGAGCTGCTGTCGGGCTGAGCCCCCAGCACAGCCTGGGGTGCCGCTGTGGCACACAGTCACCTCACCACTGTGGCTGCCCCAGTCAAGAACGGGCAGGGGCAGAGCCTCCCAGCCTGCCAGGACAGCTGGTGGGGGAGGTCCTGTCACTGTGTCTGCCTGACTAATCTGAACCTAAGTAACCTCCCCTGTTTTTGTGTTTAATCACCCCCTCATGTCCAGCAGCCTGTGGGCTTCCTTTGCCTTCCTCTAAATCCATGTTTTCCAGACTGTATCCTGGGACCTATTAATGGGTCATGAAATCACTTTAGTGAGTCTCAGACAGAAGGAGAGAAAAAGAGGAAAGGAAAGGAGAGGAAAGGAAAGGAATAGCGCGTATGCCATGTAGTAAGGATAAGTACTGACTGGTTTGAGGTGTGTGTATTATATTATAACTTTTCTTCCAACCAGCTGTTAAATAAGTGAAATGATAAATACGGGGCAGAGAGAATCAATCATGCCCAATGATTCAGACAAAGAAGCACAGGATGGAGCCACTCAAGAAACTACCGCCTAAAAAGTAAAGCGACTACCCAGCACCCACAGCCCATCACTGAATCTGCCAGATGATGACTCAGCGAGAACACATCAGTTTGTTCTCTCAGTCATCTTTTCTCCTAGTAAATATTCAGTCAGACTGATGATTCCTCTTGTTTCCAACAGACCTAAGTAGAACTGGGCTTCCAGTGATGGGATAACTTGCTCTCCTCAGAGACATCTCAAAAGCCCGCAGGCCAGGATCATTCTTTGCTCTTCCTCTTAGATGTCTGTGCTGGCAACCGGCCACTGCTCACACAGCTCACGGGAAATTCCACAGTGGGAATTCTGCTTCTGGAATTTTCCTCAGTGCTGCCTTTCCTAGAAAATTCCTCGTACTCTGAGGACTGAATTGAAGCTTTGACGGTGGTGTCTGGCACTGACCCATCTCACTCATCACCCTCGGGGGGAAGGGTGGGCTAGAGTCCAGCTTTCTTCCATAGATAATGCCTAACAGAGACATCAATCCCCACCCCCCCAGCCTCACCATGGAAAAATGAGCTCACAGGTCAAAAGAGCAAAAGACATTTGGTAAGAATAACCATTTCCGAAACAAACAAAAACAAATACTGGAATACAGATTCCATCAGAAACAGAAATGTTGTTAAAGTCCAAGAAGTTAAAATGAGTCTAATAAACTATCAAGAAATAAGGGTGTAGGGGGTAGTTAAAGATGGAGGGATAAAAAGATAAAAAGATACTGAACTTACCACGTCCTGTAGACACAACAAATTTGCAGATAAATATGGTTCAATTCCCTCTGATAAAGGTCTGAAAACTGGCTGAACAGCTCCTCCGCAACAAAGGGTAAGGGAGTCATCATCAGGACAGATAGGAGAGGCAGAGATGCAGTCTCACCAAAAACCCCACCCCTGGCACAGAGACCCACCATCAGGAGGGATCTCACAAATACAGAGCCTCTCCCTGAAGAGGGAAGGATCTGTACCCACATGAGGCGCCCCAATCCCTGGGACCTGAACCGAAGCCCCCAAGATGTCTTGTTTTGAAAACCAATGGAGCTTATGTCCAGGAAAACCATAGTGAGACAGGAAGGGGGCAAGGCACAACCTTTAAAAGAATGATAGCCATTGAAGACATGACATAAACTGGTTAGAACCATCCAGGTCCAAGATGGTGGATGAGTCGACTTCCACTAGACTTTAAGCCTCATTATACACTCATTGTAATAAATCGGCAAGCTAAATGACACACCCACAGGTGCCAAAGCTGACCATAAAAGGTCAAAAAGTGGGCCGTGGCCCAATTCCTGGAAATCCCCACGTCTTCCCCAAAATAGCTGGAATACTCCTCCCATTCATTAGCATATGAAATTACCCACCCCTATAAAAACTGACAAACCCATACCCTGGGGCCTCTCGCCTACTGAGATAGCCCACACTCTGTCTGTGGAGTGCATATCTCCCTGAATAAACCTGCTTTCTCTTTATTATGGCTTGCACTTGAATTCTTTCCTGTGCAAAGCCAAGAACACACACTTGGCGGCTGTCCCAGGGACTCACCTGAGACCTGGGACATGACCATTCTCTCCGGCCCTATTTTCTTTCCTGCAGCAATAGGGCTGTAGGGAACAGAGATTCCACTCTTTTTTTTTTTTTTAAACATCTTTATTGGAGTATAACTGCTTTACAATGTTGTGTTAGTTTCTGCTGTATAACAAAGTGAATCAGCTATATGCATACATATATCCCCATATCCCCTCCCTCTTGCGTCTCCCTCCCACCCTCCTTACCCCACCCCCTAGGTGGTTGTAAAGCACCAAGCTGACAGAGATTCCCCTCTTAAAGGGCTCACAGGAGTACTCACTTGTCCTGGGACCTTGAACAAAAGCCACAGTTTGAACCACACCAAGACCATATGGGAAGGAAACTCATTTGCTAATCCTAAGGCACCTGCTGGAAGGGTAGAACCCTGTCTGGACTCTCTCTAGGGATAGAGGTGCTCCCATGGCCCCACCAAAGCCAGGAAGGCACTCACAGCTCACATAGGAGATGCCCCTTGATGGGCCAGGGGAGATTGCATTTCTGGGACCTACTGGTCTGAAACAATCAGAGGGACGGTTCTTGGCAGGCTACCATCCTCAGGGCAATGCACAGACAGCAGACTGAAACACACAACCCCAGTGCCCTTGTGAAAAAAGACCTAAATACTTGTCCTGGAGCTTCAGCCAGCCTAAGAAGTAGGTTTCAGGTTTACCACACATCTACAGGCTACAGAAGTGCTCTCAGGGAACCTAGGCCAGGAGACACCATCTTTGCGCTCTCCCTTGGCCTCACTACAGCTCACCAGTATCTTCCAGAAAGGAGCTCACACACTCAACTGGAGCCACAATTTTGGCAACTTTTGCCAAGGAAACACCTCCAGATCATCTGGTCTGGAGGTCAGTAGCCTTTACAATGGCAGTCTCACAGGATGGTATATATTTGCATACCTAAAAAGCTGCTGCCTGAGCGTCTAGCTTCTAATCAGCCTAATACCAGGTGTGGACAGAGATCCCTCCCTCTGGAACACTCAAAGGTCTTGGCACACCCTCAATGACTGAACCTATCAAGAATAAATCAGGCTGCCTAGACGATCACAAAGGTTCAAGTGACAACCAAAGCTAGGGCAAGTTTAAATAATAACACTAATCTCCTACACAGGCCACTCCTCCAAGACTGGGAGAGATAGCTGTTTCCCTAATACATTGAAATAAACACAGAGAGTCCAGCAAAATGAGGAGACAGAGGAATATGTTCCCAATGAAAGAGTAACATAAAACCCCAGAAAAAAACCTTAATGAAATGGAGATAAGTAATTTACCTAATAAAAAGTTCAAAGTCATGGTCATAAGGATGTACATCAAACCCAGGAGAAAAATAGATAAACACAGTGAGAACTTCAACAAAGAGAGAGAAAATATAAGAAAATAATGAACAGAAGTCACAGCGATGAAGAATACAATGACTGAGCTGAAAAATACAAAAGAAGCGTTGAACAGCAGACTAGATGAAGTAAAGAAAGAATCAGTGAGCTGGAAGACAGGGCAGAGGAACTCACCAAAATAGAGAAGCAAAAAGAAAAAAGAATTTTAAAAAGTGAAGATAGCTTAAGAAACATATGGGACCCAATAACATTTGCATTATAGGGGTCCAGAAGCAGGAGAGAAAGAAAAGGGGGGCAGAGAATTTATTTGAAAAAATAATGATTGAAAAACTTCCCCAACCTGGGAAATAAAACAGACATCCAGATCCAGGAAACCCAGAGAGTTCCAAAAAAATATAAATCTAAAGAGACTCACACCAAAACATACTATAATTAAAATGTCAAAAGGTAAAGATCAGACCTACTAGAGAATGGACTGGAGGATACGGGGAGTGGGAAGGGTAAGCTGGGACAAAGTGAGAGAGTGGCATGGACATATATACACTACCAAATGTAAAACCAATAGCTAGTGGGAAGCAGCTGCATAGCACAGGTAGGTCAGCTCGGTGCTTTGTGACCACCTAGAGGGGTGGGATAGGGAAGGTGGGAGGGAGGGAGACGCAAGAGGGAAGAGATATGGGGATATATGTATATGTATAACTGATTCACTTTGTTATAAAGCAGAAACTAACACACCATTGTAAAGCAATTATACTCCAATAAAGATGTTAAAAAAAAAAAAGTAAAGGTTAAAGAGAATCTTAAAAGCAACAAGATAAAAACAACTTGTTACATACAAGGGAACCCCTCTAAGACTATCAGCAGATTTCTCAGCAAAAACTTTGCAGGCCAGGAGGAAGCAGCATGATATTTTTGAAGTAATAAAAGTAAAACAACTCTCAACCAAGAATACTCTACCCAGCAAGGCTATCATTCAAAATTGAAAGAGAGACAAAGAGTTTTCCAGACAAACAAAAGCTAAAGGAGTTCATCCCACTAAACCAGCAATTGAAAAGAAAGGGCACTAATTAGTAACGAGAAAACATGAAATTAAAACTCACACTGGTAAAGGTAAATATATAGTAAAGGTAATGGATTAATCACTTATAAAACTAGTGTGAAGGTTAAAAGTCAAAAGTAGTAAAAATAACTATAACTACAATAACTAGTTAAGGGATACACAAAATAAAAGGGTGTACAATGTGACATCAAAAACATAAAAATTGGGATGGTAGGAGTAAAAATGTAGAGTTTTATAATTCATTCAAACTTAACTTGCTATCAACTTAAAACAGACTTTTGTATATGTATAGGCTGCTATATGTGAGACTTATGGTAACCCCAAAGCAAAAACCTATAGTAGGCACACAAAAGATAATGGGAAAGGAATCTAAGCATAACACCATAGAAAGTCATCAGACCACAAGGGAAGAAGCAAGAGAAAAAGGAAAAACAAAAATGAACTACCAAAACAGCCAGAAAACAAGTAAAACAATGGCAATAACTACTTACCTATCAACAATTACTTTAAATATAAATGGACTATATTCTCCGATCAAAGGACATAGAGTGGCTAAGTGGATAAAAAAACAAGACCATCTATATTCTGCCTACAAGAAACTCACTTCAGATGTAAGTACCCAAACAGATTGAAAGTGAAGGGACAGAAAGTGAAGGGAAGATGTGTTTCATGTAAATGGTTACCAAAAGATACCTGGGATAGCTATCCTTATATCAGAAAAATAGACTTAAAGAAAAAGAATATATTAAAAGACAAAGATGGGCATTACATAACAATAAAAGGGCCAATTCAACAAGAAGATATAACATTTGTAAATATTTATGCACCCAACATAGGATCACCTAAATATATATGGACAATATTAACAGTCCTAAAGGGAGAAATTGACAACAATACAATAATAGTAACAGACTTTAATAGCCTACTTACATCAATGGATAGATCATCCAGACAGAAAATCAATAAGAAAGCATTGGCCTTAAATGATACTTTAGACCAGATGGACTTATGTATATATAGATATAGATACAGATATAGATATAGAGCATTCCATCCAAAAGCAGCAGAATGCACGTTATTCTCAAATGCACATGGAACATTCTCCAGGATAGATCATATGCTAGTCCACAAAACAAGTCTCAATAAATTTAAGAAGACTGAAATCATATGAAGCAATTTTTCCAATGACAATGGTATGAAATGAGAAATCAATGATAAGAAAAAAACTGGAAAAATCACAAATATGTGGAGATTAAACAACAGGCTCCTGAACAACAAGTGGGTCAACGAAGAAATTGAAGGAAAAATCAAAAAATGCCTTGAGACAAACAGAAATGGAAACCCAACATACCAAAATCTATGGGATGCAGCAAAACAGTTCTAAAAGGGAAGTTCATAACAATACAGGCCTACTTCAAGAAACAAGAAAAATCTCAAATGCACAATCTAACGTTATACCTAAAGGGACTAGAAAAAGAAGAACAAATAAAGCCCAGAGTTAGCAGAAGGAAGGAAAAAATAAAGATCAGCGCAGAAATAACTGAAATAGAGATGAAGAGATATACATACAACATAAGAGCACACAAAGGTTGAAAGCAAAAGCATGGAGGAAGACATCTCAGGCAAATGCTGGCCAAAAGATAGCTCTTGTAGCAATATTAATATCATCTAAAATTAGGGTAACTATATATAATTTATTGTATAAACCGGCATACCTTTGAGAATAAAAGATACTATTAAGAATTACAACAGGGAAAGAGAAATAAACCAAGACTTCTTAGGCAAATCAGGATTTATGGTCAGTCATACATTACAAAATAAATCGAAAAGTATTACTAAGGATGAGGAAGATCTCTAAAAATGATAATTCTCCAAGAATATGTGAAGCAAAAAGTGATAGAAATATAGGGAGAAACTGATCATACCCACCTTCACAGTGGAAGGTTTCAATACAACATTCTCAATCAATGATAGGTCAAGTAAACAACCAACAACAAAAAAATCTGCAAGAAGGTAAAAGATTTAATCATCTAAAACAAAAAAAAATAGAGAGAGCTACGCACCCAAAACTTAAAGAAAACATTTTGTTAAGCACACATGAAACATTTACAAAAACTGATCATATACTAGGCCACAGAGAAACCCTAAACAAATTGCAAAGAATAGATATCATGCAAACCAGATCTTCTAACCACGTGCAACTGAGATAGAAGCTAACGTAAACAAAAATAGTTGCATATTTGCTGGTAGGAGTATAAACTGATGTAAGAGCATTGGAGGAAAGTTTGGCATGTCCTCCTAAAGTTAGAAATTCACATCAACAGTTTCTGTTTTAGAAACATACTTGAAACTCTTTCACCAGTAAAACCAGCAAAAGTATACAAGAGTGTTTCGAGCAGGACTTCTCTCAATAATAAAAACCTGGAAACAACACAAATACTCAAGGAAAAATGGGGAAATAGATTATGGTTGGGTTTATTTTCTCCTGCTGCATAACAAATTACCAAAAACTTAGTGGCTTAAAACAATACCCATTTACTGTCTCAAAGTTCTGTAGGTCAGTAGTCAGGACATACCGTGGCTTGGTTCTCTGCTCAGGGTCTCACCAGGCTGGATCAAGGCGTTGGACAGGGCAGCCATCTCATCCGAGGCTGGTGTCCACTTCCAAGCTCACTGGTTGTTGGCAAAATTCAGGTCCTAGTGGTTGTAGTGCAGAGGCCCCACTTTCTTGCTGGCTGTCAGCAGGTGCTGTTCTCAGCCTCAAGAAGCCACCTGTCACAGGGCCCTCTCCACAACATGACAGTCTTTTTCTGCAAATTCCACTGCAGCTTTCTATCTCTGATTCCAGACCCAGATCATGTAAGTGGTCCAGTGCCCTTTCTTAAGATCTGATTTGGGACCCCAATTCTATCTGTCAAATCCCATCACAGCAGCACCTAGTGTTTGATGAAATGATGTGTGTGCACACCAGGGCCTAGGAAGCTTCATGGCCCTCTTAGAATTCTGCCTTCCACAATGCTCTATTCATGTGATGAACATTCTATAGCTTCGAATGGAATGAACGCGGTCACCTGCAGCAATGTGCACGCGCCTTAGAAATTTAACATCATATGAAAAAAATATAGTCCCAAAAGACTCTAAATTACAAACAACTCAAATTTTAAAAGTGCTTTTAAAGGATTACATATAGATGCAACAGAGTGATACAGAAAAAGAAAAGAACGAGCTGGTGGACTGGATTCTGGATGCCCCAGCTGGGGGGAGGCAGAGGGTCACGAAGCTGAAGAGTTAGATGTAGGTTATTGTTAGGGGGTCTAGATTGGGGAGGGAAGAGGGTAAGTGGGTTCATAGATGTTATTATATTATTTTAAGTAACTAACTTATACTGTGCTGTATGTTAATTAGAACTTAATACAACTGGATAAATAAATAAATACTAAAAATAAAATAAAATAACTAATCTGAGGCAGGACAAATAGGGACCAGTGATGAGCGAATGTCATGTACTGAGGATTATGACTAATAATTTCTATTCTGTGTACCTGAGGTCTAATTACAAATGAAGAAGAAAAAAGTACTTCTTAAATGAAAGAACATATTATGGAATTGAAAAGTGTATTCCCTCTAGGGTAGGCGAAGCCCTTGGCTTCCAGATAGCACCAAAGAGGCAGTGACTGATTTCTTCAGGACAAACTCGTCACCCCGGAAACCTTCCAAAATGTAAGTAGAAATTACCATTTGTTCTCAGAAACGCCTCGCCTGAACATATCTGGGGAGATCGCCTGGCACTTCCACCCACTCAGACCTCAGGCTTCCTGGTTTTCTGTTGCCTGCCCCTCCCAAGTGCTGCTAGGTCCTTTGCACCAGCCTTTAAACACACTCAGGGCTCTCCCACTTGCGGAAGAAAAAGGGTAAGAATGAAGCAGGACCGCTCTCCTCCCTACACCCCACACGTGCAACACTAGCTCCCTCCCACGCTTTCCCAGCAAAACTTCCTGCAAACAAGCCCCCTACATTCTTGGTCTCAGTCCCCAGCCCATGCTTTCGCCCTCCCAACTGGACAACACGTGTGCTCCACCAGGTCACAGGCAACTGCGCAGCCCTTAACTCTCCTGACATTGCGGTGCCCTTTGACCCTGGACCACTTCCTCCGTGCATCCTTTTCCCTTGGCATCTGCAACAGCTCCCTGCTTTCTCTGTCATCTCCCTGACCCTCCTTTCCTGTCTCATCCACAGGCTCATCTTCCTCTGCTGTTCTGTACATGTTGAGGTTGCTTGCTGCTCTGTCCTCACATCCCTGGGCCCTACTCCTTAATCTCTCTGTAGCAGCTCATCTGCTCTCACAGCATCAGTGGCCATTGGCACACTGCTGGTCTCCAAATCCTTCCTTGCAGCCGAAGTCTTCTTCACTCTGGGTGCATAGAACCAATTCCCTCCTGGAAATTTCTTCAATGACCCCCATACTTCCAACTCTCTCTGCCCCAAACTGTCATCTCTCCCTCTTCTTAAGAGGGCACTAATCCCATCAAGAGGGCTCACAGCATTTGTCTTGGAGTTTCTTACAGTTTTCCCTCTGTAGACACGGACTGAATTCTCCCTGGGTCGTTGCTTCCCAGGGATGCAAGGGGGCCTAGGTTTGAGTCCAAGGACATTGATCTGCCCTTGCCAGCCTCATATGGGCTACCTGCCTTTTGGGGCTACTCCCGTAGAAAAGCGGGGTCTCCTGGGAATCCAACAGCTTTCTATGCACAGAGTTCTCCCAACAGATGGTCATGGGCCATTGGGAGACTTGGGGTACGAGAGAAAACAATGAGGTTTAGGTTTTTTTTTTTTAAATCAACCTACATTTACGTAGTCACTCACTAGATGATGTTTATCAATGTATGTGCAAAATTAATTCATTGCCACAATACAAAGTCTCAAGAGACCTCAGGAATCACATGGTCTATCAGGCATGTTCCAGATGAGAAAGTTGTCTCAAATCCCCTCATTTCTTTTTTTCTTTCGTTTCAAGCCCTGGTGGCACCCATCTCTCAAGCAAGCGTGGGGGATGATCTCGACTGCATTCAACTGCAGTGGCCACAAGGCCCTGGTACATACACCACAAGGTGAGGGTATGGGTAGAGCCAAGGTAGAGGGCAATGCTGGCTTAAAAAGCGTGGGGAAGAGGAAGGAAATGAGTCATGCTGAGAATCAGAAGTGGGGAAAGAGAGTCATGTGCCTGTGGCTTAGTCCCTTAGTTGAGGTTGGGGGCATCCACTCTTCATCGCTCACAGGGGCATGAGGTGCCAAGGCTGCAATGCCCTGAACTGCTATTAGTAGAGACAGCTTGCAGCTGAGTTGAAAGAAGCAGCTCCTCGCTGCTCCTTCACTCCACTTGCCTGGGCTAAGGAGGGCAGCTGCACAGAGAGAGGCTAAATGTGGTCAAACTACAGTTGGGGGTTTCTCAGTCAGAGACTCAGGGGAGGAGCTGACTCCAGCATTGTCACACATGCAAGTTTGAGGGAGAACTCATAGCTTATCATGAGCACAGCACCTAGAATCTTAGCCCGGAGCCACCAAGTGCAAGTTAGAGCTAAGCCTCTGACCTCAGAAGTAAACTTGACCAATGGGCTGTTCATGCCAGAGTTGAGACCAGAGGCAGGTCTTGGACTCCTAATCTGGCGTTCTTTCCACTGAACTCCCCCCACCCCCAGGAGAGTAGAGAGGTGTAGGGGTGTGGATTTTATGAAGGGAAGGGTCAAACCCCTACGAGTACTCTCTTCAGTCCAGAGGAATTCCTTCACAGGTCCCCTCCCATTATGAAGTCTTTGATATACGAGAGTATTGTCCACACACTTATTTTCAGCAGATGACCTTGCCACAAACTTCCTGCAAAAAGCAAAAGTTGTCAGGCATTCTCTTATCTTTTGCCTCCAAATCTACCCTCTCTCTGCCTTCCTTTCTCCTGTTACAAAAGGCAAAACATCGCCTCTACCTAAGACCAGCCCCACCAGTGTTCCTGGATTCCCCCCTCTTATCTCAACAATTTCACTCTTGCCTTTATCTCCTCTCTTCCCCATTATCAATTTACCACTCTCTATAGGACCATTCTCAATAGACTGTGAACATGCATAGTAATCTCCCATCTTAAAAATACCCATCCCTTAAAACAACGAGATACCACTACACACCTATTAGAATGGCTAAAATGCAAAGCACTGACAGCACCAAATGCTGGTGAGGACATGAAGAAGCGAGAACTCTCATTCCTTGCTGATGGAAATGCAAAATGGTGCGGCCACTTTGGAAGACCATTCGGTAGTTTCTTACAAAACTAAATATAACTCTTAAAATACAATCCAGCAATTGCACTCTTTGACATTTACCCATGAGTTGAAAACGTTCACACAAAAACCTGCACATGGATGTTTTTTTAATTAATTAATTTATTTATGTTTGGCCGTATTGGGTCTTCGTTGCTGTGTGCGGTCTTTCTCTAGTTGCGGCGAGCGGGGGCTACTCTTCGTTACGGTGTGCGGGTTTCTCATTGTGGTGGCTTCTCTTGTCGCGGAGCACGGGCTCTGGGTGTGCAGGCTTCAGTAGTTGTGGCACGTGGGCTCACTAGTTGTGGCTCGCAGGCTCAGTAGTCATGGTGCACCAGCTTCATTGCTCCGCGGCATGTGGGATCTTCCCGGACCAGTGATTGAACCCGTGTCCCCTGCATTGGCAGGCGGATTCTTAATCACTGCGCCACCAGGGAAGTCCAACATGGATGTTTATAGCAGCTTTATTCATAATGGCCCAAACCTGGAAGCAACCAAAATGTCTTTCAATAGATGAATGGATAAACGAATTGTCGTACATCCGTACAATGGAATATTACTCAGCACTAAGAAGAAAGGTACTATCAAGTTACAAAAAGACATGGAGAAACCTTAACTGAATATTGCTAAGGGAAAGAAGCCAGTCTGAAATGTCTATGTACTGTATTATTCCAACTGTATGTCATGCTAGAAAAAGCAGAAGTATGGAAATAGTAAAAAGATCAGTGGTTGCCAGGGGCTAAGGAGGAGAAAATGAGGAACAAACAGATGCAGCACAGGGCATTTTTAGAAACTAACTCTGTGTGATACTGTGATGGTGAGTACATGACATTATACATTTGTTAAAACTCCTAGAATGTACAGCATGAAGAGTGAACCCTAATGTAAACCAGGCACTTTAGTTAATAACAATATATCCACATTGGCTCAGCAATTGTAACCAATGTACCACACTATTACAAGATATTAATAGAGGAAACTGGAGGGAGGGGTAAGATGGGAACTCTCTGTACTTTCCACGCAATTTTTCTATAAATCTAAAACTGCCTTTAAAAATTAAGTCTATTAGGGCTTCCCTGGTGGCGCGGTGGTTGAGAGTTCGCCTGCCGGTGCAGGGGACACGGGTTCGTGCCCCGGTCCGGGAAGATCCCACATGCCGCAGAGTGGCTGGGCCCGTGAGCCATGGCTGCTGAGCCTGCACATCCGGAGCCTGTGCTCTGCAACGGGAGAGGCCACAATGGTGAGAGGCCCGCGTACCGCAAAAAAAGAAAAAGAAAATTAAGTCTATTAATTAAAAATTAAAAATACTCAATGACCCATGAATACCCATGGCCCACCCTGGCTCCCACCCCTTTCCTCTGCTCACTGTCACAACAAAACTTCTTCAAAGTTGTTTCCTCTCCTTTCTCACCTCCCATCTTTGTTCCTAACCCTCTCTCCTTGTGTTGGTTTCCTACTGCTGCTATAAGAAATTAGTACAATCTCAGCCTCTTAAAACAAATTTATTATCTTACAGTTTTTGAGGTCAGCCCTAAAATCAAGATGACAGCAGGGCTGTGTCTTCTGGAGACTATAGGGGAAGGTCCATGTCCTTGCCTTTTCTAGCTTCTGCAGGCCACCAGCATCCACTGGCTCACGGCTCCTATCTTCCGTCTTCAAGGACAGCATCTTCCAATGTCTGGCCTCTCCTTCTGTTCTCACATCTTCTTTCTCTGACTCTGATCCTCCTGCCTCCCTTTTAAATAGGCCTCATTATTACCCTGAGCCCACCCAAATAATCCAAGATAATCTGCCCTTCTCAAGATCTTTAATCACATCTGCAAAATCCCTTTTACCACATAAGTAAACATAGTCACAGATTCTGGGGGTCATGATGTAGACATCTTTGGTAGCCATTATCCAGCCTCTTCTCTAACTGGGCTCCACTGAGACAGCTCTTATCAAGAGATTACCGATAGGGCTTCCCTGGTGGCACAGAGTTTGAGAGTCCGCCTGCCGATGCAGGGGACACGGGTTCATGCCCCTGTCCAGGAAGATCCCACATGCCGCGGAGCGGCTGGGCCCGTGAGCCATGGCCGCTGAGCCTGCGCGTCCAGAGCCTGTGCTCCGCAACGGGAGAGGCCACAACAGTGAGAGGCCCGCGTACAGCAAAAAAAAAAAAAAAAAAAAAAGATTACCGGCAGCCTCTGAGTGGCAAAGCCCTGGTCACTAGTTAGTCTTACTTAATCCCTCAACACATTCAACGGAAGTGATCAAGAAATTCTCTTCTCTCAGCTTCCATGACATCTAGTCTCTTGGTTTCCTCCCAACCACACTGACCACGTATGACTTTTTTTTGCTTGTTTTTTTTTTTGCCTTGCTTCCCTCCTGGCCATCTAAACATTGGTGAGACCCAGGGGGCCGGTGCTCAACTGTCTTCTCCATCTGTTCTTTAGGTGACCCCACACAACTGATCATTTAACATTTCAGCTCTATGCTGATGATGCGCAAATGTATAATTCCAGCTCATACCTTTCCACAAAGACCCAAAACTGTATTACCTCGCTGCTTCCTTCTTGGTACATCTTCAATAAAATTTTACTCTTAAACAATCACAAACTTACAGAAAAGTTGAACTACAGTACAGAGCCCTTTATCTCTGAACCATTTTCTGGTGCCTCCGTCACCCCTAAATACTTTTGTGTTTATTTCCTACAAACAAGAACACACTTCTATATAAACTACAATACAGCCTCACAATCAGGAACTCAACTTTGATACGTGAATACCGTCTAATCCTCTGACCCTCTTCAAGTGTCACGGTCATGCCCTCTCTGATTAAAAGGATCCGTCTCTCTAGTAGGTCTGTGTCTTTATTCCTGTCTTACCCCTAGGTTCTTCATGACATTTTTTTTCCCTTAAATTCTATATATATGTGTTACCGTACGGTATTTGTCTTTCTCTTTCTGACTTACTTCACTCTGTATGACAGACTCTAGGTCTATGGGGAGGGGAAAGGGTAAGCTGTGACAAAGCGCGAGAGAGGCATGGACATATATACACTACCAAACGTAAGGTAGATAGCTAGTGGGAAGCAGCCGCATAGCACAGGGAGATCAGCTCGGTGCTTTGTGACCGCCTGGAGGGGTGGGATAGGGAGGGTGGGAGGGAGGGAGACTCAAGAGGGAAGAGATATGGGAACATATGTATATGTATAACTGATTCACTTTGTTATAAAGCAGAAACTAACACACCATTGTAAAGAAATTATACTCCAATAAAGATGTTAAAAAAAATTAGAAAAAATAAAGTACTGCAAATAGGAATAAAAGGGTTAAAAACTAATACATTTAAAGTAGAATATAATCAACGGATAGTTCTTAAAAATAATACAATATTTTTCAAATAGTGAAACTAAATTTAAAGTGCTTAAAGACATAGCTTATGGTTACTAAAGGAGAAAGTTGGAGGGGGCTTGGAGCTAGGGATAAATTAGGAGTTTGGGATTGGCCGATGCAAGCTAATGAGTATAAAATAGATAAACAGGGCAAAAAAAAAAAAGGATCTATCTCAAAGTCACAGATTGCATTTAGTTGTCATGTGTCTTTAGTTTCCTTTAGTCTTGAATGATTCCTCAGACTTTGACCGTCACTTAACCTCCGTGAATTTAGGAGACTAGGGCCAGAGATTTTGGAGAATGTCCCTCTCTCTGCTTACACACATTTGACAGAAGTGTCACAGATATGGTATTGCTCCCTGTTGAGTGGTGTGGAATTTGACTTTGTTCCATCGTTGATGGTGTTTGATTGCATTGCTTGGTTAAGATGACCTCTGCCAGTATTTGTCACTGTAAAGCTACTCTGGTCTCCTTCGTAATTAATAACTATTTTTGTAGCCCCACCCTCTAGGAACTCTTGGCCTCAGACTTCTCATAGCTCAGATCTCAGCCCAGATGTCCTCAGCTGAGAAAGGCCCTCCCAGACCAGCCAGGAAGCCTCCAGCTCACCACCTGTTGTTTTGTCTTCATGTCACTCTGCAGTTATCTTGTTTATTTATAGTTTGTACCACTATCACCCCAATCTCCCCACCCACTGGAACATAAGCTCCAGAGGACAGCAGGAACTTGGCTTGTGTCATATACTCTACTCACTCCAAAACCTACAAGAGTGCTTGGCATGGGTGGGTACTCAATGAATATTTCTGAATGAATGAACAAATGTGTATTTTTAAAAATATAGTAGACTTTAGTTATGGGAAAATAGAGCATATAGTACAGAGATTTCCCACAGGCCTCTTCTCCTCCACACAGTTTCCCCTATCTTTAACATCTTAGGCTAGTGTGGTACCTCTGTAACAATTGATGAGCCAATATTGATACATTAATATTAACCAAATGCTGTAATAGTTTGTAGAATAGAATTCACTGTTTATGTTATGCAGTTCTATGGGTTTTGATGAAGGCATGATGTCATGTATTCACCTAGTCTGATAATTCCAGATTCTCTGTCACATCTTAATCTTGTTCTCAAGCTTACTCTGTCTCTTCAGATTGTGTTTTTCCTGCTTTTTTTTCTTATACTTTTTGTAGAAAGTTGGACATGATGTATCAGATAACAGGAGCTGAGATAAATAATCTTTTACTATGAAGTGTCATGTTTATCTGGTTAAGAGTTAGTCTGTGTTTAATGCTTGCTGCCCCTGTAGGTGTCAGAGGCTTTGATTTCTTCCAGTATCTTCATTTTTTGTCTTCCTTGTTGTCTCTGGGTTTCCCTAGAAACTCTCTCTTAAATAGAGTTGTAATCCACTGGAGTCTTATGGGTGTGGTGGAAGGCTTTGTGGAGGGGAAACTTTCAATAATCTTAAAATTAAATTTCAGGGTTTGTTTTTTCTTTTTAATGAGCCTGAACCTCTGGACTGTGACCCTCAGAGGAGTTTCTTAGCCTCTGTCCCTCTGTTTTTCCTCCCCTTATGACAGGAAGGTTTGAGGGGGCTGAGTTGTCTAATCGCCTTTGAGCTGGGTCACAGTAGACTTGGCTAAAATAATTCCCCTTGAAAGCAGGCTTTTTTTTTTTTTAAACAGAACACTCTCAGTGTATTTCAGATGGTTACTTTTCACCTCCCTGTGTCTAAACGGGAAGGAAACTTTCTCTTCCTTCTGGTGGGGCACCTGTGTGAAAAGCTCAAGAAAGTAGGAGGACCCCGCTAAGACTGGGTCCCCAGGAGTTTTGGAGGTTTGTTTTGTTTTGTTTTGTTGAAATTTAGAGAAAAAATTTATTGAAGTTCTGAAAAACAATTTCTAAAAGATTGACTTTTCCAGAAAACGGTAGCTACACAATGTATGGCGTCTATCATGTTAAAATGTGCATTAGACACAAATACGAAAACCATGAAACAAGCCACCATTCTCTGACAATCTGAGCAAAGATAAAATGCCTAAGGAACAACATAGAGGACTTGCAAAGGACGGGGTCTTTACTGTCAGCACCATAAAAAAAAGGGGGAGCACAAACGGGTGAGTGTGTTCAGTTATACACACTGAATTGAACCTTAGGCACTAGGAACTAGCATTTTGTCATATAGTATTAACATATTATAAAGTGTGTAGTGTCAAAGGAATAAAACCACCAGCATTCAAAAGCAGCTTTGTCAACTAAGCAATAAAACACTCTACAGTACGTCTCTCTGTTGTCCATCATTGAATACACTGGTAGCAACTTTGAAATGAAAAAAAAGAAAAGAAAAGAAAAGAAAAAAGGAGCTGTAACCCCTTTTATTTGCTGTTTAAAATCAAACAGAAAACAAACATCACTTCTGTTATACAGTAACATTTCCAAAGTGCATCATTTGTACAAGAGAAGCACTAAGAAACAAAAATGTGTTTACAGAGATCCAAACAAGAGTGAGTATAAGCACCTCACACAGCTTTCCGATGGTATTCAGAAGCCACTTCATAATCAGTGGCACTAAACAAAGTTGCAGAGTTCTTTGCCAGGTATTTTAGGAAATCATGAAGATAATTCAGTAATACAGCAAGGCTCTTCTCATCCAGAGGTGTATAGGCCAACATTGCTCCGATACGTACAAATAATCTCAGTAGATGTGGCACTCTGTACACCGGGGACGTAGGCATATCGGGGTGATCTGCGAGAACTTCAGCATACTGTGGTCTCTCAAATTTGTAGAGTAGCTGGGTGCCCAACATTGCACTGAAGTATTCCTTTATCCCTGCCACAGTTTCATTAACAGCATACTCATTATCTGTGTTTCCTCGAGATTTCTCATAATTTGCAAAATCCTCTAGAATGGAATCCACATTCTTCTTGGCAGGAAGATAAAAGAGCTGTTTTTGCCGGGTAATTAAGTCCTAGTCATCAACAAGCCATGGTTTTAGTTCTTCAGGAATCTTTAACTTCAACTCTGTTCATGAATATTTCCTCATTTTCAACAATCGGGTCTCCTCGGGCCCTTTTCTTGTAGGAGGCTGAGGTGTCTCACTGGTGCTACCACCATCTCCATTTCCAGGTGTTTTCTGTTGGTTCTTTTTTGTTTTCACGTCAACACTTTTCTGTTGCAGACCAGAAGTCTCCTTTCCAGGGGCAGCCCCTCTCATCTTCCCCTCTGCATACTGCTCCTGGCTGGCTTTTTGAAGTTCTTGTTGTTTCTGCAAATTGGTGTCCGCGTATTTGAGTACTCCGCTTTCTGGAACCCATTCATCTCGATTTTTATTCCAACCACTGTAATGTATAAAGTATTTCACCTGTTTACCCTTTATGGCCACCTATACACACTTTGCTTCATAAAGAAGAGGTCCACGTAAGCACAGCACTCTCTCATCCTCCTGGAATTTAGGCTTCCGGTCCTGCTTCGGCACCAATTTTAAGTGATTGCCGCCCCCTCCTCCTTCTCCCACCATCCCGACGACTACTGTCCCCTGCTCTCTACCCCGCCCAGCTCCGCGTCAGACACGCCTTCAGGCACCTCCAGCTCTACATCCGGGCCGATTTTTCCCCAGGAGTTTGTTGCGGAGCACAGGCGGACGCGGCAGGCTCAGCGGCCATGGTTCACGGGCCCAGCCGCTCCGCGGCATCTAATCGGACCGGGGCACGAACCCTTGTGTCCTGCATCGGCAGGCAGACTCTCAACCACTGCGCCATCAGGGAAGGCCCCCCCGCCCCGCCCCAGGAGTTTTTAACTCTCAAGCTAGTCCATGCTCAGCCTCCAGCAGTAAGTCAAGCACGGTTTGTTTTCCTGTTTTCTGAGGCTTCTGCTCCTTGTCTACTGATTCTCTGCATTTGCCCCTCTCTCCAGTTTTGGGGGCTGCAGTTTGCCCTGTGACCTCCATTCACTAATGGATCTAAGAAGAGTTGATTTTACCATTGGTTCAGCTTTTCTCTTGTGAAGAGTGGAGTGACAAATACTAAACTCTTTACATCTTGGGGTGGACAGCATTTGTTTTTTGTTTTTGTTTTTGTTTTTTAACTTTCGGCTGTGTTGGGTCTTTGTTGCTGCACGTGGGTTTTCTCTAGTTGCAGAGAGCGGGGACTACTCTTTGTTGAGGTGCACAGGCTTCTCATTGCGGTGGTTTCTCTTGCTGCGGAGCATGGGCTCTAGGCACGTGGGCTTCAGTAGTTGTGGCACGTGGGCTCAGTAGTCGTGGCACACAGGCTCTAGAGCACAGGCTCAGTAGTTGTGGCACACGGGCTTAGTTGCTCCACGGCATGTGGGATCTTCCTGGACCAGGGCTCGAACCCATGTCCCCTGCATTGGCAGGTGGATTCTTAACCTCTGTGCCACCAGGGAAGTCCAGCATTTGTTTTTAAGCGAATCTTTTCCCTGATTGTATAAGTAAAAATTTTTACCTAGAAAATTTAGAAAGTAAAAAGAAAAAAATAATCATATATAATCACCCAATCTTCAATTAGTCATAGTTAACATTTTGATATATTTTTAGTTGTAATATGTGCATATGTCTTTATAAAAAGGTACATGCAATTTTGAATTGGCTTTCCTCCACTTTCAGAGACTATTTCTGCATCTTCTCTTAAACTGCTGCTGAAAATATTTTCAATGTTGAATGTCTTTTGTGAGGACCAAGGCCCCATGATGAGTTCCCGTCGAGTTTTATGGGACTGGTGGGAACTCTGTTCCTCTTGAATGAAGAGTAAGAGTAACATGTGAAGCAGTCTGACATCCTCTTATGATCGTCTCTGTGCCTTTCGTACAGAGGGGCAACAGCCAATGTTAGTTAATTTGATGGATGAAAATGTTCTTTTTTAACATCTACAAAAAGTGTGAAACATCGTACTCCTTCCTTGTCAGAAAACTGAAAGTGAAACTGAATTCTCAATTAGAATTACCTAGATGGTTAGTTGTTTTTCTTTTTCTTCTCCTCCTTCAAAAGGATTTTAACATGTATATTTCAGTAGCTTTAATGTTTAAAATATACATACATTTGGGACTTCCCTGGCGGTCCAGTGGTTACGAATCCGCCCTTCCATTTCTGGGGGCACGGTTCCAACCATGGTTGGGGTACTAGCATCCTGCATCTGGCATGCCCCTGGGCACGGCCAAAACATAAATAGAAATAATTTTTTTTTAATTTACATACATTTTACTGAAAGCTACCTCATGTTCTATTTTGGAAATTGATGGGATATAAATGATAGGTAAACAAAATAATGAGGGACTGTCTTTCCTCTCTACCTACCCCCAAAGACGTTGATCGGTGGAGGACTGGGCAACCAGGAGCACAGAGGAAACACCCACAGAGAAGGGGGAGGGAGCCAATATTTACCATGTTTACAAAGTTCTGCTTGAGCCTGGAACTATACCAAGCTTTTACGACTCAATGATAGCTATTTTTATCCCTGTTTTATTGATTGGAGAATTATGATCTGAGCAATTTGTGGAACTAGTAAAGAGGGGGTGGTGCAGGAGAGAGACCGTTCGGTCTTTCGTTCATTCATTCATTCAACACATTTTTATTGAGTAGATTAAATGTGCTAGGTATTGTTCTAAGTGACAGGCACTGTTCCAGCCCTGCTGTAAACACAACAGCCAAAATCCTTTCTCTCTTCCCCAGTGGAGCTTACATGGAAGAGGGGTGGCGGCGGAAGGCGCCGTCTTAATAAATCTGGGTAAATTACCAAGATCTGGTGTCCCCGCCCCGCCCGGGCCCGAGCTTTCCGCTGGGGGCCGGCGCTCGGCGCGCGCACCCGCACTAAAGACTTGCTCCACCTCTCGGGGAGGAGACCCCGAGGACCTATCCGGGGCATCCTCGGAGCGGAGGTTGAGGGCCACCACCCCGCCACTTCTCTCGCCTTTGCCCTACGACAGCCGTCACTGCCGAAGGGGCCGCCAGCCGCGCGCATCCTGGTCGCGAGCGCCGACCAGGGGTGCGGAGGGGTGGTGGCGGAACCCGGCTGCGGAGGGTGCGCCCGAGGCTGGCACCCCGAGGACAACGGCGAGGCCAAACAGCCGAGGTAACGTGGGGCTACTGGGGTTGCGGGGACAGGGGGCGGGGACCGGGCGAACGCCGCCTCCCCGCAGCCGCTTCCCGGAATCCCTCTCCAGATTCCTGTCTCTCCCCCGACCCGGACTCCACGGGCTCCCGCGGACGCTCCGGGCCGGGGTGGGGGTGGTTTGCCGCCGCCCTTCTCCCGGGGGCCGCCCCCTGCCCACGCCCCCCGCGACCCGGCGGGTCGTTGGAGTGGGTCCACTGACGGGCCCCCGCGGCCGCGCTGCCCTCGGCCCTGGCCGGCCGTCCCGCGCTCATCGCCCCTCCTGGGAGCCGTCTTCACGCGCCCAGCCCTGCGGCTCCACCACCTGCCACACCGAGGGTGCGGGCCGCTGCGAGATGAGAGCCACTGTCAAGTTCAAAAGTAAAACGCCTCTCGATCCACAGCGCCTTGCAAAACTGGGTTACCGGCTCGGGTCTCCGGTCCGGGGTTTTCCGCACGCCCTCCAAGAGAGCAAACTGACTTTAGCCATCCCTTGTTCCCGGGCGAAAGAGGGTCACGGAGGGGCCACCGGAGCTGGAGTGTCCTATGTCCTTTCAGACCCATCGCTTGGAAGCTGGAGGGAGGACGGGGCGATGGGACAGCGTCGCGGGGACAGGAGTGGGTCCCCCTCCAGGGTCGGGAAGGAATGAGGAACCGGGTGCGAGTCGACGCTCGCGTTTCAACCCTGACCAAAGAAACCAGTTAAACCCAATTTATTGGATCCATCAACTCACTTGTGTGGCTAGCGATGGCTTTGAGAAACTCTAGATGTCCCGTCTGTCTGTCTGTCTCTCTCTTTTAATGTTTGTTTGATTTCCTGGCTTTTGTTTGGCAAAAAGTCTTAGAAACTGAGCAGAACGAGGTGGGAGGTGCAGAGGCAGGTGCAGCCAGCGAGAGGGCTGGAGTCCCCCCCTCCCCCAGGTGTCACACTAACTGACCCCGGCAGCTGAGACCAACAGGCCTTCCGTCGCTTGTCCCGCATCTTGGACAGGTTTCAAAGTATCCTCCACCCTACCGTTCTGGCTTGGAGACGAAAGGGGTGGAAGCAAGGCCATAGCAAAATTTGCTCTAAAGAAAATGTTTCCTGGTAATATGCGCATCTGTGATAAGGTTTGACCAGTTTGTCGCAGGAAATGACTTGATTCCCAACCACTGCACCACCAAGGAAGTCCTAGTTCTCTTGTTTGAAAGCCTGGATCAGTAAACAGGGTCGAACAGTTAGAATGCTGTGAACAGATCATATTCCAACTTCCTGATGTCTTGTAATTTTCTTTAACTTTAGAGGGATATTTTAGGGAGCTATTCTTTCTTATGGAAATCATTTAAATGTCAACAATTTCTTCAGCTTTTGCTTCAGTTTTTTTCCAAGTAAAATTAAATTTAGACAGAAACATCTGTGTGAGTGTGTGTGTTGTGTGTGTCTATGCACAGAAAGATCTCTGGGATTCTGTTCACCTAATTGTGTGTGTCTATGCACAGAAAGATCTCTGGGATTCTGTTCACCTGTTCACTGATTCTGTTAATGACGGAAATATCAGGATGCTGGGATTTTACTTTTATACATTATTTTTAATTTTTTTAATGAGCGTGTAGAAGTATTTTTACCAAAACAAGACATAAACTAGAAACAAATATGCCAAGATGTAAACAGTGGTTGGTGCTTGGTGGTAAAAATAAAGATGATTGTTACTTTCTTCTTTGTGCTTTTTTTTGTATATATTTTTTAATTTCCAGGAGAAAAAGTATGTAGTTTTATTTGTAGAGTCTTTCTGAATCCATTCCTTCGTTGATTAGCAAAGATGCGCAAGATGTCAGGCTGTGCTGGGTAGGAGAAAAGACAGCATTCTGCTCTCTACCAGGAGAATAGGGGGCAGCAAGTTCCGTGAGGGTTGTCTGTCTGTCTGTCTGTCTGTTTAGGAGGAGTTGAAATTCAGAGAAGAATCACTTTGCCCAGGTTGCATCTCTTTGAGCTGGGCCTTAAAAATGGATAGTTTTTTGTTTGGGTAGCAATGGCAAGGATTGCTGGGTGGGGAGTCGGGGAGGGGGCAGGGTGGGTGGTGATGGGAGTGTCAGAGCAGGATGTGATGTGTTGCCCAGAGCTCCGCACTTGTGTGGGACAGTAGTGGGAACACTGGAAAGGCTGGTGGCAGCCTTGAATTCAACCTAAGCCTTTGGTTTCTTGTCAGGCAGCAGTGAACTACAGGCTGGGCTGGTGGCAGAATTTGCAAGGCCCAGAGCAAAATTAAAACGCAGGGTCCCATTGGATTAAAAAGTAGGAAAAAGTACCACCAAAGGTACTAAAATATAAAGCTTTTTCTTTTCTTCAATGGTGTCTCTCAACTTGCCCTTTTTTTTTCTATTGAAGATCATTCTAAGTAAAAAAACATAAATTTAATTACTAGCATGAATCTCACCATTCTCCTTTATATTGTGCAAAAGCCAGATCTAAGTGCGAACGTGAGCGTTTAATCCAAGTGAAGAATCACCGAATTACAACTGGCATTTCACAGCACACGAAACAGCAGACTTGAATTCAAGCTAGAAACACATTAAAAGGTCCTGCTGACTAGCACGCGATCAGGTCTCACCCAGGGTTTTCTAGAGAAATCCAAAAGATTCCAAGTCAAAATTGCCACCTACCACCCATGAGCTATCCAGGCACCTCAACTTATCCCATAATACTGTATCCCTTCAGAACATCCACAGAGATATCTTTGTGAGATGTGATGTCATCTCCCATCATTACTCCTGAGCAGAGGGCCTGCACGGTTGTGGACGTTCCCTAGGTGATGGGCGCACCAGGGTTGTAGAATGCCACTTTGCGTGTGACTCCCTTGTTATCTGGTCATCTGTCTTGTGGCCTCTGGGTCCTCTGTTTTGTTCTGATGGTATCACATCTTTGCCTTTGTTCTGCATCTGCAAAACCTTCCCTGTCTTCAGCAGCTGGGAAGTACACACACACTACTACACAATTAGAAGTCCCGCTCTCCTGCGCTGGGCCAGGGGACGCCTCTTCCCTCTCTTTGTTCCTGGTGACTCATACTCCACTTCCAGTTAGGCTTCTGGTACTAGATGCTTGCTTGCTTGGAAAATCTAATTTCCCATCTTGGCATCCTGCCTGGATTTGTTCATGAAGCTCCTTAAAACTCTCCCGGACTCCAACCAGATCAGGCTTCCTGAAGCTCTCGTTACTCTCATCACTGTAGCCAGGGCCGGCTTCAGTCCCCAGGGACCCTGCATGCAGAAGAGTCCCACACTTGGTTGATTGCACTCCTGTGGTTGTCTTGAAATTCTTAATCATTTTATCTTTGAACTTGTGTTTTGTTAGTGAAATCTGGTGGGACAATGGAACACACGGCAGGCTTGGAGTCTCAGTTCACACTTGGGTCTTACTCGCCCCTTCTCTGCAGGATGGGGACCCTGCCTGGCCTCTCTCTCTACACCCCTTGACTGCTGACACTCTTCATGGGGGCAGCAGCTGGGTTGCATCCAGTGGGAGACTCCCATGTTGCACTGATGTCCACCTGGCATGTGTACAGGGAGGGTAGGCCAGGCAGACTGGAAGCTGCCCCCGGCCCGCCTCACCCAGGGCGTGGCTAGCTGGTCCATCGCGGGTGAAGTTTCTAGGTCAGCCTTGATTCAGGTACATAGCGTGGCCAGGAGCGGAGGTTTAAAGACACTTCAGCGTCACCAGCACGCCGTGGATTGGGATAGCAGATCCTTGGAAAGGATTTTCCCAAGGGTTTGATTTTCCCAAGCCCATCCCAGGCTGGTGTGCTGGGTGGCAACAGGAGAGGGTTCCCAGCATCCTTCAGGTGCAAGTGCATGTGTGCACCTGTGGGGAGTGGCACTGGCCCTGAGTATCCCTGTGCATGAGAGAGTGCTTCTTGAGCTGGCTGTGTGCCTGGGGGGACCCGCTCTTCCTCCTTGCTACCTTCCTGAGTCTGGTTTGCTCCTTGAGTTTGCTACTTCAAGGCATGCTCCCATTTTCATTTTGACTCGGGGCTTGATGCTGCCTCCGTGTTTTGGGGGACTGAAGAATACCCAGTTGTTTGGATGGAGGGAGACAAAAGCTCCGAGGGGGAGAAGGAATGAGACCAATGGGGGGTTCCTTAAAATGTTTGAAGAATTCCTTTCTCACCTTGGAGGGAGGAAGACTTTCTAGCTGTAACTCAAAATGCAGGTGCTAAGAAAGAAACTACCTTTAAATCTGAAAGCATAGAACCCAGAAGTTTCTGCATGGTTTAAAAAACACAGATAAAAATAAAAAATAAAAAAAATAATTAAAAAAACACAGATAGCACAGGCAAATCAAAGGACAAGTGACAGAGAAAAGTGACAACGGCAGAGAACAATTAAAAAAGACGTGATTCATATCACAAAGGGCCAGTTTCCCTCATACTTTAAAAGCTCCTTCGAACCAATAAGAAAAAAAAGCAACAGCTCAATAGAAAAATGGACAAAGATACAGACAGTTAACAAGAAAGGAAATAGCTCTTCCATATATGAAAACATGCTCAATCTTACCCAGAATAAGAGAAATACAAAATGAATATTAGTCCGAAGACAACTTTGCATTTATGAATTTAATTTTTAGAAATCCAAGAGCTTGATGGGTATCATGATCATAATCACTACCCATCCCCACAAGCACTTCCTTTGTGGGGAAGCAGAAATTCTCACACGTCGCAGGCAGTTGTGTACATTGTTACAGCCACAAGTGGCGAGAGTGTGACTGTTTCGATCAAAATTACAAATGCAGGGACTTCCCTGGTGGTCCAGTGGTTAGGACTCTGCGCTTTCATTGCAGAGGGCACGGGTTCGATTCCTGGTCGGGGAACTAAGATCCCACAAGCCACACGCCGTGCGGCCAAAAAAAAGCAGGAAAAATTACAAACGGCCCCTTTGTGCCAGGTCTCTTCTGTCTGCCCCTGCAAACCCAGCCTCCACCTTGCCCACCCTTTACTGTGCCCTGGGGTCCTGTCTTGTATGGGTACAGCTGCCCGCAGCCTTGTCCTGTGACTTCTGATTGGGTTCAGCCAATGGGGAGCCCCAGGTAAGAGAAGACAGTGAGGAACGTTTATCCCTCAGCCCCCTCGCTGCACAGTCACCTAGGGTCGGCTTACATCCTAGCTCCTCACACAGGATTCTCTCCTTCCAAATTCCAGTGTTGATATCTTCCCCCTGCGCCTCAAGCCCAGGATGATAAGAACCCCTGCTGTTGTTAGTTTCAGATACTACACTCTTCCTTATGGTTGGCCTGCATCAGGCTCACACATTTGTAAATAGTCCCTTGATTAAAATCTTCCTCAAATTATCCTAACTTGAATGTGCTGTTTCCTGCTAGGACCCTGACTGATACACCCTCTGGCCTAGCAATCCTACTTCTGGAGTCTTTCTCACACTTAGACTTGACATGTGCAGAATAAGGCATTTCCAAGATTATCCATTGCAGAAACAGTTGGGAGCCACTCAGATGTTCGTCGTGGGGACTGATTATATAAATCATGGTATGTCCAGAGAGTAGACTATGCAACTATTTAAAAACACAAGGAAATTCTCTTTGGTGCTGATGTAGAAAGATCTCCCAAATATATTTTTAAGTAGAAAAAGCAGGAATTGGACAGGGAATGTATATGCTATCTCTGTGTAAAAAAAAAGGGCTGGGGGGGGGGATAAGAGTACATGTTTGTTTTTGCTTATGCATGAAGATATTCTGAAGAACTCACCAAAAAAACAAATAAAAATAGTTTTCTGAAGGAAGCAAGACTTTTCACTATTTACTTTTTTGTATGTTTAAAATTTTGGAACCAAATGACTATGTTATCTGTTCAAAAGTTAAATTTAAAATTTCTACCTGCCTAGGTAGGGAATTGGTCCCAGAAGCTGAGGTAAAGCTGCTCGTGTAATGGGGTAAATGGTCCAGCTCCCAGACGGGCCTGGAATCAGGAATCTCCTGCTGATCTTTCATTGTCTTGTCTTTGCCCGTTATCTTTGCAGTTTAATTAGACACTTCAGAATTTTGGTCACCTAATATTGATTGCTTTTCAGATGTGAAAGTAAAGAAAGGACATATAAAATAACAAAGATGGTTTTGAGCCAGAATGTCTCAGCAGTTGGACCACTTAATTTGTATCCCATGGGTAAGTGTTACTTTTCTCATAGCCCCATTGCCAGGGACCCTGTTAGGGAGTAGCCAATTGATTTCCCTGCCTTGAGGATCCAGTATCAGCTGCGCAGCGCAGCCGCATAGCACAGGGATATCAGCTCGGTGCTTTGTGACCGCCTGGAGGGGTGGGATAGGGAGGGTGGGAGGGAGGGAGATGCAAAAGGGAAGAGATATGGGAACATATGTATATGTATAACTGATTCACTTTGTTATAAAGCAGAAACTAACACACCATTGTAAAGCAATTATGCCCCAATAAAGATGTTAAAAAAAAAAGAGCCAATTGGAATGTAGATAGGAAACAACCGTTAATGGTTTGATTCACAATGGGTTTCTGCCCTACTGTTGTTTTAGGAAAACAAACAAATAATAATTAACTTAAGGCTCAATAATGAACGGGGTTAGCCTCACTGTAATTTGAAGAGTAATTTCCCTTAATACCCTCATTCTAATCCAGGGTGGAGTTTATCACTCTATTCCTACTTTGGAAAGAGGCCAGACGCCTTATCTCCCTCCTCAACACAAAACCAAAAAGTCATCCCTGAACTTTGGTTTCCACACTTCGTTTATTATTGATTTCTTTTTCCATAGCCCTATTCATGTGTGCCTTTTCTTTACCATTCTTTTGATTCTATTTCAGTATCACTGTGTCATCTGTTCCATAGTTTATCAGTAAGGTAGCCATGAGTTGGTCACTTCTCCCCAGACAAGTGCCATGCATTGGAGAGTATATGACAGCCTTGTTTCCCCACCTACTAAAAATGCCCCTAACCCGCCCCCCGACTCGCCAAGTTGTGGTGACATCCAGGAAACAAATGAGAATCCCCGCTTCCCATCGCCAAGACCTTTCTTCTTCCACCAACCCTGGTAAATATCTTTACCTTGGAAATCCTTTAATTAGCAACATGCTTATTCATATTCTGAGAATTGTTCCAGACAGATGACTGCTTCTCAGGACAGTCCCTCAACCAGCCAACCCTCATGACTAGGATCAGCTCCCAAACATCTTACTTTGGATCCGGTCAGGACGAAACATCCTTAGACAACGAGCTGCTGATACCAAAGTCATCTCTCTAAGAACCGTTTACTTGGGCTTCCCTGGTGGCGCAGTGGTTGAGAGTCCGCCTGCCGATGTAGGGGACACGGGTTCGTGCCCCGGTCCGGGAAGATCTCACATGCCGCAGAGCGGCTGGGCCCGTGAGCCATGGCCGCTGAGCCTGCGCGTCCGGAGCCTGTGCTCCGCAAGGGGAGAGGCCACAACAGTGAGAGGCCCGCGTACCGCAAAAAAAGAGCCGTTTACTTGAGCTTTTTTTCTTTAGCGCAAGAAAAGTCTCAATCCAATATAAATACATCTGTGAGGAAGAATCCCAGACTCAGAGTAGCAATCGTAAATTGAACCTGGTGAAAGTGTTGTTGCTTGTCTAACATGTTTTTCTTCTTCCCAGTGCACATCAGCCTCATGTTTGGTATTTCGTATGTTTTGCCTGGTAAGAGATTTTTCTTGGCTTGACAAAATTTTGTGTAAGGGTCAGAGTGTTGGAGTGACCATTTAGAAGTCAAAAGTGTGGGAAATATGATTCCTGATCCCAGATCTGTTGCCATTTTGTTTGAATCTTTTTCCTCAGATACTTTCCCCCTGGGCTTCCCTGGTGGCGCAGTGGTTGAGAGTCCGCCTGCCGATGCAGGGGACGCAGGTTCATGCCCAGGTCCGGGAAGATCCCACATGCCGCGGAGCGGCTGGGCCCGTGAGCCATGGCCGCTGAGCCTGCGCGTCCGGAGCCTGTGCTCCGCAGCGGGAGAGGCCACGGCAGTGAGAGGCCCGCGTACCACAAAAAAAAAAAAAAAAACTTTCCCTGTTAAAGGAGAATTTAGCCAATACTGGTTTTCACATTTGTCTCATAAAACAATTATAAGAAATTAACACTAGAGTTAATCTTTAAACCCCTTAAAAGAATATTCACCTCTTAATATTCTCACTAATAGAAGAATGAGGAGACACAGACTGTACCAAACAAAAAATCATCCAGAAATAATTTCCCATTAATTTGCATTCTTCCACCTGTTACCTGGTACCTGGTACCAGATAAGGGAAAACACATTTTTTTAAACTAAATTTCTTACCTACATATAAACCTGTCCACAGAACATCACTATGCATTAAATATGTATCCAGCCTTGTGATGAGTCCTGGGGGATGAAGATTTAGAAACCAAAAAGCCAAGGCCCAGGTCCTAACCACAGGAAACTTTAACCGTATAAGGCAGGGTTTGACAAATGTACCTGTGAAGTCTCCTTTGCTGCTGCCACTTCCCAGCTACCTAACATTACATAACTCAACTTCTCAATTTCACAGTCTGTAAAATGGGTTTGTTCATAGCACCTATCAATACTTCAGCATAGGCTTGGGGATGAAATGGAAGATTCAATCTGGACACACATTCTCCCTCTCCTCTCTGTGATGGGGAATTCAGAGGAGGGCAAGCTTGCCATGGGCCAAGCTACTTAGGGGGACTGGAGCAGGGGTTGAGGGTTGACTTGAGAGGATGGGGTGGCCCAGGATGACATAGGTTGTTTTGATCCAAACAGCCACTGAGAGTCAGTGACAATTGGGTGAGCCCAAATTCTGTTTACAAGTGCTGAGTTCCTGTTTCCTAAGCTTGTCCACCCTGACAACGTGTTGCTTATCTATTAATCGTATTAATAGATTATCGTGTCCAGCCAAACCAGTTCCTTCTGTGTTTCCAAGATCCCAGGGCTCTTGGGAGGGCTTCTCTGATAGAAGCGTCGGGCTCCAGATCCCAAGGGACAGTTTGAACAGTGGCCGAGGTACAACGCTGGGCTCCAAATTGCAATCTGTTTCTTTTTTTTTTTCTCCTCTTGTTCCCTTTAGATTTTTCAGATGAATCTTGCACTTTAAAGATGACATTACGAAATTTGCAGTCAGTCTTATCATGGGAATTAAAAAACCATTCAATTGTACCAACTCACTATACATTATGGTACACCATCATGAGGTTGGTTTGACATTTCATTTTTCTCTTGCTAAATATATTATCTTTCTATAATGTGGGGAGTGGGGAAGAGGTGATCTTACTTGTGATAGAGCTTTTCTCTCTCTCCCCCTCTTTCGCCCCTTCTCAATTTCATTTTTTTAATCAGAGCTTTAAAAGTCTAAAGACAAAAGACCCATCCATTTTTAATTACACTGAATACTTGAACAACCCAAAGTTATTTTTGACAAAGCTTGCATTTAGAACCAAAGCTGATTTCTACATGTCAAAGCCTCAGAAGCAAAATAATTATTGTGTCTGTTTGTCACAATTATTTCTCTAACTCAGTAAGTCTGGGTGTTGAAAAGTGCCGCATTTTCTGAGGACAGAAGTCCAAAGATCTGGTGACCATATTGATGGGTTGTGTTTACTTTCCTTTACTCAGGGAGGCATGTGGCACATCAGAAAGCTGCCTGGTCCAGACTAAGACAGGCCCAGGTCCAAAGTCTGGCTTGGTCACTAACCCACGCAGAGTGCAGCCTCTCTGTGCTAATCTTCCTACTTAGGGGTTGCTGAGGGACTCATGACCTAATGGATGGAGCCCTCTTTGGCTCTCTTCTTCCCACGTCTAACAATCACCCTCCTAAGCCATTACTTTGATCCAGTAGCCCTTCGGGGTGTCCTTTTGTTGGCTGTTTATTTGGCTTATAGCTCTTTGCTGCTGCTGACTGACCCACTGGAGGGCCTCTTGTGGGTTTCTCTTTGGTACCTGCTAAAGTCGTTAAGTTTCTCCCTGTGTTAGGCAGTCACATGTATCACCCACCTACCTTTCTGAAGCTTAAGAGAGCAGATGTCTGTGTTGTCCCCATATAGCACAGGCTGACTTAGGACTGGACCATGTGGTCCTCAGCCAGAGAGAGAGGGGTTCTCAGCGAGGGGCATTCATGATTGTCCTGTAGGGGCCGGGAAATCTGGGGCCTCTGCCATGAACGCCCAACATTTGCTCGTTCTTTCATACAGCAAATATTTACTGAGCACCTACTACATGCCAGGGGTCAAACCATGAACCAAAATCCCTGCTCTCTTGGAGCAGACATTCTGAAAGTAGGCAGAGATATCAGTAAACAAAGATATAACGGGGCAGGCGGTGGCAAATGGTATGAAGAAAAGTAGAGACAGGAAAGAGGAATCAAGAGAGAGGGGTGGGGGGCACAGGGTAAGATGTGCCATTTGGAATAAGGTGGTGAGGGCAGATGACAACGCAGGGACATTTGAGCAGAGCTAGATGAGAATGTGGAAGTGGGGCTTGCAGTTAATGGTTTCTTGTCACGTAAATGCTAAAGTTTTCTTTTACCATTTCTTTGCCTTTCAAAGTAAACAGGAAGATATGAAGATCGTTGGGGACTGTACAAATATCACAAGATCATTCTGTGACCTAACAGATGTGTGGGTAAACATGACAGAGATGTACATCCCCAAAGTGGTTGGATTCAGAGGGAACGCAGAGCTGGTCAGTTGTATGGGCTCTTTCTTCCTGGCAATGGACAGTGAGTCAATCTTGTTTATTATCTTCATCATCATCACCAAGATCATCGTTTTGTGCTTTGCCATGAAGTTGGAAGTTCTACAGAGGTGTTTTAGATGCAGGGCTAAGGTTCACCTCCTGGCCCTGCTACTTCCAACTCTGTAACCGTGGAGTGGTGACTTTTCTTCTCTGAGCCTCCGTTTTCTTCTCCAAAAAGTGGAATGCTAACCTGTCCTTTGCATCCATGCCTGTACGAGGCAGGCATTCAGGCAGTAGTAGCTGCAGTTTTTCTTTTGAATTTATTTTTTATTGAAGTAGAGTTGATTTACAATGTTGTGTTCATTTCTGGTGTATAGAAGCTGCTACGTTTTGCGTTGTTTCACAGCCCGACAGGAAGCGGGGAACGGAGTTCGGATGGCCTGTAAGAGCTGTCACAACTCCTTGGGTCAATGTTTTCCTGATACTTCAGCCCCTGCCCCAGATCAGAGCCCAGTAGCTCTTGCACGTGTGAACGCCCAGGTGTGTGCACACGCGGGGCCCAGACTCAGAGAAGACTGGATCCCAAGAGCGGGTCTGCCCTCTCTTTCTTTCCCTACAACTGGAGTCAGCTCCCATTGGCACTTGTGTTAACAGCTACAGAGCAGCTGGCAGTGGCTCTCAGCCAGACTCCATCACTTCTTCAGTGTCCTGATCTGCAGCCTGTTTCCAAGAGAAAGATTCAACTTCAGGGTCCTGTTAAAGGCTGTGTAGGTGTATACTCTCATATATGTGCTTAGCAAAGCACGTATTCAGATGACAACTGAATCCTGCTGTGGCAAACTTAGATACTTATGAGATTCTCTGGAATTGTGGACTTGCCTGTTTGTGTATGTCCACAGAGAAAAGAAATAGCCCAACTTATAGAACATGGTACTCAGACCATTAAAGAATGTATATTAAAAGAGTAATGAGATCTCATTTTTCAAGACTCAAAATGGTAAATATTAAAAGTATGTAAATACCCAGATTTAGAGGAAATGCCGGGAGCGCGCTTTGCCAGCCTTTCTGAAGGCATTTGGCAGTACGTATTGAAAAGCTTAACATGTGCCTGCTCTAATCCAAAATTCCTCTAATAATTTGTCCTAAAGAAATGATTACAGCCAAATGCAAAGATTGAGCTCGAAGAATTAGAGCTATAATCTATACTCATTGATGTATAGATTCTATTCAGAAAACTTAGAGCCAATCTAAATGTTCAAAAGAGTGAATTAGTTAAATCATGGGACAGCCGCTCAGTGGAATAGAATTAGCTGTGAAAAACTATGATGAAGAATCAGGGTCAGTGACTTTCTATAAAGGGCCAGAGAAGAAACACTTTGGGCTTTGTGGGCCATGTATGGTCTCTGTCACATATCCTTCATTTGTTCACAACCCTTTCAAAAATAACAACCATTCCAAACCTGCAGGCTGTGCAGAATCTAACTCACGGGCCCTAGTTTGCCAGGTAATGATGTAGATAAACATACATTAATATGTTTATGAAATAAATTAAGTGAAAACATATACCATGCAAAACAGTGTAAGAAGGACTTAATTTTAGTTTAGATGTGTGTGTGTGTGTGTGTGTGTGTGTGTGTGTGTGTGTGTACACTCGTTCAGTTTTTATATGTGTAGCTATATTTACACACGTACAGCATGGACAAAAGAGGATTAACCACATTCAGAGACAATCCTATCTGTATTTTCTGATATTTCTGCAATGTTTATGTGTTATTATTATATGAGAAGAAGTCATTTTCACTCTTGTGTTTAGAATACAACCTGAACATTGGGGAAATACTGACTTTCATCCCCAAATCTGTGTTCCATTTCTTGTGGTAATAGTGAACAAATCACTTCACTTTTATTGTTCTCAGTTTTTCACCAATAAAAAGAATATATAACCCACACCTCAACGAGGGCCATGGGGAATTAAAAGACAGTTGTTAGGAGGTATGGTTGTATCATGACAATGGTATCATTACGGTTATGCTGTTTATTGACTGACCTTGGGGTTTGTTTTGTTTTCTAAGCACTGCCTTTGGACCCACCAGAGTTTGAGATTGTTGGTTTTACAGACCACATCAGTGTCAATGTGAAATTTCAGTCTGTCGCTCCCAAGATACTAAATGAGGAAGAATTACAGTTTTACTTAGCATTAATTGAAGAACAATCAGGGGGGACCGTTAAGAAGGTAAGTGGTCAAAACAGTACTGAGTTGGCAATGAATACATTGCCCCCAAAAAAAAAAAATCTGTAATGATTTGAACAATTAAAACTGAAGGGTCTAGGCTTCTGTGTGGTCTGACTTCAGGAAAGAGGTCTCCGTAGTTTCTCTATAAAGGGAAGGAGAGAGATGCTGTGGTAGCTGGAGGAAAAAGTGAGGTCGAGGGAGGGACTCTTTAAGATGGAAGAAATGACAGCATGTTCATGTGAAGAAGGCATGTTCCGGGGCGTGCAGGGCAGGGAGCAATGTCTGGGGGAGGAGATGAGAGTGGACGGAATCTCATGAGCACGAGAGGAGCAGGGACTACGCCTACGCGTCACAGTGGGAGGGAGCTTCCGGTGAAACAGGCAGCAAACGTTGCCGACTTAAGATCACACGATGACCACGACTATGCCAGGTATGCAACCCAGAGGTTCTGACTCTCCACTGTCGGTTTGCAGTTTCCCTTCGAGGACAGCCCTCTCACGATGACACTTGTGGTTTCTGTCCTTTTTCTTCCTCATTGCTTGTTTTCCAGGCATGAGCTTTTAGTTTGCTACGGGGGCGGGGTGTTCAAAAATAATTCCTCCTCCTTTCAAATATAAACTTGCAGAAAAATATTATTATAGAAGGCTGTATTTGAGCTGGTGGAAATCCTCATTTATAAAACTACTGGTAAGGATGTACTTTGAAAACTATAAAACATTATACAAAAGTTATTCTTCAGGAAAGAACCTTCAGATCATCTCTTTAATTCCAAAATGGAACAGAAGTAGCTGGGGAAGAAGAGGCAAAGTGTTTTTAAGGAGAAGACAGGGAAACTAGACATCAGCCTCAGTTCTGCCACAGATAAGCTGTGTGGCCTTGAGGAGGTTACTTAACCACTCTGAGCTGCAGTTTCCTCACCTGGAGAATGGGAATAATGCCTGCTTTGCAGACTCTTTTGATAATCAAATGAGTTAATATGTATAAACGCAGTTTCTGAAGTATAGACACGTATCATTAATGAAATAGGATCATCTTATTTTCTTATTTTTGCAAGATTATCTTACTGCAAACATGACATCATGGAGACCTTTATTCCTCATTGGGACTTTTTCCTCCTCATTTGTAAAAGGAAGTTGCTAGACTAGATTTCATGGTTTAAAAATGTATGTGTGCCTGTGTGTGTGCGTGTGCATGTATGTGTGTGTATACACGTACATGTAGTTTTGTGATAAATTGCTTGCCCCAAGTAACTTATAAAATACTTTTTCTTGCCAAGCCTATGATATTTCTATCCCTGTTTAAGATTTGAAGACAAATCTCTAAAGACTCTCTTAAGGCTTGCGTCTAAATGAAATTCTCACTTAAAGTCTTACTGATGTTTTTGTTTATTTTTATAGCATAAACCCCCAATAAATGGAAACGTCACTGAAAATTTCATTTATGTCATCGACAAGTTAATTCCAAAAACAAACTACTGTGTATCTGTTTATTTCGAGCCTAAACATCCGAGAAAAATAAATAGATCTCCCTTAAAATGTACCCTCTTCCAACCTGGATGGGAATCAGGTACGACAGTTTTTGAAAATTCATGTTTTGCTTTTACTCTGAGGGAAAACCTGTTTCAAGAAAAGAATCTGAAAGTCGTGGAGCAGCACAGGCATTTCTTCCAACCAGGGCACATCACAGAGATGTTTTCTGTCAGTCAGTCTCTACCATGTGGTGAAGTCACTTTTATGTTGCCATACCATGGGGACCATCAGGTATCTTCCTTTGTAACATCAGAAATCCTCCTGAAGTGGAAATGCTTTTATTTCAGGGAGTCAGGATCAAGTTCAGTTCTGTGTGCCCTTAGCCAGGCCGTTATTCAAGCCAAGTGCTGGAGGAGGCTGGGTTGCCGAAGCAACTGCCTGCAGAGGTATCAAAGGGTAGAATGATGGATGTGGTCAGGTTCATATATGTGGCCTGGCTCTCAGGAAGGTTGGCTGTAGCTCATAGATGAAAGAGAAACCTGCCAGTGTGGATGAGATAGTCACTGCTGAATGCTGAAAGCCCTTCTGTGACCAAAGCATCAGAACAGTAGACAGCATGCTCCCCGAACCTTCCTTCGAATGGAGGAATTTGCAGGGAGAACAGTCCTTCAGGCTTAGGAACATCCACTGCTGATTATTTTCTCGGGAAGTCACTAGGTCTCCAACAGTTTTGCCAAAAGTGAAAATCTCCCCCACAAAGAAGCCTTTCTGGTTTCCCAACCGCAGTGAGCGTTTCTTTAATGCTCTGATCTACCAGAGTAAACATAAAATAAGACGAGATTTATAAGGAAGTGACTGTAAGTGCTATGGCTTGTGTCTGAAGTGAGCTTCACTAACCAGTGCCTGACACATCAGGGTGCCTGGTGTTTGCTGTAACTCCAGGCCGTGTGATTTTGTTCTCTAGTATTCCTCAGAATCAAGTGTTACACAGGCTAATTTTAAAGGAATGATACACAGGCCAATTTTATTTCATGACTTTAGCTTCAATAATTTATATAACGTCAGTTACCTATGGGCACACCTAAAACTGCATATAGATTCTTCATGCCTACAAAAATGTAAACCCCAAACAAATGAACATATCTGTGTTCTAACACCAATTCTCAACATCAGCCAAGTGTCCAGAGATTCGATTCATTTCTGATACTACAGGGAGTTAGCGCATGCCCCACAGGTTAAGGGGCTCAGTCCCACAAGGCTGCCTTCGCTATAGATGCCAGCAAGTCCTACAAGTCCTACAACTTGCCATACAAGTCCTAGGTCCCCAGGCTACCCACACTTCTGTCCAACCTGGCGACAGATTCAGAGTTTCCCAGATTTAATAGTTCGCTAGAATGACTCGTAGAACTCAGGAAAACACTATGCTTACTCTTACCATTTTATTATAGAAAATACAAATGAGCAGCCAGATGAAGAGGTACATAGTCTGGAAGGCTGCAAGGGCAGGAGCTTCTGTTCTTGCAGAGACGGGATACACCACCCTCCCTATACTTTGATATGTTCACCAACCAGAATTTCCCCAAGCCTCACTGTCCAGAGTTTTTATTGGGTTCATTACGTAGGTATGGTTAATTAAATCATCGGCCATTTGTGATTAACTCAATCTCCAGCCCCTCTCCCCTCCCTAGAGGTCAGGGGTGGGACCAGAATTTCCAGAAGTTCAGCTCATTAACATAAACTCAGATATGGTCCCTAAAAGGCACTCTATCACTGAGGAAATTCCAGGGGTTTTTGAAATTCTGTGCCAAGAACCAGGGACAAAGGCCAGGTATTATTATTATTATTATTATTATTATTACTATACCATGATCTTATAAACAAACAGAACTGTGAAACCAATTGAATGAAGAAATTATTTCTCCTCTGCTCAACAGAATACTTCTGTACTACAAATCTGTGGGGGGCTTTTTCCCACACCAAACACTTCTTCCACATCAGCTCATCGTCATACAATTTAACTCAATTCTAACACCATCTGCTTGGAGAAAGCCTCAGATCCCACAAGTTAAGGGCTCAGTCCCACAAGGCTGCCCCTCCCCCACTTAAACGCCAGTCGCAGGTTCACGTTGTCACGTGGACTCTGACCAACAAGCTATAAATCGGAGATTCCCACAATCCTCTCCTTGGCTTTGATAATTTGCTAGAATGGCTCACAGAAGTCAGGAAAACAGTTTACTTACTAGATTCCTGTTTATTATAAAAGGTTGCAACTCAGGAAGAGCCAGAAGGAAGAGATGCATAGGGCAAGGTTTGGAAGTTCTCCAAACCCCATCATTTAGGGTTTTGAAGGAGGTTTATGTAGACATGACAGATTAAATCCTTGGCCATTGGCAATTACTTCAACCTCCCACTTCTCCCCTCCCCAAAGGTCAAGGGGTGGGGCTGAAAGTTCCAACTCTCTAAATCACAGGGTCGGTTCACCTGGCAACCAGTGCCCATCCTCTGGGACTTTCCAAAAATCATCTCCTTAATGTAAACCAAGTGAGGTTGAGAGGGGCTTGTTATGAATAACAAAAAATGCTCCTTTCACTTTCTTTGCTGTAATCACTTAGGAAATTCTAAGGGTTTCAGAACTGGGGACAAAGACTAAATATGTACTTCTTATTATAAATCACAATATCACAGCAATAAAAAACCCAGTAATATGGCATGACAGACAGTGGTTTGCTGAAACTCAGTCTGCACTTAGGTGAATCCAAGCCTGACTAAAGGCACTGCTTCTTTGGAAGTTGATATCCTTGTTCTGTGATGGTTCAGTTTCTCCCCGACTTTTCTCTGTTTCACCCACTAAGAAATGGTCATGCAGCAGCATGCAGTCCCATCACTTCATGTTTCCTTGGTGTGAACACATCATCTTGCATATTGTCAACCTCCATTATTTTTATCATTACGTGAGACAGTTAACGTACAGGTATGCCTCACTATCCAAATATTTCATGTCCCAATTCTCGTCTGAAACTTCAGGAACCAAGTAGGTTCATATAACGTGGCCCCTCTCACTATCCAAACTGGCCGTGTGAGCCACCCTCAACTAGCCAAACTCAGGTGGGGAATTCTTGAAGGATGACCTGGGATCAGAGTTAACTTACTGGGACTCAGTGGTGAACACTGGTATCTTAAGGCAGTATTGATATGGGGGAATTTAGTCCAGAGAGCTGGAGGAATGTCTCCCCTTTGTCAAACATTAAACTAATTGGTTGGGTTTTTTCAGTAAGGTCCTGAGGGAAAGCTGTGCTTATCCATTTGACAAAAAAAAAATTTTTTTGGCCGTGCCACATGCATGCACAGCTTGCGGGATCTCTGTTCCCCGACCAGAGATAGAACCCGTGCCCCCTGCATTACAAGCGCGGAGTTCCAACCACTGGACCACCAGGAATTCCCCATTTGGCAAATATTTATCAGGGGTCTACTAGGTGCCAGATTCTTTTCTAGATATTGGGGATACAGCAGTGAACAAAACAGACAAAAATTCCTGAGCTTATACATCTTATATTGGGAGACAGAGAAACAAGATTAAAAAATAAAATATAGTGTGTGTCAAGTGATGGTAAGTACTACAGAGAAAAATTAAGCAGAAAGGGTGCAGAGAGGGGGGCAATTTCAGGTAGAGGGTGGAGGCAGGAGGAGGGGTGGACCCATGGGTCAGAATTCCATGACATCATTGCTTCTCCAAAGAAATCACTTTGGTTCACAGAATCCTCTTCAGGAATGTAAGCTCTATACGTGTAAGAATTTTGTATTATAAAGGTGTGCCTTTATGGCTAGATCTGATTGTAGAACTGCCATTGATATGACATGCCTTCACTCATTCTTCTTTTTTATTGGAATATAGTTGATTTACAATGTTGTGTTAGTTTCGGGTGTACAGCAAGGTGAATCAGTTATACATATCCACATATCCACCCTTTTTTAGATTCATTTCCAATATAGGTCATTACAGAGTATTGAGTAGAGTTCACTGTGCTATACAGTAGGTCCTCACTAGTTATCTGTTTTATATACAGTAGTGTGTATATGTCAATCCCAATCTCCCAGTTTATTCCCCCCCTTTCCCTCCAGTAACCATGAGTTTCTTTCTTACATCTGTGACTCTGTTTCTGTTTCGTAAATAAGTTCATTTGTACCATTTTTTTAGATTCTACATAAAGGCATATGGTATTTGTCTTCCTCTCCCTGACTTACTTCATTCAGTATGACAAGCTCTAGACCCATCCATGTTGCTGCAAATGGCATTATTTTGTTCTTTTTCTTTTGGTTGAGTAATATCCCATTGTATATATGTACCACATCTTCTTTATCCATTCGTCTGTTGATGGACATTTAGGTTACTTCCATGTCCTGGCTATTGTAAATAGTGCTGCAATGGACATTGGGTGCATGTGTCTTTTCTAATCATGGTTTTCTCTGGATAAATGCCCAGGAGTGGGATTCCTGGATCATATGGTAACTCTGTTTTTAGTTTTGTAAGGAACCACCATAGTGTTCTCCATAATGGTCTTACCAATTTACATTCCCATCAACAGTAAATGAGGGTTCCCTTTTCTCCACACCCTCTCCAGCATGTCTTGTTTGTAGATTTTTTGAAGATGACCCATTCATTCTTGATGGGAATGAAAGGGGTTTGTGAATCTTCTGCCATCTGAGGGAGCAGACCTTCCCTGAGTTTCTTTCTGTTCATTCTTTAACCTTTTGAAAGACTTTAAAAATATCTGAGCCATCTTTACTTTTTCCTCTCCTGTATTTGTTTTGCCTGAGGCTGTGGCTCTAGGATTAATATTAAGAAAAGTCTTTCTGGAAATTTAAGAGAGCCTTAGTTATGTAACTATTGATTTCTTCTCAGTCCAGTTGGACTTATGGAAGAAAGGTATTTTCATTCAGAAAATTGAGATTTTCCAAAAGTAATGTTGACAGGAAACTAAAGGAGAACTCCTAACAGGACAAAGCAAGTTCTAGGCTCCTGGCGTGGCCAAAGTCCAGCTTCAGGGTGACGCAGTTGTTCTCTTCAGAAAAACTCCCCTTTTCCACTCCTCCCTGCCTGCCGTGCCTGCTAACTATGCCTATTCAGCATTGGAGACCTGACTAGTATGACTCAGAAAGTTTTTTTTTTTTAATTTTGATAATTTACACTTGAATGGTCACATGTGGCTAGTGGCTGCCATATTGGACAGTGCAGTTATAGAACATAATTATCTACTGGAAGAAATTTTACTTTTAGAAACTGAATTTTTATCAATTTTTTAAAATGTGTACTTGGATTACTTTCCATTCTTTGGTATTTAACAATAGTTTTTCCAACTTTTGCCCCCTTGATAAACCCCTCCACCGCCAGATCAATGTACATTTATTCCCAACCGCAGTTGTTCATTGGATTTATTTTGAAATAAAGCCATTTAATTTTCATCAACAGAGTCATCAGAATCTGCCACAATAGGAGGAATAATTACTCTGTTTTCAGTGGCTGCTGTCGTCATAAGCACTGTAATGATGCTGAAACGGATCGGTTACATATGCGTAAGAAATAATTTCCCCAAAGTTTTGGTAGGTATTTTTTTTTAATTCCTGTCTTTATTTTTCATTTTAACTTAAGAATTTTCATTATATGCTTAAATATTTACACAGAAGAAAACCCCATTGTCTCAAAACATCAAGGTGTTTTATTACTCTGGATTCCTTTCCATCCCTATAAACCTCTATTTTGAATTTTCTGCTTTCTTTTTATACTTTGTCCACATATGATTTTCAATAATCAACATAGTTTTCCATTGTTATTAACGTCTCCTTTTTCCCTTAATCACTTCTCAACTGTAGGGCATTTGGATTGATTTCTTTTCCTTTCAATGTCTGTCTTTGGCCATTATGAACAATGCAATGAACATTTTTATACAGGTTGTCTTTTTAGTTTGGATTACTTCCATGGAATAGATACACAAAGTGAATTTATCTTATATAAAAATATAAAGGATTAATTTATAATGCTAGTGTCAACATAGAGATGGACACCTTTCTCCAAAGCTCTGCTGGCATTAATCATTTTTTCTACTTTTGTTCATTTATCACAGTATAACTGTCCCCCAGAGTTGCTCTCATTTGTGTTCATTGTTAGTGAAACCAGCCATTCTGTCTTCATATTTTCTCTCTGCTTCCCGAGGCATATTCTTCCTGCTCAGAGCCTTTAGCACTCAGCCAAGTCTGGGTATTGATCTTACATATTTCTAAAGCCTCCTCATGTGCTTTGACTCAAGCACTTTGCCCATCATTTTTCATTTTCCCTATCGTGTCACTTTCCTTCTACATTAGAAAATTATCAGAAATATCTTATTTTTCTATGTTTGAACTCATTCACCTTCTTCTTCTTCTTTTTTTTTTTTTTTTTTTGCGATACGCGGGCCTCTCACTGTTGTGGCCTCTCCCGTTGTGGAGCACAGGCTCCGGATGCGCAGGCTCAGTGGCCATGGCTCACGGGCCCAGCCGCTCCGCGGCATGTGGGATCTTCCTGGACTGGGGCACGAACCCGTGTCCCCTGCATCAGCAGGCGGACTCTCAACCACTGCGCCACCAAGGAAGCCCTCTTCTTCTAATTTTTTTAACAGCCACAAATAAATATCCCTCCACAGGTGATAAAAGTGTAGGCTTTTTATTTTCTAATTCTTTTGTTTCTTTAAAATTTTTTTAATTGAAGTATAGTTTATTTACAACGTTGTGTTAGTTTCAAGTATACAGAAAGTGATTCAAGTGTACAGGAAGAATATATACATATTCTTTTTCAAATTCTTTTCCATTATAGGTTATTACAAGATATTGACTGTAGTTCCCTGTGCTATACAGTAGGTCCTGGTTGTTTACCTACATTATACATAGTAGTATGTTTATGTTAATCCCAAATTCCTAATTTATCTCTTCCCACCCCTGTCCCTTTTCCCTTTTGGTAAACATAAGTTTGTTTTCTATGTCTATGAATCTATTTCTGTTTTGTAAATAAGTGCATTTGAATCATTTTTTTTAGATTCCACAAATAAGTGATAGCATATGATATTTGTCTTTCTCTCTTTCTTCACCTAATATGATAAACTCTAGGTCCATTCAAGTTTTTGCAAATGGCATTATTTCATTCTTTGTTATGGATGATGTACGCTTCTTTCTCTTGTTCTTATTCAGGTTGGGTTGGGGGAGGGATTGTTTGGGGGGAGGGGTGCTTTGGGAGGTTTTACTTACAATTAGTATTTGAACCTAGGTGGCATTTGGTTGTAGCTTATGAGAAGGAAATTGCTCTGTGTTGGATTTCATCCATACTGTGATCCCTGTATTGCAAGAATGGTTGGTTTTTATCTATCAGTGTAACTTTTATCTTTGTATCTTTAACAATGTATATTTTGAATCTTTTATGTTAGTGTTCAGTTGCAAGTTTACTCTCAGCCTTTACTCCAACTCTTCCGTTGGCCAAGTACTGCTTTGGCCTTGAGGTCTTAGGTAAATCCCACTCCCATTCATATTTCTCATGCAGCCTTGAGATTTAAAGGCCCCTAGCACCACACCCATCACCTCCTGGGTAATCTGCCTGAATTACCTAAACTCATTACTAACCCTCCTCCCAGGTCTCCCTGGGGCTCTTCCCATCCTTAAAATGCACCCAAATTATACGCCAATTATATTTATACCTGTTATTGTGTTAACCCCAAGTAATGACGGGAGGTATTGTTATCTTGTGTCCGCCTGGTATTTCTCCATTAAAAATTGTTACTCTGTGTTTAAGTAAAGACTCTAGCAATAGTAAAACAGAACACCCTAGGTCTAGTATGTTTGTGTATGTATGTTTAATCAAGAACAGATATTAAAAATTTTAAACATCGTCTTTTCTCTCTCTTCCATCCTCCTCCCCTCCCCCTCCTTCTCCTCTTTTGCATTTAACAAATACGTGTTGTGTATTTACTGTGTGTCTACATGTTATAGGTGCTGGGGATTTAGATGTGAATAAAGCAAACAAAAAATGTGCCCTTATGGAGCTTAAAGTCTGAAAAATGGGGGAAGAGACAATGATAATTTATAGATGATATGACTGGCTAAGTAAGAAATTCAGAATCGAGAGACGAAGTATTAGGACTAATAAGTTTAGCAATGTGTTACACACAAAATAATCAATATAAAAATGCTTGCATTTTTATACATTAGCAACAATCACTTAGAAAACAAATATATTTTTATATAAGTTTTTATAAGTTTATAAGTTTATAAGTTATATATATAACTTATATATATATATGTTATATATATAAGTTTTTATAAGTTTATAAGTTTTATAAGTTTATATAAGTTTTATATAAGTTGCTTTTCAACATCCAAGAAATTAAGTACACAAACCATAGCAAAAAGCTCTGTGAATTTTCACAAACTCAATGTACCCACATAACTCACACCCAGATCAAGAAAAAAAACATGACCAGCTTCCCCAGTAGTCTCTCCTACCTATTAGTCACTGCCCATTTCCAGGATAACCACTTTCCTGATTACTAACAGCATAGATTAGTTTTACCTGGTTTTGAACTTGGAATCATACAGTTAAATGGAATAATGCGATTTAAATGAAAACATACCATTTTTATAATACCATTACAATGGTAATAAAAATATTTTAAAAACAAGGAAGATATCTAACAGAAGATGTCATAAGCCCATTGTGGAGAAAATTATCTAACCTTATTGAGAAGCATTATCAAAGATCTAGTCAAATGGAGATCCCAGAGACAGACCCACCTATGTGGAAACATGACTAATGACAAGTAGGAATTGCAATGGGGAAAGGATTGACAGGTCAGTAAATGTTACCTATATGGGGGGAAATGAAATTGGATCCCTACCTCACACCATACACAAACATCAATTTCAGGCTTATTAAAGACTGTAATGTGAAAGGCAAAACTGTTAAAAGTTTTAGAAGGCAGTAAAGGAGATTTTCACTTTGGGGCAAGGAAGATTCAGCAGAAACCATGAAGAAAGAAAAGTGATACATCTTCTTACATTAAAATTGAGAACTTCTTTCCATCAAATGTTATCATAAAGAGAGTAGAATGTTAAACCAGAGACTGGGGGAAATTACATATAGCATAGATAATCGACAAATAATTGGCATCTAGATTATAGATTATATATAGAACCCCCATAAATCAATAAGAAAAATGATGAGCAACCCAATGGAACAATTCATCCCAAGGCTAGGTCTGGAGAGAGTCAGGGAAGAGTAGGCTTGTCAAATTGGGCAGCCTGAGCAAGAGAATAGAGAGGAGGAGGATGTCATTGATGATTCCAGGTCTGTGAAAGGAATCTCGTGACCACCCTCCTCAGCATGACCCCACTGTAGCCAGTCTCCTTAGCCCACCTCACCTTCTGTGTCCTGGAGGTGCTGGTTCAGAGCAAGCTGCAGTCTCCCTGCTCTTCTCATCTCTGACCCTTTAGGGGTCACCTGCCTCTTTAAGGTCCTCCAGTGCAGAGGGCTTTGACCCCAGTGGAATCGGCTCCCTAGAATCTCTCCTTACTCACAGTTCCTTGATACCCTTAAGAATGTCAGCAATCCAGGGCTGAAATCTATCCAGGCTAAATGGATAGATTCCCCTGATAAGCAAGAAGCAGCGAGGAAATGGCAGTAGGAAGGCGTGGGCCAGTCTCTGCTGCAGGCAACCTCCTAGTTTGAAACCCAGCCTCCACCACTTAGTATTCCTGAAACTTGTGAAACTTGGGCAAGTTTCTTAACCTCTCTGCCTCATTTTCTCATCTGTAAAGTGGGGATAAGAATAGTAAGCCTACTTCATAGAGCGGTTGTGAGGGTAAAATGAATGATAACGTGTGTAGATTACTAAAAGCAGTGCCCTGCAAATAGTAAACACTATGTAACCATTAGCCATTGTTGTCGTTGCTTTTGTCATCGTCCTCATTACCGCCTTCCCCATCACTGTGTAGTTAACCTCATTAAGTTTTATGATGTCAAAAAGTAAAGAACAAACACTCAGAATTGATCCCCTCTGTTGTTGTTTTTTTTTAAAGAATTTTAATAAATTGTCAGTCTGGGTATTTCCCGAGCTGCCTCCGTTGGAAAAAGTGGCTACCGTGGAGCTCATTCACATCAACAGAAAGAAGAAAGTGTGGAATTATAATTATGATGATGAAAGTGACAGCGATGATGAAGCAGCCCCCCAAATAAACGCAGGTGGTTACACCACGCACGGACTAACGGGCAGGCTGTGGCCCGCCTCTGTGTCCTCGGCCACCTTGGAGGACTGCAGTGACCCGGCTACTGAGGAGCGTGACCTGCCCGAGCCCGAGGCTGATGCTGAGGCCCTGACGGCACCAGGGCCCAGCCCCTGGCAGTCGGAATGCACAAGTAGGGGCTACCAGGGGAGAGGGAACCTGCTGCAGGACCCCTTTTCCGAGGAGGACAGCAGCCCCACGGAGGGGTCTGGGGACAGAATTGTCTTCAATGTGGATTTGAACTCTGTGTGCGTGAGGGCCCTTGAGGACAACGACGACTCAGAAGTCACTCCAATGTTACCATCTGGTCCAGAAGAGACAGCTGTGCTAGAGGACCCCGACGAGACAGAATCGAACCTTCTTGTGGTGGCCAGTGGAGAAGGGACACAGCTGCCCTTCCCCGGCCCCTCTGCGGAGTATCCGTGGCCTGAAGATTCTCCTTCTGATGAAAGTGACACTTCCGAATCGGATGTTGACATGGGGGATGGTTATGTAATGAGATGAATGAATCAAGAAATATTTAATTAACTTGGACACCTGCTACCTCCGGTGCTGTCCCTCCCAGCACCCGCACTTGCTCGTTTGGGGTCTCCAAGTGTTCTCCGACGGAAAGATTAGGAGACTGGTGACATCATCTGTGCAAATTCCCAGTCTGGGGGAAGGGGAGGTGGGAAACAGAGTATTCTGGTATCATTCAGTGTGTTGTTTACCAGTTCAAAGTGATTTGCTTTGAAGGGAAAAGGCCCTGCCCATTCCCTTTATTCTCATGGATGTCTAATGTTTCTGCATCATGTTCCCCAGAGTAAAGAGCAGGGTTTATAGCAGGAGCAGTCAGCATTGTTTACCAAAGGCTCCAGGGAAGAGCTGGAAAGCAGCAGAAAAAGAGGAGGGAGGCTGGGCTGCGGGAGAGAAAGGAGTGGCACACACCAGGAAACAGAAGCACAGGCTTCGGGTTGGGTTAGAAGTAGGGAAGGTCCAGCCAAGTCTTGGGCACCTCCCTGATGATATTCTGTCGCCTACACTCTTGAAAATTCAACTCTCAGCCCCTTGCACAACCCTCCTCAATCTGAGTGAGGAAGACAGACACACCAAGTGTGGGCCGGGTGACTAATACAGAAACATTTGCATAAGGGAGAGGGACAGGATCTCTGTGTCATATTTTAAGATTTAATTTTGTACAATGGTTGGAGATTGGTAAAAAAGAAAACACGCTTTTTAATATAAATTTGGGAATGTCTTCAGAGTTGTTTCTTATTAGACAGGATATATGTGCAGCGGATGTGTGGTTCTGCTGGCATCTCTAGGTTGCACAAAACTCCCTCCAACTCTGTGCAGTGGCCTATGGGGGCCAAAGGCACATTCTCCCTCCCTGCGTTCAAGTTCATGTGAGGTGTTTTAGCGACAGACGTCAGGCAGTGTCTTACACCCCCTGGTACTTACCCTGCTCTGGGTTTTCCAACCTCACCACTGCAGAGCTGAAAAAGAGGAAATTAGGCCTTACTCAGCAGTGTTGTGAGAGAAACGATTATTGACAAAGAAATGACTTGGCTTTGTGTTGTTGCTTATCCCTGGGGGGAGGGGGGAGTTACGGTAAAGAAGACCCTCTCAAACTGGATTTGCTAATGGAGTGCTTTAAAATCAGTTTATTTGCGGGGAGAGGGGTTACAGAGGCCGTGCCTGTTCTCTGGAGAAAACTTGGGGAATACTGCATGGTGTAAACCACCACCATCCAGATATCACCTCTGGGTTGGCGTTGGAGTGTATTTATTTAACTTGCGACTCCTTTCAAAGCATGCATTTAAGGTAATAGGGACACGGCACGCACAGTTTTGCAGTATGTTTTACAATCCGTTTTCCACTCACCTGGAGGAGGATAGTGCCCTTCCACCTCTGCACCTGCCCCTGCCAATCTGCCAATCGGGTGACAACGGCCTCTAGAGACTGGCGCGCGGGGGCGGGGTCCGAGGCAGGGGCGGGGCTTCGCGTCGCCCCGCCCCGCCGGTTCCCGGAAGCAGCCTCGGGGCGGGGGCACCAGAGCTCCCTACGCTGGCGCGGAAGCGGGCGTAGGGGCGCGTACCCCGGTGCCCGGTGGCTGCCCGCGGCCCCCCGAGCGCCCTCCCGGGCTCCATGCGCGACCATGGCGCAGAGCCTCCGGAGCTGGCTGGGCGGCTGCCTCCTGGTGTCAGGTGAGGGGTCTGCGGGGAGGGGACGCCAGGCATTCTCCGGAGTGTCGGCTCAATCGCGCGCCCAGCGCGCTTCCCAAGCCGGGCTGCCTGCGCGGAGACCCGGCCCCGCCTTGGCGCTGCGTCCCGACCCGAGGTGCGCTCGGGAACCAGGAGGCTTGGCTACGACGTCGGGCAGCGATGGCCCCAAAGACGACCCCTGAGCGGACCCCAGAGGCGCACTCAAAGTGACTAAGTGCCTGGGCGGGCCGTCAGGGCCTCCCACTAAGTCCCCAGCACCCCAAGATCTGAATTCTGCCCCTCAACTCTGCAGCTCTATTGTTTCTGAGTTCTAAATCCAGTGAAACCCTTCCTGTCCCGCTCTAAATTGCTAGCCGAGGTTCAAACAGCACTATGGATCCCTCCTTCCTTTCTGATGAACTCATCCCTGGCCTTCCAGGGTACCTTGCTCTCCGGTTTCCCTCCTACCAACCAGCCTGTTTCTATTTGGGATCCTCCCCCTCTACCAGATCTCCATACAGCCAAGTTCATGCCCGAGTCCTCTTCTCTCCTTCCCCTACAGTATCCCTTTTGGGGGGTATCAGCAGAACTCTAGCATTAAATACCAGCTATGGGCTCAGGACTCTCAAATTTATATCTGTTGGCATTAGTTGGGTGATGGGGCCGGTGGCGGTTTAATATACTCTTCTCTGTACTTTTGTGTATGTTTGGCGTTTTCTATTAAAACGTTTAACAACTATTTCTGTCTCTAGCCCAGATCTATATTCTGTGCCCCAGACTCATTCATCCAGCTGTCTCTGATATACCGACTTACGTATCCTTCACATCTCAAACCTAATGCAAATTCTCCACTGGGACTCCTGATTTCCCTGTCCCCAGCTCCAGTCAGGCCATCAGGTACTTAAGCCAGGAGTGGATATTAACATCTACTTCTTCACACCAAATGTATTAGGAAACCTAGATTTTATGCCTCTGGAAATATACCTAAAATCCATCTACCCACCCCTTCACACCTTTCTACCACCACCCAAATCCAGGTCACCCTCAGCCATCCCCACTTCACTCTTACTATCCTCCTCCCCTTAGCAATTTCTTCTCTTCAGATACAATCTAGACTCCTCAGCACAGCTAAAGCATGTCTCTCCTTCACCCACATGCCCATTTGAAGACTTGGAGCCATAGGGAAGACCTGAGTATGGGATATAGTTATTTTCTTGGACAGCCTTTTAGAGGAAGAGAGTTGCCAACTTTTTCCCCTTTATTTTTACAGCATTAGGAATGGTGCCACCTCCTGAAAATGTCAGAATGAATTCAGTTAATTTCAGGAACATTCTACGGTGGGAGTCGCCTGCTTTTCCCAAGGGGAACCTGACTTTCACAGCTCAGTACCAAAGGTAAGTCTGGGGTGCTCTTGTCAGAGGATGGTGGCTTTGGCTGGGCTGGTCACTGGGCCAGACCAAGGAGAGAGTCTGACTGCTGTCACCCCAGTGACCTTGACAGCCCAGGGGGAGCCTCTCTCCTGGCCTTCTTCTTTCTGTCCCAGAAATTCTTGTGAAAGCGCTGTTCTCTGAAAACAGACAAGTAAACTCCTTTTTCCTTTTTCTTGTGATGGTTCATGGTGTGACAGACATTTTATCATGTAGATGGCGAGTGTCATCGGCCACAGTGGCAGCCTACCGCAATGCAAACATATCGGGCTTGTCACTATGAATGTTTTCTAAGAGACAAATGCCCGTGGTGACCATCTTCCAGTTATTAGAGTAGTATTGCGAGAAGTCAACAGTGGAAGCCATCCAAGAAAACTGAGGTATTCAAAGCAGGCAGGAAGCCCCTTGCTCGCTTACCGCCGACCCCCTCCAGTAGGTTATAAACTGCACACCCCAGTACTGGGGGGGGTGCAGGTCATTTGCATAGTGAGCACTCAGTTACTCTGAAATTGAATGTAAGACAGCTGCTGGGCAGACGCTTATGAAGGAAGGGTATCGCCAACCACGATTGCCTCAGTGGTGTTCTGACCTCCCAGGACCTGCCCAGCCTGTCGCCAGCCCTCCCTTGGCAGCCTGCCACTGTACACCACAGGCTGGAGTGCAGATGACGCACCTTTGTGCCAGGTGCAGACAGCAACAGGAAGCCAAAGGCCAGTGAGCTGCACACCTGCTTCCCGTGTGACTCAGAAACTTCGTCAAAGGCAGACAGCTCCTTCAGCGAGGAGGGAGGAATTGGGGGTCTCAGATGCCACGGATCCCACACTCCTCCCACCCGGCCTTTATTTTACAAACATATCCAAGGCCTGCTAAGTCAGAGAAGAAGGAGAAAGATGAATAAGATAATCCTCGTTTACATTTTTTTTAAACTTTTTAGTTCGAAATAATTCCCAGGTAACAAGACATTTCAAAATTTCAAGTATAATACAAAGAACTTCCAAAGAGCCTATATTCACCAATTTTTAAGGCTCGCCACATTTTCTTGCTTTTGCCCCTTAATATTTCATTGTGTACGTCATGAGAGCAAGGATAACCTTTCACATCGCTGCGGTACAGTTATCAAGATTTGGTAGCTTCACCAGTGATACAGTCCTTTAAGTCCATATTCCAGTTTTGTCAGTTTCCCCAAGGACTTAATTAATAAGCATCATTCTGAGATTTATTTTTCTCCTGCGGTGTATTTTCTAGCACTGACTGGTTTTATAATTTCATCTGTGTTTTCTCCACTCTGTCTTGACAGCTCTAGGGATTTCACTGTGGAAAATGAGCTTCCCTCTCTGTCTGTCCCTCTCCCCTGTGGCTTATTTCTTGTTGTTCTGTTCTTTGCTTCTTTGCCATTGGAGTAGAGGCGTTTGGTTTTAGGTGTTTGTCTTTTAGATGAGAGCTCCCAATAACCAAGAATGGATACCTGGGTTCCAGGTCTCCTCAGCATAGACTTGCAGACCAAGCATGGCCTGTGCTGGGGAAAACAAAACACGTGCTGGGTGTGGAAGAAATTTGATCCTGAAAAATCTGATTACCCTTCTGTGGCTCTGGAAAAGGTTTGATTAGCATTTAACCTGAGCAGTTGCACAGTACAAATTCTTGTTGTATGTGTACATTGGGTAGGGCTGGCCGGTGGTGGAGGGAACTTCAGAGGATGGCTTGGTGATTTGAATATGGAAACATCTAAAACATTTAGATGTAAATATGGGGAATAGATCCTATTAGCTACTTAATGGGAAGAAAAATATCTGTAGGTGCAATAAAAATGACCTAGTGAAACGGAAGTTATTGCAGAACAACTCTTGCAATACTCTGTGTTCCACCCAATTCATGCATTAGTTTAAATGCATGGAAAGAAATGGCCGCATGTGAGAAAACCTCCTTCATGAAATGACCCTTGGATTTCCCCAACGATGGGATGTTAGGCAGCCACGGAGACTTGATTGATTAGAGAAATGTTTGTGGTCTATTAAGTGAAAAAAGCAGACAGTGAAATAGCATAAGCCCAATTATCTCTGCCTCCTAAGAGTGCCGTGGACTGTGGAGTGGTGCCTGAGGCAATGGGCTCTGAAGTCAAGCAGACCCAAGTCCCATGGGGGAGCGTCTTAGGCTCTCTACACCTGGGCCTCACCTATAAAATAGGAGTGATGTCACTTCCGCCCTCCTGGGGTTGTGAAAATTCAGTGAGATAATACTGCGAAATCAGTGCCCCACCTGACACCTACGTGCTTGACAAGTGTTGGCTGTTATTATTGTTATCACCGTCATCTTCATTATTACCTCTTAGGGTAGCCAGATTGGTTTTGGCACAAAGACAGGAAGGTGCCAGTCAGACAAGATTCCTACTTTTTGCAAGACCAGAGCCTGGATTTCCTTACCTCAGGCGGAGCTAATTATAGCTCCTTTGGCTGTTGTGAGGTTAAGTTACACGTACCTGGTAGGTATTCTCAGACATTCCTTTCCTCCCACTTCATGTTTCTGCCACCCTCCCTTCAGGGGTTGGTGCCAGGGCTGGAGATCTGAGGTCAACGAATTTTATAATTTTTCCAGCGTAACTGAACAATAGTCACTTACAAGACATTATTTGAAATCATTATGATACACTTATTTTGGCTAATCTGTGAATATCAACATTTCACAAACCATGCCCCACAAGTTTCAGAAACACATAGTTAAAGAAGGCAGCTTCCTTGGTCAAATATGTTGAATACTCAACCCCTTTTTGGAAAGACACGTTTTACTAGGATATGAAAGTCTCTGAGCAGTTCTGTTGTGAAGACAGACACCTGTTCATGTCTCACCCAGTTTTTGCCCCAGATTGTTTGACTGTGGGATGGACTGTTTTTGAAATGTCTTATGATACCTCAAGGATCATTAAGGTTCCATGGAGCACAGTTTGGAAAATGCTCGTGTGAACGATACCTAGTATTCTTTGAAATTGACAGTAAAGAATTTGCTTTATTCTCCTCACGTTATCCTCCATTATCCTTTGGTCGCAGAAGAATAAAGCATCAGTCAGCCTCAGAGCGACTGAGGTTAGAACTCTCATGATTTCTTCTGATTTTGTAGTTATAGGAGATTCCAAGATATATGCACAAGTACTGCCTTGACGGAATGTGATTTCTCAAGTCTTTCCAAGTATGGCGACCACACCTTGAGGGTCAGGGCTCAGTTTGAAGACGAGCATTCAGACTGGATAAACATCACCTTCTGTCCTGTGGATGACAGTAAGCCATCTTGGTTTTGATTTTGTTGTTATGTCATCATCTTGCCTTGATTTCATTTCCCCCTTGGTTGGCCCGTCAGCAGGAGTTCTTTGAGTGCCCACCAAGTGGATGGCCTTGCACAAGGAGCTCAGGGAATGTAATAAAAAGGGCTGTGGCCTTAAAGAAGTTTGTGGGAGAGATAGGACAGGATAGGCATAAAGCAATAAGATAATTAAATATAAATTTGATGACTTTAATGCCTCGAGGGTAAAAACGAGTTGGAGCCAGCGCTGTTAATGAGAAAAACTAGAAGGATTTGTGTGTTGAATTTTGGAGGAGGAAGTCAGTTTGGAATCATGACTTAAAGAAATGTGATGCAATCAGCAGAAGAATAAAGACTGATTTGAGGCAGGTGTAGAGACAGAAGGACCAGCTGGCCCAGAATGAAGGACAGAGGGACGGATACAGCTGACGGCAGATGGGTTGGGTCAGGCTGGCTGGTCGGCATTGAAACAAATATTCCCGGGTTAGAGCTGGAAGGTCATGGGGACCCACCAGAGGTCATAAAATGAACATCATTAGAACATCAGGAATTGAAAACTAATTAAACCACCAGATAGCAATTGAGAGAATAAGGAGGAGAAGAATCTCATGAACAGAACTCAAGTGCAGCCCTCCAAAGAGCAGATCGAGAGATGCATTAGAAGGATTGCCCAGGACTTCCCTGGTGGCGCAGTGGTTAAGAATCCGCCTGCCAATGCAGGGGACATGGGTTCAAGCCCTGGTCTGGGAAGATCTAGTTTCAGACTTTGTTGGAAAATGTATTTGCTGGAAAGTGGTTTAATTATATAGGTTCAACACTAAAAATAGAAATACCATCTGTTGCTTCCAACCCAACAATGGAAATAAAGAAGATTCAACCCAACAGAAAGAAAAAAAGAGGAGAGGAATTAAAAAAAAAAAAAATGGGACTCTTTACAGAAAACACAAAGTAATGTAGTTGGAATAATTACAAATATATCAAATCACAGTAAACATAAATGGACTAAACCTGATTAATGAAGGCAAAGATTAATAGATTTTTTTTTTTTTAAGAAACAAAATCCAAGAATCCTCCTTAGCCACGTCTGTCAGCATCACCTCAGCAGTGTATCACAGGGCAGAGTACTTCAGTAGCCCAGTTGGTCTGCCCAGTTACGAAAAGTAAATGTTGATGTTTTTAACATGTGAATTTTGATTGTCATTTTGCTTTGTTCTCATACTTAGCCATTATCGGACCTCCCAGAATCCAAGTAGAAGCACTTGCTAATTCTTTACATATGCGTTTCTTAGCCCCGAAAATTAAGAATGAACCTGAAACATGGAGCATGAGGAATATTTATAACTCATGGACTTATCATGTGCAATATTGGAAAAATGGCTCAGACGCAAAGGTAAGCACGGCGAATCACATGCATTGCAGATGTAAGCTCCCTCTCCTTTGCTCAATGTCGGTCGGAGGGAGGCTTTGCCAGGTGGCAGCACCTTATGGTCCAGAGCAGGGGTCTGTTGGGGACCAGCCCCAGGATCTAATGCCTGATGATCTGAGGTGGAGCTGATGTAATAATAATAGAAATAAACTGCACAATAATAGAAATGAACTGCACAATAAATAAATCATCCCAAAACCACCCCCCTGCCCCTGGTCCTTGGAAAAATTGTCTTCCACGAAACCGGTGCCTGGTACCAAAAAGGTTGGGGACCACTGGTCCAGAGGATCTCAGGCCTGGTCCTTTGAGCTCCAGAAGCTTCCCATTGTGGGGGATGGCCGGTATGTCAGGTCATGCTTCCCATTCCACAAGGGCAATGCACAGAGCAGACTTCTGGGTGCTGGTGCAGGAGCTCAGGCCTTTCTCTCCCCAAAGGGAAGTTGCCTAAGAAGGCAGAGCTGACTCAGCTGTTGGCTGGTGGAACTTGGAGTCAGCAGAGTCAGGTGATCAGTGAATGTCTACTGTTGCATGGCATGAGGCCCCAGTACACCACAGAATAGTCAAGTCCGTGTCCAGGGCAGTCCCAGCCCTGGATGAATGGTGGGTGTCACATTTTACTGGACTGACCCCACTTTTCCCCATTGCTTTCCTCCTCTTCCAGGGACAGTGCCTTTCACAACATGGGCTGGGAGTGGAAAGATCCTGTTGGAACGTTGCCCCTGCCATTGTGTGACTCTAGTCACATTCTTGACCTCAGCTTCTCAGGTCTGCAAAATGAGCATATAATCCACTTCATTAATAAAGTGGGGATAATAACCTACTTTATAGGATTGTTGAGGAATTTAATGACATAATGAAAAAAGTAAGCTTGTCCCATTACCTGAACACTGGGTATGGTCAATACGTGAGGTTCCCGTGCCCTTGTGTAGACGTGTCAAGACTATTTTCATTCATCTTTGTTCAACTCTTACACTTAGTGCTTCTGAGTTGAATGCCATCTGTGGTCCTAAACTAACTTACGTATATTTTATGTAAGTTAAGTTATGCGTATGTTATCTCCTCTGCATTAAATGTTGATTTTATCACTGATTCTCAAGCGTTTGGGAAGAAAGGGTCACCCATGCATATTGTCTGAAGAATGATGTAATTAAATTTATATCTACATACTATGTAGCCCCCCAAAAATCTCAAGTTAATCTCCCTCCCCCAAAAATGCTCTGTTGTGATCAATTCGTAACGTATATAAATGTCAGATCACTATGTTGCACACCTGAAACCAGTAAGATATTGTATATCAACTATACTTCAGTTTTTAGAAATGCTTCGTTAACTGACGCAGGGCATCTGCCTTCTTCACAGAGTAGATGATTTTGCTTATAGTCAAGGCCCCAGGATTTGTGTGCCTAGGAAGCAACACAGAAAGTTTTATGGTCACATCAAATGCAAGTGTCCCTGCCAAAGTCTGGGGTACGAAGGTGACTCCTGGAGGTTGCAGCCTACTGTGATTAAGGATCAGATTCCACAGTTACCAGGCCTGAGTGCCTCCTGCCCCAGGCATGAAATTCAAAACCCAGTTTATCTCTCTAGCTTCTTACCTAGAATATGCCCTCAGGACAGGCATATGGTTACATATTTGTGCCTTCACTCTGCCTGCAGTGTGGAAGACTTTGGTGTGACACACGGAGTGTTGGAAAGGCTGCCTGCTCCCCAGTGCCTCCCTCACTGTGCCTGCAGGGTCACCTTTACCGGTTTATACGTGCTGTAGACTCAGCGTTTGTGTTCCCTTCCCCCTCTCCCCACCCCACCCACACTCCCCTGCAAATTCATACTTTGAAACCTAATCCCGAATGTGATGGTAGTAGGACGCGGAGCCTTTGAGAGGTGATTAGGTCATAAAGGTGGAGCCCTCGTGAATGGGATTAGTGCCCTTATAAAGGAGGCCCCAGAGAGCTCCCTTGCCCCTTCCACCATGTGAGGACTCCTGAGAAGACCCAGCTATGGACCAGGAAGCAGGCCCTCCTCAGACACCAGATCTGCCAGTGCCTTGACCTTGGACTTCCCAGCCTCCAAAACCGTGGGAAGTAAATGTTGATAAACCACCCAGTCATTGGTATTGACTGGTACAATACCAGGTTCTTTCAGGTACAGCAGCCTGAAAGAAATAAGATTAAATGGTTCCCCTTTAGAATGCAGGTGTCTCTGAGAGAGTGCCATATTAGGTCGCCGAGCTAAGAGCATTAAAAGCTTTTAGAAATTCTTTCTTCCTGATGGGAGAAAGTGGGAAAAAATCAGAAGTTGCCCAGAAGCGAAAAAAGGCTAGAAAAGCCCTCACATCCGTGCCACCCTCTTCCATGTATGCTTCTGACGTGTCAACCTCTGAGTTTAGCCTTGAAAAAAATGCATTGTAAGGTTTTAGAAATATTGGGTTCCTGGAAATGAAAGCCAGGGGTTTTTTGTTTTTATTTCTGCTTTTAATGATTAGAAGTTATACTGTACTCTTCATGTTTTCTATTGGTAAAATCCAATTCTCGCCTTCAGTGAGCTTAGCTTCTTATACAATAAAGGAATCAAGCTGTCAGCAGGCCCAGCCCCCAAAGAAAAGTAACCAATTACTAAAGTAAAAACAGAGTCTGTGCTCACTTTCTATTGCAGCTCCTATTCACGTAACAGATTTTTCATAAGGCCCTTCGGTGAGGAAATTGTAACCATGCTGGAAATACAGGCAGTATGTACTCTTTGAATTCCCTTGATTTTGCTGTAAACTATTTTGGTTTCTCAAATTCAGAAATACATCATCAATTATGATATATTTAAATTAAACTAAGATGAGTCTGGGACGCCCCCACCAGAGTTAGGCTGAGGGGCGTGCCCTCGAGGGGAGTCGAGCCGCTTGGGGGCGGGCAGCTCAGGTTCGTGAATGGAGAAGTGATTCAGGGGAGACCCCCAGGCAGCCTTGTCAGGAACATGCTCTGGACTTAGAAAATCACACTGAGTCTTACTGTAGATGACCGGTGTGTTCATTTGCCAGGGCTGCTTTAACAAAGTACTGTAAACTGGGTGGATGAAACAACAGAAATGTATTGTCTCAAGGTTCTAGAGGCTGGAAGTCCAAGATCAAAGTGTCAGCAGGATTGGTTCCTTCTAAGGACCATGAGGAAGGATCTGTTCCAGGCCTCTCGCCCAGCTTCTGGTGGGTGCTGGCAATCTTTGGGTCCTTAGTATATAGAGGCATCACCCCAATCCCTGCCTCATCCTTACGTGGCATTCTGTGTGTCTAAATTTTCTCGTTATAAGGACACCAGTCGTATTGGATTGGGGCCCACGCTAATGACCTCATTTATGTTGATTACATCCACAAAGACCCTCTATCCAACCAAGTCACTTTTGAAGGTACTAGGGGTTAGGACTTCAACATCGAATTTGGGAGGGGCGAAATTCAACCCATACAACTGGTTTATTTTTTTTAAAAAAGGAAGTGGGATGGCTTGTGTGTCATTTCAACTGGAGAATTCAGGGCATGAGGTGGTTTGGCAGGACCATGGTCAGTCCTTGCCCTGCCCACCCCGACCTCAGAATGGTCTCCGGGGCCCCTGAGATGACCCAGGTGGAGCGCCTGCTTCCTTCATCCTCCTATTTTGAGCCTGAAGGAAAGATTATAACGAGTAAGTGGGGCGGGGAGGCGGGGGAGAATAGATGATGTCCCTTCACTGCTGAGGCATGTTCTTATTTTTGTCTCTGTTACTAGTTTCCAGTTACTGGTCAGTATGACTTCGAGGTCCTCCGAAATCTTGAGTCACAGACAACTTACTGTGTTCAAGTTCGAGGGTTTCTTCCTGATCGGAACAAAACCGGGGAGTGGAGTGAGCCTGTCTGTGAGCAAACAACCGCTGACGGTGAGTCTCGAGATGCACCGTCTACAGTTCTGTCTCCTCTGAGCATCTTTTTCCTGAAGGGAGGGCACCATGCAGCTTGTGGGATATTAGCCCCCCGACCAGGGATCAAACCCACGCCCCCTAAAGTGGAAGCACAGAGTCCTAACCCCTGGACCTCCAGGGAAGTCCCTCCTCTGAGCATCTTAAGTAGCTTTAGAGACTCCCCGGGAGTGTGAGGGCCGGAAGGCTCCTTAGAGATCGTCATCCAGCTCAAACTCCCACCCAGTTCAGCCGCGACTGACCGCCTCATGCTGGGAAGGAGACCCCACCTTCTGAGGCAGCTCGTTCACTCCTAGACCAAAGGGATGGATGGGAGATCCTTCCGTCCGGGGAGCTGAGGTCTCCCTCCACGCGTCCGCCTCCAGTGTGCTCGTTCTGTCCTCTTGGGCTCCCTGAAGCAAGTCTCAGTCCTCCCAAGCCCACCCAGCCAAGGTCGAGCCCTGACACCCCCCGCCAGAAGCCTTTCCTTCCGAGGCTGCGCATCTCCAGTTCCTTCAGGCACGTGATGGGAAGAGTTTGGAAACCCCTTCACTGTCCTCAGCAAGCTGGTTTTAGGGTTCCTCGTGAATTCAGGACCTCAACACAGTCCCCCACATATGATGTGTACCGCAGTGTCTAGCAGAGTGCCTCCACGCTTGGTGTTTCTTAAAAAAAAAAAAAACATGGGGAAGGAGGAAGGGAAGGAGGAAAAGAGGGAGGGGGAGGGTACCAGTTGGCCTAGACACTGAGTAATTTTGTACGGATGCATTGCATTGGCGTACAGAATGATAAAAACTTGTGGCCTAGATGTCTGTGTACAAACGTCAGGCCCTTTGGGGCCTTTTTGTCACTTAAAGATGTCCAGAGGTTCCGCCAGCTCAGACCACAAAAGGATGCATACATGCAGGTCTGCTCCTGACCATTTTCATTTACGGAGGCCCTCCTGGAAGCAAGGTGCTGATCTGGGGGCTACAGAAGTACAAAGGAGCGTAATGAAGAATTCCCTCCAGAGAGAGAGTAAAACTTTTCATCTTCTGTGTCACTGCCATTCTGAGGCAATTGCAGTGCTGCCGCCACAGTGATTCATCATTTCAGCTTATCAAGTTCTTCGTGAATGTTGGTTTTTGCCATTGAACATATTTCTCTCCCTGTTTTGCTTTGTCTCATCAACTGATTTGCTGGTAGGAGGTTCAGGATCCTTACCAGTTCGTTGTTTAAACTGTTGGTGTGTCTAGGATATACCTCCCTCTAGACCGCCTAACTAGTTGCTTACTGGTCACCAATCCATCTGAATCTAGTGGACTATTATGTAAGCTATTTGGTTTTACTGTCCACAAAGTCACCATGTAAGACTTTGGCAAATATGACCTGAAATTGACACCCAGTGCCAAGTGCCGCAACTGTCACAACCGTGTCCCATGAGTGGTTATGGGATATTTCTCAAAACAAGAGCCCGGTAGTCAGATGTGCTTGGAAATGATGGTACGCCGCATTTCTCTCTCAGAAAAGTCACCCTATATATTAGCATTTTTAGCATATTTGATCTTTCAACATCTTTTTTGAGGATGAGCATTCCAAGGAAAACAGCTTGGGAAAAAACAGCCCATAATGTGCCGTAATTTACCAACAAGTAACCCTATCCAAAAACAGGAAAGGCAGCCGCTTTGAGCCAATTTCTTCTCGGTGGCCTCATGTCATTATTTTTTGTGATTGTCCTTATCTTTCTTAAGTATTTGTAATTAGCCACTTAACCATCCATTCCAGAATGTCTGTATTTTTTTCTGGATATCACATCCAGCTTTCCAGCCTGGAGTTTCCTGAATCTTGTTGTTGGGTTTTTTCCCTTCGTTTTGTAAATGCACGAATTACTTGCCTGAATCTAGGAATCTTTCACCTCACCCAGGCACGTGATCTTTTCAGTGCCATCCGAAGCTGTTCTCCAATCATATTAAGCACATTTTCTCAGGAATGCAGAGCCATATAGAAGATGGAAAGTCTTGCTGTCTCTCTGGAGGGAATTCTCTGTCAGTCTCCTTTCTTTTTCTGTAGTTCCCTGTCCAGTGCCACGCCTCTATCTGAGGCTGAGTCGACCTGCCTGTGTTCCTCCTGCCATGGCTAAGCCTCTCAACAGCACCGTTAAATAACGAGAGCTTATCTTTTTATTCCTTTCATGAATCATTTGTGCTTGAATCAGAATTCTGTGCTTTGGGGATCCTCATCCAGCTTGAATCCCTAGAATCCCTGACCTTGGAATCACCCCTCTTTCCTCTAAACACCTGCCAACTGCTTTCCCCAAGCCTGAGTACATGCCCGGTTGTCCTGCGTCCCGTCCTTCCCTGCTGTGAACTCCAACGTAATGAGTGGTGTGGGGCGCATCCTGAACTGCCTGATGCCTTGGCCGCCTCGTCTGCAAAATGAGGGGAATCAAAGGGTGTCACCCAGGACAGCGCCAGGCACAGGGTGAGCCCACAATATGGGTTCAATGTCATTACCGTTATTAATAAAGACGTTATTAAAATCATGCATTTAAATATTCCTTAAGGTTTATGTCATGAAACATGGCATGAGGCACACACTTTTACCGAAAAGAGAACTATTTCAAATATTTCGTGACTCTTAAGTGATCACCTATTAACTGACAAAATCCAAACTTTTCTTTTTTTTTTTCTTTTCGGTACGCGGGCCTCTCACTGTCGTGGCCTCTCCCGTTGCGGAGCACAGGCTCCAGACGCACAGGCCCAGCGGCCATGGCTCACGGGCCCAGCCGCTCCGCAGCATGGGGGATCCTCCCGGACCAGGGCACGAACCTGTGTCCCCTGCATCGGCAGGCGGACTCTCAACCACTGCGCCACCAGGGAAGCCCCCAAACATTTTTTAAAAGAAAAGGAAAAGTAGGGCTTCCCTGGTGGCTCAGTGGTTAAGAATCCGCCTGCCAATGCAGGGGACACAGGTTCGGTCCCTGGTCCGGGAAGATCTCACATGCCACGGAGCAACTAAGCCCATGTGCCACAACTACTGAGCCTGTGCTCTAGAGCCCGCGTGCCACAACTACTGAACCCACGTGCCACAACTACTGAGCCCACGTGCCACAACTACTGAAGCCCGAGTGCCTAGAGCCCGTGCTCCGCAGCAAGAGAAACCACCGCAATGAGAAGCCTGCGCACCGCAAGGAAGAGTAGCCCCCGCTCATCGCAACTAGAGAAAACCCGCGTGCAGCAACGAAGACCCAACGCAGCCAAAAATAAATAAATAAATAATTTTTTTAAAAAAAGGAAAGGAAAAGTATAGCCCACTGAAAATCTGCTTTTGTCAAACATCATTTTAGGTTTTTTTAAACATAGTTCTCTCATTTAAACCTCACAAGTTTTCAATGAGAGCATTGAAAGGCTCTTCTCCCCTTTCAGAGACAGAAGATGAAGGTCCAGAGAGGTGAAGTAACTTGCCGAAAGTTGCTCAGCTAGTAAATGACAGGAAGGAAGTAATATCTAAGCCCACTGCCTACAGATTAATCCCATAGGTAAGCAAAGGCACGATTTCCCTGTGAAACAGAAAGGGAGTCCACCTGACAGCATGATCAGACAGACTGAAACAAGTTAGAGAGCCTTATATAGAGGGTGTTGATCACTAGATTCTCCCACAATTCACAGCCTGTGTAAAACAGTGTCTGCTCTCCTTCCCCATTTCCCCCTCTTGGTGAGTCACAAAAGCATCCTTTGAATTTTGTCACCATCAACCAGGTGTGCCTGTGGAATGTCCTTGTCTAAGATGCTCAAATGTCTGGGTTGGAGACCCAAGGAGACCCAGGCACTGTCCCCCAGGGGTTCATCATCGTGTCACCAACCATGCCAGGGTAGGTCCCACTGGAACTCTTAGACGGGGGCTCGCTCCTTCCCGATGATGACATTTCAAAGAAATGGCCTTCAGGTCCTTGAGAAAGACGCTCCTTGGTTGTAGGAGATACATGTAGGTCCCAAAGGGACAGAGGAAAGATTTACAGTCCCGAGCTTTTTGTGAAAATGCACTAAGAAAGGAAGGTCAAGAGTTGGCAGAACAAAGGTGAATTCCTTTGGTAGCCTTGAGTTTTTCCAGAGAGGAGCTCAAGGGGGTGCTGGGCGGTCCCAGAGCTCAGCCTTGGGCTGCTGGCGACCACACTGTTGGGGGAGGTCTCTGAGTGCAGGGCATCAGGTGGGGTCATCTGTGCAGTTCTCAGTTCAGAACGCTGTAGCGCGTGTGTTTCACCGGGGCTCTGGGGCCCAGGGAGTCGTGTTTTCTGCTTCAAGGCAGAAGAGCTTTATCCCCACCAGGGAGCTGATTGCTACCCTGTGAGTAGGTAAAGTGGGTCAGAGTTCTTGCGGCCGCTGCTTTTGTGTGTGTACCAGCAATCATGCCAGAAACCCAGCTTGGAGGAAGACAGGAAAGGGTGAGACTTGAAAACCTCTGGATCCTCGAACAGCTGCTGGGTTTCCTCCTCACGCCTTCCGAGACAAACGTGTGGGTCCCCCCAACGGTCAGGGGTTACCATTGGATTGTGATGGTGAAAATAGTGTTTCGGTCACTGTCAGCCAATCTGTGCCTGACAAGAACATGACCCAGCCCGTTGTCCCTGCAGAAATCGCCCCCACCTGGATCGTGGCCGGGGTCCTGGGAGCCTCGGTGTGCACCGCCCTCCTGACGCTCACTGGCTGCTTCGTCTTGCTGCGGTGCGTTTACAGGAAGGCCAAGCATGCCATCCCCCCGAGGAATTCTCTTCCACAGCACCTGAAAGAGGTAGGTAGCAGGATGGAGCCAGGTGTGGATTCGGAAACGCTGACCAGAAGTTGTCCTTCTAAGTCAGGGCCGCCTAACTCAGCACAGCGTGGTTTCCTGGAGAATGACACGCGCCTTGCACGCTGGTGCCATCCCTGGTGCCACTCCAGGGAAGTCTGAGCTCATGGAACCGCCCTACGGGAGGGGGTAAAGGTTTGTTTTCCGAATCCCGTCCTCCAACCTGGACGTTGTTCCTTCTCCGACCTTCCCTTCCCCGAGCCCCAAGTCATCAGGGAGCAAAGGTGATGGTCCTGGGACAGGAAGAGATAAAGCAGAGCTCGGAGCAGAAAAGATGAGAGAGGGAAAACTGTAGGCTGAGTGCCCGCGAACAGCCATGGGCAGAGGATGGGGGGAGGGGCAAGAGCGGTTCCAGCTGTGGGGCATCTGAGAGCGACTGGAATTACGGGACGTGTGTCCGAGACTTTAGGAAAGCAATTTTTTTTTTTTTCAAGAAAGCTGTTTTCAAAAGGTTTGGGAAGAAGAAAGGATGTACCTGGATAGAGACTGTAGGACGGAAGTGACCTAAAGAAATGAAATCATCCTGCCTGTACTCTCACACTTAGAAATGAAAATGTGCCAGGCTCAGCCCCAAATGATCCTGTCTTTGGTCTCATTCCCCAGGAAACAGACTCTAAAATGGAGATTTGCATTCAGAAGTCTTAGTGGAGCTAGCCTTGTGAGTAACACCTCTGCGGGAGAGAGGGCAGCAGGATGGGATGAGGGATACGATGCCAGTCCTGAAGGGGCTGTGGTAGAGATGTCCAGGGCTGAGGCTAGAGGGCCCGCGGGCCCACATTACCCTTGGGCTGGGTGTGGGTGCCCCCAGGAAGGAGGTGTAACTAGATGTGGCAGCTCCTTCAGCCCCGGGAACCTTGGGGGAGACGCTCAGTGGGGAGGCAGCCCCACTCCCAGCAGCCAGGGGAGCAAGTTCCTCCTTCCTGAAGGGCATCTGGGTGGCGCATTGCAGCGTCCACTCCAGCCCACCCCATAAACCACCGGGGCCCACGGGCGCAGCTTCTCGAGGAGCTAAGTCGATCTCTTAGCTTACAAGAGGAAGGTTAACGGAACAGGGTCCAGCCCCATCACTGCAGCTGGTCCCACGGGCACAAGTAACACCCGCTGCTCGGCTCTCCCTTCTAGAGGCCCCTCTCCCCTGACCAGCCGCTGCTGACATAGGCTACTGACCTGATGGGGTGACTCAGACCCTCCGCTCTGCGAGGACTGAGCCCCTGGTCACAGGACACCAGGGATCTGGGCACTTGTGCTTATCCACTTGCCGTCAGAATTGGGCAGGGGAAGTCCCAATACCATGAGATGCCCCATCACCCAGCTGGGTGCTCCCATCACGTAGCAGCAGCCTTTTCTCCTCCTTATGACCCGTGTGGCGACTCCTTTCCTTGCTGGCTAGTTTCTCGGCACAAGGATCCTGGCATGACGAGGTGGCAGCTATCACTTAAAGTTCGATGGGATCCCTACTGTGTCTCCTGGTGGAAACGTCCCCCACTGGGATAGTAACTGTTTTAGGCTTTGAGACCAAGATTGAGATATTATGTAGATACTTACGTAACCACTTAAATGGCGTCACTTACAACTCTAAAACCGTGCCTAACTCCTGAGCCGTACAAAGAAACCCGCTTTCGGCCCCTGGCCATAGCCTGCTGACCCCTGCTCTGAGCTCACAGAGCCTAAGATTGCGTGGATACCAGTTCCCCAAGTGGGTCAGCGGGAGTGATGGCAGGCAGGGCCACTCCTACTTCTACCCCTTGGTCCCTGAGCCCCTGTACTCTACTTCTTGGGGACACACTATCACACACTGTCATTGATTCTCAGTGCGTGCCCAGTGCTGGAGGACGATGGCCGGTCCTCACAGGGCACCGTCTCCAAGCTGGTACCACTCCCAGTCCCCCCCTCCCCCCGTACCTTCAGCGGGCCAGCCGTCGTCCTTCCAGGCTGGCAGACGCTGGGTGGGTGGCCCCGCATGCGATACCATCAGGGTATTGCACTCCTGGCCTCCTCTGCTGTCATGGGGTCCCATGGCCTGACATGATGTAATGTGAGGTCTGTGTCAGTCAGCACGGGCCACCATAACAGAATTACCACACGCTAGGCGGCTTAAACCGCAGACACGTATTGTCTCAAGTTCCTGGAAGCTGGAAGCCCAAGATGCAGGTGTCAGCAGGGTCAGTTCCTTTCAAGGGCTGTGAGGGAAAAGCCGTTCCCGGTCGTTCCCCAGGCTGCTGGTGGCTGCTGGCAACCTCTGGTTCCTTAGTTTGTAGAAGCGCCCCCCCATCTCACCTTCATCGCCACATGGCGTTCTCCCATCTGTGTCCAGATCTCCTTAGATCAGATCAGGGCCCACCCTAATGAGCTCCCTTAACTTGAGTACCTCTGTAAAGACCTATCTCCAAATAAAGTCACATTCTGAGGCATGGACTCTGGAAGGGGCACCAGTGTACTCTGGCTGGAGTTGACACCTGTTTCGGGAATGATCGGCTGTCCCTATCCTGCAGGGCCGTGGCTGGCACTGCTGAGGCCTGACAGAGCTCCACTGGCAGAGGGCCCCGCTCTGGGTCTCGGAGTTCATATGTGGTCCAGAGACCTCCCCACCTGGAGCTGCTCCCACAGTCCATCCACGCGCCTCTTTCCGGACTCCCTTGTGCTGGCCTTCCAGTCTCCCTTCCTCTGGCCCCTGACCACCAGCCTCGCCGTCGGCCCCTGCCTCGGATTCCATGAGTACCTGATCTTGGACCACTTTTCTTTCCACACAAAGGGGATGACCAGATGCACGGCCCGGAGCTCTGCCTATTGGGAGCTTCCCCCCCACTGCCATCAGGGCCCCCAGTTGGGGCTCCAGTGCAGCTGTGGGCCATCTTTGGTTTGTGCCCGTGTGCCACGCTGACCTCCCTGTGAGCCACGTTTGACCTCTTCCCGCTTCTCCTGGTCATGAGGACCCATCCCCCGGCGCGGTCATGGTGTGAACAGAGGCAGATGTACTGGTGCAGCAGGGGTAGATGCAGGGGAGGCCGGGCCGCCTGCACGCGTGCCCTCTGACCCCACCTCAGGACCTGGTGGGTCTGACAGGCCTCGTGAGGGTCACTTCTAGGTGGCACGGTCACCTGGTGTCCTGTGGCCCAAGGCTCTGTCTCTCCCAAGTCCCCATGGCCAATACTCCCGGAGCTGTTTTCAAACAGCGTATAATTCTCGGCTGCAGGTGGCCAGCCTGGCCTCAGAACTGTAGTGGCCACACAGTGACGCTCCTCTTGGGATTTGCCATAAACTCCACTCAGCCTCTTTTCCCACCGCAGACCCTCCAAGGATCTGCCGGGTCTCACGGCCTCTTCATGTTCACTGGGTTCAGCTGAGATGTCACTGGGAGGTGAGGCCAGGCCTCCGTACCCCAGCATCAGCCGGCGTGAGGTGTGGCTAGGACGGCTTGCTCCAAAGCCCGTACCCTCTTGGGGGCCCTTTCCTGCTCCAGGCCCCCCTCAGAGCCGGCAGCCTTCTGTATCACTCACACCAGGAGCCATATTCCTGGTGTGGAATGTGCTGCCCCCCCAGAACCCAGAGGCCCACCTCGCATCTTGCTTCCCTGGCAGGGGTGGCGGGTAAGACACAATAACGGTCCCTTCCTTTGGAGAGGATGTCCTGGCATTCCCTATTCCGTGGGATCCCTAAAACTGATGTGACAGGCCCCTGACTCTTCACAGGGTGACTCCCCCACCCTCTGGAGTGCGTCTCTTAGGGAGGCCTTGCCACTTCTTGCTTTCCTGGGCCTGTTAATGTGTTGTCGTGGTAGCTGACGTCGGGCCTTTGTTCCCACACCAGCCAGTCCATTGTCCGGGCTGCCCCTGGGAAGGACTCGTACAAGGCAGCTCCCTTCTGCGGAGGGCAGTTCCTGGACAGGGACTTGGCTGGGAGCTGTTTCAGCTCCAGTGAACAAGTGTGGGCAGCACAGCTCCTGACATGGATAGAATGTGGACCGCGTGACTGTAGGCAAGAGACTCAGAGCGGCCAGAACCTCCTAACGAGAGTGCCAGCGAGACTGCAGCAGCAGCAGGATGAGACGCGCATCTTCTAGAGGTGCACTTCTGAGAAGCCTGTTCGCAGCAGGAAGGACACACGGGCGGGCCCTTCGCTCAGCGTAGGAGGTGCTCTGTACGTGGGGAGCCGAGAGGAAGCCAAACTGTGTACCTGCTTTTTGCTTCTGGCTTCACCATCAGAGGGGCTCATCAGACAGGAAAGGACAGATGGGACAGTGTGGGACCAGGCGAACCGAAGCCAGAGGCAAGTTTAATTAAGGGGTCAGATGGCAGGAGCTCTGGCCTCCCAGGCTGGAAGACTTGGCAGGCTTGACTGTGGGCCAGTGAGAAATATGGGTGGGCGGGGGAGGCTGGAGAGGGGCCAGCGGAGTGAGGGCGAAGGAAGCACCAGGAACCCATGAGCAGATCAGGGTCCTCAGATCATGAAATTCTCCAGTTTGACTCAAAATGCAGAGAATTCATTAACCCTGGCCCAGAGGCTAATTTTGAGTTGAGGGAGATTTGCTGGGGATGGAGACGTTTAGCTGAAAAAGCCATAGGGAGGTTTACCCACCGCGGATACTCTGAGCCTGCCACCAGCCTGCTCTTCGCTTTCTTGACATTTAGCGCGTCTTGCTTTGTCCTCTCCTCTCCTGTCTCCCAGGAGAGTCAGGGGTAGCTTCCAGTGTGTTCCCGTGGCTCTACTGGACCCGAGCCTTTGGGGAGGTCCCTCCTCTCCGCAGCTACCGCCTTTGCACAACGGACCTGGGCGAAATTCCTGACCCCTGCCTTTCCCTTCGGTTGGCTGGTGGGGGTGGGGGAGGGTAGAATTTAGGTTAAGTCATCTCCCAGGGCTGAGGTATGGAAGTTACTTTCAGAAGGCTTAACTGATCCCTTAAAGGTGGAACCAACTGAGGGGAAGAAGTTAAAAATGAATGCCACGCTTTAAGGAATGTTTCTGCACCTCGTCCTGAAGATTTAAGAGCCTCGGTGAACCTACAAGGATGAAAAGCGGAGAATGTGCGCTCGGCAGATATTTCAGGAAACGTACATGGGCATCTTCACGGTTGAAGTGTTGGAGCGACAAGGACGATTAGACTCTGGTTCCTGTCTGTAACTAGCCCGTCTGCTGGAAGGGACACACCATGAGTCATCATTCGTAAAACGGGCTAGATGGAAACAAAGCACATAGATTTTAAATTTGCTAGTAGCCACAGTTATTTTTAAAGTAAAAAGGAACAGAGGAAATTAATATTAATAATACATTTTATGCAACCCAATATATCCCAAATATCATTTCAGTATGCACTCAATTATTTTTTTCAATTGTTGAAATATTTACATTCTCTTTTTCATACGAAGTCTTCAAAATCAGGTATGTGTTTTACACCTCCAGCACACGTAGATCCAGACCGGCCAGGTTTCAAGTGGCTGGTGGCTGCCACACTGGACGCCACGGAGCTGGCTGAAACAGAGGGACACACAGGCTGCTGGGGAGCACCAAAGAGGGCCCCCAGCTCAGCCTGAGGACGCACAGGAGACTAGCTGTTATTCCAAGACACATCTACGCCGTGCTCACAGCATCCCAGCTTCCTAGAGGCACGGATGCCCAGGTGGCATCAGCCCCACAGCTCTGGGACCATCCTAATTCTCCCTCTGGGTTTACAAGAGGAGCTCTCAGAGGGGGACCTGTGATCACTCAGCAAATGAGATGCGGGTTTATTGTCGCATTTTCTAAATTGTGGTAAAATACACATAACATACAATTTACCACCTGACCCACTTTTAAGCGTCCAGTTCAGCGGTATTAAGTACATTAACATTGTTGTGCGACCATCACCACCTTCCAGTCACAGGACTCCGTTCATCTTGCAAGGCAGAAACTGTATCCGATAAACAAACCTCCCCATCTCCCTTCTGCCCCTGGCCCCGGCCACCACCATCACTTTCTGTCTGTGAATTTGCCTAGTCTAGGTACCGCGTGTAAGTGGAATCACGCACCATTTGTCCTTTTCTGTCTGGCATATTTCACTTAGCGTAAGGTTCACCCATGTTGTAACATGTATCAGCTTCGTTACATTTTGAGGCAGAAAATATTCTGTTGTATGGCTAGACCACGTTCTGTTTATCCAGTCCTCCATGGATGGGCCCTTGGACCGCTTCCATCTTTGTCTATTGTGAATAATGTTGCTCTGAAGACGGGTATATATATATATATATATATATATATATAGAGAGAGAGAGAGAGAGAGAGAGAGAGAGAGAGCTGAGGCCCTGCTTTCAGTTCTTATGGGTGTATACCCAGAAGTGGAATTGCTGGATCATATGGTAATTGTCCCATTTTTAAAACAGCGTTTTCCAGCCAGGAGTTCTGTATAGAACTGTGAGCCCAGAAAAAGAAATGGGGAAATTTGATAAGTAACTCTTTTTTTTCTCTTGCAGTTTCTGAACCACCCTCATCACAGCACACTTCTCTTTTTCTCCTTCCCACTGTCTGACGAGAATGAAGTTTTTGACAAACTGAGCGTCATCACAGAAGTGTGTGAAAGCCACAAGCCGAACCTTGGGGCGGGCTGCAGCCTTAGGACCTTGTCTGGGCAGGGGTCCTCTGAGCTGGCCTCCAAGGAGGAAACACACTCAGCCGGGCACAGCGACCCCCTCCTTCTCACGCCTGCCTCTGAGGGTGATCAGAGCAACCGACAAACAAGGGCTGAGACCAGCTGAGTAACCCCCAGATTGAGAACCTCAGACACTGGGACAACGTCCACACCACCAAGGAGCTGGATTTTAAAGGCTTACTTGGCACAAATACTCCATCTTGGGAACTAGCCACCTTATAAAGGCCTTAATGATTTGAAAAAATAGTTAGCCACTGAAGGTGTGATTTTCAGCCTCATGTGCTCACTCAATATAAAAAAGTTCCAGGGAATTGCCTGGTGGTCCAGTAGTTAGGATTCGATACTCTCACTGCTGGGGCCTGGGTTCAATCCCTGGTTGGGGAACTAAGATCCCACAAGCCACACGGCCCAACAAACAAAACGAAAAACAAGTGTTAAATGGTGAGAAACAAAAATATTTAAAATGAGGAATAAAAACCAAGATGCTGTAAAACCTGACCAGAGTGCCGATAGACTGATGTGAAAAATGGCCTCGACTCAAAAGTAACCGTCAGCAAACACTGTACATGTACAGAGCACAGACTTTGTGGATTCTCAGGGACACTTCGACTGGATTTATTTTTCTATGCGGACACATTTTATGTATATAATGCTGGTGCTCAATTAAAGTCTTATTCTCCGTTTAATCCGTGTGCGTTCGTTTAATGACACTACATCTGTGTGATTGTCAGAGTCAACCAGGCTCTCGTGTGCCATCTTTAATGTTCATTGATTCAGCGGGTGTTCCTCAGTCCCTGCCTGCTGTCAGCCAGGGACTGTGCCAGGCGCAGGGGCCCGACAGCATCTGGGAAGCTTCAGAGAATAGAAGGCCCTGGGCTTTGAATTCTACCTCGGACACTTATTAGCCTGTAACCTCTCAGTTTCCTCATCTGTACCTGGGGATGTAAGGATTAGTGACACTTGGTGAAAAATGCCCACCCCAGTGCCAGCACATAGCAGTCACTCAATAAACGGTAGCTGGCCTTACCAGCTACATAATCTCATGGGTGTGACTGACTTCACAAACCTCGGTCAGCAACAAATGTCCTAGCAGACAAATAAAGCAGATTCATCAAAAGTCCCCAGAATAGAAAAACCGCTATTTGAAATAATTTGACATTTTTTAAAAGAGACAACATGGGGGAAAAGGTCAGAAGTTTGTTGACCCATTCAGTATTTTTAAATTTCTTTCAATAATGTGAAGGAGAGATCACCATGTTTTGGGTTCTTAGCGCCCCTGATTGTAATCTGGGGCTAGTCTTATGACAAGGGAGAAATTAATTCTCTTCCGCAGTTCAGCTCTTCCTCCCTGAAGGAGGTGTGACGGGAGGGCTGTCAAGTTGTACACGTGTAGATGCACCTGACTTGGGAGAGAAGGAAAGGAGATACCCCGTTATTCATCCAGTCCCTGCCTAAACCCCTCTTCATATGTTTGAGGAATCTCCATCTTCGCAAGTGTGAAGGGACTCAAAATGCCACCTGCCCATTTCCAGCCTTTTTTTTGGCGGTACGCGGGCCTCTCACTGCTGCGGCCTCTCCTGTTGCGGAGCACAGGCTCCGGACGCGCAGGCTCAGCGGCCATGGCTCACGGGCCCAGCCGCTCCGTGGCATGTGGGATCCTCCCAGACTGGGGCACGAACCCGCGTCCCCTGCATCGGCAGGCGGACTCCCAACCACTGTGCCGCCAGGGAAGCCCCTCCAGCCCTTTTTAAGGGCTCAAAATGCCACCTGCTCTTTTCCAGCCCCCTTGCTGCTGGACTATAGGCACACAACCGGGGCTCCAGCCCAGCTTTCAGTTGGAAGATGGGGAGGTGGGTGCAGGGCAGCAGTAGAGGCAGGGGTTCTGGTAGAAGCATCCAGTAGCCAGGGGGAACTAGCATCAGCCACAGACTAGGTCTGATTTGGACATTGTTCCTGCCTGCGTCCTCCCGAGGCTCTTCCTCCAACCCTTCCTGAGATGCTGTGAGCTCCCCAAGATCAGGTTGAGACACTCGCTTCCTGCTTCTATCAGCCAGAGTCAGTTTCCAGTGGTTGCAAACTAAAACCCCGAGCAGGCCTCCAAAAGCAAAACAGAGTGGATGTGGATCTCCCAGTCCTAAAAGCCCACCCAGGCGGGCACAGGAGTAAGACAGGAGTGAGTCATCACATCTCTGCATGATTCCCCAGCAGAGGGATTTTTAGCAACACCTGTCCCCCAGGGCTGGGAGATCCTGGAGGCCTTCGGGGGACCAGCTGAAGCCTGAGAATGACTAGCTGGAGACTGCAGGTGTAACAACCTCCTACCAAGAGTGGGAGACACGGTGCGGCTAGGACGGGGGCGAGGAAAGGCACAGGCCCTCCAGGGCCGGGAGCTGACCCGAGGTGCTGCCCTGGCCCGCCCCATATTTTGTGTTGTGGGAGTGGAATCAGAGGCATCTCAGCCACCAGGGTCTCTAGCCACACTGAGAGATGCACTGTCCACTGTCTGAGTGCCTCCCCCGCTCCCGCGGCATACATCCCCAACTCCCACCACTGATGGATGTTTGCTGAGGTCTCCCTCGTATTCTATCCTCCTCATGACTCCGTGTGTCTCTTGATCGCCTCTTTAATGATGAAATCTGCTCATGTCTCTGCACGATGAATAAGAAGGAGACATGTCTACCATTTGGCCCCCACGATGTCAGCAGTCTTAGGGAACTACATCTAGACTTCCTTGTCCTGCAGGATGGCAATTTCCCTGACCCTCAGATGAAGTCAACTAAAATGCTGGATGTTATGTTTAAAAAAACAACACTTCAGATGTTTCCTAGCAAGGAAGGAAGGAATATTCAGAGGCCGAAACCTAGAGAAGTTTGTCAAGTACCACCTTTCACCTTGAGGGCATTTGACAAACCCTGTAGATGTCAGCCCCTCACAAGGACTCAGGAGACGGAAGACAAAGCTCTGGGCTCACTCAAGGTGGGGCGTAAAGGAGGCCTCCCCATAAATCTGATATCCCAACGAGCGTCCGCTACCCTGTAGAAGGTGAACCAGGAATAAGTGAATCCCATCCCACCCTTATATCAGTTTCCTGTGGCTGCCATAATAACGTGTCACAAAATTTGTGACTTAAAGCAACAGAAACTTATTCTCTCACAGTTCTGGACTTCAGAAGTCCAAAATCAGTAACACTAGGCTGAATTTAATGCGTCGAAAAAGTCTTCAGAGTTTCTACGGGACAACCTGTTCCCGCCTCATCCAAATGCCGGCATTCCTTGGCTTGCGGCAGCCTCACTCTGATCTCTGTCCCATAATCATATCACCTGCTCTTCCTCTGTATGTGTGTCTCCCTCTGCCTCTCTCTGATAGAGACACTTGTGATTGCATTTAAGGCCCCCACAGATAATTATCCGGGATCACTTACCCAACTCAAGATCCTTAATTTAATCGCATCTGCAAAGACCCTTTTCCCAAATAAGGTCATATTCACAGATGCCAGAGACTAGGACCTGGTACTTTTGAGGGTCATTATTCAGCCTACTACACACCCTCGCCAGGGACTACAAGCGAACCTTTTTGGTTTCGGTTTTATTTCTGAGTGGAGAGGCAAGATAGTATCTTTCCTGAGAAGTTACAATCTCAAAACTAGGTTTGTAGCCCCAAATCACACTTTCTGGATGGTCAAATAAAACTTCAGCATTGGGCTTCCCTGGTGGCACAGTGGTTGAGAGTCCGCCTGCCGATGCAGGGGACACAGGTTCATGCCCCAGTCCGGGAAGATCCCACATGCCGCGGAGTGGCTGGGCCCGTGAGCCATGGCCGCTGGGCCTGTGTGTCCGGAGCCTGTGCTCCGCAACGGGAGAGGCCGCAGCAGTGAGAGGCCTGCGTACTGCCAAAAAACAAAAAATCTATAAACAATAAATGCTGGAGAGGGTGTAGAGAAAAGGGAACCCTCCTATACTGTTGGTGGGAATGTAAATTGATACAGCCACTATGGAGAACAGTATGGAGGTTCCTTAAGAAACTAAAAATAGAACTACCATATGACCCAGCAATCCCACTCCGGGCATATACCCTGAGAAAACCATAATTCAAAAAGATACATGCACCCGATGTTCATTGAAGCACTAGTTACAATATTCAACAATAGCCAGGACATGGAAGCAACTTAAATGTACATCAACAAAGGAATGGATAAAGAAGATGTGGTACATATACACAATGGAATATTACTCTGCCATAAAAAGGAATGAAATTGTGCCATTTGCAGAGACATGGATGGACGTAGAGACTGTCATACAGAGTGAAGTTAAGTCAGAAAGAGAAAAACAAATATATATTAACGCATATATGTGGGATCTAGAAAAATGGTATAGATGAACTTATTTGCAAAGCAGAAATAGAGACGCAGACATAGAGAACAAATGTATGGATACCAAGCGGGAGAAGGGGGGGAATGGAGGGTGGGATGGATTGGGAGATTGAGATTAACATATATACACTACTATGTATAAAATAGATAACTAATGAGAACCAACTGTATAGCACAGGGAACTCTACTTGGTGTTCCGTGGTGACTTAAATGGGAAGGAAATCCAGAAAAGAAGGGCTATATGTATATGTATAGCTGATTCACTTTGCTATACAGCAGAAACTAACACAACATTGTAAAGCAACTATACTCCAATAAAAAATATTAAAATTTAAAAATTAAATTAAAAATAAATAAAATTTTTAAAAATTAAAAAAAAGGGGCTTCCCTGGTGGTGCAGTGGTTGAAAAATCTGCCTGTTAATGCAGGGGAAATGGGTTCGAGCCCTGGTCTGGGAAGATCCCACATGCCGCGGAGCAACTAGGCCCGTGAGCCACAACTACTGAGCCTGTGCATCTGGAGCCTGTGCTCTGCAACAAGAAAGGCCACTATAGTGAGAGGCCCTGCACACTGCAATGAAGAGTGGCCCCTGCTCTCCGCAACTAGAGAAAGCCCTCGCACAGAAACAAAGACCCAACACAGCTAAAAATAAATAAATAAATTTATTTAAAAAAAAAAACCTAGAAGAATAAATAAGCAAAGTGGAAATAAGCAATCCCAATAAAGATTTCAAGGTAATGATCATAAAGATGATCAACAAACTCTGGAGGACTTCCCTGGTGGTCCAGTGGTTAAGACTCTTCATTCCCAGTGCAGGGGGCCCGGGTTTGATCCCTGGTTGGGGAACTAGATCCTGCATGCTGCAACTAAGAGTCTGCATGCCACAACTAAAAGATCCCACATGCTGCAACTAAAGATCCCCCATTTGGCAACAAAGATCCCACATGCTGTAACTAAGTCCTGGCACAGCCAAATAAATAAATATTAAAAAAAAAAATCTGGAGAAGAATGAGTGAACACAGTGAGAATTTTAACAAAGAGTTAGAAAATATAAAGAAGAACCAAACAGAGCTGAGGAACACAGTAACTGAAATAAAAAATACACTAGAAGAAATCAACAGTAGATTAGATTATACAGAGGAATGGATCAGCAAACTGGAAGTAAGAGTAGTGGGAATAACCCAAGCTGAACAGAACAAAAAAGAAGAAAAAGAATTTTTTAATTAAGATAGTTTAAGAGACCTCTGGGACAACATCAAGCATATTAACATTTGCATATTAAAGGTCCCAGAAGGAAAAGATAAGAAGAAAGGGGAAGAGAACTTATTTGAAGAAATAGTAGCTGAAAAATTCCCTAACCTGGGAAAGGAAACAGACATCCAGGTCTAAGAGGCATACAGAGTCCCAAACAAGATGAACTCAAAGAGGTCCACACCAAGACACACTGTAAGTAAAATGGCAAAATAAAGAGAGAATCTTAAAAGCAGCAGGGGAAAAGCAACTAGTTACATATAAAACAACTCTGATACGGCTATCAGCTGACTTTCAGCAGAAACTTTGCTGGCCAGAAGGAAGTAGCATGGTATATTTAAAGTGATGAAAGGAAAAAACCTACAGCCAAGAATACTGTACTTGGCAAGGATATTATTCAGATTTGAAGGAAAGATAATGAGTTTTATAGACAAGTAAAACTAAAAGAGTTCAGCACCACTAAACTGGCTTTATAAGAAATGTTAAAGGGACTTCTCTAAGCAGAGAAGAAAAGGCCACAGCTAGAAATATAAAAATTATAAAAAGAAAAATCTCATTGGTAAAGGCAAATATACAGTAAAGATAGTAGATCAACCACTTATAAAGCTAGTAGGAGGTTAAAAGAAAAAAAGTATTAAAACCATCTATATCCACAATAAATAGTTAAGGGATACACAAAACAAAAAGATGCAATTTGAGGTCAAATACATTAAACAGGGGAGAAGGGAGTGAAAATGCAGGGTTTGGTGTGTATTCTAATTTAACAGAGCATCAAATTAAAATAATTTTATATATATCCTTATGGTAACCACAAACCAAAAATCTTTAATAGATACCCACAGAAAAAAAGAGAATGAAATGCAAACACAACACTAAAGATAGTCATCAAATCACAAGGGAAGAGAGCAAAAGAAGAAAGGAACAAAAAAGAACTACAAAAACAACCAGAAAACAATTAACAAAATGGCACTAAGTACATAGCTATCAATAATTACTTTAAATGTAAATGGACTTACTGCTCCAATCAAAAGACATAGAGTGGCTGAACAAATACAAAAATAAGATCCATCTATACGCTGCCTGAAAGAAACTCACTTCAGATCTAAAGACACACACAGACTGAAAGTGAGGGATGAAAAAAGGTATTCCATGCAAATGGAAATGGAAAGAAAGCCAGGGTAGCAGTACTCATGTCAGAAAAAACAGACTTTAAAATAAAGACTGTAACAAGAGATTAGGACATTACATAATGATCAAGCGATCAATCCAACAAGAAGATATAACAACTGTAAATATATATGCACTCAACATAGGAGCACCTAAATACATAAAGCAAATATTAAAAGACATAAAGGGAGAAATTGACGGTAACACAATAATAGTAGGGGACTTCAATACCACATTTACATCAATGGACAGATCATTCGGGCAGAAAATCACTATGTAAACACTGGCCTTAAATGACGCATTAAACCAAATGAGCTTAATATATAGAACATTCCATCCAAAAGCAGAATACACATTCTCTTCGAGTGCACATGAAACATTCTCCAGAATAGATCATGTGCTAGGCCATAAAACAAGTCTCAGTAAATTTAAGAAGACTGAAATCATATCAAGAATCTTTTCTGACCACAGTTCTATGAGACTAGAAATAAACTACAAGGAAAAAAATGCAAAAACCACAAGCACATAGAGACTAAATAATATGCTTGAACAACCAATGGGTCACTGAAGAAATCAAAGAGGAAATCAAAAATACCTGCAGACAAATGAAAATGGAAATACAATGATCCAAAATCTATGGAACATTGCAAAAGCCATTCTAAGAGGGAAGTTTATAGTGCTAAAGCCTACCTCAAGAAACAAGAAAAATCTCAAATAAACAACCTAAACTTACACCTAAAGGAACTAGAAAAAGAACAAACAAAACCCCAAAGTTAGTAGGAGGAAAGAAATCATAAAGATCATAGCAGAAATAAATTAAAGAGAGGCTAAAAATAAATAGAAAAGATCAATGAAACTAAGAGCTGGTTATTTGAGAAAATAAACAAAATTCATAAACCATTAGTCAGACTCATCAAGAAAAAAAGAGAGGGCACAAAACAATAAACTCAGAAATGAAGTTACAACAAAGACCACAGAAATAGAAAGCATCATAAGAGATTACTACAAACAATTTTACACCAATAAAATGGACAACCTAGAAAGAATACATAAATTCCTAGAAATGTATAGTCTCCCAAAACTGAATCAGGAAGAAATAGAAAATATGAACAGACTGATTACCAGTAATGAAACTGAGTCACTAATCAATAAACTCCCAACAGACAAAAGTCCAGGACCAGGTGGCTTCACAGGTGAATTCTATCAAATATTTAAAGAAGAGTTGATGCCTATCCTTCTCAAACTATTCCATAAAATTGAAGAGGAAGGAATGCTTCCAAACTCATTCTCCAAAGCCAGGATCACCCTGATATCAAAACCAGACAAAGACACCACATGCAAAAAAAATTGCAGACCAATATCCCTGATGAACATAGATGCAAAAATCCGCAAAAAATATTAGCAAATTGAATTCAACAATACATTAAAAGGATCACACACCATGATCATGTGGGATTTATGCCAGGGATGCAGGGATGGTTCAATATCTGCAAATCAATCTATATGATACACTACATTAACAAATTGAAGAATAATAATCATATGATCATTTCCATAGCTGCACAAAAAGCTTTGGCAAACTTCAACATCCATTCATGTTAAAAATTGTCAACATAGTGGGTATAGAGGGAATACACCTCAACATAATAAAGATCATATATGATAAGCCCACAGCTAACATCATACTTAATGATGAAAAGCTGAAAGCATTTCCTCTAACATCAGGAGCAAGACAAGGATGCCTACTCTCACCACTTTTATTCAATATACTATTGGAAGTCCTAACCATAGCAATCAGACAGGAAAAATTAAAAAGAATCCAATTGGAGAGGAAGTAGTGAAACTGTGACTGTTTGCAGACGACATGATACCATACGTAGAAAATCCTCAAGTTGCCACCAAAGAACTACTAGAGCTTATCAATGAATTCAGTACAGTACAAGGGTGCAAAATTAATACACAAAAATCTGTTGCACTTCTATCCACTAACAACAAACTTTCAGAAAGAGAAATTAAGAAAACAAACCCATTTACAATCACAGCAAAAAGAATAAAATACCTAGGAATAAATTGAACTAAAGAGGTAAAAGACCTATACTCAAAAATCTATAAGACAGTGATGAACGAAATTGAAGACAACACAAACAGATGGAGAGGTATACCATGTTTATGGATTGGGAGAATCAGTATTGTTAAAATGACCATACTACCCAAGGCAATCTATAGATACAATGCAATCCCCATCAAAATACCAATGGCATTTTTCACAGAAGTAGAACAAACAATTCTAAAGTTTGTATGAAAATACAAAAAACCCTGATTAGCCAAAACAATTTTGAGAAAGAAGAACAAAGCTGGAGATATCATGCTCCCTGATTTCAAAAGGCACTACAGTCATCAAAACAGTATGGTTAAAAAAAACAAAAACAGGGCTTCCCTGGTGGCGCAGTGGTTGAGAGTCTGTCTGCCGATGCAGGGGACGCAGGTTTGTGCCCCGGTCCGGGAAGATCCCATGTGCCGCGGAGCAACTGGGCCCGTGAGCCATGGCCGCTGAGCCTGCGCGTCCGGAGCCTGTGCTCCACAACGGGAGAGGCCGCAGCGGTGAGAGGCCCGCGTACCGCAAAAAACACACAAACAAAAACAAAACCAGTATGGTACTGGCACAAAAACAGACACACAGATCAATGGAACAGAATAGAGAGCCCAGAAATGAACCCACACTTACATGGGCGATTAACCTATGACAAAGGAGGCTAGAACATACAATGGGGAAAAGACACCCTCTTCAATGAATAGTGTTGGGAAAATTGAACAGCTACATGCAAAAGAATCAAGCTAGACTACTTTCTCACACCATGCACAAAAAAAATTCAAAATGGATTAAAGACTTAAATGCAAGGCCTGAAACCATAAAACTCCTAGAAGAAAGCATCGCAGAATGTCCTTTGACATCAGTCTTAGCAATATTTTTTGGATCTGTCTCCACAGGCAAGGGAAACAAAAGCAAAAATAAACAACTGGGGCTACTTCAAACTAAAAAGCATTTTCACACTGAAGGAAAGTATCAACAAAACAAAAAGGTAGCCTACTGAATGGAAGAAGTTATTTACAAATGTTATATCTGATAAGGAGTTAATATCCAAAATAAGCAAATAATTCATACAGTGAAACATCAAAAACAAATAACCCAATTAAAACATAAGCAGAGGACCTGAATAGACATTTTTCCAAAGAAGACATACAGATGGCCAATAGAAACATGAAAAGATACTCGACATCACTTATCAGCAGGGAAGTGCAAATCAAAACCGTGAGATATCACCTCACACCTGTCGGAATGACTATTATCAAAAAGACAAGAAAAAACACTGTTGGTGAGGATGTGGAGAGAAGGGAACCCTCATGCACTGTTGGTGAGAATGTAAGTTGGCACAGACACTATGGAAAACAGCGTGGAGTTTCTTCAAAAACTTAAAAATAGATCTACCATACAATACAGGAATTCCACTCCTGGATATTTTCCCAAAGAAAACAAAAACACTAATTTGAAAAGATATATGCACCCCTATGTTCGTCACAGCATTATTTACAACAGCCAAGATATGGAAAAAACCTAAGGGTCCATTGATAGATGAATGGATAAAGATGATGTGACATATATACAATGGAATATTACTCATCCATACAAGGAATTAAATCTTATCATTTTTGACAACATGGGTGGAACTAGAGGGTATTATGTTGAGTGAAATGAGTCAGACAAAGAGAGACCAATACCATATGATTTCACTTTGATGTGGAATCTAAAAAACAAAGGAACAAACATAACAAAACAGGAACAGACTCAGAAATACAGAGAACGAACGGGTGGTTGCCAGAGGGGAGGAGCCATGGGGGTGAATAAAATAGGTAGGGGAGATTGAGAGGTACCAACTCCCAGTTACAAAATACATGAGTCTTGGGGATGAAACGCATAGTATGGGAAATATAGTCAGGAATATTATAATAACTTCACATGGTCATGGTAACTAGCTCTATCATGGTGATCACTTTGTAATCTATATTTGTAGAGAAATATAGAATCACTATGTTGTACACCTGGAACTAACATAGCATTGTAGGTCAATTATACTTCAATTTTTTTAAATTAATATTTTCCCGTTCTTTTTCTAGCCTACCACAGATTCTATGTAGAACTCATGGCTAGAAAATATGGTCTTAAAGAATGACAACAGATTGCATTTGCCAAATAAAACAAGAGAAGGACACACAGATGGTTTCTATTTTAAACCAGAGGAAGACTTTGTGGCTGATCACAATGCCGGCGGACTCCAGGAAGCTGTACAGAGAAGCGACGCTAGCGGTATTGGTGCAAAGAACACAGGAAGTTCCCAGCCAACCCCTAAATCACATTAGTGGCCCTCCTCAGTCCTGCCCTAACATCCTGTGTGTACTGCAACTTCAGCATTTAACAAAAACTAAATAACAGCTTTACTGAGATATAATTCAGGTACCATACAATTCACCCATCTAAAGTGTAGGGTCCAAAATTTTTTAGTATATTCACAAGGTTGTATGGCCATCATCCCTATCAATGCAGAACATTTTTATCACCCCCCAAGGAGGCCTCCTATCCGTTAGCAATCACTCCCCATTCCTCCCGTCACCTCCCAGCCCTAGGCAACCACTAATCTACTTTCCGTGTCAATGGACACAGAATGTGCCTATTCTGGACAAGTCATGTAAGTGGAATGATATCGTATGTGACCCTTTGTGACTGGCTTCTTTCACTTAGCATGTTTTCAAGGTTCGTCCACGCTGTAGCATGTAGCGATACTTCATTTCTTCTTATTGCTGTGTAATATTCCATTGTATGGACTTACCACATTTTGTTTATCCATTCATCAGTTAATGGACAACTGGGTGGTTTCCACTTTTTGACTAGTATGAATAATACTGCTATGAACATTTGTGTAGAGCAGGCTTTTGTGTAAACATGTGTTTTCAGTTCCCTTGAGTGTATAACCAGGACTGGAATTGCTAGGTCGTTGGACAACTTTATGTTTAGCTCTTTGCTGAACTGCCAGACTGTTTCCCCAAGCAGTTTAGCACCTTTTAACATTGTCTTTTCACAGCGTTGGTTTCACACTGTTAGCTATTAAAGTGGTGGGACCACATCCTTGTCTTCCCCAGCACTTAGAACAACAAAGGGGCTACTAGTTGGTTGCTGAGTTTAAAGTTCTCTATTCTTCAGGTCCCATCAATCCACTAATGACTTTTACACTCACGATGAGACAGAGAAATATTTCTTGGTAAAGCTTTGCATGCTTTGATTCCCCCTCCACAAGCTAACTCGGCGTTACCTCTTCCTTAATTAGTCTCTTTCCTCTTATAATTTCTGCTGCCAGCCCTTGGCTGGTCCAGAGCTGTCAGGATTTCTTTTCATGGGTCCCATGTCTTCATCTGCCTCATTCGTACTCAGTGGGAAAAGTGATGGGGTGAGGGAAGTGTAGGCAACAGGATCTGTGTCTAGGCTGGGTTAGGGAATTAAGGGAGGGTGAAGGGAGGAGGGAACGCCCAAGAATTGAATCCAGTGGATTCAAGAGATGTACACTATTGATTCTCCTTGAAAAGGACAGAGAATAAACATGCAAAGAGAGGATTGCCTGGTTAGCGGGCTCTATATATCAGTATTGGACAAATTTCTTTAGTACTTTTTCAACTAAATATCTCCAACCCCCCAAAATCTCCCTCAACTCAAATTATCCTCTGGGCCATGGTTAACGGATTCTCTACATTATGAGTCAAACTGGAGAATTTCATGATCTGAGGACCCTGATCTGCTCATGGGTTCCTGGTGCTTCCTTCGCCCTCATTCCACCGGTGCCTCTCCAGCCTCCCCACCTGTATTTCTCACTGGCCCACAGTGAAGTCTGCCAAGTCTTCTAGCCTTGGAGGGCAGAGCTCCTTCCAAAGGGCCCTTAACTGTGCTCATCTCCGGCTTTGATTTGCCCAGCAGCACGTTGTCACCCCATCTGTGCTTTCCTGTCTGAGTTGCTTTGATGGTGAAGCCAGAAGCAAAAATAGCAGGTAAATAGTTTTGCTTCCTCCTGGTTCTCCATTTCAAAAACCCCTTCTACCCAAAGCAGAGGGCCTGCCCCTGCTTGTTCTTCCTGCTGCAAACGTGGCTTCTCAGAAACTCTCCTCTAGGAGATACTGGGCTCCTTCTGGTGCTCTAGCCTCCCTGGCACTCTCGTTAGCAGGTTCTAGTCACTAACGTTTGCCTGGAGCTGTGTGCCCACCTTGAACTTTTAGAATGGATCCTCTTTGAGTCTGAGCTCCAAAAACATTAATGGGTGAATATTATTTAGTTACACTCCTCTTCACTTTCGTGCATTGCCTCTTCCTCTACTGGGCCTTGGTGACAGCCTTAATTTGTTCTAAAACATTTGGAAATGACCTTCATACGGTCTACGATTTCAGCATCTCTCAGCTTTTCCATGACTGGACCATCATCTCCACTTTGTCCACATGGGCATCATTCAATCATTCAATTGTGGAATTACTCAGGCAGCAGGACGGGATAGGGTAGGGATGGGATAGACTGAAAAATAGCCCCCTAAAAAGATATCCAGGTCCTTACCCCTGGAACCTGTGAATGTGACTTTACTTGGAAAAAGGGTCTTTGCAGATGGGATTAAGGTCAAGGTCTTGAGATAAAGACATTATCTTGGATTATCTGGGTGGGCCTTAAATGCCCCTACAAGTGTCCTTATATGAGGGGGGGCATATTCCTTGGATAGGAGAGGAAGAGGTGATGTGAACACAGAGGCAGAGATTGGAGTGACGTGGCCACAAGTCAAGAAATGTCTGGAACCATCAGAGCTGGAAAGAACAGATTCTCTTTTAGAGCCTCTGGAAGAGCACAGCCTTGCCAACACCTGGATTTCAGGCTTCTGGTCTCCAGAACTGTGGGAGACTGATTTCTGTTGTTTTAAACCACTCAGCTTATGGTAATCTGTCAACGCAGCCACAGGAAACTAGCAGAGTAGTGAATGGCTCCCTTGTTTTAAACTGACCAGTTATAACCTCTTTTTTGTTTTTTGTTTTTTTTGTTGTTGTTGTTGTTTTTAACATCTTTATTGGATTTTAATTGCTCTACAATGGTGTGTTAGTTTCTGCTTTATAACAAAGTGAATCAGTTATACATATATCCCCATATCTCTTCCCTCTTGCATCTCCCTCCCTCCCACCCTCCCTATTCCACCCTTCTGGTGGTCACAAAGCACCGAGCTGATCTCCCTGTGCTATGCAGCTGTTTCCCACTAGCTATCTATTTTACATTTGGTAGTGTATATATGTCCATGCCACTCTCTCACTTTGTCCCAGCTTACCCTTCCCCCTCCCCGTGTCTTCAAGTCCATTCACTAGTAAGTCTGCGTCTTTAATCAAGACAGTATGGTACTGGCACAAAAACAGAAATATAGATCAATGGAACAGGATAGAAAGCCCAGAGATAAACCCACGCACATATGGTCACCTTATCTTTGAGAAAGGAGGCAAGAATATACAATGGAGAAAAGACAGCCTCTTCAATAAGTGGTGCTGGGAAAACTGGACAGCTACATGTAAAAGAATGAAATTAGAACACACCCTAACACCATACACAAAAATAAACTCAAAATGGATTAAAGACCTAAATGTAAGGCCAGAAACTATCAAACTCTTAGAGGAAAACATAGGAAGGACACTCTATGACATAAATCGCAGCAAGGTCCTTTTTGACCCACCTCTTAGAGAAATGGAAATAAAACCAAAAATAAATAAATGGGACCTAATGAAACTTCAAAGCTTTTGCACAGCAAAGGAAACCATAAACAAGATGAAAAGACAATCCTCAGAAAGGGAGAAAATATTTGTAAATGAAGCAACTGACAAAGGATTAACCTCCAAAATTTACAAGCAGCTCATGCAGCTCAATCTCAAAAAAACAAACAACCCAGTCCAAAAATGGGCAGAAGACCTAAATAGACATTTCTCCAAAGAAGATATACAGATCGCCAACAAACACATGAAAGAATGCTCAACATCATTAATCATTAGAGAAATGCAAATCAAAACTACAATGAGGTATCATCTCACACCGGTCAGAATGGCCATCATCAAAAAATCTACAAACAATAAATGCTGGAGAGGGTGTGGAGAAAAGGGAACCCTCTTGCACTGCTGGTGGGAATGTAAATTGATACAGCCACTATGAAGAACAGTATGGAGGTTCCTTCAGAAACTAAAAATAGAACTACCATATGACCCAGCAATCCCACTACTGGGCATATACCCTGAGAAGACCATAATTCAAAGAGTCATGTACCACAATGTTCACTGCAGCTCTATTTACAATAGCCAGGACATGGAAGCAACCTAAGTGTCCATCATCAGATGAATGGATAAAGAAGATATGGCACATATATACAATGGAATATTACTCAGCCATAAGAAGAAGGGAATAAAGACGCAGACTTATAACCTCTTTTTAATGTTTAAAATGGGAAGGAGGGCGAGCAGCTGATGGTATGGGAACCTGATACCACCCTCTCCTCAGCAAGGTACTAACCTGAGGACTGACTGCCTGCTGTCTCGTATCCTGAACTCTAGTTCAGACAATGCTCAAGCCAATCCACTCCCTGGGGGGGAAAAAAATGGAAAAAAAAAAAGCCTGTTTCATGCAACAAAGACTCAATGTGATTTTTCTCCCTGAGTCAAGTTCACGTTCTGTCTCCTGGCTACCTCACCACTCGTGTCTGGGCCAAGAAGACATCAAACACGGCCTTAGTTTCCACGCCGATCAGAACTCTTCATTCAACAGCCACTAACGTACAGGCTGGCACTCTATGAGCTGGATTATTGCCCTGGGTTTGTGACTAAAAATATGCCCAGAAGGTTAAAACTATGGGGATAAAGTCTCTGAGCAGGAGAAATCTGGGCAAGGACAGACTCTAGCTTGGATTGAACAGGTCTACAACAAACAGGAAGCCCAAGGCAGCTGAGACTTCCTTTCCTTTGAGGGTGACAGTGTGTACTTGCCTTGATGGAGCAGGAAGGAGTAACAGCCAATCCTGTGTGCAGGACCTGTTCTAAGCCCTTCTGCATTTTTATTTAATTCCCACAACAACCCTATGAAGCAGATACTATTATTTGCCTCATTTTTCAAATGTTGAAACCAGAACACAGAGAGGTTAAGTAATTTACCTGAGATCACACAGGGAAGAAGTGACAGAGCAGGGATTTGAAGCTAGGTGGTCTGGCTCCAGAGTCTGTGGTCTTAATCACCTATGCCAGGCAGACTCTGAGATGGTCACCCCTGTTCCCCATCTCTTGGTAGTCACACCTTTGAGTAATCCCCTCCTCTTGAGTACGGATGGTACCTATGAGTTAATAGAATGCGGCAAAGGGGACAGGATGCTGCTTCTGTATTTAGGTTACAGGTGATTGTGGTTCCCATCTTTCTGGCAGACTCTCTGTAGTGCCTTCTCAGCTTGCACCCTTTGAGGGTAGAAGAGCCCACGTGGGGACTTCCCTAGTGATCCAGTGGTAAAGAATCCACCTTCCAATGCAGGGGACAAGGGTTCGATCCCTGGTCAGGGAACTAAGATCAAACATGCCGTGGGGCAAATAAGCCCACACGCCACAACTACTGAGCTCGCGTGCCTCAATGAGAGAGCCCACGTGCCGCAAACTACAGAGCCCACGTGCTCTGGAACCCGCAGGCCACAACTAGAGAGAAGTCCCCGCACCACAACAAAAGCCCGCATACCTCAACGAAGATCCCGCGTGCTGCAACTAAGACCCAATGCAGCCCAAAAAAATTAAAATAAATAAATAAAATAAATATTAAAAAAAAAAGAAAAGCCCACATGACAAGGACCTGAGGCGGCCTCCAGTCACTAGCCAGCAAGGACTTGAGATCCTCAGTCTAACGAAGGTGGGAGGTAGATGGACCCCTGGGCTGGACAGCTGGTGTTTGTCAAACGGAGTAAAATTGAAGCTTTGTTTTCCCTAGACACTCCAAGGACAGTTAGTGGTGAGAGCTGAGCTCTGCTGAAGTAAACAGATAAGATGACCACTACGGAGGTCAAGGAAAACTTCCCTGGCTGCACACGCTCAGGCAGGCTCCTTGGGGGTCAAAAAGGGAGGGGTGCCACCCCATAATAGGTGATGTCAAGCCTCCCACAGGCCCCCATGCTGGAATCCATCTTGGCAGAAAGATGCACAGGCAGATGGGGGAGGACCCTAGGACGGGACAGCTGTGGGAAAAGAAACAAGATAATTGGCCAAAGGTAAACAAAGACCCGGAAGAACCGCCCTATATAAATGATTTAACTGCCTCTTTACTGCACCCCTCATTCAGGATGCCCACACCCCTTCTCTCCATGTGTGTATTTCTGCCTTGCTTCTGACTTAAATATGTAAACTGTTTCTCTGTGTGCTCTCCCATATGTTGTGCTGTGTCTCTAATAATAAACTGTTTACCTGTTTTTACAGTTTTTGCCTCCTTGAAACATTCTTGCTTTCAAACAGGGGCAAGAGCCAGGGCCACTTTGCTTCTAGCCTCTAGTCCCTGGTGGTCTAGCGGCTAAGATTCCTACTTTTTCATCCAAGCTACCCAGCTTCAGTTCCTAGACAGGGAACTAAGATCTCTCTTCAGGACCGCTCACTGCTCTCTCTCCAAGATCGTAACAGCCCTAAAGAAACTAAATTCTGCCAACAACCCTGTGAACTTAAAAGTGGATTCTTCCCTTACAACACGGGGAATACAGCCAATATTTTAAAACAACTATAAGTGGAGTCTAACCTGTAAAAATTGTGAATCATGATAGTACACCTGAAACTTATATAATATTGTACATCAACTGTACTTCAATAAAAAAATAAAGAAAAAGTGGATTCTTCTCCAGTGGACCCTCATCCTGGCTGACACCTTGAGAGACCCTAAACAGAGGAGCAGCCAAGCTCTGCCTGGATTCCTGACCCATAGAAACAGAGATAATAATGTTGTTTTAAGCTATTACATTTGGGGTTATTTGTTATGCAGCCATAGATAACTGATACAGCCCCCTGGGGTTGAGTCCTACCTTAGCCAGCCACAAGCCCACTGACCATGCACCATCCTGGGCCTCAACTTCCTCATACTCTCAGTGAGAGATGGGTTCATTTCATTCATTCACTCAACAGATATTTACTGAGCAACTATCTGGTGCAGAACCAGAACCAGAACCAGATGCAGTTCTAGGTGCTGGAGATACAACAGAGAAGGAAACAGAGTCCCCTCCTTCTTGGGGGTTATATTTTAGTGACGGGAGATAGATGTGATAGTTAATTCTATGTGTCAACTTAACTGAGTCACAGGGCGCCCAGATATTTGGCTAAACATTGTTCTGAGTGTGCCTGTGAGGATTCTGGATGAGATTTAACACTTGATTAGGTAGACTGAGTAAAGCAGGTCGCCTTCCCCAATGTGGAAGGGCCTCAGCTAATCCACTAGTGGCCTGAATAGAACAAAAGAGAGAATTTATTCTCTTTGCCTGACCATTTCAAGCTGGGTCATTGGTCTTTCCTCCTGCACCTGGACTGGAACTTACATCATCAGCTCTCCTGATTCTCGGGCCTTCAGGCTTGTATTGGAATTATACCATGAGTTTTCCTGGGTCTCTAGCCTACAGAGAGCAGATCATGGGACTTCTCAGCCTCCAGAGTTGCATGAGACGATTCCTATAATAAATTTCTTTATGTATATATACATATATCTATATATACATACATTTATACAAATATACACACATACATATATATATGTGTGTGTGTGTGTGTGTGTATTATATCCTATTGGTTCTGTTTCTCTAGAGAAATACAGCAGACAATGACAGACATGTAAATGAGTCATGTGGCAGGTTGCTATGGGGAAAAATAAGGCCAAGGAGTGTGGACAAGGAAAGCTGGGAGGCAGGAGGGAGATCACAGATGGCCTCAGTAAAGATGAGACATTTGAGGAAGAGACCTGAAGAAGTTGAGGGAGAAAGAGCTGCAGCTGTTTGGGAACAGCATTCCCAATAGAGGGAACAGCAAGTGCAAAGGAGCATGCTTTGCATGAGCAAGGATGGGCAAGGGGGCCAGCGTGGCTACAGTGGAGGGACCCGGGGCGGGGAGCGGGGGGGCGAGATGAGACACAGAAAGTCCTCCAGGTACCACAGCCAACAGGTAATGGACTGAGACCCGGGAGGTCTGAGTCCAGAGCCTGAGGTCTTAATCACCACCCTTCCCTGCTTCTCCTCGTGAGGAGGAAATCAAGTGATTTCTAGGATGGTGTGGTTTGTGCAAGAGTGACAATGCGAAACTCCACTCAGCAATTCCATGCTCGACAGAAAGGCCTCAGCCCCGCATCATGAAACCCAGCCAATTGGACATATTTATTTATCTCCAGTCTTCCCCTAGGAGGTCAAGCAGACCTCAACTCCAATCCTAGCTGTGTCATTCTCCAACCAACCACCTTGAGGACATAAGGTGTCAAGAGTCTGCTTCCAAGTGCAGAAAACCTCAACCCAAGTCACATTAACAGAATACAATAGCAGAAGCCCACATGTACAACAGCGGAGGAAGAGAAAAAAAGAGACAAGAGATGTTGACAGATATTTGGAATCTGGAAAGTCAATAAAGGAACAGCACTTAGCAGAGTAGAGAGACCTGAAAATTAAGTATCTCAGGAAAGGGCTGCCCATGAGAAGCCAGCCGGCTAAGAACAAGGAGCCCCAGAAAGTTTCCAGAAACAGAAGTGCCAAGCGCCCCAGAGACAGGACCACGGGATGAAGTTGGAAATGGGGGAGCTGGTCGTGTGTAGGGCAGTTTTTAGTTCCTCCAGGTCCCCTCCCAGCTTGCACATAGTCAGCCACCCTGCTTCAAATCCCCCTGGATTATTCTCTTCAAAAAATTGAGAAGTTGGGGGAGTTAGGAGCCCGGATGCTCAGGGCTAGTGGGAGTGAGGCACTGTATTTAGGGGACTGAGCTTAAATCTACAACCGAGGAGACTCCAGCCCTCTTCCCCAGGTCCTCTTCCAGGGTGGTGGCCAGGCAGACATAAACCATCTCTTCTCTCCCCCAGGCAGGAGACCTCTTCTCTTAGGAAATTGACCATACCCTGAGAAAAAGCCTGCCGATTCCAGAAGCTGGGGGTTCCCCTCCAGCCCTGCTTCCGGCTTCCATCAGCAAGCCGCAACTGTGTACACAGAGTCCACGCATCACTCAATACCCGTCTTAAAAGCGGGCAGACAGCGAGGACACCAGACATAGGAGGAAAGACATACCCAACCTGAGGGCACAAAAGAAGTCAGAGGGGGGACTTCCCTGGTGGCGCAGTGGTTAAGAATCCACCTGCCAGTGCAGAGGACACAGGTCTGAGCCCTGGTCCGGGAAGATCCCACACGGCATGGAGCAATTAAGCCCGTGTGCCAAAACTACTGAGCCTGTGCTCTAGAGCCTGCGAGCCACAACTACTGAGCCCCCGTGCCACAACTATTGAAGCCCGCACGCCTAGAGCCCGTGCTCTGCAACAAGAGAAGCCACCGCAGTGAGAAGCCCGCGCACCGCAACAAAGAGTAGCCCCCGCTTGCCGCAACTAGAGAAAGCCCACGTGCAGCAACGAAGAACCAACACAGTCAAAAATAAATAAATAAAATTTTTTTTAAAACGTCAGAGGAAATGAAAAACATGCAAAAAGCCGAAAACTGTGTTTTTTTAAACCCTATAATTAATACTCTGAGAGATTTAAGAAGAAATTGCATCTGTAAAACAGAAAAAAAAAAAGTGCAGTAAAAAGAACAGAGACTGAGAAAGCTCTTAGATTGAACAATGTTTTAGATGAAATAAAATCAAATACATTAATATCTCTGAAATAGAAGTTATGAGTCATCATCCTGAAAGAAAAATTAAAACTATAAATGGATTCACATCAGTTTTGGTCACATTTTACAGCAAATAAGGGCAGGTAGGGCATGCCACCGAAAAGTGACCAAAAAAACAGCACTTTTGGCTTTTGGAGATTTTTGGTTTTGTTGTCGTTATTTTATTATCTATTTTTAAAATTTTTTTATTGAAATCTAATTGATTTACAATGTTCTGTTACTTTCAGGTGTACAGCAAAGTGATTCAGTTTTGTGTGTGTGTGTATATATATATATATATATATATATATATATATATATATATTCTTTTTTAGATTCTTTTCCATTATAAGATATCGAGTATAGTTCCCTGTGCTATACAGTAGGTCCTTGGTTACTTACTTTCTATACATTAGTGTGTATATTTTAATCCCAAACTCCTAATTTATCCCCCCCACCTCTCCCCTTTGGTAACCATAAGTTTCTTTTCTATGTCTGTGAGTTATTTCTGTTTTGTGAATAAGTTCATTTGTATCATTTTTTAAGATGTCACATGTAAGTGATATCATATGGTATTTGTCTTTCTCTGTCAGAGCTTTCTAGATTTGGAGGATCACACGTAAGTGCTGTGGACAAGTATTTATTGCAGAGTTTTTGTAACAACCGTGTCAAGGTCATGACATTACAGTCACAGCTCTGATGGTCTTGCTCATCATAGACTTTCTGAGGCACAAAATTGCTGTGCTTGTGATTTCAGTTAAGGTTCCAGTTAATTCTCCACACTTCTCAGGGCACCACAGAGATGCGTTTACCTGCTTTTCCCCCCGGGAAAGTGGTGCTTCCGTGATCAGAGAAACTCACATTAGTTGCTCTTGGTAGAGACTCAGGGAAAAAGTCCTCATTTGGACTCCATAATTGTGAATGAGCTGGCCAGGTATTTGGGAAAAAAAAAACTACTATTGCTTTTATTCTTTTTTCCTGGAATTATTAGATTATGATGATGGAAGGAGACGTCTCTGAAAAGAGACTCTGCAACACTTAAAAAATACTGGAGTAGCAATTAAAAGAAGGTATTTGAAGAATTACTATGGAACGAAGCTTTAAATACATACACTGAAGATGCAATTTCCACTGAATAAGTGCTGCTATAAATACCTACTTCAAATTCATTAACTGATACCTTAATATCGAACTTCAAGATAAACAAGTTCACAGCATAATTTTACACAAAGTAGAGCTATTGAGGCACTGCCAGCAGGACTGTTTATTACACTCTCTGTACTCCAAACACATCCCCAAATGAGTTAAAATTTCTCAAGAAAGGTCAAGGGATACATCAAGTACTTCCCATGTAAGAAATAACAAGTTTGGATTTTTTTCCAAGCTGGAAAAAATATAATTTTTTTCTCAATAAGCAAATAATGGGACATAATTCAAAATCTATATCTGATATTCCTAGATGATTCCATATTTAGTAATATCAGCAATATGCACCACACCCACACACATACACATACAACAGAGAGTTTTTAGAAATCACAAAACATCTCTTTTACTGAACATTTAAATTTAATTTAGACATTCTGAGGTCGAGACTTTTTTGCAAAGTACCCTTATAAATCGAATTAAGGTTTTTCACAGCTTTTTGTATGTTTGTTTCTCTTTTTTTTTAATTTTTTCTATTTATTTTTTCTTCCAGTTTTGTTGAGATTATAAACAACATACAGCACTAAGTTTCAGGTGTACAGCATATATTTGACTTACATCATGAAATGATGATTCGACTTACATCATGAAATGATCACAATAAGTTTAGTGCACATCCATCATCTAAATACAAAGTAAAAGAAATAGAAAATATATGTCTTTTTTCCTTGTGATGAGAATTCTTAACATGTACTCTCTTAACTTTCATATATGCATACAACAGTACTGTAAAATTCATCGTGTTGCACATCACATCCCTAGGACTTATTTATCTTATAACTGGAAGTTTGTACCTTTACTCCTGCATCCAATTCCCCCTCCCCCATCACAGCTTTTTTCCCCCTGCAGCACTTCCCTTGGCTCAGTGTACATTATGTATCACAGTGCAGAGAGGTGCTCTTGAACCTGGGTGCCCCCTCTCCCTCGGTCTCTGCTCCCTGGCCCAGGCCCTCATGAAACCCGCTCTTCTTGGGCTGAAATACAGAGATCGAAACAAACCAACAACTAAAGACAAAGTAACAGCACAACAGCAAGTCAACTACAAGGAGGGAGAGGGGGAAGGCAGGGTGGAGGAACGGAGAAGGGAAAGAAGGGGAAGGAGATGAATGGAGGAAGAGCAATTTTGTTTGATCCATTGGTTTTCCCAGGTTGAAATTTCTGAAACTGTGGGGATTAAAACGGGAGAAACGTCATTAAAAAACAATGAACAGCCATATGACCCAGCAATCCCACTCCCTGGTATTTACCCAAAGGAGCTGAAAACTTATGTCCGCACAAAACCCTGCACACCTATGTTTATAGCAGCTTTAGGCAGAATTGCCCAAACTTAGAAGCAACCGAGACTTCCTTCAGTAGGCGAATCGGATAAACAAGAAAATCCAGACAATGCAGTATTATTCAGTGCTAAAGAAATGAGCTATCAAGCCATGGAGGAAACTTAAACACATATTACTTAGTGAAAGAAGCCAATCTGAAAGGTTACATACCACGCGATTCCAACCGTTTGACATTCTGAAAAAGACAAAACTATGGAGACAGTAAATGGATCAGTGGTTGCCCTGGTGGGGGAGGGGAGGGGGACGAAAAGAGGAACAGGCAGAGCAGAGATGATTTTTAGGGCAGTGAAACTATTCTGTCTGATACTATAATGGTGGATACGTATCACTATACATTTGTCAAAACCCGTAAATATACACCAAGAGTGAACTCTAATGTAAACTATGAACTTTGGGTGATGAGGTAAGGATCTGTCAGCGTAGGCTTCTCAGTTGTAACAAATGGAGCCCTCTGTGGGGGATGTTGGGGGAGAGAGGCTGTGCATGCGTGGGGACCGAGGGTACATGGGAACTTTGTACTTTCCAATCAGTTTTGCTGTGAACCTAAAACTGCTCTAAAAAATAAAGTTCATTAATTTTTAAAAAAAATCAATGAACATCGGGAGATAAGTTTAAGGGGAAAAGGTAACTGCAGAATGACCTTACTGAATCATCTCATATTCTTGCCACTAGTGTAGGGTTTAATCAGAGCTCTAATTATCAGGGCAATTGGTAGACAAGGACTAGCTGGCTCATCATTGTATTTCTCCCATCCTCTAAAGGCTCTCAATAAATGTTTGCTTTCTCCCATTTAACTGAGGAAGCTGAAGATTTGAGGGATGCTTTTCAGTCAAAAAGCCAATACGGGGCTTCCCTGGTGACGCAGTGGTTGAGAGTCCGCCTGCCGATGCAGGGGACGCAGGTTCGTGCCCCGGTCCGGGAGGATCCCACATGCCACGGAGCGGCTGGGCCCGTGAGCCATGGCCGCTGAGCCTGCGTGTCCGGAGCCTGTGCTCCTCAGCGGGAGAGGTCACAACAGTGAGAGGCCCACGTACAAAAAAAAAAAAAAAGTCAATACGTGCTACTGTTCACCAGTCACTGGACTATCATTTAGACTTGGAATAAAGGTGTGTCACCTGCAGATGAGTTTACAAACTGCCAAGGGGCTGGAGGGAGGCTGGCATGAGTCAAGGACGGGTTAATGCACGCTGGCATTACCCAAGGACAGGTAGATAACGTGACATTTCCTAGAGCCAGAACACCCATCCTTTGTAAGACTCTGGTGTTACCAGAGAACCCTGGTGAATGCAGCAGTAGTCAGAAGCCAGCTTACTTTGGATTTTAGGAAGTCAAGACTTAGCAGTCAAGAGGAGAAATTACTCTTAGGAAGGAGACAACCATTTCCTCTGTGTGACTATCCCCAGGCCCCTGTGGAAGTGCAAATTACTAACACAGAGAAATCAAAAGCACCAGCACAATAACTGAACATGCACTGTGAAAATTCTCTGCCACCTGCAGTGCCTTCAAATGCCTACTGTAAGCTGTCCTGGGAGGGAGATCTGCCTGGCCAGGAGTGTTACTGGCTGCTTGGTACACATCCTAGGGTACTCGTTGAGTAGACCTTGGTTTTCTTGGAAAACTAGAAGGCAGACCTCTGACCTCTAACCAGGTTATCCTTATAACTGATCTCAGTGGTATTTCTCTTTCAAAAAACGTAAATTGTGGCAAATGAGTGATGTTCTCCATTGTACTAAACTTCAGCTGACACTGATTGTGTCTACATGTACAGGATAAAATATTTATGTCCACTAGCAGCTCTGTGATAAATTGTCTAAGAGCCACAGCAAGAAACAGGAAAAGCTGATCCTAAGAATTTCCCAGACAGGTACTTCCCTAGTGGTCCAGCGGTTAAGACTCCGTGCTCCCAATGCAAGGGTCCTGGGTTCGATCCCTGGTCAGGGAACTAGATCCTGCGTGCCGCAACTAAGACCAGGCGCAGGCAAATAAATAAATAAATTTTTTTTTAAAAAAAAAGAATTTCCCAGACAGAAAGGAAAAGGCCAGCAGGGAGGCTCCCCATAGGCTGTCGTAGTCACTCAGTGACAGCAGCCAGACTCTCTCCTGTAGCTCAGCCCAATGACCAGCCCAGGGCCACCATCCTCTGATGCCTTCCTGCCAAGAGCACCCCAGACCCACGTTTGGTACTGAGCCTTAAAAACCAGATTTCCTTTGGGAAAAGCAGGTGACTCCCGCAATAGAATATTCTCGAAATTAACTGAATTCGTTCTGACATCAGGAAGAGGTGACCCCACACACCACACTCAGGTCTCTTCCACGACTCCACATCCTTAAAAAGGACGAGGGTGCAGCAGAGAGCAGCAGGGCTGAGGTTGGAGAGGAAAGCAGGATGGAGAGGGAATCCAGGGAAGAAGCCTGTGCCCAGCGTGGAGGAGCTTGGGTTCTACCTGAGTCATCGTAGGCCCACATCCTGCAGCCGGCGGGGGGGGCTGTGGGAGAAGCCAAGACTGGAATGGGAAAGGCAGCGGGAGGTCCTCCCTGTAGCCAGGCTGGAGATAATGATGGCTTTTGGTGGAGGTGAGGGCGAGAAGGCAGTGGAGGGATATGAGGAGGCAGAAACAGAGACTGAAAGGGAGAAATCTAGGCTCCAGCCCAGGCTTCTGGCTTTAAACAGCTGGAAAGAAGGGCGTGCCATTTTCCGAAATGGAAAAGGCCGTCGGGGGGAGGAACAGCTACAGGGTGAGCCGAGAAACCAAGACATCCATTCCGGCCACTCTGCGTGTGAGATGCCTGTCACACAACCAAGTCGAGATGACACGTCTGTAGCCGGCTGTATTAGCTAGAAGCTCAGAAACAGTTCTGGGCTAAAGACATAAGCATCGGCCTCGAGGACATAGTGTTTTTAAACTGCTGAGACTGTATGAGATAAGCTGGAGAGAAGAATCAGAAGAATGCAATGCCCAGGAAGAGAAAGGAGAGCTTCACGTAGAGGCCTGAGGAGAAATGGCCAGGTGGGCGAGAGAAATAGAACAAGAGTGTGGTGTCCTGGGAACGGAGGAAAAAGGATTTTTCTTGAAGAAGGAAGTGGTCAACTGTGTTGAAACTGATAAATTAGGTAAGGTAAGAACAGGATATATAACAGATGTACTGGCCCAGAGGTCATGGGAGACTGTAGTGGACGTTGTGGGGTGCCGCCCAGACCCTCCTTCGGGACAGAGGAGCTGAAGGGACGGCTTTGTGCAAGCTACCTCCCCCAGGGGCAGCCCACGTCCAAAGCCTACAAGTGTTGTTCGCAAGACCATTCCCAAATACGTTTCCCGCCTGGGCATCTTCTGTTCAGAGTCTGTTTCCAGGGAACCCAGCCTAAGACAGAGACCTTAGTAAGACCCGTCTCGGTGGAGTGATGAGGATAAAATCTAGATTTCAGGGAGCTGAGGAATGAAGGGGAGAGTGTAGGGAAGTGGGGAGCACAGACATAGGCACCTCCTCTAATAAGTATGACTTTAGGGCTCAGAGAAATGTGTCAATACCCGGAGGAGGGTTAGAAAGTCAAGGGTAAGTTATGTTGGGTGAGTGATGTTACACCATGATTGGAGACCGTTGGGTGGCCTCAGTAGACAGGATGACAAGGATTCCAGCTTCTGCCCCAAAACCCGGCCTGACTGTAGGTAATTACAAGGCTTTACCTGGCAGGCCCCAGGGGAAACTCCCTCCCCACATTAGACTTGGTGACAGCTAGGCCCTGTAAACTCCGACAGGAGCTGCAGTCCAGGACTCAGGTCCCTGGCTGGCCATTCTCTTACACACCTGCACTCCCAGGCCTGGCACCTTCATCCCTAGGTCTCTTCATCTGAGGTCTTCAGGTACCTCTGCTAAAGCCCCCTTATGAGGGAGGAGGGGAAAGCCTTGAGGCACTGTTATCCATTGTGACTTGTACCCCGTACTTTTCCACCCTCCCCCTCCTCTCCCTCCCCCACCGGACCCAGGTCCATGAAACTGTATAGTCTTTGGTTCAGGCTCCCTCAACAGTGAGACGACCCCCTCTGATCCATCTGACCCTGGACCACTGCATATTGATTGCATCATAAACACTTACACAATTAGACATAGTCTTTTATCAGCCTCCACTTTCAAGATAAGACCTTCAAACAGCATTATTTTTCAAAGAATTACAAGACTGAGGACATAAAAAAAAATCAAAGCGAAACTGACTGTTTGGAGCCAATAACCTGGGCAGGGTCTCAATCAATGAACAAAGCCTATCCAAATATATAAAGAACTTATTCTGCCTGGACAGAATCCCTTGGATGGCAGATCCAAGTCTCCTGTTCCTGGTTCTGAGCTTTCAACTGATAAGCTGTACTGGTCATCCTACCAGATTAGTGAAGGTCACTCGGATTCTCCAGGTCAGGCAAAGGAAATTGTAATCTGATCTATCAGTCAGGGATCTAGCAGGAAAGACATGGAACATTCCAATAGAGCGATTGAAGAGGGTAGTATGAAGGGACTATTTAGAGTGGGGGGGGCAGGGGTAAGGGGAACCAACAAGAAAGAATACAGTAGCATAAGGCTAGCAATAGTGGGAATAGTTCTGTGTTTTTTTGTTTGTTTGTTTTTTGGCTGCGTTGGGTCTTTGATGCTGCGTGCGGGCTTCTTCTAGTTGCGGCGAGCAGGGGCTACTCTTCGTTGCGGCGCGCAGGCTTCACATTGCGGTGGCTTCTCTTCTTGTGGAGCACGGGCTCTAGGCACACGGACTTCAGTAGTTGTGGCTCGTGGGCTCTAGAGCGCAGGCTCAGTAGTTGTGGCGCACGGGCTTAGTTGCTCCGCGGCATGTGGGATCTTCCCGGACCAGGGCTCGAACCCGTGTCCCCTGCATTGGCAGGCGGATTCTTATCCCACTACTAGCTCTAGGCCTGGAGGGAAATGGGAGGAACCATGACCCCAGAGAGAGTATGGATTAGCAGCAGGGTCTATGGCCAACCCACAAACCCTCCAGGAAGGGATCCCACCTCAGTGGGATCAGTGTGTCCCCCACCCTCCAATCTCAGGCTGATGTATCCCACTGGCAGAACCCAACCAGAGTCAGAAGGTGAAGGGCTCCGTTGATGCATTTTATACAAAGTGTCTCCCAGGGCAGACAAGGAGCAGAGTGGATCTGGAGGGGCAAATGGAGGGCTCCAGCATCCCAGGGAAGCAATATGAAAAAGAGAAAGTAAAATTAAGAACAGAGATAATGGAAGCAAATTTAGATCCACGACACTGGCATTTTTGCCAAACAAAAGTTTTGATAGCTTTATATTGACAATTTTGTAATCATTGCTTTCACGTGTGTCAGATTATTAAGATGTTTAAAGCATTTTAAACTATCTCATAATTTGGCTTATAATTTTCATCAAGTTTTCATTTGGAACAGTTTGACTGAGATCACTGTTAAAATGTTTGGGGAACTCTAATTTGTAAAATTCATGTTTTTTGATATAATAATTGTCTAAGCAGAATGTGCATATTTAGACAATTGTTAACTGTTAAAAAAAAACCAAATAATTTAATGGGGGTTCCTATCAGTGTACAAAAACCCTTGGACATTAAAATTTTTTAGTGGGGTAAGTGCGATGTCATTATGGGCCAGGAGGGAGGTAAGTGCCAGGTGATCTTGCACATCTCCTTTCCCAGATTCACCTATTGATTCTGTCTTGGGTCGGCCCCAGAGTCTGGTTCCAGAGCCCAGAGTTTCTTAACCTGAGGTCTTATTTGTATTTTTGTGGGTAGAAGAACTGGGGCTTTCAGGAGCTTCAAAGGGAGTAAAAGGACAAATAATCCAATTTAAAAATGGGCAAAGAGGGGACTTCCCTAGTGGTCCAGTGGTTAAGAATCCGCCATCCAATTCAGGGGACACAGGTTCGATCCCCGGTCAGGTAACTAAGTCCCACCTGCCTCAGGGCAACTAAGCCCACGCACCACAACTACTGGGCCCGTGCGCTCTGTAGCCCGCACACCACAGCTAGAGAGAAGCCCGTGTGCTGCAATGAAGAGCTCGTGCTCCACAGCAAAAGATCCCACATGCCACAACTAAGACTGGACACAGCCTAATTAATTGATTGATTGATTGATTGATTAATTAATTTTAAAAGCTGCTGCTCTAAAAAAAAAAATGGGCAAAGAATCTAAATAGACATTCCTCCAAAGAAGACACACGGTTGGACAAGATGTACATGAAAAGTTGCTCAATATTTTTAACCATCAGAGAAATACAATTCAAACCACAATGAGATACCACTTCACATCCAATAGGGTGGCCATAATTAAAAAGACAGATAATAACAAGTGTTGGCAAAGATGTGGAGAAATCAGAACTCCTCTTCTCTGCTGTTAGGATTGTAAAATGATGCGGCTACTTCAGAAAGCAGTCTGGCAGTTCCCTAGACAGAATTACCATATGACCCAGCAATTCCACCTTAGGTATATACCCAAGAGAAATGAAAACATGTGCCCATTTAAAAACTTGTACACGAATATTCATAGAACTGTTATTCATAATTGCCAAAATGTAGATACAACCCCATATATCCATCAATACATGAATGGATAAATAAAATGTGGTATATGCATACAATGGAATATTAGTTGGCCATAAAAAGAAACGAGGTACTGGTACAGGCTACAACGCAGATGGACCTTAAAGCATGGGAAGAGATATGGGGATGTATGTATACCTATAGCTGATTCACTTTGTTATAAAGCAGAAACTAACACACCATTGTAAAGCAATTATACTCCAATAAAGATGTTTAAAAAAAAGAACTAATAGGGGCTTCCCTGGTGGTGCAGTTGTTGGGAGTCCGCCTGCCGATGCAGGGGACGCGGGTTCGTGCCCCGGTCCGGGAGGACTCCGAGTGCGCACGGAGCGGCTGGGCCCGTGAGCCGTGAGCACTGGGCCTGCGCGTCCGGAGCCTGTGCTCCGCGATAGGAGAGGCCGCAGCAGGGAGAGGCCCGCGTACTGCAAAAAAAGAAAAAAAATTATAACAAACAAAAAAGCATTATGCTAAGTGAAAGAGGCCAGTCACAAAAGACCACACTTGCATGATTCCATTTATATGAAATGTCCAGAACAAGCAAATCCATAGAGACAGAAAGTAGATTAGTGACTGCCGAGGGCTGGAAGTTGCAGGGGGAAATGGAGGATAATTGCCAAAGGGTATGGGGTTTTCTAGGGGAGAGAGGAAAGTGTTCTGGAATTAGGTGGTAGTGATGGCTACACAACTCTGAATATACCTTCAGTTGCACAAAGTGAAAAACAAAAGTCTCAAAAGGGCTCAGGGTCACTGGTCTAAATAAGTTTGGGAGGTTCCCAAGCTGAAGAGCAGGGGTCACGTGCCCACAGGGCTGAGATCACATGGCGTAGCTGGGCCCATGAAACTCTGCCTAAAGGTAATTTGCATTTTTGAAAAACTAATGGACTTTCTGTTTAGAGCAGTTTTAGGTTCACAGCAAAATTGAGTGAGAATACAGAGTTCCCTCCCCCCAACCACACACAGCCTTCCCCACCATCAACATCCCACACCAGTATGGTCCATTTGTTGCAATCGATGAACCAATATTCACACATAGTTATTAACCAAAGGGTTCACTCTTGGTGTTGTACATCCTATGGGTTTGAACAAATGTATAATGACAGGTGTGCACCATGATAGTATCATACATCGTTTCACTGCCCTAGGAATCCCCAGTGCTTCACCAATTCATCCATTCCTCCTCTCTCACCCCTGCAACCACTGATCTTTTTGTTGTCTCCAGTAATGTTGCCTTTTCCAATATATCATATAGTCAGAATCACACAGTATGCAGCCTTTTCAGATTGGCTTTTCTCACTTAGTAACATGCATTTGTTTCCTCCATGTCTTCTCATAGCTTAATAGCTCGTTAGCACTAATAATAATATTCCATTGTACAGAAGTACCACAGTTTACTTATCCATTCATCTACTGAAGGATGTCTTGATTGCTCACATTTTGGCAATTATGAATAAAGCTTCTATACACATTCGTAGGCAGGTATTTGTGTGGACGTAAGTTTTCATCAGTTTTGTGTGTGTGTGTGTGGTACGCGGGCCTCTCACTGTTGTGGCCTCTCCCGTTGCGGAGCACAGGCTCCGGACGCGCAGGCTCAGCGGCCACGGCTCACGGGCCCAGCCGCTCCGCGGCACGTGGGATCTTCCCGGACCGGGGCACGAACCCGCGTCCCCTGCATCGACGGGCGGACTCTCAACCACTGCACCACCAGGGAAGCCCTTCATCAGTTTTAAGTAACACTGCATGCCAAATACTTGGTTTGTTTTATAAAACTCACCCCTAGTTTGGAACCCCTTTCCCAGAGGCTTCAAGAACCTGGCACAGCTAGATATGCTCACTCTTCAAAAACAATGGCAAGAAGCTAGTAATTATTTGACCCTCAGGGTATGCTAGTGTTACGTGTGACCTCACTTGCTCCTCAGCACCGGCCTCAGATGGGTGCATTTTACAGATGAGTAAACTGAGGTTTGGTCCTTCCATTTCTGTGTATTAGCCAGTGTTCTCTTAGAGTCTTGGACTCTCGGTGCTGGAAGGAGCCTTAGACATCGCCTAGTCAAATCCCCCTCACTTTACATATGAAGAACCAAAGGCTTACAGACTCAAGGCCAAAATCTTGGAGTCATCCTTTCCTCTTCTAGTTCTCTCTCACCCCAGACTACAGTCCATCACCAAGACACGTATTATTTACCTTCAAAATAGATCCAATGTGCAGCACTTCTCCCTACCACCATTGCTTCTACCCCAACCAGGTCTCCCTCACCAATCACCCGGATTACTATAAGACCTTCTCAACAGGTTTCTTTACTTCCTCTCTAGCCCCCCAACCTATACTTGAATCTTTATACAGCAGCCAGAGGGAGCCTTTTGAGTCATAAGTTCACTCCTCTGCTAAAATCTCTATCATGGCCTCCATTCACTCAGAATAAAGCCCAAACCCTTCCCGGAGCCTGCAGGCTCTACACACTACTTCCCTGGCTCCTTTCCTCCGCACCCCTCCCTCTCCACACCGCAGCTCTTCCAACCTCCTTGCTACGCCTGTGACATGCCGAGCACATGTATGTCTCAGAGTCTTCACATGTGTTCTTCCTTATGCCCAGAACGCTCTCTGTTTACACAGCCCTCTCTTCATGTCACTGCATTTCTGCTGCAATGTCTCCCCTTTGGAAAGATCTTCGTTCTCACTGTCTCTTGTCCTGCTTTGTTCTTTTGCATAGCATGTGTCATGACTTGTCCTTACATTATTTCAATTCAGTTCAACAAATACTTGTTCACAGGGTTGTCTGTATCCACACTAGACGATAGGCTCCACGAGGGCAGAGACTTTGTGTGTCTTGTTCAATGCTGGATCCCCAGCCCTTAGAACAGTACCTAGCACCTAATAGGTGCTCAAGATCTATTTGTTGGATGCATGCACGAATGAATGAATGCATGCCCAGTAAATGAGTGGCAGACCCAGACCCAGAGCTGAGGTCTTCTGTGTCCCATGACTGGTTGCTTCCCATCTTTTGGATTCTTAGACATGATAGGTACACAATTTGGAATCAGCACGTGTAAACTTTCTTAAACTCTTCCATTTGTAGTTAAATTATATCTGTACCCATAACTAGGACTGCACAGCATCTTTTTCCCCATGTGGAAATTTAAGCCCGTTCACGTTGATTGTTTCTCATTCATTCTAAAATGCAGAATTTATGGCAGAAATTCTACCCCCTCATTGCTTTCTCTCTCCTTCCCATGACCCTATGCTCCTGTTTTTACCCTAGGAGTCTGCCTTGTATTGGGGTTCCTATGACATGAGTCAGACGTCCCTTCTCTATTGAGCTTAGAGGTGCTGCTGGAAGAAGCATCTGAGAAACTCAACCTCAGGGGCTCTGGGAGAGGGAAGGTGAGTGCCTGCTGTGGAAGGGCAAGCTTCACATCATAGTTGAATCTAGTGCGACACACGCAATGTTTTTCTTTTTCTTTTTCCCCCAACTGAGGTGAAATTCACATAACATAAAATTAACCTTGTTAAAGTGTACACTTCAGTGCCATTTAGTACACTCACAATGTTGTGCTGTCATCACCCATATCAAATTCCAAACCATTTTCATCACCCACATCCATTAAGTAATCACTCCCCATTCCCCCTTCCCCCAATCCCTGGCAACCACCGATCTGCCTTCTGTCTCTGTGGATTTACTTATTCTGGGTAGAGTTCATGTAAATGGAGTTATACAATATATGCCCTTTTATGTCTGGCTTCTTTCACTTAGCGTGAAGTTTTAGAGGTTCATGTACATTATAGCGTGTTGCAGTACTTCATGCCTTTTTATGGCTGTATAATATTCATACACGCGCACACGCGCGCGCACGCGCGCACACACACACACACACACAGCATTTGTTCATTCATCCATTGATGAATATCTGGGTAGTTTCAGGCAATGTTTTTTGGAGCGTGTCTGTAAAGATAAAGCTAAGATGGGAATCTAGTGCTTTCTGACTAACAAAAGAACCGCCACCCGTAGTGATGAATTGAAATAACACAACACTGGTTCGGCCGGGTCAGTTGCTTTGGGCACAGATTACAGTGGTGGGTTAAGTATCGTTAGTGTGTTTATTTACAATGCTCGAAGCAAATACCATTTCCAAAAACAAACATACCTTACGTATGTGTCATCAAATACATTTCTCCACAAAGCCTTATTTCTTTTTTTTTTTCATCTTAACTCAATAAACCTAAGGAGAAGGTTTGTCATAAAGTCAACATGCAAGATGGCAATGTGTGGTGTAAGCCAGAAGACCTTTGACCCTCCTGGTTAATGATGTTTCGTATAAAACAGCCAATAACCTTTTTCATATCTTGCTCTTTGATGGAGCAATTGAAGGTCACAGGGTTTCTTATTATAGAAAATTGTAACGTGTTTTATGATTAAGGTCCTTCAGAGACAATTTCTGCTTCAGACACATTGTAGGCGTTAACAAGCAGCTACACCTTTGCTGCTTCCAACTCAGGGGGTGTCTCCAGCACCTGCTCCTTGCTCCTCAGAGCTGCCGTGTCCCTGCCCTCTTGCTCATCCTCTCCAACCTGCCTTGACCCTCTGGGTCTCCACCATGCACAGTTAAGCTCTGCTGGTGGTCCTCCTGTTTGCTGGCCACACCTGCCATGGCCTCTCAGCTGAGGTCTTTCCTTTCTTCTCTCCGCCCCATTCTGACATCAATTTTCCACCTTCCGGAAACACTGCAGTCCACAAACTCCTTGGGGGACTTGGTTCTTTATTCTGAGAAGCACAATGCAAATGCATCAGACTTAAGAGAGAGATCAAAGCTTTTCCTTCAAAGCCTATCACTTTATGCAGGTAAAAAAGTGTCCCGAAAAATTGGAAACCTTGTGACTTTTGACAGAAACTGAACTGCATTGGCAATATATTTGGATATATTAATTGTTACACCTGAAAATAATGAGATTGCTGACTGCATTTAAAATTCAACGAAGCAGGTTAATATTTTACTGGGATAAAAGAACTGCTTGTGAAATATGCTAGCCTGATATAGAAGAAAATTCTGAATATCCTGTCATCACTAATAAGAAACTTTGAGTCCTGTAGATACAAAGGACTACACACAATATTGAAGATTCCATACAATCACATGGAAAACTACATAAATTGTGTTAGAAGATTCCGTGAAAGGAAGAGAGACTTAGAAATATAATCATCTAAGCTAGGATGGGAAGAACATCAAAATTCCTTAAAGCAATGATTTTCAAAGTGTGTTCTCTGGACAACAGCAATCACCTGGAAACGTATCAGAAACGCAAACTCTCTGGTGCCGCCCCCGACCTACTGGATCAGAAACTCTAGGGGTGAGACCTGTATTTCAATCTGTGGTTTAGCAAGCCCTTCGGTGACTCTGATGCACACAGAAGTTTGAGGACCACTCCCTTAAATGATACATAAGTGGTTAATTTATTACAAAATTTGCAGATTTCTGTATTATTGTGACTTCTTATTTTGCAGGAATCAAAAAGTATCGTATGGTGGTGGAGATGAATGGATGTGAAACACCAACAAGAGCAGAAGAGATTCTTTATGACAGCTGAGGTCTATCCTCCAACCCATCTGGCAGGTTTGTGTTCTTTGTGGTTTAACAGTCTTAGAGACATATCCGCCACATTCTGGGTACCTGCATTCTTCTTGCCGTTAGCAGGGGCAAATACATTCTAGGAAGCACAAGAGTAGAAATCTGTTCCTCCTCACCAGACTCTCTTAATGGACTTTTGGAGAGAGAAGAGTACGGCTTTTGGTAGAAGCAGAAATGGGAAGGGTGTCAGCTTTGGGCTCACATTACAATCATCTTAATTGGATTCTCTCCAGAAGAAGATCCTGAGGTGATGATTGAGAGCATGTAGTTTTCCTGGAAGGTGCAAAGACAAGAGCAGAGGGAAGATGATACAGGAAAAGGAAAACTTCCAATAAACCAGCTATCAGAATAAATCTTAATCCCAGGGAGAAGCTGAGGAAAATGCTGCAGAGCACATTCCTCAGAAGTATCCTAGCTAAGGAGTAAGGAAGTGGGGTATATATACCGCTACACATCATTCCTAAGAACTTCTAGCCTGCATCCAACAGAGGTATAGGTGCTTGCCATTAGCAGATGCTGGCTGATGTACACAGACAAGTAAAGGGAATCCTAAGGGCCATGGATCACCAATAGCGTTAGTATATGCAAGGCCAGACAATAATGTCTGGTCCTGATTCTAGGATTGGAAAATGAGGACCCAGTCCCTGCTTAGGATGGAGTTTTATTTTGATTTATTCCTGAAGCAGCAAATAAGCTTTGCAAATGGTCAAAACAAGATAAAAAAAACAGGTGGGTACACATGGCTCTCAACGGCCTCCCTTATGACTCACTTTCACAATTTTGTGCTCTCAGCAGTTGTACTGAGAAGAGCCTACTGTTGTGGGTTCATAACGTTTTATTACCTCTAACCCAGAAACAACTTATTCTACTAAATAAGACATCAGTTATAATGCTCAAGAATCATGTTTTGTGCTTTTTGAAAGAATAAACCAAACCTTTGACCTTTTAAATAAATAGGTGTCCAAAGATTACCAGACGATGAGAAAAACTAGCAGCGTAAAAGAGAAAGACAAAGTTAAGCAAACTGAGCAAATTGACTCTTGGAGAAATAGACTACTGGAACAGAAAAGAAGGTCACAAAAACCCAAGTTCTAAAAGATCTGAGGTGTTGGTGGATCCATAAAATGAGAACAGGGTGCTACTTTAAAAAAATCAGAATAATAAAGTGCTTTTGAAAATTAAACACACAGTTGCAGAAATAAAAATTTCATTGGAAGTCAAATAAGTCCTCCAAAACCAAGGACAAAAGTACAAAGGGATAAAAAAAAAAAAAACAAGAGTGAACAGATTAAGAGACATCAAGGGTCAATGAAGAAAGTAAAACTTCCTACTAATAAGAAGAGAACAGAGAAAATGGAGAGGAGAAAGTATCTGAAAAGCAGTATAATGATGGGACTCCTGGTTCTGGATCTATATCAATACGCAGCTCAGCACAGCGATCCTTGAGAGAAGAGAAACAACCGAGGTAAGCTCTGTGATTGCCCAGGCTGACTTTCTGGAGAGTCAGGAATCAGCACAGAGAGGAGGAACCCAGAGCCCTGTGGGTTGAGTAGATGGAACTAGGAATCCACGAAGGCTGAAGCAGCTAGATTTCACAGGCCAGAATAACAGGGTATAAAATCTGGATATCGGGAGAGAGATCTAAGTTGAAGACAATTTTGGGAGCCACCGGCATAAATGACAGCCAATGAACTCATGGAGGGGAAGGGACCATGAGGGGAGATTGCTTAAAATGAGTAAAAAGAGGGGTTAGGACAAAACAGTGAGGGACACCAGTATTAAGTAAAAAGCAGTGGTGTGGGTTTGTGCTGGAGCTTGAGAATGGCCAGAGAGACAGAAGGAACAGCAAATGAGTGTGAGATCATGAGACCCTGAGAACAAGGGAACAGGGAATGATGTGGTACATATATACAATGGAATATTACTCAGCCATAAAAAAGAATGAAATAATGCCATTTGCAGCAACATGGATGGATCTAGAGATTGTCATACTGAGTGAAGTAAGTCAGACAGAGAAAGACAAATATACGATATTTCTTATATGTGGTACCTAAAAAAATGGTACAGATGAACTTATTTACAAAATAGAGTCGCAGATGTAAAAAACAAACTCATGGTTACCAAAGGGGAAATGTGGTGCAGAGGGATAAATCAGGAGCTTGGGTTAACATACACACACTATTATATATAAGATAGATAACCAACAAGGACCTACTGTACAGCACAGGGAACTCTACTCAGTATTCTGTGATAACCTACATGAGAAAAGAAACGAAAAAGAATGAATATATGTATATGTATAACTGACCTGAAACTAACACAACATTGTAAATCACCTCTACTCCAATAAAAAGTTTTTTAAAAATTGTAAGTCACTATGTTGTACCCCTGAAACATATAATACTGTACATCAGCTATCCTGCAATTTTAAAAAAATTAATAAATAAAAAAGAAAAGGAAAGAAAGGCTGTGTCACTCCCTTGGTTTCCCTTTTTTCTCTGGATGGCTCTTCTGGGACCCATTTGTAGATTCTTCTTTTCCTTCCTGAATTTCTGTGCCTGTGTTCCTCAGTTCTCTATCATTCTCATTCTATACACTTTCCCTCTTAGGGACCTCATATGCATGAATGGATTCATTCAATAAAATATAAAGCTGATGACTACCAGATCTATTTTTCCAACTCAGACCTCTACATGCAACATTTACCTGCTAAAGCAGGTAATGTGTCTCAACATAAACTCATTGTCTTTCCACCCTGCTCTTCATTCCTCTTCTACTTTCTGTCTTGGTGATGGGCTTACCGTCAAGTCATTCTTTGAAGTGGAAGCCTAGGAGTTATCCTTGTTGAAAGAAATAATCAATAAACAATCTATAAGTTGAATAGAAAATAATTTTATTTGAGCCAAACTGAGGACTATAGCCTGGGAGACACAGATTCAAGAAGCACTTGAATTGTGTTCTGCTGGACTACAAAAAAGGGGAGGCTTATAAAAGCAAAATTATATAAGTTTGTCAAGAATTATAATTGGAACTGGCAAGAAGTAAGGGTGCTTGTGAAGCAAGGATTGGTTGGGGTCTGAAATGGTTGCATAGTTACAAGGCGAGACCTCGAGACCACAAGGTTGCAGCTGCTAGCAGATATTGTTTTGAGAATGGCTGTTGCTGTCCTTGAGTCTGATACAGTTCAGAAAATTCAAGTTCTCAGTAATGCAGGAACATGTCTGAAACCACATCCACAATGACCACCCAGTTCCATTTTGAATGGTTGAACTACAGTTACTCCATTTTGAGTTTTAAATGCATTCTTTTCTTTAATGGTTAAAGCAGATGTACAACGCATGTTTAATAAGCCACAAAACAGGCTGTTCTAGTTAGCATAAAGTTAAGCCAGAATGAGTTCCCCATATCTCAACACGTGAAAATTTCTTCCATCATCCTCAACTACAACCTCTTCCACAACTAATTAGCAAAAGATAGATGCTACTCCCTAGTATTCACTAGCTCCTTACCTTATCCATGAATCCAGTCCTACCTTAAAGGCCATCCCTTTTATCCGGGCCTAACCACAACTGTATTTTAAAAAATCTTTCAGTCTCCCACTGTTCTCTCTAACTCACTCTCTACACTGCTGCTAGAGTGTTTCTACTGGAAAATTGGATCAAATTATTGCTCCTTTTAAAGAAATCCATTTAGATATTCTCCATAGCCTTCAATTTCAAAATTAAACCTCTCAACTTAAAAAGGGTTTAAAAAAAGAAAAGAAAGAAAGAAAGGAAGGAAGGAAGAAGAAAGAAGAAAGAAAGAAAGAAGGAAAGGAAGAAAGAAAGAAAGAAGGAAAGAAAGAAAGAAAGAAAGAAGGAAGGAAGGAAGGAAGGAAGGAAGGAAGGAAAGAAAGAAAGAAGGAAGGAAGGAAGGAAGGAAGGAAGGAAGGAAGGAAGGAAGGAAGGAAGGAAGGAAAGAAAGAAAGAAAGAAAGAAAGAAAGAAAGAAAGAAAGAAAGAAAGAAAGAAAGAAAGAAAGAAAGAAAGAAAGAAATAGAAAGAAAGAAAGAAAGAAAAGAAAAGAAGAGCTGCAAGTTCAGATGCATGTGAGATTTTGGTGGTGAGAAACCAAAGTCTGATCTGTGGTTGCCTGAATTTTCCAAGAAAGTAGGAGTTGAGTGGGACATCTGTTGAAAATGAGAAGTGGTGGGGCAGAGATTTGCAGTGAGTGCAGAAGGTTTTTAATGTCAGCCCAGTTGAGGTTAGACAAGAAAGTTTTGATTTTGGGGTCACATGATCCTTCAGAATAGCAGACCTAGATCTTCCCCCTGAGCCTTTCTGAAATAGAAAATACAATAACCACAATGGCCAGGGGAAAAATTAGCCAATATTTATTGAACACCTTGTGCCAGATTCTGGTGTTGGGGTTCAGGGAGGGTCACCCCAAAATATGCTGATGGCATGTTGATTATTTTGAATTGAAGTTGTTTGAGAAGCAGTGGATGCAAGAAGAAAATTGACCCTCCTCTGTCCCCCTGAAAGCAGGAAATAAATCTTCCATGTGAAAGGTGCATTCCCTTGCATCTAGATGTAGGACACCCTTATCACAAGAGATAGGGAATTCAGGCCCAGAAGCCTATATAAACCAACTTTGTTACTTCTTTAATTTACTACCCCAAACCCAAACTCTGTTTAATATTTATTTATTTATTTGGCTGTGCCAGGTCTTAGTTGCAGCATGCAGGCTCTTAGTTGCAGCATGCAGGATCTAATTCCCTGACCAGGGATCGAACCCAGGACCCCTGTATTGGGAGCACAGAGTCTTAACCACTGGACTACCAGGGAAGTCCCCCAAACTTTGTTTAGATTCTTCACTAATTAAGCACCCAAAACTAAGTTTCTTTGTCCTGACAATTCCTCACAAATTTATTATTTCTTTATCAAAAAAGTATAAAAGCTGCCTGCCTTGGCCACTTCTTAGGGCCCATCTCTATGAGAACTCCATATATACAAGTTAAAATTTGTTTCTTTCCTCCTGTTAACCTCTCTAGTGTCAATTTTATTATTAGTCCAGCTGCAAGAACTCAAGAAGGGAGGGGAGGGGGAAATTCCCTCCTCCCTGACAGTTGGTAAGCCAGCCAGGAGACTGGCCAGACCCTTGCCACCCCAAGGCTGCTACAGTGGAGAGATCCTGAGACACCTGACAAAGGCCAGCAGAAGCTAAGATTTCTTATCACGTCAGCCTCCCAGATCTCTGCCTGCAGGGTCTGGTTGAAAAGAAAGTGGTGGGAGTCCCTTTTCTCTCTCTCTCTATTTAGATTAGCAGGAGATTAGTTTTGGAGCTAGTTCCTTGTGACATAGAGCCTCTGGCATTTGGTAAATGAGTACTCTTGCTTTTTATTGATTCTGTCCTCCCAGATGGTCACTGTTTTTCTTTGTTTCTATCTGTTGTGTTATTTATCAGAAGGAGGAAGAACTATAGGGCAGAACACATGCGTAGGCCCTATAAGCCTGCTGTTCAAGAAAATAGTAGAAGTCTTCCCCCCCCAGATTAATTGGTCTAAGGTCAAATTATACACTCAGAAGAATGGGGAACATCCAAAAGCCTTTGTTGAACGTTTTATACAAACTTTTCAAAGACACACTGCACTGAACCCAGAAGCCCCAAGAACACAGGAATCTCTTCATATCTGCTTTAGTGGGAAATTTTCTCCCTGTTATTAAAAACAGATTCAAAATAGTGTGGTCAGTTGGTCTGGGTAACCGCTAAGCTAATAAAGGAAGCTGTAGTTCAATTCTTTGAAAATAGTTTGCAGGAATGTCGGGGGGAAAAACAGTTAAAAGCAAGAGTTCTTGCTTTGCAACTGGAATCTTTAGAAAAACAAAAGCATGATTCTAAGAGCACCTCCACACCCACTCAGAGCTCTTCCTATTTGCCTCCAGACAATTGCAGATACTGTAAGAAATCCAGACATTGGAGGAAAAACTGTCCTGCACTTAAGAGAAAGGAAAATTTAAGAAACAACCTCTCTAGGTCCCATTACTCCCAGGTTCATGTTTCTCCTCCTGACAGACAATTCCCCCTCAAATGACAGTGTCAGCGGATCCTCAGTTCAACCCCAAAAGCTTACCATTAAACTTAAAACAGAGGTTCCAAACTGGATTTCTTAATTGACACTGGTGAGATTTTCTCTACCGTCTGCTCAGAGGATTTATCTCTACCTGTCACCTCTGAGTCTTTTCAAGCAGCTGGAGTCTCTAGGCAGCCTACCTCATTGCCCATGTCTCAGCCCACCCTAATATCTTTAGGGCCTCTTAACACCTGTCATGCTTTTCTAGTTTCAAACTCCTCACCAGCAAGCCTTTTGCTACCTCCTTTGCAGCCTTAAAATTAGCTCTGGCTACACCTCCAGCTCTTGGCTTACCTCATTTTGACCAACATTTTCATCCATACTGCCATGAAAATAATGGAATTGCTGCAGGCATTATAGGACAGTCTTTTGCCTCTCAGGTGAGTCCTATAGCATATTTCTCATGCCAGTTAGACACTGTAGCATTAGGTGAGGCCCCACACTTACATGTGGTGGCCACAGCTGCCACCTTGATTGACAAAGCCAGTACTCTAACAATAGGGTCTCCCATGCAACTTTCTGTTCCCCATGCTGTGTCTGCTATCTTGCAAGTTCATAGGATGCAGCATCTCCCTACATGGGCAACAAACCACCTATGAGCAGGCTCGCATATTTATTTATTTATTTATTTATTTGCCACACAGCACGGCATGCGAGATCTTAGTTCCCAGACCAGGGATTGAACCCACACTCCCTGCAGTGGAAGCATGGAGTCCTAACCACTGGACCACCAGGGAAGTCCCCAGGCTCTTTTTCTTTTTAATAGATCTTTTTTGGAGTACAATTACTTCACAATGCTGTGTTAGCTTCTGTTGCACAACAAAGTGAATCAGCCATATGCATACACATGTCCCCATATCCCCTCCCTCCTGAGCCTCCCTCCCATCCTCCCTATCTCTCCCATCTAGGTCATTGCAAAGCACCACCCAGGCTCTTTTAATTAACCCTCCGTCATCTTCCATCGTTGTAATACTCTAAATCCAGCTACTTCATGCCCCCTCCCTGATGATGGAGAGCCTGATTCCATTCCACATGATTGCCTTGACACTACAAAAATGGTCTCAAAGCCACAAGAAGATCTCTCAGACATCCCTTCAGACAACCAAGACTAACTTCTATTTTGTGATGGCTCATAAATGAAATTTCGAGAGAAACGTAATAACTAGTTATGCCATGGGTTCCCCACATGAAACACCTGAAGCATAATCTTTGACCACTGTCAAACCAGCCCAAGCTGCTGAGCTTGTAGCTTTTACTAGAGTGTGTACATTAGAAAAAGGGAAAACCACCTCTCTTTTGGAGTCTGCCATGCTGTTGGCTCAATTTGGAAATCCCGTGGATTCTTAACCTCTGCAGGGACTCCTATTGCTAATGGGCGTATAATTGCTGCCCTATTACAAGCTATCCATCTCCCTTCTAAAACTGCTATTGTTCACTGTTCAGCCCATACTGAGAAGACAGAGTCTATATCTTTAGGGAACAATAGGGCTGGCAGAGCAAAACAGACCCCCTTATCCTTTCTCCAGCCAGTTTTTCCTCTCACTGCTGTGGCCTCTCCCGCTGCGGAGCACAGGCTCCGGACGCGCAGGCTAAGCGGCCATGGCTCACGGGCCCAGCCGCTCCGCAGCACGTGGGATCTTCCCGGACCGGGGCATGAACCGGTGTTCCCTGCATCGGCAGGCGGACTCTCAACCACTGCGCCACCAGGGAAGCCCTCCAGCCAGTTTTTAAACCTGCCTTCATCCCTGACTGATAATAATTATCAGGCAAATGTCCCACAATCTGAAAAAAAAACCCAAAATGGTACCAGACAATTATGAGATGGATTAGGCATTAAGCCAAAGGAACTTCCCGTAGCTCCTTTTCTTTTGACTTTTTGATTTGCACTTCTTTAATTAAAACAAAAGTTTTAGTGCCCCCATCTTGGTTTCTAAATACTATTTCCCACTAAAAGAAGCCTGGGCCCCTTGGAGAAATGGTTGATTTCAGGGCTGGGGCAGGAAAAGTATAAAATGAACCTAGAACATTTTATGCCCAAAGGTAAAGAAGTGCTCAAAAAAAAAAAAAACAAAAGATGGGGTGTATCAAAAGAAACGGGAGCCAGCTTGAAATGGCTCCCCCTGGCCAAGACTGGGACAATTTGAGCACTAAAATAAAAAGGGGGATTTGGGGAGCAGTAAAACTATTCTTTTTTTTTAAAATAAATTTAATTATTTATTTATTTTTGGCCGCATTGGGTCTTCGTTGCTGCGTGTGGGCTTTCTCTAGTTGCGGCGAGCGGGAGCTACTCTTCATTGTGGTGCACGGCCTTCTCATTGCAGTGGCTTCTCTTGTTGTGGAGCACAGGCTCTAGGTGTGCGGGCTTCAGTAGTTGTGGCACGTGGGGTCAGTAGTTGTGGTACATGGGCTTAGTTGCTCCGCAGCATGTGGGATCTTCCCAGACCAGGGCTCGAACCCGTGTCCCCTGCATTGGCAGGAGGATTCTTAACCACTGGAGTAGTAAAACTATTCTGTATGATACTGTAGTGGTAGATTAATGACATTAACCATTTGGCAAAACCCATAGAACTATACAACACAAAGAGAGAACCCTAATGCAAACTATGCACTTTAGTTAATAATAATGTATCAGTATAGAATCATTAATTGTAACAAGTGTACCATACCATTGCAAGATATTAACAATAGGGGAAACGGGAGGGGGGAATGAAGGGAATATATGGAAACTGTCTATACTTTCTGCTCAATTTTTCTATAAATCTAAAACTGCTCTAAAAAGTGAAGTCTATTAATTTTAAAAGTTTTTAAATAAATAAGGATTGGGACTTCCCCGGTGGCTTAGTGGTTAATAATCCACCTGCCAATGCAGGGGACACGGGTTCGAGCCCCGGTCCAGGAAGATGCCACATGCCTTGGAGCAACTAAGCCCGTGCGCCACAACTACTGAGCCTGCGCTCTAGACCCCTGATTCCAATCATGAAGAAACATCAGACAAGCCCAAATTGGAAAGCATTCTGTAAAATAATTAGCCTGTATAAAAAAAAAAAAAAAGTCGGTGTTGTGAAAGACCAAGGCCAAGTAACTGCTCCAGATTAAAGAAAGCTAAAGAAGTTCAGGGAAAAAGAAGTTTGCACGCATACTTGTATGTGTAGACAGAGATGACAAATATGACGAAGTATCGACTTGGTGAATCTGGGCAAAGGGTATGCAGGAGTTCTCTTACTATTTTTGCAACTTTTCTGTAAGTTTGAAATTATTTCAGAATAAAAAGTTTAAAAGAACATGTTTTATGGAAAAACTGCAAGCGTAACTGATGACGAATTTCAGCCTCTGCGCACTGGTGCTGGATGAAATCTTGGAGACAGGGTTTTGGGTGAAGTAGAAAGAAATAGCTTTATTGCTTTGCCTGGCAAAGGGGGCCACAGTGGGCTAAAGCCCTCAAGCCTGTGTGTCCCGCCCTGCAGTGGGTAGTGAAGAGTCTTACAGTGTTCCAGGAACAGGGTGTGATCAGTTTGTGGACATTCTTCTGATTCGTTGGTGGTGAGGTAATTGGGAATCAGCATTATCAACCTTCTGGTTCCAACCGGTCTGGGATCTATGTGCTTGCGGGCAGCATACAGTTAACTTCTTCCACCTGGCGGGGGTTTCAGTATCTGCAAAACAGCTCAAAGGATGTGGCTCAGAATATTATCTATAGCCCTTGAGAAGGAACTAAAGGTCCTTGACTCTGTTTAATGACTAAACTATTATTATTTTGCCTTGCTTGACTGTTTTCCTTTCTTTCTGCATTTTCTCACTTCTCAGGTCAAATTTATTCTTTTTTTTTTTTTTTTTTTTTTTTGCGGTACTAGGGCCTCTCACTGTTGTGGCCTCTCCCGTTGAGGAGCACAGGCTCCGGACGCACAGGCTCAGCGGCCATGGCTCACGGGCCCAGCCGCTCCGCGGCATGTGGGATCTTCCCGGACTGGAGCACGAACCTGCGTTCCCTGCATCGGCAGGCGGACTCTCAACCACTGCGCCACCAGGGAAGCCCCAAATTTATTCTTTGACTAAAGTTTTTCTACAGACAAAAGGCAGACGGAGGACATGGAGGGGTGGGAGTAGGGTCTATTCTGGGAAGGCCTGATAGGGTCCTGCTCAGTTACATAACCTCTGATGGATCATTTTGACTTGAATAAAGGGGGTGAGGGGGAAGTTCTAGGTTAAGGTTACAGAGCTAGCACCACACAGGAAATTAATTCATGTTTCATCCAGAGACAAACTATCACAGCAAACAAGTTGAAATTGAAGTGCACAAAGTACTACAGGGTGTCACGCCTGTGGTAATTTTTAAAAATTCAATCCAATTTTATTAAGATACAATCAAATCTTTACAATTATTGTATTAAGATGGGAAAAACCATGAAAGTCTTCTGTGCCATTCAACTGGTTTTACAAAATATATTTACTGACCTTTTCTTTAATAAGTGTAAAACATTAGCATGTCATGTAGCAATACTGAAAAACAAAACAAAGCATTAAATCCATTAAAATTGGTTTTATTGTGAACAAATGAAAAGCAAAAGAAACTATACAGGTATTCACTATATATAATTCTTGCATTTTAAAATAGATTTGGGGGACTTCCCTGGTGGCACAGTGGTTAAGAATCCACCTGCCAATGCAGGGGACACGGGTTCGAGCCCTGGTGCGGGAAGATCCCACGTGCTGCGGAGCAACTAAGCCTGTGCTCCACAACTACTGAGCCTGTGCTCTAGAGCCCACGAGCCACAACTACTGAGCCCACATGCCAAAACTACTGAAGCCCGCATGGCTAGAGCCCATGCTCCCCAACAAGAGAAGCCACCGTGATGAGAAGCCCACGCACCCCAACGAAGAGTAGTCCCCCCCCGCTGCAACTAGAGAAAGCCCACACACAGCAACGAAGCCCCAATGCAGTCAAAAATAAATAAATAAATTTTAATGAAATAAAATATATCTGGAAATATTTCCACTTGAATGTGATTTTTGTTGCTAAAAATGCTATGTGCATCTCGAGCTGCCCACCAAAGTGGAGGGAAATTTTTCAACATATTTTAAAATATTTCGAATGAAATGTTTCAGTCCATGAAATACTTTGGGCCCATTGTTCTATTCCAACTAGTTTGCAAGAACAACTTTTGGACGGCAGGAACTAAAAACTTTAATGAAAACCATAAGTCTTTGTCAAGGCTTTTAATGAGAGTATGATTTAATAAGTTCAATCAGGAACTTCCTTCTTCCATTTAGAGCCACATATTCTCATCTAGTATTTTTCCATCTATGACCTCAATGGAAGCAAGACACTGACATACTCAAAACCAAACCTAAAATTTTATGAATCACAAATAATCCAAGGTTTTTAAAAATGAGGGCTAACAACTGGACAGATTTACTAAAAATCATTGTTCACTTGAAATGGGTGAATTTCATGGTATTCAAATTATACCTCAGTTGTTTACAAGGCAATATTCAAGCGCATAGTTCTTTACCAAAACTCATTTTACTTTATAATCGAGCATTAAATTGTCTGGTTCTTATAATTAACAGCTACGCCTTTGACTACTTATTTCATCATTCGTCCTTTACATTTTCCCTTTTGTGTATTTTTATAATGTACATAATCTATTACTAACGTACTTAAATAACCATTGAATAATGGCCTCAAATTATTTACTGCTAAGGGCAGACGGTCAAAAGAGCTTAGAGACCTCTGTTTCGGACACCACCCCCAAGGCCCGGACGCCGTCACGACCCTCTCCAAGGGACCCGTGCTGCCCCGGGCCAGGTCGCTCGGAAAATGGGAGCTCAACGTGTCTAGGCTTAACTCCGGACACGCCTACCCTTCGCGGCCTGTCCCGCTCGGAAGCTTCCTCATTGCTTTCTCCCTTAATCCCCAAGCCTCCCCAACACCGCTTTCCCAGGCTCCCTTGTCCGCTACCCGGGCTGGGGAGGGCGAGGGACGAGAGCGCCCGACAGTGGCCTCCGGCTGCTAGTAGCCGGAAGTGAGGGGGCAGGGGGGACGGGGGAGCGGACGCCAGGCCGCGAGGCTTGCGCAGACGCACTGGCAAAGTTCCGCGTTCCTGCCGGGGGCAAGGCCTCCGCTTAGACGCGGTCTTCCCGGAACCCGAGAGTGTACCGCGAGTGTGCGGTCTCGGGCCGGAAAGAGGGGTCGCGGGGGAGGGCGGCGGAGGCTGGGCTGCCCACCGGTGTCCCACGCGCGTGCGCGGACGGTGGCACGCGCGCAGAAAGGACGGCGCGTGCACGGGAGTCGGTGGGCAGAGGGGCGGGGCGACGCGGAGGTGGGCTTGGTGAGCTTGGGGCGCAGGCCCGGGGACAGCCAGTGCGCACAACCTTCCTTCGTGCCGCCTCGTCCTACCTGCGGTGGCAGAAGATGTGACTGGAGGGCTGCCGGCGGCCCGCGGACTATGCTTGCGCTTCTGGGCGCGACGACCCTCATGCTGGTCGCTGGGGCGCCGTGGGTGTTGCCCGCAGCCTCAGGTGAGAGATGGCGTTCCCTGGGGCTGGGGCTGGGCGCGAGGCTGGACAACGGCAGCGTGGGAAACCTCGGACCCGGGAGGGACAGAGGTCCTCTCTGGGAGACCTCTGGTTGTCCGTGGTCGCAGCGCTCACATTGAAACCGACTTGGGCTCGAAAATCAAACGAGAGAAAGTGATGTTCAAGATCTTTCCACACCGCTTGCTTGGGGGCGCCCTCCTCGCCATCCCTTCCGCCCTGTGCCTGTTCCCTGGGCTCCTACCCCGCGGGGCGGGGTGTGGGAGAGCTTTGGTGTCGAGTTTGTTTCCGTCCGAAAAATCCGGCAGCTCGACTGGACTTTTTAATAATAAGGCTTTAGCCACGAGCTGTGTGCTGCTGTTTCTTCAATTTAGTAAACAGTCACTTGGTCCCATGTGGGAGGGGGATAAGGTTTGCAAGCATTTCTCTGCCCTCAGGATTCGTACAATCTAATAAAAAAGTAATAATAATAAAAGAAAAATACAAAGCCAAACTACAAAGGCTGGGAGCCACCAAGCTAATTTGCTGCCTTTCTTAACTTAGCTGGGATGCATGGAGGAATGGCAGCTATCGTACGGTTGACTTTGTAGTGAGAAGGGGGGCTCGGTGTCCCCCTTCGTCTTTGTAGGCCCAGAGACAAACAGGGCCTAGCAGCTGAGAGCAGGAATCCAGGAGTTGGTGAGGCTGCCTAGAGGGCTTAAAACACCTGTTTGTTTAGAAAAGCATATCCTTATTTTCTGGGGTACATGGTATCCTATCTATCTTGTCCTAAAAAATAAAACAGCCAGTTGGTTATTTTACCAGCATAATGGGTTTCTTCCAGAATAACAGAGGAATTGCAATTTGGGACAAGCAAGTTAGGTCAAAAACCTTAGGCAAGTCCAACAACAAAAAGAGAAGAAGGTGACTTGATAGAGAAAAACGAGGAAGTTGGGTGGGGCTGTTTTGAGAGAAAGTCCATTGGAGGAAAGCAAGAGTTCAGGATGGTGCTGCTTTTCCCATTGGCTGGGCTTGTTGCTGGTAGAGGAGAATTCTTCCTCCTGGGGTCTGGAATTGATGGTGAGTGAAAGTGCATGAAGGCTCCAGCTTCTGGCCTCCTGACTTCATTTTAAATGATGTTTCCTTTATTCTGTTTCACACCTATTTCTCAAACCCTTCCACATACATGGTATATAGTATATGGGTACTAGGGTCCTGGTGTAACCCCTGGTAATTTCTTTGGAGTCTTTTGTTCATGAAAATTTTGCCTTACACTCATGTTTGCTTTCATATACGAAGACTTTCCCCAGAATTTTCATGTAAAATTAACATTCCAGGAGGGCGTTCATTAAGATCACAATTTTAATCTGGATTAGAGCAGAGCTAAAATAAACTTCACACACACCTGGCATCTGTTGCCCTCCTAACTGTGCACCAGGCACTACTCTCAGTGTTTTAAAGGGATGAACTCATTGAGCTTTCAGAACAAAGCTAGGCACTGTTATCCTCATTTTACAGAGGAGTGGACTGAGGCCATATAGCTAGCCAGTGCTTTAGGAGGAAATCAAACCCTGAGAATCTGGCCTCAAAGCCCTGGGGCCTAAGGCTAGACTTTTTCTAAAGGTCACACAATTTAGTTCTTGATTATCCACCTATATGTTAAGGGCTTAGTTATCTTTCAGTTAACTAATCTACTTTTTTCTCAAAGGAATAGCAATGTTGAAAACTAAATGAAATGCTAACCCTAACTTGAGATCATAATGTTGCTCTATGTTTCAAAATCATCAAACTGTTCATACTTTCAAACCTAGTAAATGCAACTCTGGGATCCTAGTCTAAGAAAACTATCCAAAATATGGGAGGAAGTTTATATCTGTATAGATGTATGTGTCTGGATTTATGTCAGACTTAAAAATATAGTAAACCATGGGACTTCCCTGGTGGCGCAGTGGATAAGACTCCGCACTCCTAGTGCAGGGGGCCCGGGATCGATCCCTGGTCAGGGAACTAGATCCCACATGCATGCCGCAACTAAGAGTTTGCACGCCACAACTAAGGAGCCCGTGTGCCGCAACTAAGGAGTCCATGTGCTGCAACTAAGGAGCTGGCGAGCCGCAACTAAGGAGCCCATGAGCCACAACTAAGGAGCCCACCTGCCGCAACTAAGACCCAGCACAACCAAATAAATAAATAAATACTAAAAATGTTTATATATAATAAACCATTTCTAGTCATCAATATGAATGTGAAGGGTTGAAGCAACCAATTGTATAAATAGAAATATTGGATTAAGTACCCTTTTATATATTTTACATGCTAAAGGTTGAAATAAATTATTATCAAAGGGATATTGCTAATACTAATAGAACAAAATCTATGAACTCTAAAATCCTATTTAATAACTATTTCCAAGTCCCTGTCCATTTATCAGTCAATTATTTGTTTGTCTCCCAAATGCCAAGATGCCTCTAACTCCAGGGTCTCCTTCCCTTAGTAGCAGAAGGATTTCATCTCTGAGGAAATACCTGGCTCTATCCCAGGTATCAAATTGCTGCATCCTATCTCAGGGCCCAGAATTACTAGAATTAGAGTATTCTGGGCTGGAGACTACAAATGCCATCAGACCTTTTGTTAACCCCATAAACCCAGTCACTGTCCTTTGACTGCATAGAATCTCTAAAATTCCAACAACTGGGATGGGGATTAAGTTTAGAGTGGGATACGAGGGAGTAATTCTATTCGGTGATGATGTCTCGGAGAATAGGAGTGTAAAATAGAAAATGTGGGTGGGGAGACTCAATGAGTACCCCCCCAAATTAAAAAGAAAAATCAGAAAATGTTTCCTCAGCTGTCTCCCCTTTTGACTCCGTACCATAATATCTCTAACCGGAAAGTAGAGGCAGCAATCCCAATAAATAAAAGTTCTATGCGAGGACCTCTGTAGTAGAAAGTCTGTGAGGAGGTAACATCCTTGTCCTGAAGCAGAAGTAAAGGCTAGAAATATTGCAGGGAAAAGAGTAAACTTAAAAGCTGGTCTCTTAAAAATTGTAATTTATCATCATGAAAGATCGTCCTTTGTGATATGGAAAAAGTTCCTGTGAACTCAGCATTAGTCTGAGGACTCTGTAAAATGCAGGTTAAGTATGAAGCTATGTATACCTTGCCTTAAGGAACTTCCAGTATGGTTGGAGGTTGTGTTTAACATAAAGAAGCAATTTTTCTAAATAAATGTATTTATTTTATTTATTTATTTTTGGCTGCGTCGCATCTTCGTTGCTGCGCACGGGCTTTCTCTAGTTGCGGCAAGCAGGGGCTACTCTTCATTGCGGTGCGCAGGCTTCTCACTGTGGTGGCTTCCCCTGTTGCGGAGCACGGGCTCTAGGCGCGTAGGCTTCAGTAGTCGTGGCATGCGGGCTCAGTAGTTGTGGCTCGCGAGCTCTAGAGCTCAGGCTCAGTAGTTGTGGTGCACGGGCTTAGTTGCTCCGCAGCATGTGGGATATTCCCGGACCAGGGCTCAAACCCGTGTCCCCTGCATTGGCAGGCAGATTCTTAACCACTGCGCCACCAGGGAAGTCCCAAAGAAGCAATTTTTTAAAAGACGTCTTCAATCAGCAAGTTTTGAGAGCCTGTTAGATGTCGGGTACTGTGCTGAGTACATCTACTTTAGTGTGAAATTGAATGGTGCAGATTCATGATGCAGCATGTAAAGAAAGAGCAAGGTTGGCATGAGCTGCAGTATTTGAGGAAGGTTTTCTCTTAGGGGGCAAACTTGAGCTGGGTCTTGGAGGATTTGGGGGGTCAGAGAGGAAGAGAAACGCTATTTGGAGAGGCCAAAAAGGAAAAAGCAGAAGAGAGGGCATCCAACTGGTGGAAGATTTGTACTAGAAGTATAAGAAATAAAGGGGGGAAAAAAAAGAAATGGCAAGGGGTGGGGGGTTATAAATTAGGAGTATGGGAGTAACTGATACAAACTACTATACATAAAATAAATAAGCAACAAGGATTTACTGTATAACACAGGGAACTATATTCAGTATCTTGTGATAACCTAAAATGGAAAATAATCTGCAACATGTATATATAAAACTGAATCACTTTGCTGTACACCTGAAGCTAACACAATATTGTAAATCAACTACACTTCAGTTTTTTAAAATAGCATAAGAGGGCTTCCCTGGTGGCGCCGTGGTTGAGAGTCTGTCTGCCGATGCAGGGGACACGGGTTCGTGCCCCGGTCCGGGAAGATCCCACATGTCGCGGAGCGGCTGGGCCCGTGAGCCACGGCCGCTGAGCCTGCGCATCCGGAGCCTGCGCTCCGCAACGAGAGAGGCCACAGCAGTGAGAGGCCCGCGTACCGCCAAAAAAAAAAAAAAAAAAAAAAAAAGCATAAGAAATAAAATAGGTCTCTAGGTGGAAGTCCTTAAAAATAAACAGAAGGGGCTTCCCTGGTGGCGTAGTGGTTGGGAGTCCGCCTGCCGATGCAGGAAATGCAGGTTCGAGCCCTGGTCCGGGAAGATCCCACATGCCGCAGAGCGGCTGGGCCCGTGAGTCATGGCCGCTGAGCCTGCGCGTCCGGAGCCTGTGCTCCGCAGGGGGAGAGGCCACAGCAGTGAGAGGCCCGCGTACCGGAAAAAAATAAAGCAGAAGGGTTCAGACGATACATTCAGTGGTCAAGACCCTTTCAGGTTCCTGTAGGGCTTGGGTGACATGATAAACTTTTATATCTCTATCGATTTTCTTATGTGAATGTTTGGTTCCTATGAATAGTTGTCAGCTCTGAAACCACATCTGTTCAGCTCTCTATCAGAGTCTATCCCTCTCTGAACATAGTATGCGAAACCAAATTGAGGCTGTTAAACAGTGCAACCCTGTATCCTTTACGTCAGTATCACTTCTAAGACCAAAGAAAAATACGATTTTTATACAGAGACTTTTTTTTTCCAGTTAAAGACAATGCTTACCTTTTTATGATTTATTTTTTCTACCTTTATTGAGATATAATTGATATATAATGTTTGCTTTTTGTAGATTTTAAAAACTCAACCAACTCTCTCGAATGCAGAGATAGAAATAATTAGCAGCCTCCCTATCCTGAGAGCAAGCACTAGGTTTTTTAGATTCCTTTATATACTTAACTTTTATATTTTATATTTAAATGTATTCATTCTTCAATCAGTGATGTGAAGAATAGCATTTAAAAATATATAAAATATCTATAGTATGTATATATGTGTGTATGTATAACTGTCTTCTTTCTTACTGCCTTGACAGGGGGAACAAATCTAAAATCTCCTGAAAATGGCAGGGTCTGCATCATCGATGACAACTTTATCCTGCAGTGGAACAGCAGCCGTGAGTCTGTCAGGAATGTGACTTTTTCAGCAGAGTATAAAATGTACGTTACTCTACTTATTGATTTGCTGAATAATTTTTACCACTTTTAACTTCATTTTAAATGATGTTTCCTTTATTCTGTTTCACACCTGTTTCTCAAACTCTTCCACATTTTAACACCACAAATTTTTTTTTCAGATTTAGGAAACATTTGGTTTTTCCATTTTTTAAAGAAAATGCCTATTTTGCATAATATTTATAACTTCATTTTTACAAATAGAGACACAGTCAAATTCATCTTTGGGTATTGAAGCAAGAGATTTGGGGGACGAGGCTCGCAGACAACTTCTGTAGTCCACAGCCATACCTTCTCTGTTCTGTATGCTCCAACTTCTTTAAATTTATTTATTTATTTATTTATTTATTTATTTATTTATTTATTTATTTATTTATTTTTGGCTGTCTTGGGTCTTCGTTTCTGTGCGAGGGCTTTCTCTAGTTGTGGCAAACGGGGGCCACTCTTCATCGCAGTGCGCGGGCCTCTCACTGTCACGGCCTCTCTTGCTGCGGAGCACAGGCTCCAGACGTGCAGACTCAGTAGTTGTGGCTCACGGGCCCAGTTGCTCCGTGGCATGTGGGATCTTCCCGGACCAGGGCTCGAACCCGTGTCCGCTGCATTGGCAGGCAGACTCTCAACCACTGCGCCACCAAGGAAGCCCTCCAACTTCTTTAAATATAAATTAGGGGCTGACCTAGAGCATACCTTGAGGATGGAAGAGTGCCCCTAAAGGTCTAGCCACGGTCTTGCAATAGGCTTCTGTGGTCAGGCTTTCCTCTTGTCTCCATCATACACGAAGTTTTAATTCTAGATACACTTTATAAACATCAGTATATTGGACCCTGCCTTCCCACAGACTCAGTGTTTCTGGTGTTTCTGCCTCTTCCCTAGTGCTAACTTTCTACTTAATGATTGCCAAGAGGATAGGCAGACAGGGAGTTGTGGATGAAGGGATTACAGAAGGAAATACCACTCAGAAAGTACAGTACTTTGCTTTGGGTTCTGGGACCCTGTCTGCTAACCATGATCCCTCTCCAAGAAAGAGCAGGCAGGGAATCAGGCAGTGAAGAAACAGGGTGTAGGACCTCTAGAACCAGGATTCCACCACTTCAGCCCGGTTGTTCTCCAGTTGATGGTTAGTAATTTGTGTCTGTGTGTATATACAGTTGACCCTTGAACAATGGCGGGGGTTAGGGATGGTCACCCCACCCAACCCCCATCCCGTGCAGTCGGAAATCTGAGTATAACTTTACAGTAGGCCGTCCATATCTGTGGTTACGCATCTGTGGATTCAACCAACCCTAGATCGTGTGGTGCTGTAACGTGTATTTATTGAAAGAAATCTGCGTGTAAGTGGGCTCACACAGTTCAAACCTGTGTTGCTCAAGGGTCAACCATATATATGTATACACATACACACACACACACACACACATATGGTTTTTCTCAGAGCTGATAATTTAACAGTTTTCATCTTTAGAGATTTTCTTGAAATTGAACTTTGAGTTTTGTTACCAAATTTGTTCTTTGCCTTAGTTCAGAATGTTGTTATGAAACAACTGTTTTAGGTATAATAGAGATTATTTCAGATTCCTTTATTTAAAATTACCCTCGTAGGGGCTTCCCTGGTGGCGCAGTGGTTAAGAATCTGCCTGCCAATGCAGGGGACATAGGTTCGAGCCCTGGTCCGGGAAGATCCCACATGCCGCGGAGCAACTGAGCCCGTGCACCACAACTACTGAAGCCCGCGTGCCTAGAGCCTGTGCTCCGCAACAAGAGAAGCCACCACAATGAGAAGCCCGCGCACCGCAACAAAGAGTAGCCCCCGCTCACCGCAACTAGAGAAAGCCTGCGTGCAGCAACGAAGACCCAACGTAGCCACACACACAAAAAAAAATTAAATTAAAAACTAAATAAATAAAAATAAAATAATAAAATAAAATTACCCTTGTAATAAAGAACAGAGCCATAGACAGTGCTCTCGTGTTCTTGTTCTTTCACACGTTCTGTCACTTCTACTAAATTCTCCAGTTCATGATAATCTGTCGGTTCTGACTTTAGTATCCAATGCACTATTTCAGTGTGTTCTTTCTCTATTCTGTTCTGCTAGCTTTATAAACAATTGCCTTGTAAGAACATGCCAGGTCACAAGTTCGGGGAGCCAGTTTAGCGGTTAGTGTGATGTAGCGTTATATGAACTTGAGCCAGGCTGCTTGGGTTTAAATCTATCCTCTGCTACTTATTCTCTCTGTCACAGTTTCCTTATCTGTTAAGTAAAGATAAAAAATTAGTATGATCATATGTAATTTATCATTCAAACCAGGGTACTTGTGAGAGTGAACAGAAGCACTTGATTTTAGATAAGCTGGAACAATAAGGCTAAACCAGGACAGTCCCAGGCAGACTGGCCTGGGACACCCCAGTGATGAAGCATGTAACTCGGAAGGCTATTGTGAGTGTTGCACAATTGTGTATCAAGTGCGCATAACAGTGGTGCAGAGAACGTGGTCAACCAAAGTGTAGTTAATGTCAGCATCAGACAGATATTTTTTTCAATATAGTGTTTCTCAGAACATTAGACATATCACTGGTGATAAATGATACACAGACACATAAATAAGCTGCTGGGATACCAGTGCCTGTAGAACATATGCTTATCTAAGACGTCAGTGTTTGTGACTTATATCTAAAATGTATTATGGGGACTTCCCTGGTGGCACAGTGGGTTAAGAATCCACCTGCCAGTGTAGGGGACACAGGTTTGAGCCCTGGTCCGGAAGATCCCACATGCCACAGAGCAACTAAGCCCGTGGGCCACAACGACTGAGCCTGCTCTCTAGAGCCCACGAGCCACAACTACTGAGCCCCCGTGCCACAACTACTGAAGCCCGTGCGCCTAGAGCCCATGCTCTGCAACAAGAGAAGCCACCGCAGTGGGAAGCCCGTGCACCACAATGAAGAGTAGCCCCCGCTCGCCGCAACTAGAGAAAGCCCACGCGCAGCAACGAAGACCCAACACAGCCAAAAATAAAAATAAATTAATTAACTAAATAAATGAATTTATTTATTTATTTAAAATAAATAAAGTGTATTATGACGTATGTAGTGTGCAGTCTTCATTCAACAAACATTGAATGCCTTTTATGCCAAACACTCTTCTGGGTACTTGGAATACGTTAGTGAATAGGAGAGACAAAGATGGCATGAAGTTTTATTATGAAACTGGTTTTATGAAATGAATTTTCTATTGGTTACACATTTATTTTCAAGTTATATTTCTGTTGTGATCTAAACACTGTATATGATAAAGTTTGTGTTTTTTTTTAAGAAAATATAAAAGTAGCTACTACTGTAGTAGCTCCCTTACATGCAAAAGCAGTTGTAATAGAGTGGGCAGCTGCATCTCCTGGAGCAGGAAAGACAGATGTAAAGAGTGAGCGTGGGTTAAAACCATATCAAGGCTTAGTTTTAAATTTTTTATAAGGTTTTCTGTTGAGTATAATAAAAGTTCTCCATATAAATGGACCAGAAATGCTTTACTGACCCTTTGCCTGGAGCTCATTTTATTTGACCCTCTATGCACCTGATTTAAAGAGGTCTGTGTACTGTACCCACTTCCCAAACTTCCTGAATCTCCTAATTTCTCTGGAATTATATTTTCTAATAAATGACATTTGAGGGGAAAAACAATCTGAATTTTTGGTTTAGATTTTTAAAGTCTGGATTTTAAAAAAATAGATTCTGTTGTGGAGGAGTTTCTCAGGAAGATTTGCATTTAAATCAAGGTATTATCAATGCCAACTCTAATCTCAAATAGGTAAATCTCAGATAGGTAAAGAAGGGGAAACTCGCCAGGAATGAAGTGTATATGGTAGTGTATATTATTGGTAACTTTTTTTCTTTTGGCTGTGTTGGGTCTTTGTTGTTCCACGCGGGCTTTCTCCAGTTGCAGCGAGCGTGGGCTATTCTTCATTGCAGTGCGCGGGCTTCTCATTGCGGTGGCTTCTCCTGTCGCGGAGCACAGGCTCTAGGTGCGCGGGCTTCAGTAGTTGCAGCATGCAGGCTCAGCAGTTGTGGCTCGCGGGATTAGTTGCTCCACAGCATGTGGGATCTTCCCAGACCAGGGATAGAACCCTTGTCCCTTGCATGGGCAGGCAGATTCTTAACCACTGTGCCACCAGGGAAGTCCCAGTAACATTTTAAAGATGTTTCTTTTTTGAAAAATAAGGTAGACTTGAATTGGAGTCAGCACAAACATTATTTAGATATCATCCCTAATTTCTATTAGCTTTTAATAAAGAGCATCCTTAGCTTTTTATTAAAGATGCTTTAGGGACTTCCCTGATGGTCCAGTAGTTAAGACTACATGCTCCCAGTGCAGGGGGCCTGGGTTCGATCCCTGGTCAGGGAACTAGATCCCACACACATGCCGCAACTAAGAGCCCACATGCTGCAACTAAAAACAAAAAAAAGATCCCGCATGCTGCAATGAAGATCCCCAGTGCCACAACTAAGACCCGGTGCAGCCAAATAAATAAATATTTTTAAAAATAAATTAATTTTTAAAAAAATAAACATGCTTTAGCATCTTTAAAATGAGGTCTACAATATTACCCAAAAAAATAAAAATCAGCTAGTGCTAGAACTATGAATTAGGCTTGACAAAAATGCCTTCTCAGAGGATAGTTTCTCTCTTTGGTTTAAGGCAGACAGGGCTTACCACAGGCAAAAATTTTGAAATCTAATGTTTGTTTTCTGTCCCTCACCTTCACTTCAGCCTCCTGTCCCCTTTGTAGCAACATGTCCTTTCTGTTTAAGGCACTCTGTGCCAACTTAGTTTCTTCACATGCTTAAAAAAAATCTAATATCACCCAAACTTTTTAAGGGACTAAATCCACATTGAGAAGTTTGTTAGTTTATGTTAACATTTTAAGTTCTTTGTTTCTAGTCATGTAACAAAGGAATTATAGAGATCAGTATGCAGAAGGAATGGTTTGGTTTTGAGAAGAGCAGAGGAAATTCTCAAACCATACTGATTCTGAGGTCTTCCTTAGGGTTAGTAAGTCTCTTCATAGGAAGAGGTCAGAAGGGAATCATCAAATCCACTTCCCAAATTTTCAGTAAGGAAGAGAGGATCCAGAATACAAAGTAGTTGGCCAAAAGTCACACAACTGTCTTTAACAAAGCCAACAGTAAGTCCACTTTTATCTTACGGGTTCTTTCTTTCTCTGCTTCTTTGAAATCCTAATGCATTAGGATTTTTTACATTAAAAAGTTAACTATATGTCAGAATTATTCCATTGTATAAATAATAACTTGGTATATATGTATTGAAAAAGAGTAGAATGTTACACACAAAAATATTGTCAGGACATTAACTCAAGTAGAAGAAATAACTACTTACACTTTATAATGTTAATGTAAATAGAAAACATGTTTGTCACTCTTGTATTTATAATGTTCATTCATTCATTTGCTTTTTTATCTTGAAGACCAGGGATGGATAATTGGAAGAAATTGCCTGGGTGTCAGCATATTACTAGTACTGAATGCAACTTTTCTTCAGTCAAGCTTAAAAATGTTTATGAAAAAATTGAATTGCGCATAAGAGCAGAAAAAGGAAACAACACTTCTCAGTGGCATGAGGTTAAGCCATTTATACCATTTCAAGAAGGTAAGAAGTTGCCAGCTGAATTACACTGTATTCTTTATTAAATATTACCAGAACAGCCTCTTCCCAGGCCCATTCATTTACATGATATAAAGTCTCCCATCTTTAAAAACAAACAAACAAACAAACAAGGATTCCCTTAAACCGGTATCTCCTTCCTGCTATGGCATCATTTTCCTGCTTTCCCTACGGTGCAGGGGACCCCAAACCACCCCTTCCACCCCGGGCTGCGCAGCAGGAGGTGAGTGTCGTGCATGTCGGGCGAGCGAGCGAAGCTTCATCTGCCGCTCCCCACCACTCTTCACCACTCCCCACTGCTCCTCACCACTCCCCACCACTCTTCATCTCTCCCCACCGCTCCCCACCGTTCCTCACCGCTCCCCACTGCTCCCCACCACTCTTCACCGCTCCCCACCACTCCTCACCGCTCTTCATCTCTCCCCACCACTTGCATTGCCGCCTGAACCATCTCCTCCCATCACTGCTGCCCCCACCAATCCGTGAAAATATTGTCTTCCACAAAACTGGTCCCTGGTGCCAAAAAGGTTGGGGACTGCTGCTATAGTGGCTGTTCTCAAAGTGTGGTCTCCAAGACCCTTTCAGGCGGTCTATAAAGTCCAAACTATTTTCTTAGTAATTCTAAGACTTACTTGTCTTTTTCATTTTGATTCTCTCGTGAGTGTACTCTGGAGTTTTCTAGAGGCTGTTTGATGTGAAACGGTGACTGACTGAATGCAGAAGTAGGTGTGAGACACAGCTGCCTTCTTTATTAAGCCAGACATTAAAGAGATTTGAACAGAATGTGAAATAGCACCACTTTCCTCACTAAGCTTTTTGGCTTGTTTGTTTTGGGAAATGTAGTCATTTTTTATCACATAGTGGGTTTTATCATTACTATTTTTTAATGAATTGGTAGATATTTTAAATTTTTATCAGTTTTAATGTTTAATATGCTAAATATTCAATGACATAGCCCATGTAAACAAAAGCTCTTTAGGACCCTCAGTTTCTCTAAGAGTGTAAAGGGGTCCCAAGACCAAACAGTTTGAGAACCACTGCCCTATACCAAAACTCACACAAGAATGATCTGTACCCCCTCTCTGTACACTTTTCCTCCTACACCCTCTTCAGCCCTCTCCATCTGAGCTTTGTTCCCCATCACTACCCTGAAACTACTCTTGCCGAGGTTCCCGTGACCTCCACGGTGCCTAGTGGATTCCCCGTCCTCTTCTGGCCCAGTTCCCCTGTGGCAATGGCGTGTTCATCACTCCCTTCCTCCTGAAACCCTTCCATCTCTGATCTCTAGGGCGCTGCCCTTTCCTGCCCCTCCTGCTGCTCTTTGGTTGCTCCTTTGTCAGTTTCTTCTCCTCCCCCAGGCCTTTAAATGTTGGACAGCTGCAGGGCTCAGTCTGCAGGGCTCCGTAGTTGAACCTCTTCTCCTGCGCCCCCTCCACCAGGAATCGTATGGCTTTCAACATCATCTGTGCTCTTGACTCCCCAAATTATATCACTCCAGCCGCATTCCTTCCCCTTACCTTAGACGCATATCGCCAGCTCTCTATGAAGCATCTCTACTTAGAGGTCTACAAGTCGTCTCAAATTTAAAATGTCAAACAGAGCTCTCGATTTTCCCCCTCCAGACCTGCTCTTCTTGCAGTGTTTTTCATCTCGGTTAATGACATCACCTATTTATTTGCTCAGGCCAAGAGCCCTGGCATCACCTTTGACATGTCTTTCTCTCATGCAACATCCAGTCCATCAACAAATGCTGAGTGATCAACCTTCAGAGTATATCCTGAATCGGATCCCTTCTCGCTTCCACCACTGCTACCAGCCTTCGCCAGGCCACTTCCATTTGTCACTCGAACTGCTTCAGTAGCTTCCCTGCTTCCTCACACATCAACCAGGGTGATCTTTCCCGGATGTGAATCAGGTCTCAGCAGTCCTCCAGAGACTACAGACTCAGACTACAGAGTTCTGCCTGTTACCTGGCTTCTAGCTGCCTCTCTGATCTCATTTTCTACCACTCAGCCATTCGAGCGCCCCCTACTGTCTCTTGAAAATGGTGAGCACGTTCCCATCTCAGGGGCTCTGCCCTTGGTGCCCCCTCAGCTGGGGATGCTTCTCCCCTCGAGACCTGCATGACTGACTCCCTCACCTTGTTCAGGTTTCAGCTCAGACGTCTCGGGGAGCCTTCTCCTCACTAACTCACCTAAAACAGCTCTTGCTGACATTCTCTGTCCCTTTATGTTACTTCATTTTTTCTTATAGCACCCATGACCTGATAACATTACATGCACTTGTGTATTTGGGATTTTTGGCCACATCCCTCACTAAAGTGTGAGCTCCATGAGGGCTTTTCTCCGTTGTAGATGCCAGGCACATATTAAGTGCTTAGAATTGTTTGTTGTATGAATGTTTGGGCTTGTATTCGTGAACTTACATAGTAAATGTTTTTATTTTTACAGCTCAGATTGGTCCTCTAGATGTACATTTAGAAGCTGAAGATAAGGCAATAATAATAAACATCTCTCCTCCTGGGACAAAAGACAGTATCATGTGGGCTATGGACCATTCCAGCTTTATATATAGCTTAGTTATCTGGAAAAACTCTTCACGTCTAGAGGTAAGCATTATCTTTATCTTTGTTTGATGTGAGAGAAGAATGACATGAATTCATTCTAAAACTTGACTTTTTACTTTTTTAAAGAACAGACTTCTTTTTTTTTTTAATTATAGGAAAGGACTGAAACTGTTTATTCCAGAGATAAAATTTATAACCTCTCACCAGAGACTACTTATTGTTTAAAAGTTAAAGCAGAACTACGTTCACCAAGAAGAGTTGGTTTCTATAGTCCAGTGTATTGTATAAACACCACAGGTAAGGAGGAAGTCTTGCTTCAGATTCAATAACTATGTATATAAATTGGCAACCTGTCAATCTGGGCATTTTTCCAATAGTTGCTACAGCTTATGTGATGGTTTAATAGACATTAAAGCAAAGGCATTCTAACAGCATTTACGTAAGCAACAAATGTTATTTGGGGTTTTTGTCTCAAGTAAATAGTAATGAAAATTTTGCATAAAATCCAAGTATTTTCTAATGAAAAAAATTGTGTTTATTCAGAATCCACAAGAAAGGGAGGTAGTTGCTAGAAGAACAGTTAGTCTTCCAAAAAGTTTACCTGTATAGATGAAATGTTAAAATATGAAAGCATCCTGATACATTTAATCAGTGACATCTTGCCAACGATTAAGGTTTAAGGGCAGGAGCTTGGATTTATTATTTTAATTATAAGTTTAATATGCTTTGTTTTTAAAATCAAACAGTATAGAAGGGTTTAAAGGTTTCCTCTCCTGCCTCCGGACCCCCAATTCCATTTACCAGAGATAAGTATCACCAGCAGTCTGTGTACAACCTTTCATACTTTTTTCAGGGCTTATGTAAGTATATACTTGGACTTACAGTTTTGGGGTTTTTGTCTTTTAAATTAAAAACTAAGGTCCTGCCAGATATATTTTAAACTTGCTTGTTTAACCCAATATATTGAGGCTCTTTTTATGTCGGCACATATAGATCTATCACATTCTTTTAAATGGCTGCGTACTATTCCCCTTTGTGAATACACACCATAACTTGTTTCGCTGTTACGTCATTATGATAAGACGCAAGCCCTTTATCTTCTCGCTCGTGCTGTTAGGAGTTCTAGCCATCTGCCATCTCACTGGAGAAAATGTGTGTGTGTTTTGTGCTCTTTGTCTTCTAGAGAAACACAAAGTGCCTTCACCAGAAAATATACGAATCGATGCTGAAAATCAGGTCTATGTCCTTCAATGGGATTACGCACGTGAAAACACGACTTTTCGAGCTCAGTGGTCCCAGTAAGTTCTATTCCATAAATGTCCTTTTGCAGTTCATTTTGCCCAGTTTGTTAGGTTTCTTTTCACTCGGCTTCAGCCACCTGCTGCTCCGTGCACACGTGTGGCCTGATGGAAAGGTGGTTGTGATATACTGGAACTGGAGCGTTTAATTCTAGTCCCAGGATGTCATTGAGCTAATCACTTAACTTCTTTGGGCCTCAGTTTCTTCACTTGTTGTAAAATGGGTGTATTCTAATAATATCTAGTGTTCTTACCGGCTCTCTTTTTTTTTTTTTTTTTTTTTTTTTTTTTTGGGGAAGGTGTGATTCTAGTTGCATGTGCTATTTCCTCAATCTGGAATACTTGACACATGGCCGTGATCTTTTCTTCAGAACCCACTTCTCCCATGAGTCCTTGAAATGATCTGAGTCCAGTCACTCTGTCGTGTTCAATTCAAGTTAGCCTTCCCATTGTCTTGATTATTTTAGTGGCTTTGGCAGAGTTTTTAGTGATTGCTTTGGTGGGAAATTAAGAAAGTTGGAGAGAGCTGGGCTCTACGTGATTGAGTAGAGACCAGTCAAATATGAGTGAAGCTTAGCACCACGTGAGTGGAAGAGGACTGCATAAGTTTATACTAGTTGGAAAACTGTAGGGGATAAGTAGAGAGGGAGGAGAGAAGAGGGTAATCAAGTGGAAGGTGAAGTGGACTATGGGAAAGAAAGAGATACTGAGGACTGAGGAATAGAGGGGCCAAAGGCAAGTATGGGTAAAGCAGGAAGGGAGGAGTGAGAGGAAAGACTAGAAAGACACAGAAAAAACGAGGGAAAAGGGAAGTCAGTACTGCTGTGATTGATTGCTTTCAACCCTTTGGTGTTAGTTTCGAAGCAGTAACAGTTTGCATAATAAACGCATTCATGTTATACACGCCCTTACGGATACACACACACACACACACACACACACACACACACACACACACACACACTGATCAGGAAACTGTACAGGAGGAGTCTTTTATGTATTCTTCACTTTCAAAAGCATGTTAAACAGTAGGGCCACAGACTAGACAGGGATGGGGGTTTCTGATGGCTGGTCTCTAAGTTTCTTCTGGGTCCTTAGCACACTGTACAAAGCACTGAAGGAATCGTAAAGGTACAGCAGAATGAAACACATGGCGTTAGAAATCCGAAGCAGTTATCTGCCTTTGCATAGCAAAATGTGATTTAGGACTGAGGAGTGGAGTACAGGCTATAAGGGTTACAGAAGTCAGAAGCGTAAAGGTGGATGGGGCTGGAGAGACCGAAGAAGCCTCTGGAAGGAGATGCCTCTGGAAGGAGATGCAGTGTGATTGCTGAGTCACATGTTTTTAAATGACAAGAGAGGGCATCCCAGGCAGGGGCTACACACAGGGGGAAGCTCAGGATATGAAGAGACAAAATTAGGTAGGGTAACATTTTACATTGCTCTGTAACAAACTACCACAAACTTAGCAGCTTAAAACACACTGTTGGGCTTCCCTGGTGGCGCAGTGGTTGAGAGTCCGCCTGCCGATGCAGGGGACACGGGTTCGTGCCCCGGTCCGGGAAGATCCCACATGCCGCGGAGCGGCTGGGCCCGTGAGCCATGACCGCTGAGCCTGTGCGTCCGGAGTCTGTGCTCTGCAATGGGAGAGGCCACAACAGTGAGAGGCCCACGTACCGCAAAAAAAAAACAAAAAAAAACACACTGTTTATTATCTGTCCGTGACTTTGGGTCAGGAGTCCAGGTGTAGCTTAGCTGGGTTCTCTGCTCAGGGTCTTGCAAGGCTGCAGTTCAGGTGTCAGCTGGGCTGCTGTCTCGTACAAGCTGTCTCGTGCTGTCTCCTTAGCTCATGTGGTGGTTGGCAGAATCCATTTCTTGCAGCTGCAGAACTCATGGTGACCTGCTTCTTGGAGGCCATCAAGAGAGAGAATCTCTGTCCTCTAGAACCTCTAGACCCTCTTTTAAAGGGCTTATCTGATCAGGTCAGGCCCACCCAGGATAGGCTCTCATTTGATAAACTCAAAGTCAACTGGTTTGGGACCTTGATTTCATTTGTAAGATCCCTTCACCTTTGCCAAATAATGTAACCTAATCAAGAGTTCATGGATCCTGCCCACACTGAGGCGGAGGGGATCATGTAGGGCTTGTGCACCGGCAGGTAGGAATTTGGGGGGCCCGTTTGGAATTTTGCTGACAAGAAGGGAGGACCTGCTTTGAGAGTAGCAGAACATTTGGGCCTGGGAGAGCAATGAGAGAGAACATTGAATTAATAGGATGGCATAAGCTTAGGCTTAGCTTCAGACCGCCCTGTAGGCATCTGAGTGCCATTGGGAATTTTGTGTTGAGGAACGGGTAACGTGAGGCCTGTGTTTGAGGAGGGTGAAGGTGGCCACATTGTGTGTGGTGCAGCGGGACTAAGGAGACAGGACAGACAAGGGGACAAGTCAGGAGGCTGTTACAGTTCCAGGCTTGAACTGAGATGCTTGGAGCTGTTGGTTTCTGAGCAGCTTACTTAACCTCTCCAGGCCCAGTCTTGCTCTGTGCAGACTTACTCTTAGGACACTGGTGTGTATCTCTGATACAGCACTTACCCACAGGTGTGCTGGTACGTTTAGCAGCTGGCTTTCCAGAAGGGAAAAGCCTTATCTGTAGCATTTGCCAGTTTTTATAATATAACTACTCCTATTATGGCCACTGTCAAGCACCCAACAGGTCACTGAACATGCATTTGGGAAGATGCACAGTAAGCCCTCCGTCATATAGCGTTTCCGCCGCATAGACACGATAGACGTAACTAGCCTTGAGCATAGATAATAAAATGTAGGAAAATAATTAGGACAAGATGAGTTTTGAGTATTTATTACTCTTGTTTTTAATATAATTTATTTATTTGTAAGTTTATGTAACTTAACTTTTAAAAATGGCTGTATTTAACAACTAGCTGGCAGCATTCCTGAAAATTTAGCAGTTGTTTTCTGTGCACCGGTACGAGCCAACCCTAGCACACCACTACCTTATCACACTCTGGAGCAAGATCTTTGGTTTTCTTTTGTGAACATGTCTCTTCCACCATCCTGTGAGTTTCCCGAGAGTGAGGACCGTTTATCTCTGTAACCTTAGCCCCTAACAGAGTGTCTAGTGTATTATAGGTATTCAGTAAATGTTTACTAAATTAATGTGTTTGGAATAAAAAACATTTTTTTGTCTTAAAAGTGAGTTTTTAAAAAGGATTCCTGGGAGTCATTCAGACAAATGGAAACAAATACCAAACTGTGAAGATGTCAAAACTACCCACTGTGTGATTCCTCAAAATGCTTTCCCAGAAGGAATTCACCGTATCCGTGTACAAGCATCTAATGGAAATAACACATCTTTTTGGTCTGAAGAGAAAATATTTAATACTGAAATGAAAAGTAAGCCGATAGTTTTTACTTTACATTGTAATTCTCCAATTTGGTGCGAACTCTTAAAATTGTTTTTTGAGTCTAATTTGAACTTTGTGTCTTTACACATTTTTTCTAGCTGTCATATTTCCTCCAGTCATTAGCATGAAATCCGTTAATGATGACTCACTGCACGTCTCTATCGGTGCTCCAAAAGAGTCTGAAAACAAGTCTGTGAACCAGCCTTACCCACTAATTTATGAAGTTATTTTTTGGGAAAACACTTCAAACGCTGAGGTAAAAAGGCTATGTAGTATAGGTTTATAATTTAGAGTTATAACTGTGGTTTGGTTAAACAAAGCTTGAAGTTAAAATTCTAGGGAAATTTTTAAACTTTAAGACTATGTGATTAACTCAGATATTTACAATAGGAAGAAATGAGCATTTCCCATGTTTTACACAGTAAGAGTTACGATCACCTGCATCTGGGCCCCAGTTAATTGTTGTTGTTGTTATTGTTGTCTCTTTGGCCACGCCACGTGGCATGCAGGATCTTAGTTCCCCGACCAGGGATGGAACCCGTGCCCCCCGCAGTGGAAGCACGGAGTCCTAACCACTAGACTGCCAGGGAAGTCCCCCCCACCCCGCAAGTTAGTTTTTAAAATTCAGATCCTGAGCTTATTCCCTCTCAGTCAGAATCTCTGGGGGTAGAACTCAGGAATTTGTATTTTTAACAGGATTCTCAGGTGTTCGTGAACCAGGGTTTCTCAACACTCTTGACATTTGGGTTGGCTGATTCTTTGTTGCGGGAGCTTCCTTGTGCATTATAGGATGGCTAGCAATACCATTGGCCACTACCTACTAGATGCCCGTAGCGCTCCGTCCCAGTTCTGACAACCCAAAATGCCTCCAGATATTGCCACATATCCCCTGGGGGTGGGGCACCTCCAAGAGGGCAAAAATTGGTTTTTAGGGCGCAAAAGAATCTTAGCTGTTACAGTGGTTCGTGACCCTCCAGGAGGAAAACCTGCCTCGAGTGTTCAACTTCGCCCAGCAAAATCTTATTCAACTTTGTAAAGGGGGAGGGATTAGGAAAAAATAGTCTAAAAAGGCTCCTTAGGGGAGTAGTCATGACAAAAGGGTTGAGAAACACTTGTTTAAACCCTAAAATTCAAAAACCACTGACAAAGCTAATATACATCAGATAATCCACATTATTCCTAGATCACTTTTCCCTGTGGAATTGCAAGCAAGGAATCAACCTTTAAAAATCTTGTGCACATAAGTTGGTAAACTCTGTAACTTCATTTTCTGTTGAAAATCTAAGAAAATTCCAGCAACTTGCTAGTTTCATTTTAACGATCTGAACACTCTGTAACCATAGCAGAATTTAGCCCTATTGAGCACGATGGTTAGTTCTCAGTCATCCCTAGATCGGAAAGATCTAAAGTTGTGTCTCAAGCCCCCATACTGTGTAACCTTAGGCAAGGTGGTTAACTGCTAGAACTGTGTTTCCTCTCCTCTAAAGTGGTGGTGGTCATAGTAACTTAATTTTTTTTTTTAATTGGGGTATAGTTGTTTTACACTGTTGTGTTAGTTTCCACTGTACAGCGAAGTGGAGTTCCCTGTGCTATACAGCAGGTTCTCTCATTAGTTATCCATTTTATACATATTACATTGTAACTTAATTTTGTTTGAAAGGATGTTTATAAGGTTTAAAATGAGGTAAAATATATGAAAATACATACCACATTGCTTGACAAATAGTAGATTCAATAACTTTATTTTCCTTTGGCCATCCTATGCTGGGTAACACATCAATAACTACAGTTGTAATAACAACTCAAATTTATTGAATACTCATTATGTGTCAGGTACTGGGCTAAGTATTTTACATGAATCGTCTCAGTCATTCTTCAACCCTGCCAGACAGTTTGATTAAATTACTATTCAGCAAATACTTGGGATGGAATATTCATTACTGCCTCATTGATGCTAGGCTGTTACCAGTGGAATGGGAGTGGGTGTGGTATGAGCAGAGGCCTTAAGTGCGCATGCGTGCTGCTCCCATTTGTCAAGAGGAAAGCAAGCTCCGTGTGGTCTCTGGCCCCAGGCGGATGGGAGACTGTGGAGCAGACCTAAACCTGATCCACGGCCTCAGTGAGCGTTCCCCCAGCACTTCGGGACACTCACGAGTAAGAAAAACATCTTTTGAGCCACAGGCTGTTTTGTTACACAGCATTGCACAACATTATTTTGTTGGCCTTGTAATGTTCTGTTATACATTATTGTGGCAATAGCCGACTAATACAAATAGGAGTCATAATTGTCCTCACTTTAGAGATCTGGGAGTAGGGCCCAGGGAACTTAAATAACGTGCCTGAGGCCACGTAGCTGTGAGTGATATCTTGCTACAGGCAGTTTGAGGCCAGAACCTCTGCACTTAATTGTTCTGCCACTAAACAGAGATAACGTGATGGTGATTAAACCAAATCAGCATGTACTTATAAAATAAATTAGAGTCGTCTCAGGAACATATTTTTTTTTTTGGCAGCAGCCATGTTTAGCTTTTGAGTTTGGTTATAATGTGTTGTCCAAAACAAATTTATATTTCTCAAACATATACCAACTAAGTGTTTGGGAGAGGCCAATCTTAGCTTGACTATTTAAGGAATTCAGAAAATAGATACTCCCTGTATGAGTTCTTGGGGTTCTAAATTTTATCAACGATTTACTTATTTTTTATAGAGGAAAGTTGTAGAGAAAAGAATGGATGTTACCTTTCCTAACTTGAAACCGCTGACTGTATACTGTGTGAAAGCCAGAGCATTCACTGAGAATGGCAAGTGGAATAAAAGCAGTGTTTTTAGCGCTACTGTGTGTGAGAAAACAAAACCAGGTCGGAACCTTTGATTGCATCTTTTCTTTTTTAATGTAACGAGACTTAATAAAAATAACCAATTCATTGAAAGTTGTAAAATATTTCCTTTCTACCACAAAAATACAGAGAATATTTTCTTCATGAACTGTGTGAGTACTTCACGCCGAGCCTTCCAGTTTTAGAAAATATTTTTAATACTCAACTTAGTTCAGTGGTTTTTGTATGCTTTCTATTTCATGCATCTCTGCATAATTAATTTCCTTTTATTATTACTCTTAGAATTTAACGAGACTATTTTAATTTTTTATATAATCCTTAATATAATTATTATGTGGCAATCCCTTAATTAGTTCAGTTGTGAATTTTTTTATGTTATTGGTATTATTTAATAGAATGTATATTTCCTTTCACGTGGCTGTATTTGTTTCACACAAACTGTCAGCAGTCTTAATGTATTTGTGTGTCAAAACCTATATAGATGCTACACACCATTTATTTGTTTTCAGGAAATACTTCCAAAACCTGGCTGATAGCTGGAATTTGCGCTGCGCTATTTTCTATCATCGTTATCATTTATGTTGCGAAAGTCCTCTGGAGATGTATCAATTATGTGTTCTTTCCATCAAGTAAACCTCCTTCCACTGTAGATGAGGTATGTTACTTTTCTTTTCAACAGTTAACTGGATTTTTCTTAAAATGAATGGGAAATATATTTGATTTCAACAGAACGTAAATGTTTTCTTGATATTCAGAAAATAATACAGACTGATTTGGGGTTTTTTTCTTCAGAGTTTCAGGAAATTAACTTTAGAAACGGTCATTTAATAGAATATAACGTGGAATAGTAAGGTGTGTCCTTAATCTCCTGTTTTTTGGCAGCTTGGTTACTGTGGCACTTGTTTTACCGTTGAAAGTCTATATTCACAAAAAGATTAAAACATTCTCGTCAGTGCAAACACTGTATTCTGTGGATAAAATCACAGAAAACGAAGGAGCAAAACATGAGTTTCCTTTCACAGCACCTCGGTGTTTTGGTTGGCAGAGTTAGTGAAGGCACTGAGTGAGGACACCAGCCTGGGGGTGGTGTGTTCACTGGGGCAGCTTCCACGCTGCCTGCCCTGTTTCAGGTTCCCCAGGCTTTGGAGCCAGAGACCTGAAGGTGAATTGTTGATGGGCTGTAGTGTATTTGCACTTACTGGCTCTGTGAACTTGAGCAGCTCCCTTAAGGGTACTTGAGCAAGTGCCCGTAGACTGTAAAACAGAGCCAGTAGTACCATCCTGCAGAATTGGGAGGACCGAAGGAGATAAACCAGAAGGGCCTGACACTGTACAAACGTTCCATAAATATGAACCGTTTTACTCTTTTATGCCTGAGTTTTTAAATATCATTTCTATGTACTCTTCTATTCAGAGCTGTTATTTAAAGAACTTAAAACTCTCAAGTTACAATAGCTCTTTATTCTTAGTGGGACAGGGAAAAATTAATTTCTCCCTGTGCTTTCTCTGGGTATTTGTGGATTAGATACCAAAATTTTTATTATGTCAAAATAAAATGTCCCAAATCCCAGTGTTCTCCCTTTCCTTCCTCGCCCACACTCTTCCACTCCCCACCCCTTGATAGCACAGTGGACCTTTCTTAGGAACTCTTCATATAATTCCCAAAAACAATACCAACATGTACGTGACCTCACTAGTGATGGTCTTATTCTAAACGTTATAGTGCAATCGATATGCTCTTAGCTTGCTTTTTAATATGCATGTCAAAAGATAGGGTTTCTAGAAAACTTAAGAAACCACGCTTATTAGAACTAGAAAACTAATTTTTGTGATTTTAAATAATCTGTTTCTGTTCTTTCCCTTTTGAATTAGTATTTCTCTGAACAGCCAGTAAGGAATCTACTCCTTTCCACTTCTGAGGAACAAACGGAAAGATGTTCTATAATTGAAAATGCAAACACTATTACTGTCATAGAAGAGACTAATCCAATTGAAGATCACAAAAAGTACAATTCCCAAACTAGTCAAGACTCAGGAAACTATTCTAATGAAGACGAAAACAGTGAAAGTAAAATAAGTGAAGAACTTCTGGAACAGGAAACTGTGTGACCAGGAATGAACTCGAAAATACTAGGGAGTCTTGCGGGAGTTGCAGTGGGAGCCTGGGCCCCTCACTCCTCTCAGTAACTAGCAAGAGAATATTTGCTTGTGGGGGAAGAAAGATCATCTTCAGATCGTAGGTCCTAAAAATACAGGCAAGCACTTAAGTATTTGAAAGGAATTTGGAGAAGAGTTTTCTACATTCTTTTCCACGTGTAAGGTCTTGAAAGACCTGTCATGGGACCGCCCTGGATGTGAGAAGTTAAATCCAGAAGATGCCCTCTGTCTTCCTAATGATTCCCTAAGCTCCACCGCGCTGTCGTGTGGTAAGGGCGGCGCTTGTGTTCCCATCGGCTGATACTGTCGCCGTGCTGCCACTGCTGCTGCATATACCATCTGTCCCTTCTCCATCCCAGTATTACAGTCCATTATTTTTCAGGACACATTTAGAACATATGGTCTTTTCTTCGGACACGAAAGTAGGCCCTTTGGAAATGTCTTTAGAAAAGCCTGAATACCACCATTACTTGGTTTTCTGAAAAGGTAGGTTACTCTGGAAAACAGCTGCAGATGCCAGAAACATGGTATGGTCCTTACAGATTCTCCAGGGGAATTCTATCCGTTTTACCAATTACATTGGCTTCTACGTCACAGTTACCTATCCCTTCTACGGTTTAGGATTAAAACCAGATAATCTTTTGCTATATGTCCATGAAGTCTTCCTGATTCAGAACATTGGAACAATAGCTTCTGATTACAGTGCATAATCACTAAAATGACAGAGAAATGGGAAACTATCTGAGTAGATAGCTTACTATTATCTTTTAAGATATGGGAGTATGTGACATTAGTCACAGCGGATGTAAGAAGTCTTGGGACCAGAAAGTGGTACTGAGAGAAGAGACAGAGTAAGAAGTAGAGTCATTCAGTAGGAAAGAAGCAGGTGACTTTAGCGAAAAACAAGAATAATGTGTGTAATCAACTGTTGATGACTAACTTCCTGAGGGTGGTTTGTTTTTGTGGCGTATCTGTATCGTTTCTAACGCCAGGCCAGCTTCTCTACGCCTTCCGGAAGTATTCAGGTACCCCTTCTGCTCAGCCTACATGCACTCAAGAAAATGCAAATTATTTATTATCAAGGTGTGGGAGGAAATGTACCTGGGAAGAAAACCTAATTTTTAAAACATGTAATGCCTTTCAAAGGCATCTATAGCTTATTTTTAAATGATTTGCTATTTGGGATTATTCATGGAGATCCTGCAGAGGAGGGAAGTGTAGGAATTCTGGCGGCCTCTGAGGCCGGGTTCTCAGCTTCAGTCGTTGCAGAAGGACCAGTGAAAGGGAAGGGAGATGGAGCTACCCAGAGCATCACGGCAGGCCAGTCTTATTTACACAGTGGTCCGCTGTGGTCTTCTGGGTGGAAGAAAGGGTTGAAAGCAGCTGCCCTGGGAAGGGCCGTGACGCTCAGCATGTCCTCTGCAGAGCACACCGTGTGCTTCCCTGGACCTCGGTCCGGCTCCTAGGGGAGCATACAGTATGGGCCAGGGATCCCCGCCGAGGCAGTTCTCTGCTGCAGAATCCCGACAGGGACCCACGCACACCTTTGATCCTGCTGCGGAGGCCTTTGGTTCAAAGCAGATCTGGGTTGGCCCTTCGCTTGTAAAGGCCCTGTCAGTGGGAATTTGCCTCTGAAGCGAGGAAGTGAGGAACATGTCAGGACCCTGTCAGCCCGGGCTTCCACGCTGTGTCAGTGCGACAGGCCTGGTCAGCACGCGGGCCCGGGATTTACCACAGGAAGAAGGCTGCTTCAGAATGGACGTCCCAAAGGGAAGCAGCGCTTCCTTCATGGGATGTGGAAGAGGGAAAACTCGGGCATTAGGATGAAAAGACACCACACAAGTCGCCAGGTCCCTGGATGTGGGAGTCTGTGTGTCTTTGGGGTTTAGGGCCCCCTGTGGTTTTCAGCGAACAAGCATCTGAGCAGCAGCGAACAAAAAACCCTCGATTTTTGCCTTGTCTTCTGACCTAAAAATGCAATTCCATCCCCTTCTTCTTTGTGGTCCACGTGTAGCTTAATCAGGATGTGCTTGTAAAGTGACAAGTATTTTCTCTGAAGCATAGTTTACTTGGAAATACCATATACTTGGGAGCACCAATAAATTGCCTCAGAACTACAATATCGATAGTTCTTGGAGAAGCTGGATACAACCTACGCATTTATGTAAAAGATTTGTATCATTACAGCCAGAAATAATGTATTCATACGTAATGTAGATTAACATATACGTAAGTGGTGACACACGTCTGTAAACATACGTGCATACTTATACCTACACGTGCACATGCATGATGTGGGCCATACTCCAGTAGTACAGCCATAAAGACTTAGCATAGCTTCTAGTTAGAAAAGTATAAATGCTGCTCGAGAACCATGAACTAAACAGTCTGACCGGAAATTTGCAACCTATAAAATTATGTCAAAAATATAATTGAGAGTTTGTATCTTTTCCCCAAACTGTGACCTTCAAAGCAGCCTCTGATGGCTCCTAAGAATTTGGAGAGTGTACAGAAACTTTGCCTACCTGCCCGCTCCTCCCCGTAACCCTTCGACTACCTGACATGTTTGTTTCGTGGTGTCTGTCTGCCCCCCAGGGGACCGGAAGCTCTGTGAGAGCAGGAATTTACTTTCACTTATTACTGTATCCCCAGCACCTACCACAGTGCGGTGCCTCACACGGAAAAAGTGCGCAGGAAATAATTGTCAAATGACTGAAATCTAAAATTTGAACCAAATGGGTGTTTCTGACACTGTTTGTGTGTCTTGTTGAGTTGTGGAAGGACACAACCATGTCTCCAATGTTTCTATGCAGTGAGCTTTGTATCTTATTTCATTTGTACTTTGTCTTAACCCCCATTGCTGTTTTTTAAACAGTTTGTTAAACAGTTTTCTGTAATAAGCACTGAGGCCAAAAGTCTTGGGTGTAATGGTGGTTCTGCTTGAACTGATTAAACATGCATCACAGGAGTGGCAACTGCTGTCTTCACAAGGTATTCACAACCGAGGGGGCTGGTCCCTGTACCCGGTGTGCGCATGCCCGGTGTTGGTATCCTGAAGGGGGCCCCACTGCCGTCACCACCCCACGGAGCTCCTGGACAGGGAGCTCTCTTGCTTGCCCTTTGCATTTTCACAGCCTCAACTTTAGACTTGGCCGGAGCACAGCCTTGACCCAGTGAGTCTGCAGTGTGGTGCAGACTCTGCTCCGTCGAACTACACTGCTTCCTTTTACCAACGTTTCTTCTCAGGATAAGCTCTTTAAGGAGACTCCCTAGTCCCACATGTAAATTGATCTGCCTTCTAGACACGTTTGAATCTGAAGTTAAACACCACTGACATTCAGGCTGGGAACCCTTCGTGTGTTTTTAGTAAGCTTCCGCAAATTTTTTTCAAACTGTAGAGGGAAGTAAATATGAGTAAATTCATCTCTGACGCCCGGGAAACGCCTTGTTACTTAACAGTAATGACAAATACCAGTAACATCCAGTTTTTTCACCTGAGTGAAAAAAGGCAAGAAGAGAGAATTTGATACGTCTTTCATGGAAAGGATATACCTTCCCTTCCCACGTTCTGTCCCCACTAGAACTCATGTTGTAGCAGAAGATACCTTCTGGGTGAAGAAGTAGTAATTGATGCAGACCAAGAAAAGAAAAAGTGGGCAGAGTCGATATGCTGGCTTAGAAAAAGGTCTTGGGAAGAGGGAGGAAATGGAAAAATTCTCTCAGGAGCAGGTTGAAATTAAACATTTCTCCTCACGGTGACTGGCCACTCCTGGTCCTCCATCCCCAAAGTTCCTGCATCCATCAGAGAGGAGGAGTTGAGGGGAAAGGGAATGACTGAAGAAGAAAAGCATTTTCCTATCTCTCCAGTAGAAAGATGGTCCATTTTTTCCAAAAGACTGGAATTAGTCCTTAACTGCATAACAGAGAGCAGAGTGCATTTTGTGTACTATTGTCTGTTCCCAGATTTTATAAGGCTTTAATACCCTGGAATTTAACTTTTAAAAAGAGCTGGAGAATTCCCTGGCGGTCTAGTGGTTAGAACTTGGCTCTTTCACTGCAGTGGGCAGGGTTCGAAGCCTGGTCGGAGAACCAAGATCCCGCAAGCCGAACAGCACGACTGGAAAAAAAAAAAAAAAAAATGATGATTGGGCTTCCCTGGTGGCCCAGTGGTTAAGAATCCGCCTGCCAGTGCAGGGGACACGGGTTCGAGCCCTGGTCCGGGAAGATCCCGCATGCCACGGAGCAACTAAGCCTGTGCGCTACTACTGAGCCTGCGCTCTGCAGCCCGCAAGCCACAACTACTGAGCCCGCGTGCCACAACTACTGAAGCCCACGCGCCTAGAGCCCGTGCTCCACAACAAGAGAAGCCACCGCAATGAGAAGCCCGCGCACCGCAACGAAGAGTAGCCCCCGCTCACCACAACTAGAGAAAGCCTGCACGCAGCAACAAAGACCCGATGCAGCCAAAAATAAATAAGTAAAGAAAGTAAAATTTTTTTAAAAAAAGATGATTATGAGTGTTTCAGAATAAAAGTGCACCATCCACTCTGAAATCTTCCTAGAAGACCTCCACCATGTACACATGTAGAAGTCGCCTTTGTGCCCATCTTACCTTCATGTCTGTCCAGCAGAGACATTGCCCTAGGAGAGACTTTATAGCACTTGCCAACATATGTATCCCCTTCTGCTAGATAACACGCTCCATGAAAGCAAGGACTAGCTTTATTTTTTTTTAACTTTGTAGCTGACACTTGGTAAGTGTTTAGTAAGTGATTAAGTGGGCATTGAATTACATACATTGACTGGACTCGCCACTAGGGGAAGATAAGTAATCCTATTTAGGTTCACAGCTTGCGGTTTAGATTCCTAAACCGCTGTGTCATGAGGAAACACAAAGAAAGCAATGTGTTGCTGAAGACGGTGTATACCGTTTAGAGTTGCTAGATTTAACAAAACTACAGGACACCCAGTTAAATTTAAATTGAATTTTAATTTCAGGTAAACAATACATAATTTTTTAGTATAAGTCGGTCCCAAATATTGCATGGAACATAAACTGAAAAGTTTTTTGTTATTTGTCTGAAATTACAGATGGGCCACAAAGATGACTTCTACATGTCTATGTGACAGAATTCATTTAGAAGATTTCAAAACTTGTTTTATACTAAAAAATTCATAATCATCTCTATGTAAAATGCTAGAGTATTCAAAGCATTGTACAACAACAAAATTTTTTTAGTAATATCCCATGCAATATTTGGGACATACACTAAAACATTATTCATCTGCTTATGTGAAAGCATAATTTTAATTTTGTATTTTTATTGGGCAACACTGAGGATGTTAAGTTTCAAAACTACTACTAGCCCTTCCAACACCTCCCAAGCCAATATAAATAATGTTTCATACAGAAATATATACTAGGTTCATCACACATAACATGTTTTATTCACAATTTAAAACAATGTTTAAGGGACTTCCCTGGTGGCGCAGTGGTTATGAATCTGCATGCCAATGCAGGGGACATGGGTTCGATCCCTGGTCCAGGAAGATCCCACATGCTGTGGAGCAACTAATCCCGTGTGCCACAACTACCGAGCCTGCGCTCTGGAGCCTGCGAGCCACGACTACTGAGCCCGCGTGTAGCAGCTACTGAAGCCTGCGCACCTAGAGCCCACGCTCTGCAACAAGAGAAGCCACCACAATGAGAAGCCCGCACACTGCAACGAAGAGTAACTCCCACTAGCTGCAACTAGAGAAAATCAGCACGCAGCAACGAAGACCAAACGCAGCCTAAATAAATAAACAATGTTTAAGACAGTCAACATTGCAAGCATTGCGAGCCGGAAAAATGAATGCTAATCTAATTCTGTCCCCATATGAAGGCGTTGAGGGAGGCAGCTGGGGTGGGGTGGGGACCTTATGAAGAATCTGCCCAGCTACCACCTTGCACTCACTTCTCAGCTGGCTCTGTTCACATGTTCTTTCACATCACAGTTACTCACATGCTTGTCTTTCCTGCCGGACTGTGAGCAACATGAGGTGAAGGGCTATATTCATTTGTCTTTGATTCCTCAGGCCAAATGGTGCCCAACATACCGTGAGTAGTTGCTCAAAAAAGGGATCTGTTGAATTGAAATGAATTCACTGTTTCATTTAGAGTTATTTCTTTCATATCACTCTCCAAGAGTAGGATTACTTGGTCAAAAAGCCAGAATAGGACTTCCCTGGTGGTCCAGTGGTCAAGACTCCACCCTACCTAAGCTGGGACGAAGTGAGAGAGTGGCATGGACATATATACACTACCAGATGCAAAATAGATAGCTAGTGGGAAGCAGCCACATAGCACAGGGAGATCAGCGCGGTGCTTTGTGACCACCTAGAGGGGTGGGATAGGGAGGGTGGGAGGGAGACGCGAGAGGGAGGGGATATGGGGATATATGTATACGTATAGCTGATTCACTTTGTTATACAGCAGAAACTAACACACCATTGTAAAGCAATTATACTCCAATAAAGAGGTTAAAAAAAAAAAAAAGACTCCACCCTACCAATGTAGGGGGCATGGGTTCGATCCCTGGTCGGGGAACTAAGATCCCACATGCCACACAGCGTAGCCAAAAAAAAAAAAAAAAAAAGAATATTTTTGCCAGCTGAATTACTACCTTCCATGTATTGGTCTGCCTTTCTTTCTTGCCCACTAGACTGCCTTCCTTCAGGGTAGGGACAGCCTTTTACTCTACTCTTTTCAGCACCTCCATGTACTGACCTCTTCCTAAGGAATCAGTAAACGTAGATGAAGAAATGAACCTCCAGGCTCCCCTCCACTGCACTCTGTGCCCGCTCAGGAAATAGATCCATCCTTTTGCTCAGACTGGAAACCCACAAGGTGTCCCTGACCCTTCCTTCCTCCTCACTCCTTATCCAATCCTTCCCCAAGTCCCATTCCTTCCACATTCTCAGCTGCTCTTGAATCCTTCCGCTTCTGTGTCCGTCACCCCTGCCCTAGTCTACACCGCCACCTGGTCCCCACACACCACCTCCTAACCGGTCCTGCTCCTCTCTTGTCCTTCTCCAAGTCATTCTCCTCACAGGAGAGAGTGGCCCTTTAAAGACAATATTTGGGACCTATCAGATGCTTTCCCATTGCTCTTAGGTTAAGCCCTGAATCCTCTCCTCGCCTAATGTGGCTCCTTTTTCCAGCCCGACCTTCCCGGCCTTACTCTTGTTCCTTGAGCTGTTACCCTCTGACTAGGCTATGTCCTCCTGTTGCAGGCCCCTCAGCACTCCGTACTTCCACATCACCCTAGAAAGAACTCGTATAATGACTTTCCCCTATTAGACTGCCAGCTCCCTGGAGGCGGGGACAGTGACACTTGCTCACTACAGTGACCCCAGTGCTCAGCATCACACCTGGCACAGGGTGGAGCTTAATACAAGTTTTTAAATGAGCGAATAAATTACATGCCTTTACTTGTACTCATGAATCCACCAAATGGCCTGGAATAAAAGAAATTAGAAAATCATGGACAAACAGGTCTGGGGAAGGGGCAGGTCTGGGTGTCTGTTACCGGTGCTCACCAGAGAGCTTCCACCATGGGGGAGCCCTGGGCCACTGGGTGGAGAGGCCCACTCATCCTAGAGAGGTCAACCAGTCTCCATCTTCAGCCCGCATGGTGTTTGCACAGTGCGCCCAGGACTAGAGCAGCCATGAAAGAAGCTATGCACGGGCCCAACAGCCTGGGCTCCCTGTCACCAAGGCTGGTCGTTCAACCCCACATCAGCCTAGAGGGATGCTGAATCCTACACAGTAATAGCCTTCATCCACCCACGCTCCAAGCATCCACCTGGAGGGCTAGCAATTCACTTTACTGGGATTAATGCTATTTCTTACATGCCCGGCAGTGCCTTAGTCCCCATCACCATCCAAAGGTCAAAAGACTGGGTGGCATTTTAGTGTCAAAATAGCTATGCAGAAGCTCCATTTCCCAGAATTTCCTTCTCTGTATTGTTGCAGGTTAGGAGCCCCTGGGAAGCAATTTGCTGAAGATGTTTAAGACAGAGGCAAGCATCCATCATGGCATTGGGCAGCTGGGCAGATGGTTGCTGACTCGCTTGCTTGCCTTGCTGGTGTGGGACAGCAGCTGGTCAGTTCACGTTCAGCTTTTCTTCCTGACAGCATAACTGCCAAGGGTCTAATCCCTATAATAAATATCAGTATTAGTTGTCCGTTGCTACTCTAACAAATTACCACAAACAGTGGCTGAAAAGAACACAAATTTAGGGACTTCCCTGATGGCGCAGTGGCTAAGAATCTGCCTGCCAATGCAGGGGACATGGGTTTGATCCCTGGTCCAGGAAGATCCCACATGCTGCAGAGCAACAAAGCCCATGCACCACAGCTACTGAACCTGTGCTCTAGAGCCCACGAGCCACAACTACTGAGCCCATGTGCCACAACTACTGAAGCCCATGCGCGTAGAGCTTGTGTTTTGCAACAAAGAGTAGCCCCCCCCCTCACCGCAACTACAGAAAGCCTGCGCGCAGCAATGAAGACCCAGCACAGAAAAAAATTAATAAATATAAATAAATCAATAAATTTATTTTTTAAAAAAGAGCTCAAATTTATTATATGACTGATTTGTAAGTTCTGTGACTCAGAAGTCCAAAATGGGTCTCACTGGGCTGAAATCAAGGTGTCACCAGAGCTGTGTTCCTTTCTGAAAGCTGTAGGGGAGAATCATTTCCTTGACTTTTCCAGCTTCTAGAAGTCACCCATATTCCTTGGCTTGTGGTCCCTTCTTCCATCTTCAAAGTTAGTAACAACAGGTCAAGTTCTCACTTGGCATTGCTTGACCTCCTCTTCTGCCTCCCCTTTCCACATTTAAGGACCCTCGTGACTACATTGGGTCTACCCAGATAATCCAATTTTAAGGTCAGCTGATAAGCAACCTCAATTCTATTTGCTACCCTAATTCCCCCTTTGCCACCTAAACTAATGCATTCACAGGTTCCAGGAATTGGGACATGGACATCTTTTGTGGGAGGCATTATTCTGCCGACAACAATACGTTATTCTATGTCATTCAGGGTGGTTCTGCTTCTCTGGTTGAATCCTGACACATTGCCTCAGACCAAGGGTTCCATTTTATGTCAAAGCAGGTACAACAATGGGCACATGATCCTGGGATCCGGTGATCCTACTGTATGGAACATCACCTAGAAGCTACCAGTCTGATAAAACATTGGGATGGTCTGAAACACCACAGCTAAGGCACCAGCTGGCAGGTGATTGCTGAGGGATTGAGGGTTTGGTTTCTGATAGGTAGAATTCAAAGGTTTGGGAACCAAGGGATGGAAGTCTAGTGGCATCTCTCACCATCACTCCCAGGGTCCCCCTGGGGAATCTGCACTTTAGGTTTGGCTGGACTAGAGGTCTCAGTTTCCTGATGGGGGTAAGGGGGTGTTTTGCAAAAGGACATAGGACTCCGCTAAACCTGAGTCTGTGGCTAAAACTTAGTTATTTTGAGCTCCTCATGCCAATAGACCAGAAGACAGAAAAAGGAACTGCTGTAAAGGCAAGCGTAATTCACCCCAATTATTATGAGGTGATAAAACTACATAATGGGACAAGAAGGAGTGGTTCTGAAACACAGGGAATTCCCTGAGGCATGTCTTCATGCTTCCATGCCAAGTCATGACTGGGAATGGACAATTAAAGTAATGGCCTGATAAGGGCACAGTCATGGGGGTACAGATCACTCAGGGATAAAGGTCTGGGTCATCCCATCAGGCAAGCAACCCAGATCAGAAGTGCTGGCTTAGAGTGAGGAGAATCTCAAATCGGTGGGAGAAGAGGGAGAAGATGAGTGTCTATTATGGCCTCAAGAACATCTTCAGAAATAGGGACTGTAGCTGTCCCTCTAATCTCCCTATTATGATGATTTTTAAAATTCTTTTTTAATCGTGACCAGCCATCACCTGGAAGAACCAGTTACAGTATAAAGTGAGTTAATGTGGGGCAAAAATTGTTCTGATGGTATAAGGGTTAATTATAGCAGATGCTACTGGTGCCTCCCCATATCTCCTTTGCATTTAATGTTTCCAAGCCTGAGGGAACTTCCAAATCTCTAGTTTCCAAAGCACATTTTACCTGAGGATTGATGAGAGTTGACATCAAGCAGGCAGAGGCCAGAGATGCTGCTAAATATCCTACAATGCACAGGACAGTGAAGAATAAATTTTGGAATCAGCTTTTCAATTTCTGCAAAAGAGCCAGCTGAATTTGATAGGAATTGCATTGAGTCTCTAGACCAGTTTAGGGGAATAGTGCCATATTGACAATATTAAATCTTCCAATCCATGAATATGGGATAGCTTTCTGTTTATTTAAGTCACTTTTAATTTCTTTTAATATTTTTTAGTTTTCAGTGTGAAAGCCTTGTACTTCTTTGGTTACATTTATTCCTAATTGTTTTATTCTTTTTGATGCTATTGTAAATTGAATTGTTTTCTTAATTTAATTGTCAAATTGTTCATTGCTAGTGTATAGAAACAAAATTATTTTTATATTTATCTTGTATCCTGTAACTTCACTGAATTTATTAGCTCTTTGTTCAGCAAGTTTTTTGTTTGTTTGGATGGGTGGGGTTTTTTTGTGGATTCCTTAGGATTTTCTATATTCAAGATTACATCATCTGTAAATAGAGATAGTTTTACTTCTTCCTTTCTAATCTGGATGCCTTTTATTTGTTTTTCTTGCCTAATTGCCCCAACTAGAACCTCTAATACAATGTTGAATAGAAGTGAAAGAATGTCCTGTTCCTGACCTTAGTGAGAAAGCTTACGGTCTTTTACCATTAACTATGATGATAGCTGTGGGGTTTTTTATAGATGCCCTTTATCAGATTGAAGAAGTTCCCTTCTATTCCTAGTTTGCTTTGTGTTTTTATCATGAACAGGTGTTACGTTTTTGTCAAATGCTTCTTCTGTGTCTGCTGAGATCATCTTTTTTTTTTCCTTTATACTATTAAAATGGCACATCACATTGATAAGTTTTTTTGTGTTAAACCAACCTGCAATCCTGGGATAAATCTCACTTGATCATGGTGTATAATCCTTTTTACATGTTGCTGGATTCAGTTTGCTAGTATTTTGTTGAGGATTTTTGCATTTATATTCATAAAAGATATTGACTTGTAGTTTTCTTCTGATGCCATTGTCTGGTTTTGGTATCAGGGTAATGCTGGCCTCATGGAATGAGTTGGGAAAGGTTTCCTTCTCTTCTATTTTTTGGAAGAGCTTATGAAAGATTAGTGTTCATTTTTCTTTAAATGTTTTGCAAAATTCAACAGTGAAATCATGCTGATTTGAGCTTTTCTTTGTGGGAAGTTGGATTGTGATTGCCTTCTTTGGCATCTCCTAATATTGACAATTTTTAAATTATAATATTCCTTAAATATGTGTGAATTTAAAACCAAATATAATCTTCAGTTTATAGCTCTCATACAACCACAAAACCAAATCAAATTTATAAATGAATTCTAATCAAAACTGAAAAACAATAATGTTAAAGCAAAAACATTAATTCAGTATTTAAAATAATGTTATTTTGATCAAGTTAAATTGCCACTGTCAGAATGAATCTGGTCAGAGAGAAGGTTCTTCTGAGTTCAGAATGGCTTGTCTCCCATGCACCCTATAATTAACCAATTTAGCCATTGCTTTTTTTTAAGATCAAACTACCATGACTCTCTGATTGTACAGTATGGTTAATACCATTTGATTACATTTGGCTGGAATAGAACATATTAAGTCTGTCTCTGTTTAGGTCCCATTATCTGGAAATGATCAAAATAGTGCTAGTACATCTTAAGGAGACCCTAAACACAAACACACAATAGGTTTATTCTGATGATTCCAGAATATGCTTATATTGGTTTTTTTTTTAATTAATTAATTTATTTATTTATGGCTGTGTTGGGTCTTCATTTCTGTGTGAGGGCTTTCTCTAGTTGTGGCAAGCGGGGGCCACTCTTCATTGCGGTGCGTGGGCCTCTCACTATCGCGGGCTCTCTTGTTGCAGAGCACAGGCTCCAGACACGCAAGCTCAGTAATTATGGCTCACAGGGCTTAGTTGCTCCGCGGCATGTGGGATCCTCCCAGACCAGGGCTCGAACCCGTGTCCCCTGCATTGGCAGGCAGACTCTCAACCACTGCGCCACCAGGGAAGCCCTTATATTGGTTTTTTAAAGATTACCACCAAAGTGAAGGCAAATTCTTAAATTTCTGGAAGCGAACTAGGATACCCTACAAATAAACCTGTAATTTGAAAAACACTGGCTTAAAACTTTTCTTAAATGGTGTGCCTCAATCCCTTCTAAAGGGCTTCATGGGAATCCTTTGGCACTATTACCCTCAGAAGATAGTTCCTCAAAGCATGGTTACACAGGGAGCTTTGTGAAGTTCTTCTATTTGTGAACGCCTCATCTTGAACAAGGAGGAAAGGAAAGAAAATGTAAGAATCTTGTGCTGGTCACCACAACCTGCCCCAGAAATGGTTTGGTTGTTGGTTTTACTAAGCAAGATAAAGCAATTGAGCAAGTACGTAGCCACCACCTCCCTTACTACAGCCACCTTTGCCTTTTAATAAGTAGGACTTTGTAGTAAATGAATCATTGAGAAGGAAGCCCCACATCCGTAGAAATACCCTTAGAGAGGATGGGAAGAAGTAGGCCCTGCTTCAAAGCTGAGTTGGACCTGAAAGGAGATGGCCCTGGCCCCTCCTGCACACTCTTCTGGCTGAGTTGATTCTGACTCATCCTCTTTCACCTCTTGAACAAGCTACTGAAGACAGGGGTGGTACAGAACAGTTGGAGCTATTACCCAAGACAGATAGCTAACACTGTTGCTTCTCCTGCCCCATCACCCCAGGGAGAGGCCAGACCATGCCAGGTACAACTTTGAGGTTATGGGTAGAGTGCAGTTTGGGGACAGAGTTTGGTATCACTCCTTCCTTCTTTGTCTACTGAACCCAATAAAAATTTTGAGTATACATATGCTCAAATGATCTTTGACAAGGGTACCAAGACCATGCAATGGGGAAAGGACAGCAGCCTCTTCAACAAATGGTATTGGGAAAATTGGATATCCACATGCAAACAAATGAAGTTGGACACTTACCTTATACTCTCTACTAACTCAAAATGTATTAAAGACCTAATTGTAAGACCTAAAACTATAAAACTCCTAGAAGAAAACATAAGGGAAAAGCTTCATGACATTGAATTTGTCAATGATTTCTTTTTTTGGGGGGTGGATGTGACACCAAAAGCACAAGCAACCAAAACAAAAATAGACAATGCAGGTAACATAAAACTGTAAAATGGCTGCATATTAAAGAAGAAAATTAACAGAGTGAAAAGGCAGCCTACAGAAAGAAGAAAATATTTGCAAATCACATATCTGTTAAGGGGCTAATGTCCAGAACATATAAGGAAGTCCTACAACTCAACAACAAAAAAATCAAATAACCTGATTTAAAATGGACAAAGAAGGGACTTCCCTGGTGGTTCAGTGGTTAAGACTCCACACTTCCACTGCAGGCAGCATGGGTCCAATCCCTGGTTGTGTTAGGGGAACCGCTGACTGAAACCCCCTGCTCTGACCAGGCAAGATAGTAACCACTTGCATGAGTTATCTTACAACAGGAGGTCCTGGTAAGGAATGCAGAACTAACAAGCTACTACCAACTGGAAGAATTCAGGAAAGGTCAAAAAGATAGAGGAGACGCCAGTCCGTATGTCCCGCCAACCTCCCAGAATTCTTCTCACTGGAATCCATCTTGGCTGAGTGATGTGCACGCCACCAGGAAGGATCCTGAGTCAGAATGATTGGCCAGAGACAACCTGGAAACTAACCCTGTCACTGTAAAACCTGAGACTGCAAGCCACGTGGCCGAGCAGTTCTGGGTTCCCTTACCCGGCTGCTCTCTGCCTGGGTGCCCCTTCCCAGTAAAATCTCTTGCTGTGTCAGCACGTGTGTCTCTTCGGACAATTAATTTCTGAGTGTTAGACAAGAGCCCACTCTCAGGTCCTGAAGGGGTCCCCCTTCCTGCAACAGCTGGGGAACTAAGATTCTGCATGCCACACAGCATGGTCAAAAATAAAATAAAATTAAAATAAAATAGGACAAAGTATTAGATACTTCAACAAAGATGTACAAATGACCAATAAGCATATGAAAGATGTGCAGGGCTTCCCTGCTGGTGCAGTGGTTAAGAATCTGCCTGCCAATGCAGGGGACACAGGTTTGAGCCCTGGTCCAAGAAGATCCCACATGCCGCGGAGCAACTAAGCCCGTGCACCACAACTACTGAAGGCCACACACCTAGAGCCCATGCTCCACAACAAGAGAAGCCACCGCAGTGAGAAGCCTGCATACTGCAACAAAGAGTAGCCCCCGCTTGCTGCAACTAGAAAAAGCCTGCGTGCAGCAACGAAGCCAAAAATTAATTAATTAATTAATTAATTAATTTAAAAAAAGAAAGGTGCACAACATCACCGATCATTAGGGAAATGCAAATCAAAACCACAATGTGAGGGCTTCCCTGGTGGCGCAGTCGTTAAGAATCCACCTGTCAATGCAGGGGATAGGAGTTTGAGCCCTGGTCTGGGAAGATCTCACATGCCACAGAGCAACTAAACCCGTGCGCCACAACTACTGAGCCTGTGTGTTGCAACTACTGAAGCCTGCGCACCTAGAGCCCGTACTCTGCAACAAGAGAATCCACCGCAATGAGAAGCCCGAGCACCGCAACGAGGAGTAGCCCCATTCACCGCAACTAGAGAAAGCCCGTGCACAGCAACGAAGACCCAACACAGCCAAAAAAATAAATCAATACAATAAATAAATTTTTAAAAAACCCACAATGTGATATCACCTCACAGCCATTAGGATGGCCACTATCAAAAAGCAACAAGAAACAAACAAAACCAGAAAATAGCAAGCGTTGGTGAGAATGTGGAGAAATTGGAACTCTGTGCACTATTTTTGGGAATGTAAAATGGTGCAGCTGCTATGGAAAACAGTATGGATGTTCCTCAAAAAATTAAAAATAGAACTACCATATGATCCAATAATCCCACTTCTGTGTATATATCCAGAAGAACTCAAAGCAGGATCTTGGAGAGAGATTAGCACAACCATGTTCATTGCAGCATTATTCACAACAGCCAAGAGATAGAAGCAACCCAGATGTCCATTGATGAATGGATGGATAAAGAAAATGTATTGAATATTTACATATGATGCACCTCCTGCTGGAGGAGCACGTGACCATCTGTGGACTACTCTAGCCAAAAAAATAAATCCTCATCTAATCCAGCCTTAGATCCAATTACTAACTTACAGGAAGTACAGGGGACAAAGAAACTTCCTATAAACAGATGCAATTAGCAAACCCCAGACTCTGATCAAGTCTCCAAGACAAGTTGTCTGGTGTCATTAATAAATCAAGTGCAAGGAAAAAGAGAGAGTTCATCTATTTTCAATTTTGACTTAAACAAGCAAACTTGAGAGAAATGGCGGGAGGGGGGGAATCATGACACTTATGAGACAATATAAATAAAAAATTAGTACTAACTGCATTTTTATAATATGAATTATTAATTTAGTTTGGATGAGATAAGGATATCATGGTTTCCTGTATTTCGAAGACAGACTGAAATGTTTATAGATGAAGTTATATGATATCTTGGATTTAATTCAAAATATTACTGGATGAATGGGAGTGAGAGGGGAGTAGAAATGCAGTGCAATGCAAACACTGTAATGTATCAATCAGAAATGAAAAGTTTATTCCCTTACCTCCTACTGTCAGCATTTTCAGGGAGAACCTTGCTGCGGACTGCTGCCTTGCCCTCAGAGAACCCGTGCCTGGGGCAGCCCACATCTAGGGTCTTGCCCATGCAGGGCTGCCTCACCTTGAGACACCTCTGAAGGACCATCCCAGCTTCTGCCTCCCTCTTCGCAGCCCTACCTCAGTCTCCTCCCTTGCATAGCGCTGATCCTGAGAGCGCTCTCACTAAGCCTCCTGCAAGCTAACTTTCATCTCAGCCAGCACCTGCTTGCCAGGGAGCTGATTCTGCAACAAGAGGAAACAACTTTGGCCATGAGTTCCTGAAGCTGGATGTGGTGGGCAGAATTCAAAGATCGTTCCCAAGATCCCCACACCTGGTGTAAACACCCTGTATGATCCCCAGCCCTGTGAGGATAATGGATTTTACTCCTATGGTTAGGTTGTATTATAGAGCACAGTTGACAGTGAGATAGGGAGATTATCCTGGTGGGCGTGACTAATGAGCCCTTTAAAAGCAGAGCGTTTTCTCTGGCTCATCATAGCAGAAGAGGAAGTCAGAAATTTGAAGCACAGAGATTCAACACCCTGTTGCTGGAGGGAAAGAGCCCCATGGCAAGGAATACAGGGGGCCTGTAGCCATTGGCGGCTGACAGTCAGCATGGAAATACGATCCAAGTCCTCAGTCCTACAGCCCGAGGACTGGAATTCTGCCAACAAGAAGAACAGGCTTCACGGAGGGTTTTCTCCCCCAGAGCCTCCAGACGAGAACTCAGTCCAGCCAACACCTTGATTTCTACCTTATTATATGTTGAGCAGAGCACTTGGCCATGCCTACTTGCTGTGGTCAACAAACCTGCAGGCTTAGATATTGGGAGAATTCATCTTAAATGACCAATGACTTAAAGGATTTGAGTACATATTTACCCTGAATGAGACGTGTTCATTTGATTTTATTAAAATCATAACCATATGGAAAATAATAGATGTATTTTGATTTTTTTTTTTTTAAGGAAGAGGATTTGGTAAAATGAAGCATTTATCTTGCATATTTGTTTTCCTTGGAAACTATACTGAGGGTGTACCCAAAAGCTTTCTTCTGTAACTGGCCCTGTACTAGCTGGTATCTGCCTCCTGTCACTTACATCTTGATGACGATGACCATCAAGAATAAATACGTCAGCTGGGCTTCCCTGGTGGCGCAGTGGTTGAGAGTCCGCCTGCCGATGCAGGGGACACAGGTTCGTGTCCCGGTCCGGGAAGATCCCACATGCCGCGGGGCGGCTGGGCCCGTGAGCCATGGCCACCGAGCCTGCGCGTCCGGAGCCTGTGCTCCACAGCGGGAGAGGCCACAGCAGTGAGAGGCCCGCGTACCGCAAAAAAAAAAAAAAAAAAAAAAAGAATAAATACGTCAGCTGAAGACTGGGTCTTCCTAGTTCTGTTGCTGTCTGTCATTTCAGGGAAAGGAAGTTGAAAATAAAAAGCCAAGAACATTCATTCATCCCACAAACCTCGACTGTGTACTGTATGCCCCCTCACCGTGCAGGTCTCTTCATTACCATGTTCAGGGATCATCGACTTAGACTGATTACAAATTAAGATGTATACTGCTTTGGAGTTGTCCATTCAGTTTTAAACAATTATTATGGAGAAGTGTGAATTTCTCTGATTCTTTGTTGGCCTCTTGGGCAATGGCCTGTTAACCCACTTCCTCAAATGTATACTGTCTTTTATTTTGAAAATTTCCCCTTGACTAAGCATGCAGTTATCTAGCTACACTTCCTCTAACGCAGGGAAGCTTATTTTTTCAAGTGTGGATCTCAGGCAAAAACTCAAATGCCCTAAGAACAAATAACTTACTGAGTTCGCTGTTCTCGAGCGTGGGAATGGATAATTCAGAATTACTCTCAAGCACTTCTTTCCGACGGGGCACAACATTCAGTTTTGCAATTAGGCACCAAATTGTGTGTCAGACGGATAAGAGCTTCAGGGTTCAGCAAACTGGTTCAGATCCCACCTACTGGCTGGATGAACTTGGGCAAACAGCTTCACCTCTGCCTGAAACACGAGAAGTGCTCAGTATGTATGAGCGATCATTAATTACAACACAGGTGTAACGTAACACATCAGACAGTAATAAACAGAAATTTGGCAGGTGACACCATGTCACATGGATGTGCTAAGATAAGCAGTTACTGAGCTAATGTACAGTTTTTAGGACAATTTATGGGTTGCAGGATCATCTAGAAGATCCTGGAATCGTGTGCCTCAGACACAGTATCTCTTTCTTAAAAAGTCTTCTGGGAATTCTCCGGCAGTCCAGGGGTTAAGACTCCATGCTTCCGCTGCAGGGGGGCTCGGGTTCGATCCCCGGTCAGGGAGCTAAGATCCCACATGCCACACGATGCTGCCAAAAAAAATTAAAAAGTCTTGTTATAAAATAAGATATGCTTATGCTGATTTGAAACCAAATCAGACTTCCTGCCCCCTCAGTCTTCCCCTTCACAGTAAATGGCCACTCCCTTCTTTCATTTTTTTGAAGCCAAAAAGCTTGTGCCACTCTTGACTCCTGTCTCACGTTCTATCTGTTGGGAAATCCCACCAAAACATCTCAGTCTGACTACTTTTACGCACTCCGCGGCTACCACCTGGTCTAAGCCACCATTATCTCCTGGTAGATGATTGCATTGCTTCCTAGTTGACCTTCCTTCCTCCTTCAGCCCTTTCCCCTATTCAATGATTTTAGGTGACCATTCAGCATTGTAAGCCAACCACACTACCCATGGACTCCAAACCCTCCCATGGTTCCCTTCTTAAAGCAAAGTCCCAAATCCTTCCAGTGATCTATGGGGCACCTCCTCACCCCTGTGGCTTCATCTCCCCCTTTGCTCCCTTCTCTCCAGCCACATTGGCCTCCACTGCGCCTCAGGCACACTGGGCATGTTCCTGCCTCAGGACCTTTGCACTTGCCAATTGCTCTGCCTAGCATGCACTTCTCCCATGCTTATCCCCATGGCTCACACGTTCACTTCAGGCTTTTTTTTTTTTTTAATAAATTTTATTTATTTATTTTTTGACTTTTGGCTGCATTGGGTCTTCATTGCTGCGCACCAGCCTTCTCTAGTTGCAGCGAGCGGAGGGCTACTCTTCATTGCAGTGCCCGGGCTTCTCATTGTGGTGGCTTCTCCTTTTGCAGAGCACGGGCTCTAGGCGCACAGGCTTCAGTAGTTGTGGCCCGCAGGCTCAGTAGTTGTGGCGCATGGGCTTAGTTGCTCCGTGGCATGTGGGATCTTCCCGTACCAGGGCTTGAACGTGTGTCCCCTGCATTGGCAGGCGGATTCTTAAGTACTGTGCCACCGGGGAAGCCCTTCACTTCAGGTTCTGACTTAAATGTTATTTTTTCAGGGAGGCCTGTTCTGCTCAGTCTACTTTAAATTGCACCCCCGCCCACACACACACACACATTTCCTAACCCCCTTCCCTGATTTATTTTTCTCTTTAGGAAAAAAAAAATTATCTTATATCTCTTAAATATTTTCTGTCTCCCCCACTAGAATGTAAGTGGGATAGAATTTTGGGTTTTTTCTTTTAATCTCTTTTGATCACTGCTGTATCCCCGATCTTAGAAATTACCTGACACATCTACACAGTAGATGCTTACTAATAATTTATGGTTAAGTGATGAATGAACAGATGAATGAACTAGTCACTGAATTACAAAGTGTTAAGAGAAGCTAAAAGTGTTAAGCCCTATTTGTTGACTTTACTTGGAGGGACGCGTAGGAGGGGAAATCAGACTGGGAGAAATAAAATCTTCTTTACAGAGATTTCAGTTTACTCCACGCCCTTGAAAACTCAAGCAAACACAGGCAGCCATGGCCACAGTCATTCTCCAGACATCATCACTTTGACAAGAATGTTAAGTCAAACCCTTAATGAGCTCACATGATTAAAAATTAAAATTTGACTTTCCAATCTGGGTGCTGTGGACTGAGTATTTGTGTCTCCCCAAAATTCATGCATTGAAACCTTACCCCTCATGATGGTATTAGGAGGTGGATGTTTGGGGAGGTGATTAGGATTAGATGAGGTCACGAGGGTGGAGCTCTCACGAATGGGATTGGTGCCCCTATAAAGGTCACCAGAGAGCTTGCTTCCCCTCTTTGCTCTCCTCCGGGTAAGGACACAAGAAGAAGTCGGCAGTGTGCAACCCGGAAGAGGGCTTCCACCAAAACTCAACCCTGCTTACATCCTGATCTCAGACTTCCAGCCTCCAGAACTGTGAGAAATAAATTTCTAAGCTACCCAGTCTATGGTGTTTGGGGTATATCAGCCCAAACTGACTAAGACACTGGGTGAAACTCTTTTTTTCAAGAGAATGTCTCAAGAGGAAAAATGATAAAAGAAATTCAAAGGAAGTTAGCCAAGTAGCCTAGCTTTTCATCTGCTACGGGCTGAATTGTGTCTCTCTCCGTCCCCTAAAAATTTAGATGTTGAGGCCCTAACACCAAGTACCTCAGAATGTGACTGTATTTGGAGACAGAGCCTTTGAAGAGGTAATTCTGGTAAAACAAGGTCATTAGGGTAGACCTTAATCCCATAGGACTGCTGTCTTTATGAGAAGAAGAGATTAGGACACATCTAAAAACTATCTTCACAGAAACATCTAGAATAATGTTTGACCAAATATCTGGGTGTCATAGCCAAGCCAGGTTGACCCATAGAATGAGCCACTATGTTATGCTTGATAAAATTTTGAATAGTTGATTGATTCATTAAAATGAGTTAAGTTGGCTTAGTTTAAGCTATTGTCACTGAAAGCAAAAACACTACTTTAAAAGACTTTCAAATTTCTGGGTTTTTAAAAAATAGATATCCATATTTTCTCGAACACTAATTGTACCTAAGGTGTTTTTAAGAGTTAAACAAAAATGAGCAAATATTCTGGACTGCAGTAGTGATTGTACAACTCTATATAATTACTAAGAATTATTGAATTATACACTTAAGATGGATGTTTTATGGCATATAAATTATACTTTAAAACCTATTTTTTTAAAAATTAACTGGGCAATAAATGAACTGTTAGTCATAAAGCATTTCTATTTCATGAAAAAACATCCAAACAAGAGAATTCCAAGGCTGCAACAAAACTAGATTCCATAGTATTTCAACATAATTAAGATAAAGTCTGGGGACCCTTGAAATATAGTACCATGAAGAAAATTCTGACAGGCATAGAAAATAATCATTTAAAAAAAACCTTTTTTTCTGTTTACAAAGGAAACAAGTTTTTTTTGTTATAAATTTGTATGACACTGAAAATGTCCACTGCTTTGGGATAAGGGGACTAAAAAGCATCTTTTGGATTTAACCACAAAGAAGTCATGGGTCTCCTGGAAGAGGTTGGGTCTCCCTTCATGCTAGAAGGACATTCACACTGGGCTCCCAGCAGTGTCTGGAGGAAGGAGCTTCCTTCCTGTCTCCTCTGGCAAAACCTTCCAGAAGACTCGGACACTATTGCTCACCCAGCCCCTTGTTTTCTTTCTTTTTTTTCCATCCTACTGAAATTTCCCACCCTCACGGCACGACTGTGTCTTCCCAGCCTTTTGACATGTGTCAAATGAGACTCAATTGACCAAGGCCACTGCCTGCTCAACTGACCTTCTGAAGGGCCCTGGACTATGTGAGGACACAGACACAGACACCCAGTCACACCTACTGATTCACATGAGGCTCAGGGACCCACCTGTACAAACTCCACTCCCAGATGGCAGCTCCTGGAAGGGAGATGAACTGGAGAAAGAGAAAGCACTGCCCCTTTGAGACATGCTCCATGAATGCAGAGGTCTGGCTGGTGGGCCAGAGTGCCAAAGAGGGTGGCAGATCCCAGAGGTTGTGAGGTGCCTTCCTGACCACCCCTTGGGCCAACCTCTCAATCACCTGCTCCCCTCAGTGCCCAGGAGCCATGGGAAGATCAAGGCAGCACCAAGAGAAGCATGGGATCCTCTCTGCAAGGCCTGGCTGGCGGATGTCAGCAGTACAGTGTGGGGGAGGACTTGGAGGGAGGGCCAACAGCACACAGTAGGGCTCCTCACAGCAGGCACAGCTCTGATGATATATGTGAGCCCTCATTCTCTGCCTCCCCATCTTGTCTGCCCTTTTTGCCCCATGCAGGAGCCCTAGAAGGAATGGCTAGGAAAAAGGAACACTTGAAAAGCCTAGACTCCCAGCAACATGAGCCATGGATTGTTAAGATTCCAGATTTGCTATAAAGGTGACACAATGGACACACACACACACACAACACACACTGTGTTGAGCCTGGGACATTCCAGAGATGCTGGTATATGGGAAAGTGATTTGTCTTCATATATTTATCATTTATCCAGCCACTTTAGCAAGCTAATAGATACTAGTAAAGCTTTTAACTGAGTCTCTTGAGTGTTCCAGAACAGCTGTTCTCAAAGTATAGTCCCAGAAACACCTTCAGGGGGTCCGCAAGGTCAAAACTATTTTCATAATAATAAGCAAGAGGTTATTTGCTTTTTTCACTCATTCTCTCATGGGTGTGAAGTGGAATTTCCCACTGACTGCATTACGCATGACAGTGCACCTACTGAGTGCAGAGCAGACATAAGGACCCAGCTGCCTTCCAGCAGGCCTGAGGTTAAAGAGATCTGTGAATCTACAAAAGAGTAGCACTCTTCTTACCAGATGCTTTTTGTTTGGGAAAATATAATCATTCTTCTTAAGAATTCGTTGCATTAACACGTAATTGGTTTTTTTTACCTCTGAATGGATAAGTAAATATTTTAAAGATTTTTTCTCAGTCTTAATTTCTAATATGGTAAATATATATATATATATATCACATTTTTAAAAAGCCATTTTGTAATTTTTAAGAGGGTAAATGTTAAGAAGGTAAAGGGGTTCTGAGGCCAAAAGGAGAACTGCTGTTCTAGAAAAAGTATTATACTACATGCAAATAGTGGTGATTTTGTATTCTTATTTCTAGCAATTATACGTCTTTTTTAGTTTTTATCTTACTTTCTTAGCCAGAACCTTCAGAACCATGATAATAATGGCCATGAGAGAGTGGGGAGCTATTTCCATTCCTGGATGAAATGAAAAGCCTCCTAATGTTTCCCAAAACCTGGTAGTATTTTCCAAGCCAGGTCCTGTTCTGGGACATGTTGACAGGAGTTCTAAAAGAACAACAGTTTGGTATGCACTGCTCTGGTGTTTTGGAATTGTTTCAAGGGAAAGGTTTTTCTTTTGGTATAAAAAAAAAAAAAAGGAGCCTTTGATTGCCAGTTACTGTGTGATTTTGAGCAAATCTTTATACCTACCTGAACCTCGGTATTTCTCCTCTGTAAATGTGGCTATTGGACTGAATCGCTGCTTCTAAACGACGGTTGGTTGACATTAAAATCATCTGTGAGGGCTTCCCTGGTGACGCAGTGGTTGAGAGTCCGCCTGCCGATGCAGGGGACGCGGGTTCGTGCCCCGGTCCGGGAAGATCCCACATGCCGCGGAGCGGCTGGGCCCCGTCAACCATGGCCGCTGAGCCTGCGCGTCCGGAGCCTGTGCCCCGCGGCAGCAGAGGCCACAACAGTGAGAGGCCCGCGTACCGCAAAAAAAAAAAAAAGTCGTCTGTGAAACAACAAGGGAAAGCTTTCTTCATAGAAGAATTCCAGACAATAAAGGCAAAATGAGTGAAAGAATCATACAATTAGCATTTTGCAACTCCCAGTGGTGTAACTGACTCAAGAAAGGAACACCAATGCTTGTTAAAACCATTCAGTGAGAAGTTGGGGAGTGGAATGTTTGCACAGTGACAACATACTCCTCCACTGACTGCTTGCTAATTGCAATGGCACAAATGGGTCTTTACAGTGGACAGATCTGGCTTGTCATGCCTTAACTGAGTGGTCATTAAAATTGAGACACACAGACATTATGGGAGCACTAATGTGATATATGTGTGAAATATTCTTGCCAAAATGTTAAACTTGAACCTAAGTGAGCCTTTAGACGAGAAGCAGACCCCAAATGTTTTGGGGCATAAAACTCATAGAATCTTGGGAGTCCCTTTTTGAGAAAAAGAATACAAAATTTGGTGCAAAAGTGAACAGCTGTGTAGAATGAGAAAATAAAATTACAAATTTACAAATCTCAAAAAGGAATCAAATATCTTGGACATCACAAAACCTAGGAAAATAACACAGTATTTGTATTAATTCACTGCCTGAGACATCTCTGGAATACTTTCTCACTCTGTTTTGCCTGCATGCACTTTGATCTATTCTGTAATATTTTCTGCAGAAGAGGGGTTCTCATCCTGGCTGTACAGTCAAGGTGTGGGTGTTCACCACCCACCGCAACTGACTCAAGAGACTTTGGGTACAATCCTGGGCGTTGCTAGTGTTTACACAGACCCAGGTATTTCTAAAGTGCAGCCAGAACTGAGAGCACTGAGCTGGGCCGTCTCTTGGCCTCCCACACCCCCAGTTATGACTTGTTCTAACTCACATGAAAGGATGGCAAACAGAAGCTTGGCAAGAGACAGGAAACCACAACTTCAGGGCAAAACTCAGCTCTGTGACACAGAAAACCCACATTTGAGCAAAAGAGACTGAGAGCGTCGAGAGCATCTGGGCTGTGTTGTCCTCCCTCCCCGTCACCTCCATGCGTCAGAGACTCCTTCACAAAGAGCTGGTCTTGAAGCATAAACAGAGCCCATGGATAATGGGCCCGCAGAGGTTACACAGCATGACTCTGGGAGGCACACTGGTAGAATGTGTGACCCCCCAAGTTGACCTTCTGTACCCCGCAACTGTCCCTCCCCATCCCCATCCTCCCATCCCCTGGCATCCGTTAATCTATATTCTGTCCATGGATTTCCTTATCTTGTACATTTCATACAAAGAGAATCATACATGTGACCTCTGACTGGTTTCTCTCATTTGGCACAAGGTTTTCATGGCTAATCCACGTTGTGACGTGCACACTTTGGGTTTTTTTTTTTAGCTGTTTCTTTGTTTTTTGTTTTCTAATTGATCTCTCAAAGAACCAACTTTTGGGTTCGTTGACTTTCTCCATTTTTCTTTTCTTTTTTTAAATTTTATTTATTTTGGCTGTACTAGGTCTTAGTTGTGGCACGCAGGATCTTCGTTGTGGCATGTGGGATCTTTTAGTTGCAGCATGTGGACTTAGTTGCGGCATGAGAACTCTTAATTGCATCATGAGAACTCTTAGCTGTGTCATGCATGCGGGATCTAGTGCCCCAACCAGGGATCGAACCCGGGCCCCCTGCATTGGGAGCACAGAATGTTACCCACTGGACCACCAGGGAAGTACTTGGGGTTTTTTTTATTGCTGAATAATTTCCGTTATACAGTTAGACCAGTTTCTTTATCCATCCATAAACTGATGGGTATTTGGGTTGTTCCCATTTTGGGGCTGTTACGAAGAGTGCATTGGTGCCTCTCTTTTTTAAAATATTTATTTATGTATGTATTTGGTTGCACTGCGTCTTAGTTGCAGCATGTGGGCTCCTTAGTAGCAGCAGGCGGGCTCCTTAGTGTGGCATGCATGTGGGATCTAGTTCCCTGAACCCGAGCCCCCTACATTGGGAGCGCAGAGTCCCCTCCGCTGCACCACCAGGGAAGTCCCAGAGCCCACTTTTGATTCACACACAACCACTTCCCAGAAGGCACCCCACAATGCACTGGTGGTCGTGTCCCTCATAGGTTGACCCAGACTAACACTCCTCCCCAATGACTTAGGCTCCAAGACCACTGTTCAGATCCCCTCGGTCCTAACCCCTTCACACACCCGGCCCTTAAGGTGAATCAGGACCCCCACTGATCTTTCTTCCATCAGCCTCAGTTAAGCTTCCCCATCCTCCATCCATCAGATGGGCTCCAGTAACACTGAACTTCAAAGCAAAACAGTAGAGTCCCAGTCACTCTCTTTCGGAGCCTCCTTGGCGTCTAAGTAAATCTGCATCTCCCAGGTTGAGGCATCTCCTAATTTCCCCCACTGACTGCATCTAAGCCCCAGGTCCTTGTCCAGCCCAAACGGTCCTGCCAAGATCCTCTCACTACCATTAGCATAATCCTCGGGAGTTTGCCTTGCATCTCTGTACCTTGCAACCTGACCTCAAAGTGGACCTCAAAAGAAATTCCAATTGCCACTACAAAAGGAGAAACTGATCCAGCCCCTAATCTAGTGCTGGTTTGGCTTCACTAATCTTAAGATCCAGCCTCCTGCCCTGGCCCACGGGAGCCCTGTCACACATCTGTAATGTGACCCTATGACTTCAAGAGAAGACCATCTCAGGATGAGAGAACCTGGGACTGTCCCCCAAAACTAGAGAGATCTTAGTCTTGACTTCTGCAAATCGTTTGACCAGAGCACAAGATAAGGCAATCACTCATCCCTGTTTACCCGGGACTTTCCCAGTTTCAGCACTTGAACTTCCCTCTTCTGAGGAAATGCCCCATCCCTGACTAACCAGGACGGTGGGTGCCCCTGCAGAGCCTGGTACATTTCAGCCACAACATCGGCTAAAGACTGAGATGCAATGAAGCTTTGGGAAGGGGCACGCAATCCACGCCATGAGGAAGACAGCAGGAGATCAGCTGGGGTCACGTGGTGCCAGGAGGTTAATTGCCCTAATGCATGTTAGGATCCCTATTTCAGAGACCAGCAAACTGTGGACTGGGCTGACTTGCAAGGCTAGTGAGTAACAAATCCTTGAAGGGAAGAATGCAGAGTCCAGCAATGGGCAGTGCCCAGCATCATTTTGAGCTGTTTTTTGTTTGTTTTTTGTTTGTTTTGGCCGCACTGCACAGCTTATGGGATCTTAGTTCCCCAACGAGGGATTGAACCCAGGTGCTCAGCAGTGAAAGCACGGAGTCCTAACCACTGGACTGCCAGGGAATTCCCTGTTGTTTTTTTTAATTGAGATAAAACTCATATAACATAAAATTAGCCATTTTAAAGTATATTATAATTTCAGTGGCATTTTGTATATTCACAATGTTGTACAACCACCACCTATACCTAATTCCAAAATATTTTCATCACCCCGAAAGGAAACCCCGTACCCGTTAAGCAGTCACACCACACCCCTCCTCCCCGAGGTCTCCGGCAACCACCAATCTACATTCTGTGTCTTTGGATTTGCCTGTTCCGGACATTGCATATAAATGGAATCGCACAGTATGTGACCCTTTGTGCCCGGCTTTTTTCACTTAGCATAATGTTTTCAAGGTTCATCCATGTTGTAGCACGTGTCAGTACTTTGTTCCATTTCGCAGCTGAACACTATTCCATTATATGCATAGACGTTTATTTATCCATAGTTGTTATGTTGTTATTGAAGGTCTGAGCTGAGCTCAAACTTGCCCTGAGCCCCTCCGGGGAACAAGGTCGACCTCAACAAACACCTGTTCTGGCTGTTGTTTTTAACCTCACAAGTAGGATATTAATACGTTCTCATTGTAAAGCAAACAAAACTCAAAACAATACTCATTAAGCGATGAAACACCCGTGCTCTGAATGCCTTCCAGCAGTTATGAAGCACGGCTAGGTCTGCATATGGGGCACGGAGAGAGCTTGGTGATCACTCTCATGTGTTCGGCATCTTTAATCCTTCCTCCACTGGTTCCTTCTCCACATCTATAAACATCCTCAGGTCTTCCTCTACGTAAGAAACATGAGACAAATTTCCTGCAGCCCTACCACTTCCTGGGCTCACCACCGTACCTCAGCACCACACTTTTCTCGGCTTCCTCACACCCACTCATTGGTGAATCCCTCTCAGTTTGGCTTCCCTGCCTGCTGCTCTCTGAAAGCCACTGCTGTCCCCGGCAACCACACCCCAAGATTTGGTCCAATCTCTCCCATCTTTTTGCTCTGCAGCGGTGGACCCTGTTGACCAGCCCCCTCCTACTAAGAACTCTCTTTGCTTTCCTCCTCCTCTGCCTTATTTGAGTTCCCATCTTATTCTGCTATTTGATTGCAAGATCCTGGAGGCAGAGTCTATGTTATCATTTTACGTCCTTTGGAATGTCACATGCCTAGTCAGTTCATCAGTATTTGTTGATGTGAAGTCGCTTGAGCTGTTTGTTACATCTATTTCCAGAAGGAGACAGAGTCCACCTATCCTTCTCTAAACTACCCTGCATCTCAGCGACATGATTAAAAACCTCTCTATCACTCTTCTATGGGACATTAGAATGTACCAAGTACGTATATACAATGGAAGGGTACTCAACCATAAAAATGAACGAAATAATGCCATTTGCAGCAACATGGTTGCACCTAGAGATTATCAGACTAAGTGAAGTAAGTCAGAAATATGTGGAATCTAAGATATGGCACAAATGAACTTATCTACAAGACAGAAACAGACTCACAGACATAGAGATCATACTTGTGGTTGCCAAGGGGGAGGGGAGGTGGGGGGTATGAATTGGCAGTTTGGGATTAGCAGATGCAAGCCATTACATATAGAATGGATAAACAACAAGGTCCTGCTGTATAGCACAGGGAAATATATTCAATATCCTGGGATAAACCATAATGGAAAAGAATATAAAAGAGAATGTATTTATGTGTATAAATGAGTCACTTTGTTGTACAGCAGAAATTTAAAACAACATTGTAAGTCAACTATATTTCAATTTTAAAAATTAAAAAAAAAGAATGTACCAAGGAGACTCGTTCACCAGGGTCTGATTCCTCGGCACCCTGAGAGGGGGTTTCAGCACTTGCAAGAGCACATGACCTTGATCTGAGAAGAACGTATTTGATTTTTGTGCAGTACTGGATGTATTCAAAAGGCTTCGAGGAATAGTCTCCTAAGTTTCTTGATGTTTGCCATGCTTACTATTACTTTCACACTTAGCTAAGTAACCTTTGATACTGTGTGGTTATAACATAATAACCACATGTCACTTTGTCTTCTCAATCAACGGTGAAAAATCCGAAGGGCTTTAACCACTGGTAAAAGTGTCTTCTCACATCAACCACATAGCAGCACATTGTATGATGTGAACCAGATGGCTATTTTCACTAAGCGAGTTGAGTACAAATTACAAGGCAATTGCAAAATTGCCTGGGCTCTGCTGAGTGTGGGCTAGCCAAAAAACATTGCTCTGGGAAGCTAACTCTCCTCTATCGTCTCTTTTCTGTTATTCTTAAGCAACCCCAGGGATGATTCCAGGATCTGAATGATGATGCCATTAGGAAAGTCCAATCTGTGTTTACCTAAGCATGTTCAGGGCCTTCCCAGCTGCAATCATGCTTTCTTCCTTTGCCATCTGTCCTTTCCCCAGCTTTAGTGGAACATGCTCCTAGGAGGGCAGGTCCTGCCCAGTGGGCGTGTGGGGCAGGGAACTGGCCACCAGTATCAAGGGTTTGGGCGCACCTCCAGGCCACGACGCTTCTCTCCTCTCCTGGCAGGAGCCCTCCCTGCCCTGAGAGTCTACCTTCCCCAGGGGACCTCAGCCCAGGCCACTTCACCACCCTACAACACCACCTCTGGGAAACTCGCTCTCCTCTCCTTCTGGCCCCCAACGGGGGTGACTCCTCTGAGTGAACTACCAGCTGAGAAACTCGAATCCCCTCCTTCACGAGGCATCTCTCTCATTCGACTCCTCTCCCCTCCCGGGAGAATCGTTGAAATCCTCAATAATTTCCATTGTTGCTCTGCCATTGTTGTTGGTGAAACTGACCCCAGAGTTACACTGAGAAATCTGTCCCGGGGGTCCCCCACGCCAGCCCGGAAGCTTGGCATCTTTTCAGGGCTCCCACCCCCTTCCAGGCAACAGTTAGGATTCTTCGGAATCCTACTGCTCACATACCACATCCCTGTGGGGTGGCCCTGCCAGCTCTAAGGGGAGATGCTCTACGTAAACAGTACCATTAACTGGCAACCAAGCCACCCAGTCTAAATCCTGTCCAGGGCCCGGAAGATAGAGGAGCAGCTATCTGCTCAGGGGCAGGCTGGGTAAGAAGGCAAGATCGCGAACGCTGACCACGCTAAAGCCTTAGCCCGGGTCCACCCACCAACCGAGGCCGTGCCGCTGTTCATAAACACCAAAGCATCATCTGGGTCTGTGCATTTTTAGGTCTCCGGAAACAACACCTCAGAACATGGGCTCCATCTGAATGGTGTGTGATGGCAGGTGAAAGAGGAGGCAAAATCGTTCCCGTAGAAGATGATGTGAGAGTGAAGGTGAGGAACCGAAGACAATCAATGGGAAAGGTATTAGAAACAAACAGGGGATTTAATCATGGAACACCTTATGAAAGTAAGCTATACAAAGCAAATTTCCTGCAGAGAAACAAAAACCAGTCATGCAGACATCATGGCTACAATGGAATACTATTCGTCCATTAAAAAGAAGGAGAGGGGGCTTCCCGGGTGGCGCAGTGGTTGAGAGTCCGCCTGCCGATGCAGGGGACGCGGGTTCGTGCCCCGCTCCGGGGGGATCCCACATGCCGCGGAGCAGCTGGGCCCGTGAGCCGTGGCCGCTGAGCCTGCGCGTCCGGAGCCTGTGCTCCGCAACGGGAGAGGCCACAGCGGTGAGAGGCCCGCGTACCGCAAAGAAAAAAAAAAAGAAGGAGAGCCTGCCACTGATGACAATATAGGTGAACTTTGAGGACATCATGCTAAGTGAGATAAGTCAGAGAGAGAAAGATAAATACTGTATGATCTCACTCACCAGTAGAATCTAAAAACAAAAAACAATACAAAGAAGAAAAAAGACCTCATAGATACTGAGAGGAGATTGGTGGTTGCCAGAGGCAGGGGGTGTGGCTGGGGGCAAAATGGGTTAAAGGGGGTCAAAAGGTACACACTTCCAGGTATAAGAAGAATAAGTCCTGAGGATATAATGTACAGCATGGTAACTATAGTTAACCGTACTGTATTGTACATTTGAATGTTACTAAGAGAGTAACTCTTAAAATTCTCATCACATACACAAACAAAAATTTGTAACCATGTGTGGTGATGAGTGCTAACTAAACCTATGGTGGTGACCATTCTGCAATATATACATATAACAAATCATTATGTTATACACCTAAGAGTAACACAATGTTATATGTCAATTATGTTTCAGTTTAAAAAAAATTACTTTCAATACCTATGCCTTCTTTCAGAAGCACAAACACATTCAAAAACACTGCCTATCAGAAAAATAAAATAATATAATGAAAGAAAAGTTCTCTTCTACAATCACGGCAATAACACATCAAAAGATGAGAAGCAGGAACTTCCCTGGTGGCTGAGTGGTTAAGAATCCACCTGCCAATGCAGGGGACATGGGTTCGAGCCCTGGTCTGGGAAGATCCCATATGCTGCGGAGCAACTAAGCCCGTGTGCCACAACTCCTGAGCCCGCGTGCCACAGCTACTGAAGCCCGCGCACCTAGAGCCCGTGCTCTGCAACAAGAGAAGCCACAGCAATTAGACGCCTGCGCACGGCAACCAAGAGTAGCCCCTGCTCGACGCAACTAGAGAAAAGCCCACGCACAGCAATGAAGACCCAACGCAGCCAAAAATAAATAAATAAATTTTAAAAAATAAAATAAAAAGAAGTTCTTTAAAAAAAGAAAAAGATGAAATGCTGAGGCATAAACTTAGCAAGAACTAGAAGGGATTATTTTGAGGAATATAAAAGAAGATGAATAAATAGATCCACTTGGTTGTAAAATATGTCAATTCTCACCGCATGATTTTCTAAATTCAGGACTATCCCAATTAAAATGTCAACAGGAAGAAAAGCACTGAGATCCTAACTTTATTCTTTACATAAATATGAATTACAATTAAATAAATATGAAATGAAGTCCTAGAAGAAAACATGAATGGATCTGTTAACAATGTTAAACTACAGAATCTCTTTCTTTCTAAGGAAAAAAAAATTCAGAAGCAGAAAGGGAAGAATTATCACTTTACTTTAATTACATTAAATAATTGATTAATCGTTTTTTTGGAAGATAACACATCCACAGTTCACAAAATTCAAAAAGAACATTTGTCTTTTTTAAAGGGTATACATACACACAAAAGCAATGCATGTTCATGTATTGAACCATCATTAGTGTTTTCTTGTGTATCTTTACGGAATATAGAGTACATGCACAACCATATTTTTTAAATAAGAACGGGAGTGCACTAAACACACTCTCATGCCCCTAAGATTTTTCACTTGCTCCAAACAAGAGATCAACCTCTATCTGTCAATTTGGTTCTGACTCATTCATTTCCAGTTGTATAATATTTCGTTGTTCTGCATAAATTAATTTCTATATGGGAAAAATGACCACAAACCAATTCAAAAGACAAACTACGATCTGGGGGACATATTTGCAACACACATGACTAAAGAGGGCTAATATCACTAATACAAATCAACTTTAAAAGGGACAATAACCCACCCAAAGAGAGGCTAAAGATGCGATCAGACAGTTCATAGAAAAGGACATTCAAATGTTCTTAAACAAAAGGTAGTCCACCTATTCATGGTCAAAAGATACAAATCTCACAAGTTTTTTTTTTCCTACCACATGGGCAAAAATCACCCAGTTTAAAACCTTGGTGCTGGTGAGGCTGTAGGAAAAGAATGTGCCCTGTAGAACTGCCCACAGGTGATGTGAAAACCCTTCCTGTCCATGGGGCCCCCAGGCCTGGTTTCTGGCTCTTCAAGGATTCTGCTTCCTGATACTCTTTCAGACACTTGTTTTCTACTTGAACTAGCTAGGGTGGGTTCTGTTGTTTCCAATTTAGACCCTGACTTCCAATGTAGAGTAAGAAGGTAAGAAGGGGATACCAATTTCCTCTTTACAGGTTGGTTGACAAGATTCCCCAAGATACCAGGTACTGATGTGTGGTCACTGGGAGTGGTTATCAGCACAGAAGCGCAACCTTTTACCTGGAAAGCTTGGGCCAGTCATATTTTGCAGTTTGGGGTTTTAGAAAGGTGACATGCTGCAGGTGATATCATGTAGCCCCTGTGGCAGTGTATGGGCCAGCACCCTGTAATCATACCATTGATCATCCTCAAGGGAAACGAGTAACGTTCACATTTTATGGCATAATTAAAGGGTATATATAGCTTCATGTTAACTCAGGTCATAAGTTACGAAAGCTTGTGATTTTCAGACTCTTTGGATTTTGGAGTTGTGGATTGGAACTGTGCACCTGTATTGTATCTACTATATTTTCCCATGGCCTAATTATTTTGTTCTGTGATACTTGGTTTTTTTAAATCCTTCAACACCAGCCTGAAATATGACACATCCAATTCTCAGCGGAGACAACTCTGGCTTCTTGGCACATTTTCACTTCTTATCGGCCCCAGGGACCTTTGGCCAGGCAGGTGGAGTGAGGCCCAGTTTGCATGTGACATCACTGTGTTGTTGGTATTGCCAAGTCCAAAGTGACACTGGAGTTTCCCCAGTATGGAACCACCTTAGGAGATCAGAGCCACTAGCATTGAATTGGGATCATTTTCCATATGGGTCCTGGTCTCATTTCCAAGGGAGAAATTCCTAATTCACATTAAGGATGGAATATCTTTACAGTTAAAATTCTCTCTCACTGAGGTTTTCTAAAAGGTAGAATTTGACTCCTGGAATATATAGATTGATCTGATGCCTCGATAATCATCGACTAAGCATTTTGCAACCCTATTTTAAGATCTTAAACATGACATGCAATTTTTTTGTTTCTTTTTTTGCAGCTTGATTGAGGTATAATTGGTATGCTTTTTGCTGTACACATTTGAAATATACCTTTGGATGTGTTTTTACATATGTGAAACCATCACCACAATCAAAATAACGGATATCCATCACCTCCAAAGTTTCTTCATTGTGCACATTTTTTAAGTAAGGCATGTTGAGATTATCAAGAAATTTAAAGTTTTCCCCCTTAGCAAACGCTTGCTTGTAAGGGACAAATCCAGGCGTTTGTCTTTATGATCTGGTTTATTTTCAAAAAGCAAACAAAACTCAAAACAAAAAGTGCCCAGATTTCAATGGTACCAACAAGAAACCATATAATTAACTCTACACTTTTTGTAATCCTATATCTGCCAGTTCAAAACGAATCCAGTGTAATGTAAGGTGGTACCCTGGACTTGACTCCAGCAACAGAAAAAGAACATTAATGTGGAAACTGGTGAAATCCAAATAAAGTCTGGGGTTTAGTTAATATTAAGGTGTCAGTTTGGTTTCTGGGTTTTGACAAATGTAAGATATTAACCTTACGAGAAACTGAAAACAGGATAAGTGGCATACAGAACACTCTGTACTATCTTTGCACCTTTTCTGTAAATCTAAAATTATCCAAAATATACACTGTATATAAAATGAATCCAGTGATAGTTACTCAAAAACCACGTTTTAAACATAAAAGATTTCATTGTACCTCTTGGACTTTCCTGGTGGCACAGTGGTTAAGAATCTGCCTGCCAATGCAGGGGACACAGGTTCGAGCCCTGGTCCAGGAAGATCCCACATGCCGCGGAACAACTAAGCCTGTGCGCCACAACTTCTGAGCCTTCATGCCACACTACTGAAGCCCACACGCCTAAAGCCCGTGCTCTGCAACAAGAGAAGCCACCGCAATGAGAAGCCCGCACACCACAATGAAGAGCAGGCCCCACTCGCTGCAACTAGAGAAAGCCTGCGCGCAGCAAACGAAGACCCAATGCAGCCAAAAATAAATAAATTTATAAAGAAAAAAAATACTTGCATATGGAGGAGGGATACTTTGGGAGCATGGGATTAACAGATGCACGCTACCATATATAAAATAGTATACACCGCCATATAGTGTATTTATTATTCTAGGCTGCCTTAAAATTCTACAGAACGAGGTATGGAATTTTTTTTTTCTTATTGAGTTCTAGAAATCAGCTGATGTTTCATAGGTCCTGCCCAAGCTAAGCCAATATGCTGATCCAGGTGACGCATTATTACATCAAACACCAGCTTTTCCTGGAAGTCTCAACTCTGGCACAAGCCTTTTTAAGGGGAATGTGTACCCAGAAAGAATTGTTAGTGTTGAGGAAGGAGATAAATGAAGAAGCCTGTTGTTCCCAGTAACGCTTTCTCTTCCCTACCAGTACAGTAAGTCCCCTACATACGAACGAGTTCCATTCCGAGAGCACATTTTTAAGTCCAATTTGTTCGTAAGTCCAACAAAGTTAGCCTAGGTACCCAAATAACACAGTTGGCTGTATACCCACTGCATTTACGCTTGCTTCCAGACATCCTGGGCTTGAAACAAAGATACTGTACTACTGTACACTATACAGTACTGTAAAGTACACAAAAGCACAACCACTTGTAGAGGATGCACGCACGTGACAATGTACACCAGACACATGAACTTACGTGATTGGACATGCGAATGCACATTCGCATCTTTGAAAGTTTGCAACTTGAAGGTCCGTAGGTAGGGGACTTACTGTAGACCTAATGACTGGCCAGCACTACCCACATCATGGCCCAATGAATGCTCTTTTGCAAACAGAAAGTCATAGCCTATTTCACAAATGAGTGTATACAGATTACTGGAGAAATGCAGCCAATCCTCTCCACTCTCACCTGCTGTAACCCCAAACTCTAGAAAACTAAGTTAATTCTTCTATCCCTTCTTTTTTTAAGGTAGGCTTTTACACCCACCAAGTTAACGGTGCACTGAGTTTAACAAGAAGAGGGTGAATGCCAGTCTTAGGAGGCAGAGTCCTGCAAGGTCCACAGCTTTCAGATTTTGAGAGGGAGTGTTGGTGTAGTGGCCAGCCTGGGGATGCCAGGATTTAGAGGTGTGGGTGTGCTAGGTGAGGGGGCGTGCAAGGCTGAATTGGTGCAAGAGCCCAAAGCAGAGGTGCTAAGAGCAGCTACCCACCTGTCTGGTGTCATTCCGTGCAGCTCCTCTGGTGTGTTCAGTAATGGCCCCCGAAAGTGTCCACATTCTAATCCCCACAACCTGTGAATATGTTACCTTACTTGACAAGATGGACTTTGCAGGAGTGATTAGATTAAAGATCTTGAGATGGGGAGATTTTCCTCGATTATATATGTGGGCCCAATGTAATCATAAGGGTCCTTATAAGGGATAGAGGGGGCAGGAGTGTCAGAAAAGAAGATGTGTCCATTGATGGAATATTATTCAGCCATGAAAAAAGAAGGAAATCCTGCCATGTGTGACAACATGGATGGGCCTTGAGGGTACGATGTTAAGTGAAATAAGTCAAACAGAGAAAGACAATTACCATATGATCTCACATATATATGGAATCTAAAAACAAAAAAAAGGAAAAAAGGAAGAAAGAAAGAAAAAGCTGAACTCATAAATACAGAGAACAGATTGGTGGTTTTCAGAGGCAGGGGGTGGGGTGAAATTTGTGAAGGTGGTCAGAAGGTACAAACATCCAGTTATAAAATAATTAAGTCCTGATTATATAATGTACAGCATGGTGACTATAGTTAATAATACTGTATTGCAGACTTGAAAGTTGCTAAGAGAGCAGATCTTAAAACTTCTCATCACAAGGAAAAAATTCTGTAACTCTGTGTGGTGATGGATGTTAACTAGACTTACTGTAGAGATCATTTTGCAATATATACATATATTGAATATTATGTGGTACACCTGAAACTAATATAATGTTATATATCAATTATATCTCAAATTTATTTTTTTATGAAAAAAAATTTTTTTAATTTTTGGCCACACGGCAAGGCTTGTGGGATCTCTCAGTTCCCTGACCAGGGATTGAATCAGGCCCCAGCTGTGAAAGCCCGGAATCCTAAACACTAGACCACCAGGGAACTCCCGCAAATTTTAAAAAAAGGAAAAGAGATGTGATGACAGAAGCAGAGGTTGGAGAAAGAAAGGTTGAAGGCACTACATTGTCGGCTTTAAAGAAGAGGAAGGGTCCACAAGTCAAGGAATTCAGGCAGACTCTACAAGCAGGAAAAGGCAAGGACACAGATTCTCCCCTAGAGCCTCCAGAAGTAAGGCAGCCCTGTCAACCTATTTTGGAATTCTGGCCTCTAGACTGTAAGAAAATAAATAAATAAATAAATAAATAAATATATATATAAAATTTTTTCTTCATTGCTGCATGCGGGTTTTTTTGTTTTTTGAATTTTATTTTATTTTTTTATACAGCAGGTTCTTATTAGTTATCCATTTTATACATATTAGTGTATACATGTCAATCCCAATCTCCCAATTCATCACACCACCACCCACCGCCCCACCCCACTGCTTTCCCCCCTTGGTGTCCATACTTCTGTTCTCTACATCTGTGTCTCAATTTCTGCCCTGCAAACCCGTTCATCTGTACCATTTTTCTAGGTTCCACATATATGCATTAATATACGATATTTGTTTTTCTCTTTCTGACTGACTTACTTCACTCTGTACTACAGTCTCTAGATCCATCCACGTCTCTACAAATGACCCAATTACGTTCCTTTTTATGGCTGAGTAATATTCCATTGTATATATGTACCACATCTTCTATATCCATTCATCTGTCGGTGGGCATTTAGGTTGCTTCCATGACCTGGCTATTGTAAATAGTGCTGCAATGAACATTGGGGTGCATGTGTCTTTTTTTTTTTTTTTTTTTTTTTTTTGTGGTACACAGGCCTCTCACTGTTGTGGCCTCTCCCATTACGGAGCACAGACTCTGGACGCGCAGGCTCAGCGGTCATGGCTCACGGGCCTAGCCGCTCTGCGGCATGTGGGATCCTCCCAGACCAGGGCACAAAGCTGTGTCCCCTGCATCGGCAGGTGGACTCTCAACCACTGTGCCACCAGGGTAGCCCCATGTGTCTTTTTGAATTATGGTTTTCTCTGGGTATATGCCCAGTAGTGGGATTGCTGGGTCATATGATAATTCTATTTTTAGTTTTTCTGAGGAACCTCCATACTGTTCTCCATAGTGGCTGTATCAATTTACATTCCCACCAACAGTGCAAGAGGGTTTCCTTTCTCCACACCCTCTCCAGCATTTGTTGTTTGTAGATTTTCTGATGATGCCCATTCTAACTGGTGTGAGGTGATACCTCATTGTACTTTTGATTTGCATTTCTCTAATAATTAGTGATGTTGAGCAGCTTTTCATGTGCTTCTTGGCCATCTGTATGTCTTCTTTGGAGAAATGCCTATTTAGGTCTTCTGCCCATTTTTGGATTGGGTTGTTTGTTTTTTAAATATTGATCTGCATGAGCTGTTTATATATTTTGGAGATTAATCCTTTGTCCGTTGATTCGTTTGCAAATATTTTCTCCCATTCTGAAGGCTGTCTTTTGGTCTTGTTTATGGTTTCCTTTGCAGTGCAAAAGCTTTGAAGTTTCCTTAGGTCCCATTTGTTTATTTTTGGTTTTATTTCCATTACTCTAGGAGGTGGATCAAAAAAGATCTTGCTGTGATTTATGTCAAAGAATGTTCTTCCTATGTTTTCCTCTAAGAGTTTTATAGTGTCCGGTCTTACATTTAGGTCTCTAATCCATTTGGAGTTTATTTTTGTGTATGGTGTTAGGGAGTGTTCTAATTTCATTCTTTTACATGTAGCTGTCCAGTTTTCCCAGCACCACTAATTGAAGACACTGTCTTTTCTCCATTGTATATCCTTGCCTCCTTTGTCATAGATTAGTTGACCATAGGTGTGTGGGTTTATCTCTGGGCTTTCTCTCCTGTTCCATTGATCTATATTTCTGTTTTTGTGCCAGTACCATATTGTCTTGATTACTGTAGCTTCGTAGTATAGTCTGCAGTCAGGGAGTCTGATTCCTCCAGCTCCGTTTTCTTCCCTCAAGAGTGCTTTGGCTATTCGGGGTCTTTTGTGTCTCCACACAAATTTTAAGATTTTTTGTTCTAGTTCTGTACAAAATGCCATTGGTAATTTGATAGGGATTGCATTGAATCTGTAGATTTCTTTGGGTAGTATAGTCATTTTCACAATATTGATTCTTTCAATCCAAGAACATGGTATATCTCTCCATCTGTTGGTACCATCTTTAATTTCTTTCATCAGTGTCTTATACTTTTATGCATAAGGTCTTTTGTCTCCCTAGGTAGGTTTATTCCTAGGTATTTTATTCTTCTTGTTGCAATGGTAAATGGGAGTGTTTCCTTAATTTCTCTTTCAGATTTTTCATCATTAGTGTATAGGAATGCAAGAGATTTCTGTGCATTAATTTTGTATCCTGCAACTTTACCAAATTCATTGATTAGCTCTAGTAGTTTTCTGGTAGCATCTTTAGGATTCTCTATTTATAGTATCATGTCATCTGCAAATAGTGACAGTATTACTTCTTCTTTTCCAATTTGGATTCCTTTTATTTCTTTTTCTTCTCTGATTGGCGTGGCTAGGACTTCCAAAGCTATGTTGAATAAAAGTGGTGAGAGTGGGCAGCCTTGTCTTCTTCCTGCTCTCAGAGGAAATGCTTTCAGTTTTTCACCATTGAGAATGATGTTTGCTGTAGGTTTGTCATATATGGCCTTTATGATGTTGAGGTAGGTTCCCTCTATGCCCACTTTCTGGAGAGTTTTTATCATAAATTGGTGTTGAATTTTCTCAAAAGCTTTTTCTGCATCTATTGAGATGATCATATGGTTTTCATTCTTCAATTTGTTAATATGGTGTATCACATTGATTGATTTGCATTTATTGAAGAATCCTTGCATCCCGGGGATAAATCCCACTTGATCATGGTGTATGATACTTTTAATGTGCTGTTGGATTCTGTTTGCTAGTATTTTGTTGAGGATTTTTGCATCTATATTCATCAGTGATATTGGTCTGTAATTTTTTTTGTGTGTGTAGTATCTTTGTCTGGTTTTGGTATCAGGGTGATGGTGGCCTCATAGAATGAGTTTGGGAGTCTTCCTTCCTCTACAATTTTTTGGAAGAGTTTGAGAAGGATGGGTGTTAGCTCTTCTCTAAATATTTGATAGAATTCACCTGTGAAGCCATTTCGTCCTGGACTTTTGTTTGTTGGAAGATTTTTTAATCACAGTTTCAATTTCATTACTTGTGATTGGTTTGTTCATATTTTCTATTTCTTCCTGGTTCAGTCTTGGAGGGCTATACTTTTCTAAGAATTTGTCCCTTTCTTCCAGGTTGTCCATTTTATTGGCATAGAGTTGCTTGTGGTAGTCTCTTAGGATGCTTTGTATTTCTGCAGTGTCTGTTGTAATTTCTCCTTTTTCATTTCTAACTTTATTGACCTGAGTCCTCTACCTCTTTTTCTTGGTGAGTCTGGCTAATGTTTTATTAATTTTGTTTATCTTCTCAAAGAATCAGCTTTCAGTTTTATTGATCTTTGATATTGTTTTCTTTGTTTCTATTTCATTTATTTCTGCTCTGATTTTTATGATTTCTTTCCTTCTTCTAACTTTGGGTTTTGTTTGTTCTTCTTTCTCTAGTTCCTTTAGGTGTAAGTTTAGATTATTTATTTGAGATTTTTCTTGTTTCTTGAGGTAGGCTTGTATTGCAATAAACTTCCCTCTTAGAACTGTTGTTGCTGCATCCCATAGGTTTTGGGTCATCGTGTTTTCATTGTCATTTGTCTCTAGGTATTTTTTTTATTTCCTCTTTGATTTCTTCAGTGATCTCTTGGTTATTTAGTACCGTATTGTTTAGCCTCTATGTGTTTGTGTTTTTTACGTTTTCTTCTTTGTAATTGATTTCTCATCTCATAGCATTGTGGTCAGAAAAGATACTTGATATGATTTCAATTTTCTTAAAATTACTGAGGCTTGATTTGTGACCCAAGATGTGATCTATCCTGAAGAATGTTCCATGTGCACTTGAGAAGAAAGTGTAATCTGCTGTTTTTGGATGGAATGTCCTATAAATATCAATTAAATCTATCTGGTCTATTGTGTCATTTAAAGCTTGTGTTTCCTTATTAATTTTCTGTTTGGAAGATCTGTCCATTGGTGTAAATGAGGTGTTAAAGTCCCCCACTATTATTGTGTTACTGTCGATTTCCTCTTTTATAGCTGTTAACAGTTGTCTTACGTATTGAGGTGCTTCTATGTTGGGTGCATATATATTTATAATTGTTATCTCTTCTTCTTGGACTGATCCGTTGATCATTATGTAGTGTCCTTCCTTGTCTCTTGTAACATTCTTTATTTTAAGGTCTATTTTATCTGATATGAGTATTGCTACTCCAGCTTTCTTTTGAATTCCATTTGCATGGAATATCTTTTTCCATCCCCTCACTTTCAGTCTGTATGTGTCCCTAGGTCTGAAGTGGGTCTCTTGTAGACAGCATGGGTCTTTTTTTTGTATCCAATCAGCGAGCCTGTGTCTTTTGATTGGAGCATTTAATCCATTCATGTTTAAGGTAATTATCAATATGTATGTTTCTATTACCATTTTCTTAATTGTTTTGGGTTTGTTTTTGTAGGTCCTCTTCTTCTCTTGTGTTTCCCACTTAGAGAATTTCCTTTAGCAGTTGTTGTAGAGCTGGTTTGGTGGTGCTGAATTCTCTTAGCTTTTGTTTGTCTGTAAAGCTTTTGATTTCTCTGTTGAATCTGAATGAGATCCTTGCCAGGTAGAGTCATCTTGGTTGTAGATTCTTCCCTTTCATCACTTTAAGTATATCATGCCACTCCCTTCTAGCTTGTAGAGTTTCTGCTGAGAAATCAGCTCTTAACCTTATGGGAGTTTCCTTGTATGTTATTTGTCATTTTTCCCTTGCTGCTCTCAAGAGTTTTTCTTTAATTTTTGCCAATTTGATTACTGTGTCTCGCCCTGTTTCTCCTTGGGTTTATCCTGTATGGGATTCTCTGCACTTCCTGGACTTGGGTGGCTATTTCCTTTCCCATGTTAGGGAAGTTTTCGACTATAATCTCTTCAAATATTTTCTTGGGTCCTTTCTCTCTCTGTTCTCCTTCTGGGACCCCTATAATGCGAATGTTGTTGCGTTTAATGTTGTCCCAGAGGTCTCTTAGGCTGACTTCATTTCTTTTCATTCTTTTTTCTTTATTCTTTTCCACAGCAGTGAATTCCACCATTTTGTCTTCCAGGTCACTTATCCGTTCTTCTGCCTCAGTTATTCTGCTATTGATTCCTTCTAGTGTATTTTTCATTTCAGTTTTTGTATTGTTCATCTCTGTTTGTTAGTTCTTTAATTCTTCTAGACCTTTGTTAAACATTTCTTGCATCTTCTCGATCTTTGCCTCCATTTTTTTCCTGAGGTCCTGGATCATCTTCACTATCATTATTCTGAATTCTTTTTCTGGAAGGTTGCCTATCTCCACTTCATTTAGTTGTTTTTCTGGGGTTTTAACTTGTTCCTTCATCTGGCACATAGCCCTCTCCCTTTTCATCTTGTCTACCTTTCTGTGAATGTGGTTTTTGTTCCACAGGCTGCAGGATTATAGTTCTTGTTGCTTCTGCTCTCTGCCCTCAGGTGGATGAGGCTATCTCCGGGTTTTCTTTAGTTGCAGCAAGCGGGGGCTACTCCTCCTTGCGGTGCACGGGCTTCTCATTGCAGTGGCTTCTCTTGTTGCAGAGCATGGACTCTAGGCGTGCGGGCTCCAGTAGCTGTGGCTCACGGGCTCTAGAGTGCAGGCTCAGTAGTTGTGGCGCACAGGCTTAGTTGCTCCATGGCATGTGGGATCTTCCTGGACCAGGGCTCGAACCCATGTCCCCTTCATTGGCTGGCAGATTCTTAACCACTGCACCACCAGGGAAGCCCAAAGTAATATATTTTTATTTTAAGCCATAAAGTTTGTGATAATTTGTTACAGCAGCAATGGGAAACTCATGAAGCCCCCAAGAAGAGGGGGTCCCAGGCAGGCCTCCACAGGGCACACGGACAGGAGGGTCCCTTGGTTCAACCATCTGAGAGCTGAGGGTTCCCAGCCTGGGTCTGAGCATCACTGGGAATCCTTGATGGAAGGAATGAAGGCCCCCAGATTTGTCTCAACAATTCACAAAGCCCCACAGAAGTCATTAATTTGCTCCCAGTAAGGCTTTTCAGGTGGTTTAAAACATCAAATTTCTTTACTTGTGGCTGGAATTGTACCCCTGCCATGTGGCAATATGGTTCTGCCACCAGCAATGCTGACTAGCAACTTCTGAGTGACCATAAAACAGGAACTGCATTATACAGGACTTAGTTATGCGGGGAGATTATGTTCTGACAGTACAAGCACAGACTTTTCAAAATGTGACTCTTGCTGTTCCGTAAACAATATCTCCATAAAGTGAGAGGATCATCCCTCAGACTGAGGCCAGGCAACTTATTCAGTTCAGTTCCTAACACCTGTTTTATGAGCTCTCTTATACACATTGTCATAGCCAGAGATCAAGACCCCTTGTCTTAGCTCAGGATGCCATAACAAAATACCACAGACTGGGTGGTTTAAACAACTGAAATTATTTTCTCACAGTTATGGGGCTGGAAGTCTGTGACCAGGGTGCCAGCATGGTCAGGTTCTGGTTAGAGCTCTCTTCCAGGTGTGAAATGTGAAATAACATGGAGTTATTTATGTCAAGGGGTGTTTTAATGGAGGCAGGAGGCCATTAAGGAGGTTGGCCTTTACACACGTCCTCACCAGGTGGAACCATAAACTTTTGAATTGGGCAAACAATATAAATATGCTAACGACTCTGCAAGAACACCTGAAACTTGTCACAGTGGAGAACTCTTACTTGTTTAGCCAAGACTAGCTTCTGCCTCCACTTCTAATTAAACTTCTTTGTAATGCAATCTTCCTTCTTTGCCTTTAAAAGCCCTTGACTTTCAGTCTCTAGCAGGACCCTGGGTTACTCCGGGAATCTGTATGCTCTGAATTGCCAGTCTTTGATCCCAAATAAACACTTTTTGCTGGATTATTGACTCCTAGGTTTATTTAGGTTGACACTGGCTTGCAGAAAAGTCGCTAATCCCATCAGGGGGGCCATGTCCTCATGACCTCATCTAACCCTAATTAGTTTCCAAAGGCCCCACCTCCAAATTCCATCACAGGGGGCGGGGGGGGGGGAGGGAGGGGGCGTGGGCTAGGGCTTTGACATATGAATTTGGGGAGGACATTCAGTCCATAACACCCCTCCAAACACACACACAGGGAAGGATGATCCTTGTTTCTCCCAGACAAACAAACATACAGTATACATCTGACAAGAGGTTCCAGTACACATGTTCCAAACACAAAGAGTAACAGTAATCAAATTAGAATAATGTTTGAAAAAAAATTCAAGTATATGTTTTAAAACAAGGGAAATCTCAGTAAACAAGGAAAAGAATATATCTGAAAGGATATTCTATAAATGCTTGCAAAGAAAAAGAGTTAGAATAATATGTGTTGGTTTTGTTTTGTTTTTTTTTAGTTTTCATTCTAAAACTTTAGTCATAAACCAGGCAAAATACAAAACTCACTAGTTTATAAATATCAGTTGGAATAAATTGCTTACTCACTCTGAAGTCTTTTATTATTTGTGGAAGTCTTTCAAAATCTGTATTTGCCTTTGGCAAGCAATTTTAAGGAGGCTGTGATTATTAAAATTTGGGCAAGAGAGTCCTTTTAGCAATTTGTGTTTTAAAAGGCTTCTTTTCCTTTTTTCTTTTTTTTTAGTTTTTTTTCCAAAAGATGTATTACAAGGACAATAAGCATTTATGAGTGTGAAATAATGAATTCTAAAATAAGTAAGAATAAAGTAAAGAACAAAACCTTTTGGTGACTCAGTTATAGGCCAGCTAGGTGGAATAATACGTGTTTTTAACTTTTAAGATACGTAACATAAAATGCTTTTGATTATATGGGCCTAATTTCCCTCATGAGAAATTACTGAAGAACCGGAGTCTGAGAGGGAACTCCTGGTGGTTCTTGGAGGTGAAATTTTTCATGATTTTTGGCTCAGAGGTGTCTAGTGATGGAGGCTTGACTCAGGCTAAGTAACAGGGCTGTGAGGGAGGCTGGGACCTGGAGTTTTCTGGAAGGGGGAGAACTCATAAGGCTGAGAAGTCCCCAGATATACCAAGGGTGCTCAGAAGGTGCTGAGCAAAACAATCACTGCCCTGACCTCATAGGCTTATAATGAGGTGGAGGGATGACCTAGGGCAGGGTCTCTTACAGGAGGGTGTAGGCTTGACTCCTGCTTTGCTAATGGTGCTTGTGGTGACTCATCAGAAGCTCTGCCTGCCACCTCCCAGCTGCACTGAGCTACTGCCTAGTCTGAGTCTGTCTGTTAATGAACCACTCTTACTCATGTACAACCTGCCAGGTTTTTCCTGGAAGTCTACAGGATCCAGATGGCAAATTTAAACCCAGAAGGATAATGATATGATCTTAATCTCTACAGAAAACAGGACTCCTTTTGAGTTTCTCTGAATTAATCACACAAATCCTGCCCTGAGAACCCATGAAGACACCTCCCGCCTGCCCCTGGCAGTTCCCACTGGCAGCTTCCTGAAGCCCTGGGCCCCTTCCCTGGAACTCTAGGGGCTTTCCCAGGGGACTCGCCAGGGGCAGGAATATTAAAGCTTTGGTATTTACCTAACATGTAGCCATAGTGTCTGTTTCTATAGGGGTTAAAAGGACCTGTAAATTTCCTTCTCTCTGCCTACTCTCTCTCTTCTCCCTGCCGTACTTCTGGATATTATCCATCCCCTGTTTTACAGAGGAATGAAATGCAGAATGTCATGTTTTGAAATGGTTACTCTTGCAAGGGTCCTTCATAGGGAGGACTAGAGGAGAAAATAGTATGATTTTTTGAATGGGGCTTTACGGTGCCCCACTGGGGAAGCACAAATGCAACACTTGCACGGAATTGAAAGGAGGGCGGTATGGCCTGTGATAGACACAGTGAGGAGACAGGACCCTGTCACTAGAGACCTGCGGTGAATGTGTCCTTTGACTTAGATGCCAGTCCCCCCGACCTTGCTGCTCGAATTTCTTAGAACACCCCATCAAGGCCCCACTTAGCAATGCTCAGGGCCTATTTTGGGTTCAGAGCTCTTGCTGCTCTGTTTGAATCGATGGGGGTCACTCACCTACCTACACTTTGGGGGCGCCCATCTCAGCAGAGATCAACAGTGACATGAGATGGTGTTGAACAGCAGAAGATGGTAATCTGGGACAGCGACACAATTCTCAGGAAGTGGAAGTTCAGACAAGAAATGGAGTTTTAGAATTGAGATTGTGGGTTTGGGGAGTGGGGGAGTGGTGAGAGGTGAAGGAAGGAAGAGGGGTATATGGGTGGGGTGAACTGCATCAGAAAAGAACTAGCACATTCATGGCTTTCGTGAAGTACATCTTCAAAGACTCATGGATGGTGGGGGGATAAATTAGGAGTGTGGGATTAACAGATATGCACTACCATACAGACAACAGATAAACAGAAAGGATTTACTGTATAGCACTGAGAACTATATTCGATATCTTGTAATAACCTATAATGGAAAAGAATAGAAAAAAAGAATATATATACACACTATATATATATATATATATATATATCTGAATCACTTTGCTATACACCTGAAACTAACACAATATTGTAAATCAACTATACTTCGATTTAAAAAATCCTTAAAGACTCACAGATGGAACAGCAGGGTCCTGTTGGAGAGCCTCAGAAAGTATGATGGGGCAGGCAAAGCCGGGCCTGATTTTAGGGGGAAACAGAAATGTCAAGATAAGAAGTTTGGCGTGAGTTGCAGGGGGCTTTGGCGCTAGACAGGGCTGGCTAGGAGCTCACCACACCATGTATCAGCTGTGCAGTTTGGGGTATGATCAGTCAGATTTTGATCAGAGAAGCAGAACCACTGTGGAATTTGTGTGTGTGTGTGTGTGTGTGTGTGTGAGATAGGGATTTGACCCTAAGAAATCATGGGAGTCGGCTACACAGTCTATGTGAGATCCTTTTTTTCTATGGCTGGTGCTGGAGCCTGAAGTTCTCAGGGCAGGAGGTGGGGAAGAGAAGGTGGACGAGCGGAAGAGGATGCAGGGACAAGCCGGAACCATGAGTCTCTCACCACCTCCAAGCCTCCAGCAGGGCGTCCTGCAGGAAAAGCTGGTGTCCTTTGCCGGGGAGCTAAACATGCACCTGGCCCAGGAGACAGGGAAGCTGTAGCAGAGGATCTGGCAGGTGCTGGAGGAGTCTCAGGCCTGGCTGCGTCCCCGCCCTCCAGGCTGCGAGCAGATAAGCCACAGTGTTGTGAATTGCAGCAATGTCCCACTCCCTGCCCCAGTCTCCCGAGAGTAGAGGAATGTGGCTGCACCTTCACTTCTTTTTTTTTTTTTTAATTTCTCTTATTTATTTTTGGCTGCGTTGGGTCTGCTGCGCGCAGGCTTTCTCTAGTTGCAGCGAGCTGGGGCTACTCTCCGTTGCGGTGCGCGGGCTTCTCATTGCGGTGGCTTCTCTTGTTGCAGAGCACAGGCTCTAGGCACACGGGCTTCAGTAGTTGTGGCACGTAGGCTCAGTAGTTGTGGCACACGGGCTTAGTTGCTCTGCGGCATGTGGGATCTTCCCAGACCAGGGCTTGAACTCGTGTCCCCTGCATTGGCAGGTGGATTCTTAACCACTGTGCCACCAGGGAAGCCCCTGCACCTTCACTTCTACCTTCCAAATCCTGTAAAAAAAAAAAAACCCGTGGCCCATGCTAACTCAGAACTATGCAAGAAGGGAATTCTAGGAAATGCAGTTATGACTTAGCTAAACTGATACCCTACAAATCCACCGTAGGGTGAGTTACTAAATGCTCTGAGCCTGGGTCTCCTCATCTGTGAAACAGCAGTCATGAGGGCCCTACGTGTGAGGGCTGAGTGGTGTAACACATGCAGAAGTACCCCGGCCATCAACCAGTGCTGGCTTCTTTCTCCACCCCTCATCCTCCCTCCTGAGGAAGGGGAGGGGAGCATCTCTAGATTATTTGCATGAAGATCAACTAGTCAGAAGGCAGCAAATTAACGGAAAGGAATGGGGTGATTCAGGTTTTGCAAGGCTTAAGTTTATGTTTATATACATTTGTAAAAGACTACACAATTAAGAGCATAAAATTAGATACAAAAGTATTCATTTAGGGCTTCCCTGGTGGCGCAGTGGTTGAGAGTCCACCTGCCGATGCAGGGGACACGGGTTCGTGCCCCGGTCCGGGAAGATCCCACATGCCGCGGAGCGGCTGGGCCCGTGAGCCACGGCCGCTGAGCCTGCGCGTCTGGAGCCTGTGCTACACAACGGGAGAGGCCACAACGGTGAGAGGCCCGCGTACCGCAAAAAAATTAAAAAATAAAAGTATTCATTTAGAATGAGAAAATAAATCACAAGTTACGAATTTTTAAAAGCTGCCCAATACCACTAACATTGCAAAATTCAGAAAAATAAAATATTTGTCTTAGCTCACTGCCTGACAAACCTCTCTAATATTCTTTACCTACATATTTGATTGTGTAATCTTTGCGTCTACATACAACCTTTTCAAATCTGCTCTAGGGAATTCCCTGGCAGGCCAGTGGTTAGGACTCTGTACTTCTGTTGCAGGGGGCATGGGTTTGATCCTTGGTCCAGGAACTAAGGTCTTACAAGCCACTCAGCACAGCCAAGAAAATAAAATAAAATAAAATAATATTAATAAATTTAAAAATACATAAAATATGCTGTAGAGAAAGAATAGAAAGTTAATTCAAACTTTCCTCTAGAATGATTTATCAAAATGTTTCTTCTTATTGACAATTTAGAAAAGTGTCTTTTAACTTCACAGTCTGCTGTTGCTATATCATGTCAAGACATTTCTCGAAAACACCAGAGTCACCCCAACACAGCCCTACAGGAGAAGTGTGTTAAAGGAGAAGTCGAAGAGGAAAGAGACAGAGGTCTGAATGACTGTGGTGAAAATCTCTTACGTGGCAGATTTCACAAAAGCATATGACCATGTGAACACAGTGTGGGGAGCCCCTTCCATGGCCGTGGAAGAGGTTGTGTTAAGGAGAGTCCCTTTCACACTTTTACTGAGGTGTAAGCTTTCAGTGGTTTCTCAGTGAATCTGCCTCCAAAGGGGAGCAGTTAGAGAAGGGAACCCACTTACAAAGATTATTTGCAATAAACAGAGCTACTGCATGGGGCTCTGAGGGGGATAGATGGAACCAGACAAAGGGCAGTGGGTGCTAGACATCCTTCCCCAAAAATGCCAGTGAGACTGTCTTCCTGTTCTCTTCAGACTGAGGATTCCGTAGAAATCAGAGTCATCTATCCACGACTTCACAGTCTCTCAGCCAGGAGGAAGAGGAAAAGGAAAGGCCAACCACAGAGAGAAGTGGCCTTTCTATGGAGAGCTGCCCTGGAATCGGGGGACAGTTACTTGCTTTGGGGATACTCTGCCTGAGGTGACCGCAGGATGCCCACCCAAGTGGCAAACTGGGAAGGCTCCTTTTAGTACTCTGCCAGGAACTGTAAGGAAAATGTAAACCCCCTACGTTTTAGCAGAGAAGAGCTCTGGAAGGAGATTCTCCAGCTGAGGAAAAATACTCTGGGGGTTTTCAGGTACCCCTCGAGGACCACAGGCTTCATTGCCGCTGCCCCTGAGAATTCTACATCAAGGGAGATCATAATCCCTCCCTAGCCTGGGCTGAGACGCATGAACTTGTGTCCTTTTCTTTAACTTGACTTTTTTTTTTTCCTGATTATAAAAGTAAAATATGCCCATTGGGGGAAAAAGAGACAAGCATTAAACAAACAAACAAAAAAAACCTGTTACCATTCATAATCCCACACCCTATTTCACATCGGTGTTTAGGCATATTCCCTCCAGTCTTTCTCAATACGTCATTTTTGCAAGGACTCTGCTTTTTTTCACAACATACGAACATGCCTTTGTCTTAAAAAACTCACTCAAAGTACCGTTCAAATACTGCTAGATATTTCATCACATGTGTGAGCAACAGTGGCTGTAGAACTCGAAAGAGTTCTACAGTAAGGAAATAAAATGCAGAAAGTCCAAAAGTAAAGCTGGATGTTGCCAAACACTACGTGGCCAACTAGCCCAGCAGGGCCCCCCAGCGGGACCGACAACCCTCTTCCTTCACTCTTGGTCTCCCCGCCCCGTCCCATCCCCACAACTCCCTCCCTTTTTGGCCCCCCTTCCTTCCCTGCTGAACTTGCTTTACGGCTCATCCCGGGAGAACAGCAGACACTCAAATCCTTGCTGGCATCAAACTGGAAACAGCGCAGACTCGGCCTGAGGGCAGGCCTCCCACACACACCCCCGCAGCCCCAGCGCCTGCGATTACTTCCTCATACACTCCTTCACAGCCTGAAACTGGGCCAAACCCACAGGCCGTTTTGAAATGTAGGACATTTCTCTCCCCCTCCGCGATACTGGGCGCCCATTAGCCCCGAAACCCCACTCCTTCCTTCTCGCAGGCTCTTTCAATCCACTATACCCTTAAAACCTATTTTCAAAAAAGCGTTCAAAGCTGAGTAGGTACTTTAGAGACTAATAAGCAAGCAAAAGCTTCAGCTCAAGGGAGGAATGCTGCAACTGTGCAACCCCTGGAATCAGGGAGCAGTGGGAGAAGACGGGGTGGGGTGAGGATGGAGGGCTCCGCGCGAGGCCCACCCAGGGTTTCGAGGGGGTCGCAAGGCCCCCGAAGGTGGCGTCTGGCAGGGTTCCCTCTCCCCGCCCCCCCCCCCCCCCCCCGCCGTCCTCTGTGCCAGGCCCAGGCCTCGCTTCGGGAGACCCCAACTCGGGCGGCCGCAGAGGTCGGGATCGGGCCGCGCTGGGCGCTTCGGCCGCGGGTAGACGGGGTGGGGTGGGGGGGCCGGGAGGCCCCGGGCCGCGGTTCCCGGGAGCGCCCGCGCGAATGGGGGGCGCCGGGAAAATCCCCGCGGCGGGCGGGGCGCAGGAACTTGGCGGCCTCGCTGGGCGGGGCGCGGGCGCCGGGAGGGGCTGGTCTGGGCGCGGCGGCCGAGCCGGGCTCTCCTGCCGCCCGGGACGCGCCGCCGCCGCCGCCGCCGCTCTGGAAGAGGCAGGCCCCAGCGCCCTGCGCTCGCCATGGCCACCTAGGCGGCGACGTGAGCGGCTTGGCGACCCCGCGCCGGGGCCGGGCCGCGCCCAGAGCGCCGCTGAGGCCGCAGCGCCCAGAGCCCCGGGCCATGCGGCCGCCGCCTCTGTTACTGCTGCCGCTGCTGTTACTGCTCAGTAGCTGCGGCGCAGCGACGCCCCCGGCAGGTAAGCGGGGCCTGGGCCCCCCACCCACCCAGAGGCCGGCCGGAACCGTTGTCGCACGGGTGGGTGTCAGCGGGGAGCCCGGAGTAGGTGGGGTGCCCACGGGAACCCCGATAGGTTGGGGGTAAACGGGGGTGTCCCTAGCGGCTGGGGTCCGCAGGGAACCTGGATCGGTTGAGGGGCTACAGGGCTGCCCCGATCGGGCGGGGTCCGCGGGGAGCCCGAAGTGGGTGTGGGGTGGTAGGGGAGAATTCCGGGCAGTCTCGGGGCGTGGAGCTGGCGCAGCGGGAGGAGCCGCTGGACGCCCTTCGCCTCTCCCGGCGCCCTGGACAGCGCTGGCAGGAAGGAGGGGCTCAAGCTGCCCCTGCCTGAATCTGGACACACTCTAGCTCCTTCTCTCCCACCCCCGCGCCGCCGCCCAAACTCCAGCGCGGCCCGACTCCGAATGTCTCAAAATGAACAAAGGAAAAACCGAATCCAGGGCTCGAGGAAAGGCCGCCTCTGCAGGCCACAGAGTCTTCTCCTGGGCCGCCTGAACGTAGCCCCGTCTGGCACGTCCTCCCCAGTGGCCTGAGCTGGAAGCAGGTCCCAGGCCTGCCTTCCTGGCAGCTGCGTGCCGTGGAGGCCAGCCACCGGCAGGGACCTCCGTCTTGGAGGTTGTGACTGTAACTCAGTCTTACTGTGGCCGGGTGTGTTTGATATCGGTGTGAAACCCCGATGGGGAACGGATAGATGGGGGGGAAGGGGGCGGGGCGGGGCTGCGCTCAGGGCAGGACCCAGAAATGTCGCGTTGCGGGTAAGGAGGTCGGTCAGCTGAACCAGACTGTTAATCCCAGCTCCGTTCCCATCTGGACGGCCCTTTACCTGAGATCGGCCTCTGACACTAACTGACCATACTTACGAGCGAAAGAGAAAAACTACAAAAAAAGAGAGAGAAAGAAAGAGAAAACAATGACAAAGGTGGATGTGTGAGAACATTCTGTGCATGTCCACGTGTTTGTGTTTTGCTGGGTTCTTTCCTGTAGAAAAGCCGGTATCATAGATTGGGTAACACTTAAAAAGTCTCAAGAATTTAGAAGTTTCCTCCCACTTGAATTCTCAAGGTGTTGTTTGCGTTTGTTTCTTTTATCAGCATCCCTTGCTAAAGCCCTTAAATGCCGTAGATCCTGGCTGAGGGGAGCCTTGCATATGGGGATGTGTGCTCCTGGTTAAATGGCTGTTTCCCCTGGGAGTCGGACAGTTGGGTTTGAATCTCGACTCCACTCCTCCCCAGCTTCAAGCCTTGAACAACCTATGTCTGCCCCTTCCCTGCTTCCTTCACATGAGATTTGGGCACTCGTAAAATGTTAGTAATTGCCCAAGGTGGTCCTAGGTCCATCTTTCTAGTGATTATCTTTGATTGTATTCTGCAAAAGTTTGGGTCTCTGTGATGCATTGGAAATAAACTGGTCCTTCACCACAGATCCTTTGCAAAGCAGCACCACATTATACTAATCTGTTTTTTGTGACTATTTGAAATTTTGCATAATAAACAATTGAAAACTAACCGGGATATTTTTAAGAGAAACTCTTTGTTGGTCAAAACACAAAGTGAAAAGATTAACGATCATATAGTAAACAGGTAGTAAGTAGAAAAATTTCCAGACTTCTCCATAATTTACAGGTGTCCTTCAGTAGTCACGTAATTGCTTTTATGGTCAGAGGGGGGAAAAATACAAGTACTGGAAACAAAATTTTTAAAGGGGCACTTGCAATATCTACCCCTTCGAGTTGTTAGAAGGATAACATATGTAAAATACTGGACCTGACCCAATCTGTAGTAGGTGGTGCTTTAGATAGAAGCTAATCAAAGCATTAAAGTGCAGTAAGTCAACCCACTCTTTAGTAATTTAATTACCCGAATGTTGAAGAATTAAGGCTTCTATTTGTAATTGTCATAGCTGCTGCTTATTGTCTAGCAGATTGGAATGTCCTTAGGCCACAAAATTTTCTCACCATGACTTGCTGGCTTGAACATCCAAAGCTTCTCAGAGCTTAGAGACCACTGAGAAAAACCATAAATCCCCGACCACATAAAAACCATTGCAGATAAATCTGTATTAAGTAACTCCTGTTTGTCCATAATCTCAACAGTGGAAACTACTATGTAACTGAAATGTTTGGGGGCAAACTCTATAAATGATAGTAATGTCCACCATTTATTGGGCTACTTTTTTAACTCAGACAAGCTGTTAAGTGCTTTCTATGCATGATCTCCCCTAATTTCCTCACCCATATTTTGAAGTGGGTAAGAGCCCCATTTTACTCCCTGGGAAACCAAACCATCCTTTATAGGAAGAGACAAATGGTCTAGGTAAATAAGCTGATGTCCAGTATTTACAGATGAGAGCAGCTTCCTGGTTATGGGTGAGGATTCAGGGAATGTCTTTTTGACTTCTCCTCATCTGCAGGGAGGTGAGATCATTGATGTTCATCATAATGACCCATCCATGGGAAGATTCTGAAGGGTGTTCGATTGTCAAGATTAAATGATTAGGGCTTCCCTGGTGGCACAGTGGTTGAGAGTCCGCCTGCCGATGCAGGGGACGCGGGTTCGTGCCCCGGTCCGGGAAGATCCCACATGCCGCGGAGCGGCTGGGCCCGTGAGCCATGACCACTGAGCCTGCGCGTCCGGAGCCTGTGCTCCGCAACGGGAGAGGCCACAGCAGTGAGAGGCCCGCGTAATGCAAAAAAAAAAAAAAAAAGATTAAATGATTAATTTTGATGTTAGCAGTACTTTATTTTATTATCTGTGTGTGATGTGTGTTTATCAAACTATGCTGTTAAGACCCAGGAGAAACTATTCTTAAAAATGTATAAAATCTCAAACACCTGGATCCAGGGTGGATCGGAGGTGGCCGGTTGGGGCAGGAAGATGGAACAGAAGGAGCTGTGGTTGTGAGGTACAGAGGACACACTTGGCACCTCCCTAGGTTATCTCTTCTTACCATTAACAGTTAGTGAACCATTGCCCCAAAGACCGTGGAGAAGCAAGTAGAGTGGGGCTTTGTACACGCTACTTAGGACTGTGAGCTTTTATCTTGTAGGAGCTGGGGTGTCATTAAAGGCCTGGTGTCCACCTCCAGGGACTGTATTAGTTTCCTGTTGTTGCTGGAACGAATGACTACCAACTTGGCACCTCAAACATGTTCGTCGCCTAACTAATTGGCCATCAGGCGATTTTGCTGTAAAAGATAAAATAACTGGTTGATAGTTTGGTTTCAAGCGGTTGAAACGTGTCAGCGTTTCTTCCAGTTAGTGAAGTTACTGATGACTTTATCGAGCTGACCGATGATGATGATTTTGTTTCTGATTTTGAAACACACTACCCTGGAAGAGAAAGAGACCAATGGCCTTAAAGGTGCAGCGTTGAACCAACGTTTCCCATAGAACTAAACGTTTCTCAAGGGACATGTGACAATATGCCAAGACCACACAATAGCGTAGAGGCTTTCACAACGCAGTACAAAGCTCAGTTACAAACATGCATCCCAGTGTTCAGAAACTGACACCTCGCTTAATGCAATATGAAATCTTAGTGAAAAAGAGAAAGCATGAAACAAGTCAATAAGCACAAAACAAAACAAAACAACGTATAATATGATGAACGAAAGACTTTGAAGACAAGGGCTTTGTAAAGCCCACAAAATAAAATCAGTTGTTTGCGCAGCATTGCCATGCATCTACACACATTTCCAATGGATTCAAATATTTTGTATTTTGCAATAAAGTCTTCTAAGTTTTGTCATCACTTTTCATGTTTTATTATGTCTTATGCACTCTCTTTTATTTTTCATTATTTTACTTTTTAGAGCTAAATCGCCTGATGGCAAATTAGTTATTTGGCAAAAATGTTTGCAGTGAAAATGCTGTGGCAAAAATGTCTACGGCAAGGAAGCTTATGGTGAAGATGCCTAGAACCAAATTTAGTGTCTTACAGTTCAGGAGGTCAGCAGTCAGATGCAGCTTTCACTGGGCTAAAATCAAGGTGTTGCAGCCATGTGCTCCTTTCTGAGGGTTCTAGGGGAAGAATCACTACCTTGCCTTTTCCAGCTTCTAGACAAACATCCTTGTGGTGACATCGGGTCCACCCAAATACTCCAGGATAATCTGTTTTTAGGTCTTCTGATTTGGACCCTAAATTTCTTTCTTTTTTAATTTTTTTAACATCTTTATTGGAGTATAATTGCTTTACAATGGTGCGTTAGTTTCTGCTTTATAACAAAGTGAATCAGCCATACATATACATACATCCCCATATCTCCTCCCTCTTGCATCTCCCTCCCTCCCACCCTCCCTATCCCACCCCTCTAGGTCGTCACAAAGCACCCAGCTGATCTCCCTGCACTATGCAGCTGCTTCCCACTAGCTATCTGTTTTACATTTGGTAGTGTATATATGTCCATGCCACTCTCTCACTTCGCCCCAGCTTACCCTTCCCCCTCCCCGTGTCCTCAAATCCATTCTCTACATCTGTGTCTTTATTCCTGTCCTGCCCATAGGTTCTTCAGAAACTTTTTTTTTTTTTTAGATTCCATATATATATGTTAGCATATGGTATTTGTTTTTCTCTTTCTGACTTCCTTCACTCTGTATGACAGTCTCTAGGTCCATCCACCTCACTACAAATAACTCAGTTTCGTTTCTTTTTATGGATGAGTAATACTGCATTGTATATATGTGCCACATCTTCTTTATCCATTCATCTGTCGATGGACACTTAGGTTGCTCCCATGTCCTGGCTATTGTAAATAGAGCTGCAGTGAACATTGTGGTACATGACTCTTTTTGAATTATAGTTTTCTCAGGGTATATGCCCAGTAGTGGGATTGCTGGGTCATATGGTAGTTCTATTTTTAGTTTTTTTGAGAAACCTCCATGCTGTTCTCCATAGTGGCTACATTACATTCCCACCAACAGTGCAAGAGGGTTCCCTTTTCTCCACACCCTCTCCAGCATTTATTGTTTGTAGATTTTTTGATGATGGCCATTCTGACCAGTGTGAGGTGATACCTCATTGTAGTTTTGATTTGCATTTCTCTAATGATTAGTGATGTTGAGCATCCTTTCATGTGTTTGTTGGCAATCTGTGTATCTTCTTTGGAGAAATGTCTGTTTAGGTCTTCTGCCCATTTTTGGATTGGGTTGTTTGTTTGGGGTTTTTTTAAAACTAAATTTATTTATTTTACTTATTTATTATTTTTTAGCTGTGCTGGGTCTTCGTTGCTTCATGTGGGCTTTCTCTAGTTGCGGTGAGCAGGGGCTACTCTTCGTTGCAGTGTGCAGGCTTCTCATTGCGGTGGCTTCTCTTGTTGCAGAGCACAGGCTCTAGGCAGACGGGCTTCAGTAGTTGTGGCACGCAGGCTCTATAGAGCAGGCTCGGTAATTGTGGCACACGGGCTTAGTTGCTCCGCGGCATGTGGGATCTTCCCAGACCAGGGCTCGAACCCGTGTCCCCTGCATTGGCAGGCAGATTCTTAAGCACTGTGCCAACAGGGAAGCCCCGGTTGTTTGATATTGAGCTGCATGAGCTGCTTGTATATTTTGGAGGTTAATCCTTTGTCAGTTGCTTCGTTTGAAAATATTTTCTCCCATTCTGAGGGTTGTCTTTTTGTCTTGTTTATGGTTTCCTTTGCTGTGCAAAAGCTTTTAAGTTTCATTAGGTCCCATTTGTTTATTTTTCTTTTTATTTCCATTTCTCTAGGAGGCGGGTCAAAAAGGATCTTGATTTATGTAATAGAGTGTTCTGCCTATGTTTTCCTCTAAGAGTTTTATAGTGTCTGGCCTTACATTTAGTTCTTTAATCCATTTGGAGTTTAGTCTTGTTTATGGCATTAGGGAGTGTTCTAATTTCATTCTTTTACATGAAGCTGTCCAGTTATCCCAGACCCACTTATTGAAGAGACTGTCTTTTCTCCATTGTATATTCTTGCCTCCTTTATCAAAGATAAGGTGACCATATGTGCGTGGCTTTATCTCTGGGCTCACTCTCCTGTTCCATTGATCTATATTTCTATTTTTGTGCCAGTACCTTATTGTCTTGATTACTGTAGCTTTGTAGTATAGTCTGAAGTCAGGGAGCCTGATTCCTCCAGCTCCGTTTTTCTTTCTCAGGATTGCTTTGGCTACTCGGGGTCTTTTGTGTTTCCATACAAATTGTGAAATTTTTTGTTCTAGTTCTGTGAAAAATGCCATTGGTAGTTTAATAGAGATTGCATTGAATCTGTAGATTGCTTTAGGTAGTATAGTCATCTTCACAATGTTGATTCTTCCAATCCAAGAACATGGTATATCTCTCCATCTGTTTGTATCACCTTTAATTTCTTTCATCAGTGTCTTATAGTTTTCTGCATACAGGTCTTTTGTCTCCTTAGGTAGGTTTATTCCTAGGTATTTTATTCTTTTTGTTGCAATGGTAAATAGGAGTGTTTCCTTAATTTCTCTTTCAGATTTTTCATCATTAGTGTATAGGAATGCAAGAGATTTCTGTGCATTAATTTTGTATCCTTCTACTTTACCAAATTCATTAATTAGCTCTAGTAGTTTTCTGGTATCATCTTTAGGATTCTCTATGTATAGTATCATGTCATCTGCAAACAGTGACAGTTTTACTTCGAATATGTTGAATAATAGTGGTGAGAGTGGGCAGCCTTGTCTTGTTCCTGATCTTAGTGGAAATGGTTTCAGTTTTTCACCATTGAGAGCAATGTTGACTGTGGGTTTGTCATATATGGCCTTTATTATGTTGAGGTAAGTTCCCTCTATGCCTACTTTCTGGAGGGTTTTTATCATAAATGGGTGTTAAATTTTGTCAAAAGCTTTTTCTGCATCTATTGACATGATCATATGGTTTTTCTCCTTCAATTTGTTAATATGGTTTATCACATTGATTGATTTGCATATATTGAAAAATCCTTGCATTCCTGGGATAAACCCCACTTGATCATGGTGTATGATCCTTTAAATGTGCTGTTGGATACTGTTTGCTAGTATTTTGTTGAGGACTTTTGCATCTATGTTCATCAGTGATATTGGCCTGTAGTTTTCTTTTTTTGTGGCATCTTTGTCTGGTTTGGATATCAGGGTGATGGTGACCTTGTAGAATAAGTTTGGGAGTATTTCCTCCCTCTGCTATATTTTGGAAGAGTTTGAGAAGGATAGGTGTTAGCTCTTCTCTAAATGTTTGATAGAATTTGCCTGTGAAGCCATCTGGTCCTGGGCTTTTGTTTGTTGGAGGATTTTTAATCACAGTTTCAATTTCAGTGCTTGTGATTGGTCTGTTTATATTTTCTATTTCTTCCTGGTTCAGGTTGTCCATTTCTTCCAGGTTGTCCATTTTATTGGCATATAGTTGTTTATAGTAAGCTCTCATGATCCTTTGTATTTTTGCAGTGTCAGTTGTTACTTCCCCTTTTTCATTTCTAATTCTATTGATTTGAGTCTTCTTCCTTTTTTTCTTGATGAGTCTGGCTAATGGTTTATCAATTTCGTTTATCTTCTCAAAGAACCAGCTTTTAGTTTTATTGATCTTTGCTATTATTTCCTTCATTTCATTTTCACTTCTTTCTGATCTGATCTTTATGATTTCTTTCCTTCTGCTAACTTTGGGGTTTTTTTGTTCTTTCTCTAATTGCTTTAGGTGTAAGTTTACATTGTTTATTTGAGATGTTTCTTGTTTCTTGAGGTAGGATTGTATTGCTATACACTTCCCTCTTAGAACTGCTTTTGCTGCATCTCATAGGTTTTGGGTCATCATGTTTTCATTGTCATTTGTTTCTAGGTATTTTTTGATTTCCTCTTTGATTTTTTCAGTGATTTCTTGTTTATTTAGTAGTGTACTGTTTAGTCTCCATGTGTTTGGTTTTTTTACAGACTTTTTCCTGTAATTGATATCTAGTCTCATAGTGTTGTGGTCAGAAAAGATACTTGATACAATTTTCAGTTTTCTTAAATTTTCCAAGGCTTGATTTGTGACCCAAGATATGATCTATCCTGGAGAATGTTCCATGAGCACTTGAGAAGAAAGTGTAATCTGCTGTTTTTGGATAGAATGTCCTTTGAATATCAATTAAGTCCATGTTGTTTAATGTATCATTTAAAGCTCGTGTTTCCTTATTTATTTTCATTTTGGATGATCTGTCCATTGGTGAAAGTGGGGTGTTAAAGTTCCCTACTATGATTGTGTTACTGTCGATTTCTCCTTTTATGGCTGTTAGTATTTGCCTTATGTATTGAGGTGCTCCTATGTTGGGTGCATAAATATTTACAATTGTTATAACTTCTTCTTGGATCGATCCCTTGATCATTATGTAGTGTCCTTCTTTGTCTCTTGTATTAGTCTTTATTTTAAAGTCTATTTTGTCTGGTATGAGTATTGCTACTCCAGCTTTCTTTTGATTTCCATTTGCATGGAATATCTTTTTCCATCCCCTCACTTTCAATCTGTATGTGTCCCTAGGTCTGAAGTGGGTCTCTTGTAGACAGCATATGTATGGGTCTTGTTTCTGTATCCATTCAGCCAGTCTGTGTCTTTTGGTGGGAGCATTGAATCCATTTACATTTAAGGTAGTTATTGATATGAATGTTCCTATTACCATTTTCTTAAGTCTTTTGGGCTTGTTATTGTAAGTCTTTTCCTTCTCTTGTGTTTCCTGCCTAGAGAAGTTTCTGTAGCATTTGTTGTAGAGCTGGTTTGGTGGTGCTGAATTCTCTTCGCTTTTGCTTGTCTGTAAAGATTTTAATTTCTCTATTGAATCTGAATGAGATCCTTGCTGGGTAGAGTAATCTTGGTTGTAGGTTTTTCCCTTTCATCATTTTAAATATGTCCTGTCTCTCCCTTCTGGCTTGCAGAGTTTCTGCTGAAAGATCAGCTGTTAACCTTATGGGGATTCCCTTGTATGTTAATTGTTGCTTTTCCCTTGCTGCTTTTAATCTTTTTTCTTTGAATTTAATTTTTGATAATTGTATTAATATGTGTCTTGGTGTGTTTCTCCTTGGATTTATCCTGTATGGGACTCTCTGCATTTCCTGGACTTTATTGACTATTTCCTTACCCATCTTAGGGAAGTTTTCAACTATAATCTCTTCAAATATTTTCTCAGTCCCTTTTTTTTTCTCTTCTTCTTCTGGGACCCCTGTAATTCGAATGTTGGTGCATTTAATGTTGTCCCAGTGGTCTCTGAGATTGTCCTCAACTCTTTTCATTCTTTTTTCTTTATCCTGCCCTGTGGTAGTCATTTCCAGTATTTTATCTTCCAGGTCACTTATCTGTTCTTCTGCCTCAGTTATTCTGCTATTAATTCCTCCTAGAGAATTTTTAATTTCATTGATTGTGTTGTTCATCATTGTTTGTTTGCTCTTTAGTTCTTCTAGGTCCTTGTTAAATGGTTTTTGTATTTTCTCCATTCTATTTCCAAGATTTTGGATCATCTTTAATATCATTACTGTGAATTCTTTTTCAGGTAGACTGCCTATTTTCTCTTCATTTGTTAGGTCTGGTGGGTTTTTCCCTTGCTTCTTCATCTGCTGTGTATTTCTCTGTCTTGTCATTTTGCCTAACTTACTGTGTTTGGGGTCTCCTTTTCACAGGCTGCAGGTTCGTAGTTCCTGTTGTTTTTGGTGTCTGTCCCCAGTGGCTAAGGTTGGTTCAGTGGGTTGTGTAGGCTTCCTGGTGGAGGCGAGTGGCACCTATGTTTTGGTGGATGTGGCTGGATCTTGTCTTTCTGGTGGGCAGGCCCACGTCTGGTTGTGTGTTTTGGGGTGCCTGTGATCCTATTATGATTTTAGGCAGCCTGTCTGCTAATGGGTGGGGTTGTGTTCCTGTCTTGCTAGTTGTTTGGCATGGGGTGTCCAGCACTGTAGCTTGCTGGTAGTTGAGTGGAGCTGGGTCTTAGCGTTGAGATGGAGATCTCTGGGAGAGCTTTCGCTGTTTGATATTACTTGGAGCTGGGAGGTCTCTGGTGAACCAGTGTCCTGAGCTTGGCTCTCCCACCTCAGAGGCTCAGGCCTGACACCTGGCCGAGCACCAAGACCCTGTCAGCCACACGGCTGTGCACGCCCTGCGTCCTCCTCAGAACCCTAAGTTTCATCCCCTCCCAAAGATATCTGTGTCCTGTGAATACATTAGGACACAGACATCTTTGGGAGGGGCCACTGTTCTGCCTACAGCAGGGTCAGACCATTGAATGCAGTGATCAGCATGGGGCTGGGCCCTCTGTTGCTGATCACTGAAGGCAGGGTCTGGGTATCGGGTTGCGGCTCGCCACCTGCAGAAGCAGCCATCCATCAGATCACCCTGAAATGGGCACGTCTTAAAAATCACACTTAGGCAGCAGTGTCTGGTTTGCCTTTCATTCGTGGTCCTGCATTTGCCCCTCACTCCATCTCTGGGAGAGATGGTATCATTTCATTATTCATGGGAAAACTGAGGCTCAGGTGGGGTCGTGGTAGGATCCCATGGCTCTAGGTGGCAGGATCAGGATTCCAGCCAAAGCCCTTTGTCCAGAAATTCTCTTCCCTTCCCACAGAGCCTTTGTCAACACTGTTGACAGAAGGTGCTATGGCCCTAAATATATTGACCCTTTAGAGCCATCCAGATAAGTCCATGGTCCAGAGTTATACCCACTCCCTGCCTCAGCCACTGAGACCAGAGAAAAGGCAGGACTTACACATAAAGCAAGGAAGAGAAAGAGAGACTGAGATTAGCATGGGTTTCGGGTGGACAAATGCAACACTGAGGACACAGAAACTGGCTACATAATCCCTGAAGCAACTCAGGCCGCTGGGCTGCAAGCCACTCGCTCCCCAGATTCTGCGTGCCTGGTCCTCCAGGCACTAGGGATGAAACAGCCCCCAAGTGTGGCAACACCCAGCCCTCCTGGAGCTCGCTGCTCTAGTGTTGGGGGAGACTGTCAGTGAGCTGCTAGCAAGGAGGAGAGGAAACGATCACGTGGTGCTCGCACTGTTCTCAGCACCGCATGTGAAATTAACCCACCCATTCCTCATAATAACCCTTTGAAGTCTGCACTGTTTTCCTTTCCATTTCGCAGGGGAGGCAACCAGGCACAGAGAGGGAAACAGCTTGCTCAAGGTCCCGCAAAGAGCGCGTGGCTTTGAACCCAGGCAGTCAAGTTCTGGAATCCATGCCTCTCACCACCGGGGTGTAAACAAAGGACGCAGGTGGTGGGAAAGCTAGGAGAAAAGGAAAGTAGGGATCGAGAGTCCCCTGCCCTGGGCTTCGTAGGCAGGAAGCTGCTCTGATAAGGTGGCATCTGAGCAGAGACATGAAGGGAGCGGGGGAGAGAGCCTGGCACAGGGGGAGAGAAGGCTCCAGAGAAGGGCAGCAGCAAGGGCAAGGCGAGGTGGGAGGGTTCCCGGCGCTTCCCAGGAACAAGGAGGAGGCCACAGGAGGCCGTGGAGGGACGGGCCTCCTGAGAGGCGTGCAGGGCCGCGGTTGAAGCTGTTGGTGTTAATGAGTGGGCAGCCTCTGGTACTTCACTGTGAAATCTACAGCCGTAAGACTCATTTTCTTCTCTGAATGTGGTGAGACAGGGGAGTCCAAGAAACTCAAATACGAGAGCAAAACTGCAGGTCCTCTCTCCACACCTCAGTAAAATGAAAGTTGAAGAAAGTGGAAGACTCATCTGGAGACCCCAGCTTTTCCAGAAGGCTTTCTTCTGGTCCACGTGCCAGTTGGGGTGGAAGACTTCACTGGTCCCCTGTCGCTCCCTTTCTCAGCTGAATGTTTAGACGGGGGAGAGGGTGCCAGGAGAAGGGCGGAGGGAGGGGGAACGCCTCTGGCCCCTCCCCAGAGATGGGGAGATGGGGAGGAGCCCTGGGGCAGGCCGAATAAGGGTCCCCAAAGGTGTCCACATCCTCATCCCCGGAACCTGTGACCACGTTATCTTACATGGCAAAAGGGATTTGGCAGACGTGATTAAATTAGGGGTCCTGAGCTGGGGAGATTATCCTGGATTATCGGGCTCTGTGGGCCCAGTGCAATCACAAGGGTCCTTGGAAGATGGGAGAGGGAGGCAAGAGAGTCAGAACCAAAGAGACGGCAGCACAAGAAAGACTCAGCCCAGCATTGCCGGAGGCAGAGGCCATGAGCCAAAGAATGTGAGCAGCTTCTAGGCAAGGAAAAAGGCAAGCTTCCAGAAGGAACAGAGCCCTGCCGACACCTTGACATGGGCCCAGTGAGACCTACTGCAAACTTCTGACCTCCAGAGCTGTAAGAGCATAAATCTGGGTTGTTTTAAGACACTACATTTGGGGTCATTTCGTTCAACATCAATAGGAAACTGGGGACTTCCCTGGTGGTGCAGTGGTTAAGAATCCACCTGCCAGTGCAGGGGACACGGGTTTGAGCCCTGGACCGGGAAGATCCCACATGCCGCGGAGCAGCTAAGCCCGTGCACCACAACTGCTGAGCCTGTGCTCTAGAGCCCGCGAGCCACAACTACTCAGCCTGTGTACTGCAACTACTGAAGCCCGCGCGCCTAGAGCCCTTGCTCCGCAACAAGAGAAGCCACCGCAATGAGAAGCCCACGCACCACAACAAAGAGTAGCCCCAGCTCGCCACAACTAGAGAAAGCCCGCATGCAATGAAAATCCAATACAGCCAAAAATTAATTAATTAATTATTTATTTAAAACTAGGAAACTAATATAGACAGTAGAAGGTCTCCGGTATGCTCTGATGGGTGCCCAGCCCCAACCAAGCACTCACCCCTGAGACCCTGCACATCCCTCCCTGGAAGCAGAACTTCATTTCTCAGCTTTGGCATCCACTGGGCTATAGCAGCCACAGTGAGCGGGATGGGCCTGACCAGGAGACCAGCCTCCCGCCATGCTGCGCCTTTGGCCCAGCTTCCATGAGGCCTGGTATGAGTTGGCAGCAGTGCTGGTGAGCTGCTTGAATTATGATCTAGAATGGAGGTCAGCCCAAGGTCATAGCTGTGAAGACAGTGGACATTCTGTAAGTAAACAAGTGGCCACAGACTCTAGGTAATGTACCTTTCAGAAGAGAGCAGCGGGCCAGGCTATCAGCTGATCCGGGCATCCTTCTTTAAGCTTGGATGCATTTACTGAAATTGTGTGGTTTGAGTTTCCTGCTTTGAATTCTGGAACGGCATGTTTTTCAAACTTTACTTTCCACCTCTGGGTGTTTCTCATTAATGTTTTTTTTTGGTTTTTTTTTTTGTCTGCTGCGTCGGGTCTTTGTTGCTGTGCGTGGGCTTTCTCTAGTTGCAGCGAGCGGGGGCTACTCTTTGTTGCACAGGCTTCTCATTGCAGTGGCTTGAGCACGGGCTCTAGGCATGCAGGCTTCAGTAGTTGCAGCACACGGGCCCTACAGCTCATGGTCTTCAGTAGTTGTGGCGTACAGGCTTAGTTGCTCTGTGGCATGTGGGATCCTCCCGGACCAGGGATCGAACCCATGTCCCCTGCGTTGGCAGGCGGATACTTTACCACTGTGCCACCAGGGAAGTCCCCATTAATCTTTAAATCTCAGAGAAAGTCTATCATTACGGTCTGTTTTCTAACTAGAGCAAAGGCTCCCGTGCGGGCAGCCTCTAGCCCAATCCTGTAAAGCACCTGTTTGGAGTTGTGTCTCCCAGGTCACCCTGAAAAGGGGGATTCAGATCTTGGTGGCAGTTCCCTGGGGAATGTGTTATGCTATCGTTTGTAGTTCTCAAACTTCAGTGTGCATGAGAATCAGCTGGGAAGCTTGTTGAAAATGCAGAATTCCTGGTCTGGGGTGTGGCCTGGGAATCTGCATTTTAACTTCAGTGCTTGTGATGTTGGGGGGGTCTTTGAGAAACACAGCGAGTCTGATGAAGCCCAGAAGACAAGTCCTCACCCTCCCAGGTGTCTGTGGGCTTTGCACGCCTGGTTTGGGGTATGTTTCTGTGTGTGTGTGTGTGTGTGTGTGTGTGTGTGTGTGTGTGTGTGTGCGCACCCATGTTTGTGGATGTTTACCAAACACTCCTTTGGTATAAGTCTGGGTCTAATGCATGTCAAGTAGTCATCAAGTTAATTTTCTCCACAGCCTTCTGCAGTCTACTGTTACTTATTCCTTACTCCTGACGAAGAAACAGAAGCCCGGGCTGTTAAGTTACCCACACTTACTAAACGTAAAACAGGCATTCTGGTTCAGCCAGACCCCATACCCAGGACCCATTCATAAGAACTGGAACCTGCAAGTGGAAAGGCATCCCCAAGCCCCCCTTTTTCCCACAGTCTGTGTCAGTGGTGCTGTCTTTAGTCAAAGGCTAAAGGAGTAGGGGAGAACGGGTAATACCAAAAACCGAGGTGTAATGGGAAGGAAATCCAAAAGAGGGGATATATGTATATGTATGGCTGATTCATTTTGCTGTTCAGTAGAAACTAACACAGCATTGTAAAGCAACTATACTCCAATAGCAATTAGTTAAAAAACAAAACAAAACAAAAAAAAAACCAAGGCGTAGGAATGGTCTGGTAGAGTGCATTGGAATATTTTTGTAATCGATTTTTCTCCTCTTGACCCTCCCTTTCTCTCCCGCCTCTCCCCCGCTTCTCTTATTCTCTGTCCCTGTCAAGACACCCCCTTCCAGCTGCCTGCTCCTCGAAACCTGAAGGTTCACCTGTACAACGCCCAGCAGGCTCTGAGCTGGGAGCCCGTGTCCCTGAACAATGACGCAAGGCCGGTGGTCTACCAGGTGCAGTATAAATAGTAAGCGACATTTCTGTTGGCATTCTTACTGGGAGCTGGGGTTGGGAGGTTGTTACGGAACCTGAGGCCAGCTGCCTGTTCTTGCATCTTGGCAGGATTGTAAGCAAATCCATGGGAAGCAGATAGTTCTCTTGTACTTTTTACATCTCCAAGGACAGAGATTTCACAACACCCCATGTATCTGAAGGCTGAAAGGACACTGGCCATCAGAGAACTCAGCTGTCTAACCACATGACTGCTTAGTTTGGTGAAAGTTGATTCATCAGTTTCAAGAGAAGATGTATAAAAAGCCTTGAAAGGGCAAGAGGCATCTTTTGGTCTTCATCTCTTTCAAGTGTCAAAATCTGGTTTATTTAGGCTTGTGGGCCAAATTTGGTCTAATAAGGAAGTTATTCATCTAATGAACTATTAATTCTCAGTTTCTAAGCTGGTGTTCCATTTTGCATTTTTTTCCGGCCCCTCATTCTGTCTCTCACCTTCTTTTCAAGCTTTTTTACAGTTTGCCATCACTTGATTTGCAGTATAGACACATAGGGGAAGAAGAAAGGCAAAATCCAAGTCCTTGTTTACCTTGTTAAATGAATTAAGTGGAGACTAAGTTAAAATTATTGTGGGAATTCCCTTGCGGTCCAGTGGTTAGGACTCCACTCTTCCAATACACAGGGCGTGAGTTCAATCCCTGGTCGGGGAACAAAGATCCTGCATGCCACACGGTGCACACACACAAAAAATTGTCGGCTAAGTCATGTTTAGATTACTAAATAAGCAAAATTTAAAAAAATAGGAATGCTAGGGGCTTCCCTGGTGGCGCAGTGGTTGAGAGTCCGCCTGCCGATGCAGGGGACACGGGTTCGTGCCCCGGTCCAGGAAGATCCCACATGCCGCGGAGCGGCTGGGCCCGTGAGCCATGGCCGCTGAGCCTGCGAGTCCGGAGCCTGTGCTCCGCAACGGGAGAGGCCACAGCAGTGAGAGGCCCGCATACCGCAAAAAAAAAAAAAAAAAAAGGAATGCTCAGTGCTTTTGAGAATGTGGCTGGTGGATGCAGTGCTGGATCAGGATCAATTATGAGCACAGCCCCCTTAGAAAATAATTCTACTCTTCACTTACAGTCGTAGGGATGTCCATGTTACTTTCATCCTAGGCAGACAATACGACCCCCCATCAGGAAAAAAAAACAAACTTTTATTCATGAAGATATACTGATACACTGAAGTGTCTATTCATGTCCATTAGCAGGAAGGTGGCAAACTGTGTCAAGTTTTAACTTATGGATGAACCGTTAGGTGACCAGTAAAAAGGGTAGTTATGTGTCACGTGACAGCAGGTGCAACTGTATGCGACATGGAATGAGTCTGTGGTCAAGAGCAGGCAGGCAATGTAGAAAAATTACAGATGGTTAATTTGTTAGAGGAGTAGTTTCCAGATGACTTCACTTTCATCGTGAACTGTCCATTGTAACAATACTTGCTTAACAAAAATAAATTCTGAACTGGGATTTGAGTACTATCTCTGGATCGCATTTATCTATTTCTTAAGTAATTATAAATTACAAACATGATCATCTGTAATAAAAGGACCAGTCCATGAGGACCGGCTACATAATTTGCAGGGCCTGGTGCAAAATGAAAACGTAGGGCCCCTTGTGCAAAAACTATTGGGAATTTCAGGATGGTAAAGCAGAGCTTCAAACCAGGTGCCCTCCTAGGAGTACAGCTTTGTGCCACTGCGCAGGTCACATGCCCGTGAAGCTGGCCCTGCTCGGCATTGAGTAAATATGGTATCCTAGAGCCACACAAGAAGATTTCAGTAAGGGGAAGTTACAGCTGATCTGTTGACTAGCATTCCTTAGCCTTGACTGGGGAAGTACATTTGTGGGTTGACAGAGCACCTCTAAATATTAGAAGTATTTGTTAAAGCCTTTGACAGTTTCACATCACAGACCAACCTGTTTCACTGTGTTCTCTATTCGGAAAGCATTTTGTAGATATTTTATCAGGTTAGAGGTTGTTTTGGGATGTGATGTGTTGAATGTGAATGTCCCTATTTGTAAAAGCTGAGGGGGTCACTGAAAACTCAAACAGAAGCTAATTTTGTTTTCTTTTCCAATTACAGATTTGATCATGGAAGAGGGCCTTTGCTTTTTTTGTCGGTTTGTTTCTAGGTACTTTAACATGTTTAGGACATTTTAGTTACATTAAATAATTTAATTTTGAGGGGGCTCAAAATTAAATTTTAAAAATTTTTAAAAAAATTAAAAAATGGGACTTAAAAGTTTCCATTCTGTTTCTCTCCAGTAAAACATCACTATAATTATAAATAAACGTGCCTCTGTTTTTTGACAGTCACAGTAGCAAAGCCAAAATTACATAGAGCACTTTGTGGGCAAATTTTAAGTTTAAATCAGAAGTTGCAGATCATGTGGCCTAAAGTCTGTGTTTGGTCACAGTGTTTAATTTTTTTTTTCCAATTAGTGCCAACATTTAAACATCTGGAGAGTTCACTTAAAAAAAAAAAAGAACCGAATTTCTGTTTTTCTTGAAAATAAAAACAGGCAGACAGCAGGGCCCTTTCTAGGTCACACCCCACTTGCCCAGTCTTCCCAATGCATTTTTTAAATTTCATTGTTTTATAATTTTAATAGCAATACATTTTCTTTATAGAAAATGTGGAAAATCCAGAAAAGTAAAAAGAATAAAATTAAAACAACCTGCTGTCCAAGAAAAATCACTATTCTCATTTTAGTGTATTTCTCTCTAGACATTTTTTTCTAAATACATGCAGTTGTTTGCAAATGTGCCAGCATGTGTGTAAGACTGAAACAAAACTGGGGTTATGCTTCTGGGTCCTGTTTCCTTTTTTTCTTTCCTTTTAACTTAATGTAGTTAAGCATGTAGCCACTTTTTTCATACAGTTATTTCTGTGTGAACATTTTTATTCTATGTTCTGTTATATGATGTATCACTCAGGATTTTTTAAACTTTTCCTCACTCATGAGTGGTATAAATAGTTGACAGTTTGTGACTGTTATAAGTAATGTCCTCAAACATAAACTGTGTCGGATTGTTTTCTTACATTTCTGGACGATGACTTGCTGGGTTCAAAGGGAAAAAACATCATTTTTGGAAGTGATGTAACAGAGGCTGGACTGTGAAATCATTGATTGCCCAGGTGTTTAACAGACATTTAGATGGTGGTTACTAGGCACCAGGCCCTGATCCAGGCACTTTCCTGGTGTCCACTGTTTCAACTGTCAGGACAACCCTGAGAGTCAGATGCTATAGTTCATCCCATCTTATACATAAGAAGACTGAGGAACAGAGAAGTGAAGTAACTGGGATTTGAACCCAGGTAATCTGGCCCCAGAGTCCATGTGTTTAATCATTATGCTGTTCTCCCTCTCATGATGAGGTTGCTTTCAAAATTAGGTAAAAGGGACAGAGGCCATCCACATGAGTACATTGCCAGGAGCCAGGACTACTTGCTGGGTAAGGCTCAGACTGGCTGATTCAACATAAGCCTGGGCAAGAGGGTGGGAGTCCAGACATGGGGCAGTGCCATGCTCGTGAGGCTGTGTCCATTTCATTATCCATTTAAATGGGGCCCACAGCACCTTATTTTTGTCCTTTGCAATTAGATGGGGAGGCCACCTTCCAGAACTCCACTTCCCCCCACCCCTGCAAACTGCTGACCTTCATGTGTCAGCTCTCATTTAAATTTGGATGGCTTGTGCCCTTTTAAACACCTTTTTTGAGAAACACTTTTAAAAAGTAGTTCTGAAATTCAGCGGATTTCTGTGTATTGATTTTGTAACCTGCAACTTTACCAAATTCAATGATGAGCTCTAGTAGTTTTCTGGTAGCGTCTTTAGGATTTTCTATGTATAGTATCATGTTATCTGCAAACAGTGACAGTTTAACTTCTTTTCGAATTTGGATTCCTTTTATTTCTTTTTCTTCTCTGATTGGCTAGGACTTCCAAAACTATGTTGAATAAAAGTGGCGAGAGTGGACCTCCTTGCCTTGTTCCTGACCTTAGAGGAAATGCTTTCAGCTTTTCACCCTTGAGTCTGATGTTAGCTGTAGGTTTGTCATATATGGCCTTTATTATGTTGAGGTAGGTTCCCTCTGTGCCCACTTTCTGGAGAGTTTTTATCATACATGGGTGTTGAATTTTCTCAAAAGCTTTTTCTGCATCTATTGAAATGATCATGTGGTTTTTATTCTTCAATTTGTTGATATGGTGTATCACACTGATTGATTTGCGTATATTGAAAAACCCTTGCATCCCTGGGATAAATCCGAAAGGGGCAAGCTTGGAGGTGAGGGGAGGAGATGGAACATGGGTGGTCAGTTCCCTGGAAAATCAGGGAGAGGGCCTTTTGCCCCAGTTCAACAGCTGGGATTGGCAGGGAGAAGGTCATAGTACCTTTAAGTATCTGTATAACTTAAAAAAAAAATCACTTACCCCCTTGTGAAGCACAGCACCCCCAGACTGAGAGGGGGTGCCTGTGGTTTGTGGTCCCTTTCCCCATTAGGGCCTGTGGCCCCAGGGCGTGGAGTATGGTGGGCGTCTTCTGTGGAATCCCTGGCCACATGTGGCTTTCATCTGGTCACCCGCCACATTAGCAGAAGATAAGTCTCCAGGCAGGGTCAGAAGTACACTTAGAAGCACATGTGTTGTGTGAGAGCTGGTGGCCGTGACCCCCCAGCCTCATTTCTCCTGTCTCCCCTGGCCTTGCTTTCCAGGCCAGAGTTGCTGTCCAGGGCACAGCCTGTCCCTAGAGGGGACAGTGCCTGCTGCCGCACTACTGAGGCTTCTAGAGCTACCTCCCTGCCTTTTCTCAAGTCAGTCACCTAACAGAGCTCAGAGTCAGCGAGTAGAATCCCACGTGGGCAGGTGGCATTGGGACTCTAGGGAATGCATTCTCACAAGGATGCATGGCCTTACATTTGGCAAAGTTTTCATGTGGCCAAGACTCTCTTTAAATGGGCAGCTATGGGGTAAAAACAAACTCTACACCAGCAGGAAGTATGGGTATGGTTTGTATGAACACAGTATCATACATATAACACCTATAACAGCCTAAGACATAGGCTACAGAGGCTGAGTTTGAAGCATTAAAATCAACTGTAGAACAAAACGGCAGAAAATGTTTGCAAATCATATATCTGATAAGGGACTTGTATCCAGAATGTATAAAGAACTCTTACAACTCAAAACTAAAAGGCAAATAACCCAATTAAAATATAGACAAAGGATTTGAGTAGACAGTTCTCCAAAGAAGATATGCAAATAGCCGATAAGCACATGAAAAGATACTCAACATCATTAGTCACCAGGGAAAATACAGCCACTTGGATGGCTACAATAAAAAAGGCATGGGCTTCCCTGGTGGTGCTGTGGTTAAGAATCCACCTGCCAATGCAGGGAACACGGGTTCGAGCCCTGGTCCAGGAAGATCCCACATGCCGCGGAGCAACTAAGCCTGTGCGCCACAACTACTGAGCCTGCGCTCTAGAGCCTGCAAGCCACAACTACTGAGCCTGTGTACTACAACTACTGAAGCCCGCGCGCCTAGAGCCCTTGCTCCACAACAAGAGAAGCCACCGCAATGAGAAGCCTGCGCACCGCAATGAAGAGTAGCCCCTGCTCACCACAACTAGAGAAAGCCCGTGTGCAGCAATGAAGACCCAATGCAGCCAAAAATAAATAAATTTATTTAAAAAATAAAATAAAATAAAAAAGGCATAATAACAAGTGTTGGTGACGATAAGGAGAAATTGGAACCTTCATACATTGTGGGTGGGAATGTAAAATGGTGCAGCTACTCAGGAAATCAGTTAAAAATAGAGTTACCATATGACCCGGCAAGTCCACTCCTAGGTATACACCCCACAGAACTGAACATAAGTTCACAAAGAAATTTACATGTGAATATTCTTAGCATTATTCGCAATAGCCAAAAAGTGGAGACAACCCAGGTGCCCATCAGCAGATCAGTGGATAAACTAAATGTGGTATGTACATACAATGGGACATTATCTGGTCATAAGAAGGGATGAAGTACTGATACATGCTACAACATGTATCACGCTTGAAAACATACTAAGTAAAACAGGCTAAGTGAAGGGCACTCGTCACAAAAGACCACATAGTTCATGATTGTATTTCTGTGAAATGTCCGGAACAGGCAAATCCAGAGATAGAAAGTATATCAGTGGTACCGTGCTTGGGGGATGGAGGAAGTGGAGAGCGACTGCTGTAGGTGCAGGGCTTTTAGGGGATGATGAACGTGTCCTGAAATGCATTGTGCTGAGGCTGCACACCCGTGTGAATTTACTGAAATCCATTTTAAATGGGGGTAGTGGTACCACTTTAAATGGGGGTAGCGTATGGTATGTGAGCAATGTCTCAATCAAAAACATCGAATTAAAATCTCATCTCTGGGGCTTCCCTGGTGGCGCAGTGGTTGAGAGTCCGCCTGCCGATGCAGGGGACGTGGGTTCGTGCCCCGGTCCGGGAAGATCCCACATGCCGCGGAGCGGCTGGGCCCGTGAGCCGTGGCCGCTGAGCCTGCGCGTCTGGAGCCTGTGATCCGCAACAGGAGAGGCCACAGCAGTGAGAGGCCCGCGTACCGCAAAAAAAAAATAATAAATATAAATAATTAAAAGCTCATCTCTGGGGAAACTGTTAATATGTGATCAAAGAGAGACTTGTGCAAAGTAAAATCCTTCTTCCCTTTGCAGCAGCACGAGTAGTACCTGGTATGACGTCAACAGAAAAGACAGCAGGGTGGATTGTACGAACCTCACCGGGACAGAGTGCAACTTTACCGCCAACAGCCTCTCGGAGGGCTTCCCACGGCATTTCAACATCACTCTACGCCTCCGAGCTAAGCTGGGGGACCTCGTCTCTGCCTGGGTAGAGGCGCCTTGGTTCGAACACTATCGGAATGGTAAGACGACTTGGGTACAAACTTCCTTTAACGTTTGCAGGTTTTCTTCACTTTCCTCTTCGCTGAGCGGTACTGACTCCACGCCCCTCCGTCCTGCCTCTCACCCTAAATAACCAGCACCCAGGTGGGTATGATCGTCAAACCCGAGTACTGACCACGGAAGCTGGGGCTAGGGGAGGGTGATTTGCTAGGCCTGGGAGTTGTCAAACCACAGCCTGCAGGTCAAAATCCTGCCCACCAACTGGTTTTTGTAAAGTTTTATTGGAAAGAAAATGTGTTATATATGTACAATGGAATGCTACTCAGCCATAAAAAAGAATGAAATAATGCCATTTGCAGCAACATGGTTGGACCTAGAGATTATCATATAAGTGAAGTAAGTCAGAGGAAGAAATATTGTATGATATCACTTACATGGGGAATCTAAAAAAATGATACAAATGAACTTACTTACAAAACAGAAACAGACTCACAGACATAGAGAAAAAACTTATGGTTACCCAAGTGGAAAGGTGGGGAGGGATAAATTTGGAGTATGGGATTAAGATATACACACTACTATATATAAAATAAACAACAAGGACCTACTGTATAGCACAGGGAACTTGTAATAACCTATAATGGAAAAGAATCTGAAAAAGAATACATGTATAACTGAATCACTTTGCTGTACACCTGAAACTAACACAATATTGTAAATCAACTATACTTCAATTTAAAAAAAAAAAGTTTTATCAGAATGCAGTTTCCCCATCTTTTCATATACCGTCTATGGCTGCTTCCAAGCTGCAACAGGCGAGCTGAGTAGTCGCAACAGGGGCTGCGTGACCAGTCAGAGCTTCAACTCACTCTGGTGCTTTACTGAGAAAGTTTGCTAACCTCTGTGCTGGAGGGAATACTAGCATATTGGCTTCACTGATCACTGTTACATGGCACAACTTCTTTTACGTTCAGGAAGGATTTTAGTTCAGCCTTGAACAGTACCTGGCACATAGGAGAAAATATCTGTGGAATGATTGAATGAACAGATATGCTCCCAGATGTTGGAAGGGAGCATGAGAGTCGTCAGACACTAGTTTATAGACGTGTTCCTTCAATTATTCATTTTTCACATGGTCAGCCATGCCTAATGTTTCTCCGGTGTCTATGCAAACACAAAGTATGGAACTTCATGGGATCCTGATTCAAATTAAACAAAGGTATAAGACAATTGGGGAAATGTGATCACTGTCTAGATCTCTGATGATTTATAAAGCAATTGTTGCTAATATACTTTAGGTGTTGTAATGGTATTTTGTTATTTTTTTTAAAAAGGCGGGGAGTCTGGTCTTTTCAAGATACATACTGAAGTATTTACAGATGCAATGATGTAATGTCTGAGATTCCTTCAGAATAATCCAGAGAGTGGGAGGGGCAAGGTGGTCCTTACAAGGTGGATGGGCACAGGAGAAACAAAACTGGTCAGGACTTGATGGTTGCTTTAAAGTTGGGTGATGAGTACATGAGCTTTGTTTACAGTCTTCTCTACTTTCTATATGTTTGAAATTTTCTGTAATAGAAGCTAAGAAAGGGACTTTCCTGGTGGTGCAGTGGTTAAGACTCCACACTCCCAGCGCAGGGGGCCCAGGTTTTATCCCTGGTCAGGGAACTAGATCCCACATGCATGCCGCAACTAAGAGTTCACATACCGCAACTAAGACCCAGCACAACCAAGATAAATAAATAAATTTTTTTAAAATTATTTTTTAAAATAAGGTTTTTGCTAGCAATTTGAGGATGGTACGAGAAGACAGTGCAGTCCCTGCTGGCTGGTCTTCTGTGGACAAGTTATTTGTCCTTGAGTGGAGAACCATCACACATCTGAGCTATCAAGCATTACCTAAGTGGGAATTAGTGGAGAAAAAAGTAATGGAGGTATCAGAAGCAGGACCTGTCATCAAGTTGCTGGTCCAGAGTCAGCCAGCTGCTGCTCTCTCTCCTCCCGGCCAGAGTTGGGCAGCCATGTCCTCGGTTAGTTACTGGTGGGGAGTCACTGGTAAACTTCAAGACAGTGGTGTTCTCAGAGCCTATCGCTGCTTTCAGCACTTGCGGTCAAGTCAGGATGGGTAACCAACTTGAAGATGCTTTACTGAGGGTAGAGGGATGAGATGGTGCCTGAAGGAGGCAGGCTTTGGCATCACATAAACTTGGGTTCAAATCCCAACACTGCCACTTACCGGCTGTTACTCTGGGCAAGTAATGTCCCTCTGGGCTTCAGTTTCCCCCTCAGGGAAATGGGGATGGCCCTCTGTGGTTGTTACATAGATCTGTGTGGACACGGATATAAAGTCCGTGTTGCCAGGTTTAGAGTGATCGCTCAGTCTGTGGACACTGCTATCAGTAATGACCCATAGATCCACTGAGCCCTCCTTCAGGGCCCAGAGAAAAGGCAGACTGTCCGCCTTCGAGAGACAGACTCATCGCGTTGGTATCAGATTCTCCATCTGGCACGCCCTTCAGAAAGGCAGGTCTTTCGGTGCTGACCTTTCAGCGGTTAAGTGATTAGTCATCCAGGCTCCCATGCCCACTCCGGTGGGTAAGTCACAGAAAAGTCTAGAGAATCTGCTCAGCGGGGTCCTGGGCCTGCAGGTCCACATGTTGTTCCATGCTCCAGTCACTTCGCTTTCAAAAGCGTAGCTTGAAGACGTGAGTGCCAGCATCTGTGAGCGGGTTTAATGAGAGCTTTTTGTTACACACAGCTAATCCACTAACATTGCTGTGGCTTGAGGTGGGCCAGGCCCGACCCTGTATCTGTCTGGACTTAGTTCCTCCACCAGAACAAAGGAGATCAGAGGGCATGAGTGCAAACCCTGCAGGGACCAGTTACTTTTACAGAGAGAGAAAGGTGACCAGAACACATGCCTAACCCTCCCCAACCTGGGAGAGCCCAGGGTGGAGTGTGGAAGCGAGAGAGAGAAATCCAGCCCCACTTTGGTGAACGCAGAACTGGTCACCGTGATATGATCATCTGTGTGTATAGAAGGTGCAGAAACAGGCCTCTTAGAACTTGGAGGACACAACCTGTATTTTGATCTGAGTTCCTCTGGTTAATTATACAATTTAAATGCTCAGCTGATAAATGCCGTAATCTTCCTTCTAAGAGCATATTATGAGCCATAGTCCTTGGCTGTCCTGTGACTTATATGAAAAGCCTTAACAAATAGACGTATGATGCTAATATTTCTCAGTTATTATATTTAATCATTGTATTAGAAAAAGCTAGAAAGATACACGTATTTAAAAGTTTGTAAACAGCACTTTTGGTGGGCTAACAAAATCTTTTCCCTCTCTGCATGAAAATGTGACCTTTGGTTAACCTTCTAGCTCTCTGGAAACCTGATAAAGGTGGCATATGAACCACGTTATTTTTTTTTTTCTTTTCCTTTTTTTATTGGGGTATAGTTGTTTTACAATGTTGTGTTAGTTTCTACTATACAGCGAAGTGAATTAGAGTTCCCCATGCTATACAGGAGGTTCTTATTTGTTATCTATTTTATACATATTAGTGTATATATGTCAATCCCAATCTCCCAATTCATCACACCATCACCCTGCCACTTCCCCCCTTGGTGTCCATCCGTTTGTTCTCTACATCTGTATTTCTGCCTTGCTAACCGGTTCATCTGTACCATTTCTCTAGGTTCCACATATATGCGTTAATACATGATATTTGTTTTTCTCTTTTTGACTTACTAGCATTGCTTATGGTCAGAAGGACCTCTGGTTGGTGAATAGCACTTCAACCAGGCCAGTCTTAACCACCTGGTAGGAAACCGTGTCTGGGGCATTGCTGAGTGAAGGGGTTCTTGTAACTGGGCATGTCCCTTGTGGGGACTCTGGAAACTCTTCTTGTGGAATTGTGATGAGAAATACTGGCTCCTGTGGTTGAGCCAGGGAGTGCCCTGTACCTGCCCGATCCTTGCACCTGAGCTGTCTCCTGGGGGTGGGCAGGCGCGGCCATGTGGACAACTGTGAGGACCCCTCCTTCCGCGAAGGCCAAAAACCCCTGGGGCCATTCTGTAGCTCCACTGGGCTACCTGCCCCGGAGCCTTCCAAGTAAATCTGGTGCCCAGAACAGCCTCTGGTAGTCTGAATGCAATCTCATGGCATATATAAATATATGCATGTGTGTACCATACTAAATATAATTACATGTACAATATACATATTCTGTATATATATATATGATGTACATGTGTATGTATATATATGTATCTACGTATATACATAGACTGATGGATTGATTTTGTTTGTAATTCTATTTCAGCCACCATCGGGCCTCCAGAAGACATCTGGGTGACCCCAGAAGAAGGTTCCCTTATCATCAGCTTTTCTTCTCCCTTTGATGTCCCTGCCTCTGTGGCCTTTTTTTGGTATTATGTCTACTACTGGGAAAAGGGAGGAAGCAAACAGGCAAGAGCATTTTTCTTCCTTGTTTTTGATTTTCATTTCTTTGGAGTTTCTGGATAGCAAAAGAAAGTCTACTTTAAAGTGGCCGAGGACACCAGGGTGTCCCAGTATCCCCTTAGGGGCTGAGCCTTAGCAGTTTTGATCTTTCCCTTCAGGACCTCTGCTTCTACTCACTGTGCTGAGACTCCCCTCCCACCAGACCCATCTGCAGGGCCCTCTCTGCCTGGTATCACATGGTCCCCATGGTCTGGGTCTGGACTCAGCCGGTGCCCATGGTGCCTTTGCCACACTCCGGAGTTTGGGGAGCTTCTGTGGGCCTGTTTCTACAGCAATGAATTTACTACTGCAGTCTGCAAGGTTTAACTATATGAATTCTCTGGTTTGCATGGTTTGCAAAGAGGGCAATATGAATAGGTGAAACGTCTACGGGAAGGAGAGAGAGTGTTCTAGGGAGAAGGGCCAGTAGGTTTGAAAAGGCTCGGCACATTTGGGGAACTGCACGTGCTCGGATCCTTTAGAAATGCAGGCCACGTGAGGGGCTGGGGCAGGATAAGGTTGACAAAGGTGGGTCAGACCAAAAGGGGTCTGGGCAGCCCTGGGTAGCACAAGAAAAAACTGACGGCCTTTAATCACCTCCAGTATCTGATTATCCAAGCTACATTCTTTTTCCTCTATTTTTTGGCCATGCCGCAGGGCCTGCGGAATCTTAGTTCCCCAAGCAGGGATCGAACCCACACCCCCTGCAGTGGAAGCGTGGAGTCGTAACCACTGGACCACCAGGGAAGTCCCTCCAAGATACATTTAGTGATGTTTTACTACCTGTGTAAATTCCTGATTTCCTAAGTTCAACATTATTATAATTTTTTATAAGAATAAGAGCTTATGTTTATGCAGAGCTTTCTTTGTGTCTGGCACCTGGCCCAGGCACTTTAGATACATCATCTCATTTAACCTTTACACCCACCTGTTTCACAGAGAGGGAAACCAAGTGGTTAAGTAACTAGCCCAAGGCCAGCAACTGACAGCAAAGCAGAGGAGATATCTAGCCTCAGGGTCCATGCTCTTAATTGCTGTTTCTCTCCCACCTAGTTGATGTTTGCACTTGCTCTTCATTTCTTTGTGGTGAGTGTAAAAACACCGAGGAAGGCAAAACTCACTGAAGAACAGACTCTTAGCAAATAGGGAAGAAAGAAATAATCGTTTCCGGGACCGGAAATCCTGAGGTCAAGGTCTGGTCAACTGGAATAGAGAAGCCTGGAAGAATGCAGAAGGGATTCCCCTTTCTTCCTTTCAGCCAGAGCATGTATACTTTGGACTTTCATGAACAAAAGATTCTGGGGCTAAAGTAACTCTGAAAGCCACCTGTACGATCTCCATTCCAGCTGTGAGTCTGTATGTCAGGGGTCCCCAAGTCCAACCCCTAGATTTGCTCGAAGGATGCGTGGGACTCAGTGTATAGTTGTACTCGAGGCTGTGATTTATTCCAGAGAAAAGACACAAAACAAACTCAGCAAAGGGAAGAGGCACATGGGGCAAAGTCTAAAGGAATCCAGGCATAAGCTTCTGAGTCTTCCCCTGGAAGTCACCCAGGACACACTTAACAACAAGAGTGACGTGACAGCATGTGTGAAATCTTATCTACCAGAGAAGCTCCTTAGAGGCTCAGTGCCCAGGGCTTTTATTGGGGGCTGGTCACACAGGCACCCTCTGCCCAACATAGACACCAAAACTCCAGACTCCCAGAGGGAGAGCAGGTGTTCAGCATAAAGAGCATTGTTTGTACAGGAAACCACCCTTATCAGTCAGGGAATGGTGGAAACACTGCTCAAATCCAAGTCCCAGATGCCAGCCTTGGGTCAGCCTTGCAAACAAGCCTTTCTAAGGACAGCGGTCTCAGGCCTGCATGGTAGCTCTTCTCTGCAGTCTGTGATTCTAACTTTTGGAATAGCCAACTGGCTGCCAAAATAAACTACTCAAAAGAATGTTGTCCTTAAAATTGCTTTCTGTGACATCAGGAGTAAAACTGTTTCTCCTCTGCCATGGCAGTCATCATTTCAAATCGGAGGGAAAAAAAATTAAAACTCATCTCTAATCCTACTATTCAAATATAATATGATCATTTTGTATTTTTAAAAATAATATCATGGGACTTCCCTGGCGGCCCAGCGGTTAAGACTCCGCGCTTCCACTGCACGGGGCGCGGGTTCAATCCCTGGTCGGGGAACTTAGGTTCCGCAGCGTGGCCAAATAAATAAATAAATAATAAGATGATGTTCTATATACTGTTGAAAAATCTGCCTTTTTTCAGTCAACATATGTAAGCAGCTTCACCTCCACGTTCCGGAGTGTGTGTGATATTCCACCATTTCAAATGGCTATAGTATATTCTACTGTAGTATCTCAAAATCAGAAAGCAGTCCTGGGGCTTCCCTGGTGGCGCAGTGGTTGAGAGTCCGCCTGCCGATGCAGGGGACACGGGTTCGTGCCCCAGTCCGGGAAGATCCCACATGTCGCGGAGCGGCTGGGCCCGTGAGCCATGGCCGCTGAGCCTGTGCGTCCGGAGCCTGTGCTCCGCAACGGGAGAGGCCACAACAGTGAGAGGCCCGCCTACCGCAAAAAAAAAAAAAAAAAAAAAAAAAATCTGCCTGTCAATGCAGGGGACACAGGTTCGATCCCTGGTCCGGGAAGATCCCACATGCATACCTCGGAGCTACAGAGGCCACACACCGCAACTACTGAAGCCCGCACACCTAGAGCCCATGCTCCGCAACAAGAGAAGCCACCGCAGTGAGAAGCCCGCGCACCGCGCAAAGAGTAGACCCCGCCCGCCGCAACTAGAGAAAGCCCGCACGCAGCAACGAAGACCCACAGCAGACAAAAAAAAATGAAAGCAGTCCTTTATGAGAAATCCTATATAGCCGTAATATAGTGTTTTTTTTTCTCCTTTCCCTGTGGAACAGTGACAGTTTGTCTGAGGTGAGAGTGAGGAACCATTGACTGACCATGTGGAGGTGACAAGACCCGAGGGAGGGTAGCAGCAGGGAGGGAAGGAGGGGACAGAATCCGCTAAGAATTTGGGACCCAACTCTTTCCTGATGACATAAATCACTCATCATTTTGACCAAAACTATAAAAGGAGTCAGCACATTTCAGTGAAAACCAGAAGCAGATTGGGAACCAAAGGAACATTATCTCCTAGAATGACTTTTTTCCTTTATTTGTTGACTAACTTCAAGTATCTAGATGAGATTAACCATGAAATACAAAATGTTCATTTGAAAGGAGAAAATTTCGTCCTAGAAACTGGGATTTGCTAAATTCCAGCTTTGGACCCTCCATTGCTGTGATGGGGCTTCGGTTGGGCCCTCGGACCTCACAGCCAGAAACACAGCTCTAATGCCATCAGCATCTTTCTTGACGTTCCTCACCAATTTTCACATATAAAATTTGTCTGCTATAAGCATATGTGATACATATAAAATTGGTATTGTTTGTTTAGAAACAGAATTACCTTCTTCTTTGGTTATTGTGTTCAGTGTGAATTTGAGGAAACATTGGAGAAGATGGAAGGGGCTTGACCATATCTATGTGGGTGATTTTCAGGTGTGGTTCTTGGTGTATTTTACGTAGGTGACACACCGTTTCAGGAGCAACTTCATCACGTTGAATGATTTAAAACCCTTAAGAGTATACTGTTTCCAACTCAAGGCAGAACTGTTTTTGGCAAAAGAAAACATCTCTAGACCTGGGCATTTAAGCAACATATCTTGCTCCGAAACAACAGTGGATGGTAATGTATGCTATCTTAAGTCCTTTCTGAGATGGGAACAGAACACTCCTAAAATAGTGCAATCAGGGATTCCTTATTAGGTGGAGGGTGGTGAGAGTGCGAAGACCCAGAGAGAAGGGGCTAGGACAGCACTTCACTGTAGACATAACAAGCTCGTGCTGAAGTCTCCAGTAGCAAGAGCTGCCAGACAGCTAACACTTGCTTTGTTTTAGGCTTGCCTTTACTAGCTATTAATTAAAGCATACAGGGCTGGGTGGAGGAGGGGCAGTATCCATCCAGTTTACTGGGACTCTATTTATTGCAGTGGTGGCTGAGAACTCTATTTATTGCAGTGGTGGCTGAGAAATTACCCGATGTTTGTATCATATGTAGGATGGTCATCTTGTTCACTTTTATGTCACCTGTTTAGCCGCTACCAAGCTTCAACAAGTTATCCTGATCTCTATGGGAACCTTTTTGTTGCTGTCAGTGCTGGTGGGGGCCTGTCTCTTCCTGGTACTGAAATACAGAGGCCTGGTTAAATACTGGTTTCACTCTGCACCAAGCATCCCATCACAAATAGAAGAGGTATGTGTGTACACATTTAAAAGGGTGACATGTCAGCCTTTCATGCCCCCCTGGTAACGCCTAAGAGTAGAGCAGTGGACAAAGCCATGACACTGAGATTTGTGTTAAAAGCAGCACTTGGTTCTTTGTACACCCATGTTCATAGCAGCATTATTCACAACGGCCAAAAGGTAGAAACAACCCAAGTGTCCATCGACAGATGAATGTATAAATAAAATGTGGTGGGAGTTCCCTGGCAGTCCAGTGGTTACGACTCGGCGCTTTCACTGCTCTGGCCTCGGGTTCAATCCCTGGTCAGGGAACTACGATCCTGCAAGCCACAGGTGCAGCCAGAAAAACAAGAGAGAGATGTGGTGTATACATATGAATGGAATATTACTCAGCCTTAAAAAGGAAGGGAATTCTGAGACATGCTACAACATGGATGAACCTTGAGGACATTATGATAAGGGAAATAAATTAGTCACAAAAAGACAAATACTACATGATTCCACTTATATGAGGTGCTTAGAGTACTCACATTCACAGAACCAGAATGTAGAATAGTGGTTGCCAGGGTCCGGAGGGAGGGAGGAAATGGGCAGTGAGTGTTTAACGGGGACAGTTTCAGTTTTGCAAAATGAAAAATGTTCTAGGGACTTCCCTGGTGGTCCAGTGGTTAAGACTCCACACTCCCAATGCAGGGGGCCCGGGTTCAATCCCTGGTCAGGGAACTAGATCCCACATGCTGCAACTAAGACCCGGCACAGCCAAATAAATAAATTAATTAATTAAAAAGTTCTAGAGACAGATGGTGGTGATCATTGCCCAACAATGTGAATAGACTTTACACTACTGAGCTGTACACTTAAAAATGGTTAAGATGGTAAATTTTATGTTATGTGTATTTTACCACAATTAAAAAAAAATTGGGGGGCAACTTCCCTGGTGGTCCAGTGGCTAAGACTCGGCACTCCCAATGCAGGGGGTCAGGGTTAAATCCCCCGGGTTCAGGGACCTAGATCCCACATGCCGCCACGAAGATCCCACATGCGGCAACTAAGACCCGGCACAGCCAAATACATTAATTAACTAATTAGTTAAATAAAGTAAAAATTTTTTTTTTAATTTTTTTAATGGCACGAGGTTGGACAAAAGGTGGCCTGGTCTGGCCCGGACAGGAGATCGGCCGCAGTAGGTCCCTCTGGAGACAACACGACAGTCCCGGGCTTTTGGAGCCTGGCTGGAGGGGACATGGACCAGTGGGGACAGCAGTCAAGAGCATGAGCTTTGGGTTAGACAGTGTGCAGGCAGGAGGATTCTAGAGTAAACACCCAGAGCCGTGAGTTCAAAGCCTTGCACGCCGAGTACACAGGGGATGTTACTAGTATTTTAAAAGATTTAAGAAAGAAAAGTGGAGTGGGTAGGTCTTATGGAAAGTCCTGTTTTCCTGCCCAGCTCCAGCGACCCCCTGAGGCTCTGCGAGGGAACCAGGCCCTCTGAGGAGACAGCCGGGACATTCTTGGGATCAGAAGCTAGCTGATACAAGCATATTTAGAACCATTTGCTTCTGGGGGTTTATCATTCTGCAGTAAGATCAGGGTCAAAGTACTGGAAACAGAACCTTATGTTGTTGTATCTAGTCTGTAAAGACAGAGTGGTGCTTCTAGAAAGAGCTATAGTCACTTGTTTCCCTTCATCTGTCATGAGGTGTTTAAAGTACACAGACGTTATGCAAAGCACATGTTAGATTCCCTACTGGAACCTCCATACAAATGCTGCAGGATTCCACTTCTATCAAGAATCTAAATAGAATAATAGTCAAACTCATAGAAGCAGAGAGTAGCACAGTGGTTACCAGGGGCCAGGTGGCAGGGGGAGCGGGGAGTTGCTTTCAAATGGTATAAAGTTTCAGTTATGCAAGATGAATAAGTTCTGGTTTCTGCTGTACAACATTGTGCCTGTAGGTAGTACTGTGTTGTGCACTTAAAACTGTGTGAAGAAGGTAGAACTCATGTTAGGTGTTCTTACCACAAAAAAAAAAAAACCTTCCCTGGTTAATACTGTCACAACGTAACAGCTCTCAACTCAGAATTTTACTTGCATCAATAATTTCTGTCTCGGGACTTTCCTGGTGGTCCAGTGGTTAAGGCTCTGAGCTTCCACTGCAGAGGGCACAGGTTCAATCCCTGGACAGGGAACTAAGATCCCGCATTCCACGTGGCACAGGCAAAAAATTTAAAAAACAAACGAACAAATAACTCTGTCTCACAGAACTAGCAGCAGGACCCTAGTAAGTGAATTTAGTACTAGTTGTTCCTTTGGTGCTTGAATCTAAAACATAAAGTGTTTCGGTTCACTTTTCTGAGAAAGTGTGAAAAGTCTATATCAAAGGTCACTGAAGTTACATGAGAATAATGAATCAGGTTTCACTTATATTTTTGAGGTTTCACAAGTGCGCGTGATTCGTGGTTATTCGTCTTCTCATCAGCCAGCTCTAAGCTGACCGTATTTCAGTATCTTTCAGCATTTCCAAGAGCCAGGCAGTTGGTTCTTGGTAACTTGGTAATTGATGGCTAAGCGCAGAGCCAAGGCAGGAGGGCCAGGGCAAGTTAAGGCCTGTGGACCGGCACTTTGCCTTGAGGGCCTGCGCTTTCTGGTTCGCCCAGGGCTGCATAGCACAGATCCTCTGCACCCCGTGTGTTGTGTGAAGTAGAACCAACCAGTGGGTGGAGTGGCTGAGAAAAATGCTCGTGAACTTTCCCTCTTTGCCCCCATGGTAGTTGAACAAGAGGCTCCATTTCCTCCTTCCCTGAAAAGTTAGAATTCCAGAGACATTTTAGGATTGATAATCCACAAGCCCTCATCCAGTGCAGCAAGTCAGAACTTGCTTTTCCTGAGTTACGCTGCCCTTTCATGCTATCAGAGTATTCCCTGGGTTGGCCCTTGGATTCGTGTGAGTTATTGAGATGGGGGGTGAACAGGGGTCCGGTTTTAGAAGTTACTTCGTTGGTGGACAGAATTGGAAGTTACACCTGAATGAAATAGGATTATGCCAACTAAAACTAAAGTATGAAGTTCTGGTATTTGGAACTGATAAACAAATTATGATAATGGTGTTCAACCTTTTCAAGTATTTAAAGGATCCAGCTCAGCCCATCTTAGACGCCTTGGACAAGGACAGCTCGCCAAAGGATGATGCCTGGGACTCTGTGTCCATCGTGTCGTTTCCAGAGAATAAGCAAGAAGACATTCTCCAAAACACTTTGAACCAAAGCACAGATCCAAGCCACCAGCCCGTGGAAGGAGGACCCTGAGACAGTGAAGCTGCGGATGTGCCTGTCAGGACTTGATGGAGCCCACGACTCCTTATTCCTGTCATGAAAAGACCCGGGGGTGCCTGGGGAGAGGTCCTGGGTCCCGTGGGAGAGAAAAACTTACTTTTTTTAAACTAAGAATTTCCTAAATCCTACAAGTTTCTAGACCGATTCTACATACCAAAAAAATTAAGGTTTCTCTTAAACACTAAAAAGGCCCATAATTATTTGTTATCAAAATGGCTGTGGCACCCCTCTGATATTTTGTACATTGTGGGTGGGGCCAGGCGGTCAGGAGACGAGGTCCTCTCCTGGCTATGGCAAGGAGCTTGGGCCCTTTGGGCAAGTCACCTAAGCTGTCCCAGCCTCTCCCTGTAACAAGGGACACTGAGTGTCCTGGCTTAAAATGTGATTAATCCTGTAAATAGTTTCCTATTAATTTAAGGGTCATTTTTTTCTTTTCAAGCTAGAAATAAAAGACTGTATAGTTAACTTTTTAAAAGTCTGTGAAGTTTTTCCTCTTCACCTTCTTTATTTTGGTCTATTTTCTGCAAAGTTTCAACTTTTAAAAATGACTATATCTAAATTTTTGTTTTCTTAAATAACACCCAGTAGAGCTACCCAGAGGCCTCATGGTCACGCAGCAAGAAATTTTGACCTGTGTCACTTGATTCCTTGAAAAGTTAGGAAGGGGATTCTCAGAAGCTGCATCAGCGCTGCATTTGTACGTGATATGTCACATGTGTTGAGCAAGGCGTGTAAAGAGAATGAGGCAATGGGCAATAGTGATGGCCACTGGGCCTGCAAGGCTTCTGATGATGCAAGTACTGATGGGTTATTTTGTTCAGAGGATATTAATTAAAAGTCCATTTATATGGGGGCTTCCCTGGTGGTCCAGTGGTTAAGACTCCACGCTCCCAATGCAGGGGGGCCTGGGTTCGATCCCTGGTCAGGGAACTTCATCCCACATGCCGCAACTAAAAGAGCCTGCATGCCACAACTAAGACCCGGCACAGCCAAATAAATAAATAAAAGGAAATATATTCTAAAAAATAAAATCCATATATATGACTCTTAACGTTTAGGAAATGGATGCGTAGCTTCACTCCTCCCCTCCACCACGCACACAAAGTGACATGTTGCCGTAAGGTTGCTTGAGAAAGAAGCCCCTACTGGCAGCCTAACCTTGACAGTGGGAAGAGGCGATGCTGACAGGAGGTACATGAAGCTTCCAGCACCGGTCGATGGAACCACCTTCTGTGTCTCTGTTGGGGCCCTGGGCCTCTGGTGAGGAATTGGCTCTTGGGCTGACTTTCTAACCAATCATTGTGCACCCTTCCATCCAGGGTGACATGAGAGAAAAGGACACCCACCCACCCCAGGCGAGTCCCCTTGTGAGATGTCTATTGATTAGGTGCACCTTGAGTTGGGACAGGTTTGGAGAAAGAGTTAGTAGAGGGAAATGGTAAAGACCTCCCTCAAATCATTTAGGAAATGTAAGATAGAAGAGCTTCCTCTGTTGGGCCACACGAAGCAGCCCAGCGAGGAGAGGAGGACATGTATACAGCAGGAAGAGAACTGGTGAAGAGTTTGAACCCAGCAGAAAGGGGGACAGATCAGCTCTGTTAGGAATAAGCTCTTCTGTGCCACCCTCCATAAAAGGAGGTGCCAGCTAGTCGGGGGCAAGCAGGCTGGCCGTGGGGACCAGATTCTGATAAGGCTGAACTGGGTTCGGGGTGGAATCAGTCCAGCGTCCTGGGGCAGACTGGGGTTCAGGCTCAGAAAGGCCCTTCTTAATTGCAGGCAGCAGCTTCAGTGAGTGACAGACTCAGAGCTCAAGCCCAGGGCCAGCACTATTTCCAGGTGCCACTCAAGGGCCAAACTCTACAAGGTTATTGCTTTATAGGGGAGGGACTACAGGGGCCAAACTCTACAAGGTCATTGCTTTATAGGGGAGGGGCTACACTGACACCCAACTGGGTTCACCAAGGGTCCAACCGTGCTTCTCCTCTCAGGCCCGCGCCATCCTTCCTCGGTAAGCATCCCCAGGGGGCATGGGGCTGGCCTGTTGTCCAGCCCCAGGGAGAAAGGACAGGAATTATTTGAGCAAGTAAGATACTCCTTTTTAATAGTAGTTTCCAAAAAGAAACACCTGGTTCTACTTTGTCAAATAAATGACTAAGCAATGGGATTAATACTTATACTAACTTGGGACATTAATTTCTAGTCAAGCTAAGTACATAATCATGTTTGAGCTGGAAGAAGTCTATAAATTACCTATAACAGGGCAAACTGCCGCCCACATGCCAAATCCAGCCTGCTCCCTGTTTTTGTACAGGCTGTAAGCTAAAAATAGTTTTTACATCTTTAAATGGTTGAAAAAATCAAAAGAAGAAAAATATTTCATCACACATGAAAAGTATATGAAATTTACATTTGAGTGTCCATAAGTAAACTTTTATTGGGACCCTATGGCTGCTTTTGCACTGCAAGGCAGAATTGAGTAGTTGCAAGAGACTGTTTGCCTACAAAGCCTAAAATATTTACTACCTGAACGCTTACAGAAAGAGTTTGATGACCCCTGATCTGTACAATGCAGTGTTCATTGTATAGGAGAAAACAGACTCACTTCCATTATTTAGGTTTATACAGTTACAGAGGGTCCCTACAAGACCCCACTTGATACCGAGACTGTTTAATTCAAGGTTCATATATTATACGGGAGGAGGGGTATTTGATTCTTGCATGTATTCTATAAAGCACATTATGGACTATGTACCCTGGATACAATTTAGGAGTATGAAGATCAATGGAGGAAATTAGGCCCTACATCAATAATAAGTCACCCAGAGATGATGGGTGAGTTGGATCAAGGACACTGCCATTCCATAATGTACCGTTATGTGAATTAGATAAGACACCCATCTTTCAAGACACTTTGATTTGTGCCACGAATTTTCTTTTTAAGTGAACATGCCATCTCCTGCGCCTCAGTGTGAATAGCGCCCCCTGGGGGTTCTGCAGCGCTCAGCTTGCAGATTGCAGACAACTTCAGCGCCCTGGGACAGGAAGCTGCTGGGTGAAGCCCTCTTGTTCTGGATGGTGCCAAGGCCAGCAGGGCGAGGAGCTGAGGGACATGGCGGTGGAGAGGGGAGGCCCCCAGGGGGGAGTTGGAGGAGGGATAGGGTCAGAGAAGGAAGACTGTCTCCATATCTGTAGGTCACTGGCTGGTGTACTGTAACTGGAGAAACTGCTGCTGCCTTCTCACCAGAAACTACCAGCGTGGAGAACGGCACAGGTCCTAGCCCGTGATTGGGGCATCTGCCTTTGTGACTTTTATTTCATTTACCATCACTTATCTCTATCCATAGTGTTTTTTAGAAGTCTGCATAGTCACAAGTTATGCTGCTTTCAACTACTGGGAAACAACTGTGTATCCCTAAGGTGCCCCAGGGCCCTCCAAAATAACTTTGTTTTATGCCAGAAAGCCTGTATTTTAGGCGAGAACATCCTAAACCGTCCCAACTCTTTGGTGAGAGTTCAAATCCACACAGGCATCTCCCCGTGGAGCAGTCAGACCTCCCACTCCTCAGTGCTCACAGGCTCTCCTAAGAAGCAACAGCTCTCTGATGAGGATACAGTAAAAGTGACCTCTTCCTCCTTGCTTCCAGCTTGTGGTGAGGGAAGATGGCCAGCTGCCTCGGGAGGGCACAGAAGCTGGTCAGAGTGGATACTTGGAGCAGCACTTGGCTCCGGGGAGGGATCTGGTCAGTGCCATTTGCCGACACTCTAGGAAGACTGAGATGCCACCTAAAATTTCAAACCGATAATGAAATACAGGCAGGAGTGGCTTCTCCAGGCCCCCCATTTATTAAAAAAAGGGGGGAGGCAGACCCCCCCAGGGTTTCTTTACGTACATACCCCTGGTTAAAACATAATCACTTGCAAAAGACATTAACTACTTTTCCCTTGTAATTAAATAGTGCTGTGAATAACAATTTATAACAAATATGAATTGGACTTGTTTCACTTTTGCATTCAAATGAATAGAACTATTTGATATCGTCCCTGTAGATAATAAGTGTACTTTTTGTAGTTGAGAGAATGAGAGAAGGCCTAAGTCCTCCAAGAGCTGATGAGTCCACATAGGACTCTGAGGCCCTTGCCAATGGGCAAGTAAAGGGCCTGGCATAAAATTCAATTAACCAATTAAACCGATATGCTTCTTTACTAGCTCCTTTCTGAAGTGTTGCTGTGAACCTTAGTATGACTGTGTGTAACTCCAGCTACCCCAAACACTTCTCAAGTGGCCAGCCCCATGCTACAACTAAAAGATGCACACAGCGCCAATAGTTAGGGCCATGTGTACGTTTGTATAGGTTGTGCACTGCACAACCCCAGGGGTGCCATTTACATACACAGAATACAAATGTATTTGGTTCCTTTGAGATTTAGAATTTCCTCATGAAAAACTGTCAAAATTAATGGTAAGGGGGCTTCCCTGGTGGCGCGGTGGTTGAGAGTCCACCTGCCGATGCAGGGTACACGGGTTCTGCCCCGGTCCGGGAAGATGCCACATGCCGCGGAGTGGCTGGGCCCGTGAGCCATGGCCGCTGAGCCTGCGCATCCGGAGCCTGTGCTCCACAACGGGAGAGGCCACGGCAGTGAGAGGCCCGCGTACCGCCAAAAAAAAAAAAAATTTAATGGTAAGGTTTCCATGCTAACTTGCAAAATCAGTTTTAAAACTTATTACACACCAAAAAGCCACTAGTAGACTTTAGATGGTAACATGAATTTCTTTTTACTGTTTTCCAGCGATTTTCTAGAGAATATTCCTTTTCATAATGAAATAATGGGAATTCCCTGGCAGTCCAGTGGTTAGGACTCCGGGCCTCCCCTGCAGGGGCCACGGGTTCGATTGCTGGTCGGGGAACTAAGATCCCGCGAGCCATGCAGAGCGGCCAAAATAAATAAATAAAATAAAATTTGATGAAATAATGTCACAAATTTTGTATAAAATGAAAGCTCAGTGCTCTGGTCCAAGAGATAGTGGGATGGAAGAGACTGAAAACAGGCAGATTTCAGGATAAAGTTATATACTCCCCCTCCCCCCACATCTGGGTTTTTCTTCAACCAGACAAGAAGCATTTATATATGTAAAGATTATAATTTGTTACACACAAATTGTATATCTCCTCTGTCATATCACAGGGCCACTTTAGTTCAAGTCTACATACTGCTGTTAGTAAAAATTACAACAAACATGTTCTGTTTGACTTATTAATCAGTCTCTCTCCACACAAGGTACTTTAATAATTATAAAGGAGAAAAATAGCTACTTTACAGTGGAGATACCTGGAGGATACCACCTTGGGCATCAAGGCAGGCAAAGTTAAAATCACCAGTACTGGGACAGATGTGTGCTTGCTTTGATGTCCTGAAAACATAAGCTCTGTGTTATTCCTGCCCAAACTGTATAACCAGAATCTACTCCTGATGGGACATCAGACAAACCAAAATTGAGGGGCATTCTACACAACAGCTGGTCTGCATTCTTCAAAAATACCTAGTCATGGGCTTCCCTGGTGGCACAGTGGCTAAGAATCCACCTGCCAATGCAGGGGACACAGGTTCGAGCCCTGGTCCAGGAAGATCCCACATGCCACAGAGCAACTAAGCCCGTGTGCCACAACTACTGAGCCTGTGCTCTAGAGCTCGCAAGCCACAACTACTGAGTCCACGTGCCACAACTACTGAAGCCCGTGCGCCTAGAGCCCGTGCTCCGCAACAAGAGAAGCCACAACAATGAGAAGCTCACACACTGCAACGAAGAGTAGCCCCTGCTCGCCGCAACTAGAAAAAGTCCACAGCAATGACGACCCAACACAGCCAAAAATAAAAACAAACAAATAAATAAATGTATTTAAAAAAAAAAGAAAAAGAAAACCTAGTCATGAATGACAAAGGTTGAAGTTGTCCAAAGTTAAGAGCCACTAAAGGGCCATGACAACTAAATGCAATGTGTGATCACGGACTGGATTCTGGAACTGAAAATAACTTATTTTTCTTTACTATAAATCATACTAGTGGGGCACTTGGCAAAATGTGAATGAAGTGCTTAGTGCTGTATCAACGTTAACTTCCTGATTTTGGTATTGTACAGCAGTTGTGATTTGGGGAAACATACACGGAACTATTCAAGGGTGAAGAGCCATCCTGTCTGCAGCATATTGTCAAATGTCTCAGAAAAAAAACAGACTAAATCAAGTGCGGTAAAATGTCAACCTTTGGGGAATCTAAAGTTTATACAGGAATTCTCTGAGTTATTTTTGTAACTTTCCTGTAAGTCTGAAGTTATTTCAAAATAAAGTTATTCAATCTCTACGTTGATAACTTTCATAACAGGAAGTAAATACACTTAGCCTCATACTGAATCCCTTTTTGTCACCTGGACAAGGTGCTCCTAAATCAAAGATCTGGTGATCTCTGCACTGACATTATCCATGGGGGTCTAGAAGGTTTGCCCTGCCACACTGACATGTGGAAATTTAAAATATCCTATTTGCTGCAGCTTAAAGAATTGAAGAGGCATATACTATCATCTAAAAACCCTACGTAGCAGTTTGAATCGTGGCGCGACGAAGCCGTAGGCGGCAGGTTCTCGCTGGGTGTCTGACTAGTACTTTCTCTGCCTTGCTTGTTTGAGCTTCAGCAGAATTTGAAATGGCTGGCGGCAAGGCTGGGAAGGACTCCAGAAAGGCCAAGACAAAGGCGGTTTCCCGCTCGCAGAGAGGAAATACGGTGGGCCGTATTCATGGACACCTGAAATCTAGGGAGACCATCCATGGACGTGTGAGCGTGACTGCCGCTGTGTACAGCGCAGCCATTCTGGAGTACCTTACCGTGGAGGTACTTGAATTGGCAGGAAATGCATCAAAAGACCAGAAGGTAAAGCGTGTTACCCTTCGTCGCTTGCAACTTGCTATTCGTGGAGATGAAGACTTGGACTCTCTCATCAAGACTACGATTGCTGGTGGTGGTGTCATTCCACACATCCACAAATCTCTGGGAAGAAAGGACAACAGAAAACTGTCTAAAGGATGCCTGGATTCCTTATTATCTCAGGACTCCACATACTCTAACAGCTGTCCAGTGCTGGTGATTCCAGTGGACTGTATCTCTGTGAAAAACACAATTTTGCCTTTTTGTAATTCTGTTTGAGCAAGTTGGAAGTTTAATTAGTTTTCCAATCAACCAAATTTCTGCATTCTAGGCTTAACCATATTTAAGTGTTACTGTGGCTTCAAAGAAGCTATTGATTCTGAAGTAGTGGGTTTTGATTGAGATGACTGTTTTTAAAAAACTGTTTGGATTTTAATTGTGATGTAGAAGTTACAGTAACAAACATTGGGTTTTGTACTGACATTATTTCCACTCCAGTGGATAAGCTCAATAAAGGTCATATCCCCCCCCAAAATAAAATAAAACAAAATAAATGTTTAAAAATTAAAACCCTATGTAAAATGACTTAAGCTGTGTTAAATCTGCTACCAAAAAAAAAAAAAAAAGTACTGGCAGGTTCAAAACAAAAACCAACCGACTCCAGATTCTTTTTAAGGTGGCATGCCACCTTGTGACAAAAGGCCAAAAAGCCATCAAATGAGGAAGGAAAAACCACTGCAGGCAAAGCCATCAGGGAAAGAAGGACCCAGCTTTATTGATCACTTACTGTTTCCAGGCACCACGAGGCATTCCCTCATGTTAATTCTCAAACCACACTTACAGAGAGACAAACAGCCTCGGGGGTCACATAGCTAATAAATAGCAGTGGCAGAATTAGGGAAAAGCAAATCAACCTAAATTTATAGTCCCCCAAGAATCCCAGCTCCAACACCAGAAATCTCCAGTAACAATGCAACTGGAAATACTCTTCCTCCTCTCTCCATCCTCATCTTTTCTATTCTGCATGTCAGGCTGGCCACTGGCTTTTCCCAAGATCACAACATCCACACCTAAGTTTCCCTCTCCTTTTAATTCCCTGCATTCTATCTATTCTTCTAAAGTCACCAGAGCAGCAGTTTCCCCAAATTTTATTTCTCAACATGTTCCAGGAGATAAATTTCCAGGACTCAAGGATGGAAAACACCATAGAATTGACACTTCCTTCCTGAAAACATACAAGACATAGTGTATAAAAAGCTCTAAGAAAAAAACTTTACAAGAAAACAAATGTTTTAACCTAGTCCAGCCAAGGGTCTCCCAAGGTTCTCTGACCAGCGCACACTTTTTCCTAAAGCAACACCAAGGTTCTAGGGCTGCTCGGGAAATGCTGACTGTAAGAGGAGCAGGACTTTGCCCTCAGGAAGAAAGGGCCTGAGCTGTGATTCCGATCCATGGGCAAGTCACTTCACCTCTCCAGATAAAAGTTCCTACATCCAATTGTGAGGATGGAATGAGACAATACACAGCACATAGAAAGTTCTCAATACAAGTTACCAATCAGCATTGAGCAGAAAAATGACATGACGAAATAGGGCCCTCCAGTGGGAAGATTTAGCTGACGGCAGAGTATTAAATGAGGAAAGAAATGATGGACCATGATAGGAATGATGATGAAAAAATGCTATGCTAAAGGAAGATCAGGTCAATCAGAGTTCTTTATAAACTGCGGTCGAACTTCATTATTTGCAAGTTCACTTACTCGATAAAACATTTATTTGTAACTCCCAAGTCAATACTCGTGGCACGCCCTGGTCATTTTCAGATATGTTTGAGTGGTAATTGAGGTCACCTGTCCCACAGATCCCCAGCTGAGGTGGAATGAGATGACGCTCTGCCTTCTTGTTTCAGCTCTCATGCTGTAATGTGTCCTTTCCACAGCCTATTTTGTGCCACCTTTTTCACATTTTTATGTCTTGTTAACTGATTTCACTGTGTAAAATGACCCCCAAGACTGGAATGGGCCTTACGGAAAAAAATGCATGAGTTAGAAGCTTCCTTGGGGCATATGTTATAGTGCTGCTTTGAGCTCAAACTTATGAATCAACTATATTAAACAAGGTTTGTTTTTTTCTTTTTACTAGTTATCCAATACACAGTTATATTCAAGTGTCTCCAATTGTTCCAATAATATCCTTTGCAGTTTGGGGGGGTTTCTTGTTTTGGTTTTTTTTTAAAATACATCTTTATTGGAGTATAATTGCTTCACAATACTGCGTTAGTTTCTGTTGCACAACAAAGCGAATCAGCCATATGCATACACATGTCCCCATATCCCCTGCCTCTCGAGCCTCCCTCCCACCCTCCCTATCCCACCCTTCTAGGTCATCGCAAAGCACAGACCAGATCTCCCTGTGCTATGCTGCTGCTTCCCACAAGCCAACTATTTTACATTCAGTAGTGTGTATGTCAATGCTACTCTCACTTCACCCCAGCCTCGCCCTCCCACCCCATATCATCAAGTCCATTCTCTATGTCTACCTCTTTATTCCTGCCCTGCAACTAGGTTCATCAGTATGATTTTCTTTATTTTAGATTCCATATATATGCGTTAGCATACGGTATTTGTTTTTCTCTTTCTGACTTACCTCACTCTGTATGACAGTCTCTAGGTCCATCCACCTCACTACAAATAACTCAATTTTGTTGCTTTTTATGGCTGAGTAATATTCCATTGTATAAATGTGCCACATCTTCTTTATCCATTCATCTGTCGATGGACATTTAGGTTGGTTCCATGACCTGGCTATTGTAAATAGTGCTGCAATGAACATTGTGGTGCATGTCTCTTTTTGAATTATGGTTTTCTAAGGGTATATGCCAGGTAGTGGGATTGCTGGGCCATATGGTAATTCTATTTTTATAATTCTATTTTATGAAATTTCTCTCATCGGTGTTTTATAGTTTTCTGAGTACAAGTCTTTTGCCTCCTTAGGCAGGTTTATTCCTAGGTATTCTTTTTGTTCCAATGGTAAATGGGAGTGTTTCCTTAATTTCTATTTCTGATTTTTTGTTGTTGGTGTATAGGAATGCCAGAGATTTCTGTGCATTGATCTTGTATCCTGCAACCTTACCAAATTCATTGATTAGTTCTAGTAGTTTTCTGGTGGCACCTTTAGGATTTTCTATGTATATTATCATGTCATTGGCAAATAATGAGTTTTACTACTTCTCTTCCAATTTGTATTCCTTTTACTTCTGTTTCTTCTCTGATTGCCATGGCTAGGACTTCCAAAACTATGTTGAATAAGAGTAGCGAGAGTGGACATCCTTGTCTTGCTCCTGATCTTAGAGGAAATGCTTTCAGTTTTTCGCCATTGAGTATGATGCTTGCTGTGGGTTTGTCATATATGGTCTTTATTATGTTGAGGGAGGTTCCCTCTATGCCCATTTTCTGAAGAGTTTTTATCATAAATGGGTGTTGAGTTTTGTCAAAAGCTTTTTCTGCATCTACTGAGATGATCATATGGTTTTTATTCCTTAATTTGTTACTGTGGTGTATCACATTGATTGAGTATACTTAAGAATCCTTGCATCCTGGGGATAAATCCCACTAGATCATGGTGTATGATCCTTTTAATGTGCTGTTGGATTCTGTTTGCTAGTTCAGGATTTTGTTCAGGATTTTTGCACCTATGTTCAGCAGTGGTATTGGTCTATAATTTTCTTTTTTTGTGGTATCTTTTTCTGGTTTTGGTATCAGGGTGATGGTGGCTTCGTAGAATGAATTTGGGAGCGTTTCTCCCTCTGCAATTTTTTGGAAGAATTTGAGAAGGATTGGTGTTAGCTCTTCTCTAAATGTTTGATAGAATTCGCCTGTGAAACCATCTGGTCCTGGACTTTTGTTTGTTGGAAGATTTTTAATTATGGTTTCAATTTCTTTACTTGTGATAGGCCTGTTTATATTTTCTAATTCTTCCTGGTTCAGTCTTGGAACATTGTACCTTTCCAAGAATTTGTCCATTTCTTTGTGGCTGTCCATTTTATTGGCATATAGTTGTTTGTAGTAGTCTCTTATAATCCATTGTATTTCTGCAATGTCAGCTGTGATTTCTCCTTTTTCATTTCTAATTTTATTGATTTGCATCTTCTCCCTTTTTTTCTTGATGAGTCTGGCTAAGGGTTTATCAATTTTGCTTATCTTCTCAAAGAACCAGCTTTTAGTTTTATTAATCTTTGCTGTTTTCTTTATTTCTATTTCATTTATTTCTGCTCTGATCTTTATGATTTCTTTCCCTCTAATGATTTTGGGTTTTCTTTGTTCTTCTTTCTCTAGTTGTTTTAAGTGTAGAGTTAGATTGTTTATTTGAGATTTTTCTTGTTTCTTGAGGTGAGATTGAATTGCTATAAACTTCCCTCTTAGAACTGCTTTTGCTGCTTCCCATAGGTTTTGGGTCATCGTGTTTTCATTGTCATTTGTTTCTAGGTATTTTTAAATTTCTTCTTTGATTTCTTCAGTGATCTCTTGGTTATTTAGTAGTGCACTGTTTAGCCTCCATGTACTGTTTTTTACAGTTTTTTTCCTGTAATTGATTTCCAGTCACATAGCGTTGTGGTCAGAAAAGATGCTTAATACAATTACAATTTTCTTAAATTTTCTGAGGCTTGGTTTGTGACCCAAGATATGATCTATCCTGGAGAATGTTCCGTGTGCACTTGAGAAGAAAGTGTATTCTGCCACTTTTCGGTGGAATATTCTACAAGTACCACTTAGATCTGGTCTATTGTGTCATTTAAAGCTTGTGTTTCCTTATTTATTTTCTGTTTGGATGATCTATTTGGCGTAAGTGGTTTCATGGCTGTTAGCACTTGCCTTACGTATTGAGGTGCTCCTATGTTGGGTGCATAAACATTTATACTTGTTATATCTTCTTCTTGGATTGATCCTTTGATCATTATGTAGTGTCCCTCCTTATCTCTTGTAACAATCTTTATTTTAAAGTCTATTTTATCTGATACAAGTATTGCTACTCCAACTTTCTTTTTATTTCTATTTGCATGGAATATCTTTTTCTGTCCCTTCACTTTCAGTCTATATGTGTCCCTAGGTCTGAAGTGGGTCTCTTGTAGACAGCATATATATGGGTCTTGTTTTTGTATCCATTCAGCCAGTCTGTCTTTTGGTTGGGGCATTTAATCCACTTACATTCAAAGTTATTATCAATATGTATGTTCCTATTACTATTTTCTTAATTGTTTTGGGTTTGTTTTTGTGGGTCTTTTTCTTCTCTTGTGTTTCCTGCTTAGAGAAATTTCTTTAGCATTTGTTGTAAAGTTGTTTGGTGGTGCTGAATTCTCTTTTAGCTTTTCTTTGAAAAGCTTTTGACTTCTCTGTTGAATCTGAATGAGATCCTTGCTGGGTAGAGTAATCTTGGTTGTAGGTTTTCTGTTTCATCACTTTAAGTATATCCTGCCACTCCCTTCTGGCCTGCAGAGTTTCCACTGAAAAATCAGCTGATAAACTTATGGGGATTCCTTTGTGTGTTATTTTTTGTTTTTCCCTTGCTGCTTTTAATATATTTTCTTTGAATTTAATTTTTGTTAGTTTGATTAACATGTGTCTTGGTGTGTTTTTCCTGGGGTTTATCCTGTATGGGACTCTCTGTGCTTCCTGGACTTGGGTATTTCCTTACCCATATTAGGGAAGTTTTCCACTATAATCTCTTCAAATATTTTCTCAGACCCTTTCTTTTTCTCTTCTTCTTCTGGGACCCCTATAATTTGAATGTTGGTGCATTTAGTGTTGTCCCAGAGGTCTCTGAGATTGTCTTCAATTCTTTTCATTCTTTTTTCTTTATTTTTCTCCTCAGCAGTTATTTCCACCACTTTGTCTTCCGGCTCACTTATTCTTTCTGCCTCCGTTATTCTGTTATTGATTCCTTCTAGTGTATTTTTCAATTCAGTTATTGTGTTGTTCATCTCTGTTTGTTCTTTAGTTCTTCTAGATCTTTGTTAAACATTTCTTTTATTTTCTCAATCCACACTTCCATTCTATTTCCGAGATTCTGGATCATCTTTACTATCATTACTCTGAATTCTTTTTCAGGTAGACTGCCTATTTCCTCTTCATTTATTTGGTCCTGTAGGTTTTTACCTTTGCTCCTTCATCTGTGACACTTTTGCCATCTCTATTTATTTATTTTTTTAAAGATGTTGGGGGTAGGAGTTTATTAATTTTTTTGCTGCGTTGGGTCCCCGTTTCTGTGCAAGGGCTTTCTCTAGTTGTGGCGAGCGGGGGCCACTCTTCATCGCGGTGCGCAGGCCTGTCACTATCGCAGCCTCTCTTGTTGAGAAGCACAGGCTCCAGACGCGCAGGCTCAGTAGTTGTGGCTCACGGGCCTAGTTGCTCCACGGCACGTGGGATCTTCCCAGACCAGGGCTCGAACCGTGTCCCTGTGCATTAGCAGGCAGATTCTCAACCACTGCGCCACCAGGGAAGCCCTCAATTTTTTTTTAATGTGTGGGATTGTGTTCCTGTCTTACTGGTTGTTTGGCCTGAGGCTTCCAACACTGGGGATTGTAGGCTATTGGGTAGAGCTGGGTCTTGGTGCTGAGATGAGGAACTCCATGAGACCTCACTCCAATGAATATTCCCTCGGGTCTGAGGTTCTCTGTTAGTCCAGTGGTTTGGACTCGGAGCTCCCACTGCAGGAGCTTAGGCCTGACCCTGGGCTCGTGAAGCAACATCCTGCAAGCCACCTGGGGCAGCAAAAAAAAATGAAGTAAAAAATAAAATAGACTAGGAAACTAACAGATATTTTAGGAAGAATATAAAAATAAAAATATAGACGAATCAACAACCGGAAGGTGTATCAGTACTACAATAGTAAAAAAGAGGAGGAGGGAAAAGAAAAAAAAACAAAAAAAAAACGGGGTAAAGGCCTTGGCTGTGGAGGGCAGGGTGTAAGCAAGGGTGAGGTTTTGGTGGTGGCAGGGCCAATGCTCAGGACCCACAGGGCTGGAAAAGGCCCTGGGGGCTGGGGGTGGGGTGGGGCTTAGGCTCAAGGAACAGAAGGGGCCCAGGCGTGCCCCCCACCCCTGGTCTCAGATGACGGGAGACCTCACCTGGGAGCCCAGCAAGCTTTCTGGGCCCGAGTGGGCAGGGCAATCACCCTCTGCTCCTCTCCTGCTCCTCCTGGAGCGCCCCTCCCCCCTGCCTCTCCTTAACTCCCCTCAGCCTCCTTCCTATGCCCCCAGGACCAATGTGGCCAGGGGGAGTGGCGGGGGGGGGGCGGTTTGGAGGGCAGGGGACCAGCCTGGGAGCTCATCAGGCTCCCCGGACCTGAGTGGGTGGGGAAAACACCCTCCGCTCCTCTCCTGGTCCTCCTGGAGGGCCCCTCCCACCTGCCTCTCCTGATCTCCCCAGCCTCCTTCCTATGCTCCCAGGACCAATGTGGCAGGGGAGTGGAGGGGGCCTTGGAGGGCAGGGGACTGGGCTGGGAGCTCAGCGGGCTCCCAGGGCCTGAGTGGGTGGGGCAAATGCCCTCCACTCCTCCCAGAGGGTCCCTCCTGCCTACCTCTCCTGAACTCCCCGGCCTCAGGGGCGTGGATCCTGTCTGGCCTCCACTTCTCCTCCCCCTTCTGCCCCCACCACGTCCCTATCGGTTCACTTGGGGGTTCCTCCCATCTCCTTGGGCATCAGGGTCCCCCATCAGCAGCCGGCAGGCACCCTAGTTGTGGGGAGACGCTAATTCGGCATCTTCCCACACTACCATCTTGACTCTGCCCCAGGAGACCTTTATATTAAGGGAATCACATGTATCTTTAAATGGTTACAAAGGACCCTATTCTAACTCACAATGTCTGATAGGAGTGGATACTAACATTATCTTTTTTTTTTTAATGAGGAAACAAACAGGGAAAATAAGTGATTTGCTCACAATTAAAACAAATTCATGACAGAGTCAAAAACAGAAAAAACTGCCACTAGGCCTTCTGGATGGCCTTCATTAGCCTTCACATTAGCATTTCACAAATCTGAGTATAATATAGTTCTCCTGGAAATTTCCTGCTGGTCCAGTGGTTAGGACTCTGTGCTTTCACTGCCGAGGGCCCAGGTTCGATCCCTGGTCAGGGAGCTAGGATCCCACAAGCCGCATGGCATGCTCCACCCCCCCCGCAAAAAATATATATATATATATTTCTCTTTATTTTATAAAAGGAAACTGCTTCTTTGACCAGGTCCACTTGAGTAACTGCAAAATGAACAGCCAACCCACTTTTATAGTTCATTTTTTCCAAAAGATTTAACAATACTAGAATGTGTGAGAAGTAATATTTATTGCAAGAGGTTAGAAGGGAGTGGAAACAAGTAATCAGTCTTAAAATTTGTTGGAAGCAAGACACAGTTTTTTTTTGAGGAAAAAACAACAAAGAAAGAAGTAATTAAACAAGACGGTATCTAGACAAAGGCACAGCATTCCACAACTGCTTCATGCTCTGTGCACAGTAAATCCTCAGAGAGGAGAGACATTAAGCAAAATAAGGCTTATATTAGAAGCTGCATATAATACCACTGATATTATTCTGTCTTACAACAAAAGGCTCTAGAAAAATCCCTCTGGAGGAAAAAAGTACAACACAAAACCTGTATAACAAAGGAAAGCAAAAGTAGAAATAAAGACCCAACTATCCCTCTGAAATCTCTCACGGGAATACACTCAGTGCAAATACAGTATTTCAAACTCAGCAAAAGAAGTTTTTGACTGGAGTAAGAACTTGCAGGTTAAAGATGTATTCTGCAGGAAGAGTTCACCTAAAGCTTGAAAGCTAGAGCAAAAAGACACTTGCAGTCAGTAACTGAGTGGATGAAATGCCTAATTTTTCACTAGGTCATAATAATCCCCTTTGGGAAGAAGTGCTTTATCTTGAAACTAATTGTTCCACTTTTTGTTATATGGTTCATGCTTTTAAGCTGCAGTTGTCTCAAACTTGCTTGATATAGAATTTTGTAATGTCAGATAATAGTAGGCTGTCAAAAGAGAACCATTTAAGCTGCTTTTGTAAGAAGCACATTGCTGAGCTGCCTTACAGTCGTTTTACATCAACCATATAAAACTGAGCTTATCTGATCATGTATTAACCCTACTCAAATAAAGTCGTATGAGAGGAATTGTTTTTAAAAGAGGCTTTCAAACTAGTCCTTCAGGCATTTTTAAAAATCTTCATATAAAAGTCCACTTTATACATAAGAACAAACATTTTTCCTTTAAAAAAAAATCTCATTTTTAAGCCAAAATAAATTACAACTTGCTGAAATACCTTTTTTAATGGCTCAGCGCTTATTTCAGGTATATGGAGCTGTATTTTTTGCACATTTTGAAAATTAGAGATACTGAGACAAAGTAGTTAACTCTATAATTAGATGATGATACAACCCTGGCTCAGGGAACAGATTAAGCTTTAAGTCTTCAAGAATAAAAAAACCAACACAGATCATCTCATCTATATAGTCTTATACTATGTACATATTAACAATCTATTCAATGAAAAAAAAGGACAGAAATTTCATAAAACTATTTCAAAACTCAGAGCATAAAAGTGTAAAGAAACAAAACATTTAATGTACAATCTATTCCATTTGGCAATGTGTAAATTATATTGAGAGATAAAAACTTATCTACAAATAGAATATAACAAAAGGAAAATGTGATTTGAGAAGTGATCTCAGGTCCATAGCTCTTCAGTTCTTCCAAATTTATAGATCAGAGTGCTAGAAAGATATTAAAATAAATCATGAGGTAAAATCACATAGAAACGCAAAAGAGAATTTATTTTCTAAATATGCTTTGATGGTACCTCACTGATCCCTTTGTATCAATTTCTAAAATTAAAGATTGTGGTGGTGTTGGTCTGAATTTGCTTGTTTTATAAAGCAGTTTGTTGACCTTGATGGTTGAGCTTAATTGAGTATCTTTTCTTAAAGCCTGAAGTTACTAGATAGGTCACTTGTAAGGAAAGGGGGCATTTCTCATAGTAGCCGGCATGAGGGCCACTCACATCTCTACGATCCTACAATGTCTGAGCTACAAACACTGAAGCATCCTAACAGACCATGTTGAAATTCTTCGTTCATTTAACAAATAATTACTGTACAGAGTACTGGCTGGGCACCAGGCACCTAGCTAAGCACTGGGAATGTGACTGTGAGTCAAAACAAGACAAATGTGCTCACTAATGGGAGACAATCAAATTCCAACTCAATGACATACATGGTACCAAGAGAGGGAAATACAAGGATCTGATCTAGTTAGAGGTCAAGAAGGTTTTCCTGAGGAAGTAGTGACTGAACTGAGATCTAAAAGAAGAGTGGGAATTATCTCAGCAAGGTATAAGGGAAGGAGCGGGGCAGAGAGATGGGACACTCTGGCAACGTGAGTTTGAGCTGTGGGTATGCTGGAGGTGGTAGATTTGAAATGTCAGCCACCCAAGAGGGGATAAGTAAGAATCTGGATATGTGGTTTAGACATGGAGATAGACAGCTGTGACTCACTGGCATATAGGCAATAACTGAAGTCCCAAGCAAAAAGGACCTCACCTAGAGAAAGAACGAGTTGAGAAGAGGCTTAGAACAGAACCTTAAGAAACTTCAAAAGTTAGTGGCCAGAGGGTGGAGGATCAGCCTGCAAAGGAAACAGAGGAAGAGTGGCCGGAGAAGTAGGAGTGCACTCTGGTGCTTAGAAAAGGCCTGGCACACAGGAAGCACACAGCTGGCTGGATAACTTGCCAGCCTCTGGGTATAGCACATCGCTGATGCAGTGGTCACTGCCCACGTGAGCACAGGCCTTTACACATACAAGGTTTCTGTTCATCCAACTGTCATTTATATAGACCCCTGTACCACTACAAATGGCTGAATCTGAATTTAAATTTGATCTCTCAACAGTGCCTAAGGTGTCTTCATGAAAATTCACTGTATTCCCAGAAGGCTGTCAGTCACATGCCAAGAAATACAATCACAAGGCAGCAGAAACTGTCAAACATCTTTAAAAACCAAGAGTGTCCAAGGCCACAGTGCAATAAGAGGGAACCCAGGCAGGGCACAGCGGTCTCCCGGAGTTGAGGAAACAGAGTTGAGAGTTCAGGGAGGCCAAGCGGCTGGAGTGTGCAAGGCGGGATACAGAGAACTAGAGAGGGGGAGCCCAGGATATCGGTAGGGGATTCCCTTTGAGGCTTCTGCCAAGTGCTGACAGCAGATGCATGTGAGGAAACTACCCAAGAAAAGGGCAGGAATCACTGGAAAGAACAATTCCCAAAGCTCCCACAGGGCTGGGAAGACTTCAGAATCTCATAGCAGAGTGGAAAACCTCAGACTACATGGAGAATCAGGAAGAATACTCAAAAGTGTACTGCCTTAGTAAGGGGGACATATTAATCCCAGACTAAAGCTGCTTTGGTCCTGCCTAACGAAGCTTAAAAGCAAAACTTGAAAGGATTGAACTGTTTCCAAGTGACTGAGCTGCATCCAGAACAAAGCTCAAAAGCATTTAAAGGAATACCACAAAGTCCAGCCCCCAATCAGCTTCATGCAAAGAAGCAAACAGGGGAAAAGAGATCCAGAATGAAAAAAATAAGTAGAAATAATCAATAGGAACAGACTAAGAATTGACACAATTAGACAAGGACACTGAAATAGTTATAAACATATTTCATATGTTCAAGAAGGCAGAGGAAAGCATAAGTATGTTAGGGAGATACATGGAAATTGTTTTAAAAAAATCAAGCTAATAGAGATGAAAAATACAATGTCTAAGATGAAAAACATACCAGATGGGAGTCATAGCAGATTAGACATGACAGAGGTAGAGATTAGTGAACTTAAAGATATAACAATCTTTAACTATCCCAAATGAAATACAGAGAGAAAACAAGAAAAAAGAATACTTGATGGAGTGATGGGGTTAAGAGTAGGGGTGGAGAGGTAGGGCAAAAAAAAACATGAAAAGAACTAAGCACCAGTGAGCTGTGGGATGACTTCCCCTCAGCCTAATATACATGTAATTGGAAGCCAGAAGGGCAGGGTGGACAGAAAAAAATATCTGAAGAAATAATGTCTGAAAAGATTCCCAATTTGATGAAAACTATAAATCCACAGATCCAAGCAAGTCAATGAACCCCAAACAGAAGAAATATGAAGAAAACGACACCACAGCACACCATAATCAAATTGCTTAAAATCAATGACAAAAACAAATTTCTTCAAGGCTTGGATCTTAATGCTTTTGTGAGAGGGGTATGGGGTAAGGGATATAATTTTATAAATGACGCCTAAAATACCTATCTTTACACTAAAAGACATTTCATTCTGGAAAGCAAAGGCTACAGGGCCTCATATTGGAAGCTTTTTAGAAGATTGCCCCTAAAAAATACTTTTGATATTCTTTTATTTTTATACTTACTTTAAGTTATCTTAAAAACTTAATACAAAACCCAATTCACCAACCAGGTTTTGTATACGACATGCATAGTATGTATTAATTCTAATTTCTTTTTTTCTTATTTTATTAAAGGTACATGATATGGTTTCTTAACAAAACACAGGCTATGGAAGCAGCAGTCTGGGTTCAAATCCCCGTTCTGCGTTTGCTAGCTAAGCGGCCTTAAGTAAGCTCTCAGTCTTATTTCCTCATGTATAAAATGGGAGAACCACCTGTTTTACACACTTAAGATAATTAAGTGGGAATTTAAAAGGTAACATATATAAAGCATCTAGCTGAGGTCTTGGCACATAGCAGGGCCCCTAATTAAATGGCTTGTGTACGCTTTTATGCAATAGTAGAATTTTCACCTTTTAAAAGAAGTTCTATACATTGTAACTAATCCAAGAGATTTATACATGTTCCAGTGCCTATGCTGCTCTTATAATAAAGATGATGTTTCTATAAATGTTACAGGTGTATAGTTAAAAAATTGGGCAACTTACCTAAAAAATATAAGTGCATTTTGAAAAAACACAGCTAGTCCTGGATAAACATCAGTATCTGCACACACAAAGTAAAACAGATCAGATAATTACAAAAGGCAAACGGCAGTAACTAAGTATTCATGCCATTCATAATGACATGCTCTGTATATTATAAAACACTACTATTATTCATTAACTCTAAGAAATCCACAATGAAATTGAAGTAAGAAAATGACAATCTCATTCTCCCAATACAAAGGATTACTCTCACTCTGGATAAAAGACAATGAAATTATTAGGTTTTCTTTTTGTCTAAAGTAGTTGCTATGGTTCTAGCTGCATCGGAACTGCCGAGGAAGCAGCAGCTCACCCCTTCACTTCCTATGGCCAATACAGAAACACACAATGTTAGAAAGATACAAATTAAATTTTTGATGATGTAACAGTCTGTTCATTTTATTTTCTCTCATGAATTCAGGAGTTTTATTGCACACATCTGACATATATGAAAAGAATCATAATTCATCATCATATTCTCCTGGAGAAAACAGTCCCTATCTTCATAGGAAGGAAAAAGAAAAATTTGGAAATTACTCAAATTTTTGTGGATATTTAACTTTTATAAAACTATCAATGTTGATTAAAAATACTAGTTGGGATGAAGAAATATTCAATTTGTAGCCTTTGATATCATAGCAAACAATATAGCTGCATGGTTAAAAGCCCCAAGTTTGAGCAATACCCCTGGATTTGAATCCTAACTCTACCACTGACTAAATGTATGACCATGGGCAAATTATTTAACCTCATTATGCCTTACTTTCCTCATCTGTAAAATGGGCATTGTAACAGCACCTGCCCCACAGAGTGTGAGATGTGGACTATGCATAGTGCTCAGAACAGTTCCTGGCTCATAAAGTGCTATATAAATGTTAGCTGCTGCTATGATTATTAACAGTTCCAGAAAAATCTGTAGAGTAAAAGATTTGAAATATGTGTTAGAAATGCTCTCTGAAGTCAGTTTACAAACTAAGAAGTATATATAACGAGCAACGCTGTAGAAATATGAAGATGAGATCCATAATTGAGAAATTTCTCAGTATGTACTAGTTCTTTAAAGATTAAGATACGACCACTGAGGGAATTCCGTGGGTCCAGTGGTTAGGACTCTGTGCTCTCACTACCAAGGGCACGGGTTCCATCCCTTGTCGGGGAACCAAGATCCCCCAAGCTGCGTGGCACAGCCCCCAGAAAAAAGAAAGAAAGTAAAAAAAGTACTTTCCCTCAAATAAGCTTCATGCTAGAACTGTGTGCTCCAGGGTATTTTTAATTAACTAAAATAACACATTTTAGAGTAGTATTAATTAAACATTAGGCAACCACTGTCCTCTTGTACTGACTTATTTTGTGCAAAATGAAAGACAAAGGTATTCCCAAATCTTATACTGATCAATCTATGATACTTAAGGGATCCTATCAAGATATTAAAAGGTCAGCTGTGGGTCAGGACAAGATGTGACAGTTAAGCAGAGTGACGAAGAGATTCCAAAGATAGAGACATCAGAAGATGAATAAACTGTTATCTGAAACTTATTCCTGTCTTTGGAGTGAAGGGAGAGAGCCAGTGAAAGAGGTTCTTCTGATGCTTCCAGAAGCACATGCTGAGACTGGGTCGTGCTTTTCAAAACCTCTCGCCATCCCCGTGATGAAAAGCTATGGTGAGTGGAACAGTCACAAAACTCAGAATGGTATACTAAGAGCTCACTCCATTGCATCACCAGTTTCAACATGAAGGCTACACACGTCTTCAGTCTTGCACTTAAAAAACTCCCCTTGTGAACTGGCAGTGCTTCTCAGCACCTCTGCCCCCTAAAAAACAAAAAACCAAAAAAACCCTCCCCTTGTACCTATGAATGAAAAATTAGAGGTTGGGGTTGGAGAGAAGACGTATCAGTGGACAGAAAGATACTGAGGTCCACAACGCCTTACCTTGAAAACCTTGGGGTAAGGTATGTTTTGGAACTCAGGATTTTTCAGATTTAAAAATGGTAACACAGAGGGACTTCCCTGGTGGCTCAGTGGTTAAGAATCCACCTGCCAATGCAGGGGACACGGGTTTGAGCCCTGGTCCGGGAAGATCCCACATGCCACGGAGCAACTAAGCCCGTGCGCCACAACTACTGAGCCTGAGCTCTAGAGCCTGCGAGCCACAACTACTGAGCCCACGTGCCACAATTACAGAAGCCCACGCACCTAGAGCCCATGCTCTGCAACAAGAGAAGCCACAGCAATGAGAAGCCTGCGCACCGCAACGAAGAGTAGCCCCCGCACCCTGCAACTAGAGGAAGCCCATGCGCAGCAACAAAGACCCAACGCAGCCAAAAATAAATAAATAAATAAATTTATTAAAAAAAAGAAAAACGGTAACACAGGGCATAATATTACATAGCACCCCCAACTATGTTTGGACCAGCATCCCACAAACAAATACAACCACATTCCTCTAATAAAACATTTGAATACTTATTAAATGAAATAAAGACTGTAATGAGCCCTGGATCATTAGGTCAGGTTTTGCTGCCAAACTGGTTATGAAAAACCTGACCTTCAGCACTTTTGTGGATTTTAGAATTGTGTATAAGGGGCTGTAGCCCTGTACAGATTTCTCACTTTTACCACTACAACACTCAGTAAAAGGCCTCTGGTATAGAGCCTGGCTATCTGGGGTAAGGAAGGAAATCAGAACCTCTAGAGACAGCTGAGAGTTACCTGGTCTTGTCAGTGGCTTGGTTTTCCTAACGAGGCTATCCCACTGCACTAAATGACCCCACTGAGAAGTTTTATTAAATAATTTATATCTTCAAACAGAGTCTTACCTTCAAGCTAACTGAATTATTAAACTAAATTTTACTCCACGGGGAGTTGACAGACTAAGCCAAATATAAAGGACATATCTGAATCTTTCCTATGAAATAAAAGAGGAATAAATACTTACTTTGGGTAACATATGCACCAAAAAGAATCCACATAGAAGCAATAAGTGACCCAAACATCAACATGAAACCAATGAAGAGCCAAACTCGAGCACCTGTGTGAAAAATAGGCTTTATGATTTTGCTCATTTCTACAGCTCTATGCCTTAGGAATACATAACACTAGAACACTGCTCATCTAATATATGCTATGCCTATCAAAGACAGTCACGTATTTATATACACCTGCTAAAACATTTAACTGAATGAAGATTGAAAAAAAGAAACTAAAACTAAAAGGTGTTAAGCGATACTTGGAAAGGGAAAAAGGGTAAGTTACCATTCTACTGGCTAGAGAAACTAACAGCTGAGTTAACTAAAGTAGGAAAGCTTCAGAAGTAATTATTTGACTAAACTGATTAATTAAACCCTAACTGAGGGCTTCCCTGGTGGCGCAGTGGTTGAGAGTCCTCCTGCCAATGCAGGGGACACGGGTTCGTGCCCCGGGCCGGGAGGATCCCATTATGCCACGGAGTGGCTGGGCCCGTGAGCCATGGCCGCTGAGCCTGCGTGTCTAGAGCCTGTGCTCCGCAATGGGAGACGCCACAACAGTGAGACGCCCGCGTACCGCAAGAAAAAAAAAAAAAAAACCCTAACTGAAAAATTACCGTGTTGTATATATTATCAAAGTAATTGCTCTATTAGAAGTAGCAAATGTATTTCAGATAGCCGTTACCACACAGGAATGAGAGAATGCAAATGAATAAGGACCATGACCTCTTTTCATCAACGTTAATATCATGGTACTACTCAACATGGTACTAACAGCAACCATATATTCAATCTCTCTTATTCAGCCAAACTGTACCACATACCCTTGAAAAGTTCAAGGAAAAAAGTATCTCTTCAACCCCCTACTGTATAGAATTTTAGAAGTTATACAACAGAATCTCAATAAAGTGATCATCTGGACACCTGAGTAGATTCAATACATTTTTAGGAAAGCAAGTTAGCATTTGTGCCAGACCCTGATCACAGGTATATTGACAGCCTGTCACCCTATGGAAGGGGAATATAGCTCCCCTGAAGTGAAAATAAAATCCAAGCCAATTCCCATAATAGAAAGCTAAATTTGCCTCAATTTCAGATATTCTGTTACTAACTGAACAGAAATTCATATAGTTTAGACACCAGATATACAGGAAGCTCAAAGCTCAGAATGAGTAGAACAGCTGATATTTGAGAGAAATGGGTCCCGAGGTTATCTAAGTTTTATTATAATACTAAGCAGATCTCCAGAAATATACAACAATGTTTACTTCCTTGGAGGAAAACATCCTCCAAATTCAATCACAGCTTTTACCTAAAGTGAATGAAAGGAAGTATCAAAAATCCTTGTAATTATTTTCCTTCATGTCCTTTATATATGACCACACAAAAATTTTTTAACAAAACTGAACAAGAAAAAAACTTCCCTTGAAAAATGAGTACACTTTTGTTTAGCAAAAAATAAAAAACTGTAACATTTTCCCTTTTTTGCTTTGACTACCAGGAAGCTCAGAGTCAAGGTTAATAATTAAGAGTATCCATTTTGTCCTAGAGTCTAAGTATCACTACATGATCTTCTTTCTACCTAGTTCTTGTTCCTTCTTATTTAACAGTTCCATTTGTAGTATATCTATTACGTTAATAACACTTTCCTGCAAATTCCTCTGGGAATTAAATGGGAATAAATTACACACAAACCATTTAAGTAGTATGAAAGCTTAGTGTGGCAAGAGCTGAGCATGCCTACAAGATAGTTTGCCCTGAATTTTTGAAGCACTAGACAGAACTTGCACTAAAGGTACCACGTATAAATGTAAACTGACGTAAACTGACTGTGAATTTTAACTGGGTAAGAAATAATCGTGGAATAAAATGTTATAGTCACTACTGAGAGTAAAAAGTATGGGCTTTGGAACCAGACAGGCCCAAGGCACATACAAGTTCTACCTTTAAGCTAAAAAGTTTTGGGTAAGTTACAATGAAATTTTCTACAGAAAATAGATAATAGTAACATAATCCACAGCAATGCCTGTGGAATATTTTTGAAAGAAAAATGATCAAATATGTTAATGTGTGCTCTATGCACAACATCACTTGCTAATACATGCTTTTTTATTCTTTATTCTCACTCATTCCTGACATTACCTGCTGAAGCTGGGGCACAAGGCATGCATGTGTGTGTAAACATGCATGCACAGACACACAATGCACTTTTAACTTAGGTTCATCTGTAATTTATCACTATTCCCATCCTCTCCAATTCTTCAAGGATCACAATGGAAGTGAAATTTTAAAATGTGCATCAGCATTTAAAGCATCAGGTACAAAAGAAAGCTAATTTGTCCCCCTGCAACTGGCTTACTTCACTTAGCATAATGTCCTCCAGGTTCACCTCTGTTGTCACATATGGCACGATTTCCTTCTTTTTTAAGGCCCATTGCCCTTATGCGAGGTATCTAAGAGAGTCAAATTCATAGAAACAGAGGGTACAGTAGTGGTTGCCAGGAGCTAGGAGAGGGGGAAGTGGGAGTTGCTGTTCAACGAGTATAAAGTTTCAGCTACACAAGATGAATAAGCTCTAGAGAGCTGCTGTACGACACTGTGCCTATAGTTAGCAATATGGTATTGTGCATTTAAAATTGTGTTGAGAGGAGATCTCATGTTTAGTGTTCTTACAAAAAAAATAATTATTTTTTAAAGCTAAGCTCGTCAGCTCCTTGATTTGGTTTAATGTCTTATGATATTTTATGATTTCATTTATATGAGATTCTAGAAAAGGCAAAACTACAGTGATAGAAAGCAGATCAGTGGTGGCCAGGAGGTGGGGGAAAGGGGATTAACTACAAAGAGATATGAGGGAACTTTCCGGAGTAATGGAAATATTCTATATCATGATTGTAGTGGCAGTTACACAACTGTATACATTTGTCAAAACTCATCGACCTGTATGCTTTAAATTGAATTTTATTTTATATTTTATATAAGTTATCCTCAAATACACTGACAAATATATATATATATATATATATATATATATATATATATATGATACTGTAGACAAAGAGACTAAATGATTCTCGACTGGATACAAACATAGCATGGTGACCAAGAGCATGGGCTCTGAAACCAGATTGTCAGTGTTCAAATCCTGGTCCCACCACTTACTTGCTTTATGACTTTGGACAAGTTACTTAAGCTCTCTGTGCCTTAGTTCCTTAATCTAAAACTGAGGACAAGAGTGGTTACCTTATAGGACTATTGTGACAATTAATTGAGTTAATATGTGTAGAGCATTCAGGACAGTCTTTGGTACACACTAAGTATTCTACAAGTACTTGCTATTATTCTTAACCATCCTTCAAACTTCCTCCCCCACCTACTCCAAATTCCTGCTATAACCACAAGTCACCCCTCCTAGTCCTTAAAGGCTGGAAATAGAATGTCTAATCCTGAGCTTTTTATATACAGCATGGAAATTCCACTAAAAACAAACCCCTGGATTCTAATAGAATGTGTTATAATCTGAACAAAAGAAAAATACTGTTGGATGACAAACCAAAAAAAATTCAAACTCAAAAAAATATGTATATGTAAACAAACAGCATGTTTCTTCGAAATACTTCTGTTGTAGCCTATGGGTGGTTACTCAGGTGATCAGAACTGAATGTGAAAAACACTGTAGTCCTAGGTTTGATCTCTTAATGTGTCCATACTTTGCTGTTCAGTAATCACAGTCAGCCATCTTGTAAGTAATATTATTGGTCAACATTTGGGATAAGAATAAATCCATCATTAACACAGGAACAGTCAAGATCCATTGATTTTGCATGGTTACATTTTATCTATATACTATGGGCAATATAACATGACAAAAACCAGTAACCTCTGGCAGTAACTTTAACTTTCTTAAAGTTTTAAATAACACAGGAACTTTTTTTAAAAATCCTACATAATCATTAATCATCCCTAAATAAAGACTCACTAGAGGCTTTGTTTTTTCTGCTGATAAATCCCTCTTTTGCCAGCATACATTAACAACCCAAAGTGCCCTTACCTGTTCTTCCTAAACAGCCGCTTTCATAGCTGTCACCTCTCACCTGAGCGTTGGACACGGCATTTATCCTAGAACAATACAAAATCATCTAATAAGCTTTCATGCTGCTAAAATATTCAGAGATATTTATATATCATTTAGAAGGGAAGCATTTCCTATCTAAAGCCAGTATCTGAATAACTGAACATTATCTTTTAATTTAAATATCCTAGTGGATAGAAATACTATGCTAGTCTTATTTTCCTAAAGTAGACCCAGAAAACATACTTAATTTTTTTTAAATATCAATGTTTTCTATATATTGGTAATAAATATGTTGAAAACAAAATTAAGAAAACATTTCCATTTATAATAACATCAAACAAAAACATACTTAATTTTAAGGGATTACTATCACTTGTCTCCAAAGATTATGAAAGAGACCAATTTTCTGAGTTCTTTGTCTATTTTATTTTATATTTATACATGAATGACCCACCATGAGTTACCCCATTTTAAGGTTCTCATTATAACCAAGAGTTCAAAAGTTTCTCTTTGTGTTAAAAGTCAAGTGATTTTCTCTCATCCATTTCTCAAATTCAGAGAACATTTGGTATAATAAGTAGGCCTACTTTATTCAGCTTCTCTTTCCATTCTTGTTAGAGCGGGTATATTTGTAGCAGGAATTGTCTTTTCTAAGCATCCTGAATGAATATAAGTAGTTCCATCTTCTACAATTTACCTTTTTGAAGCTCCTGACAGTATAAGAAAATTACGTAATCTTAATGTTTAACATATTTTTTAAAATTATTAAAAGACATCCATGAAAAGCTTCCAAACTCTTTTATGAAGTGAGATAATGGCTAAACCTAAACATGATTTAATAAAAAAGGAAAGCCATAGATCAATCTCATTTAAGGCCAGTCCTGCCCTCCCTCCAATACTGGCAAATACAGTTAAGTGACACACTTAAAAAAAATAATACTCCATGGTAAAAGTTGAATGTATTAGATACTCAGTGCTCCGTGGTGACCTAAATGAGAAGGAAATCTGGAAAAGAGAGGATATATGTATACGTATAGCTGATTCACTTTGCTGTACAATATAAACTAACACAACATTGTAAAGCAACTATACTCCAATAAAAATAATAAATTTTAAAAAGGATTAAAAAAAAGTTGAATGTATTAGAGTATTCAAGGATGACTTCCTACTAAAAAATCTAGAAATATAACATACTTCATTAAACCTAAGATGCCAATGATTTTTAAGATGCACCATTATTTTTTTATACTGCCAAGAAGGAAAAAATATTATGAATTATAAGATACCAATGACTACAAGAAGCACACTGATATTCAAAGATATTAAAATACAAAAAAATCTTAAGATCTATAAAACATAGTAATTTGTCAGTTTAACAAATATAAGAACAAAAATCACATGATAATCTTTATAAAGTATAATAAAATTATCTGACTAAATTCAACACTTTTTAAAAAAAATTTTTATTGGAGTATAGTTGATTTACAATGTTGCGTTAGTTTCAGGTGTACAGCAAAATGAATCTGTTATACATATACATATATCCACTCTTTTTTTTTTAGATTCTTTTCCCATATAGGCCATTACAGAGTACTGAGTAGAGTTCCCTACGCTATACAGCAAGTTCTTATTAGTTATCTATATTATATATAGTAGTGTGTATATGTCAGTCTCAATCTCCCAATTAATCTCTCCCCCCCAAATTCAACACTCATTCTTGATTTTAAAAATCTTAATAAAATGGCAATATAGATATACACATATATATTTATCATGTTAAAGAAGAATCAATGAAATTAAAAAGTTATTCCAGATAGCATTAAACTTTGAGGAAAAAATGTTTTTAGAAAAATAATCTTGAATTGAGAATTACCTTCATACTTACATGAAGAAAGCCAATGTGGAAAATACACCACATGTGTGAAAGGCATGGTTCAGCTGTTCTGGCTTAGGATATACCACGGCTGCATCAATCATTATCCACCAACCTGTAAAAAACTTGAGAAAGAACCCATGTCATTAAAATAACACTAATACTTTGGCTTAGCATGATACTGTTCCTTAACATTCCATGTTTTCTATGGACCATATAATTGAAACATAAAATATGTCTACTTTGAGGTTTAGATGTTGAACTATAAAAAACAAGAATTCCTTGTTTACTTATTCTTTATAGCATATGAGGTGAATCTAATCAAATCCGTGTAAGATTCAAGTTCTGCTCTTAATGCAAGATGAAAAATTTATTACCTAGGAATGAATTTTCTGCTTCTTTTATCCACTATAAAATTATATACAACCAAAGCTCTCTTAACTAACCTCCAACTAACCAGCTCCCTGATTACCTGATGTGTTTCATTCTCTCGTTCATATTAAAAAGAATGTGGAACATTCTTTTTTAATATGCCCAAGCACATTTGCTTCCACAAATGAGCTCCCATGTCTCCAAAAAATATCTACGCTTGCTATAATTTTAATTATGTAATTTGATTAAATACTGCAAAACTGACTAAACATGAGTTTGCAAAATGTAATGTTTCTATGTAAACTAAGCTGAATAGAACTAAAGTAGACAAGTTACTAAGGAATTTCATAGACAAATTAAGTGCAGGCGAGGTGACCACAGAGAGCAAGAAAAACTTGGAAACACCTAAAAGAATTCTGCATGCATATTGCTTCACAATTCTAAGATGTTATGGAAAAACCTGAACAAACTTTTTGGCCACCCCAATATCTTTAGCTCCTGCTCCACTTTATTTCTTTATTTATCTTTTCTATTGAACTTCAGGTATAGAACTATATACTGGAAAAGATTAATTTAAATTAAGTGGAACACATACTGAAATTTGCTTCAAAAAGTGCAGTGGGGGCAGGGAGTGCTTGATGGAATGCTAAAGCAAGATTGGTCATGATCTGACTTTTTTTTGAAGCTCAATGATAAGTACAGGGGGTGAGAGAGGACTCTATACCATTCTCTCTATTTTTGTGTATACTATTGATATTTTCAATAATAAAAAGTTTTTTAAAAAATATTGGAAAGAAAATTAAGCAGTAGTTTCCTCCACAAATTTCTTCCTCTCGCTTCCTGCCTGTGCTGCAGCTGGGGTATGAAGATGGCAACCCTTCCCTAAAGGGCTGCAGGGCTTCAGTTCTAATGCAGCCTAAGGTTGTTACTACTGTCTGCACATCCTGAATTTCAATGAGTCACAACAATATTATTAGTTACATCAAATTCTGAGCCTTTGAGGATCCTAAAGGAATGACACATATTATATAATTTACTTAAAAAACTACTGCCTTCAAAAACTGTATTATCATGGGTATTCACAGTTCAAAGGAATCAAGATTAATTTTCAGGGCAAAAAGTGAGGTATAAATGTCACCAACCAGGCTTTTTCACTTACCAATATACCTGCTACTACAGAAGCCACTGCATTTCTTCTCTCACTCCAGTCGATACATTCACATTCTGGCCAACGGAAATTATCTAGGAAGCCTGCCATTTTCACCACTTAAGCATGGACTTTTCATTAAATACTATATTCTACAAATAAAAAGACAAAAAAAATCGATCTAAGGAAATGTTTTTAAGAAGTGAAATATCTTACTCCTTTCTTAAAGCTTTAAACACAAATTTAACTTTAGGTCTAAATCTACTATAGTTAAGAAGAAAAATTCAATACTACAATGAATATCTATTGAGATATACATAAGACTGTCCCAGGACACAGAAGGAGCTTACTATTTGTTAAATGAGCATGGAGATTTTAAAACATGTCTGTCATAGAGAATGGACTTGAGGACATGGGGCGGGGTGGGGGGAACCTGGGATGAGGTGAGAGTAGCATCAACATATATATACTACCAAATGTAAAATAGATAGCTAGTGGGAAGCAGCAGCACAGCACAGGGAGATCAGCTCGGTGCTTTGCGACAAGCTAGAGTGGTGGGATGGGGGGGAGGGAGGCTCAAGAGGGAGGGGATATAGGAATATATGTATGCATATGGTTGATTCTCTTTGTTGTACAACAGAAACTAACACAGCATTGTAAAGCAATTATACTCCAATAAAGACGTATTAAAAAAGTAAAGTGTCTGCAAAGCCTTTGACACTTCTCCAATTGAGAGGTGGATCTATGTCCCTACCTTTGAATTTAGGTCAACAAAAAAGGCTTGTTCACCGATAAAGTAGAGAAAGTGATGCTATGTAACTCTGCCATACAACTTCTCAGACTAGATCATAAAAGACAATGCAGCTTGCAGGTGGTTCTCTGGAACACTAACACTAGAGCCCTGAGTTGCTTTGTAAAAAATCCAAGGCCACAGTGCTGTGAGGAGACCACGTAGAGGTGTTCTGGCCCACGGTTCCAGGTGGCGGCCCAGCCGCCACCTGCCAGATGTGACTGCTGCTCCGGTTATTAGCATTACTCCCACATTTTAAGACTTCCCTGACGAGGCCCCAGGTATACAGAGCGGACACATGTCATCCTGGCTATGCCCTTTCCAAATTCCTGACCCACAGGAACTGTAAGCATAATAAAATGGCTGTTTTAAACTACTAAGTTCTAGAGTTATCTGTATGCAGCAATAGATAACTGGAAGGAGAAAAATCACATGCATAAAAAACTATATAAGGGTACAGCATGCTGTGCAAATTTTCAAAACAAAGAGAGTATGTTCAGATGTGATGATTCAGGAACACCTTAAGTTCCAGAAAGAAAAGGGGAAAAAAAAACTATTTTAAAGCACTAAAGAGTGCTGAAAAGCAGGCAGAAACTGGACGTCATTTAGCCCTTGAAAGAAAACACAATGAGCAAGATCCACTTTAATACAGCTTTTCCCCCTGAAGAATCCCCTAACCTCTCACTCCCAGCCAAGTGAGTCCCTGTGGTGCAGAATAGCTAAAACTTGAGCAAAAAATCAGTCTTTCTGGCTTCAGGTATCAGTGGATGAAGTTCAGGATGACAAGAGCAGCTGGAAATTGAAGGGGAAATCTTGGAATGGGTTAAGTCACAAGAGGGAGCCCCAAACACTAATATAAACTCTCTTAAATCCTGACTAATCCCTGAACAGCACATGCATGAAGGAGACTCCAAGGACCTCAGCAGAAAAAAATATCTGGAAGGCTAAAAGTACTAAACAGATTTCAGCTGCCATCCCCTGCAAGGCATTTTGGAATCTGAGTTCCACCAGGTCAGAGATTAGTAAACACCTTGGGATTTCCACACACTCCAACAAAGTATAAAACCAAATCTCCACAATTTCAGGGTGATCAGTCAGTATTTTAATTGCCTGTTAGAACAAAAAGTAACACTCTTTAGATGAAGATAACTGATCCAGAGTGTCTATAATGTATCATCCACAATGTCCAATATACAGGTGACCCCTGAACAACACAGGTTTGAACTATGCAGATGCACGTATATGTGGATTTTTTTCACTAAATACATACTACAGTACTACACAATCCATGGTTGGTTGAACCCACAGATGCAGAACTGCAGATACGGAGGACCAATGTATAGTTAAACATGAATTTCTGACTGCACAGAAGGTCAGCACCCCTAACCCCTGTTTTGTTCGAGGGTCAACTGTATAGTTAAAAAAAAAAAATTACTTGACTTTTACAGAAGCAGAAAAAATGTGATTTATCTTCAAGGAGGAAAAAAAAGCAGTCAGTAGAAACAGACCCCCCCATAATTCAGATATTGAAAATTAGCAGACAATGACTTTAAAGCAGCCAGTATAAACACATCAAAGACAAAGGAACATGGTCAAAATAACTGAGTTAATGGAGAATCTCAGTAGAGAAACTTTAAAATGTAAATTTTATGACTGAAAATTATAATATTTGAAATTTAAAATTAACTAGATGGGCTCAGTAGGAGATCAGAGACAGTAGAAGAAAAGTACAGTAAGCTTGAAGAAAGATCAAAAGAAATTATCCTATCTAGAGAACAGGTTTTTTTTCTTTTTAATTAGGGGGAAAAAATGAATAAAGCTTCAGGAAACTTAGGAACACTAATAACTGGTCTAACATATGTTTAATTGGGTCCTAGAAAAATAAAAGAATCAGGAAGAAAAAATATTTAAAGAAATAATGGCTGATAATTTCCCAAATTTGGTGAAAAATAATAATTTGCAAATCCAGGAAGCTCAGCAAACTCCAAGGAGGACAAACACAAGGAAAACATCATAATAAAACTGCTGAAAACCAGAGATAAAAAGAAACAAAGCAACATTAGGGGGAAAAAATAATCAACACATTACATACAGGGGTAGTAGAACAATATGTATGATGGCTGACTTCTCATCAAAAACAATGGAGGCCAGAAGAAAATGGAAGGACATTTTTTGACGTGCTTTTAAGAAAAGCAATCATGAGAATTCCCTGGCGGTCCAGTGGTTAGGACTCCATGCTCTCACTGCCGAGGGCCCGGGTTCAATCCCTCGTCAAGGAACTAAACTCCCACAGGCCACTCAGCACGGCCCAAAATCAATCTCAAATGCTATATCCAGCAAAAGTATTCCTCAAAAGTGAGGGTGATGGAAGTTCTACCCCTATCTATCTACCCAAGAGAAATGAAAACATATGTCTACACAAAAACTTGTACGCAAATGTTCATAGCAGCATTACTCATAATAACTAAGCAGTGCAGCAACCCAACATATGTCAATTAATGAATGAATAAATAAAATGTGGGATACCATACAATGGAATACAAATTCATCAATAAAAAGGAAATACTGATACATGATACAACACAGATGAACCTCATAAACATTACGCTAAGTGAAAGACAACCACGTATGGTATATTCCATTTATATAAAATGTCCAGATGAGGCAAATCTATACACAGAAAGTAAATCAGCTGTTGCCTAGTGATGGGCAGGGGAGAGCGGAGTGTAATAGGGAGTGAGTACTCATAGGCATAAGGTTATAAAATTAGACTGTGGCGATTACTGCACATAAATATACTAAAAATCACTGAACTGTACACTTAAAACAGGTGACTGTTATCATATCTTTATTGTATCTCAAAAAAGCTTTTTTTAAATGAGGATAAAATAAAAATATTTTCAGGTAAACAAAAACTAAGATAATTCATCATCAAATCTGCACTAAACAATGCTAAAGGAAATTCTTCAGGTTAAAGGGAGATGACACCAGATTAATCTCAGATCTATAGGAAGGAATGAAGAATACCAGAAATAATCAATATGTGGGTAAATATAAAAGACTATTTTTTATTCCTTCTCTTTATTTAAGACAACTATTTAAAGGAAAAATTATAACATTGTAAAGGATATCCACAAAGATAAACTTTCTAAATAGCATGTCAGTTACATTTTCAAATAATATGCTTAAATATGGATTTAAGTGAAATACCTCTAAATTTAAAGTAATGGGTCTAATTGTTAATCTGAAAAGAAGTACTATAAATATACTACAGAAGGTCCAAACACTGGAAACACAGACTGGGAGACAATATTTTCAAAACAAGTATCTGACAAAGGATTTGTACCTACAATATAGAAAGAACTCTTAAAGATTAATAATAAAAAAAAACAAAATATAGGCAATAAAAAGTGTGCACGAGAGTTGAACAGACTTGAAATGGGCAAAGGACTTAAAAAGACAATGACCAAAAAGCATCTAAATAGGTATTCAACATCATTAGTCATCAGGGAAATGCAAAATTAAAGAAATATCATCACATCCACTAGAATGGCTAAGATTAAAAAGACTGACTGTTGGAAGCAGAACAACTGGAAATCTCATACATTTCTGGTTGCGGTTTCTTACAAAGTTAAAAATAATCCTCCCTATAACCCAGCAACTCCATCCCTAAGTATTTACCAAGGGAAGTAAAAACATATGTCCACACACAAAAAGACTTTTACAAGAAAGTTTATAGCAGGTTTATTCATATTAGTAGCAAACTGAAACAACCAAAATATTCATCAACAGAAGAATGGATAAACAAATTATGATGGATTCATACAATGGAATACTATTCAGCAACAAAAAATGATGAACGATATATATAACCACACAGAAAAAAATATCTCAAAAACCTGATTTATGTGAAAGAAGGCAAACACAAAGTAGTATATACTGTATGATGCCATTTAAAATGAAGCTTAGGAAGAGGCAAAACTAATCAATAGTCCCAGAGATCAGAACAGTGGTTGCCAATAGGGGCTGAGGACTGACTACAAGGTAACTTTTTTGGGGTGATAATAATGTTCTATATCTTGGATGGGATAGTGATTATGCAGGTACATTTATTTATCAAAAGTTACTGAAGTGTACACTTAAGATCTGTGTATTTTACAGTATGTAAATTTTACCCACAAAAAAGATTTAAAAATTTTATCATTTAGATATGCTTCAGCTGCACTAAAGCCTTACTATGTACGCATTATGGGCACATTTTATCAAGATAGCCTGCAGACACAGAGATGAACTGTTATCAAAGATCAAATATTAACCGGTTAAAAACAAGTTTAGGGAAGGTCACCATGAATTTAAGACAATGTCTGAAGGTTAAAACAAAAGTCATGGGACTTCCCTGGTGGCACAGTGCTTAAGAATCCACCTGCCAATGCAGGGGACACGGGTTTGAGCCCTGGTCTGCAAAGATCCCACATGCCGCGGAACAACTAAGCCCGCACACTACAACCACTAAGCCTACGTTCTAGAGCCCACGAGCCACAACTACTGAAGCTTGCGCACCTAGAGCTTGTGCACTGAAACAAAGAGAAGCCACCGCAGTGAGAAGCCCACGTACTGCAACGAAGAGTAGCCCCCGGCTTGCCACAACTAGAGAAAGCCCGTGAACAGCAACAAAGACCCAACGCAGCCAAAGATAAATAAATAAATTTTTTTTAAAGTGACATTATAAAAACAAAAGTCATGTTTCCTATTATAAAAGTCATTTTGCATATATTAACCTATTTATAAATAGTTCTATAAGCAGAAAACATACAGTTGTCCCTCAGTATGTACAGGGGATTGGTTCCAGGACCCCCCTCGGATACCAAAATCTGTGGATGCTTAAGTCCCTTATATGAAATAGCATACTATTTGCATATAACCTCCTTTATATACTTTAATATCATCTCCAGATTACTTATAATACTTAATACAATGTAAATACTATGTAAATAGTTATAAATACAATGTAAATGCCCTGCAAATAGCTGCCAGCACTCAGCAAACTCAAGTTTTGCTTTTTGGAACATTCTGGAATTTTTTTTTCCTGAGTATTTTTGATCCCTGGTCGGTTGAATCCGTGGATGTGTAACCCAAGGATACAGAGGGCTATTTCCACACACTAATTTCTGAAATGTCATGGTCTTCTCCCTCCTGGAGCTTAAATTGGAGGGTCAGGGGTTTGGGTGGGGCAGAGAAACATCAAAATAATACAAACAGTTACTATGAAGTTACTATCATGTACTATGCACATGAAGTTACTATCATGTACTATGCACATGATCCTGATACAAAATAAGGGAGACCTATTTGAGAATGGTCAGGGAATGCCTCTCTAAAGAGGCAACACGTGCTAAAATTTTAAAACACCCTGAAATTTAAAAGCTGAGTAAAGTTAATTAGATTAAGGAAAAGCAAAAGAGGCAGAGCAGAGAGAGGGAAGATTACATACAAAAGCCACTAAGTCCCTTTGATACTAGCAAGGAAGAATTAGCTGGTACCAAAGAGAATAAGACTATAGTAAGTTAGGGGAGGAAGTGGCTTGGAATAAATATGGAGAGAGACAGGTAAGTACCAGATCACCTTGCAGATTAACGTGGACTTCATGATGGATTTGGGGTTTCACCAAGTGCAACGGGAAACCAAGTGAAGAACGTTAGGATAAAAGGAGCAAAGGCACCAAGATGGTCACTATGGTAAACATTTAGGAGAGGGCTAGTATATTAAGAACTAACACTCTGAACTGAGAAGACTGACTTTCATATGGGTTTTCTTATTGATATTTACCAAAAAATAAGCACATTTTATCATGACAGTCTTGATTTAATAACAGCAATCGACAATACTAACACTGATCCCCTGGCTTAAAGTGGAGATAAGTATACAATATTTAACTTAAGATAATAGGCCTTTGGAGGCTTAATGAAGGCAAAGACTACTTAGAGGAAATCTAAATGTTCAATAATAGAATAAATGTTTAAGTAAAATAGTTTACTTAATGCAGACATTTAAAAATCTATTTTTGAGGGACTTTCCTGGTGATCCAGTGGTTAAGACTCCATGCTTCCAATGCAGGGGGTGCAGGTTCAATCCCTGGTCGAGGAACTAAGATCCCACATGCCACGGGCCGTGGCCACAAAAAAAATTTTTTTTTAATCTTTTTGAAAAACATTTAATGGCATGAGTAAATGGTAATGACTAATACCAAGTGAAAAAAACAGGTTATTAAAACTGTATCTAGGGCTTCCCTGGTGGCGTAGTAGTTAAGAATCTGCTTGCCAATGCAGGGGACACAGGTTCGAGCCCTGGTCCAGGAAGATCCCACATGCTGCAGAACAACTAAGCCCATGCACCACAACTACTGAGCCTGTGCTCTAGAGCCCACAAGCCCCAACTGCTGAGCCTGTGTGCCACAACTACTGAAGCCCGCGCGCCTAGAGCCCGTGCTCTGCAACAAGAGGAGCCACTGCGATAAGAAGCCTGTGCACCACAACAAAGAGTAGCCCCTGATCTCCACAACCAGAAAAAGCCCGCACGCAGCAACGAAGACCCAACACAGACAAAAATAAATAAATAAATAAAATAAAATAAATTTTTAAATGTATCTATAGCATTATTTCCTTTTTAGAAAAAAGAATTAATTATATATATCTATATCTATATATATATAAAAACACATACATGCATAAAAACACTGGAAGGACGAACACCAGTACTTTCATAATATTATTTTATATATGGGTCACAGGATGGTGTGTTTGTTTTGCTTTCTATTTTCAAAGTTTGCTGCACTGAGCATGAATTACATTTTTTTTAAATGCAAAGTGATTTTAAAAGTTATTGTAATTAACACAATGAATTGTTGATTCGTGCCTGTTGAGAAACCTCTTATATAATGTACTATGTCTGTAACTATTTTAAACTTAAACTTTTTTGAGATCAAGGAAATTACTGGTATGTTCTCCCGCAAAACTGACCCAGGTACCAATTTTTAAAAAAACAAGATTATTGAACTGAAATAATGGATCCACAAGTCTTATAATACATTAGATAGCAATTATTCCTATTACTAGAGAGGCAACTCTTTATAAAAGGAAATGAGTCCTTTTTAGAGAGCATTTTAAGTGATTCAACTGTGAAAATTTCAAACACTCAGTTTAGGAAACCAAAGGATAGCTGCAAAAAGCAAGAGGAGAAAACAACTACACACTTTAACATATAAACATGGTCTGAGTGATTTCCATATGCATCAAAGTCCAAATAACATACCTAATTCAAAATTTTTTCTTTTGACCAAACTTTCATGTTACCATCTGTTTGTTCATCCAGCTCTTCACTAGTTGTTAAATGCTACAAATGTTAGGCGCTGTGTATACAAAAATGATTAAGACAATCAATGTAGAAAACAGTCTAGTTAGGGACATTGTCAGAAGAATAAATAACTGCATTATAAAATGTGCTATACTATACATACACAAAAGGGCTATAATAGAAATATGAAAAGAGTGTTATAGGACACTACTTCCTGGGAAGAGTTGAGGAAAGTTTGATAAAGGAAGAATAAACTTGGCTGGGTTTTAAAGCAAGAAGAGGAGTTTGACAGATGAAAAAGAAGGAATAAAATATGCGAAATTATGTAGGGCCACAAGAGAACAGGGTAGAGTTTAAGGTATTTCAAAGAGTGATGTGATTAACATGTTTGGGACAAGATCATCAAGGATTTTTCAGCCTACACAAATTTGACCTCTAATCTCTAAGCCAAGGGATTAGCAAACTTCTGGAAAGAACCAGATAGTGTACATCTTTAGTTTTGCAGGCCAAACAATCTCTGTCACGACTACTTAACTCTGCTGTTATAGCATAAAAGCAGCCATAAACAATATGTGACCAAATGAGCATGGCTGTATTCCAATAAAACTTAAATTTACAAAACAGGCAGCAGACCACCAGACTTGGCCCACAGCTCATAGTCTGCAGGCCCCTGCTCTAAGCACTAGGAAACTACCAGAGGCTTGTAAGCAGGGAAGTGACAAAATCAGCTCTGCGATTTAGAAAGACAATTCTGGTGGCAGCAGTATGGAGGAGGACTGAAGGAAAATGTTAAAGACACCCTCTAGAAAGGAAGAGAATAAGGATGTAAACTGAGGCCATACTCATACAGGGTAAAGAAAAGGTTTTTATTTGAGAAATATTGATGTGGTATTATCAACAAGCAAGGAAGAGCTAAGAATGACTGTTTGGGTACCCAACGGCTGGAAAGACACCATTAACCAAAATAGGGAGGGGAGCAAGGGAGAGTTTGAGCATAACGTGTTTGATATGACTGAAGGACATCCAGGTGGAAATGTATGTAAGACAGATGTACAGAAACCACTGAAAGAGTGGTTTAAAGCAGAAATACAGATTACAGGCTGATAGTAATTAAGTGGTAACTGAAGTCACAGGGGCAGCTAGGGTATCTCAAGGAGAAAATATGGAAGAGGGCTGAGGACTGATTCAGTGTTCATCTCTGACTCACTGTCTTCCTTCCTTGCATTACTGTCTGCCAGGCATTACAGCAGACTTACATATACAATGGTATTTAATCAGCACAAAACTCTTCTAGATCATGAATGAAATATTTACAGAACATGTCCTACAAGCAAGGCACTGTGGGGAAAATAAAGATGAATAAAACTTGGCCCTCATCATCAGGAGATTTACAAACTGGCAGAGAAATCAATTAACACTTTTAAAATTAAATTACAATTTGTATCATTAAAAAATCTGGGGGAATTCCCTGACGGGTCAGTGGTTAGGACTCCCAAGCTTCCACTGCAGGGGGCACGGGTTTGATCCCTGATCGGGGAACTAAGATCCTGCATGCCACATGCTGCAGCCAATAAATAAATAAATAAGTTAGCAAAAAAATCCAGAAATTAAATTTAAATATCGTGCAAGGTATTAGGTCTACATAGCCAGAGCAAAACAGCTGCCTCAAATTAAACAAAAATAAAATCTACATCTTCCCTACTACTACTACTACTATTACTATTACTAGTGGCTCTTAGTTATAGGGTGCTTACAGGTTACAGGCAACTCTACTCCATCCTCAGAAAAACTCTTTTCATAGAGGATTCCCTTGAATCCTCACAAATACTCTAAGGCAGTTACTATTATTATCTCGTATTACTAAAAAGGTTTACAGAGTAACTAGCCCAAGGTCACACAGTTAGCAAGAAGGAAAGCCAGGATTCCACTGAAGTTCACATCTGATTCCAAACCTGTGCTCATGACCAATACACTGTACTGCTGCCAGACAGTTTCACAGCATTTCTCTCATTTCCATTTCGTGAGGAGAAAGTTACTATTCTACTGCCTGTGGTGAAGAAAGCAAGAAGAACGAGATGGAAGAGAAAGAGCCCCAATTTAGATGAATACTGCGATCACCTGGAAACAGAAGAAAGCAGTCCAGTGAGGTCTACAATGACAGTGGTGATTACTGTTGATTCACAACTTGACAAAGCAGTCTGGAGAATACAGTTTTTCTTCTTAGGTTGCTATAAGCCTGGTGTCTAGGTAGTCACAGTGTGAATATTTTATAGGCCTTAAAATCCAACAGTATGATTATTCAGAGAGCTAAGCATTTTTGGAAAGACATTTTACATAATCTCAGGATGCTTATTTGCCTTCTGACTTGTAAATCATCTATAACAAGAATAAAATTTAGTAGGTACCACCAATTTTCATAAAAGATTTAAATCTAAAAACCAAAGTAAAAGACAGGGAGCACAGGGGGTTTCTTTTCTTTAATATTTATTTATTTATTTTGGCTGCATTGGGTCTTCGTTGCTGCGCACGGGCTTTCTCTAGTTATGGCGAGCGGGGGCTACTCTTCCTTGCGGTGCGCGGGTTTCTCATTGCGGTGGCTTCTCTTGTTGCGAGCGTGGGCTCTAGGCGTGTGGGCTTCAGTAGTTGTGGCACAAGGGCTCAGTAGTTGCGGCTCACGGGCTCTAGAGCGCAGGCTCACCTGCAACCTGGTGCAGGTTGTTGAAAGGATGATATTGTTGAAAGTGAAGGATGATATGGGGACCTCCCTGGCTGTCTAGTGGCTAACACTCCGCACTTCCACTTCAGGGGGCACAGGTTCGACCCCTGGAAGGGGAACTAAGATCCCACATCCCTCATGCCTCATGGCACGGCCACCAAAAATATAAATAAATAAAATAAAATTTAAAAAGATACGACTTGGGCTTCCCTGGTGGCGCAGTGGTTGAGGGTCCACCTGCCGATGCAGGGGACGCGGGTTCGTGCCCCGGTGCGGGAGGATCCCACATGCCACGGAGCGGCTGGGTCCGTGAGCCATGGCCGCTGAGCCTGCACGTCCGGAGCCTGTGCTCCGCAACGGGAGAGGCCACAACAGTGAGAGGCCCGCGTACCGCAAAAAATAATAATAATAATAAAAAGATATGACTTCCATGACCTCCTGACTCCACGGCCAGATCTAATCCCCTTAGTACTTCATTATTAATCTTCTTATTTGATTAATACATACCTTCCCCTGAAGAGAGTAAAATCCACAAAGGACATTCCCTGCCCATTTTTGCTCAATGTAGTTCTCCCAGAGCCTAGCACAGTGGCCTGGCATATAATAGGCACTCAAATACTTGTTGAATGACTGACTCTAACTATTTTGTCTTTCAAATTTTGAAATGCAATACCTGTCTCATTATCCTGTCACACACACAAAAAAAAGTCTACTTCTTTACACCTAGGTTTATTTAAACTGATAATCTGTAGACGCTGGTAAAAAGAAGCATCATTTCAATAAGGGAAATAAATCTTGCCAGGACAATATATTAAAACATATTATTTCTTTTTTTTGGCCGCACCGCATGGCATGCAGAACTTCCCCGACCAGGGATCGAACCCATGCCCCCTGCAGTGGAAGCACAGAGTCTTAACCACTGGACTATCAGAGAAGTCCCTAAAACATATTATTTCTTAAAACCATTCTCCCTGCTTCCTCAAGTTCAGATCCTGCCAGAATTTTCTAAAACTCAGACCGGATCGTGCCTTTCATCAAAAACTTCCAACAGCCTGAGATAAAGTCCAAAAGATACAGGGTACTTACAGTCTCCCCTATTATAGCTTTCTTATCTTCTACTATCTTGATGTACTCTTTACTCCAGCCACAAAGAAATAAAAGGGAGAAGGAAGCCAGTACTTACTGAATACCTACTGTTAGGAAAACTGCTAAATAATTTTAATATATTTATTTACATATTTCTATATCTATATATCTATCTATGTCCTTGGAATGCCCCTTTCATCTCTTTGTCTACAAACTCCCAATTCAACCTTCAGGACACACATCAGCCAAGTTTGGAAATAACTGAACCAGATTACATCAAGGATACCTTCCCTGGCTAAGATTCTGAGAAACATGACCCTTCTAGTAATGAAGCAGTCTCCAAGAGCGATATGAACTAGAAAGTTCAAAAGATTTCATCATTAATTTCACCTACGTCAAAACATACAATTAACAAACCAAGTGAAATGTGTAAACCTTTATTGATCCTGGTTTCCAAAAAAAAAAATTTTTTAAGGCAGTCTGGGCCAAATGGGTAAATCTGAATACAGGTCAGACAGAGAATATTACAGAATTATTTTCCCAGATGTGATAATGATAGTATTGTGGTTACATAAAGAGAATGACCTTGTTAGGAGATGCATTCTTACATATTTAGGGGTGAGGTGTCGATGTCAGCAACATATGATCAAATGGTTAAGGAAAAAAAAAGTAAAGCAAATATGGCAAAATGTTAAAATGTTGAATGTACTGTTCAATTTTTCTGTATGTTTAAAATTTTTTTATAATAAAAAGTTGAAAAAATAGAAAGCCATACTATCATGAATTGCCACCTAAAAAAGATGACTGCTACACAATCCCAGAGCTGATCCAGCCATGGCAAAACTTCACTCACTCTCTGAGGCCATCTTTACCTAGGTTTCCCAGAAGAAGACATGCTTAGGCACCTTTGCATCCTCTGGGATTGCTCAGAAAATGCCCTACTCCCCAGTTCAGAGACACTGGCTCCAGGGTCACAGCTTTGAACCACACAGGTGAAAGGGAACCCACCTGGCAAGCAGTACTGCGATGCCAAAGGCCTAGAGTAAGAACATTTCTAAGGGGCTCAAAGGAAGTGGATGCCTTGAAGTACCAATTATCCTCCTCCAGCATTAGCCACCATGCAGGCAGCTAACAGTACAGGCTTTGGAGTTAGCACTGGCCTGGGCCCTCTCCTACCTTCAGCCTCTTCCCAGCTGTGCCTACTTGGCCATGTTCATTTATCCATTCCACTTTTAATGGAAGAGTCGCTGTGTGACAGGCACTGTTCAAGCTTTAAATGTCCTTGGGCTATGGTCCTCTGAGGTGTAAACTGGGGATATGACAGCACATCCCTCAGTAAGTGAGAATTAATAAGAAAAGCAGTGTCCAGCACATGTGATCACTCAATGCCATCAACCACTACCTACCAAGAAGATGGTTCACATACATACAACTGCTTTTGTAGAGGGCACTCTGCTCCTGGCAGTACTGCCATTATTATTTGGAAGAGAAAAACGATTACTATCTCTGGGTGATGATGGCAGATGTACATAGCACCTCATTCTGCTCCCTCTTGAAACTTCACGAAAACTGCAATCAATAAAAGGAGTTTTTAAAAAGTCATAAACTCCTAACGATAGGGAGAACAGAAGATGAAACAATAGCAATAAAATTTTGAAAGCTGGAAAGCAGATGGACATGGTAACTGACTTAGCACACCCAAGAAAGCCGAATTCCCAAGCCAGTGGTGGGGAAAGCTGAGAACCAACACAGTGACAACTTGGGAGGAAGCAGGAAGAAAAGTCAGATCCCAGAACCTGTCCCTTTTCTCGTCATGGTACTGGCAACTGCTTCTTCCATATCCTGGCAGAAATCTGAGGCTTTTTCCCCCCTATGTCTTGTGTTCTGGACTGGGTGATACCAGGCACAACAGAAGATGCAGGTATCATACTGAAAACTGGACAGAAGGGACCTCTGTTCCTCTGTTCTGGTGCAGAAGACTAGCAGCCAGATCCTTTCCTTCCAGATAAGAATCTGGAAAGCTATGCAGAGAAAGAAAACAAAATCACTATAACCTCAGAGATAAGAGAACATATTGCATTTTAAAGCAAGAATAGGATCCTATCATAAGAAACATTCAGAGACTAAAAGATAGCTTTGAAAAATAAAAACATAACTGTGTAATTTTTTTTAATCCAAATACAAAGGTTGAGAAATAAAAGTTAAGAAAACCTAGCAGTGCGAATTCCCCGGTGGTCCAGTGGTTAAGACTCTGCTCCTTTATTGCCGAGGGCGTGGGTTTGATCCCTGGTCGGGGAACTAAGATCTCACAAGCCACGTGGTGCCCCCAACCCCCAGCCCCCCAAAATCTAGCAGTAAGTAGGTGGAAAACAGAAGAAAAAAGGTAAGAAAATTAGAAGATCTTTAAAAGGCTCACATCTAAATAACAGGTGTTTCAGGAGACACTATAGAGAATACAAGGGAGAAAAATAACAAAATATTCAGGAAAATCTCTCCAGAATAGAAAGTACTGTATTTCCAGATTTAAAGGGCTCATCAGATACTCAACCTAATGGATGAAAATAGACCCACGCTAAGACAGGCCATTTTAAATTTCAAACCACTGGAGTCAAAGCAGAAATTAGTCTGCAGAAATTAAAAACAAAACAAAACAAAAACAAATAGCAGAAACTAACACAACATTGTAAAGCAATTATACGCCAATAAAAATTAATTTAAAAAAAACAGGTCAAATACAAAGGATCAGGAATCATAATACTTTGGAATTCTCAGCAACACGAGAAGCAAGATGACAATGGACCAATTACTTCAAAATTCTGAAAGAAAATTACTTCCAACTAAAATTCTATTACCAGCCAAAATATCAGTCAAGTATGAGGATAGAATCAAAACATATTCAGACAGGCAACGTCTCCAAGAAAACGTAACTCTTCTTGTCAAGAAGCTACTGGAGTTTGAGTGCCACTGGAGAGAGTAAATCAACGAAAGAGAATACAGGAAAGATCCCCACACAGGAGAGGTAAAGAGGATCCAGCTATGCCCCAGACGAGGACAACCGGGCCAGACTGAAGCAGTGCAACCAGGTACTATGCCAGCTTTTTTTTTTTTTTTTAAGTTTTTATTTATATATGGCATGCAGGATCTTAGTTCCCCAACCAGGGATCAAACCCGTGGCCCCTGCAGTGGAAGTGCAGTCTTTTTTTTTTTTTTAATACATCTTTATTGGAGTATAATTGCTTCACAATACCGTGTTAGTTTCTGTTGTACAGCAAAGTGAATCTGCCATATGCATACATATATCCCCATATACCCTCCCTCTTGAGCCTCCCTCCCACCCTCCCATCTCACCCCTCTAGGTTGTCGCAAAGCACTGAGCTGATCTCCCTGTGCTATGCGGCTGCTTCCCACTAGCTATTTTACATTTGGTAGTGTCCAAATATATGTCCATGCTACTCTCCCGCCACCCCACCTCCGTGTCCTCAAGTCCATTCTAGATGTCTAAGTCTTCATTCCTGCCCTGCCACTAGGTTCATCAGTACCGTTTTTTTTTTTTAGATTCCATATATATGTGTTAGCATATGGTATTTGTTTTTCTCTTTCTGACTTACTTCGCTCTGTATGACAGACTCTAGGTCCATCCACCTCACTACAAATAACTCAATTTCATTTCTTTTTATGGTTGAATAGTATTCCATTGTATATATGTGCCACATCTTCTTTATCTATTCATCTGTCAATGGACATTTAGTCTGGGAAGTGCAGAGTCTTAACCACTGGACCACCAGGGAAGTCCCTATCCAGCTTTTTAACCTGAGGACTGAATGCCCCATGAACCTGACCCAGATTCCTATCTGTACTCAGCTGTGCTTGGCTTGATCTTGATCATATGCTGGTGCAGTTCCTGCTTTCCTTCTGAACCCTGCAGCCTGCATCAGCAAAGGACATTCACTTCCCTCACAGAAGGTTCTACTTTGACCAACACTGATCACTGCATGCAGGCCACGGTGAGCAGCCCACTCCCTCAGTCTGTATTTCTGCCATCTTTCCAGTATTTGGTGCACACTAGAGCCCTCTGATGCCCTGACTGGAGTGAACACCGTAGCCAAGACTCCCTCGTAACACTGCCCACTGACCTCCTGAGAAAGGGGCCCTGTCAGGGAAACAGGAAAGCTGAAGCCATTCCGTCCTGCTCATCTTTCCTGGAAGCTTTCATCTAAAAGTGACAATATTGTCCTTTCCTTACACAGTCAGGTTTGTGCTTACAATTATGGAACAAATTTTTAATCTCAAATTGAGAAAGTGCTAGCATTTTCTAATAAGCATGTTTGGTCCTCATCTGTGCTCTGAGGAAAATAACTTTGTTATCACAGTTTATTTAATGAACAACCCACTGTTAATAAAGACACAGTTTATAGTCCTGTAAGGTTTCAGTTTAACTGCAGAAATTAATAAGGTGTTATGATTTTATAGTCTGGTAGAAATGATTAATCACAAGGTATTATGATTTTGTTGCCCTCTGGAACATTAACCAATTATATCTAACTCAGCAATTTTATTGAGACATTCCTTTCCCTATGGACTACACAGATATCTATTTCTTAAATCCTCTTAAAACCAGTTCTTTGTGGGACTTCCCTGGTGGTCTAGTGGTTAAGAACCCACCTTCCAATGCAGGGAACTCGGGTTCGATCCTGACTGGGGAACTAAGATCCCACATGCCGCAGGGCAACTAAGCCTGCATGGCAACTAGTGAGAAACTCTAAACAAAGAGCCCTGTGCACTGCAATGAAGATCCAGTGCAGCCAAAAAAAACAGTTCTTTGTGGCACTCTCAATAACTATAAAATAAAACTTTGAAACATGCTATGTGTATGAGAATTTTGTTTTGTTTTTAACACCTCACTCAAAACTAAATATACTGTTTATGTGTAAATATTTATATACGTGTGCATATATGTACATGTGTATATTTATGCATTTATGTGTAAAGCTTATTTAAAATTTATTTATTTTCTTTTTCGCCGCGTTGGGTCTTTATTGTTGCTCTCGGGCTTTCTCTAGTTGCAGCGAGCGGGGGCTACTCTTCGTTGTGGTGCGTGGGCTTCTCACTGCGGTGGCTTCTCTTGTTGCGGAGCACAGGCTTTAGGCGCACGGGCTTCAGTAGTTGTGGCACGTGGGCTCAGTAGTCGTGGCTCGCAGGCTCTAGAGTACAGGCTCAGTAGTTGTGGCTCGCGGGCTCTAGAGAGCAGGCTCAGTAATTGTGGTGCACAGGTTTAGCTGCTCCGCGACGTACGGGATCTTCCTGGACCAGGGCTCGAACCTGTGTCCCCTGCACTGGCAGGCAGATTCTTAACCACTGTGCCAGCATGCAGGCCCTGTAAAGCTTATTTTAAAAAGCAAGGGAAAGACTGGAATTCCCTGGCGGTCCAGTGGTTGGGACTCGGTGCTTTCAGTACCAAGGGCCCGGGTTCGATCCCTGATCGGGGAGCTAAAGTCCCACAAGCTGCGCGGCATGGTCAAAAAACAAAACAAAATGAAAGCAAGAAAAAGATTAATTTAAAAAATCAGGGTAGAGGCCACCTCTGGAAGAAAGATGTAAATGTTTCATTTCTTAATTTGGTTGTAGATACAATGTTGATCATTGCAATAGTATTATTTAAATTATATATTTATATATATTCTGTACACGTTTTTTGGTACCTGAGATACATTTTGCAACAAAAGAACATCTGTTACTGTTGGATATTCAAGGGGATTACCACAGGAGGGTATTACACAGCCTCTGTTCAAATTTTCTCTTCCTTAAGGCCTTCTCTATTCATTCCTGCCAAGCTAATCAAATGAATCAATATAACCTTAAAGTCAACACCATTAAGTGGTAACAAGGTTAATAAATTAACCATTATTTAACCTGGTCCTCAAAATTTTTTTGATCCAGTCTCTAAATATAAAAAGACACACAGATTCTAAGAAATGCATTTAAATCAAGCAAATTAACTACTGCTTTTAAATTATAAAATCCTTCAAGTTACAAAAAAAGATTCCTGGTAAAAAGAGCACTACCTGAAACTTATCCAACAATGCCCAAAAGATTTTCTTGCAGTAAGTCTTTTAATGGCTAAAACCCAGAAACAACCAAACGTCCATCATTAAGGGACCAATAAAATATATTAGAGTATATCTAAACAGCTGCGTACTGTACAGCACTTTAAAAATGAGGTAGGTGCACGCTGATATGGAGACGTGTCCTTATACTAAGTCAGTTGCCCAATAGTATCATGGTACTAACCCCTCCTAGGGACTGGAATTCAGGATGCAAAGTAAAGAAACAAGGAATTCTAACTTTTCACTTGATATACTTCTGTGCTGTTTCAATTTTTACTTGATATTATTCTGTAACATTACAAAAAGAGTTTACAACCTGGATATATTACCGTAATCATTTAAAAAGGGCAGATAAGGATAAACTAATAAGATAAATTCTTTACCTCGGACTCCAGAAGTGAATTCAGAAATGACCAGCCAGTAATGGGCCAAGGAGGATGGGGGAGGGGAAGGCGTGTCTCCGGAAGAGGAACACTGCATCCTCTCCGTGCTCTCATTAACCCAGCTTTTCCTGTCGGGTCGATATTCAAGATAACTTTTGATGTTCATTTTAAGGACGAAGAGGCTTGCAACACTATTATCGGCAAAAAAATGTCTAACGTTTGTTCTACGTCTGAAAACTACGTTTGTCTGAAGATGATGGAAAAGAAGTGTAACAATCCTGGGAGTAAGAGGCTTGGTAATTGTTAAGGAAAGGGATTTATAGCGCAGGTAGGTGAACAGTTTGAGAGAAGAGGTGGGACACTCCGAAGAGAAATCCCAACACACACAAACACACACACGCGCGCGCGCGGCGCCAGCAGCGGGGAGGGAGCGAGCACAGTCGATCTCAGCACTGCTTGGGCTTCAAAAGGTCATATATTTACCTTTCAAACTAAGCACCTTCCATTGATTAACTCGGAAGCCAATTTATTGGTTAGAAACCAAAATGGTCTTCCCCAGCACAACTACCTTTGCTACATGGGCAACTCTCTGCTGCTCTTTATCTAAAAGGGCACGAACACTTTATGATTAATACGCGAAAGAAGGTTGACCCTCTTCCATTTCCATTTCACACCTCTGTACCTGACTCTCCTACGGAGAGACTCGGAAAAGAGCGCCGAACACTGAAAACATTCCCAGCCATGGTTCAGAGCAAACGGGAGGGGCGACGAAGCACCTGAGTGGCCCCCTGACCCCCGTGCGGGCCGCACATCGTCTCCCCACCGCCCGTCGCCCCGGGAAGCTGACAGGCTCAAGACGGAAACCTTTCCAGACCTTCCAGGGAAGCAATTCGATGGTGAGACAACGTGGCGGTGCGGCCCGCTCCGGCCGAGCGCCAGCCACGCTCGCCCGAGGGGACGCGGGCTAGTGCGGAGGGGGCGGCAGCGGCCCCCGCCCCGCGGACCCGCTCCTCCCGGCGGCGCCTCTCACCGGAGAGGCCGGGCCGGGCATCGCCGCACCTCGCAGGCCGGGCCGGACGAACCGGGGGTGCCTTCCTACGCGCGGGCGGCAAGCGCCAGCCCCTCGCACGCCCCAAACCGGCCTCCCGCACTCACCCGGCTTACCCGACGTCCAAGCCGACACCAGGCGCGAGCGCAGAGGAGGAGGCGGCTCAGCCGCAGCAGAGCCGGGGTCCTCGGCTCCACCTCAGCCCTCGGGAGCCGGTAGCAGTCCGCGGGCGAAAGGCGAGGGCGCCGGCGGGGCGGGGCGCGGCGCCGTGCGCACCGCAGCAGCCAATCCGCGCGCAGCAAGTGGCCGGCCGGGGCGGGGCGGGGCTCTAGGGGCGGGGCGAGGACGCCACGGGGCGGAGCGAGGGCTCCCGGGTTTCACCGGGTCTCCGGGAGCTGCCGGCCAGGTTTGGCGTCTGTAAATTAGCGGACGCGTATACCTGGCCACTCATGTTGTCTTCTGGATGGCAGCACAGCTGCGTTCCTGCTCAGGGACTTCAAGTGCAGCATCCGTGAGATCACGTGCAGGGGGAGCCCAAGACCCAGGGGCAGGGGCTCTCTTTGCCTATAGGCCCAGCGGCGTTGACCACCAGCTGCCCAGTGTAGGGCACGTGCTCCAAGAGGGTTCTCAGGAACTGAAGGTCTGTAAAGATGTCCTTTTCTAATCCCCGCCACTCAGAAATGGAGGCCTAGAAAGGTGAAGTTACTTGTCCAAGGCTACCAACTAGTACTGTAACCCGAGGTTACCAACACAACTAACTAGTCTTCTGATTCTGTCCTGAAGCTTTTCCCGGCCATCCACCAGATTTTTGTTTTTCTTATTGTCAGGTCTCTTCCTACTGTATCCTTTAAAGACACTACATCTTGAATTTTCAATGTAACTTCAACAGCCTTTGCAAGCCCCCTCTGTCTAAATTTCCTATGGAATATAAAATGTCATTTAATTGCTTGGGGGAAAGGCATTGTGTAAGTCCAGTTATTATCAATAGAAATCTAAAAAAGCTTTTACCTGAAGTATAATAAAATAAAAGGTTTTGTGTCCCAAGTTATCACAAAAGGCCATCCTCTTCTACTCCTGTTACTCCTATAACTCTTATACGTGTAAGAGGAACAATCCCTAGTTTTTGATATTTTTTCCACTATCTCTCAGTTCTCATTTTCATGGATACTATTTTTCTATCTTTTATATTTTACATACACTTTCAGTTACATTACCCATCATCCTGATAACATGTGCTAGGATCTAGGTGCCCAATAAATATTTGTTGAATAAATTACTTTTAAAATATGTGCAACCTTAAAATTAGTTAAATTGCTGACCTATGAAAGTTGACTTTTTAAAGTAAGTTTTTAGGGACTTCCCTGGCTGTCCAGAGGTTGGGACTCTGTGCTTCCACTGCGGGGGATGCAGATTCGATCCCTGGTCGGGGAACTAGGGTCCCGCAGGCCACAGTGTGGCCAAAAAGTAAGTAAATAAATAAAAGATTTCAAAATCTATCTTCTTGTGGAGCATAGGCTCCAGACGCGCAGGCTCAGTGGCCATGGGTCACGGCCTAGGCACTCCGCGGCATGTGGGATCTTCCCGGACCGGGGCACAAACGTGCAGGGGAAGACAACCAGAAAATAAGAGTGGCTTAAACAAAAATTGGTATTTCCCTCTCAAGTTTTAGAAGTCCACAGTTAGCCTAGAGCTGGCCTGGCACTTCATGGAGACAGATGCAGCATCCTTGTTGCAGCCAAGAAAGTCACACATGTATTTATTTATGCTTTCAAATATACTTGTATTTGGAAGATATCAGCCTCCATTCCCAATGTCACTTCATGGTCTAAGAGAGCTGCTGGAGCTCTAGCCATTATACTTGCATTCCAACCAGAAGGTGAGAGGACAAAGGGAACATGCCCTCTCTTTAAGAACCTTTCCCTGGACTTCCCTGGTGGTCCAGTGGTTAAGAATCCACCTGCCAATGCAGGGGACGAAGGTTTGATACCTGGTCAGGAAACTAAGATCCCACATGCCACAGCTACAGAGCCCTCACGCCTCAAGGAAAGGTCCCGCATGCTACAACTAAGACCCGACGCAGCCATAAATAAATAAATAAAGTGGTTGTACTATTTTAAAAAAAAGAACCTTTCCCAAAGTTCGCATATACCATTTCTGCTTTCATTCTGCTGGCAAAAACTTAGTCACTTGGCTACACTAAACTGGAAGGGAGGCTAGAAAATGCAGTTTCAGTACTGAGGAAGAAAGGAAGAATAGATACTGGGGGACAAGTAGAAGTTTCTACCATAGTCTCAAATCTCATCACTGTTTAAAACATTAAGTATTTTAAGATTCTACTAGATGTTTTACCTTTATTACAGAAGAGTATCTGAGAACAAATGCTTACCCCCATTTATGAAGAAGGATGTTACTGTTGACCTGCCATTAGGATGCACGTGCTTTGAGTTGCCTTCCCAGACGTGAGGGGGGACTTGCACTAATGCAGCTTGTTTCTCTATCATTCTGTAAGCCTCTCCTTCACAGAGAGTCAAACATGTATGTAGCTATGCTTTCAAAAATATGGGCATTTGAAAGATATTGGGATTAAGTTGCTGATGTCAACATTTCAGTGTCAGCATTTCAAATGTACTGATTTGAGTCTTTAGTAAACTTGCCGATCAGCTTTAAAAAAACTCCACATATGCCCTCATTCAGTTGGTATTCGATTATCTCTCTACCTAAGCATGTTTTCTTAAATTCCTATTACCTCCTAGATTCTGGAGTCTTTGTGACTTCAGGTTTGGGCCAGGACAGGTTCTAAAAGACCTACTTCACCTAAAACTGGACAGGTAGAATCCAGTCCAGTTGGTTCAAACCTACTAAGAGAAAGGAACAATCCAGGCTGTCCTTCACACCAGGTCCCACAGGTTCTGGTTTGTTCTTACTTTCTTGAGGCTGCTTCATGAACTTACTCTAATGGATGGCATTCATGTCCCATCTTTTAAGTACACCAAAGTATACTGCAGGAGCTATGTTATGTAAAGCATATTGTGTAACCATGTACTTCCCAAAATACTGTCTTTCTCTGTAAGCTTATTGGGTTGTGAAACAAAAAGACTTCCTGTTAGTAAGTCAGTTAGAACTGTTGTATTTGGATGAAGTTGACTTAAGACTAAGATTACATTCCTTTGGATCTTAAATGACCCTCTCCTAAAAGGATGGATAGTCAGTATCAGTCATCTAGGTAAAAGATGGTCTTTTAGAGGGAAAACAGGATACCAAAGCTTGGAAGATCATTTGATTTAGGCAGAAGAGGAAACACTTCTTTCTGGAGTCTAGACTCTGATGACAGTGGATACATTTATCATTTGGTTTCTTTCAGTTACAAATAACATAAAAAAACAGTCTCAAACTGGCTTTTTAGAATAGTAAAAACAAACAAAAAAACTAGTTTGAGAACAGAAAAAGGGGGACATAATCTCAGTTTAAATAGAGATACATACAGAGAAAATGAGAAGTATGATACTCTCACAAATGAGTCAGGATTTTTTATGTGTCATGTTAAAATAACCATCTATGTTGTGACACAGGAAGAGGTGGTGATGAAATATTACAAGTACTGTATGTCAAGGATATATTCAGACACCAGTGTTTAAAAGACTGATACAGAGACAAATTCTTCAGTGGGTAACAGGGAACAGAGGATGGGTCAGAAAAATATACAGTAGTATAGTAGTATAAGAAGCCATAAAGGGACTTCCCTGGTGGTGCAGTGGTTAAGAATCTACTTGCCACAGGTTCAATCCCTGGTCCAGGAAGATCCCACATGCACCACAACTACTGAAGCCCGGGCACTCAAGGGCCCATGTGCCACAACTACTGAGCCCGCGTGCTGCAGCTACTGAAGCCGGCACGCCTAGAGCCTGTGCTCCACAACAAGAGAAGCCACCGCAATGAGAAGCCCACGCACTGCAACAAAGAGTAGACCCCACTCGCCACAACTAGAGAAAGCCTGCATGCCACAACTAGAGAAAGCCCGCATGCAGCAACAAAGACCCAATGCAGCCAAAAATAAATAAAATTTTTAAAAAAGAAGCCCTAAAGAAGTTAGATGGAAGGTCTCTGGGGACAGTATAAGACAGAAATACAATAGGTGACCCCAAAATTAATAAATCATTTCAACACGTAATTTTTATAATATAGATTGACTTTAATTATACTAGAAGGGTAACACATATGAAATGTTTTTTAAACGATGCTTATTGATGAAATTAATGAGATTACTGAGTTTCATGTATGTCTTCTGTATTAGTTATCTATTGCTATCTAGCAAATTATCCCAAAACATCAGCAACTTGAAACATCAACTATTTATCTATAATCTTGTACAATTTCTGAGGGTCAGGAATCTGAGAGCAGCTTAGTTGAGTTGTTCTGGCTCAGAATTCCTCATGAGCTTATAATTAAACTGTCAGCTGGGGCTGCAAACATCTAAAGACTTGCCTGAGGGTCTGCTTCCCATAAAGCTTATTTACATGGCTGTTGGCTGGAGACCTTGGTTCCTGAGTACATGTGCCTCTCCACAAGGCTGCCTCAAGATATGGCAACTGACTTCACTCAGAGTGACTGATCTGAGAGAGAGTGAGAGCAGGAAGCTTCTAGCCTCAGAAGAGATATACCATCACGTTTGCTATATTCTGTTGGTCACACAGAGCATACCATCATGTTTGCTGTATTGTGGGAGAGCGCTACACAAAAAAATGTGAATATCAGAAAGGGGATTTTTAGGGGCCGTCTTGGACACTAGCTATGACCTCCACTGATTTAATAACACTTGCTTCTAAATTAAAAGGGATCTCTGATCTCCTCTGGTACATATTTGCCTTCAGCACTGCAAATGCAAACTCCAGTAGGCATGTAGTACTGGTAATTCTAATGCCATAAGCCATGGTGCCATGTTTTTCTAAAATGAGGTACAACTCTTGGTAATATTCCCAAGAAAATGAAGTACAATTTTCACAGTAGTTGTATTTATGGAAAAAAATGAGTGTATTTAAAATCATGCAAAATTATGTCATATTTGTATGTAAAATATAATCCCATTCTAGGCTTAAATGACTATAAACAGAGTATTCACCCACATGAATGTCTGGTGGGACATTTGAATGTTGAGCAGGACACGGAACAATTCCTCATTTTGGTCAACCACCTGTACATTGCAAAACACCTGACATCCCTGGCCTCACCTCCTGAATGCCTGTGGTCAGGGGTGATATTTGAAATACTTAACAACTAGGGACTTCCCTGGTGGCACAGTGGTTAAGAATCCGCCTGCCAATGCAGGGGACATGGGTTCAAGCCCTGGTCGGTGAAGATTCCACGTGCCACAGAGAAACTAAGCCCATGCGCCACAACTACTGAGCCTGCGCTCTAGAGCCCGCGAGCCACAACTACTGAGCCCACGTGCCACAACTACTGAAGCCTGCGCACCTGGAGCCTGTGTTCCGCAAGAAGAGAAGCCACTGCAATGAGAAGTCCATGCACTGCAATGAAGAGTAGCCCCTACTCGCTGCAACTAGAGAAAGCCCATGCAACACAACAGAGACCCAACGCAGCCAAAAAAAATAAAAGAAGAAGAAGAAAACAAAGAAATACTCAACAACTAGGGTTCACAGAGATAGCAAACAAATGTATGGCTACCAAGGGGGAAAGGGGGAGGGAGAAAGGGGGAGGGGGAAAGGGGAGGGGGAGAGGGGGAGGGGGAGGAATTGGGAGATAAGGATTGATACATATACACTACTGATACTATGTATAAAATAGATAACTAATGAGAACATATTGTATAGCACAAGGAGCTCTACTTAATGCACTGTGGTGACCTGAATGGGAAGGAAGTCCAAAAGGGAGGGGATACATGTATATGTATGGCTGATTCATTTTGCTGTACAGTAGAAACTGACACAGCATTGTAAAGCAGCTATACTCCAATAAAAATTAATAAAAATAAATCTAGGATTCCATGGACTTACCAACCAATCAGAATAGGTGCCAGCCAGCATGACATACTGGTCCAAATGGGCTAAACAGAAGCTCGGCCAGTAGTGCCCCTCTAATCACCTTGTCAACTGAAAATTCTCCCACAAATTTCCAAAACGTCCTCTCGGGGGCAGTAATGCCTCTGCTGAGAACCACTGATTTACCACTGAGGACTGCACCCTGCACCCAGCATTTCATGTTCATCTTCTCAAAGGATTACAAGAATCCTGCATTTGACAGGTGAGAAAACAGAAGCCCAAGAAGGTCTCATAGCTAGCGAGTGGAAAACCCTAGATCTGAGTTCAAGTCTCTCGAGCTCTGAAGCCCATTCATTTCCTCTCCCCTACATCACATTTCCTCTTGCTCGTCGATGTTACAGTTAGTCAGGGAGGCAGGGACCTCGAGGGAAATAAAGGACAAGAATAATAATCCAGCTAGAAAACACACTGAATCCTACCTGTACTATACAGCACAGGGAGCTCTACTCCATACATATAGTAATGACCTATATGGAGAAGGAAGTTTTAAAAAGCCTGGATATATGTGTATGCATAACTGATTCACTTTGCTGTACACCTGAAACTAACATAACATTGTAAATCAACTATACTCCAATAAAAATTAAAATAAAAAAAACCCCACACACTGAATGCAAAGCAGCCCCAGGAACCTCAGTGTCTGGAGTTCTGGAATCTTCACTCAGTAATGTGATCTGCTCCAGTTTCCTCTCTGCCAACACCATAGCTTGGTGTGTGGGTAACAACAGGGATCTGGAATCAGACCAACTATAGTCAGTCTGGATTCAAATCCCAACTCTGCCACTTCCTAGCTGCATGCCAAGTTATTTCATCTGTGCCTTAGTTTCTCCGTCTCTCAGAAACAGTTAATAATAATACCTATGTCATAGGATTGTTGTGAAGATTAAGTTAGTTAACGTAAGGAAGGTGTTCAACAAGTGTGGGCTTTTGTCGCCTTCTCTGTATCTCATACCTCATGGCTCGTTATTACGCCCTATCACCTTCCTGATTCATGACGACTTCAGCTTGCATTTGCCCTCTCGATGCCTTGTCATCTGTCTTTGTGTAAACTTGCACTGCTATTTATTTCATTTGCTCCGTATTGGTTAGTTCTACTTTCCATGAGAGCATACAACAATCTCATGCTGGTTTAACAGATAATGAGATAGAGCTATATGTGTTGAATTGGAAAAATCTTGAAGATATATTAATAGGCAGGTGAAGAAAAACATAAGAATATGTATAGTGTGCTCACATTTGTGTATATTTGTGAAAGCAATGGAGAGACGGTGTGGGTATATAAACCACATACAGTTGACCCTTCAACAGCTCAGGCGTTAGGGGTGCTGTGCAGGCAAAAATCCAAGGATAACTTGGATTTGGTTTCACATCCCAGATTCAACCAACTGTGAATCGTGCAGTACTGTAGTACGCATTTATTGAAAAAAAACCCACATATAAGTGAACCTGCACAGTTCAAACCCGTGTTGTTTGAGGGTCAGCTGTGCAGAAATTTTTGAAAGGATATTGTGGTATCAGGATAATGGCCCCCCCAAATATGTCCTAATCCCAGAATCTCTGAATATGTTATGTTACATAGCAAAGGGAAATTAAATTTGCAAGTGGAATTAATGTTGCTAATCAACTTTTTTTTTCATTTTTAATTTAATTTTTGTTTTGTATTGGAGTATAGTTGACTTACAATGTTGTGTTAGTTTCAGGCGTACAGCAAAGTGGTTCAATTATACATATACATATACCCACTCCTTTTTAGATTCTTTTCCCATATAGGTTATTACAGAATATTGAGTAGAGTTCCATGTGCTATACAGTAGGTCCTTGTTGATTATCTATTTTATACATAGTAGCATGTATATTCAACTGACTTTATTTTTTTTAATTAATTAATTAATTTATTTATTTATTTTTGGCTGCTTTGGGTCTTTGTTGCTGTGCACGGGCTATCCCTAGTTGCCACGAGCGGGGCTACTCTTCGTTGAGGTGCACGGGCTTCTTGTCATGGTGGCCTCTCATTGCAGAGCACAGGCTCCAGGCATGCAGGCTTCAGTAGTTGTGGCACGTGGGCTCAGTAGTTGTGGCTCACGGGCTCTAGAGTGCAGGCTCAGTAGTTGTGGCGCACGGGCTTAGTTGCTCCGCAGCATGTGGGATCCTCCCGGACCAGGGCTTGAACTCATGTCCCCTGCACTGGCAGGCGGATTCTTAACCACTGTGCCACCAGGGAAGCCCCTCAACTGACTTTAAAATAGGGAGATTATGCTGGGTGATCTGGATAGGCCCAGAGTCACCACAAAAGTCCTTAAAAGTGAGAGAGGGAGGCAGGATAGTCAGAATTGTGTGACATGAGAAGGACTCCACCTGCTGTTGCTGGCTTTGAAGACAGAAGAAGGGGCTACAAGCCAAGGATACAGGCAGCCTCTAGAAGCTGAAACAGCAAGGAATCAGATACTTCTCTAGAGCTTCCAGAAGGAATGAAGCCCTGCCAGCACTTTGATTTTAGCCCAGTAAGAGCCACCTTGGACTTCTGGCCTCTAGAACTGTAAGATTATAAATTTTGTTTAAGCCTCTAAGTTTGCAGTCATTTGTTACAGCACCCATAATACAGATAAGCAAGAAATTGTTGATGAGGATTAGATCTGGGAAGTAGGCTCAGGAGGTCTGGATCTGGGGGAGTCTGGGGTAAAGAGGAACTCACTTGTTTATTGCCTATCCTTTTTCATTAATTGGATTTTTTACTACATACATACAAATTTTTAAAATAATCTTTTTCCCCCAAATAAAGAACCTTACCTATTGAACTATGTAACACATCATCATCCAGTTGATGATGATTGGCCCTGTCCTCAGGCCAATGGCTTTGGCCCCTGTGGGACTGTGGGCAGGCAGGCACTGTAATCGATACATTTAGAATGAGTATCTTCCAAACCTCTCAGGATACTCAAGTCCATAAAAGTGGGACCCAGAGGCATGCACACATGCTCTGCCTTCCTCTGCCAGCTCCCTGTGTCCAGAAGGCCATGGAATCATGACTTCTTAGGATGCTTTTTCTTAGGGTTGGAGAAAAGAAAGAGAAGAGAGGGCAGGTAGGTTCCCTAGACCTCAGTTTCCCCACAGGCTGTGGGCAACAGGATGTGTAACAGGAAACAATGGGAATTGACATCACAACTACTGCTTGATCACCTGCTGAGTTTTAAAGTAAAAAGTCTGTATATGTCATTAAAGACCACTCTCTCTCAGTCATTTTCACAAAATGTGCATTTGTTTTTATCTAGTTTTTCTCCACATTGTGGATCCTTGTTTAGGTAAGGCCACTGCTCAGTTTGGTAAGAGTAGCTATCTGTTGTAAGAAAGACACAGTAACAAAGGCCTGGGAATACTAGCAAAGTTTCGTGGGGTTTTGGCAGAAATTGGTAAGTAATAATCAATTTTTGCTGCAGCCATAAAAGCATCTAAAATAAAATTCTTAAAACATTGGCAGTCATTTCTTTGCTTAACACAATTTAAAATAGTTCTCGGGGTGTGTGTGTGTATGTGTGTGTGTGTGTGATGAATTGGGAGATTGGGATTGACATATATACACTAATATGTATAAAGTGGATAACTAATAAGAACCTGCTGTATAAAAAAATAAAGAAAATTTAAAACTTCAAAAAAACATTAAAACATAACATAAAATAGTTCTCATTTCCTATGCTTCTGAAGATATTTCTTGCCTATAGAAAAGTAGCAAGCAACCTACCAAAGGCAGAACCCCTCTGCGTTGTCCTTTACTGTTTTCTTTTCTTAATAAAAGCTTTCATATGCCATAAAATTCACTCCTTTAAAAGGCACAGTTCCATGGTTCTTGGGACTTCCCTGGCGGTCCAGCGGTTAAGACTCCCCCTTCCGCTGCAGGAGGCGCGCGTTTGATCCCTGGTCAGGGAACTAAGGTCCACCGTGCCGTGTGGCGTGGCCAAAAAAATAAAAATAATAAAAAAATAAAAGGCACAATTCCATGGTTCTCACTATGTTCACAGAGTTGTACAACCACTACCACAGTCAATTTCAGAACATTTTCATCACCCCCCAAAAGAAAACCTGTCACCATTAGCAGTCACTCATTTCCTTACAGCCCTAGGCAAGCACTGATCTACTTTCTGTCTCTACAGACTGGCCTACTCTGGACTTTTCATACAAATGGAATCATACAATTTGTGGCCTTTCTTGACTGCCTTCTACATTTTCATTTAAAGCCTGCAGCTAGCTGAAGATGTGACAGAGAAATTTCAGTCAATGCAGGAAACTGACTGAAACTGGCAAGATTTGCTTTGAAATCAATACTTCCCCAAGAGAAGAACTATGGAACATTTTTTTTCAACAAATCTTAAAAATAATAAAAACTTCTGTTTATTATTATATTAGCACAACAGGGTACATAATGTAATACTTAGGATGGAGTGCTCATCGCGTTTCATTAACCACACAGGATTCTTCACGTACAATAGATCATTGAATCCTCATAAGAAGCATTCCTGTTTACACCTGAGAAACCTGTAGGTCTGTGAGGTTTGGTCACGGATCATACACCTACAAAGTGGCAGAGCTGAAAGTTTAATGAGTCCACGTGCCCCAGGCCCTACAATCTAGTGTATAGTGCCCGTTTATCCCCAAACCATGAAATTCCCATGATCTCATCCGTATCGGTCACATTTCTTAGTTGCAAATGGCAGTCCTGCCTCTAGCTGGATTAAGCAGAAAAGGGATTTACTAAAGGACACTGGAAGTTTGGGGAGGGTGGAGAAACTGGCTCAAGGTTGTTTCCAGGAACAATGCCTAAAACCACACTGAAGAACTGGGCTGGTGAAAAAAACACAGGAATGGCTGTGGCCACCATGCACTAGAAGCCAGGAACTTGAGTGCCACTGCCACCAGCACTGATGCCACTTCTGGGCCAGCAGTTCCACCTGGCAGCCACTGCCTTCCTGTACCAGCCAAGTGGAACTTTCACAGAGAACCAACGCATTTCCTCCCATGCCTCATTCTGAACACATGTCTCCCAAGGACAAGTCTTGTTGGCAGTCTAGGTCAGGCACCCATTTCTGAGCATATTTAAGTGAACTAGGATTTTCTCTCTTGCCAAGACCAACTTCAAAGGTCTGACTTCCTGTGCTAAGAACCACATCCTCCCCAGATGAATGACAGATGCCGTCATCAATATGGGTGGACTATTTGGAAGATGATGGGCAACCAAAAGTACAACAATTGTCTACTATCCATTTAAGCAAAGCTCACTGGGAATCTTGGGGCTCGGCTGGGCCAATCATGGCATAAACTGTGGTTGAATGGAGGAGCTGAGAGGATGAGGCCATGGAACCAGGTTCCCCTGCAGGATAAAACCACAGAGAGCACAGAGGCCCAGCTATAAATGCCAAAGCCAAGTTGCCACTGGACCATATGCTCCTCAATACAAGGTCCTCTTGGTGCACCGGGAAAGACCTCCCACCCACTACACACATAACTGTGAGTAGGTCTCTTGTAACAATCTTAATCTTACTGGAGTGTATTCAGATGTTATCTGTCCTGTTGAAACCTTCAGGTAGGATCTGCCACTTAGTGGGGCTGGGGGGACATCAATCACCTAGGGAAGATGTGGGTCTTTGAACAGGAAGCCAGACCTTTGAAATCAGTCTTGGCGGTAAAGGAAGTCCCTTAAGACAGCAGTCACCAACCTTTCTGGCACCAGGGACCAGTTTTGTGGAAGACAAGCTTTCCATGGACTGGGGCGGCAGGGATGGGGAGGGGGAGGGGATGGTTCAGGGCTCAGGCGGTAATGTGAGTGATGGGGAGCGGTGGGGAGCGGTGGGGAGCGATGGGGAGCGGTGGGGAGCGGTGGGGAGCGGTGGGGAGCGGTGGGAGCGATGGGGAGCGGCAGATGAAGCTTCGCTCGCTCGCCCGCTGCTCACCTCCTGCTGTGCAGCCCGGTTCCTAACAGACGTCGGACCGCTACTGGTCCGCAGTCTGGGGGTTGGGGACCCCTGCCTTAAGACCTTACTTTCCTAGCCTAGATGTGGGGGAGGAGAGGCATGCTGAGGGCACTTGAGGGCCCTGCCAAAAGTGGAAGAGGGTGTGCTCTTTCCCTCCCCAGCAGGCTGGGGACTGGGCTCCGAGGCAAACTGGAGAGGGTCACAAGCTGTATCATCCCATCCTAGGGACTGTCTTCCTTTCTTTTCTGTCATCCCTGAGCCTTGAGGAAAGCTGTGTTTGGATGTTCCAGTCTGGTCTCAGCCAGGCAAGAGGTATTATGACAACACCTCTGGGTCTGCCCTTAGGCCAGAGAAGGAGAGGAAGCCTAGTACCCCCGCCCAGCCCCCACCCCTGGAGCTAGGTCGCAGTGGTAGCAGGAATACCAAGCAAAGTGAGTATCTGAGGGCTACATTTGGGGGTGAGGCATCCTTTTGCTGCACCCCACCCCAGGTACTGATTTCTGAGAATCCAGATGGTGGAATGGTGGCTTGCCTTGCAGGACTTCAGTAACCGTATGAATGAACAGAACTTTGTCGAAAAGGAAAATCAGTACTTCCAGGAACAGGCAAATCAGCATGAGTTGTGCCTGAGAGGTATCGGAAATGTCCCAGAAGGTGGCTGAGGCCCGGGGATGGGGACTCAGGCAGTTGGTAGCAGGGAAGTATGGCCCCAGCCATATAGACAACGTTACAGGGGACACCCATCTCTAGGAGGGGTACCCCCCAAACCAGGGCTATATCCTGGGAGCACGATGAAGAAAATGAATAATAATGTAGTAGTTCTATCAAGGAACTTAAAACTATAGTCCTGAGGGACCAGACTACTGACTGAGGCCGAACCTCAGGCACACAGAACAAGGACACAACTCAGAGATAAAAGCCTGTGATCTGTGATCTGAGGATCTATCCTCAAGCTGTTGGGTCACCAACATCCATGAGATGTTACGGAAAAACCGGAACAAACTTTTTGGCTAACACAATACATCAAAACAGAGGTAAGTGTCAGATTCCTATTCCACAAACTCCAATGAACCGGCCCAAATCTTTTTTTCTGGCCTGGAATGTAGTTATTTAAATAAGTGAATCTGTTTTTACATAGGCAAATTTGCCTTCTTAACAAGAATAGTCAAAAAAAAAAAAAAAGAATAGTCCATGTCTCAGTCAGTTTTAACATTATCCATAAAAAAGACAAAAAAGATTAACTTAGATGGCCAGGCAAAAATATGCTTTTTATTACTATTAGTTGTTTATAAAACAATCATTAAAATTAACTTTAATCATTAAAATTAACTTTATTAATTAACTTTATTAACTTTATTAATATAGACAACATTTACAAACATCAAGTGTGCTGTGCTGAAATTAGGAATTACTGGAGTTTCCTGATAACTTTGACTTCTCATTATCTAATAGCAAAAATGGTTTCATTCATATATGTTGCTGCAATGTAATTAGGTATCTAATTCTAATATTTAACAAGATTCACAGAATCATAGCCTTCTAAAATGTTTTGGAACTATAGCTTTTATTATAAACTCTTATTTCACACTGTTCACAATTGTATTTAGAATAATATATCATTGCAGAAGCTAATGATAACTCATTCAATAAAGTAATGACATATGCCAATTAATGCCCCATCATGTAAGCAGAAAGGTCTGAAATTTCCTTTTGAAGATGTAATTTTATTTAACTATCACACACTTTACAAAATAACTTGTTCTTCCAAAATCAGAGGGGCAAGTGACATGCTTCTGGGGCACTTCCATAGTACAGCGCTCCGAATTAAATAAGGAAACAGACCTGCTCCTTTTGACCACTCTCCATTATCCTCTAGTTGCCCGATTCTGTGAATAGGCAGTTACACAAACCTAAAGAAGTCAGGTCTTTCTGAAAGTGGTTGAGACACAATCTCATGGATGTCAATCTCCTGTCATTTGCCAAAGGTGCAAGTGGGTACCCTATCTTTGTTTATTAAAGGGTTCCTAAGACAGGAAATTGGATCCCTAAGACAGTAAACTGAGTTTTTCGTATCACTGAAAAAGCCTCTGGGGAGTTTGATACATAACAAAGAAAGGCTTCAGGTAGGTTTATGTAAACCTAACACTTCAACTCTGATTAGAGATGAAGCCAAAGGTGAAATCTTGTTTCCATTGAGCCCAAGGATTTTTTTTTCCCCCACCTCTGAAAGGTCAGAAAATACTTTCAAACTCTTTAAAAGTGGACATTGGAGTCTATTTCTAGAATAGCTAAATCAGCTAGCTTGGCTGATGGATCTGTGCTGCTAATGGCTCATGAAGTTAGGCAGGAAAAAGTACAACCAAGATATTTGGTGGTTTCTTTATTCAGTACCCAGAGAGAAGGGCTTTATAAAAAAGAAGAGTGTCATAACTCCACTAGGCTAATTTTCTGATCTTAACATTTCCAACCATATAGAGAATGTCCCAAAAGTCTTAGAAAAATTTGTGCTTTAATAACCTCAGGTGTATAAATGCAGCAAACTTGTGAAAAACATACATCATTTGGAGGTTTAGTTGCCTACATTCCATACTTCTTTCATTTTGTGACCTTTCATGATACATTCTTAGTTGTTGTTGAAGTACCTATGTTTGAAGATGGCAAACAACAAATATTTTTAAATTAGAGTTTAAAACTGCACTAAGACTTTGGAATACCCTTTATGATTCCCAGCCTGAGTCCCTATCCTAACTCCTTTCACCTGATGACCGACATTTACGAACTGAAATGTATTAAATTGTTTCCTTAAAAGTAAGTTCTCCTCTTGTTTTGCCATATCCTCAGAGCAAAGCTGGTTGAATATTTCTCTGACTTAGTTTCTTACAGCTCTCTCATCTACACATCACTGGAGACGTGACTTGTTTTGTGAAAAGTACAGGGGCACACAGTTCTCAGACTCTTGTGTTACAGAAAGAAATCTCAGCCTCTATGTGTGATGTCAGTAGTACTGAAAATGACTGGGGGCAGTTCTGTGAGCAATGAGATGGTCATGTTTTAATAAATTGCCACACATTCATCCAGTTAAAGAAACCTGTCTTGACTCCAGGTGTTTTCTCTCCTTCTCCCTGATCAAAGTTATTTGGGTTTTTATCTGGGACTTCTTGTGCTTTTATAAGCGTCTCATATATTTCCTGGGCTCTGGCAATTTCTTTCTGTGCATCAAAATGGACTTTTTGCCTGGTCAGAAGGGGAACAATTAAATTAAAGTCATTAATTCGCTTGTTTAGTTTTTTGATGTTTTCTTGAAACTGCTCACAAACTTGGTTCCACTGTTTCTGTTCAGTTGGTGTCATTGGATTCCCAAGTTTTTTCCTCGACACTAAAATTGCCTCTCTGAGTTGATCAATAGTATCCTTTATTTCCTTTTGCATTAGGATCCATTCTGGTTGGTATCCATTATCTATCAATATTCTGTTCAGGTTGTGAGTCATGGGATCAATATATGAACAGCCAGAAAATTTTTTTAGAGGTTTTCCTTTCCCACTGAGATTATCAAAGTCTCCTTTTGCCATTGATTCCTGAATGAGATCCTCCACCAAACGTTCTATTGCTTGAGTTATCTTTTGTTCCTTACTGTGTCTTACATCTTTAACAGTTATACTATTGGTGAAATACTGGCTTTGCAGTTTCTGCTTTTGGTATTCCATCACTTGCTCAGTTGCACGGTCTGCTCTAAATTGCCTATACTGCTTCTCTCGTTGACTTGGAGTCCCAAAACCAATACCCTCAAAACTTAAATAATGCCGGTGTTGGGGTGTGTTATATTTGAATTTTTTTTCTTCTTCTTCTGTTTCTTCAACTTTACTCTGTCTGGCATTTGTTTGTTCTATCACGTGGGAAAGCACCTTCCTATAAGCTTCTTCGATCCTTATAAATGTTGCAGCATCAGCAGTATTAGAGCCACCATCTGGATGGTATTGCTTGGCAAGCTTATGAAAAGATTCCCTGACGTCATCTGCAGAGCATCCTTCATCCAGATTCAGCAGCCTATAATATTCTCTCATATTCTTTTTGGATTTATGAGTTGACATCATTCTAGTTCTAATGACACCAAGATATGGACCCATTTTCATTCGATTAGGAATCACTGAAGCATTTATCAGATGAGATCTTAAGATTTGAGCCATCATCACATACACTGTGTTCATTATTGTACCCAGAGTTCTTCCTAGCAATGATCTATAAAACGACAACAAATATAGGGTGAAGACAGTTGTATTATCAGCTAAATTCATATTTTCAGCAATAAGGATTAAATTACAGTACAACAAGGGGTAGTTCTTTCTAATGTTGCTGCCAAAATTCTTGTAGCTATATTCCATTTATGTTAGCAGAGAAATGGAAGTTGATGATGCTTTGCATTAAAATATTATGATATAATCTGGATTCTACTCCTCACTAACTAACCACAGAATTTTAGAGCTGGCAAGTTCTGAGAGATCATCTAGTCCAATCTTCTCATTTTGTGAGAAAATGTAGGCCCAGAAGGTTAAGCAACATAATCAAGTCCCACAGCAAGTTGTAAGCAAAATGGTTAGGGTTAGGGCACAATAAGCCCCTTGCTTAATTGTCTGTATCCCCAGCAGATTATAAATTTCATTGGCACCACCATTTCTTTAGTTAGTGAGTGTATCATTGTCTTTATCGTCCCAAGGAGTCCTGTCATGAGAAGACATACGTGAAACAATCAGAGAACATGACAAAGTATGTACCTAGTCTGACACTAAATTGAACAGAATCAAGTGTCCAAAAGACTTTAAGCTCTACAGCTTGTTAGGAAGGCGCTATCTGCTGCATGCCGGAAAACCAAGATGAAAGGTGAGGCCTCCCAATATGTTCGCTACTATTTTAAAAATGCACGGTATAGGGCTTCCCTGGTGGTGCAGTGGTTAAGAATCCGCCTGCCAATGCAGGGGACACGGGTTCGAGCCCTGGTCCAGGAAGATCCCACATGCTGCGGAGCAACTAAGCCCGTGCGCCACAACTACTGAGCCCGTGAGCCACAACTAAGCCCATGTGCCACAACTACTGAGCCCACGTGCCACAACTACTGAAGCCTGCGCACCTAGAGCCCGTGCTCTGCAACAAGAAGCCACCGCAATGAGAAGCCCGTGCACTGCAACCAAGAGTAGCCCCCACTCGCCACAACTAGAGAAAGCCTGCAGGCAGCAACGAACACCCAACACAGCCAAAAATAAATAAATTTATTTAAAAAAAAAAAAACACGGTAGGGCTTCCCTGGCGGCGCAGTGGTTGGGAGTCCGCCTGCCGATGCAGGGGACACGGGTTCGTGCCCCGGTCCGGGAGGATCCCACATGCCGCGGAGCGGCTGCGCCCGTAAGCCAACAGCCGCTGGGCCTGCGCGTCCGGAGCCTGTGCTCCGCAACGGGAGAGGCCACAGCGGTGAGAGGCCCACGTACCGCAAAAAAAAAAACCCAAAACAAACAAAAAGCACGGTATAGTAGAGAAGAAAGTCTTGTACACAGATAATGGCAGTGAAATGCTGGAAGTGGTTTAACTGAAAACAGTATTTTGATGTATAAACGCTAAAACTGAGCTCCTGGGGATTCCAATTTTCCGGACAATTGGGGTCTGGGAGTTTCAGAGTTGATTGGGATAGTAGTGATTGTGCGAACTGTGGCCGTCGATGGGGAGTGGTCAGTCCCAACCCGGTACACGCCCCGCCCCGCCCCGCCCCCTACTCACCTCAGATGCTGGGAAGGGGCTCAGCGGCTCCCGCCCCCATGCTACGCCTGTGCGCATGCGTAGGCGATGGGCCCTTCACTCTTCAGGCTTCCCCGTCGTAGCCGGGGGCAAGTGTCTCCGCTGGACTAGACCACCTGCGTTTTACACTGAGGGAACCCTCGGGGTGCGGAGGGCAGTATTATACCTAAGAGAAACAGATGTCCTACCTTATCAGGGAACCCCAGAATCTCTTTTAAAACGAACTCTTCCCAAGAGGACACGAGCAGGACATTTCAAGATGATACGCCCCTCCCCAGACAATCTGCTCCGCCTCCGCCCCCACCTCGAGTGGGAGGTGGATCGATCGACGGGGATTCTGGGAGCTGTAGTTTGCCGGGAAGTGCGACGCGCGCAGAACTCTGCCGCGCGCCTGCGCCTGCGTCTGCCAAGAGGAAGGCGCGGGTAGAGCCGGGCTCCGAGAAGGTTGCCGTGCAGGTGGTGGAGACATATAGGAGTTACCGTAGGCGAATGTAGGTTGGGACCCTTCAAGTCCTAGTGGGTCGGAGGGCAGTGGCCCGCGGTAAATTGTTTTTTGAGAAGGGGAAGACAAGTCCGTTTCCCCGAACAGGACCTGAACAGCCTCTTCGGGTCTGCAGCCGGGGACACCAGCTCAGAGACGAGGAAACTACCCAGCCCAGAAAGATCTAGCTCACCCGGGTTAGAAACCTAGTCTTTCATTAGTTCAAGAACGTAGTGAGCAGCTCACTCTGCCTGGCGTTGGTAGAGGGTAAGCACAGTCGAAGACAATTAAATTAGGTGTTTCCTGGCTTTAAGTTCAGCCACTATCATGGGGATTTACTTTTCCCCCCTACTGTACGAGGAGATAATTGTAAAAAAAGAAAGAAGAAAGAAAGCGGCAGAAACTTGGGGAGTCAGACCTGAGTTGAAGATCCTGTTGCTTACACTTGCCTTTTTTTCTGTGTCTGTTTATCTGTAAAATGAAGGTACCAACTAATGGTAAACTGTATTTAGCAGTTACTTTTGGCCAAGCACTGTGCTAAATGCTCTATGTATAGTCTTTTCAAATCCTTACAACAGACCTGTGAGGTAATTGCTATTGCTTTCCCCATTTTACTGATGATGAAATAATAATTGCATCGAACTCACTGAGTTTTTGTGAGAATTACACAATGTACGTATGCCACTTTGCACAATGCCTGGCACATTAAATATATTTGTTATGATTGTGTCTCCTAAAAGAAGCCAGAAATAGGTATTAGCCTAGAAAGGCTTCTGAGTTATAGACAGTGTAATAATTTGTTACCTTCTATGTAGTGTGCAGAAAATGGTTAAATTCTTATTCAGAAGTATTTCCTTATAAGCAAACAATGAGCGTAGAAGAACTCCTGTGCGAAAGAAAATGTTTCTACAAGTTTTAACTCTTCTAGCCAATATTTTAAACAAAGCTATAAAAGGGTAAAAAAGCAGAAACACAGTTTTAGAAACACCCGTACTTATATAGCACTTATGCATTTTACAATGCACTCATCACAAATGCCATTTTGATGTTCGCATCTTATAAGTAACTATACTTTAACCGCGAGCAGTTAAGTGACTTGGTTAAGTGACTAGACTGTAAGTTACTGGGACTCTAAGTCCATTTCTGTTTTCAGAATGTCAATTCTATAGTGTGATTCTGTACATGTAGAAGGTGAATTGGAGTCAGCTGAGTTATCAGTAAAGCACGCTTTCAGCTGCAAAGTGTAAATTAGCTAACTGACTTGGGGGATTATTTTTCTTATTTATATGAAATGGTGGAGGTAGGCAGTTTCTGGTATTGGTTAAGCTACCAAGAGTTGCTTTACCATTTTCTCTCTTTCTCCATGTATGTATTTCTTTCTGAATTATTTAAAAGTAATTGCATATATTATGTTCCTTTACCCAAAGTACTTCAGTATTTAAAAATAATTACATGTTCTACGTCCCTTTACCCTAAAGTACTTAAGTATTTGTTTCCTCAAAACAAGGGCGTTCTCTTACATCATCCTAGCACTGTTTTCAAATTCAGCAGATTTAACATAGATACAATATTATTATTTATTTTTTTTGGCCATGCCACATGGCTTGTGGGATCTGGGATCTTAGTTTCCCTCACCAGGGATGGAACCAGTGCCCCCTGCAGTGGAAGCGCAGAACCCTAACAACTGGACTGCCAGGGAATCCGCAACCCATTGACTTTTTTTTTTTTTTTTTTTAACCGGTACGCGGGCCTCTCACTGTTGCGGCCTCTCCCGTTGCGGAGCAGAGGCTCCGGACGCGCAGGCTCAGCACCCATGGCTCACGGGCCCAGCCGCTCCGCGGAATGTGGGATCTTCCTGGACTGGGGCACGAGCCCGTGTCCCCTGCATTGGCAGGCGGACTCTCAACCACTGCGCCACTGGGGAAGCCCCCCCCTTCCCCATGGACTTTTAAGTCAGCAGGTCTTCCTCAGTTTAGTTATGGGAAGAAAGAGTCCACCATTTGAAAATATAGTTCTCATTAAAACAGGAAAAAAAAACAAATAAAAGAATTAAAATATATTTCTTTTCTTTTTTTTTTTTTTTTGGCTGTGTTGGGTCTTTGTTGCTGCCTGTGGGCTTTCTCTAGTTGCGGCAAGTGGGCTTCTCATTGCAGTGGCTTCTCTTGTGGAGCACGGGCTCTAGGCATGCAGGCTTCAGTAGTTGTGGCTATGTGGGATCTTCCCAGACCAGGGCTGCGAACCCGTGTCCCCTACATTGGCAGGCAGATTCTTAACCACTGCGCCACCAGTGAAGTCCTAGTTCTTTTCCTTGTAGAAGGTGCCTGCATACTCTGCAGTCAACAGTCCTAAAGATTATAAGAAGTGATCAGAGGATCACATTTAGAGTCAGAACCAAACACGTAGGTTGACTAGCATTTTTTTTGTTTTAATTTTGGCTGTGCCGCTTGTTGGCAGTTCCCTCGGCCAGGGATTGAACCCAGGCCACGGTGAAAGCACCGAATTCTAACCACTAAACCACCAGGGAATTCCTGGTTGACTAGCGTTTTTAATGTGATCATGCTACCTCGCTTATTTGAACTCCATAGACTATTTTTTTAAAGATTTATTTATTATTTATTTTATTTATTTTTGGCTGCATCAGGTCCTAGTTGTGGCATGCAGGATCTTCACTGAGGCCTGCGGGATCTTTTGTTGTGGCGCGCACACTCTTCATTGTAGTGCGTGGGCTTCTCTCTAGTGGTGGTGTGCGGCTTTTCTCTCTCTAGTTGTGGTGCGCAGGTTCCAGGGTACGTGAGCTCTGTAGTCTGCAGCACACGGGCTCTAGTTAAGGCACGTGATCTCAGTAGTTGTGGCGCGCGGGCTTAGTTGCTCCACAGCATGTGGGATCTTAGTTCCCTAACCAGGGATCGAACCAGCATCCTTACATTGTAAGGCAGATTCTTTACCACTGGACCACCAGGGAAGTACTTCCACAGACTTTTAAAAACCTGTTCATTTTCTATATAAAATTGTTAACCACTTTAAGGTTATGTCATGATTCAAATCAACATGCTTGAACCTCAGTCTATTATTTTACACAAAGTCTAATTATTACCTCCAGTCTGCCAGCTGGGTTGTAGTATAATCTTACACATAAGGGCTGGTTTTAAATTAAAGTGTGTTGGATTAGATGTGTGTGACATTTCCTAGTCTGGAACATCTTTTTCATAATTCCATGCTCTCAGAATAGAGTTGAGCATTTTGAAACAAATTTCCCCATAAACAAGGGAGGGTAGAGAATTGGCATGAATTTAGTTAGCACACCAAAACTTAATCATTAATTCTGTTTCTGAGTGGGTGGGAAATAGATGTGTGATATTTTTTAAAAGTTACCAGAAAACAAATTTTCTTACCTTATAGTTATATTAAATACTTCACTGAGCTACTGCAAGAAGCATGGCACTACAAAAGTAACCTCTTTTCTCTTTATACTCTCAGATGTAGTTTCACACTTTGACTAAAGCAAGTGAGGGCTCGAGACTTCCCTGGTGGTCCAGTGGTTAAGTCTCCGAGATCCCAATGCAGGGCGCCCAGGTTCAATCCCTGGTCAGGGAACTAGATCCCACATGCATGCTGCAACCAAGAAGTCTTCATGCTGTAACTAAAGATCCCGCATGCCGCAACGGAGATGCCACAACTAAGACCTGCTGCAGCCAAAATAAATAAATATTAAAAAAAGAAAATTAAGCAAGTGAGGACTCTGTTTTAATCCATCTGTTTCTTCTTTTCCCCTTTCTTTCATTTGCTGGTTCTGTAGTAACTGCAAAGAAGTTGATTTATTTCCAATAACTGTGGTGCCGTAGTAACCAAAATCACACTCCCCTGAAGATTGATTTATGGTTCCATCTGCATCCTAAAATCACATATTATTCAGTGATGTTTGCGAATCTTATCTTCTGAAGCTACAATTCCCAGAAGCACTATGAAATATGCTTCTTAATTCATTCACTATGAAATATGATTCTCAATTCATCTGAATTCATTTTTTTGTTTATTTTATTGAAATAGAGTTGAGGTACAGTATTATGTTAGTTTGAGTGTATTAATTCATTTTTTACTCCATTTGATCAAGGAAGAGTTGGCTGTAGACAGTGTCAGCTTTAAAAGAAAGACAACGAGGGAATTCCCTGGTGGCCTAATGGTTAGATTTCAGTGCTGTCACTGCGGAGGCCTGGGTTTTATCTCTGGTCCAGCATGCTGCACGGTGTGGCCAAAATTTTTTTTTAAAAAGGCAGTAGAGGGCTTCCCTGGAGGCGCAGTGGTTGAGAGTCCGCCTGCTGATGCAGGCGGCACGGGTTCGTGCCCCGGTCCGGGAGGATCCCACATTCCGTGGAGCGGCTGGGCCCGTGAGCCATGGGTGCTGAGCCTGCGCGTCCGGAGCCTGCGCTCCGCAACGGGAGAGGCCACAACAGTGAGGGGCCTGCGTACCGGAAAAAAAAAAAAAAAAAAGGGCAGTAGATTAACTTAATTAGCATAACAAAGACCTAAAGGCTAGGGGTGTTGGGAAAAGGTACCCTGGAAAAGAGGAGATTCACACTCATTTAGATATTTTTCCGTTTTCCCTCTTCGCAGGTGGGTTACCCAGTTATTGAACCATTCTAAGGTGGTCAGTAAGGGCCACACACAGGATTTGTGGACATTTGCTAATGGAAAACTGCCTTTCCCAACCCAGGATGCCAGTTTCCATTTTTGGCATCGAATTAACATGTTGATTTATTGTCATTTGAGCCTGAATTATCTGCATTTGACTGGTGCTGATCTCTAGTGCCTTCTGTTCCTTGGAACTATGAATGATGTATATACCTCACTCTACTTGCAGGCTACTAATGGGGAAACAAATGCACATCAGCTGCCTGAGAATCAAGATTTGAATTGATTCCAACCCATATTATATTTACCCAACCTGTTTATCAAAATCACTGCTTTACAGCACAACACTATGTTTTTCTCATCGTTCAAAATTTGTTTCCAGCTTAATTGAGGTATAATTGACAAAAATTGTATACATGTAAGGTGCACAACTTGATAATTTCGTATAATTGCGAAATAATCGTCACAACCATGCTAATTAACAAACTAACATATCATCACCTCACATAGTTACCGTTTTCTTTTTCTTTTCTTTCTTTCCTTTTTTGAGATCCCAACTGCAGGGTGGAAAGCCTTCATCAATCCTTGGGAAACCTGGGACTTCATTTATAGGTAAAGAATTTTTATCTGAAGTTAAGATCCATTACGTTCTTTTTCTCTTATGCATTGGGTTTGTTCAACAATTAAAGTCCTGTGTGATTCGAATTCCCCTGGTATCTACTACCATGTACATTCATTATCTTTGGCTTTAAACATTTTGGCTCTGATGTGTCTGGATGTGAATCTTTTTGAGTTTATCCTGCTTGGAGTTCATGGAGCTTCTTGGATGGTAAATGAATGTTTTTCCATAAAATTTGGGATGTTCTCAGCCATTATTTCTTCAATTGTTTTTCTCATCCCTTTCTCTCCTTATGCATTTGATGGTGTATTTAATGGAGTCAGATTTCTCTGAGGCTCTGTTTATTTTTCTTCATTCGTTTTTCTCCCTGTTCCTCAGGTTGGATAATCTCTATTTGATCTATCTTCAAGTTCACCATTTCTTCTGCCAGCTCAAATCTACTACTGAGAGGACTTCCCTGGTGGTCCATTGGTAAAGAATCCGCTTTCCAATGCAGGGGACTCGGGTTCGATCCCTGGTTGGGGAACTAAGATCCCACATGCTGCAGGGCAACTACCGAGCCCATGCGCTCTAGAGCCCACATGCTGCAACTACTGAGCTCTAACGCTCTGGAGCCTGTGCACACAACTAGAGAGAAGCCCGTGAGCCACAACAAAGAGCCTGTGTGCCGCAACAAAAGATCCCACATGCCACAACTAAGACCCAACATGGCCTAATAAATAAAATTAATTAATTAATTAGTTAAAAATATAAAAATAAAAACTTAAAAAAAAACCCAAATCTACTGAGTCCCTCTAGTGAAGTTTTCATTTCAAATGTTATATTTTTTAACTTCAGAATTTCTATTTGAATCTTTTAAAATAATTTCTATCTCTTTATTAATATTCTATATTTGATGAGACATTTTCATGATACCATCTTTTAATTCTTTTTTTAAATATTTATTTATTTATTTAGGCTGTGCCAGGTCTTAAGTTGCGGCACGTGGGATTTTTGTTTTGGCATGTGGGATCTTTAGTTGCGGCATATGAACTTACCCACTGGACCACCAGGGAAGTCCCCCTGTCTTTTAATTCTTCGTACATATTTATAATGGCTGCTTTGAAGTCTTTGCAAAGTGCACCATTCAGGCCCCTTCAAAGGCAGTTTTTATTACCTACTTGTTTTCCTGTATATGGGTCACACTTTCCTATTTTTTGCATGTCTTGTAATTTTTTGTTGAAAATTGGACATTTTATGTAATATATTGTAGCAACTTTGGATACTGATTTCACCCCTCTAAAGGTGGTTGTTACTTGCTTTGTTGTCTGTTTGTCTAGTGAATTGGCTGAACTAATTCTGCCAAGTCTATTTCTCTACAATGTGTAGCCTCTGATGTTCTTGCTCAGATATTCCCCTCTTGCTTTTCTGTTTTTTTTGTTTTGTTTTTTGGTTTTGTTTTTTTGCGGTACGCGGGCCTCTCACTGTTGTGGCCTCTCCCGTTGCGGAGCACAGGCTCCGGACGCACAGGCTCAGCGGCCATGGCTCACGGGCCCAGCCGCTCCGTGGCATGTGGGATCTTCCTGGACCAGGGCACGAACCCGTGTCCCCTGCATCGGCAGGTGGACTCCCAACCACTGTGCCACCAGGGAAGCCCTTGCTTTTCTGTTTTAACATGACTATTTAGGGGTTGCCTCTGCGTGGGAATAAGACACTTATTGGGCAAAGGTTGTGCTTAAGCCCTCCTAGCCAGTTAGATTTTTGCTCTTTACCATTGTGTGTGTGTGTGGCTATCATGGTTCAGGGAATTTATGTTTTTGCCTCATGTTCAGCCAGGGAATCGTAACTTGGAGGTTTCCTCTCTGATCGTTCCTGAAAGGGCACAGCCTTGGACATGCACACAGTTTTCAGACTGCCAGGGATGAGCATGGTATTTTTAGGCCTGGCTTCCTGGAAGTTGCTTCTGGGTCAGAGTAGCTTGTTGGTGAACCAACGTTAGTAAGAGATTGTGTTTAAGCCTCTTGTGCCCGTGAGGCTTCTGCCCTGTATGGGCAGTTCTGTGTGTAGCTTGGGGAACACTTTCAAGTTTGCTCATGTCCTGCTCTGATTGCTCCTGAGTAGGTGCAACCTGCTGTGTGCACATGATTTTCCCAAACTCAGAGTTGACTAGATTCCAGGAGAGCACTTCTTGGCCGTCTCTTTCCCTGATTAACTCCTTGCTTTGCCATTGTGTCCTGACGGATCTATTCAAGTGAAGCAGAGTGTTAAGTACATGTGCCCTGGATCCATACTGCTTTTGTTCAAATCTTGGATATGCCTAGCACTCGATGCATGTTCTTGGGCAAGTGACTTAACTCCTCTGTGCCTCAGTTTCCTCATTTATAAAAAGGGAGTGATGGTGGTATCCACCTGGTAATATTGCTGTATGGATTCAAAGAGCTAATGTTGTAAAGGATGTGGTGAGCACTGTGTCAGGGTTTGTTTTGAATTCAGTGTTTCAATAGACAGAATCAGGAACTTGGAGGCTCTTTCCTTCTTTTGGGCTAATCTGAATTCGAGCAGAGTAGTGTTTGATGACTCTCTTCAGATTTGAACTGGGAGGGCCTAGAGCAGAGTTCTTACCCTATAGTGTTCAAAAGAGTGACTTGAGGAGCTTCTTAATAATTCCAGATGCTGCCTCTAGAGATTCTAACTCTGTGGTGCTGCAGAGAGCCAGAATCTGTATCTTTAATGCATTTTCAGATGATACTGATGCAGGGGTTCCATTGACCACATCTGAGGCAAACTGAGTAGACCCTGAGATCTGCAGTGCAGAGGACAGCCCCTACAATAAAGAACTATCCGGCCCAAAATGTCAGTAATGCTGAGGATCGGGGATTCTGCTGTGGACCATTTTTTCTCTCTTTTCTCTTTTTCCTGTATTTCCCCCTAGATCTATTATGATGTGCTAGAGTTGGTAATCAAGGAATAGAAGAATGTTGGAACTAGAGGGGACCTTCGAAATCATGTAGTCTTACTCATCTGAGAGAGAAAAATGACATGCCCAAGGCCATACAGTTAGTGGCAGAGTCTACTGCACGATGTTTTCCTATGACCCTCCCCATCCAGAGGACAAACATGCTGAAGTGCTGCAGAAGGAAAAGAAGTGCTAGAGTATTTGCATGTCGGCTTGGCACATAGCTTTCTAAATTAACAATCTCAACTCTAGGAGAAATTGTTTCAAAATGTAGTTAGTAGTACCAGCCTGTTGTTAAGTCATTCATTAGATTTTCTTTTCTAATTTATTTGTTTTATTTATTTATTTTTGGTTCCATTGGGCCTTTGTTGCTATGTGTGGGCTTTCTCTATTCGCCGCGAGCGGGGGCTACTCTTCATTGCCGTGTGTGGGTTTCTCATTGCGGTGGTTTCTCTTCTTGCGGAGCACGGGCTCGAGGCGCGCGAGCTTCAGTAGTTGTGGCGCATGGGCTTAGTTGCTCCGCAGCATGTGGGGTCTTCCTGGACCAGAGCTCGAACCCGTGTCCCCTGCATTGGCAGGCAGATTCTTAACCGCTGCGCCGCTGGGGAAGCCCCATTTATTAGATATTTAAACATATTCTTTGTGTCCAAATCATCAGCTGACAAAAGTGTTAAGAATAAGAAATAATTTCTCAGCAAGCCTTTATTGCTGCCTCCTACAGCTCTGGGGCAGGTTTGGGTACTTCTCTTCATATTACAAGATGTCAATGAAAAATGGACGTTTTGCCGAAGATTAGAGGACACGGAGGGGAGGGTTCCATTCAAAGCCACCAAGCAAAACTTCCTAAAAGTTGCCTGTAGGCATCCTGTTCTCCTGCCTTACACCTCTCATCTCCTTCCTTCTCCCTGCCTTGCCTCTGAAATGCGCTCCAAGTTTCAAAACTTCATGTAGAAAATAGAATCACTGAAGTTTGCCATCCACCCAGCCTCTCAAGGACCATTTATTATCCTCAACTGGGTGCCTTGTAAAGGTGGAGATGGGATGATGGTGTCTGTCTCATTTCCAATGCCAAGTGGTTTCTCAAAGGATTCAAACCACAAAACATTTCTCTTCTCTTCTCTAGGTACAGGAGTAAAATTCTGCTAGTAAGAAAAATCAGATTTTTTTATCCAAACCATTAACGTGACAAAAATACATAAAACAAAGTAACAATGACAGAATGTTCTTAATCAATAAATTCTCCATTTAAAAGGCCGTGATCAGCATAAAAACAATTCACACAAACTTTAGGATCTTGATTACATCTGAAAATTTCAGGAAGAGGGTCCAAGAGTTCCATTTGAACCACTAATTATAAGAGCAAAAAAAGGTGGGGGGGAATCAAATAACTACAGGAGATTGAAGAAATAAATTATGAGGCATCCTATCCTCTACAGCCTGTAAAAAGATTGACATGGATCTCTAGGCAAAGCCATGGAAAGATGGCCATTGTATTTTGTGAATAAATAAATATTGCTAAATTATGTTTGAAAGGGATGAACCACTTTTCACTACCAGCATATTGGTGATTGCCTATTACTCTACACACCCTTAATAATGCATTGAGTTAGTAATCTCTCTCTTATTTAAAAAAATATTTATTATTTATTTATTTTGGTTGCACTGGGTCTTAGTTGTAGCAGGTGGGCTCCTTAGTTGTGGCATGCGAACTCTTAGTTGTGGCATGTATGTGGGATCTAGTTCCCTGGCCAGGGATCAAACCCGGGGCCCCTGCATTGGGAGTGCAGAGTCTTAACCACTGCACACCAGGGAAGTCCAGGTAATCTCTTTTTAATTTTTGCTGGTCTGACAGACTCATATGCACATATCTGTGTGTTCATGCACGCGTGCATGCCCACACATGCGTAAAATCTCTTTATTCTAATTGCTAATGAGAAATGAGTAAAATCTGTTTACCATCCAAATTCTTTTTTCCTCAAAGGCTCTCCAGAGATTTATTTATTTATTATTATTATTATTTTTAACATCTTTATTGGAGTATAATTGCTTTATAATGGTGTGTTAGTTTCTGCTTTATAACAAAGTGAATCAGCTATACATATACATATATCCCCATATCTCCTCCCTCTTGCATCTCCCTCTAGGTGGTCCCAAAGCACCGAGCTGATCTCCCTGTGCTATGCAGCTGCTTCCCACTAGCTATCTGTTTTACATTTGGTAGTGTATATATGTCCATGCCACTCTCTCACTTCGTCCCAGCTTACCCTTCCCCCTCCCTGTGTCCTCAAGTCCATTCTCCATGTCTCCGTCTTTATTCCTGTCCTGCCCCTAGGTTCTTCAGAACTTTTTTTTTTTTTAGATTCCATATATGTGTGTTAGCATACGGTATTTTTTTTTTTTTTTTTGCGGTACTCGGGCCTCTCACTGTTGTGGCCTCTCCCGTTGCGGAGCACAGGCTCCGGACGCGCAGGCTCAGCGGCCGTGGCTCACGGGCCCAGCCGCTCCGCGGCATGGGGGATCCTCCTGGACCGGGGCACGAACCCGTGTCCCCTGCATCGGCAGGCGGACTCTCAACCACTGAGCCACCAGGGAAGCCCCTATTTTTAGTTTTTTAAGGAACCTCCATACTGTTCTCCATAGTGGCTTTATCCATTTACATTCCCACCAACAGTGCAAGAGGGTTCCCTTTTCTCCACACCCTCTCCAGCATTTATTGTTTGTGGATTTTTTGATGATGGCCATTCTGACTGGTGTGAGGTGATACATCATTGTGGTTTTGATTTGCATTTCTCTAATGATTAGTGACCATCCAAATTCTTGAAGGATCAGTTTGTCTACTCTTCTAGTGCACAAAGCTGATGGGATAAAATTAGTTACTTTGATTTGTTTTGAAACTTTCTCTGCCCTGGCGGTAAAGGTCTATTTGAAGGGTGCTAAGAAAAGAAAAATAGAAGAGGAGAAAACATTTCCTAAATGTTCCTCATTCTCTGAGGTCAGTATTATCCTGACACCAAAGCCAGACAAAGACATTACAAGAAAAGAAAACTACAGACTAATATGCTTTATGAATATAGATGAAAAAATTTCAACAAAATACTAGCAAGTCAAATCCAGCAGCATATTAAAAGATTATACACCATGACCAAGAGAGACATTCTAGGAAAGCAAGGATGGTTTAGTATATGAAAATCAATTAATCTACCATATTGATAGAATGAAAGGAAAAAAAACACATGATCATCTCAATTGATGCAGAAAAAGCATTTAACAGTATCTAACTCTCATTCATAATAAAAACACCCAACAAACAAGGACTAGGAAGGAACTTCCTCAATCTAGTAAAGGGTATCTACTAAAATCCACTTAAAAGGAAAGATTGAAAACTTGTTCCCCTAGCAACAAGACAGGATGTCAGCTCTCACCACTTATATTTAGCACTTTCTTTTCTTTTTTTTTTTTTTTTGCGGTACGCGGGCCTCTCACTGTTGTGGCCTCTCCCGTTGCGGAGCACAGGCTCCGGACGCACAGGCTCAGCGGCCATGGCTCACGGGCCCAGCCGCTCTGCGGCATGTGGGATCTTCCCGGACAGGGGCACGAACCCGTGTCCCCTGCATCAGCAGGCGGACTCTCAACCACTGCGCCACCAGGGAAGCCCTCTATTTAGCATTTTGCTTTAAGTTTTAACCAGGTAAATTAGACAAGAAAAAGAAATAAAAGACATATTTTATTTGGGAAAAAAGTGGGAAAGAAAGAAGTAGAACTGCATTTCCAATAACATTATCTTCTATATAGAAATTCCTAAAGGGTGGATAAAGACACTGCAAGACTTAATAAATGAGCTCAGCGAAGTTGCAGGATACGAGGTCAAAATACAAACGTAAGTTGTATTTCTATAAACTAGCACTGAAAAAGCTGAAAAAGAAATTAACAATTCCATTTAAAATAGCATCAAAATGAAAAAAGAAAACAATTAGGAATAAATGTTACCAGGGAGGTATAAGACACTAAAAATTATAAAATGATACACTACTGAATGTAAAATAGATAGCTATTGGGGAAGCAGCCGCATAGCACAGGGAGATCAGTTCAGTGCAGTGCTTTGTGACCACCTAGAGGTGTGGGATAGGGAGAGTGGGAGGGAGACACAAGAGGGAGGGGATATGGGGTTATATGTATACGTATAGCTGATTCAGTTTGTTATATAGCAGCAACTAACACAACAATGTAAAGCAATTATACTCCAATAAAGATGTTAAAAAATTCTAAAATATTGCTGGAAGAAATGAAAGAAGACCCAAGTAAATGGAAAGACATCCTGTGTTCATTGATTGGAAGACTTAATATTGTTAAGATGGCAATACTCTCCAAATTAATCTTCAGGTTAAAATAAATTCCTTTCAAGATCTCAGTCGGCCTTTCTGAAAAAAGTTGACAAGCTGAACATGAATTTATATGGCAATTCAAGGAACACAGAATATAAAAAATACTCTCGAAAAAGAAGAACAGGGGACTTCCCTGGTGGTCCAGTGGATAAGACTCTGCGCTCCCAATGCAGGGGGCCTGGATTCTATCCCTGGTCGGGGAATGAGATCCCGCATGCATGCAGCAACTAAGAGTTCGAATGCCACAACTAAAGATCCTGCACGCCGCAACTAAGACCAAGCACAGCCTAAATAAATATTTTTTAAAAAAAGAAAAAAAAAAAAAGTTTAGAGAAGTCACACTTCCTGATTTCAAAACTCACTACAAAGCTACAGTAATCAAGACTTTGTGGTACTGGCATAAGGATAGACATATAGATAAATGGAATATAATTGAGAGTCCAGAAATAAACTCATACATTTATGGTCAAGTGATTTTTGACAAGGATGCCAAGACAATTAAATGGGGGAAAGAATAGATTTTTCAATAAATGTTGCTGGGACAACTGTATATCCACTTGCAAATGAATGAAGTCGAACCCTTGCTTCACATTATATACAAAAATGAACTTGGGATGGATCAAATATAGGAGCTGAAACTATAAAATTTTTAGAAGGAAACATAGGTGTAAACCTTTGTGACCTTGCATTTGACAATGATTTCTTAGATATGATACCGAAAGCACAAGTAACAAAAGAAAAAATAGAAAAATTGGACTTCATCAAAATTAAAAATATTTGTGCTTCAAAGAATACCATTGAGAAACTGAAAACACAAGCCACATAAAGTGAGAAAAAATTTTCAAATCACGTATCTGATAAGGGTCTGGTATCCAGAATATATAAAGGACTCTTACAGCTCATTAATAAAAAGACATTTAACTCAGTTTTAAAATGAGCAAAGAATTTGAATAGACATTTCACCAAAGAAGACATACAAATGGCCACTAAAACATTAAAAGATGCTTAACATCATTAGTCATTAGGGAAATGTAAATCAAAACCACAGTAGGATACCCCTTCATACCCCTGGAATGGCTATAATCAAAATGATAGACAATAGCAAGTGTTGGTGAGGATGTGGAAAAATCAGAACCCTTATATATTGATGATGGGAACGTAAAATGGAACAGCCCCTTTAGAAGACAGTTTGCAGTTTCTTGAAAGGTTAAACATGGAGTTACCAATGATTCAGCAGTTCTACTCCTACCTATTTACCCAAGAGTACTGGAAACATGCTTCCACACAAAAACTTGTATATGAGTATTCACAGTGACATTATTCATGATAACCCCAAAGTAGAAACAACCCACATGTTCATCAACTGATGAATGGATAAACAAAATGTGATATATCCATACAGTGGAATATTATTCAGTCATAAAAATGTATGTGGTACCAATACATATTACAACATGCATGGACCTTACAAACATTATGCTAAGTGGAAGAAGCAAAACACTAAGGTGAATGAATGCTAACGGATAGGGGTTTCTTTTCAGAGTGATGTGAATGTTCTGGAATTAGATAGTAGTGATGGTTGTACAACTTTGTTCATACTCTAAAAATCACCAAATTCTACACTTTAAAAGTATAGTGTGTGAATTATATCTCAGTGAAAAATCAGAAGTGTTAATTTTTTTGTGTTAAGAAATTAGAGTATATTTGGTATTTTATATAGTTTAATATTTAGAAACTCACACCTAATAGAATTCTGGGACAGTCTTAAACTATAATTGAAAATGTGTAATTGAGTAATTTAGACTTTGATTTAAAATTGAAATTTCCTAAGTTTATATACATTATTAGCATATCTAAGAGAATTTTAGCCATCAACTTACTTTGTAAGTTTAATGTATCATAGTAATAGTCAGGCTTTTTATTTTCTTAAGTCAGATAATAGAAGTATTTGGAAAGGAAAACAAATATAGAAAACTTAAAATTCAGCCTCAAATGTTTTCATTTGTTAATGGAATCAACTATTTTTTAAAATATTTATTTATTTGTATCAGGTCTCAGTTGCGGCTCACAGGCTCCTTAGTTGCACCATGTGAACTCTTAGTTGCGGCATGCATGTGGGATCTAGTTCCTTAACCAGGGATCGAACCCAGGCCTCCTGCATTGGGAGTGCAGAGTCTTAACCACTGCACCATCAGGGAAGTTCCTGGAATCAACTGTTAACTAAAGTTCCCTTAACAATGACAGTAAACGTTTGTTAAACTTATAAATAAGATAATAAGATATGTAAGCTGAATTTCAATACTGTAACTTTAATAAATTAATTATTAGTTTTAAAAAGCAAAATATGCCTGAAAAATCTCCCCTTTCTTTTCTGCCCCCCTCCTTTGCTGGGGCGGCAGAACAGAGTTACTTGTGTCCTCATAGAGATAGTCTATACATAAGCATGCTCGTTTACTCCCACCTTTTAATTCTCTCCCTTCTTCAGAATGACCTCTATGAATAGCCAACCCTGGACGGTTGTTGGGCTGGTCCTTCGCTTTGAGTGGCTGGAAGATGGCACTGCAGTGACAGCTGTCAGGCCCAGTAGGCCATCTGTGAACTTGCACCTCAGATTTGGAGATAATAGTTGTTAGGGGCTGAATTGGGCCCTTCAGAGAAGTGATGAAGTTAAAATGAGGCCATTAGGGTGGGCCCTAATCCAGTCTGACTGGTGTCCTACAAGGAGGAAGAAATCTGGACGTAGAAAGTGAAACAGGAGGGAAGGGGGCAGGGCACAACCTTTAAAAGAATGATATAGCCATCGGACATGACAAAAACTGGTTAGAACTAACTAGATCCAAGATGGTGGAAGATTTGACTTCCAGTGGACCTTGAGCCTCATCATACACTCATTGTAATACATTAGAGTAAGGTAAGTGACACACCCACCAGTGCCACGAGAGTTCTGAGGCCAACCATCAAAGACCAGAAAGTGGGCTGTGGCCCAATTCCTGGAAATCTCTGCCCCTCCCCCAAAATGGTTGGAATAATCGTCCCACTCATTAGCCTATGAAATTACCCAGGCCATAAAAACTAACCATGCAGGCTCTAGAGCGCAGGCTCAGTAGTTGTGGCGCACGGGCTTAGTTGTTCCGCAGCATGTGGGATCTTCCTGGATCAGTGCTCGAACCCATGTCCCTTGCATTAGCAGGCAGATTCTTATCCACTGTGCCACTGGGGAAGTCCCAAACCTGTCAACAAATTGATCTTGGACTTCCAGCCTCCAGAACTGTCAGAAAATAATATCCGTTGTTTAAGACACCCAGTCTGTGGTATTTTGTTATAGCAGTCCTAGCAAACTAATACAACAGTTCTCTTTGATCTCATGCATTCTTTCAGTGGACTTCAGGAATTTGTATTATCCAAGCTGTTTCCTCTCAGATGGAAAACTCTGAAAGCAAGTTGAAGTTTTAGCTCTCTCCTTTCCCTCTTGCAGACATGCCCAGTCCTACAGGTCTCACCCTGGGGCTGCTGCCGCCTCCTCCCCTTTGAACTTTATTCTTTCCTTATTTTGCACACCTAGCACTTATCCTGAATCTTACAGGATGCTGTAAACACCCTCAGGGCTCCAAACGGAGGCACAGTTGAAAAGGCTGATTTGCCGTGAGAATAAGATTATTCTCTTATTTGTAGAGAATAAGAAATAACTTATTTACAAAACTGGAGGTTTTCCAGTGCTTGGCTTTCAGCACACCCTAATAGCTTTGTCAGCTGATTTTTTTCTTTTTTTCCATGTGGGATCTTAGTTCCCCACCAGGGATCGAACCCATGCCCCCTGCATTGGGAGCATAGAGTCTTAACACTGGACCACCAGAGAAGTCCCTTAGCTGAATATTTAATTAAACATGATTTTTAAATGATAGATCTTGTTTCATTTTGGTTTTGCTTGTAACAGAAGCAGTCAAGGAATTGAGTGATACTGCTACACAAAACTTTTTTTTTTTTTGGCTGCGGTCTCGTTGCTGCCTGCGGGCTTTTCTCTGGTTGCGGTGAGCGAGCGGGGCTTCTCTTCATTGAGGTGTGCGGGCTTCTCATTGCAGTGGCTTCTCTTGTTGCAGAGCCGGCCCTAGAGCACGTGGGCTTCAGTAGTTGTAGTGCACGGGCTCAGTAGTTGTGGCGCACAGGCTTAGCTGCTCCGTGGTGTGTGGGATTTTCCCGGACCAGGGACGGAACCCGTGTCCCCTGCATTGGCAGGTGGATTCTTAACCACTGCAACACTAGGGAAGTCCCCCAAACTCTTTTTTCCTATAAATTTTTGGAGGTTAGTGGTGCAGAAAAATTTTAAATGCAATTTGACTTTCATTGTCCACAAATATTACAATTCATGAAACTTAAAAAAATGAAATCGATTTGGAATATTAAAATTTTCATGCAATGCTTTATTGCAATGCTCAGAATACAGATGGGGCTCGGGAGTTAGCATTTTTAATAAGTTTACCCAGGGAACTACCAGGTTAACAGATGGAGGCTTTGAGGATTAGGATTGCTATGCTGATGGATAGTCTTTAGTATGGTTTGGAAACCAGGGCGGGTGGGGTGGGGTGACTGTGGGGCTCCCGGGCATGGAGGCCTCTTTGTGCCCCCCTTTCCTTGTAGACCAGACTCCAGCCTCCATGACCTTCCCTGAGTTCCAAAGGGCAGATTCGTACAGTTGCTCATCAAGGGAGGAGCAGCCAAGAAACCACCTGAGGTGAGATTAAAGGGACCAGAGAAGCTCATCCAGATTAAGAGACCCACTGCCTGAGACCCTGCTCACACCCTCATCTAACCCCACCCTTGGAGTATTGTCATAAAACTCCTCATCAGATCCTCCTGGGTTGGGACACATTTTTCGAGACAGCGGCCCGTTCTGTCCCCCTTTGCCTGGCAAAGCAATAAAGCTATCCATTTCTATTTCCCCCAAAGCTCTCTCCGAGATCCGATTTGACAGCGGTGCACAGAGGCCGAGCTTTTGGCATCAGTTTCCGTGACAAGGTGTGCAAGTCCTATCTGTATTCACTTAAGTGACTTCATGCTGAACGTGAAGTATTTTAAATGTAAGCTTGATGCATTTTATAACATAAGATTACATGTAATCTTGATGTATTTCAAAAACTATGAATTAATCTTTCTACGGTAACAGAGAAGGAGTTGTATCTCTCTTTTTTGGGGAACAGGTTTATTGAATATAATTCATATGCCAGAGAATTCACCCATTTAAAGAGTACAATTCAGGGCTTCCCTGGTGGCGCAGTGGTTGAGAGTCCGCCTGCCAATGCAGGGGACGCGGGTTCGTGCCCCGGTCCGGGAAGATCCCACATGCCGCGGAGCGGCTGGGCCCGTGAGCCATGGCCGCTGAGCCTGCGCGTCCGGAGCCTGTGCTCCGCAACGGGAGAGGCCACAACAGTGAGAGGCCCGCGTACCGCCAAAAAAAAAATAAATAAAAAAAAGAAAGAGTACAACAATGGCTTAGGTGTGTTCACGGGGTGGTGCAACTATCACACCATCGATTTTATTATATTCTCGTTACCCCCAAAGAAACATTGCATCCTTTAGTCATCATCTCCAAATACCTCTATCCCCACAGCCCTGGGCAACTATTAATCTCCTTGGTGTGTCAGGATTTGCTTATTCTGGACATGCCATATAAATGGACTCCTACACGTGCAGTCATGTGACTGGCTTCTTTCACTTAGCGTGACGTTGTAAGGTTGGTCCACGTTGTAGGGTGTATCAGCATCTTTCCTTTTCACGGCAGAGTAATATTTCATTGTATGGATAGTCTACATTTTATTTTTCAATTCATTAGCTGGCGGACATTTGGATTATTTCTACTTACGGCCTTGTGTTGTGGTTAATGTAAGCTTTACATGGCTTGAGAAAGAATGGCTATAAGGCTGTCTGAAAGAGAATACTGATGGAAGAGGTAAAATTTATGTATTAGATAATTGGTAAAAAGCAGTTCAGGGAGATAAAGAAGCCAGGAGGAACTGTCAGCAGAACGTGAACTTAAAAAGAAAAAACAAACAACTGGAATTTTATTAATCTTCCTGAACTACTTGCAGCTGCATCTATCAGGTGACCTGTGGAGCTGGACCTTTGTCAAACCGGGGCTGCTGAGCACGGGAATCCCTTGTTGTCTGGGGCATCCACCACTGTGTGAGAGGCAGTTTTTCTCCTGACAGCCCAAAGACGATTTTCCTGTTTTCTTTGACCCCCGGCCATGAGAGCAGGGTGAGAGACCTAGACTTGACCAATCAGATAATCCTGCCTGGGCAAGTGACCCAGAGATAGAGGCATTCTGAGTGCATTTCGATTGCGGGAGCAGCTACAAATTGAATGCTCACTGAAGTAGGGCCGAAGGAGCTGATGTGGCCGTGGCAGCAATGTCCTTGCCAGTCTCTTCCTGGGCGTGATTTTGGCCGTGGTTCTGGCGGCTTAGCATGGGACAATAGCCAAGAAAAATCTGAAAATAAGTAATGAGGAGGGACTAGCTGTACCAGTCGTTAAATTTTATTATAATTAAATACCATATTGTACTTTATTTATTTATTTTTGGCCGTGCCATGTGGCTTGCGGGATCTTAGTTCCCCAATCAGGGATTGAACCTGGGTCCTCGGCAGTGAAAGTGCCGAGTTCTTAACTACAGGACTGCCAGGGAATTCCCTGTACTTGAGTTATTTTTAAAGTTTATGTGCAGTAGTTAAAAATGGTAAAAAATTTAAGAAGGAACATTTAGAGACTAAAATCTCTTAGAAATTATTATAGCATTCCTCTTTAGAACATTTGGCTTACTCATCATTTTAGAACTCACATTTAAATCCTTTCTGATTGTTGTGTGTAACCAGCAGAACTGATTAACAGTTGAACCCTCTTTCCCCTATCCACCCCGTATCTTTCTACCTGAACACGATGTAGGGGCTCATTTGTTTTACTCCTGCTTACACAAATAGAAACAGAGACATCTATAATAAAAGACAAATATCCATATTTATTACATTAATAAAAAACTAACATTTTCACCCTTCTATGCATTGTCTTTTTCATAACTTAAATGACCTTTTGAGTATCACTATAAACCAACAGCTGCTCACACACTCAACATGTCCAAATAATATTGTTTATCACAAACTAGACAGTAGGACACCCTTTCAGCTGACTCCTCTGTCCTTTCAGTATCATCCCTGCTACTTTCAACTTTTTCTTTTTGGTTTCTGTCAACCACATATTTCAGACACACTTTGATTCTTCCTATCTGAAGATATTGAATCAGCTACCTTCCGTGGTGTCCAGGTTCCTTTTAGTGTCTAAATAAGGGCTGGAAAATCGTATTTCTAAAGTCAAAAACTCTTATTGATTTTTCTAATTTACCCTGGTACCAGCTTCTACTTTTATTACAGTATATGATTTTATCAACCAATAACATTTTCCTTTATATCTTCTAACTTTCTAAAAACTTCATAGGATAGTTTGGCATATACACAATAGGTGCTTATTATGTTGAGTGAGCTCTCTAGAAAAAGGTGAGTCAACTGTTTCTGCAGCAAAGACACCTATGTAAAATGATGTACCTGGACATCATTTGATGACAGTTGCTGACTACGGTCAAGGAGAGGTAGGGTAATGTTGGCCAGCTGCCTGGGGAAACTGACTTGCACCAGAGGCAGTGATGAGGGTCTCTTGGCAAAGGTGTCTGTCCTTTTTTCTGGCACTCTGCTTCTCTTGACCCTCTTTCCTGTATTAAGGCGAGAGTTTACTCTCTTCTGTATATAACTACTGTAAGAGTCCTGTGCCGTTAAGTTTTGAGTTTAAACTCCAAGGGAGGACTTGAACAGGGCTTCAAGGTACCCTTCCAGTAAGGTGCCCCCCTGTTGGGCAGGCAGAGCTCTCAGGCCACCCTGAAGGTGGCTCAGCAGTCTAAGGCTGGCTGGCTGCCTACGGGCCAGGTGGCCATTCCCTGTTTGCTCAGCGATGACAGAAATGTGGTCCTATGTGTAGGGTCATGCACATGTGGCCCAGTATGTCAACCTAGACCTCCCAGTTCCAGAACTGCATATCCACATTAGAAATGACTGGCTAGAGTGGGAAATCATGCAGTCCCATTATACTCTTTACTAGTCTGAGTAGATTGCCTTCCATCCTCCCCAACTGTGAAGCTAAAATCTGGGTGTTACAAAAATTGTCAATTATTATAGGAATGTGTAATGATATTTCAAAGTACAAAGAACACTATCCCTCAGAAATGGGAACTACCTCAAAATTTTATGACACCAACTTAGGATCAGAATAATTAGAGAAGTCTCAATTCAGATCAGTACAGATATACAATGTGGGGAAGAGATATTAACTTATTAGACTTATTAGCTCTTCGAAAACGAATATATAAGAAAGATTAAGTTTTGGTATCTTATTTGGCTGAAAGTAAAAGGAATTCTGAATGCCTGTTTTGATGATGAACAAAAAGGCCCCAAACAGGTAAAACCTGAAAGACCACTGGAAGCAATACATATATGTCTTAGATGTCTTTCAGGCTGAGTCCACGATAAAAGTCACCCTGCAAGCAGCTAGAATTCTTTCAAAGCTGGCTCCATTCTTGGATTAGGATGCTTCATTCCTCTTTGACCCAACAGATCTTGCCATTTTCTCCAAGCCGTACAGTTCCACTGGCCACCAGCTGGAGGGCTGAGGGAAATATTTTATGTTCTGCTAATTTTACTCTTTCAGATAGAGTTTCAACAGTGTCACCCCTCTTCACCGGAACAGCTTCTTGTAAAATAATTTGTCCAGCATCTACATCTTCCTGGAAAAGAAAAATGAGAAAGTTTTGAACATTACTTCTGCCAAGTACAATTTACATTAAATACTAATAAGATTTTGGTAGAAAGAGACATACTCACAGCTACAAAGTGCACGGTGCACCCAGTGACGGTGACCCCGGCATCCAGGACTTGTTCATGGGCATTTGAACCCTTAAACGAAGGGAGCAAGGATGGGTGGATGTTGAGCATTTTCCCTGGAAATTAATTAAAACATAGTGGTCAGAATTAAAAAACCCTATGTATTCTGTCAAAGGAACATACACTTTCCTGTCTAGAATCAGGAGTCAATAGGAGCAAGGTTTTTCTAGGATGGGTGTTTTCTTTGTCAAAGACAGAAATGAGGAAAAGTGAAATACACGTTCTCATCCAAGGAGGCCCTGGGAGCAGCAGGTTTCTGCCTTGCACAGCTGAAGACACACCAAGGGGCTTCTGAACAGGCGCCTGCACTGACTCAAAGCTGGATGGGAGGGGTTCTAATCTGGATCATATAGGGCTCTTGAAGAAAATTCAGCTTGTCCCTGGCACATAATATTAGAAAGACAGGAGGTTCCTGCGTAGTGTCTATGTGCTTGACTTCTAACCATGAAGTGGCATGTTCACATGTGACTAATCCACAGATGCCGGATTAGTCAGTCTGTGTGCCTTATGTCACCAAAAGCATTGCCTGTGGTATATTACACCACAAGTGCTCTAACTATATTCACTTAAGAAAACAAACTCTCCGAAGAGGAAATACATTTATTGACCAAATATGTGCACAAAAAAGAACCACAGGAAGCAGTCAAAACTTCTGCGGGAAACGCATTAACAGCAGACACTATGTTATCTGGCAACAATGCCTTCCTTTCCATCTTCTGGCAATGGTTCACAGTTCCTCAGAAGAGGAACTCTATTTTGGGATACAGAGAGTCACCTTCTCTTGCTTCTAAACAAGTAAAAAAGTCTCTTCCCAATATTTATCCAGAAGATGAAATAATATGTTTGCAGTAATGTGAAACCAACCTAAGCTACATTCGAAACCGTAATTACAGCAGGCCAAAGAAAACTGATAGAGACAGCAGGATAATAAATCATTATTCTTTGGGCTAAAGGCAAAGGAAATTCAGTTATGACGTGTGTCAGAATAAACCGTCACAGTAAATACCATGACTGGGATTGTTTGGCAAGTTCACCACCCTATAGCCCATTTTCAGTCAATTCCTCAATGTAGTATCAAACTATTTTTGCTTACCATTCCATTTTCTGACAAAGGGGCCAGATAAAATTCTCATGAATCCTGCAAGACAGACTATGTCTGTGGAGAACTCTTCAAGGACTTGGTCTACTGTAGTGTCAAATGCTGCACGATTTTTATATAATTTATGATTAATTACCTAGAATAGAAAAAGATAAGTACAATCCATTTCCAAATTACCAAATCCATTTCCAAATTACCAAAAATAATTTAAACCTCAACCTTTATATAGACTCTACTTCAACTCCTTCTGAAGATACACGTGATGTCAAGAATTAAGGAACGGACAGGATGAATATAAAGGCAAGCCCAGCACCAACCTCAAATCCAGGCATCCAAAGAACACTTGGGGGCAGATTATGAGTGTAAGTAATCTTGAAAGATACTTTTCAAAGTAACTTACTCTGGTGGGAATTCCGGCTCTTTCTGCTTTATCTAAGCCAGACACTGCTGCTTTGTTGGAGATCACAACAACGATGTGTGCAGAGCTACTTGGCTCCCTAGTACTGTCTATGAGAGCTTGGAGGTTTGATCCTGAAAAAGGGAGAAAAGCACAGGTGAGTGCACACTTCTTTAAAACGTTTATACCATTTTGAATAGGGAATGGTCAAGATTTTTGAATAAAAATGTCTTAGAAAAGACTGGCAAAATATGTGAGGCTTTAAAATTCCATTCCTCTTAGAATAATGGATTAGTATCTTACAAAAACATAGGCACTCCTGGTTCAAGGATACGTAATTGCTCCTGCAAAATAATATGATTTAGCAGACCAGTAGAAACAGTATAACATGATTTTAAGACTGATTGATGAGGAATAAGCTGCTTAATTAAGCAAAAAAATCAACCCTCTGAAGAAGAATAAACCACTATGACCCTTACAGTAGTTTCTTTGCTTTACCATCAACTTGGATCTAAAGTATATTGAAACCTTAAAATAGACTTGTAAAGCAATTATACTTCTGGGAAAGTTAACCTAAAGAAATAACCAGATATGCACTTACAAACTTATTGTATATTTAAAAGAATGTTCATAGCAATGTTACTTAAAACAGTGGACAGAATTCCCTGGCCGTCCAGTGGTTAGGACTCTGCTCTCACTGCTGAGGGCCTGGGTTCAATCCCTGGTCAGGGAACTAAGATCCCACAAGCTGCATGGCATGGTGCAAATAAAAAAAATAAAAGGAAAAAAGAATCATACTATATCCATCCATATGAGAGAATACAATGCTCTTAGGACTTTACTCTGCTGTCCGCAGAGTCAAACACAAATTTTGTATTGTTACTATTAACAATTTAAAAAAGCCTCAACTGTCCTAAGACTTTTCAACTACAAAGCTATGATTCAAAAGAAGTTGGAATTTCCATTCTGTCTTTTCTAGCTTCTCTCTCTTCAACCATCTTCCCCACACCCTCTACTCTTCCTTTAGAAGCTGCTTCAAATGCCTGAGAAAGTGGAAAGACTGAGGATGTAGAAAAGATAACACTCCTTAATGATACCTAGGCCCCAGTACTGAGAGTGTTCTCACAGTCGGAAGGAGGGTTTTTTTTTTGGGGGGGGGGTGTGGGTGGGAGAAAAGGAAGAGCATTTCTACAGCTCTATAGTAAAGAGGAAGCCACATCTCACCTGTCCCAGATATTAAGACAGCTACTCTTGCCTTTTTTGGTTGAACAGAGACATGATTTTTCAGGGTGCCATTCTCCAATACTGATCTATTTATTTGCATGGTTTCAATCAGATGCTTGACTTTCACACGAGGAGAACCTTTGTTTCAAACACACCCAATAAATAAAAAAAGAACAACTGTGAATTAACAGTAATATGGAAAGAGAAGTGTTCTATAAAAACTTTAGAGTACTGTATTTTATTCTGAAAATAAGATATGCAAGGACTAAAATAATACGTTTGCTTTACTTATTGTCACTCATTCATACAAACTTCCTGATGGTGAACATATATAACTGCCCACTTCAACTAAAAGGTACAGCACTATATCTAAATATAAAGTGGATATGTTACTGCCTGCCAGTGTTCTGTCTCCCCTTTCCCGCAAGTCTTGCATCCACAACAGTGCTATGACCTCTTGGCTTCAAGGGTAGGCGTGTGACCCAAGCAAGGCTATTCAAAGACTTGATATAGGATGTTGAGAAAGAGAGGGCCTCTCTTACTGCAATGTGAGTTGAAGGATGTGGGCTCAAGACATCTTTCCGGTATTTGGAGAGCCTGCCTGAAGGTGAAAGCCACACAATAAAGGGATGAAAGGCAGATACAGACAAAATTAACAAGCCTTGACATCTCTGTTGGAGAAACTGAGTTGGTTTTCTGTCAGTCTGCCAATTTCTGGTACTTCTAACAGTTCTAGGTCATACACAGTACTGGTCAGGGTGTTTGCTCACTACGCCTTGAATTGAGCTGAACCACAAAGCAGAGCCTGAGACAAGGTCTTACATGCGAGGTGATTACTTTGGGAAGTGATCCTAGGGAACCAGAATGAGGATGGGCAAGAGCCAATATAAGAGTGTGTTATTAAACTGGTCACCACTGTGGGCAATTGGGGCTTGATTCCACTGAGACCCTCAAAGGAGCCATGTAGACTGTGCCTCAGAACCGCTCCCTTCTTCTGTCCCTAAAGTGGGCATTTATTCACTAGTTCTCACCCCGCTGGTCAAGGGCTGTCCTGCAGGGTGTAGTTGTGCATATGTGACTGCTACACAGAGGTGTCAGAGCCCTGAGGCAGAAATGAAGAGATGCATGGTATTACTGGCATGGGTGTTTTCATGTTACAGCTGCGTAAAGATAGGTGCCTATCAATGGCTTGAAACAGAGCAACTAAATAAGGAACAGTTACCTTCAGGACATGCAACCACTCTGCCGATCACCCAGGCTTCTTCCTTGTGCTGCTGAATATCCTGCAGAATCTGCTGTGTCAGATCCTTTGATACCACGAGGGCAGCCCCAATCCCACAGTTAAATGTTCTGGCCATCTCTTCTTCAGAGAGGTGTCCTTCCTGCTGTAACCACGAGAAGATCCTGGGGATCCTCCAGGTCTGGGCATCTGAAAACAGGCAAGAGTTGTTCAATTAACCTATTATTGACACAAAGTATAGAAGTATGTACATATACAAGCCTATGGAAATTAAAACCAGCACTGCTATTTTATAGAGGGTAAAACTATAAACGGGCCTTTCAGAAGATTTTTTGGGATCCATTTGTACCTCAGGCATTAAGAACACTTTTCTTGTCACACTTGGCCAGTATTCACGATTGAGTGAAGTTTTGTGCTGCGTTAACTAACTAGATTCTTAGAAATCCCCTAATGAATTAGATGCTCTAATGGCTGAATTCCAGTAAAGGTCAGCATACTACCCTTTTGTGAATGTGAAAAAAAAAAAAAAAATCTAGATTTAGGTGTAAGAACCTATCCTCTAATACAACAAAAATCTCTAATAAAAAATTTTAGGTAATACCTATATAGACACACACATAAAATTCTTTTTTTTTTTTTTTGGCCCTGCTGCATGGCTTGCAGGATCTTAGTTCCCTGACCAGGGACTGAAACCGGCCATTGCAGTGAAACCACTGATCCCTAACCACTGGACCACCAGGGAATTCCCAACCAATAAGTTTCCTGAAACAGCAATCTTCACTCATTGTCTCTGTATCTCTGCCATCACCCCCTGCTCCAATATATGGGGGGTGGTATCTATCCTCACCAAGCTGCTTTTTGACACTGCTAACCAGTGTCATGTTGAAATCCTTGCTCGGAGTTGATACTTTTACATGGTTTACTGCCTGATTTTGACTATTCTTTTTTTAGAAATTCTACCTCTGCCAAACTTTAAGGTGGGTGGAATATTGAGGAACAACCTTTTGGTCCCTCCTATTCTCTTTGTGATTAACTATTACTATCTGCATATAAGTACCCAACTTAACTTCTGCTCACAAAAACACTACAATAAATACTTCAAAGATGTAAAACACTGTATTTCCACTTCCTATTCCAAATCTACTCACCTACTAAACTAGAAACTTGGGACTTCTTTTTTCCTTCTAAGCACAAAATGGTTCTCCAATCTGTTTCCCTTCTCTATGCCTTGGTTCAGGTCTCCTTTATCCCCTGCACAGACTATTTAATAACTACCACTTCCCTTCCCAGCATGTTCCTGATTCCATTTTGATAGAGCTTGAGCTTACTGACCCCCTTGGAGAATCTGCTTAAAGGATTTCATCTAAGTCAATTACATGAGGACTTTATGCCTTATAAACATGGCTAATGAAGCGAGAAAAGGTGGAAAAGGGTCAGTCCTATTTTTTCCACAAGAAGCCCCAATGATTTGAGAATTTTCCAGGTAGGGACTTCCCTGGTGGTCCAGTGGCTAAGACTCTGCACTCCCAATGCTGGGCGCTCGGGTTTGATCCCTTGTCAGGGAACTAGATCCTACATGCCACAACTAAGAGTTCGAATGCCAAAACTAAAGATTCTGCATGCCACAACTAAAAAGGTCCTGCATGCCGCAACTAAGACCTGGCACAGCCAAATAAATAAATATAATATTAAAAAAAAGAATTTTCCACATAATCATATGTGTACTAACTACCCATAAAGTTTCCTTCCACAATGTATTTTTTCTCATAACAGTTTTCTGAGCAAACGTTCTTTTTAGCAGTCTTACCTAAATCCGCCCCAAATTTCTGAGGTAGGACTCTGGGGATGTTTTCTAGCAATCCCCCACCGGTAATATGTGCAAAGGCCTTAACATGTCCTGAACGCAGGACAGGTAACAGTGAATGGCTGTAGATTCTGGTTGGAGTTAGAAGTAAATCACCTGTATATTAGGAAGATGAGACAAAAACTTAGTCTATGAATATAAAACCAAAACATATGCAGTTTGTTCCATTCTAACTTTAAGTAACGAAAGCCTAACCCAACTAAGTGGTTGCTCAGACATTCCCAAGCAGGAGAGTTTAAATGTGAGTATGTTTACCTAAGGCCTGGCCACCACAGCCATCAGGTGCTGGAGAGGAGTACTGAAGGGAAGATTTCGCTACAATTTTCCTCACAAGGCTAAATCCATTGCTGTGAAGACCAGATGAAGCTATTCCAATAACAGCGTCCCCTTCAGTGATTCTTTCCAGGTGAGGGAGTTTCTGATCCCGCTCCATTGCACCAACGGCAAAACCGGCTAGATCATACTCTCCAGGAGGGTACATGTCAGGCATTTCTGCCGTTTCACCTCCTGGCAGAAAGAGAAAACAAGAGCAAAGAAATCACCGGATATTATAAACCTGTCTAGGAAGTAGTGACACCAGCTACTCTTCATATGAACAATTAAACAAAAGCTGTATTCCGCAAACATCTAAGCATGATTTCAGGGGAAATAGTGCTAATTTCCACAAAGGGTGAGTATAGCCAAACATCATTATTTTTACGGGATGAATACTCAGTTGAATATAACACCATTTCTCTAGCAGTTAGTTTCAGAAATGCTTTCACCTATATTTGATCTTTACAATCACTCTATGTTCCAATAATGGTACAGGCTTAGAGAAGTGATTTAATCAGACCTGCCTAACTCTAAATGCCCTGGCCTAAAAAATATGTCATAGTTCATACTACCACGATACTGTGTAAAGACAGGGTCTAGGCAGGCAGATCCGAATTAGGAACTGTTCTCAAAGATGGCTGAAAGGCAAGTTTGGCTTTGGGGACATACCTGTCCACAGAAATGGTAATATAAAATAGGTAGCTTTGTTCCTTGGTCAACCTACAAATTAACTGTGTTCAAAATTCTCATGTATGTATTTAATATTTCTGTAAACCTTGGGTACATTTTATTCTTAGTGTCATTTCTGTGGGAAAATAAGGCTTAAGTTAAGACTCAGAAAGCCAAGACCCGATCTGCCTCTGCTGCAGGGCCATAAGGAGGAAACAGCCCCCTACCCTGTCTGTCCAGGAGGCCACTGAGAGAGATGGGAGTGAAATGGTGGCTAAGGATCAGGGAGAAGATAAGGCCTGGGCGATGGTGGAGTATGAGTCTCAGTCTGGGGACCAAGCCTTGAGGGGAGGGTTCGAGGGCACAAAGGTCTAAGTGGTCCTTAGGTGGTGTCATCTATATTTTACTTGCTTCGTCTTGTGACACATAGTTTGTCTCGTTAGGTATACTGGTAACCGATCATGTTTGTACCTAGGGCTGAAATACATAAGAAGGATGTGTGATTAAAATGGATGATCATACCGAGGAGAGCACATCCGGCTTTTTTACAAGCTTTAGCGATTCCAGCAACAACAGCTTCAGCTGTACGGGGGTCAAGTTTTCCACAGGAAAAGTAATCGAGGAAAAAGAGGGGCTCTGCTCCTTGTGCCAGAATATCATTTACACACATCGCAACCAAATCTTGACCAATGGTTTCATGTTTATGGCACTGCTGGGCAATCTACAGAAGAATATAAACATCCACATAAGAGAATAAGCTCCAACCTATATCTTGTCAATTATCAGTGGAGGCTAACAATATTACTGACTTTTGGCTAGGTGCTCTGAACACCTAAAGACAAAAGAACACTAAATTCCGATAAGCTGCTTGGTCCGAAAGTATTCCCTTTTTTCCCCTAAGATAACCCTTCTATCCGGATATAGTCTCACCAACACTGTGTTATTAGAAACACGTAGCTATTGTAGCCAACTGTATGATTACTTGGTGTGGTTCTCTTTAGTGCATATATGTCAAGAGGGGAAAGATATGTATTTTATTTGTTTATTTATTTATGGCTGCATTGGGTCTTCGTTGCTGCACGTGGGCTGTTGTGGCGAGCAGGGGCTACTCTTCATCGCGCCACGCGGGCTTCTCATTGCAGTGGCTTCTCTTGTTGCGGAGCACGGGCTCTAGGCATGCGGGCTTCAGTAGTTGTGCCACGCAGGCTCAGTAGTTGTGGCTCGCGTGCTCTAGAGTGCAGGCTCAGGAGCTGTGGCTCACAGGCTTAGCTGCTCTGCGGCATGTGGGATCTTCCCGGACCAGGGCTTGAACCCTTGTCCCCTGCATTGGCAGGCGGATTCTTAACCACTGCGCCACCAGGGAAGTCCCGAAAGATATGTATTTGATACACAGTAAATTCTTTCATATCTTTCATAAAAGGCCTTTACTCACATAGGTGTCTGATTACCTTCAGTTTAGTTCCAACGCCGTCTGTTCCACAGGCCAGAAGAGGATCGTTGAAACCGGCTGCTTTCAAATCAAAAAGACCAGCAAAACCTCCAAGATCAACATCACAGCCTGTTGGAGAGAAAATTAATTACTTGCTGCATTTCAACAGCAAAGAGTTGATCAAGAAAGCAGATATTAAAGGGGTATACATATCCTTTTGAGTTTAAGATCATGGGTAAGAAATGCTTTTAGTGTTAGAGATAAGAAAGCCGAACACTATGAGTTTGGCTTAAATAGGGCAAGACTTACAGCAACTTGGCATTAATCTGGAACATTTTCCTCAGTAAACTACAAAGCACAAATCAATATACAATGTTTGTCACGGTTAATGAACTAGCAAAGGACAGGCCCTGACTTACCTGGTCTGGAGGTGGCTTTTGCTAAAGGCTTAATTTTCTTGACCAGCATATTTCCAGCTGCAATATCTACCCCAGAGTCCTTGTAAGTCAGGCCCCTAAAGAGTTTAAAAAAACAAAGACATCACCTAAATGCCAGGGAAGAATTATTTTAACCTTAAAATATTATTTAAAGCAGAAGATATCACTAGTGATTTTCATATCCCCCAATACGCTGGGCCATATCCAGAGATTTTGATTTAGCTGGTCTAGGGCAGGTCCTAGGAATTGAAATGTGTTTAAACAACCTCCTCAGTTGATCATCACTATTTGGAACTTCACTATTTGTAACTACCTCGCTAACTTAACTATTTCTTCCAGAAGTACTTGTCACAGGCAGTTAAATATACCAATATTTGGCCGTAATATTTCTCTGTTCAATTTTGGTATGGGAAGGAAAGGAGTGCCAAAACGGAGTCAAAAAAGTGGAAATTAGGATTATAAGGACTCTACAAAGAAATCCTCAATAATGAAACTGAGCCCTTACTGCAATAATAGAGAACTGTATGTTTCCTTATAACTAAAGACAGTAAGAAATAAGATTTAAAAAACTCCAAAAAAAGCAAAACCAGGTAATGATATTCAGTGCATCATTTCCATCTATAATAGTGCCAACAAGTTGGAACAGTACATTTAGAGATCAAGTTTATAAATGGCAATGTGACTTCATTAGTCTTGCCTTACAAAAATGACAACTCTGGATTAGTGGGGTTCAGGGATACGTGAAGAAATATGTCAAGTTTTATTAGAAGCAAGGTGCCAGGGTACAGACTTGAGAGAGATGTGGCAGTTAACTCCAATAAAGTTAGCAGTCTGGGGTCATGCTTGTATAGGAAACGAAGTTCTACTGGTTAAAAACAACTCTTTTGTCAGGTAGCAATTGGCACTGTAGCCTCTCATCTTCTTCATCTTTGAAGAATCAGATGAGTATTAAGATTTCAAGTCACTTGAAATAGGTCACTTCAATAGAATCTAGTCATTTTAAAATAAAAAATAAAATTTTAGCATGGTATTTTAATGTTCAAAAAAATTCCATTATTTAACCTTAAAAAATTTGCCTATCAGTAATAATGTAACTTGAATTAATGATTAAGTTGCTAAAAATTTCTCATTTTGTCCTAAAACATATTTATTTCTCATAGATGAACTCAATAAGCAATAGTAATTGTGATGAGATCAAAATACCCACATTTGCAGTTAATAGTTCATTGATTTTACAAAAGAAGAGTTAGTTGTATATGACAATAAATGAATCAATAAAGGGTTTACAAAATACATTTCAGTAATAAATATAAATGCAGTGACCAAATGAGATGGCCAAAATTTATAGTACAATCAAATAAAGTTGCAAAGTTAGACAACCAATATTTTCATCCTGAATTCTTTGACAAAATCATGAACTAAGATAAATACAACAGGGATTTCCCTGGTGGAACAGTGGTTAAGAATCTGCCTGCCAATGCAGGGACACAGGTTCGTGCCCTGGACCAGGAAGATCCCACATGCGTGGAGCAGCTAAGGCCGGGTGCCACAGCTACTGAACCTGTGCTCTAGAGCCTGAGAGCCACAACTGCTAAGCCCGTGTGCCACAACTACTGAAGCCTGTGCACCTAGAGCCCGTTCTCTGTAACAAGAAGCCTGTGCACCACAACAAAGAATAGCCCCTACTCGCCACAACTAGAGAAAGCCCACGTGCAGCAATGAAGACTCAATGCAGCCAAAAGTAAATAATAAATAAATTTATTAAAAAAAGATAAATACAACAGTAATATATAAATATATGATAACTCAAGGAAAAAAAATCCCTTCCCCCTTCTTTATTGATGAATTGACAACTGATTGCATATATCTAAAACGTACAATGTGAAAAAATCTTTCAACAGCACTGATCTTATTGAGCTTTTCAAACATGAGCTACCATGAAGTTTTTTCCATTTCATTTGAATATTGCTGTAACTAGTAGTTTCAATTCAAACTAAATGCAAATCAAAATCAGATCAGTCGGGCTTCCCTGGTGGCACAGTGGTTAAGAATCTGCCTGCAGATGCAGGGGACACGGGTTCGAGCCCTGGTCTGGGAAGATACCACATGCCACGGAGCACCTAAGCCCATGAGCCACAACTACTAAGCCTGCACTCTAGAACCCGCGAGCCACAACTGCTGAAGACTGCACACCTACAGCCTGTGCTCCGCAGCAAGAGAAGCCACCGCAATGAGAAGCCCGAGCACCGCAACGAAGAGTAGCCCCCCTCACCACAACTAGAGAAAGCCCACACCAGCAACGAAGACCCAACACAGCAAAAAATAAAATAAAAAAATAATTTATATATATATATATAAAAAAAAATCAGATCAGTCTCATAGAGTTAAGAATACAGAATGACTTAGTACAGGGTTAATGGAGTTTTCTACATCACCATTTATGCCAGTTCTGAAGCTGTGCTATAATCACCTTGGTCGGAAGTTTACCTGGGCTGCTGGAGGAAAGCTATGGCACGATAGCCAATGTCCTTCCTATAAATGGCCCCCTCAAACTTTATAGCAGCTAGTCCTTTCTTGGCTTCTTCAAGGGCTGAGATGAGATTTTCCCGGATGGCCGTTACTGTAAGGACCCTACCCCCGTTAGTCACCACTTTGCCATCTTTTAGGGCAGTGCCTGCTTGGAACACCTCTAGTCCTAAAGCTTGAGCCTCAGGAAACCCTGTAAGAGAGCATATTTGACATATCAATTGCAGTAATAATATTCTACACTGTGGCTTATAATTTCCAGAAGTTTTTTTTTAAAATAAAATCTTTATTTCACTTAAATGAATCTTCACAAGAATCCTATCAGAAAGGAATTAATGTAATATTATAGTAAATACAGCCTTTCTCCTAAGAACAGTCTGTTCTGCTCTAGGGTGATAACTGTATTACTAAAACCTTGTGTTATCATAAATCTCATGTAAGAATGATTATTTCAATAAGGAAGGAAAAAAAAAAGAAGCTAAGCCCTGAAAAGTTTGAAACTAGAAGCATGAAGTTATTTTCTCCCTAAAAGTTAAAAAAAAAAAATTAACAAAACCTAAACATCATGAATAAATCCTGCATTTTTTTTTTTTTTTTTTTGCGGTACGCGGGCCTCTCACTGTTGGGGCCTCTCCCGTTGCGGAGCACAGGCTCTGGACGCGCAGGCTCAGCGGCCATGGCTCATGGGCGCAGCCGCTCCACGGCATGTGGGATCTTCCCGGATGGGGGCACGAAGCCATGTCCCCTGCAACGGCAGGCGGACTCTCAACCACTGCGCCACCAGGGAAGCCCTAAATCCTGCATTTGATCACATTTTTTACTGAAGAGTAAAAGAATATCTTTTTGCTTTATCATAGCCAACTAAATAAAGTTGCTTTCTTTTTTAAAAAAACCAATAAGATCATTGCAATGCAAAACATATTCTTAATCTTTTCCCTAATACAACAATTGTAAAATTTTAAGACAAATATGATTTAAATCAGGTTTAGGGCTCAGCCTAAAAGAAAATCCCTGGCTTCATTTTTTTCTTTTGGCTGCGTTGGGTCTTCGTTGCTGTGTGCGGGCTTTCTCTAGTTGCAGCGAGTGGGCTCAGTAGTTGTGATGCACGGGCTCTACGGCATGCAGGCTTCAGTAGTTGTGGCTTGTGGGCTCTAGAGCACACACTCAGTAGTTGTGGTGCATAGGCTTAGTTGCTCCGTGGCAATTGGGATCTTCAAGGACCAGGGATCGAATCCGTGTCCCCTGCACTGGCAGGCAGATTCTTAACTACTGTGTCACCAGGGAAGTCCCCTGCTTCATTTTCTTTTGAATTAGTTTTAAGATCTCACATATATATTTTACATTTAAAATATTATTAGACTGTGTTTTCTAAATTCTGAAATGACCAACACGGACAGTTTATAAAAAGACAACCTCTTAATTAAAAAGAAATTTTTTTCCTTATTAATTAATTTATTTTTGGCTGAGTTGGGTCTTTGCTGCTGTGTGCGGGCTTCCTCTAGTTGTGGTGAGCGGGGGCTAGTCTTTATTGTGGTGCACGGGTTTCTCATTGAGGTGGTTTCTCTTGTTGTGGAGCACGGGCTCTAAGCTCATGGGCTCTAGAGCACAGGCTCAACAGTTGTGGTGCACAGGCTTAGTTGCTCCGTGGCATGTGGGATCTTCCCGGACCAGGGCTCGAACAGATGTCCCCTGCATTGGCAGGCGGATTCTTATCCACTGTGCCAGCAGGGAAGTCCCCCCAAAAAAACTTTCATATCCCTAGTTTGTCCTTTTCCATTTCTCTTTTAGCACCATATTTGGTAATCTGTTAATACACATCTTCCTTAGGTGTTTTTTATTTTTTGCTGTATCAAATTTTCTTTAAAACATTTTTTTATTGTAGTTGTTTATAATATCGTGTCTTCTCTACGTGTTTTTATTTTTTCAAAATATTTATATATTATTTATTTATTTTGGCTGCTCTGGGTCTTAGTTGTGGCATGCAGGCTCTTAGTTGTGGCACGCGTGAGGGATCTAGTTCCCTGACCAGGGATCGAACCTGGGCCCCCTGTATTAGGAGCACAGTCTTACCCACTGGACCACCAGGGAGGTCCCTCCAGGTGTTTTTATAACATAGGAGCGTTCAGTCACAGGTACTCAAGTATGTGGTGGTATCAGTAACACCCAATATTGGGGTGTCAGAAATAACTATGACACTTGTTACCCCAATCTTAGGGAAATTTCACCAATACAAAAGATCTTGATTCTATCCCTTCCCTTTCTTCATTTTAAAAGGCAATCAGCTCCTAACTGCACAGCTGCCATGTGTGGGACGCACAGGGCAATGGACTTACTGTCTGGGTAAGACAGAAATAGGGTGTTTGACTCAAACACAGTATTGGGGTATTAAGGGAGGCCAAATGACAGCCTGCTAGGGATTTTAAAGGCCTGGTGTTGGCCTTATCGTGCTGGAACTTATTTAGCATTTTAAAACACTGCTTTATCTAACATCATTTAACTAGATGCCTCACCTCCTATAAGGAGAAACAGAAGAGAAGGCTATACTTCTGAAACTTTTAATTCTGCCATCAAAGTGACCATGGGGTGCACTGCAAACTGGGGGGTTAATTTGTGATCATTCAGAGATCAAGCCCTGAAATTTTCTCCTTGATGTCATTTATATTAAAGTTCCTCCAACTCTCATACATTCCTATTATCTTCTTGGCTCTTGGAGGATGGACGAGAAAAGCAGCACTGGGTGATTCTCTGGAAACTTAGCTAGGCCCACTTAAGTCTTCGCTGTGCAGGAAGAGAAACGGACGGCAGTTCTTTAAATACAGTAATTTTGGATATCTGGACACCTGTATCCAACAAGCAACATGCTTATGTTAGAAACCCCTAAAAGGTTACTGATGTCTCTAAACCCTTAAAAGGAACACAACATTGAATGGGACAAAGGCCTACTGTGGTACTGGTCACCTGTCACATTGCAATCCAACCTTTTGTTCTCTGATATTCACCTGTTATCTCTACACCCTTGGTGTAGTCTCCTGGATAACCTTTACTTGCCATGACCACAGTTACGGCAGTGCGGTTGTCAAGCCAAACAGGCAGAGATGTGCAGAGCAGGCCATCTAAGGTAGACTGAATCACTTCATAAAGGTCACTTTTAAGAAGTGGGAGGATCACCTGGAAAAACATAATCAACATGGCAACTAAGAGAAACTTCAGTTGTCCTTAGACATTTTATTCACTGGGATACCAGAACTTGCATATGTTTCTCAAAGGTAATTATTTCAAGGCTGATAAATCCTAAGATTAAAACAGCACACATATTCTACAAAGTAACACTTTATATTATTATCTTTATTACTTACTTGGCACTCTGGATCACCAAAACGGCAATTAAACTCCAGAACTTTTGGGCCATCCTTGGTCAGCATTATACCAGCATACAGGATACCTTCGTTAAAAAATGGAAAAAAAAAAGAGTCTATAATGAAGACACTGTATTGTGACTATGAAAATCAGAATATAAACTTATAGTACTGAAAGTTTTGGAATGGCCGTAACAAATGTTATAACAGTGGTCAATTAAAAAAAGAAAATGGTGGGCTTCCCTGGTGGCACTGTGGTTAAGAATCCACCTGCCAATGCAGGGGACATGGGTTCAAGCCCTGCTGGGAAGATCCCACAGGCCGCAGAGCAACTAAGCCCATGTACCACATCTACCGAGCCAGCGCTCTAGAGCCCGTGAGCCACAACTACTGAGCCTGTGTGCCACAACTACTGAAGCCCAGGCACCTAGAGCCCAAGCTCCGCAACAAGAGAAGCCACCGCAATGAGAAGCCCGCACACTGCAACGAAGAGTAGTCCGTGCTTGCAGCAACTAGAGAAAGCCGTGTGCAGCAACAAAGACCCAATGTGGCCAAAAATAAATAATAATAAATAAATTTATAAAAAAAGAAAATGTTGCAAACTTACTTTATAAATAATGTCCACAATGACATCAATATGCTTACCTGTGTATAGCACACCCTCCTGCTGCATGCCATCCACTGTCTTCTGAAGAATAGTATTTTTAATTTTTAGCAACAAATCCTTAGAAACCTAGGGAACATAGAGACTTATTTAAATGTAACTGGTATTTAACTGAAAAAGTCCTCGCCCACACTGAGGCTCCTTTGTATACTTATAGTATATTCTATGCATACCTCATTAGCCTATAAATTGAGAATCTAGAGTTTATAAATTAATTGTAGAAATTATTGCACATGCATGCTGCAACTAAGAGTCCACATGCTGCAACTGAGACCCAGTGCAGCCAAAATAAATAAGTAAACAATTTTTTTTAAGTAAAAAATATACGTAAATAAAATCACTTTTACCAAATGGTAGTTTTAATACACAAAGTCTAAAGTAAACCCTGTTTGGTTTTTAATCTTCTACTTAAGAAAAATATCTAAAAGGCACTATATTATTAGCACAAACAATTATAACTATCAGCAGTGAAAGGAAATGGGTGAGTTTCTGAAGTGCTAATTTATTTATAATATGCTCAATGCATATTTTTCATAAACATTGTCAAGGAATTGTTTGGAAACATGCTCTATCTGTTATGAAGTAGAAAGACTAGAAGAACAAATGGTAGTCTGACCTGGTTCTCAATTCACCATACCCACTTTTACTGAGCACTTGTGTATAGGGCCCTGGATATCCAATGATGAATAAGGAGGGGCTAGAAGGATCTGTTCAATCGATACTTAAGTTAGTTCCTCAAAGGCTTTTAGAAAAGGTTAGTTTTAGAGTGAAACCAGAAGAGACACTTTTCATTTAATAGGAAAACCAATTTGCTCATTAGTAATATCATTTACAGAAAAAAAAAACAGAAAGTGCCTAAGAGCTCTTTGAGAAGACCAAAAAATGACTACTGAACTTCAGCTGAGCCTCTGTGAAGTACCTGAGGTGCTGGACAATAGGCTCCCATTCCCCCTGTGTTGGGGCCCTGATCTCCCTCCAGCAATCGCTTATGGTCCTGTGCTGGGGGCATGGGGGCCACCGTCTTTCCATCAGTGAAGCACAGACACTGTAGAGAAAACAAACGGTCCACTTAACCTTAAATGCCAAAAAGTAAAAAAATAATTTAATAAGGAGAACTATATGTACCTTAACTCTAATTAGAGGAAAAGTTTTCTTTTTTAAAGTAAAATGATTTAAAACATAAATAACCCTAAGTTTCCTAGATCGAGAATCAAAAGATCCTGTATACTCTGTTCTGAAGGATCTGTAATTTTTGAGCTAGGTTGGGGGGGTGCGGAAATCAAGCTACTCTCAAAGTAAAAAATTTCAACCTTTCCCCTGTTTAAATAATGGGCGATATAAATCCAATTTGCCTATTGCTACACTGGGGATGATGTAAGTCCAATTTGCCTACTGCTACACTGGGGATGATTAAAAGAAGATAAATTCTTCGGACTTCCCTGGCGGTGCAGTGGTTAAGAATCTGCCTGCCAATGCAGGGGACATGGGTTCGAACCCTGTTCTAGGAAGATCCCACATGCTGCGGAGAAAACTAAGCCCATGTGCCACAACTACTGAGCCTGTGCTCTAGAGCCTGCGAGCCACAACTAAGCCTGAGAACCACAATCACTGAGGCCATGTGCCACAACTACCGAAGCCTGCACACCTAGAGCCCGTGCTCTGCAACAAGAGAAGCCACCGCAATGAGAAGCCCGCACACTGCAACAAAGAGTAGCCCCGCAGCTCTCAGCAACTAGAAAAAGCCTGCGCAGCAACAGACCCAATGCAGCCAAAAATAAATAAGTTTATATATATATATATATATATTTTTAAATAAATTTATTTATTTATTTTTGGCTGTGTTGGGTCGTCGTTTCTGTGCGAGGGCTTTCTCTAGTTGCGGCGAGCGGGGGCCACTCTTCATCGCGGTGCGTGGGCCTTTCACTGTCTCGGCCTCTCTTGTTGCGGAGCACAGGCTCCAGACGCGCAGGCTCAGTAGTTGTGGCTCATGGGCCCAGTTGCTCCGTGGCATGTGGGATCTTCCCAGACCAGGGCTCGAACCCGTGTTCCCTGAATTGGCAGGCAGGTTCTCAACCACTGCACCACCAGGGAAGCCCCAAGTTTATATATTTTAAAAAAAGAAGATAAATTCTTTTTTCATTTGTATCTGAAATACTAAACGTATACAAATTCCTGTGTAACTGTTCAGTTTATGCTCTTGGATGAAGCGACCAGAGTAAACCAAGCCTTTTTTGGGATCATAGGTCAGATAACACAGCTTATACTCTGTAAAAGTCCAAAAGATGAATATACATACAGACACCTCTTCTCCTTCAAGAAGTTCTTCAATGACAGTTGTTTCTCCAGCTTCTCCAAAAGCTTTATCCTTATTGTTGATAAAAACAAAACAGAGAAATAAATTATAAGCTTTTATTATTTACTTAATTGGCTGTTGTCATTTTGCACCATTTGTATTATGAACCAACGCACTAGTATTATAATTTCTCTTTCTCTCTCTGAAAGCTGCAAAGGAACATGTATGAATGTTTCCTATTTTTATTTTATTTATTTATTTGTGGCTGCATTGGGTCTTCATTGGTGCACACAGGCTTTTCTCTGGTTGCCCCGAGTGGGGGCTACTCTTCATCGTGGTGCACGGGCTTCAGTAGTTGTGGCTCGCGGGCTCTAGAGCGCAGGCTCGGTAGTTGTGGTGCACGGGCTTAGTTGCTCTGTGGCATGTGAGATCTTCCCAGACCAGGGCTCGAACCCGTGTCCCCTGCACTGGCAGTCGGATTCTTAACCACTGTGCACAAGGGAAGCCCGAATGTTTCCTATTTTCAGAGTTGCAATGATGTAGAGTTAGCACTGGTACAGATGAGATGAACACATCATTGAAACTCTTCTGGGGATCCAGCTTTCCAGTTTCAAATAAGGTTAACAGAAAAACCGATGTTTTCATCATTACCATTTAACTCTATTTCTGACTTATAATTATGTTTGCTTACAATAATTATACTAATGTCTGTGAAAACAGATTTCCACAAGGGGGAGAAACCGACAACAACCAAGAAGGATCATAAAAAGCAAAGTATATTAATTCATTGCTTAACTTTTCTTAGACCTGAGACACAAAGGATAAATACTTTTTTTGTCCTCATGGATTGTTGAGTGTTTATTTATATGTTCTGTAGTCTGAGGACTTTCTACCTTTCAGAGCAGACAACAAAGGATGCTAAACAGAACTTACTTGCAAAGAACAGAATCATAGTTTAGCCATCAGTGTAGATGTGTAATAGCCCTTTTATAGAGATGGATTATAATACATAGTACTATGAAAAATAACTGTTTGCTATACGTTTTCCTTGCCTTGAGGAATATTTGTAAGCTTAACAGTATTTATTTATCCAGTGTGACTAGAAAATTATAAACTTTTTAAGAGGCATCAACTTACCTGCATAATCTCCCGTACAGCTTTGCAGGCCTCTTCTTTGCTCTTTGCGACAACTACCCCTTTCCCAGCTGCAAGACCACTGGCCTTCACAACCAAAGCAGGGAAGTCTGCACTGTGAAGACAGAGTAAATTTCAATATCCAATAAATCTTTAAGATTCAAAAGTTTAAAATGCTTTGGCATTGTGTAATAATATACTATAGCAACAACTGAAAAGCAGAAAAAAAAAAAAAACTGCTAACACCATTTTGATGTACTTCCTGCCAGGATTTTTTTTTCCTATGTATTTCTTTATAGTTGTGGTCATATGGTATATACAGTTTTGCTTTTCTCACTTATCATGAGATCATATAAGCAAAATCTTTGGGGGAAAACAGCACTTGCGTAGCATGAATATGGAATGATCTTTTAAGATACAATATAAAGTAAAATCATGCTCTCCTTCAAGTAAAAGATGTAGCTGTATAAGACCAATATAAGCATGGATACACAGATCATTTCTCCAAGTACACATAAGAAACTCTTGTTGGTAGTTTCTTCTGTTGAGTAGAACTGGAGATCTAGAAGGAGACTTACCCAAAGTAAGTAACAAAATTGTTACTTGGAAGGTATCTGGCTACTAGGAAATAATAAAATTCAATGTAGGATGAAGAAAAAACAAAGAATGAAACTGACCCAACTAAAAAGAAAACATACCAGGTAAAAAGGAAAAGTGTCAACAAAAATAGGGGGCAAAGGCATGTATCTACCAACATTCATTTATTGCTCAATGTTCTCCATATAATAGAGAACAGGATGTTTAATTTTAAGATTTAGGGTTGAACAGTGGTGACAGAAGGCCAAGTGATGATTCCTCACTCTAGTTAATTATTGATGAAAAAAATCACTATCCTTTATGTGGTAAGATGCCACTGTGTCAATTTGGCTAAGAGGGAATGCCTATACAACCAAATGTATCCTTTTCCCCTAGAAACTATTCAGCAACAAACATTAAAAAATTTATCTTAAAAAAAAAAAATTTATCTTTCTGCAAGGCCGCAAGAGTAAATGCCATTTTATTTTGATGTTGGAAAAAGGCAGTCTACATCCTATGAGTTTTCCCCTAGAATTATCTTACTATAAACTCGTAACATAAAAGTGACCCGTATATTCAAATATCATATAACAAGTGCCCTTCATAGGCTATCTTCTATTTACCTCATAATGAAGCAGCAGGCTTCTTCAGCTTTGGTGAAAGCTCTCCACTGTGCAGTTGGGATTCCATGTCGGTCCATAAACTCTTTGGCAAATCTCTTGCTGGACTCTAACTGAGCTGCTTCTGCTGTAGGGCCAAAGCACCGCACTCCTGCAGATGTCAGGCTCCCAACAATTCCTAGGGATGGAAACAAGCAGCCGTAGCCCAGCTCTCTGCAGGGCCTTTTCATTCTGAAGAATTAGGATCAGGCTAAATATACATTGAGATGAAGCAAATGGCAGAGAATAACTACGTTTTTCATGTCTTATATAGGATATAAACAAAATGCTACTGACACATGATTCAAATCCAACAAAAATCATGTGTGATATTCAAATATATGGATTATTAAATAGACACCAGAATAGAGCAGAATAAAAACAAAATATTTCCTACAGCTGCAAATTTGATCTCTCATTCAAATTTAGTCTTATTATTCATACTACTGATGCTTGGTGGGGGGAAATCCTGGAATCCATAAATTTCAAGAGGGTGAAAGCTTTTTCAGTGTATTATATTAGAAATCCTCATCTGTAAAATGTATTAGATGAGATGATCTCCAAGCTCCTGTTAGCACGGTGTATACCATAATAATAAACAGCAATGAACTTTACCAGCAGCCAGAGGTGCCTCTGGTCCAACAACTACAAATTCAATTTTCTCATCTTTGCAGAACTGTGCAAGGGCAGTGTGATCACTGATTGAGATGTCTGTGAAAAGAAAAAAGAAACAAACCCACCTTGTTTATAAAAACATTCTTTAAGTTAACTGTCTATCTGAAATGTAAGTACTATACTTTGGTATGCCTATTAATTGTTGGTTTTCTTTTACTGGTACAGATGGGTTTCACCATGAGAAATTCAGAGCACAGTAAATCAGGCTAACCAACAAAGCTCAGTTCTCTGCTTTGTTATCACTACAGTGATAGCAGAGAACTGAGTAAGTTTTCCAAGAGCTATACTTTCTTGACTATGGTGTTCATGTTGCCAGTGTTGATTGTAAACAAAAAAGTGTACCAGAGAATATACTCAGAAACTGGTCTTTTAAATGTCATTCATTCAAGATTTACTGAGAACTGCTATATGCTAGATACTGTCCTAGTCACCAGGTTAAGATGTAAACACAAACAGGGTCCCTATATTTAAGATGCTTGTATTTCACTGTGGGAATGTTGAGTTATAAATATCCAAGCAAAATAATACAAAGTGTGAACAATTAGGCAAATCTGATGTGAGGTAAACTGGGAGGCTATTTCTGATTAAGCCAGAAAGGGTCTCTTTGCAAAGACGTTTAAGCTAAGAACTGAAAGATGACTTTTAAGACCTAGCTCACTTCTCCAATGTACAAGCCAGGTAAATTTTCTTTCTTGATGGGAGTTCTAACTAGTAGTAGGATCAACCATATATTAATCATGTAGGTTCTATAGGCGCTCTTCTGCTTCACTGTTATTTGGGCCACCATTCTTAAGCTGGCTGAAGTCTCTGTACATATGTGGTATTTGTGATGTGTAGGGGATAAGTGCAGAAAAGGCAGAGTTCTCAATCTACAGGAACTGCCTGAGTGGGATAAGGATGGAGTACCATGCACTCTGGGTTAGTAGCTGCAAACACAACTGGGCTGAACAGAGCCAACTACCTCAGCACAGCAAAGGGTGGCAAGAGGAAGATGACACACCTAACCTGTCACTACAAGTGATAGCAGCCTCATGACAATATTGGGAGATTTTCATGGGCTGGTCTGTATAACATCAATTGCATCTAGATAAAATGTGCCATTTCTTTAAAAAAAAAAAAAATACAATACCTCACTCCCAGAGTTAAGATCCCAGGGAAGCAGATATTTTCTTATCTTTTTCTTATTATTTTTGCTCCTATGTACACAATTATCTTCTCCCAGTTGGTACCTTGCTGGGTCTATGTTCTCTCCATAAATATTATGTGCCACGTAGGGTACTAGGCACATTGCACACAGTGCAAAATAAGACAGGAGACACGGGACTTCCCTGGTGGTGCAGTGGTTAAGAATCTCCCTGCCAATGCAGGGGACACTGGTTCGAGCCCTGGTCCTAGAAGATCCCACATGCCGCAGAGCAACTAAGCCCATGCACCACAACTGCCGAGCCTGTGCTCTAGAGCCCGTGAGCCACAACTACTGAAGCCTGCGCACCTAGAGCCTGCGCTCTGCAACAAGGAAGTCACCGCAATGAGAAGGCCATTCACCGCAACGAAGTGTAGACCCCGCTCGCCACAACTAAAGAAAGTCCACGCGCAGCAACGAAGACCCATTGCAGCCAAAAATAAATAAATAAATTTATTAAAAAAAAGACATGCGACTTCCTTGCCCTCATGCAGTTTACATTCTAGAGCTTATGTTCTGGGAGGGAAATGAAGATAGGAGACAGATACAGTCTCCTCTCAAAAGTAAAAGAAGATACAGATAATAGTTCATGATTGAAAACAAATGAATTGGGGGGTGAACATGCTTTACTTAGAAACTTTAGGAAAGTCCTCTTTGAGATGGTAACATAAGTTGAGACCTGAATGATGAAGAGCCAGTCATGCTAGGAGTGAGAACAAAGTCCAAGGCAGCTCTGTTTGGGATACTGGCAGGACTGCATGGATAGGGCACAGTGAAAAGAAAACAAGGGCTATAAAAGATCAGGCTGGAAAGGCCAGCAGAGGCCAGATCACAGAGGGTTTCGTAAGGACAGTAGTTTGAGTTTTATGCTGACTACTATGAGAAGTCACTGAAGAATTTAATGCAGCATAAGAACCGATCATCTTTTCCTATTTACCAGTGGAAGAGATGAAGGCTGAGATCTATTATGGAGTAAGAATTGCCAGAACTTACATTTAATAGCACTGCCCAATTTTGCATTCCCCAAAATACACACCAAAACACCTTTAACCTATATTAGGCATTTTGTAACTTTTTCAGTGGACGTGTTTTGTAAGGTTTAAAATAATCTAAGGTAAGAAAATGATACACTCTGAACAACAGGATACCTTAAATTACAACATATGGCAAGTATTCAAATTACCACATAAATTTCTGGGTTAAAAAAAGCATTCAAATCTGAACAGCAATTGACCTTTATAAAGAAGAGATGTGAGTGACAGTTTTATCATTTATAATCGTTCACTTTTACTTCAAAAAAATGATTACCAGTGTTCGAAATCTTTTCAGAGCAGGCAGTGCCTGCATTTCCTGGGGTAACTAACACTTGTTTGACATGATTAGACTGTGCAAGTTTCCAGGCCAGAGCATGTTCCCTTCCTCCATTGCCAATTACAAGTACTCGGGCTGCCATTGCTCAGTCTGCAAAGCAGGAATTCAGCAGGAAAATGAAAGCTGCAGAAAGAAAACCACAGTTGATAGTTTAGAATACATATACTTTAGAAACCATGATTTCTAAATATGATTTAAGTAGTTATTTGTAATCATACAAATAACATTTTATCCCAGCAATTCATTTGTGAAAAACTAGGATTCATAATTTGAGAAATATGACTGTGTACTCTTAAGGATTAGAGCAGTACTTTAAAGCTCCTTATTGCATTAAAACAAAATCTATGAACAATCACCCTTCTTTGGGCTTCACTTTTATTTATTTATTTTGGCCGTGCTGGGTCTTAGCTATGGCATGTGGGATCTTTGTTGCGGCATGCGGAATCTTTTAGTTGCAGCATGCAGAGTGCTGCCTGCGGCATGCAATGCGGGATACAGCTACCCGGACCAGGGATTGAACCCTGGCCCCTGCATTGGGAGGGCAGACTCCCACCCACTGGGCCACCAGGAAGTCCCTGGGCTTCACTTTTAGAAGATTTAAAAGTCATCAAATCTCAGTTAAAAATGAAAATGTTTTAACTTTAGACACCAAATTGAAAATAACTGTTTTTAAACCTTTAGTCTTATAAATAATAGACTTTAAAGTTACAATAAATTCAAAGAAATGTTTAAGACTAGAGCCCATAAAGGGTCAAATAGTAAATATTTTCTGAGGGCCATATAGTCTGTGTTGCAATTACTGAACTCTGCCACTGTAGTATGAAAGCTGCCTTGGACAAGAGACAAATGTGGCCTGGCTGTGTCCAGTAAAAACTTACATAAATAGGCAGTTGGCTGTAGGTCACAGTTTGCCTACTTCTTCTCTAAGTAACAGGAAGCTATCAGAGGTTTATAAAGCATAACTGTGGCTGTGTTTCCATAAAACTGTATTTATGGACACTGCAATTTGAATTTTGTATAACTGTCATGTGTCACAGAAACATCACTTTTCCTTTTCTTCCCACAAACATTTAACAATGTAAAAACTATTCTTATTTGGTGGGCAACAACAGGTAGTAGGAAGGATTGGCACACGAGCAGTAGTTTGCTGACCCCTATTTAAGAAGTTAGTGCAATATGCCAGAAAATTGGTACAGAAGGCAAAAATCAAATTTGAACACGTCTTGCTTAGTTCTGGCATTTGATCCTGGGCAGGATAGGCAACTATCTCTCAAGCTAACAGTGTGACCCTGGTTAAGCTCTTACTACCTGCAATTCAATTTCTTCACATCATAAAAGGTGGAATTAAGAGAATTTGTCTTATGAGGCCTAGTAAGAATTGAAATGACATTTATAAACAATTAGTACAATTTCTTACACTCAGCAGTAGTAAATGCTAACCTGCTATATTTTATTTATTACTTTTGCCAAATTGATGCTTTAGGGAGAGAAAGAAATTCTAACAAGAAAAAAAAAGCCAAAGGAATGAATAACTTGTCACATTCATTTACTAATTTTCAGAAGACATGTAATTATGTAGAAGGCGAACTGATAACAGGAAAAACTGAAATCAGTTACTTCTCGTGAGATGCTAGCATTACACGTTTAAAGAAAAATATAATTTGCTAATATAAAGAAGATTTTTTGAGCACTAACTTCGTGCCAGATGCTATTCTAAATGCTTTTCACGAATTACTTCACTTAATCTTAAGAATTCTGTGAGGCAGATAGGATTACCATGCCCGCTTTGCAGATAAATAAGTAAGGCTCAGTTAGGTTATGTAACTTGCTGCAGGTCACATAGATAAGTGGGGATGTAGCCTGGATTCCAACGGAACCAATTTTGCTTCAGGTACTCTTTAACAGTTGAAAATATGAGGAAGAAAAAAATTACTAAATTATCATCTCGGAGAAAAACACTATTTTAGCTTACTGGAAAAGACTTGCCGCGTGTATCGACATATCTAAAATGAACGTATCTTTAAATTTAGAGAAAACATTTATGTTTAGTTTGAATAAGAGGGTCAGTGAAGGGAAATTATCCTGATTACTGCCGCGGATCTCTGAAATAGGATTAGGACTCAGCATGAGGGAATCTACACCCAGGAGTGGCTAGGAGGCCGCCAGCCAGAGTTGCCTAGGTTTGAGTTAAGGAGTTAAGACTTCCTAGCTGGGATACCTTGAGGGACTTAACCTTCTTGGGCCTCAATCATCTAAATGGGTAACACGAGGAGAATTAGAGAGCCAGGAAAAGCCATTTCAAAGGACTTGGTGAATTGGGACTTCCCTGGCGGTCCAGTGGTTAAGACTCTGCGCTTCCACTGCAGGGGGCCTGGATTCCATCCCTAGTCAGGGAACTTAGATATCGCATGCTGTGCAGCATTGCCAAAAAAAAGAAAACAAAACAAAGGACTTGGTGAATAAAATAAGGTAGAAACCAACTACAAAATGGGACTAAGTAATCTGCTAGAGACAAACGATGCAAAATGAGAAAATATGCAATTTAGGTGCATGACCTAAAAAATCTAAAAAAGCAGAGAGATGCAAAAAGGCCCTGACACCTTACAAAGCAGAGAAAGTGATAGATACAATGTAAACCTCAGTTAAAACTGAAAAGCACATGGCCAACCCTCACCCACTGCGATTAAAAATAAGAGGACAATCCCTACCGCCAAACCAGTTCCTACAGTTTCATCCAATTCCTGATAGTAATCCCCAAACCAAACCATAAATGTAGTTTCCTGAAAAGCGGAGGAAACTTACCCACGTACCCAAGGCTGTCTGGGCGCTCGCACTTAGACCCCCGCTGCGCGCTCTGAGCCCACTCTCCCGCCGCGCGCCGGAAGTCGGCCGATGGGATCCGGCGCGCACGCCCCCCGCCCACCCGCCCCGCCCCGCCCCCGGCTGGCTTCGCTTCCCCATTGGTCGGTGTGGCCAGTGGGCCCCACCGCGAGGTAATCGAGAGTGATTCCCTCCCGCTCTCGGGCGCGGCCTGAACCTCCCCCAGAGCAAAGCTCCCAAGCCCTAGCGAGTTTACAATGTAACACGGTAGGGTCAGGTGCCACGTAACGTCTCTTCGCTTCTTCCAGAGCCTCCTGAGCTCTGAGGAGGGGGAGCACCAAAATGCTTAACCCATGTTCAGCTAATTGTGTGTTGCTCACGAGTCAGGACTGACCAGCTACCGTGCAAAAGTCTCGTGACACGCCTGGCTCCTGACGAGACTAAAATGCACCAAGGTTTGAACACACGTGGTTCAGGACCTCTGGCCTAATGCTAAAACGAAAAAAAAAGCCGAGGCCAATAATAGGATGCCACGGGAGGCAGATGGCGGTAAAAACGTATTCTTCGTATGGGGGCAAGCGCTGATTAATGTTTTCCCGGATGGATCTCCCTGCCGAAACTCGGTGCCATCCGGGACAGTTGGAGTCCCCGGTCAAACACCATGTTGCCCTCCTTGCTCCCTTTCCTCACGGAATTTAATCTAGGGTGTTTAGTGACCAAAATAAACCTCTTAAGGCCCCCAAACACTGTTGAAGACTGACAGCTTAAGCTGACAGTCGCCTCTAGAGAGACTTCTCCTGTAATGGCGCCTGCGTCAGTCACTAACATGGCGGACATAGTCGTGCGCGGCGCAAACGTCAGCAGCTCTACCCCAGACGCTCAGAAACAGCGGAGGAGAGCGGGGCCGTGCTCACTGATTGGTTCAGAGGCGGAGCGTGCCGGACTGGGCGCTCCCACAGGAGCCAATCAGGACGGCTAGAGACGGAATTGGCCGCTGCGCCTCCTCCCGAGGCATGCTGGGAGCCTGGAGGACTAGTGAGGAGGAGTTGAGAGAACGGAGCGGACGCCATGGCGACCAACATCGAGCAGATTTTTAGGTCTTTCGTGGTCAGTAAATTCCGGGAAATTCAACAGGAGCTTTCAAGGTAAACTCTTCCCAGGCTCTTCTGCTCCCAAGGGACCGATAGGGCCTCACGTAGCCGTCCGTGGCACCTTTCTTCAGGGACGCTGTCGTTCCTCGTCTCAGGCCCGGCTACAGCCCCGCCTGGGCCTGGGATCCATTTTCCGGCCCCCCCCCACCCCCGTCCGCTCCCTCCCTTCCCAGCGAGGAACTTCGCCCTTTCCGAGGTAATCCCAGGCTCCCTCTTCTAGAACCGAGTTAAGATGCTCAGGCTTCTCCCCCGTTTGGTCATTCCCTACCATTTAGCTACTGTAGGCCTGGTTGTCCACCAGGGACGGGCCTAGTTCCTTCCTCAGCTCCTCAGCCGCCGCGGCGCTTCCCCTCCCCCTCTCTGCCTCCGCGGATTTCGCCGGCCGGTGTCTTTGACCGGAAAGGGGTCTAACGGCCGTTTCTTGGGTAATCTTAAATCCGCTTTATTATTGCAAGCTTCAGACCATTTGGGGGTCGGGATCCTTTAATTAGATTATTTGGGTCCTACTGTTCTGTGGCTTCCACCAGGTAGCATTCTAATAGTTTAATAGATTGGAAGTTTAAATTAAAACAGCTCAAATTAATGTTAGCTACTTTGACAGAATATTCGAGGTGAGGATGGAAGGGGACTTTGCATTAGTGGTAATTTTTTTAATTTAGTCAGCGGAAAGTGGACTTCATGTGTAGCTCTAAATATTTTTGCCGCCCCTGACCCAATTGACATATTTGACCAACACGCTACTTTTGTCATTGCTACTGGTTTACCCTTGCTTCCCCACAATTTGAATGGGAAGAGATTTTCAAAGAAATACTTGCTTACTCAGAAACGAAAATCGCGTGGGTCATGTTGTTATTCAGTGATTGCCTTTTTGCTTTGTATAACGTAAATATTTGTTCCGAGTTCAAATGTATTTGCTGGTTGTATTTTAAAAGTTGAGAGCAAGAACCACACGTAACGTGAATTTGAAAATCAGCCGAAAACGCATTTGTAAACTGAGCGCTCAAATTAACATAAGGTTACTGGGGCAGTGATACAGTATTGCTGTAATATTTTTCCAGGGTATAGTGTTATTTCATTGGGAAATAGATCTTCTCATTGATTTAGTTGCTTTTTAAAATTTTGTTATATGCTGGTTATTTTTAGGATGATGATAAACGACCTGAGTTAAGGGAATATAATTTTCCTGAAAACTTTTTTATAGTTGCATATATTAAGTAGTTGTGTTTGCTGGTTGTAATGTCTTTTTTGTATACCTTTTAAAATTCAGTTTTTGTATTAGAAGTGTTATTGTCGTGGAAAGTTTAGGAAAAAAGAGGAAAGAAAATTTTAAAACACCACATGGTTATTGATCTTCATGTTCTTTCATTTTTTCCTTGTGCATACAGATGCACATATTTTGTCAAGTGTGATCATCTTGTTGTGTGTTGGTTGTTTTTTTCACCTATATATTGTGAACACGTTTGTGTTTTATCAGTCTCGGTAGTCTTTGAAACATTTTTCATGGCTCCATAGAATTCTGTTGTAGGATTGTATTGTTGGATATTTAGTTGCTTTGAAATTTCCACTCCTTTGCAGCAGTTCAGTAAGCATCCTCACAGCTTTAAGATGATTACTTTGTTATAGACTGACAGGTTTTTTTTTTTAGCCCTACTTTTCTGATTTTTAAATCGTGGCCTTTTTAGTAAGGTACGCACTGTGAAAGTGCTTAGGAAAAATGTAAAAGAGCTCCAGGAAGAGAGTTTAAAAAGAATATTAGATAAAGCAGTTTATTACTAAGGGAATATTTAGCTTCTTTTCAAATACTATGCTATATATTGTCAGTATTAAAAGAAGTTTTTGTTTATTTGCCATTTCGGTGAACTATAGTTCCTTTTTTTCTCACTTACTTTTATGAATATGGGTTTGGGTGAGGAGACTGACTTTTAGACAGTTTAAGTTATTATATATAGATGGTTGAGTGTGAGCTCTGGTTTTGAATACCAGCTTTACCTCTTAATTAGATGTATGATGTACAGCTAGGTTTTTTTGTCTTCTCTGTGCCTCATTTTCCTCGTTTAAATAATCAAAAAAATAGTGCTGATCTTAGAGTTTTGTTAGGATAAATGAGTTTAAAAATGTAGAACCGTGCAACCCTAATTAATAGTTAATAAATGTTAAATATTGCTATTGTATTAGAAAACCAAATGTTTTTTAATAACACTTGGTTAACTACTGAATTTTTTTGGGTTTTGACCAGACTTTTATCAGGTAGTGGAGCATAATTGTCGACCCATTTTGCTACCTAAAGTTTAAGTTACATTAAGTCAAACGTGCTGTTTAAAGTATTTTTCAAAACAATTTTGTAAATTTACACAAAATAGTACAAAAGACTAAGTAAATGATATGTTTTTATGTCTGTTAAGATTCTTCTGTTCCCGTGAATTGAAAATACGTTAAGTGATTCATTTACTGTTATTATAAATGAGTTGTTTTACATGATTTTTGATAACTGGGTGAAAATTATATAAATGTATTTTTCCTTTTCAACATTATGGCATTTCAGCAAGTCTGATCAGTCTAAACCTGATCCAGTGCTACAAGTTACCGTTTTGACTTAATGTGTCAGTGGCTAAAGTTGTGTTCCTTGATACTGCTGATGGTGATTGTGATACTTGCACAAGTGTGGCTTTACTGTGGCTATAGCTTCTACCATAATGTTAGGTCATGTATTTTTCTTTGGTTTTGTGATTGTGATCTTAATAATAATTTTCCTCCCCTGAGAGAAATATGCTGGTTGGGGAGTATTTTGTTTAAAAAAAAAAAAAAAAAAAAGATGAGCTTAGAAACCTGTTTGAAAGACTTTTTCTTAACTTTCACAGTTCTGAAAACTTTAATCGTGTGAAAATAAAAATGTACCAACTGTAAGTAGATAGTGTTAAGGAAGCACTTTTGATGGGGAATAGCATCCAAAATAAATAAAAAATGGTGAAGTGTACAAATAAGATTGTTTTAATCAGTTGAGTTACAAATATTAATTTATTATATGGCATGATAAAAATATTAATGAATTTTGGTAACTTTTCTTGTGAAGTGGAAGGAGTGAAGGCCAGCTCAATGGTGAAACAAATACACCTATTGAAGGAAACCAGGCAGGTGATGCAGCTGCTTCTGCCAGGAGCCTACCAAATGAAGAAATAGTTCAGAAGATAGAGGAAGTACTTTCTGGGGTCTTAGATACGGAACTACGATATAAGCCAGGTAAGTTGGAGATAATCAGTTGTCTTGAAAACTTGAAGATTTTTTTTTAATAGTTGACAGTAGTATTTCTTGATTGCAGAGTATTTAAGATGTTCATTAGATTTAAAACTTCAGTAAGTTTAATTTTTAGTTTAATTGATTTACTGAAGATTTTCTTAAGTATTTTTTTGAAAATACAATTGTACTGGAACCATGAGCATCGATGCATTTGTTTACTTTGCTGGTGGAATATAACTATCTTTGTTTGGTTTAGTCTTACAGTGCCTCAGTGCCAGGATTTTGAATGTCGGTTTTCATTGAACAGTTGTATAAATGTCAGTTTTGGAAGGTACAGGAGTCCGGACCATATCTGTAATGATTCTAAAACCCTGGAAGGTTTTATTTTAAAGCTCAAGATTAGAGATGATCTTGTTTTTGTGTTTACTCCTCTTAAAGGTGCAATGAATGGAGAGGAATCATTGCTGGATATTTAGCATTTGGGGAATTGATTAAATAATTGATGCTTAGAAATGAAGGATTTGTGATCAGCCACAAAAATAACAATATTGTTTAGTTTTGTAAATGGGGGGCCATGGTATGGGTTTTTTTTTTTTTTTAGTATAGAGTATGGTTAAAAAAAAATAGCATGGACTGTAGCCTTGCTTAGATTCATGGCTCTAGCAACTTTTTCTTGAAGTATAATGTAGCTAACGTTTGGTACATAATAAACAATTAGTGGAAAATGATTAATTTTGCTTTGGAAGAGGTCTTGTCATGTGTTGATTTGCTTTTTCCATAATCTTGGTGACCTGGATTTCTGATCACCTAAGATCACTAAGGTTTATCTAATATGATATTGGCATTAGAGTAAATCTCATCTGGTTACAAAGTGGATTATAAACCACTTTTTCTTTTAGATATGCAGATTGAAATGTTCTTAAGTTACATGTTAAGGGCTGTACGAATTTTCTTCTCCAAATGACTTTATTATCATTTTTAAAGTAGAAACATTAAAAAAAATTACTTCTTAGTAATTTAGAAGAGTATTGGGGGGAAGATGTTATTTTTATTAGAATGCAACATGGGTGAAAATTCAGGTTCCGTATTTTACATTTGTTGTTCAGACCTTATACTATAAAAGCAATCTCTGGCATTTGCTGAGGGCTTACTTGGTGCCAGGCATTATTCAGTGTACTTTGTATGTTTTAACTGAGTTCGTCCTCTAACTCTGGAAGACAGAGTGTCAGCGGTTTGGCCACGTCTATTCATTTAGTGAGTGGTGAATTGATTCAGTATCCAAAAGCAGACAGTGTGTTCCAGAGCTAGTGCCATGTTGCTTTCTGTATAAATAAGGGGGATAAAATAGTTACAAAAGTTTTTTAACGTGTATTTTTGTGGAAATTCTTAGAGTTAATAATATGAAAGATATTCATCATAACTGTAGTTTAAAAGTAATTTGCTGTACAGTGAGAGCTGGAGAAAGTAATTGTTTTAAATGAACTTAGTAAAAACACATCTTAATGTAATTCTAAAAGTTTTTGTAATAAATTAAGAAATTATTTTTAACCCAGGCTTCAGTTGTAAAAGAAGTATTGGAAAAGTGTCAGTCTTCAGATAACTGGTTTATGGAAAATAGTTTATTTAGTAACCTTTTGTTTAGCAAGAAGTGTTATGGTATCTTAACATGGATTGTAAGTTTTGGTTTATACGACTTACCTAAATCTATTTTGGGGGATATTTGACAAAATTAATTTTCCTAAATTTCAGACTTGAAGGAGGCTTCCAGAAAAAGTAGATGTGTGTCTGTACAAACAGATCCTACTGATGAAATACCTACCAAAAAGTCGAAGAAACATAAAAAGCACAAAAATAAAAAGAAGAAAAAGAAGAAAGAAAAGGAAAAAAAGTATAAAAGACAGCCAGAAGAATCTGAATCAAAGCCGAAATCACATCATGATGGGAACGTAGATTTAGAATCAGATTCCTTTTTGAAGTTTGATTCTGAACCTTCAGAAATGGCACTGGAGCATCCTGTAAGAGCGTTCGGCCTATCTGACACCAGTGAGTCTCCTGCACTTGTGCTAGAACCTCCTGTAGTATCTATGGAGGTATTAGAGCCACACACCTTAGAAATTCTGAAGCCAGCTGCAAAAACTGCAGAACTGTCAGTTGCATCTACATCAGTAGTTTCAGTGCAGTCAGAGCAGTCTGTAGCAGTAATGCTGGAACCATCCACGACAAAGATTCTGGATTCCTTTGCAACAGCACCAGTGCCTACTACAACAGTAGTGCTAAAGTCATCTGAGCCGGTTGTGACAATGTCAGTGGAGTGTCAGGTGAAGCCTGGGCTGAAATCTTTGGAGAGCACACCTCCAGAGCCATCAAAGATCATGTTGTTAGAGCCTCCAGTAGCAAAAGTGCTAGAGCCATCAGAAACCCTTGTGTCATCAGAGACACCTACTCAGGTGCACCCTGAGCCAAGCACATCAACAACAATGGATTTTCCAGAGTCATCGGCAACTGAAGTGCTAAGATTGCCAGAGCAGCCTGTAGAAGTACCATCGGAGATTGCAGATTCATCCATGACAAGACCGCAGGAGATGCTGGAGCTGCCCAAGACCACAGCGTTGGAGCTGCAGGAGTCGTCGGTGGCCTCAGCGATGGAGTTGCCGGGGCCACCTGCGACCTCCATGCTGGAGTTGCAGGGGCCCCCTGTGACTCCAGTGCTGGAGTTACCTGGGCCCTCTGCTACCCCGGTGCCAGAGTTGCCAGGGCCCCTTTCTACCCCAGTGCCTGAGTTGCTAGGGCCCCCTGCGACAGCAGTGCCTGAGTTGCCGGGGCCCTCTGTGACTTCAGTGCCACAGTTGTCGCAGGAATTGCCAGGGCTTCCAGCACCATCCATGGGGTTGGAGCCACCACAGGAGGTACCAGAGCCACCTGTGATGGCACAGGAGTTGCCAGGGCTGCCTGTGGTGACAGCAGCAGTAGAGCTGCCAGGGCAGCCTGTGGTTACAGTAGCAATGGAGTTGACCGAACAACCTGTGACGACGACAGAGTTGGAGCAGCCTGTGGGGATGACAACGGTGGAACATCCTGGGCAGCCTGAGGTGACGACGGCAACAGGGTTGCTGGGGCAGCCTGAGGCAGCAATGGTGCTGGAGTTGCCAGGACAGCCAGTGGCAACGACAGCGCTGGAGTTGCCAGGGCAGTCTTCGGTGACTGGGGTGCCAGAGTTGCCAGGGCTGCCTTCGGCAACTAGGGCACTGGAGTTGTCGGGGCAGCCTGTGGCAACTGGGGCACTGGAGTTGCCTGGGCAGCTCATGGCAGCTGGGGCACTGGAGTTCTCGGGGCAGTCTGGGGCAGCTGGAGCACTGGAGCTTTTGGGGCAGCCTTTGGCAACAGGGGTGCTGGAGTTGCCAGGGCAGCCTGGGGCGCCAGAGTTGCCTGGGCAGCCTGTGGCAACTGTGGCGCTGGAGATCTCTGTTCAGTCTGTGGTGACAACAACGGAGCTGTCAACGATGACCGTGTCGCAGTCCCTGGAGGTGCCCTCGACGACAGCGCTGGAGTCGTATAATACGGTAGCACAGGAGCTGCCTACTACATTAGTGGGGGAGACTTCTGTAACAGTAGGAGTGGATCCCTTGATGGCCCAAGAATCCCATATGTTAGCTTCTAACACCATGGAGACCCATATGTTAGCATCCAACACCATGGACTCCCAAATGCTAGCGTCCAACACCATGGACTCCCAGATGCTAGCGTCCAACACCATGGACTCCCAGATGTTAGCCTCTAGCACCATGGACTCCCAGATGTTAGCAACTAGCTCCATGGACTCCCAGATGTTAGCAACCAGCTCCATGGACTCCCAGATGTTAGCAACCAGCTCCATGGACTCCCAGATGTTAGCAACCAGCTCCATGGACTCCCAGATGTTAGCAACCAGCTCCATGGACTCCCAGATGTTAGCAACCAGCTCCATGGACTCCCAGATGTTAGCAACCAGCTCCATGGACTCCCAGATGTTAGCAACCAGCACCATGGACTCCCAGATGTTAGCAACCAGCTCCATGGACTCCCAGATGTTAGCCACTAGCTCTATGGATTCCCAGATGTTAGCATCTGGTACTATGGACTCTCAGATGTTAGCTTCCGGCACCATGGATGCTCAGATGTTAGCGTCTGGTACCATGGATGCTCAGATGTTAGCATCTAGTACCCAAGATTCTGCTATGTTGGGTTCAAAATCTCCTGATCCCTACAGGTTAGCTCAGGATCCTTACAGGTTAGCTCAAGATCCCTATAGGTTAGGTCATGACCCTTATAGGCTAGGTCATGATGCCTACAGGTTAGGGCAAGACCCCTATAGATTAGGCCATGATCCCTACAGACTAACTCCTGATCCCTATAGGATGTCACCTAGACCCTATAGGATAGCACCCAGGTCCTATAGAATAGCTCCCAGGCCATATAGGTTAGCACCTAGACCCCTGATGTTAGCATCTAGACGTTCTATGATGATGTCCTATGCTGCAGAACGTTCCATGATGTCATCTTACGAACGCTCTATGATGTCTTATGAGCGGTCTATGATGTCCCCTATGGCTGAACGCTCTATGATGTCAGCCTATGAGCGCTCTATGATGTCAGCTTATGAGCGCTCTATGATGTCCCCTATGGCTGAGCGCTCTATGATGTCAGCTTATGAACGCTCTATGATGTCAGCTTATGAGCGCTCCATGATGTCCCCGATGGCTGACCGATCTATGATGTCCATGGGTGCTGACCGGTCTATGATGTCTTCATACTCTGCTGCTGACCGGTCTATGATGTCATCGTACTCTGCAGCTGATCGATCTATGATGTCATCTTATACTGCTGATCGTTCAATGATGTCTATGGCAGCTGATTCTTACACCGATTCTTACACTGATACATATACGGAGGCATATATGGTGCCACCTTTGCCTCCTGAAGAGCCTCCAACAATGCCACCATTGCCACCTGAAGAGCCACCAATGACACCGCCATTGCCTCCTGAGGAACCACCAGAGGGTCCAGCATTACCCACTGAGCAGTCAGCATTAACAGCTGAAAATACTTGGCCTACTGAGGTGCCAGCATTACCTCCTGAAGAGTCTGTGTCGCTGCCTGAACCTCCTGTGAGTCAAAGTGAGATTTCAGAGCCTTCAGCAGTGCTTGCTAATTATTCAGCGTCAGCATCAGAGCCTTCAATGTTAGCATCAGAGGCTTCCATGACTGTTCCAGAACCACCACTGGAGCCAGAGTCTTTGGTCACATCAACACCTGTGGAGTCTGCTGCTGTAGCAGAAGAGCATGAAATTATTCCAGAAAGACCAGTGACTTATATGGTGTCGGAAACTCCCACAACATCAGGTGAACCGACTGTGTTAACATCAGAGCCTTCTGTTATGTCAGAGGCAGCAGAAACTTTTGATTCCATGAGGGCTTCAGGACATGTTGCCTCAGAGGTATCTATGTCCCTGCTGGAGGCAGCAGTACCTATTCCAGAGCCATCCCAGAGCACTGTAGATCTGCCAGCCATGGCTGTCTCAGAGCTACCAGCTGTGGCTGTCCCAGAGCAACCAGCTGTGGCTGTCCCAGAGCAACCAGCTGGAACTGTCTCAGAGCCACCAGCCATGGCTGTTCCAGAGCCACAGGCTGAGGCTGTGCCAGACCCAGCAGCTGTGGCTGTCCAGGACCCACCGGCTGAGGCTGTCCCAGAGCCCCTGGCCTTGTCTGAGCCAGAGCATATTACCGTTCCTGTGCCAGTTGTTTCTGCCCTGGAGCCTACTGTGCCTGTCCTGGAACCAGCGGTGTCAGTCTTTCAACCTAACGTGATTGTTTCAGAACCATCTATTTGTGTCCAAGAATCTACTGTGACAATTTCAGAGCCTCCTGTCACTCTCTCAGAGCAGACTCAAGTAATACCCACTGAGATGGTTTTAGAGTCTACACCAATGATACTGGAGTCTAACGTTATAAAAGGAATGAATTTACTGTCTGGCGATCAAAATCTTGCTCCAGAGATTAGCATGCAGGAGATTCCCATGCATTCAGACGAAGAGCCACATGCTGAAGGACACCTGAAGAATGATTCTTATGAAACTGAAAGTGGTATGAATATAGACCTTAATATAAATAATCACTTAATTGCTAAAGAGATGGAACATAACACAGTGTCTGCTGCCAGCACTGGTGCTGTTGGTGAAACTGGTGAAAAGATTTTGCCCACCAATGAGACTAAACAATGCACAGTATTGGATACCTGTCCTACTGTTAGTGAAACTGATGTAGGAGGGACTCTGTCTTCTACTGGTTCCCTTGCTCTTGAACCTGATGCACTGGGAACTGGTAAGGGTCTTGAATTTGCCACAGCATCTGCTTTCAGTTCAATTAGTAAATATGATGTTGAAGTATCGTTAACTACTCAAGATACTGAACATGACATGGTAATTTCCACCAGCCCCAGTGGTGGTAGTGAAGCTGACATAGAGGGACCTTTACCTGCTAAAGACATTCATCCTGATATACCAGCTAATAATAACTTTGTCAGTAAGGATGCAGAAGGATCATTACCTATACAGGAGAGTGACCAGACATTAGCAGTGGCTCTCAGTCCTAAAGAAAGTAGTGGAGAAGATAAAGAAGTACCTCTCCCTACTAAAGAGATACTGTCTGATTCAGGATTTTCTGCCAACATTGATGATATTAATGAAGCTGATTTAGTGAGACCATTACTTCCTAAGGACATGGAACGTCTTACAAGCCTTAGAGCTGGTATTGAAGGACCTTTACTTGCAAGTGAAGTTGAACGGGATAAATCTGCTGCCAGTCCAGTTGTAATTAGTATACCAGAAAGAGCTTCAGAGTCGTCTTCAGAGGAAAAAGATGATTATGAAATTTTTGTAAAAGTTAAGGACACACATGAAAAAAGCAAGAAAAATAAGAACCGTGACAAAGGTGAGAAAGAGAAGAAAAGGGACTCTTCGTTAAGATCTCGAAGTAAGCGTTCCAAGTCTTCTGAACACAAATCGCGAAAGCGCACCAGTGAATCTCGTTCTAGGGCAAGGAAGAGATCATCGAAGTCCAAGTCTCATCGCTCTCAAACACGTTCACGGTCACGATCAAGACGCAGAAGGAGGAGCAGCAGGTCAAGATCAAAGTCTAGAGGAAGGCGATCTGTATCAAAAGAGAAGCGCAAAAGATCGCCAAAGCACAGATCCAAGTCCAGGGAAAGAAAAAGAAAAAGATCAAGCTCCAGGGATAACCGGAAAACAGGTAGAGCTCGGAGTCGCACCCCAAGCCGTCGGAGCCGGAGTCACACTCCGAGTCGTCGAAGAAGATCTAGATCTGGGGGAAGAAGGAGCTTCAGCATCTCCCCGAGCCGACGGAGCCGCACCCCCAGCCGAAGGAGTCGCACCCCCAGCCGAAGGAGTCGCACCCCGAGCCGACGGAGCCGCACCCCGAGCCGACGGAGCCGCACCCCGAGCCGACGGAGCCGCACCCCGAGCCGTCGGAGAAGATCAAGATCTGTGGTAAGAAGACGAAGCTTCAGTATATCACCAGTCAGATTAAGGCGATCACGAACACCCTTGAGAAGAAGGTTTAGCAGGTCTCCCATCCGCCGTAAACGATCCAGGTCTTCTGAAAGAGGCAGATCACCTAAACGTCTGACGGATCTGAGTGAGTCATTTAAAAATTTAATGGTATTAGAGAATGATTTAAAGCTGAGTTTTTTTCTGTGAGTCAAATGGAATATTTGGGGTTATTGGTTTAGGATAAATATTTCTATCTTTAAATTTTTGTAGTTAGGTTTAGCTTCTGTTTAGAAAATGTAGGAATAAGTACATTTGTAATTAGCGTTTAAAAGACCTGCTTTGGAGTAAATTAGAACCAAGGTATTTCCATGCTTGAATGCTTTCTTTTTGCTTTAACCATATTCCATAACTAAAAATGGCAGGTAGAAGTCCAGTTAAAGACAAGGCTAGTATCTGCTCAGGTTGTTATTGTATGTATTCCAACATAAATTCTTGCAGATAAGCCTAAAATCAAATGTTTCTTTTTTAATAAGTTACATGTCTTAAACTGGTAATACAGTACTGTTAAATGTTTGTGAAAATAATTCTGATTGGTATAATGGGTGATGGAAGTGAGTAGGGAATTTTGCATATGGGGAGTTAAAGTGATTTCAGTCTGCCTTTTAAAAGATGAAGTGTTCTAATTTCTCCTAATTTTAAAAAGTGTGCAGAGGTGATTAAAACTTGATGGATCATGCGTGACTACCTGTAATAATAATGGATAATTTATCATTATCCCAGTGGATTGGACATTTCCAGGTCAGAGTTGTCTAAAGAAAAAGATCTTAACAGAACCGCAAGGGAGAATGCATTCAGTTCAACAAATGTTTCTGAGTTCTTTTTTTATTCAAAGCAAAAAACAGTATATAATTTCTGGAGTGATTACAAGTTAGTACAAGAGACACAGATAAAATGCATATATGTCTCTTTTACCAAATAGTAAAACTACCAAAAAGAGTAGAATGTGATGATTGCTGTAATTACTGGTATAGATTAGGTACTTTGGGAGCACGGTGGAGAGGAATGTTAAATTCTGACTTAAGACTTGTTACTTTGAAGAGGTGGCAGTTTTGAACTTGGGCTCAAAGAGTGCTTTAAAATGTTGTCCGAGATTAGAAGGAAAGTAATTTAAGGGGCGTGATAGTTGTGGAAAATAAAGTAGGTTTGGGCAGGTGTGTGTCTTAATGTGTGTGGCAGAGTGATCATTATAGTTGTGTAGTCTAGCTATTTTGTATAGTGTTTGAATGGTAAGCTAAATGTGGACTTAATTCTTTTTTAAATATGGGGCATTTGTTTTAAAACTTCGAGCCAAAGAGTGATTTCATCACAGCTGTAAGTTAGGGCAGAAGATTGATGCCTTTAATTTTGTTAGTATATGAAACATTAGATAATACAAAATGTACAGCCTTTTAGGAAAACTGCTTCTTATATATTCCTCTTGCAGATAAGGCTCAGTTACTTGAAATAGCCAAAGCTAATGCAGCTGCCATGTGTGCTAAGGCTGGTGTTCCTTTACCGCCAAACCTAAAGCCTGCACCTCCACCTTCAATAGAAGAGAAAGTTGCTAAAAAATCAGGAGGAGCTACTATAGAAGAACTGACTGAGGTAAGCTAGACAGAATTTGTCATTCTTAAATGGATTATTCCAGTGATGTTGACTCTGGAGCGTGCCAAAACCCGAATTGTGGGCTGAACTGATAATGGCTGGCACCGAGTGGCCAAAACCCGAAATACAGACGTGGCAGCGGCAGAAGCTCTATTTAGCAGGCCATTATCCGGGATGGCTAAGCTCCGCTAGCTAAAAGTTACTTCCCATTACTTTTGCTTTCCAGTTTTAGAAGCCAAACTGACTGAGGAGTGGGACGGTTCGTTTGAATGGAGGAGGTGTTGAGTGAGCAACACGCAGAAGCTCGCCTACAGTTTCGTTTCCATTCACGACGTGTTCACTGATCGCCACGAGTGTACTGCATATACGCAAAGACACAGACAATCTTCAGAAATGATCTTTTGCCACCGGAGCTTGGAAATTAATGAGAATAGCTGGCCATTGCCTGAAAGGAACTTCTTTCGCATCAACATTTCGGGTTTTGGCTGTTTGGTACCAGCCATTGGTGATAATGGCCGGCCATTATCAGTTCTTCCTGCGGTTCGGGTTTTGGCAGTAACATATATATTTTAAACACACTTATTTTTGTTTTTAAGAATTTGATCTTTTAAATTGAGGCTTTTTTTTTTGTCTTTTGGCTTTATTTTATTAAAAAAATTTTTTTTTGGAGGACGCTGAAATATTGCTGCTAGGATCCAGAAATACCACATTGTTTCAGATATTGAAACTTGTTATTGGCTAGCCTTATGCCAGCCTGCCACTGTCAATATATTCTGTTCCCCTTGGTTACAAGCTTGGTATATTCTGTGTTTTTGGCTATATGAGCTTTTTATCCTATTAAAATATTTTCAATTGATAAGGGATATGACAGATTCTACTGCTAGTATAGAGACATGTCCACCCAAATTTACTCTGACCTTTTTATAAAGCCAGGTAATGGAGTCGGTTCCTTTGCTTCTCAAGGCGGAATTGACTTTGCTTTATGTGTCAGACCTCATCAATTGCACCCTCCCCATCATGCCTTATATTCCATTCTTGAGTTCTGTTCCTTTAGAGACTCAACCTACAAAACATTTATGGAAAGACATGCTATCATCTAACCCAGTTGCAAGTGTTTGAGATTTTATTTAGCCATACATTTGGGGATCATATAGTTTCTTAATCTGTTTCCTTACTTAGATTTATTACAATTTTTTTTTTAAGTTTAAGGACCTAGTGAAGGCTTCTGTTGCTTGCTTATCAAATCCAAGCTCCTTATCCAAAACCTTGTGAACACTTAGTGTTTCCCTATATATTTTAGCCTCATCTTCAGCCCTCTGTCCCTTCTAATAAGTTTTTTCTCACCTCTTTACCACTACCTGACTAGGGTGACTTTCTTTTCCTTTCCCTGCTAATCCTTGTTCGTAACTATGAAAATCTGGCTTAGAACTCTGCGAGGAATATTCCTTGATTATCAGATTCTGCCTGATTCTGTTCTCTTAAGCTTTTGTTCTTTGAGCACTTATGTACTCAGTTTGTATTATATCAGTTTGCACTTGTTAATTGTGTTGCTCTGTAAAAGCGTTCCTCAATTATCTCATGTGTATGTATTCCGTCTATTGAACTAGATTGTAAGCTCCTTGAGAGCAGGGACCATGTCTTTTACTTTATTTTTTTTGTATTCCCTGGACAGTGCCCAGTACAGTGCTCTGCACATAGTAGGTGCTCAATAAATGTTGTTAACTGACTGACCAGCTAGAGTGTGTTTAAATAGTAACCAGTAAGCTAAGTTACATATCTGTAACCTATCATTAATCTTGTTTTACCTTTGAAAATTGATATTATGTGGTTTTGATTCTTTTAAGAAATTACATGTTACTCTGCATAAAGTGTAAGGTTTATCTTTTGTTTGTTTTTACTTTTTTAAGAAATGCAAACAGATTGCACAGAGTAAAGAAGATGATGATGTAATAGTGAATAAACCTCATGTTTCGGATGAAGAGGAAGAAGAACCTCCTTTTTATCATCATCCTTTTAAACTCAGTGAACCCAAACCCATTTTTTTCAATCTGAATGTGAGTATTCGTGTTTCTAGACTAGTGAAACAGCACAACTTGTAGAACTGTTTAAGTAAAATTCAAATGGAATTTAGTTTTTAATTTAGGTTAAATACTGTGTGAAATAATGAACAAAGTCATTTTCAGATTATGTTGAACATCTATTGAGTTTTAATTAAGCAAAACATTATTTTTTAGATTGCTGCAGCAAAGCCAACTCCACCAAAAAGCCAGGTAACATTAACAAAAGAATTCCCTGTGTCATCTGGATCTCAACATCGGAAAAAAGAAGCAGATAGTGTTTATGGAGAATGGGTTCCTGTAGAGAAAAATGGTGAAGAAAACAAAGATGATGATAATGTTTTCAGCAGCAGTTTGCCCTCTGAGGTAAGTAAAAGGAATATTATGTATTTTTTTCCTTTTATATACCTGAATCTGCATTTTATTGTTATTTTATATCTGATTTGGATTCTGTTTCACTCTTCTTAGGGCCGGGTTAAACGGCAGGGCCGGGTTAGACGACAGATGAAACAACCCGCAGCTTCTCATTTGACAGTAACTCGATGCAATTCACTTTGTGGAACCAAGCCACAAAGTGAAAAGCATCGAATTGCAGAGAACAGTGTTATCACATCCCTACCCAACATTGGGCCCTCCTTGCACTTGTGGGAAGGTAGCCCAAGGTACAACTATTTAGCTTCCCGTTTTGCTTCAAGGCTCTATAGCTCTAGATTTTGGTGGTAGCAAATTTATTGGGTGGAGGGATTGAGCAGAGAGAGGCAGATCCTCAGGTTCAACACAAGAACTGGATTGGAAAAGGCGTTGTAGGCTGATGTGAGCATCTTGGATACATAGCCCATTGCCCTTAAATAATGGTTTCTATTTCTCTGGGTTGTTTGTCAGATAGCCTTTAATTTTAATTATTTTCCCTTCCCTATGCTACCTTGGCCCTTTGGATTCTTGTGTTTAACCTAATGTTCAGCCTTGGTACTCCATTTCCCTTCTCCTTCCCCTTTTTGCTACTATTAAAAGTTGGAGAAGTGGAATTCACACCTTGAAATTTCCAGGAGGCTATAGTTGTATCTTGTCAAAATGACGCGGTAATAATGCCAAGTGTCAAAACAGCCCCATTAAAATGCCGCCTGATTAAATAATGTGCTCCTAAATATAGTGCACATGAAAACAGCAAGACTGTATATATATGTAAATATATATATATATATCTGTATCTTTGTATGTATCTCTGTATCTGTACCTTTGCTGTATCTTTTAATAAACAGTTTACTTTTATTTAACTTGTTGTGCAAAATCACGCTTGGGGGATCTGGGAGGGTGGAGACTTACTAGGGGGGTGGGAGTTTTAAATGATACCATAGACTAGTCATCACCTCTTGCCCTTCGTTTCCAAAGCCCAGACATTTGTCCAAGGACTGGATTAGATATCTGATGCCCTTACAATGTAGGAATTCTTCCCCAGCTCCTTTCCTTGCAGTTCTGGGATATGTGGGTCAGAGAGACCTGTACTCTTCACATACAGGTTCACTTTATTGGCCATATCATCGTCGTCCAATAAACACCTCTGATAATACAAATAAACGAATTCTGTTTATAAAGTTAAAAGTGAACAGAACCCAAATCAGAAACTTTGATAGTATTTTTTTTCCCCTGGGCTATTCACAGGTGACATTTTCACTGTGGTTTTCTTTTTACCTGTGGCATTTGAAAAGAGAGCAAGTTATATACAATGAAGCTGGACATAACTAGCCAGTGCAACTTACAGTCACTGTTGATGATCTATATTTACATGGGGGTCAACAATTGAAGCAAGTTATACCATCACCAGTGAGGGAGAGGATAGATAGCTTGTTGGGACAGTTTTTAGAGAAGCCAGTTGAGTAGCTCAGTTGCTAATTCCCAAATCAAGCTACCTGCACATCTCAAGAGGGAAAGGTTAACTGACATTTGTAACTGACTTAAATCTTGTAGAGGCTGAATATAAACCATGGTGAGAGGGCTGAACAGACTGACTTAGAAATTCTGATACATACGCTTTTAGTAATTTCTTGAAGATTAAGCAATTAACAGAAAAAAAACATAAGGGAATTATTTATGTGAGAAAAATTTTCCAACAGAGTGAAGCCCTATAAATATTGCAAAATTCCAAGGGATTTTCCTGGGAAGATAAGTGACCATAACTATTTTGACTTCAGTTGAACATCGGGAGAGTGCTTAGTGAATCCTGGTGATTATGGTTCTTATTGATTGAGAGCTTATGTGTAAATATATATATTTCAGTATTTAGCCATTTTCAGCTTTAACACTAAAACCGTGGTGCCTTACATTGTCTGTCATCAACAGTGGTTGTCAGATTTGAATGAAAAGTTGGGGGGAATTATTCCAGAGAAATCCTACGGGGGAGTAGGTGGGTATTCAGATTTTATAATAAGTAAAGGAGCCTTTTATTAAAGCAGGAGGGGAAAAAAAGTTTTGTTCATGAAGCAGATTTCTCCTGTGGGGAGGATATATACAGCTATTTGATATCATAACTCTAAGCTAGTTTCTTAGATGATTAGACTAAAAAAAATATATGTTAACTATAATTTCAAATAAAACAATCCCAAAATTTTAGGAAGGGACAGAATTTTGCTCTTGCTTTCAGGTCTTCGTGCTTTTACCTAGAAGTAATATGAAACACCTAGAGGAAATGTTCATAATATAAAATGTTTACTTCCATTTATTTAGCTGTATCTTATAAATATATTTGTAAGATTAATGTTCTATATTCCAATGTTTGTAGAATACTATTGGTGACATTTTATGGGAGCATTGACTCTTGATTCCCTGTCAGGGGTTGAAATAAAGAATTTATAGAGAAAAGGAAAGTTCTTCTAAATGGTCAACATTTTAACTGAATAGTACTTTTAATTTTTTTTACCTGTTAGTCTTTTTCATTTTAATAAATGTAAACGGAATTTGCGGTTCTTTAGTTTGGAGCATGAAACATTTAGGCAAAGATCACAGATTTGATCTCAGCTTTGCTATGATCCTTAATCCCCCCAATTGTTTTGCACATGAGTGCTCTTTGACATAAGTATGAGTGGATAAACGTGGATGGATCAGCATAAATCCATATCTTACGGAATATCAACTCATCAGACTGTGTGCCCTACTGCCATAGCATCGTCTTCCTACCCAGAAGCCAACCAGCATCATCCTCAGTAAGGAGTGGCTGCAGAACCTTGATCATATTTGTGTCAATTTGATTTATAAATGAAATCAAAAGTGTTGGAAAACATTTTAAAAATTGTCCTCGGGGCCATTAATTCTTGGTAATAAAGTTAGCAAAGACTTATTGGGTAGAAGATATAAATGTAGTCTCTGACGTAAAATTTCCTTGGGTTAACTATTTATCATAAATGTCCAGAGGTAGCTTGCCATTAAGTCTAGTGATTGTTTACATGTTAGGACAGTTTTTGTCTCTGGCAACTGTGCTTGATTTGTTACTATTGAAGAATATTTCCCTGTCCAGTGGAGCTAAAATTCCCTTATATTTAGAAGCTCTAAATTTTTGAAGTTTAGGAAAGCTGAGTTCTTGTGGTAAGACGAAAATTTTAATTGAAAATAAAACTAGGTCCTGGCAGTGCTAGCATGTGTTAAGTACAGCTTTGTTGTTCATTCTTCTCTCCTTAGATTCTGTTAGGTGATTAACATGGAATTTCTTTACCATTTAATGATTTATCTGTTTCTTATTATGATTCATTTGGATTCATTTTAAATGTACAAGTTAACTAAGAGTTGCACTAAGGAATTTTATGTGAAATAATGAAAAGGTTCATAAATCAGTTTTTAAAACCAAGCCACGTAACAACTTTACGTTGTTACATACTTTACGTAACAACTTTACGTAGTGTGTATTTAGTGTGGCTTTTGTTTCTGTAGTTTTCATTTTCTACGTGAACCTCTTTGTATTTTATTAATTTTAGCTAAATATTTTAAAATCATGTTTTGTATGCAGGTTAGGTGCTTTTTCTTTAATTCTATTTTCTTACAATTAAAAATTTCCTTTTTTACCATCTTTTAATTTGAGATACCTGCAGTTACCTCTGTAGAAAATAATTTGCCTATTACAGGGATTATTTTTTCCTTACCTGACTGACCACCTTCTAATGTCTTTAGTTCTTTTATATACTTTCATTGACTTTATAGGAAATACTTAAGATAATTGTTCTATTTATATAAACAGTTGGGTTAACAAAGGGGGGAGGTAAATTGACTTAGAAGGGTTTTTTAAATGAAGATATAGAAGGTACACAGTTACAACTTAGGCCATGAAATGCGTGTTACATGGTGTCAATTATATGTGTTTCATTAGTCCTGACAACTTTTTAGGTTATAGAAGTAGTAATCTGCTGTGTTACTGATGTAGAGGGCTGAAATAACTTGGACAGGTTTTTATTAATGTGAGAAGTGGAATTATAATTGAGGATAGTCTTTTATGTGGATTTCACCTTTTAGAACAAGTCCTAGGGAGAAGGAAATTAAACATTTCCCCCCATTATAATACCTAGAGTATTACTACACATTACATAGAAAGTCTGTCTTGTATTAGTGGAAATAAATAAGGCTTGATGATAGTTTAATAACAGTATTCTGTACAGTTTAAGATAATCTTCCCCCCAGTTTTTAGCATTCTAAAACTTTTAGCATCATTTTGGTACCTTTTACACATTTCTGTTTTTGAGCAACATTAAAAGATGATTAAGACTCTAAAGCCCTGCTACACTGTATAGTTTACTATGTACTATATATGCACAAATGCTATACAGTCCAATACAGTAGTCATTAAGTGAACCACTGAAAAATCAGTTCTTTAATTGCACTAGACACATTTCAAGTGCTCATTAGCTTTCACTGTAGAAAATTCTGTTGGACAGTGCTGTTCTAAAGGGTAGCTGTGATATTTTATGAGTGTTTTAATACTGATGCATAACATTTGGTGTAGTCTTTGAATATTACTGCTTTGGGGCTTTTTATTGCATATCCTGAGTTACCTTGAAAACCTGGAAATATGCTTTTTGATACAAACTCTTGAGAATCCTTAAGAGATTAAGATAATCCTGATTGATTATACTTTGAGTATATTTTTCCACATTAAAAAGTATGAATATGAAATTAATAGTCAAATTACTATTTGGTAATAAAGTTTTGACATGAACTTACAGCTCATTTGGTAAGCCTGTTGAAGAATAAATGAAGTTGTATTAGGAAAAAACTAGTTGTAATTTTATCTAAAGTAAATTTACATTAAATCCCGATGTTGATATATTAAATAAATACTATTTAAATAAATAAATAAAAATTCCTTTCAGAGTGAGATGTGAATTTAACGTATAATATTACTGAGATTTGAATGAAGTTTCATCCTGAGGATGATGATGGGGTATTTAGGTTACCTACTTACTTAATAAAGGTTAAAAGAGAAAAAAGTATGAAGATATAAAAATGTCTTCAGAAGGAAGAATTCACAGATAGGTATGTTAATTTGCTTTCCAGTTGGGAAGAAGTAATTTTATTCTAGAAAAGTTGGGAGTTTTCGGAGCCATCTTAACTACATTTTTATGGCTAATTTACAGATGGAAATTGGGGGATCGGAGCTTGGGGTGGTAATGGGTAGGTGTATTTTCCTCAGTATCTCCTCTGTGTTTCGACTTTTTAGAATAAAAACCTATTATTTTATACCTAAATACCCTAACACTTAGATTTGTAGATGGGTATGAAACCCGGAGTAATTCTGGCAAGGTTAAAGAACAGTACTTGAGATATATTTAGTGGGCTTTCAAAAATTACTTCGATGATCTTAACATCTAAGGCCAAAGGAATGTACATTTTGACCTAAGATATCTGGGTTCCCACTTAAAGTCCCAGCAGGTGATCACAATTTTAATAGAAGTGAAAAGTGAACCTACTAAGTTTTCTAGTGTTTCAATCTGGCTTTGCTTATATAGCCCCAGAAATATTCTAATTAGTGTGGATAATTTACTAAGTTGACTAAGAAATTAGGACCTTTCATAAATGAGATATGTAAGCAGTCTAATAAACAGTTACAGAATGAATTCAGATTAATTCTGCTTTCATTTTAAGAAGGCAAATATATAGAAATCTGTACTTTCTGGTACCTTGTGGAAGAAAAATTGAGTTTTGCTAAAGGAATCTTACTAGGTGATTCAGCAAGATAACTAAGAATGATGGAGTGATTCAGGGGTTCTGAAGATAGGAAAAAGGAAGATTACTAATCTTTATGCATGAGGTATAATTATTCTCTCAAAGTCATACACCCTTCTCAACTATATAGGTCTTATTTTTAAAAGAAGTATTTCATACTCAACTACACAGTCAAATTACAGGTAACCTTAGTTTAGCTTTTTAAAAAAACCTTTGTTATTTTACTGACTTCCTTGTATTTGTCACATCCATGCAGTACTTACTAGTCATTCTTTGTAAGTGAATTTAGGAATACTTCATGTCAGATAAGCGTTTTCCAAAAATGAATTTTCTTGGGTGAAATACTAGAAAATATTAATGGGTTAAGTAGTGTTAGAAGAAAAACAAGTATTAAGAATTGGTGAGTTGACACACATCAATCAACCTAACCTCTTAATGTTAGAACCAAAAACATCAAATTTTTCTTTCTCTGGTTGAGCCCTCCACAAATTTGGCAAATACGGTATTTGCTCTAAAGATTATCCTTAAAAGTTTCTTGGACATTATGATACTTCTTAAAAAGTTAAGTGCCATCTGCTTAGCTTAAGCTTTTTACAAGTAGAATATGAACTTTGAAAAGGAGGACCTAAGACATTTCAAACGTATTTTAAGTGCTTCAATTAATTATGTACCCCACAGAAATATTTTAACTTCCACCATAAATGTACATAAACTGAAAACAAAAGATCCACTTACTTATATAGTAAATATATTCTTTGAAGAAACCGAGTTCCTAAGACCAAACTATATGAACAACTGCAAGTAGGTGAAAACGTGCAGACAGACGAGTGAAGGAACGATCACTGATGTGATAGTGGTTTTCTGCTTATTTAAGAACCTTGCTTATTGCTTTTGAGGGTTATGCTGAGAAGTAGGGTAAAATGAAGAATGCTAATGAGTTACAAAATTAATTGTTCAAAAATTCGCATTTATTATAAATGACTGTTTTGTTAGTGAAGGCCAGAGATTAAGTTCTTCGTGGAACTTTCTATGATTGTAATTTGATGTAGTAGAAAGAAGTCGGATTTTAGGTTGAGTTCAACTGCTGCCTGATACTTTGTAATTTACCTTAAACAATCCTTGTCTGTTTTTCAAGGTTAGTTTCTTCTCCCTACTTTACAAAATTTTAATCTATAAAACTTATTTTGTTTTTGACATGAAGCAACTAAAGATATGAGCATTTTTCAGAATTTAGGGGGTCTGTTATTATTTGAGATAATTATCTGTATTTTCTTTCTTAGCCTGTGGACATCTCTACAGCAATGAGTGAGCGGGCACTTGCTCAGAAAAGACTCAGCGAGAATGCATTTGACCTTGAAGCTATGAGCATGTTAAATCGTGCTCAGGAACGGGTATGTAGCAGTTTTAATGTCTACATGATCATTTATCTAGCAAGCTCACTTAAAGTGATTTGGGGCTTGATCATTCAGTGTATGTTGTGTACTGTGGGGCAGGAGCTGTTTCTTGAGAGAATAAAAATAGAAAAAATTATCTGCCCTCATAGAATTTATAATCTAATGTATAAAAATAGCTAAGTGCCCATAATAGCCCTGTGAGGTGTATTGAGTTTCCACTTTCCATCTGAGAAGACAGGTAAAGAGTGGCTAAATGAGGCCCAAGGTCACAAAACTAGTTAAGTAGGGAACTGGGATCCAAACCCAGACAGTCTGAATCCAGAGTCTGTGCTTTTTTAACAGTGGACAGCGGCTCCATAGGCTGCTTTTCTATGGTAAATATATGGAAGTAAGTACATGTTCAGAGAGAAAATAAATTGACTGACAATACCGGGTGTTCAGTAAATATACTTTGAATGAATGACAGCTAATTCTTTAGTTATCACAGTGTTTGAACAATTTCCTATGTTTATTATTCTCTAACTATGTATCTTGAATTTATTCTCGATTTGTAACACTTCAAAGAAAGTAATTAAAAATTGAGGTTGTCAAATTAGCATGCGTTTATGAGATATGTAAGCAGGAGGGCAAGGATCCTTTGCCATATGAGTGATTTTCTATATTTTTCATGTATCCGTGTGATACTTTGAAGAATGAGTGTCAGCTGTGCTTTTTAGTTGTTAGAGATATCTCAAATTTTATCAGTGGGATCCACTGAGCAGTTACTGAATTGCTGCTTTGGAATGTTTAGGAAAACAATTTTAAAGATGTACAAATTCAGTATATTGTTTTTGAAAAGTTGAATATTTAAGTTTGTTATTAAGCCTTTTTGGGAACTAAGTAAACCATTTCATTTAGGGAATTAAATTAATACCAGTAGCACTTTAACTAGAGAAGTAATTTTACTTAATTGAGGCCTCTTCTTTTCTTCAGATTGATGCCTGGGCTCAGCTGAACTCTATTCCTGGCCAGTTCACAGGAAGTACGGGAGTACAGGTTCTGACACAAGAACAGTTGGCCAATACTGGTGCCCAGGCCTGGATTAAAAAGGTACACAACATATGCACATACAAAAGTGTCCACGTATAAAGTTAAAATTTTTAAGAAAATGTTTTATTAAAAGTGCAGAAAGAGGCCAGTGAATCTAACCAATTTCATGGTAAATTTGCTATGTGTATATATATCCTCCAGGATGGACACTGAAGATGGATCGATTGATGAGACAATGGCTAATGTATAAATATGGCTCAAGAGCCACTTAATTTATATCCTGCTGCTCCTGGGTTTTGTGGGGGTGGTTTTTTAAACTGTGTTTTGAATGCTAACAGTGTATATCAGGTGCTGTTCAGAATATTCCACAGTTCCTGTTGGACAACCAATCTAATGATTTCAAAGCAGTGGTTCTCAGAGTTTTTCTCATCATGGGATACTTTATTACAGGTTTATTTTTGGTGCACTGCCCCCAAGAGCCTTCTGCCACCTGATTTTCCGTTCCTCTATTCCTGTGCCCTTCTTCCCCTCTTCCTTAGTGCCTGCGCCCTCCTGTAAGCTCCCTTGGCCCCTAGTCCTCATTCCTGTTGTGATCTCCAGCCCCAGGTCCCCATGGTTGTCAGCTGTTGGTTACAGCACGTGGTTGGGAGGCCCCAGTGTTAGTGCTGCATGTGGTGATCTTGCCAGGGGTCTGGAAAGCTGGGGGAGGATGGCTGAAGTGTTGGGTGGGCAGTGCTGAAGGGTGGGGAATCGGGTGGGACGGGGATGGCGAATACTATCTGTGGACCACCATTTAGGCCCTGGTGGCCTCTGGTGATCCACAGGTTCAATTTGAGAACCGCTGATCTCGTGAAAAAACAGGATATGTAAGACCTAAATTCAAGGGAGAGGACGGACGCCTCGTGCTGTGAAGATGTAGGTGTTCCTGGTTTCAGATTCCTCCTGCAGTGAGACGTGTGCACTCCACCTACGGCTGCCTCGTTGTTGGGGGAGTCTTAGGTGGTTACAGAGGGCTTTCTGAAGAAAATGTATTCTGGTGAAGGGAGTGGCTTGGTTGGATGGGTGATGGGGAAATTTGTTTCAGGAGTACTGGCAGCATAGCAGTGCTGAAACTGGGAGGCTGTGTGGTCTAATGGATTGGGAAGGTTTCTTTATCCTGCTGTACTCCTGACTCCTTTTGTGATTGTGGCAAGTAATTACTTGGAATTTCAGTCTGCAAGTGCCTTCTTCCTGCCTCGCAGGGTGGTGATCAGTAATGGGATGGGTACCTATAGAAAACTGCTGAGAGTGCCAGTGAGTGAGCTGAATTTCTGAAAAGTCATATTTTTTGTTGCTTTGGACCTTTTAATCTCATAACTTTTTTTTTCAATTTTGATAGCATTATCTCTGGTGATCTTCTTATTAACAAATTAATGTAAAGCATATCCTTACTTTGCCTGCCCCCCTTTTTGGGAGAGGGGGGAATAGTTGCACCAATATGTATATAGTGAGTACACAATCAAGTTGGTTAAAAAAATTACAACTTACTTAGTTTACTAGGGGTTGATGTTGGAAAAAAGATGAAAATCTAGCAAAATATTTTTAAGCTTGAATTAGTTTTGGACTAATTATATTACAGTATTTAAGATACCAAAGTGATTCATGTAGTGCTTGAAAAATGGCTTTCATCTCATTGGGAATAATTATAAATGTACATCTATTTCTTTAACAATTTTAGTTCTTTAATACTATTTAATGTTGAAGTTGAGTACTCCATATTTCAGAAAGTTAGACTTGAAGTTTATGTGGGTGTTTAGCACATAATAATTAAATAGTCATGTACATTACTAGGTAGAAACTTCAGAATGTGATTTCATTGCAAAGTTGGTCTTCATTTGTACAGTGAAGTTCGGATCCATATATAATGCTACAGACTTCTAAACGTCATCGCTTTAACATAACTTTTACAAAATGATTAAATTGGTTCCCTGTAAACTTTCCCTTAATTTTTTTTTGATTTCCAGTCTTGTAGACAGTTGGCAGATTTTAAATAATATACATCATTTAAAATGTAGACATAAGTCATTTTTGATAAGTTATCACAAGAGAAAGATGTGTTCATTCATCAGACCAAATTTTTAAATAATTATAGAAGAAAGCAGTGTTTTCAGTTCCATTTGTATGTTACTGAACAATATATGCTGCTAATGTCAGTTAAGGCCAGGAACATTTTGTTTATAAAAATGAGCAAAAACGTGGAAAAAGTCATTAGGCAGCTAGAAATTTAACATTCATCTTCACTGTCAAGTATCACAAACTGTCTACTTGTTTCGTTTAGAAAACTTTTTCAGAATGTTCATTTGGTGTTTTCTTGCCTTGCTGTAGGCCAGCACCCTCTTTTAGTGTTAAAGAGTACATGGAATGCCAACATTCTCCATATTCTTTTTTACTTTGCTGCAGTGTATTCTTAGATGAAAAAGTATGAGACTTTATTATTAGTAAAAAAAAATTTAAATGGTTGTTGATTTGAAAGAAGCTTTATTTTCTGGAATGAAATGATTTGGACATGACCTGATGAATATTGTTTACTTTTGTAGTCTCATTAATTAGCTTTTTGTTGAACTGTATACACACTGGTGTAAAGATTTGAAGATATTAGAGAATGGAAACAAAATCGGAAACCTGCGTTATTGGGGATTTGTATTATACTTTGCACAGTTGCCCTTTTTTTTAGGAGTGTTTCCTGGAAAAGAGGGGCGGATGAACCTGGAAGTAAGTAAAAGTAATTTTAGGTGTGTAGCAACAAGGCAGTTGGTATCCAAGCATCAGCTAACTTTTCTCTGTCCACCAACACTGCATGGCCTGCACCAAGTAAGGAACTGAACCAGGGGTATGTTTTTACCTCCACAGCTGCCTCCTTCCATCAGAGTACCATGTTGAACTTAATGTCTAGTCACACTTCATTGGCATGTTTTCTCCCCAGCAGATAATTAAAAAGCTGGGAAAAAATAACAGTACACAGTTTTACTATGGTGTAAAAACCAAGATTTAAAAATTCAGTATTAACTTATCAGTAGAGGAGATTAATGTATACTATTTCTAGAGCTACCAAAAGTTTTGACTGCCTCTGTTGATAAGTTAATGACTTCTGCTTACATTTGCTAGAGAATGTAAATCTAGACTGTTTAATAACAAGGGGAAATAAAACATGATTTGGATATGTATGTTATAAATTTAAAAAAAAATGGACATAAAGATCAACAGTAGAATTCAGTGGTTTGTTACATGTACATGGATGCCCTTTAAAAAGAGGCATCACATAGTTCTTAACGTGTGAAAATAACTGTTGACCATGCTAATGTATATAGTTGTGCATCTTACGACATTAAGTGGTTTGCTGCTTTGATGGAAATTATGGTTCAGTGGGTTGGATACAAGAGAGATGACTGTTCACAGAATAACCTGTGAACTTTCACCCCTCTGTATGGAAACTTGTTTCAGGGCCAAATCCTTGTAGCTGTCTTCTTGCCCCGGTCAGTGCCAGCCCTACTATTCACAACACTGCTGCTACCGAGGCCTAGGTATGTAAACGTTTAAGGAGTTTTTTAAAAGTCTTTTTAACATCAAGTTAGGTTTTAAAAGAATTCAAAATTCAGTTTGGTATAATTACAGGGTATTTTATGTGTTATCTTTTTGCTTCATAGGGATTTTCTAAGTAAAAAATTTATACTTGATTTATGGTAGAATGGGGGGAAAAAACTTTGGATGATAACAGTATGCTGCTTCAGTGTCCAGACTATTTCTAAATGTTTTCTAGGCTTTATTCATTAACTAGGTACACCTGGGACAATTAATATTATTGACTGTTTTAACATTGCCTTCTTTTTATTTTGCAAGCTAAGAAGAGATACCAGTGAACCTAAATAGTGGACGAAAACAGGAGTGTTCTAATTTTTTTTTGGAGGGGGGCACAAGGGCCACCGTAAAACCTGCTATTTGACTTATTTGACTTTGAAAATACTGTTATGTTTATGTGAAAATAATTAGAACATACACACTACAGTATGTATATAAGTATAGAAGCATTTAATTTCTGTAACTATAACAGATCTAGAAGTAAAATAAGCTTTCTTTCTTTAAAAAGTTGCACTGAGTTTGTAGTCAAATTCTAACTATAAAATGGGGATATTTTACCTTTCTTTCTTTGGATAGGATCAGTTCTTAAGAGCAGCCCCAGTAACTGGAGGAATGGGAGCCGTTTTGATGAGAAAAATGGGCTGGAAAGAAGGAGAAGGATTAGGAAAAAACAAAGAAGGAAATAAGGAACCTATTCTAGTTGATTTTAAGACAGATCGAAAAGGTAAGTTTTTTTAGAATGTTTATTATACCTCCTCTAACATTTAGGATTTCATTACTATCATAAATTCTTCTGATGCCAGTGATCCTGAACTGGAGGCACTTCTTACAGTATATATAGCTTTTTGTTAGGAAAAAAACGTTTAACCCATTTTCAGAAGCTTTATATATAGATGGAGACACTAATTTGAGCGTAAAAGGCAACAACCTTTGTTATGTGCAATATATGATTAAGTTTTTAATTAGATTTCATATTTAGATAGAATTTCCATTTTGTTTTCTCTTGACAGGGAATATGTGCTTGTTTTTGTTTCTAGGATTTATTTTTTCTTTCAAAGATCTTTATCCCACATATTCTCATTTTCCTATTAGAGAGTTCTGTTTAGTCTTCACTTTCTAAACCCCTTTTGCACATCCCTTTTTTCAAGCTCAGTAATTGAGTTCTGTTGGGTTGGGACTGGAGAGTAGACCCACTGCTGACAGCAGTATTACCTCTTCACATTGCATTTCTTCCCTTGGCATAATGTCTATTGTAGAATCACATGGGGCTGCCAGCTAAATGTGATTTCAATAGCTTGTTTAAAGCTGATTTTTAAAAACTGGAAAATTTAAAACTAATTTATTTTCCTTATCTTTGTAATCAGAAAGTTAAGTTGAAGTTAATTCAGTTAAATTACTGTCCTAATGAATTTGGAAACCAACTAGCTCTGACCAAATTATGTATTTTAAAAAATGTTTTGTATCAGAATTTCTACATTGTCATCTACCAAGAATAGTATGTTGCCATTTTATTCCAAATTGGAGAGAATTTATTGTAATAGTGATACTCGGAAATAACACAATCATCCACTAATGCAGCATTAATGCAAACTTTAAATTAGAAAACGACATTGTACTTATTGTCACATTGACATTATACTGCTTATACAAGTTGCATAGATTCTGTGTGTCATAATAGGTGGTTTATGAGAAGACAACATCTGTGGGTGCATTGCATAATTCCAGGGAATAGTCCCTTTGAAATTGTGCAGTGTGGCCTGGGTTTGGGAAAGCATAGTGGCAGAATTGGCAAAGAACTGGGTGAAAAATTCCTCCTAGGATTTAAATGGAAAGCATTGATTTTAGTTAGGAACGTAGCTAAATAAACCCCTTTTGGAAAGTGAGGCTGAGGCTGTCGGTCTTTTGAGTACATCTCATGTTTGAAGTCAGAAAGGGCTTGTTGGCTGGAAAAAGAAATGGACCCATTTATCCATGAGAGCCTTTCTCACTTTTTTTTGGCCTAAAATCCTCGACTTCTGGGGAACATACTTAAACTGAGCATCATTTTTCAAGGGATGAGAAACCTTTAGAAATCATGTGCAAAGAGCCACTACTTTTTAAACTTAGGAAGAAACAGATCTGGAGTTGTTGATAATTATAGCAATTTATGTATTCACATTAACTTTTCTGAAAATTTTAATTTTGTACAATTTCCAGTACTGAGATAAATGAAGACAATGTATAGATTTACGTATTGAAACAACAAAATAGAAGTCAAGATCAAGGGTAGTGGGTGGGTGTTGACTTCTATTTGAGGGCCTGGATTGAGGTTCAGTTTCCTATAGAGGGAGTAGTTGTTTTGCTATATTGTAATTTTAATGCTTTGAAATTTATTCAGTGATCATTGTTTTTTTTTAAGGTCTTGTTGCAGTAGGAGAAAGAGCACAAAAGAGGTCTGGAAACTTCTCTGCCGCAATGAAAGATCTGTCAGGTGAGAGTACAGTTTTGAATTTCTTCCTGTTCCACCTTCCCCTTGAATTCAAGTTTGTTGCCTCAGATGTGGAGATAATTATAACTGGTTATTTTTTTCTCTGCAGGCAAACATCCTGTGTCTGCCTTGATGGAAATCTGTAATAAGAGAAGGTGGCAACCACCTGAATTTCTCTTGGTCCATGATAGTGGCCCTGATCATCGCAAACATTTTCTCTTTAGGGTAAATATGAATTTCTGCATTAATTGTATACATTTGTTAATTTGATAACTTGATGTTAGAGGGTGAGGGATAAGCATTATATGATCACAGGATTAATGTATTGTTTGTGGGTTGGGAGTGTGTATATGCTTTAATGTGACCTGTTAATATCCTATTATTTTTTAAATGTTGGCGGGAAAGATGTGGGCAAAATCTGGTGAACAATTTGTTGACCTTTTCTAGTGGAATGTGGGGAACTAATTGTTTTTATCAGGCTTCCCTCCCGCCGTGCCCCCCCCCCCCCCGCCCCCCGCGCTTCAATTTGGAGACCTGCTCTTAATTTGCAGTCAAGTCCCTTTTCCCAAATGATTTGCTTCTTTTAGGGTTGAGATTTATTTGACTTACATGGTATGGGTTTTATATTTTTGTAAATTATCTTTCTAGCATTTAGTGAAAAAATTACAAAGCTAATAGATATTAAAGTTTGATGCTGTTCTTATTGTATGTTTTTCTTGAATAGGTATTGAGAAATGGAAGCCCTTACCAGCCCAATTGTATGTTTTTCTTGAATAGGTATTGATAAATGGAAGCGCTTACCAGCCCAGCTTTGCCAGCCCTAATAAGAAGCATGCTAAAGCCACAGCAGCTACTGTGGTTCTTCAAGCAATGGGCCTTGTACCAAAGGACCTCATGGCTAATGCCACTTGCTTCAGGAGTGCCTCACGTAGATAGATTGAGGTTTTATATTAATCATTTCAGATAATTTTACTCTGCATCAAAATGTATTTCCTCTTTAATGTTGTAAATATTTGGCAATTTAAGACATTGTGTAAAAAGCAATCTGTACAAACATCTCCAGGCTTTGATTTTTGTACCATGGAAATTGTATTTAACCATACAAGGTTTTGGTATGTTTATATTGTTTACCTTAGTGATGTATTTGTTTAAGTGGCTAACATCCAAACGATTGTTTGAAGGCATCCGTAATCTTCAGTGTGGAATGTTAAATAACGCTTTTATACTGTATTTTGTACTATGATGTCAACTCCCCTTACTTATGGCTAGGCTGCTGTAACACTTGCCTGTAGTCAGTGAAGGGCTGTGCACCTTGTACTAGTTCACAATGGGTTCTGCTGGACAGATACTGGGCCAGTGTTATTGAGGTAATCAAGCAAGATCTGTTCCACAGGGCTAACGCCACTGTATCCCCTTTAAATTTTGTAGAGGTTATAAAAAAAAGAAAGTGGTATGTTGTGTGATGGTCAGCACTAAGTCCTGCGTTTCTGTCAAAAGCCACTTGGGCCATGAATGAGAAGGGAGTTAAAATGAAGTCTGACTAGAATTTTACCGCAGAGGCCAAGTACATTTAGTATGGCATTGAGTTGTGATATAGTTTTACTTTGATGTGCATTTTGAATTTCAGCTACACCTAGATAGACGTAAAATGATAATTAAAATGCTGTAACCAACTTATCTAATAAAATCGGCACCCAGCCACTATTTTGTTGACTATGAGAAAGTTTAAGTTTATGTTAATTTTTAGGGTCTGATAGAATATTTCATGTGTATTACAGTGGTATTCATATGCTATGTCTCTAAACTTTATTTTCAAAAGCTTAAGGCCCAAATATAAACTTCTCTGGAATAAATGTGGTGGTTTATTTTCTGGATTACAAAGTGAACACATACTTCTTCACTACTGTTACTTCTTCACCCAATGCTTTTGATTTCTAAGCACTTTTATTTAAGAAAATTTGAATTATATTTGTATATATACACACACATACACAAATACCTACAAGAACATATTAAATACTACTTTGTCATGACAGCTGAGCATACTTTACAACTCTTAACCCTATTCTATATGGAATACAAAATACCCTCATCTGAGTTAACATGCATTAAAACAAGTAATATGTATGGAGAATAGAGGAATTGTAAACAGGTAGGAAAACAACTAAGGTGGAAGCGTCAACAATCAGCTCAGTAGATACTGTCTCCATTTGTTTTCTACCTTTATAACTAGAACTTGCTAATAATCCTAAGGAAATTGTTAAAGATAGTTTTGCCCTGATGCTGTTAGTCACAATGGCATGAGATAATTGATACTAAGCCTCAACTTCCATTTGCAAGGAAACGCTCAGTTTTCTACCCAATTTATAATTAGGTTAATGGATCTAGAATTTTCATTCAAGGTTTTTGAAGTTTTTTTTTTTTTTTTTTGCGGTACGCGGGCCCCTCACTGTTGTGGCCTCTCCCGTTGCGGAGCACAGGCTCCGGACGGGCAGGCTCAGCGGCCACGGCCCACGGGTCCAGCCGCTCCGTGGCATGTGGGATCCTCCCGGACCGGGGCACAAACCCGTGTCCCCTGCATCGGCAGGCGGACGCTCAACCACTGCGCCACCAAGGAAGCCTGGTTTTTGAAGTTTTTAAAAAGTTTATCTTCATATCTGAATATTTAATCAAAAAAGTAAAAACAGATGTTGATTTTGAAACCTTAATCCTATTTACTGCTTAGTGCATGTAATAAAAGTATTGTAAAAGGTTAATGTTTGTAAACATTTGAGTATTTTTAAAGCTATATTCCTTTAAACTTCCAAAGTGAACTTTAAAGCCAAAGATACAAGTATCTTGAATTTCCTTGCTAGAAGGCTTTTTTCCTCAAAGATTCCTTTTAGGCTTACTTTGGTGTTCAGGATCTCCAATTATAAATGTAGTCACTCATTGCCACATGCCGTAAAGATGATTTCCCCAGTATCGGTGTTTGACTAAGGTGGTCCAGAGTTTTAGGGTGCAATCCACAGTTGGCAAGCTCCTCATGAACAGCCTCCTGTGGAAATATGTATGCAAGTCAGTAAAAAGCACTGTCAGAGTCCTTGAACACTGATGAGTTTTTAAAATTACCATGGGCTCTTTGACAAATAGATGCCTTATTCAGTAAGGGCAAATTCATTGTTATCATTATCAATAGAAGCTCATCCTAAGAATTTCTGCATAATGACAGCATCCAAAAATAATAATTTTGGTTATTTTTATAAGTCTGGCAAACGGATAAAAATAGTTTTAAAGGTCTCATTACCTCTAATTAAAAAGCTATATGTCCAAAATTAAAGGCAGATATGTTGTAAAGCAGCTACTTCAGTTTTATTAAAGTGTGGATACATATCTAGAAACTGCTGGATCACATGAAACAAGCAGCTCATCCCTCCCCGAATCTAAGAAAAAGTTCTATAGGAAAAAAGGCCTATGCAGCTAAATAAACACCCATAATTATTTATTTACCCCCGCCTCCACAGTAAGCAAGCAGGCACTGTTAGGTTTTGGATCTGAGAGAACAATGAAAACTTGCCTTTTGTTTGGGAAGTTCTTTAGTCAGTGTTGAATACAACAGCCTGAATTCATAAAATTTACCTCACACACAAAAATACTTTATAGTCATTATCCCTTCCCTCTTAGTAATTGTAATTGATAATATTAAGCAGTACAGTTTAATAACTTGAAACACCAGTTTGGCTCATCATAAATGACTTCATCCATTTAGTTTGAGAAAACTGCAACTAAATGTGTTTACCAGCTGTCTACTTACCTTATCCAGTACTTTATCCTTTGGTGGGCAGATATTAAATACAGCAGTTGGCTCATGTGTATACAGTCCTGCAGAAAATGACCCACTCTGTGAAGATCTGAGTAGCATAGTCATTGAATGTAGAGAATGAGGCATGATAGGACCTGTAATCTCCAAACTAAATTGATCTCTGTATCCAGAAGGAGCTTGTGTCTTCACGTTTACACTTCGTGCCTTCAAAAATAATTTAAAGAAAATTATGGTCATCTCTCAAGCTTTTGTCCCTAACTAAAAATGTGATCAATAACTTCTCATTTGGGTATTCCTCTCTTTAACAGTTAAGGAACAAAAGTAGTTCATAAGACATCAAAAGAATGTTACATGAGTAAAAAATGTTCAGTAATTCTGTTTCCAGCATCCTCTCCTCCAAGTTATGAGGCTGTCAATTTAAGTATTAGTTCTAGAGAATGTAACTTTAATATGGTATCCTTTCTGATTAATGCACTTTCAATGCATAATATTAGGAAAATAAAAATTAGATTCTGTTGCTATTACCTTCAGCATATGTAACACACATGAAAATTACATGTGTAGTTCTTCAACAATATGGATATATAGTTATTCTTTTCACTTATCCATGATCCAGTTTTTGAGACCACCTATAATTTAACATAACATTCTTGGCTCTATTCTTTCACTGGTTATGAAAGACAAACTTTAAGAAAGCAACTTTTCCTTATGGCAATAATTCAAATATAACTTTTCATATAATTCCTTTGATAATAACTTTATATCAAGGAATTTTTTTACTGGGAGGAAAGAAAAAGAAAATACGCACCATGTAAAAATGTCAGGAGTTACTAAAATACAGAATTTATCGTATCAAAAAAGGAAAAGTATGTCTTTAAAAGCTAGGTTATGAGGATCAGTGTAGAATTTCTTTTTTTTTTTGTTTATTACCTTAAGCATTTGCATTGTGGCGCCTCGGAAAGCTATAGGTGATAAGAGGGTTGGTGGAAGTCCTGCCTGGGGACCTGAGGTAGCAATTAAACTCTTACAGTTGATCAAAAAATTTAGCAATGTAAAGGTATTCGTTCCCTTCACCAACACAACAGACTCGGGTCTGTGATCCATTTGTACTTCATGTATCTCTTTACGCCTGGACATGACAATCAAGGAAACTGCAAATGCAAATCCCATACCAAAAGGAACAGCAGTTATCTTAATCCTGAATCACCTGGAACCCTCTTCCCCCACTCCAAACTGGAAATGCTCTTGCTAATCCTCTTCACTGCAATTATAAGGCATCTGAATGATCAAAATGATTTTTTTGACCATCTGAATTAGCTAGAAATTGATACCTAACAAAAACTGATTTCTCCTCTAGTCAAAAATATGTTCCAGTTCCCTCACAAACTTAACCAAAATAGAATATTTTCACTTAAAAAAAGTTTAATAATTGTTCATGGCTTTTTGGTACTTAGGGGTTTTTTAATGTCATGATGGAGTATCAGTTTTAATATCTTAAAGATAGTTTAAGTTTATAGTTAAATAAAACTGTCAGTCAGTATTACATTGCTCAAGGGAATTCCCCGGCGGTCCAGTGGTTAGGAATCTGCGCTTCCACTTCAGGGGGCAACTGGTCGGGGAACTAAGATCCCGCATGCTGTGTGGCACGGCCAAAAAAAAAACCAAAAATTACATTGCTAACTTAATTCAATGAAAATAAATTCTAGTTAACAGCAACTGAAAGGATACAGCTTGATAGAAAGTACATCTGGTTTTTTAATTTTATCTTGCACACCCATCTCTTCCAGCCAGGAAAAACTTTCTTCTTCATCCTCATCGCTGACTGCTTGCTCCCTAGGAAATTGCTATAGTTAGTCAGGGTTCCCATTTCCTAAAGCTATTTCCTCTACACTGAATCCATAAGTCACCAGATGATGTAAAAGGTTATTTTAATCACATACTCCCCATGTCCCAAGCTTGTTCCAGACGCTTTCCTCTTCTCATGGCCACTTTCTTTTATTAAAGGCAAAGAAAATTCAATACCTACATGAGAAAAGAAAAATGTAACTATGTTTTCTTTAATATAATCTGAAGGAATTAAACAGGCGTGCCCGACTTGTAGAGAGTATATTTGAAAATGAGTTTTTACTCCTGATGTATTAAAGCAGTACTTTTCATGCTTTCTTGACGGCAGCTCACAACACACATATCTCCTTGAAACAAATGGTTCAGGACAATACATAGTCTCACTACATGTGGTACTCTTTCATCAAGTATATACTACTCTATTTCATTTTTTTATAAGGTGCTGAATGAGTCCACTGAATAGATTTCATGACCCACTAATGAGTTGAGCCTCTTTACAGATCATGTTATCAAAAGGGGGTAGATAATTTGTATTATAAAAGAATTTCTATAGGAGTATATTCAGATTGGGACATTCCAGCTTGATATATGTTTAGAGATCAGAGAAGGGAACACAACTTAAAGCTATGTATAATGGACAGCTTAATTAAACGCTGGAAAAAAAATTAAAAAATGAATAAAATAATTCTTAAAACAATTAGATAAAACTGGTAGAAGATAATTCAACTGCTAAAAGACAGTTCAAATTTTAGCTTTTAAGGAGTGTTTACTATATAGTGTGGTATTCTCACTTTAAACCTATAGTTTTACCTTCGTTTTTCATAGCTTCTCTTATACCTCTAGTTGTAGGAGACATGAGAGCCGTGATTACATCATCTCCTGCTAATCCCGCTGCACGGAAAAGGATAGTAAACTGATAGGTACAAACGTAGAAATAGGGGCAAAGTTTTGTCTTCAGCAGATTATACAGAGAAGTAAAGCTCACACACCTATGAAGAAAAACATTTTTCTTTAGGCATTGTTAAAACTAACTCAACATCTAAAATTGTTTTTGTATAATTTAATTTGATACTGACCTGATTTAAAACACAAATATTACAGATAACGGTCTGAATTTTTGCCATGACATAGAACTTGGCTTTTTAAAGGACTGAAATTGGTCACAGGACTCACTGATGACTTCTAAATACTTTAATGAACAGTGTTTACCATTTAAACACTAGCCATTTTGTCTTTAAACAAAACTTAATTGATAACTGGTTGCTGACTTTTGTTTTTTAAATAAATTTATTTTATTTTATTTATTTTTGGCTGTGTTGGGTCTTTGTTGCTGCGCACGGGCTTTTCTCTGGTTGCAGCAAGCGGGGGGCTACTCTTTGTTGCGGTGCGTGGGCTTCTCATTGCAGTGGCTTCTCTTGTTGCGGAGCATGGGGGCTCTAGGTGTGCAGGCTTCGGTAGCTGCGGCACGCGGGCTTCAGTAGTTGCGGCCCGCCGGCTTAGTTGCTCCGCGGCACGTGGGATCGTCCCGGACCAGGGCTCGAACCCGTGTCCCCTGCACTGGCAGGCGGATTCTTAACCACTTCGCTACCAGGGAAGCCCTGGTTGCTGACTTTTTTAAAGCTTTTTTTTTTTTTTGCAGTATGCGGGCCTCTCACTGTTGTGGCCTCTCCCATTGCAGAGCACAGGCTCCGGACGCGCAGGCTCAGCAGCCATGGCTCACGGGCCCAGCCGCTCCGCGGCATGTGGGATCTTCCCAGACCGGGGCACGAACCCGTGTCCCCTGCATCGGCAGGCGGACTCTCAACCACTGCACCCCCAGGGAAGCCCTGGTTGCTGACTTTTAATAAGTACCTTCCACTGATGGGAAGGGAAGCAGCTACTGGCAAAAAGTATAATAACGTTAAAGAATTAGGTCTCTATATATTTATCAAACACTTATATATATATTCCACAACTACGTAAAGAGTGAACAAGAGCTGGGAATTCCCTCCCCATCTGGTGGTTAGTACTCTGCGCTTCCACTGCAGGGAGCATGGGTTCGATCCCTTTGGTCAGGGAACTAAGATCCCACAAGCCGTGCAGTGTGGCCAAAAAAAAATTAAAATTAAAAAAAAGAGTGAATAAGAGCTATAAAAAAGTAAACAATTAACATTTTTTTTCTTTTTGGCTGCACCACGCAGCATGTGGGATCTTAGTTCCTTGACCAGGATTGAACCTGGGCCACAGCAGTGAAAGTGCCAAGTCCCAACCACTGGACCGCCAGGGAATTACCCAAAAGTAAACAATTTAAATGTTAGTTATTATAGTTTAAATAAAATAATTCAGAAGGACACAGAAATCCATCTACTACTGCTCATCTCCACATCATAAATAAAATAAGGAGAAAATACTGCGAAAAGGGGTTGCACAAATTTTTACTAATCTTACCAGTCACTCATTAAAATGTGTTGCAGGGTTTCATCATTTGACCAAGGGTTTGTCTTTCCAGCCATTTTTCTGTCAGCTCCAATACGAGGGAACAATGGTAGCCAAGACAAGGCAGGGTGGAGCCAATAGATAAGGCTCTGCTGGAAGGCACAACGGAGCTCAGTGGAGAGTTTGGGATCCTAAAATACAAAGATGATATTGGACAGTTCTTGCCCCAGTAGAAATACAGAATTTAATTAAAAAGACACTGAATATACCAAACACTTATTCTCAGGATCTTTACTGCTTCCTGTAAGAAAGTGTTAATAACTGTTACAGGGGTTAAAATGTAGTTTATTATTGTTTGGGAAAACCTTCCTTCCCAGCCATTACAGTCTGTTAAACCACATACCAGAAGGGATGCTTAGACGCAGATGGGAATATTCGCCTGTCTCTACCATCCTTGAGAACAGTGACTATCACTCTTTATCACCAGGGCGGGTGGTGGTGGTGGGGAGTGGCGGCTGTGGCGGTGGTGGGTGGGTGGCTGGATGTGTGTGTGTGTGTGTGCGTGCGTGTGTGTAACACTATATTCAACCCCCTCCCCTCATAGCACTGTTTCAAAAGTAGCCAATAAAAACCGATAATCCCAATCACAAATCATATGGATCTATTTATCAAAAAAGATGTACCAAGGCCTCTTTCAGGTAATCTCTTTTAACCTAGTTTGAGTTGATGAGCTGCTTGAAAGTAATGCAATTACATTTCTCTAAAACCTTTCTAGCACTCATTAACTCTTGTAAATTTACAACAGACCATCACCCAGGTGGTAAGAATTAGTGCATTTAAAAAATACAGTATACATTATGTGAGAAAACCAGTAAAATAACCAATCTGTCTTTGCAATCCTACTCCTCAATTGCTTTTCATTTCCTTATGTTTTCTTTCTCAAAAGACCTTAGAAAAGGATAGTGTAGTTCAAACAATTCCTGCCTACAGCAGTGACTAATTCTCAGAACAGGTCTATAAATTTAACAGGCCGTTACTAAATCTGATTTAAAAAACAGTATGAAAGCAGCATTTGGGAAACAAAAAATTTCCCAAGTCTCTGTGTCTTTAAATGTCAAAAGAAAAACTTAATGGAAGGAAATATCTCTGATATTTTGCAGAGAAGTCCATTTTACACTTAATTTGTTACTCTTAAGCATAGCTATTTTCTTACAGAATTACCTGTATACTTTGAGGCAAAGTAACTTCTGTTGCCCTACAATGCTGGATGACACCTTGAGCCTCTTCCTGTGCTTTCAAATGATCTGCCCAGGTAAAGGGTTGAGAAGAGGCGAAAAGGAGTCGAGTTTTAATACTCCAGTCCACAGGTAACTCAGTACTTTCTGAGGACGGAATATCAGATTCGGAGAATGATACATGAGGAGTCTTTCAGAAAACAAAGAACACAAAAATTAGTAGAGTACCATGGAAAAAACCCCTTCAATCTATAGAATTCATCAACTAACATACTCATGACCACTGAAATTTCAAAATGTTATGAACGGTACAATAAATAACACTGAACATATACTATACACACTGTGAAAGAGTCTGGAAAGAGCCACACTAAACCATTAACAGTGATGTTATCTCTGGAAAGTGGGAATTTCTTGTTGAGGCTGGTGGAAGGGCAGGTTTCACTTTTTAGTTTATTATAGTTCTATATAGTTTAGTGACAAGAGACGTACTATTTTCACGATCATGATTTAAAAACATCTACTATTGATACTGCTATCAAAGCAGAAATCTTCCAAGTATTTTTTAAAAAGCACTTTTTAAGCCTCAAACTCTGGAACCAGGTCTAAGTTGCTCTTGCAGGTAACTTAGGTTGGGTTCTTAGAGGCCATATTTAAGAAGCATTTGCCGACCTCAAAAATTCCTCTCCAACTGTTTTGCTGTCAAGTCAGTATTCTCCACGTTACAATAATTCTTCTAGATGACATTATTAAAAAATAACGGGGAAGAGGGAACTATTTCCAAGAGACCCAAAGGCCATTTATTTGCAAGGAAGGGAGACTGGGTCTTGGGAACTCTTCTAGCCTGCTCCCATTAGGACAATCTATGCATTTGTTAAACTATCACGAAAGAAGCAGCTGAGGAATGGAATCAAGAAGCGTTTCTGTGTGTATGGTGGTGGTAGGGAGGTTCAGTGATATACCACAACCTGTGGAACTAATTTGGGGATTTGGTTTGAAGATGCAGTGAAGGATTAAGTTCAAAAAGCAGCTGAGCCTGGAGGCACTGGCTCTGAGTGATGAGCTGGAGTTGTCACTACCTACAGAAGAGCGTGAAAACTGTTGGGGGCAGAAAGAAAACCCACATCTACGCCTGCTTTGGCACTGGTGCCATTATAAACATTACCACAACATCAAAGTCCTTTACCAAGGCTGACGCCTGCCATCTTTTCAACCCTGGTAGAGACGATCACTTGGGGCTCTCTGTGAAACTATTTTCCAAGTAAAACACTTCTGAGAAGTATACACTTATGTTATAAGAATATACACTCTAATGACATTTAAAAAGTATTACCTGGGGTAATTCAGTAACGGCTGTTCTTTCAGGAATCTTCTCTTCCCAGAGCAAATCATTTTCTTGATTAGAATCTAAAAACTGAGGTTAAAAAATGGTCCTTTTAAATTATAAATGATGCTGGAGTTCGCTTTAAACATGTAGACCTTCACCTGGCATACAAGTTTCTCAGCAAGTGCAGGAATTCACGTGAGCGCAAATCAGTATAACAGAGGATTTCACTTGTTTTGTGCCTGAACTTTACTATCAAAATGGACCAAGAAAAGGGCAGGTGATTTGCGCAACTAAGAACTCAGTAATCAGTAATCTCAGTTCAAAAGATCCAAAAGGTTGTGGGGTAAGACAAATACTAGTAAATTCTGACCCCATCAATACTCAACATTCCCCCAACCCCAGAACAATTTTGAGCGTGTGAGAAGGCAGGCACTGAATCACGCAGGAAAGAGGGTCCTGTAACCTTCCCATCAAACGGTGGCCTTCCAGGAGTAGTGCCAGGATTACTCGAAGCTCTCTTCCCACTGATCTCCAACCCCCCACCAGACGGCTGCTGCCCAAACTCCCCCGCCGCGCGCCGGGCGGGGCGGCGGGGTGCACTCCTCAGGATGGGAAGGCCCCGCAAGTCCCGCGGCAGCTTGTGAAGCGCACTTCACGCCGCCCCGACCTCGCAGGGCAGCCACCCCCAGGGCTCGGGGCCCCCTGAGGCCGCGGGCGGCTTCGGCTTCGCGCCCATTTCGCTCCTGGAACGCAAGAACCCGCCATCTCTACTTCACAGCCGAATCGACCCACGAACTACGAGAGCCCCTCGGCTCCCAGGCACGAAGACACTCACCGGGCCCGGCGCCTCCTGCTGGCCGCGGGACGGCACGCTGGGAGGCTCGGCGGCGGCCCGCGGCCGGTTGTCCAGGCGGGCGAAGGGGTTCCTTCGGGACACGGCCGGGCCGCCGCCGCCTCTGCCCGCTGCCGGGAAAGGGCGGAGGGGCAGCCCGGCCGTCAGGGCGGCGCGGCGGGTCGCCGGCTCGGGCCGCTCCTCGGTCGGAGAGGCGGCCCCAAGGCTCCGGCCCCTTTTCCGTCGGAGCCGCAATGTCTCTGGCGGCCTTTTGAAACTGGGCGAGTAGCCGGGCACCGACAGTGCCATCACGCGCCTCGGAGGCCGAGGACCCGACCCGCAGCAACCCCTGGCGCTTCCCGCGCGCCGCGGCCCCGCCCCGACGTAGCCCCGCCCTCGCGGCGTCTCTCGGCGCGTGTGCCGTACGGCGCTCGCGAGGCCCCGCCCCCGGCTGTGTTCCTCTGAGGCCGAGGGCACGGGAGGGCCCTGGGCCTCGGCGGACGCCGCGCTGGCGGTCTGGTTGAGTCCTCGGCTGTAGTCGGGTCGCCGGGTGCTAGGTGGCTGGGAAGCACGCGGTCCTGCGCACCGGAATAGATGAGCGCTGTTCAAATCCGCAGCAGGGTGTGATGAGCCCCAGGCACGGCGCCAGGATGAAAACGAAACGTCACACTTCAGCTGCCCCTTCGATAAGCTTCCAGAGCGCAGCGGCGACGTCCAGAGCTGGAGGGAGGCCTGGGCCTCCTTCCCCTTCCCCCGAAACAGAGAGTCCCAACAGGAAATCAGCACGCCGGCTACGCAAGCTCAGTCTCCCGCCCCGCTTCCCAAGCATCGGCACTGCAGCCTTCCACGCAAACACTGCAGTGGTCACGGACGAGTTACCGTGATGCTCCCGTTCGATCCTGAGGAAACCCTGGAGTGAATGAATATTTGAAAAAAAAATTTAGCTTTCAATGGCTAGATCCTTTGAGACTTGAAAATATATTCAAAGTATTAAATTACGACAGCAAAGGATGTTAAAGAAGGAAGGGGTTGAGAATGGAGTTGATAACAAAAGTAATGTTATTTTGACATAGCAAGACTCCAACAGCTTTATCAGAGTAGCGTGGCTTCTGCTGAAAGCAGTCTTCTTAATGTAAAGAATTTTGTAAGAGGCAAATATATAGGAACAATAATTTAAAAGGCTTTCAGAATATTCCCTTTAGATGTTAAATTTTAGAATTGTCTTGACCCGTCTGTACGATGTTTCCAAATACTTTTCAAATACTTCAGATAACTCTGAGCATCGTGTCTCAGCAGGAAAACGTGCTTAAAAACATAAAAATTTGCTTTTATCTTCCTTGACTTTTCTGAGCAATTTGCAAGGAAACTCTGGCTTCAATACTGGAATAGGTTCATCCAACTGAGGTCTGAGAAAGAACAAAATTAAAATTGAACAACTTGCTTCTTTCTTCCTTGATTTTTCTGAACAACTTCCATGGTAACTTTTGCCTCGTATAGTGGAATGGGTTCATCCAACTGAGGTCTGAGGAAGAATGAAATTATTAGAAATGTCTAGTTAAAGATGAACAGAGCACACAGCATAGTAGTTTAAAGTTGCTATAGTTCAACTCTATTTAAATCAAATTTGTCCATTTCCACTGTTAAAAGCAGTTAAATTTTGAAGGGGGGAAAATACCTATTTTATGCATTCTCTCTTTTTTGATAAACAGATCCAGCTGAAAAAAAAATTGTACTTTCTTGTCAACCTGTAGGTTATTTCAAGTTGCTTTGGGAGGGGTGATGAGGATAAGCAAAGGGTGAGGTACAGTATGGAATGGAGTAAGGAAAACTAACGAACCACGTCTATCTTAGGGAATGCATACTGGTGTATATACACTTCGAGAAATACTAAAGAGCAGCTATTTAAGCAAAATAATAAAATATGGAGGCAAGAGGTGTACTGAGAAAGCGGAAACAAAAATGGGAATGCCCATTTTATCTCCTGGAGAATAGAAAAATAAACAAGAACAATAATTTGGTCATTTAGCATACCTAAAAACACCAGTTGATAACTTCTCCATCACATCTTTTAAGATACGTAGCTGGAAAGACTGTTAAGGTGGCAACGTAAAGGAGAGAGGAGTAAATAAAACCATTTGATAAGCAGAAGGTACTAGGCAGGTCACCTATTTTTTCTTTTTAATAGAAATTCTGTAAGCTGTCATGTTTACCTCTAAAACAGGAAAATGGGGGAACTGATTTGAGAGAGACGGTGACATAATAGAGCCTAAACTTCTAAGGACAAGAGATGAAAGAAGCCTAATGCCTGTCATAAGTAATGACTAGTGTTATCCCAAATGGATGGTAACAGAATGGGGTCAGGGTTTCATTTTAGCGCCACTTATGTTATTTTTAGTTAAAAAACAATTTTAGCACTTATCTCTCTTACTTTGGGTGCACATTTATTTATTAAACCAGCTAATAAATACATATGCAGGAATGTTAATAATCTGTGTGTGTAATATATGCCACTAAGAGAATTAAAAAGCAGGGTAAAATTTAAAACTCTAGTCATTTACTTGAAATTACAATATTAGAACTGAGAGTCTATATAACTGCTAGTACAGGAGAATTATTTATGGCATATAATCACACAACTGGAAGGAGATTGCTATGTTAAATCACAAGCAGCAACTGGCTCATGTGTGATGCAACTGAGGGGGTGTGCACAAGTGAGGACTGAAGTCTGATTCAGGAAGTTTAACATTTCATATGAACATGGCACGTTTCAGTATGGTCCATGGATTTGTCAAATAGGTTAAAATCTCATGGTGGGGAGAAAGGGGAGCAGGTGAGAGATTTAAGTTATTAAGTAACGCAGGCTTAGCAGCCAGGCTACCTTCTGACATGAAAGATTCAAAACATACTAACTTATGTTACTTTTAATACATGGTCTCTGTCATTAACATCCCATGGTATTCTTGATAATTACAATGTTATTGAATGTGTCATTATTTAAAGTTGAAATTTAAAGAATTCTTTTAGAAAGTTGAAAATTAAGTTTATTTTCCAAATTTAATATGAAAATATTTAATCAGAAATACATTAAACACATACATTCACTACATTAAGGGGACGTTCTGGTTTTGAAATGTGTACTCTTTAAAACTCAACATATGCAGTATACTAATTAAATATTATTCAACTATTTGAAAGCTCTGTATTAAGTCTGCCATTGCTCTTAGAGGAGGCTGGCCTTTGTACACGTCACGCATTTGTAACAATGCACATTTAATAAAAATAAAGAATGATATTCAGTGAGACAAACATACGGTTGTGCAAGTCTCTTTCTTCACGCACAATTATATTCTATTAAGTAATGAGAACTTATTTTTTATCCACTATATTAAAGTTTTTACCAAGTACAGCTGCCTTTAAAACAGGCGTCTTAGAAATAAAACGTTTATTCTTAAGTTGACCCTGCTCTAAAGAGGTTTGGACCTTTCTTTTGGAACTGCTCTCATATTCTCAAGAAAACTCTTCATTACTTTTACCAAAATGGAATGATCGATTTCATTCACTAGATTTGTTACTGAATCACTTCCATTTAAAAAAATCAAACCCATCTTCATTTGATGAAGATTTCCTAGTATTGATATTCTTAAAAACACCCCACATGGGACTTCCTTGGTGGTCCAGTGGTTAAGACTCTGCCCTTCCAATGCAGGGGAGGCGGGTTCAATTCCTGCTCAGGGAACCAAGATCCCACAAGCCGCGCAGCCAAAAAAAACTCGCCAAAAAACAAAAAAAACCCCACAAACTCTTAATTTTGATAACTATTCTGAAATGTTTAACACAATGGCACCACCATAGGAGTAAAGACGCAGCCTGTCAAAGTGATCTGTAATTTCCATAATGCCGGGTTAAAAACGAAGCAAACTCTTCCATGTATTCTATAGTTTCTCATTCAGAAACGAGCGAGACTGCCTGGGTGTGATTCCTGTCCTGCCACTTGCTAGCTACATCCTTAGGCATGTACTAACCTTTCTGTCCTTCAGTTTCTTTACCTGTGACACAGGGATAATGTAGTACTTAACTTTCACAGGGCTGTTTTAATATTTAAATAAATTAATACCTATAAAGCACTGGGAACATTGTTTGGCATGTTCAATGAAAGTTAGTTGCTATTATTATTAATTATTATTAAAGAACTTAATGATGAGAATACAAGGTAAATTTCAAGCCAGAAACTCAAGTCAGTAGAAAAAAAGGATATAAAGATATTTTCCCTGTTGTACATTTGACAAATTCCAAACTTCATCATTAAGGAAAGCCACCGTCGCTCCCTTGAGGTAAAGGCAGTGGCTATCTGGAGGATCCAGCTTGGATAGAATGCACAAAGAATGATCAGTTACTGTGAGTTTAATAGCAGAAGAATGATTGGCATCTTCAGCCAGAAAAGCTTTTACACAAATTAAATAATACCCAAATCACAAATAATCAGCACACAAACTTTAATAATAATATGTATACTATAATGTTTTCTTTTCTAATGCATTGTCCAAAATGATGAAACAGCAAGGTCAAATGCAAGGCCAATCTAGAGGTGATGAAGCAGTAGTAGGTATATCTGTGCGGGGGTGTGTGAGAGAGAGATATTTCTCGTTGCTACTCACCAGTCATCTTCATAAGGAAGCTGGAAAATTGGTGAAGATTGGTACATGAGAATTATGGTATTTGCATATCAACCATGATAAAAATACTTGAATTGAAATTTTGTTGAGAAATGTAACTTTGGAAGACAATGTGTATACACACACATACACACACACACACATATATAGTAAATTATAATTTGAATTAGGAAATTGTCATAATTTTATATAGAAATATTTTAAGTATATGTCAACAAGAATGTTTGTTACTAAGGAAAAAAATCTTATTTGAAACACTATTAAAAAATTCATGTCACTACTTCCAAACCACTAAATAAAAGTTAAATGAACTCCTTTGCTAAGCACGATATTTCAACATTTGGCCAACAGCTAGAAGTTAAAACAAATAAAGCTACATTTCTTTAAAAATAGGATATAATTCAGAATTTATACAAATTTAGCCACATCTTGCTAAAAGACTTAAGCATTATTCTTTGTTAATTGCATCCTTTTGGTGTATCAGTAATGCTTTATTGTTTCTGATAATACCTGCAGGTTTTCTTCTGTCGTTACCCAGTGGCCTCCAACACCAAGAAGGGTGATGATATCATGTTTATGTGGTAGTAGTTGTAATTTTACAGCTGGTTCATCATCTTTACTATATAATCTCACTTACAAAGGATTTGTTTAAAGAGAGAGAGGGAGAGAGAGAGAAAATGTATTTTATAGTAATCTGATAAAAATTTATTCTTCAAACTAGTTCTCTTTACTTTTTAATGTAGTAACAAGGAAGCATTTTGTATTCAGACACTTAAAATATATTTTTTGCATTAAAACTGGTCATACACTTAAGATTTAATTATAAGTGATATAACTAAAGATAAAAAGTCTATTTTAATTTGAAAATCAGGCAAGATAACATAGCACATAACTAAGTCTGATAGTTTCAATCATAACATTGATAGCTTAATACTTTGGGAAAAGTTGACTTCTGAGTAAGGAACTCAGATTCAAGACAGTCATACTGGGACTTCCCTGGTGGCACAGTGGTTAAGAATCCACCTGACAATTCAGGGGACACAGGTTTGAGCCCTGGTCCGGGAAGATCCAACATTCCGCGGAGCAACGAAGTCTGTGCGCCACAACAACTGAGCCTGCGCTCTAGAGCCCGCGTGCCACAACTACTGAAGCCCGCGCGCTTAGAGACCGTGCTCCATAACAAGAGAAGCCACCACAATGAGAAGCCCGCGCACTGCAATCAAGAGTAGCCGCGGCTTGCTGTAACTAGAAAAAGCCGCGTGCAGCAACAAAGACCCAATGTAGCCAAACAAACAAAAAAAAGACAGTCATATTTTGACATAATTATTGAAATGTCCATTTGAAAAGTTAATGAAGTATACATTCACTTCCACTGAGATTTTTCTGAGTTAATTTCGAATCTTGAAAATACTGGCTAAAAAGGAATACATATGGTCATAGCTGTATTCATTACGATTCTTAGAATAGAAGATAAATTCTAACGAAGTATAAACAGAATCCCTTTGCAGGCTTGTGAAACCTGTTCTTTAGGTGTGATGGCACTACCTAAGAGTGTAAAGATTAGGTGTTAAGTAGATATTGGTTAAACTACAGAAGTTCAAGCAAGGTGAAAATGCAACAAAATTCTGTGCACTTTCCAAACAAGGACTGCAGAAGTCTACCATCCAATAGAGGGCAGCCATACATAGCAGAACTGACTAATTAAGCAACTGGCTGAGACCTGAACTAATCTAGGAACGACTGAGGAGATCATGTCTGCAGATTTCTTGTAGAGATACTTAAAGTCCAATGCCTACACTTTAAAAGGCAAGCATGTTCTCTCTTCCAGACAGTGCTTACAATGGGAATAAAATGAAGAAGCGCCAATTTAAATAGAAAAGTTCAAAAATAAAAAAAACGCTACACATCAATTTAATAATATATAAATAAATACTTCCTGGTTATATATTTTTTTCCCCAGGAATTCACCCATCACAATAAAAAAACTACAGAGACTACTGATGTAGTAAAGTACCCACCTCCAGCATCTAGGACAATATCTACTCCAAGGCCACCTGTTTCTTCTAAACAGCTTTCAGCAACCTGGGCTTTCCCATTGGACACATCGATCACTCGGGCTGTAAAGGACAGGAAGTCAGGCAATCTGTGTGTGATCAACACAACTCAGAAAAGAAGAGAAAGAAAAGCAAATAAATATTTCTTCTCTGAAATGAATTAAATGGTTGAAGCAATTACTGAATCAAATTATACTTTTTCTCATCTAACCAGTATTGCTAAGGATCAATTTAAATGAAGGAACTGGTATATTCAATAAAATAAAAATATGAGCATTTTGTGGATAATGTGTCCCAACGTTGGTTTGTTGACACAGAGGATTGTTCTTTACAGCTAAACGATATTTTGCCAGAACTGAGAATCTCTAAACCACAGAGGTACATATATATGAAGATGTGGACTGAAAGATTAAGCAATTTCTTAAGTATGTTCAGATTTAATAGAGTTTAGAGCTAAAAAGTACAAAGATATATTTATGTGATTTGGTACTTCTCTGTTAGAGGCCGTTTTAACCTTTCTCAGTCATAGAGATCCCAGCCCACACCCGCATCTCCCGACTTTGCCCTCCAAAACAAAAAAAAATCCCGAAGGTGAAAAAAAACCCAGGATTATTTGAAGCAGGGTTAGTAAAAATTAAACTAATTTTAACTGGTTGCTTTAATGTGTTAATACAACAAGCCAGTGAGAGAACTAAAAAAAAAATCTCAATTTGAATTGGCAAACGAAGACACATGTTTATATTTCATTTTTGTATCTTTTAACACCTTCTCAGTAAAGAGAATTCCTCTCAGAGATTCTCAGATTGGAGGTGTTGTCCAGTGGTGACTGAAGTCTCGGGGGATGGAGGTGAGGGTGGGGGGACTCGAGGGAAAGGGGGCTGAAGCACCTCAGAAGGGCAGGGTTAACCAAGAGGAAACCGCTCCCTTCAACAATACTATTCATGCTACCCACCCCCTTCCATTTTCCATCTCTCTTCTACCTTTTTTTTCTTATTTTCCTCCTTTCTCCAGCCCCTGTTTTAACCTTCCTTCCATTTCTTGGTAATCTCTGCCAGAAGCATAACATAACTATGGAAATAACACAGGCTTTACTATTAGGCAGGCTTGGGTTCAAATTCCATTCCAGGCCTAGTGGTACATCTAGTGGTACATCCTTGGACAAGCTAAATTCTGAGATGCTGTTTCCCAGTTAGTTGACACTGGGCTGTTGAGGATTTAAGGAACTATCATCCATATTAACACTCAATGAACCTTACTTTCCTTCCTGCCTGCCCCTCACTTACACTCTGTTCATCTTCTTTTCTCTTCATCTGTTAAACTCCAACATTAATTCAGTTAACTCCAGTCTGTAAAATTCCATTCCTATCTTTCTTCTCTTCTTTTTCAATCTCTATTTTCTTTCTCCTTTCCATATGCATCACTATTCGTATACGTTCAATCTTTTCAAGAGTTCCCCAGCCTCTACCATGTCCTATTTATCCTAAACTATATCTGACCTGGGTTTCTGTGTAAGTGGCTCATCTCCCTTCCTAGTGTATCACAGGAAACAGACAAATTTAGAGGCATATCACTGGGTAAAAGAGGTTGAGAAACATGAAAAGTGATGCAAAAATATATTGATTTATTGACTAAAACCAAAGAGGCATCAGGTGTTTCTCAACCGTGTCAAAGTTCACCTAATTCAAACTTGGGTGAGTTGGTAACAATGAGGCAAAGAAGAAAAAACACTGAAAAATGTAGGTTTAAGAAACAAATCATTAAAATTTAAACTATAACTTATGTAAACTTGGACTTAGCACAGATACTAAGTGCATTTTTTAAATGACATGCATTTGGCATTTTGCAGTTTGTTGGTTTTTTTTTTTTTTTTTTTTTGCGGTATGCAGGCCTCTCACTGTTGTGACCTCTCCCGTTGCGGAGCATGGGCTCCGGACGCGCAGGCTCACCGGCCATGGCTCACGGGCCTAGCTGCTCCGCGGCATGTGGGATCTTCCCGGACCGGGGAACGAACCTGTGTCCCCTGCATCGGCAGGCGGACTCACAACCACTGCGCCACCAGGAAAGCCCTGCAGTTTGTTTTACAAGTGCAGTTTTTAAGGTGATATCTCTTCAAAATTTTATGTTTTAAAGTCTGTGTTGAGTACTATTACCCACCTATAGAAGGCCTACATCTTTCAAGACACTGCTTGTCTTCAAGGCTGCACGCTGTTGAAATCACTTTGGCTCCTCTATGGTGTGCTAACTGAATAGCTATTGTTCCAAGTGCCTGTGTGGAAACAAATACACGATGGTGTTATAGATATAGGGCAGAGGCCGTATCTAATTCATTTTATAGGTCGTTTAATAAACTGTAATAGTTTAGTGCTACCTCAGTATATTTTAAAATGTTGTCTGATAGAAAATGAAAAAAATACGGCTAAGTTTAGAAGTGGAAACATTTGACACACTCTTCCTCAAGAGGGGTGGTGGAAAAGCTATGTGTGCCACAGGCTCTCAGCCAGTCTGACTGCAAGCAGCACACAATTTCAAGGACAGAGGCCGAATTCAGAACACGGCCTTGGAATGAGATAAATGGGCCATTAAGGGCCTTGCCAGCATAATGTACTAAGCTAATTATATAATATCAATACATATGCAAGTCCAGCAACCTCAACTTCAAAAGTTCCATCCTTTTGCTGACCTGTGGAGTAAGTTCAGGGAAACACTACTATCCTGATGTAGGACATAAGGATGAAGCCAATGCTGAAGACAGTTATGCCTTTTTTTCAATGAAAAGCAGGGGAAAAAGCATTTTCATCAACAGCCAGTTAGAAAATAAAACTATAAAATCACCCCAAGTTTTGTGACATTTTTCTATTATATTTTATGTAATCTCTTTTAGTATCTTGAACTATATTTTGAAGATGTATGTAATATGTTTAAATTAGCACAGTTTTGAGCTTGTGTGATCAATCTATAAATGTAACACCTTAATCACATAAGTGTAAGTATGAGGGATATGATACAAAATTGGCAGGGAGTCCTGGGGTCTGGCTTCAGACTATGAGCTATTTCAGGCTTTGTGTAACAGACATGAATAAAAATGGCTTGTCTGCTTTTTTAAAGTACTAGCAGATTCAAAGTAAAAAGAAACTAAACACAGTAATGCTAACTTTTATCTCCTTGATAAAAGTTGCTTATTTTAGAAAATGGGAGTTTGGTAAATGTATCAGTGAATAAGCTAACTGGCAACAAATTATATTAGTAAATGGATGGCCCATTTCTCAATTCCCTAAGTTTATTTGTATTTTGGTCTGTTTCTTAACAAAACCATTAGCACCTACACTTGCTCCGTCCATTATCAGCACTGACTTTCCAGGAGAGAGATGAGAAAGATAATGCAGAGCTGTATAGGCTCGTACTCCATCCCGAATGGTTCCAGCAGCTTCTGTCCACGCAACTTTTTCTGGTTTGTGAACTACCACAAAGAAAAAGAGGAAACAATCTGTTAGCAAGTCCCATTAGATCTGCTTCCTGGATTTGTTTCCCTCCATCTCTGCTCCCACCATGGCCCTGGTCCAAGCCTACTTCTAGTATCTCTCACCTACATTACAGTTTCTCTGTTTCCATTCTTACCCATGCATATTCCACTTTCAGCATAGGAGTGTGTGTGTGTGTGTGTGTGTGTGTGTGTGTGCGTGTGTGTGTGTGTGCGTATTTTTAAAATGTTTTATTGTTAAAGTAAAATGTATGCAGAAAAGTACACGAAATAAAGTACAGCTGGATGAATAAATATGAAGTAACCACCATCCTGGTTGAGAGAGAGGACACAGCCCTCACACCAACAGCCTCGCCTCTCCGGCCAGAGACTTTTTGTTTGTTTGTTTGTTTTTTTGTTTTGTTTTGTTTTTTTGCGGTACGCGGGCCTCTCACTGTTGTGGTCTCTCCCGTTGTGGAGCACAGGCTCTGGACGTGCAGGCTCAGCGGCCACGGCTCACAGGCCCAGCCGCTCCGCGGCATGTGGGATCTTCCCGGACCAGGGCACGAGCCCGTGTCCCCTGCATCGGCAGGCGGCTTCTCAACCACTGCGCCACCAGGGAAGCCCCAGAGATGTTTTTTAAAAAAATTGAGATATAATTGACATCAGAGGTCACCACCATTCTAATGTATTTTCTTATTCACCTTCATAGTTTAATAACTCAAGTATCCATTCCTAAACAATATAATTTTGTTTTGCCTGTTTCTGAAATTTATCTAAATGCAATTGTACCATACACATTTTTTCTTTTTTGCTGAACATCGTTTTTTAAGACACATCCTTTCTTGTTACATGTGGCTATAGTATAGTGCTTCCATTTTTTTTGTTGTTTTTTTGGTACGTGGGCTTCTCACTGTTGTGGCCTCTCCCGTTGCAGAGCACAGACTCCGGACGCAGGCTCAGCGGCCATGGCTCACGGGCCCAGCCGCTCCACGGCATGTGGGATCTTCCTGGACCGGGGCACGAACCCGTGTCCCCTGCATCAGCAGGCAGACTCTCAACCACTGCGCCACCAGGGAAGCCCAGTGCTTCCATTTTTGATGTCTTATGGCAACATCAAATTTCATAGAATGGATTGGTTATCCACTCTCCAGTCAAGGAACATTTGTGTTTTTTTCCCATTTTTGGTAGTTAAGCATTCTTAACTAAGAATGCTCTTGTATAAAAGTTACTCTTACACTGGTACACAGGTTTTCTCCAGGATATTTACTGAGGAATGGAAATCCCAGCTCCAGGATATATTACCTTCGACTTTATATTTCCAAAGTGGCTGTATGAATTTACTCTCCCACAGCTGCTGTTGTGAACATCCTTGTCAACCCTGGTATTATACATTTTTGCCCATCATATGGATGTGTAATGGTTTCTTACATGTGATCTTATTGATAATTTGCTTTCCCCTGACGACTAATGAAGTTGAGTACCCTTCCGTGTTTGTTGGCCATATGGAATTCCCTTTGTGAAGTGACTGTTCAAGTGTTCTATCAATTTTTCTATTGTTGTTGCCTTTTTCTTATTGATTTGTAAAAATTCTTAATATATTCTAGATGAGTCATTTGCTTGTTTATGTGTTATAATTATTTTCAACTTTATGGCTTCTCTTTTCAATCTCTTTAGTGGTGTCTTTGAAAAACAGAAGTGTCAGAATGATCTTTTAAAAACATAAATGACATCCTAACACTTCTGTGTTTAAAATTAATCAATGGCTTTCTATTGCACTTGGAACAAAATGCAAACTCCTAATATACTGTAATTTAAGCCATATTAGCTTTATGTTTTCTGACCATTAAGCTGCTCTTTAATATGTTTATTTAATTTTTATTGTTTTTATGGTGTACACTGAATGTGATTTTTTTCACAGTATAGGCAATACTTTCTCATTTTACCTACAATCAAGTTTATAACACTTTCTGTAGTCTTTACCAGGACTATTTTTCCTCTTATGTCAATAGATTCAGATGAGTTAGCATGGCCAGTCAGCATTGAATTTACCAACTAATTAGTGCCATCTAGTGGGGAAGCAAAGCATCCAAGCACATGTTGAAAATGTTCAGACAGACAAGCAAGGCATTAAAAGAGTAAAACAGGGGATATCTCACACAGTACTTTATTCCTTACCAAACTCAAGATAGCTATTTTCCCACTTTTACTGATTATGAAATGGGGTTCAGGGTAATTAATTTGTCTGAGGCCACAAGTTTCAAAGTCTGACTTTAAAGCCCATCTACTCTAACAGTGCATGTTCAATCTATGTAAAATTTATTTATATGGAATTTTTTGGGAACATCTTTCATCATAAGAATTGGGACTACCTATACTTTCATTAGGAAATAACAAATTCAGTGCTTAAAAAATTCTAACAGTAATAAAACTACATTTAAGATTGCAGAGGCTTTAAAATTACATGGTTGGACATGGTTTAACGTTGAGATCCTTGCTTTTGTGTTAGGTGGTACACAAGTGTTTATTATGTCATAAAAACTAAGAAAATAAATAGAAGAGAGCCATGTATGGATCAATAATAACAGTATGTCAGAGCCCAAGAATTACAATTTCAATTCTTTCTACCTCAGGTCCAAAGGAATAATGCTGAAAATGTGTGCCAATTTTTTAAAAATTTAACTTTTATTTTATATTGTAGTTCACTCACAACATCGTGCTTGTTTCAGGTGTACAGCAAAGTGATCCAGTTATACATATACATATATCCGTTCCTTTTCATATTCTTTTCCCATATAGGTCACCAAAGAATACTGAGTAGAGTTCCTTGTGCTAGACAGTAGGTCTCTGTTGATCATCTACTTTGTATGTATCAACAGTAGTGTGTATATGTTAATCCAAAACTCCCAGTTTATCTCCCCCCCAAATTTCCTCTTTCGTAACCAGAAGTTTGTTTTCTAAGCCTGTGAGTCTGTTTCTGTTTTGTAAATAAGCTCATTTGTATCATTTTTTTAGATTCCACATATAAGTCACATCATATGATATTTGTCTTTCTCTGTCTGACTGACTTCACTTAGTATGATTATCTCTACGTCCATCCATGTTGCTGCAAATGGCATTATTTCCTTCTTTTTTATGGCTGAGTAATATTCCACTGTATATATGTATCACACCTTCTCTATCCATTCCTCTGTTGATGGACATTTAGGTTGCTTCCATGTCTTGGCTATTGTAAATAGTGCTTCAACGAACATTGGGGTGCATGTATCTTTTTGAATTATGGTTTTCTCCAGATTATGCCCAAGAGTGGGATTGCTAGATCATATGGTATTTCTATTTTTAGTTTTTAAGGAACCTCCATATTGTTCTCCATACTGGTTGTACCAATTTACATTCCCACCAACAGTGTAGGAGGATTCCCTTTTCTCCACACCCTCTCCAGCATTTATTATTTGTAGACTTTCTGATGATGGCCATTCTGACTGGTGTGAGGTGATACCTCATTGTAGCTTTGATTTGCAGTTCTCTAATAGTTAGCCATGTTGAACATATTTTCATGTGCTTTTTGGCTATCTGTATGTCTTCTTTGGAGAAATGTCTATTTAGATCTTCTGCCCATTTTTTGATTGGGTTGTTTTTTTGACATTGAGCTGCATGAGCTGTTTGTATGAAAAACAAAATCAGAATGGCCTGAGAACTGAAAGCACAAAAGATCTGGAAGAATTACTCAACTTTTTACCTTTGTCCTCAACATTTTGAAACAAGATTAATAAGACATCTTTTGGGAGTTGTTTGGAGCCTGGTTCTTTGGTTTGGTAAAAGAACTGACTTACTAGAAGGTGACTTGAGTTGTGAGCTTTTATTTTAAAAAATCATCAAATAATTAACAGGAACTAAAATAGAGTCATGAACTAAATTATTCCAGGAACTAAGTTATAATTATAACAGGAACTAAATTATTTCTCCCTGCAAATCTTCAGGGGACATACTGAAATTATTTTCTCTTTCATAGAATGTTAGAGCTACAGCAGAGATTAGAGGTTATCTAGTTTGGCATGCTTGTTTAAAGACAAAGTAAAATGTGCCCGGGTCTTGCCTAAAGGTCACACAGTTAGCGGTCATTCTTCTTTTTTTTAATTTGAAGTATAGTTGATTTACAATGTTTCAGGTGTTAGTGGCCATTCTTAAAGTACTTCTTTTAAAGAAACATTTTGTTGTGTTTCCCTTCTCAAGGAATATCTATCAATAGAATTGCTTTCTCTGTATATGTTGGTGGATTTTGGGACTATAATCCTCCTGATTTGTAGGAAAATAAAAAGTCACTTGTGTGGTTCTCTTGTCTTAGATTAAGCTTTATAGCTAGAAAATTTTGATGTTCCAGTTTGCTGTTCTTCTTCTGGTCCATCTTATAATCCTCCAGTGTTCAGCAATGCTTAAGGAAATGCACCTTTTTTATTCTTGGTTTGTTTTTTCAACAGTTAACTTTCTATAACAATTTAATTTAGCTTACTTTATCAAAACTCAAGCCTAGGAATCCAAACTAAAGGTTTTAGTTGACTCCATATTTACAAGGTTCTCAAAAGAACAGGGACAATAAGGGCCCAAGGGGGACTTCCCTGGTGGTCCAACTGGTTAAGAATCTGCCTTCCAACACAGGGGACGCAGGTTCAATCCCTGGTCGAGGAACTAAGATCCCACATGCCGCGGGGCAACTAAGCCCGAACGCCACAACAACTGAGCCCGCATGCCACAACTAGAGAGAAGCCCACACGCCACAACTAGAGAGGAGTCTGCGCAATGCAACAAAAGATCCCACAAGCCACAACTAAGACCTGATGCAGCCAAAAATAAATAAATAAATAAATAATTTTAAAAAAAGGGCCCAAGGAAATTCTGGGATTAAAAATAGTAGAGCTTCCCATAAAAGAGACAGCAGCCGTCCTCAATTTTCAAACTGCATTATATCAAAATAGTCATGGATCAGAGACTTCCACTGCACGGTATTTGGAAGTGAGATTTATCTTTGAAAGGAAGACACACAGTTGGCTCCATATGTAGGCTTAATATATACATAAATAAGCACAGGCCTCAGACTTCTGGAAAACTGTCTTTTAAAGTTAATTTTTAAGGGACTTACCTGGTGGCACAGTGGTTAGGAATCCGCCTGCCAATGCAGGGGACACGGGTTCGAGCCCTGGTCCGGGAAGATCCCACATGCTGCAGAGCAACTAAGCCCGTACACCACAACCACTGAGCCTGCGCTCTAGAGCCTGCAAGCCACAACTACTGAGCCTGCGCGCCACAACTACTGAGGGCTGTGTGCCTAGAGCCCGTGTTCCGCAACAAGAGAAGCCACCACAATGAGAAGCCTGTGCACCAAAACAAAGAGTAGCCTCCTCTCGCCCCAACTAGAGAAAGCCTGCGCGCAGCAATGAAGACCCAACGCATCCAATAAATGAATGAATGAATGAATAAAATTTAATAAAAAATTAATTTTTTTTTTTTTGCAGTACGTGGGCCTCTCACTGTTATGGCATCTCCCGTTGCGGAGCACAGGCTCCGGACGCGCAGGCTCAGTGGCCATGGCTCACAGGTCCAGCCGCTCCGTGTCATGTGGGATCTTCCCGGACTGGGGCACGAACCCGTGTTCCCTGCATCGGCAGGCGGACTCTCAACCACTGCACCACCAGGGAAGCCCAAAAATTAATTTTTAATAAAACAAGATGGTATTACTTGGAAATTTTAGACATAGTAAATGTCATTAATTTAAATATAAATTACTTAACAATTTATAATTTCAAAAATGAAATGCCAAAGATTTCCTACCCTAGTTCAAGTTACTATATAGACTCAAATGTACAAATTTACTATTTTTAATAGTCCAAAATCCAAATTGGCCCATATGGTCTGATTAGCATTTGTATCATTCAAGAAAGAACTTAGGAAAAATTTTAATAAAATAGTTCAAGAACACAAAAGAATGTATAATAACCTATAGATAAGATATGAAAAACAACATGAATCCCAACATAAGGAATAGCCGACTGGCAGTATCACTGTAGTCCCGTGGACCTACTCTGATCACATCCTCTTGCCTTGCCCACAAAGGTAACTTCCACATGACTCTTCATCCCTACCTGTTCCTTATATCCTTAAATAACACATACTTAATTAAACTTTGTATGTTTTTGAACTTCATAGAAATGAAATGGTATCACACTGTTCGTATCCTTCTGCAACTTGCTTTTTTCACTCAGCACAGTTTGTGAGGTTCATCTGTCTTGATATGTTTGACTGTTATTTATTCATTTTCACTGATGAGTTAATTAGAAATATCTTGAGTTATCCATTTTCCCAGGAAGAACATTTGGCTGTTTCTCTTTTTATTCCACAATTACAAACCATGCTACTATGAACTCTTGTGCATGTGCTACTGGTACACATCAAGCTTCTCTGGTGTATGAAAGTACCAGTGGAATTACTAGGTCTGAGGTGTTAATACATCATTACCTTTATTAGATCATGCTAAGTTATTTTCTAATGCATTTGTACTAATTTACACTCCCAGTGCATAAAAGGTTCTACTGCCCCACATCCTTGCCAACACTTGGGATGGTCAAACTTTATAACTGTCATTCTCATGGATGCATAATGGTATCTCTAAATGGTTTTAATTTGCTTTCCCCTGATTACTAAGGAGATGCAGCATCTTTTCACTATGGTTTCATGAAGAGTGTCTGTGTTTATACATTTATTCATTTAAATTTAAATATTTAAGAAGTAAATTACTGTAGAAAATTTTTAAATTAACATTTAAGTTACATTGAATACTGGTCAAAAGATATTATCAACAGAGAAAAGAATAAGTGTTTTTGAGTCTTTCCTGACTCAGACTCTACATGTATTGTCTAGATTTTATACATTTAAAAATTTCAATTAATAACCAAGAATAAGAAGTAAAAAATTCTGGTTACTGATATAATTTCAGAGCCAAGGAAGAAATGGCTTTTCAAACCTCTTACCATGAGCAGTGTAAGAGAAACTTAAAGGTCTAAATACTGTTTAGCTTGAAAATGAATTTTATGGATACAAAATATAAGCTAGAAGTAGTCATATGTCCACCCAATAGTTATTTCCTAGGTACACTCACAGCAGATGAAAATAAATCATACTGTTACTAAAAACCACACACATCTGTGAAATAAGGTTTACGTGAGTTCCAAAACACTGGACTACCACATACCCAAGTAATGTTCATGTACTCGAACAGCTTCACAAAGTCCAGGGTCTTCAGAATCCAAGGGTAAAATTCCTGGAAATTAAAATGAGAAACTTTAAGGGCACAACCCCGAAATGAATTCACTCCTAATGAGATGCCAGTAAGCATTAGTCTAAATTTTCCTCAGTGGAATTTTGAGGAAGGTTCCAGTACTAGTGTGGAGAAGGGAGAGATTTCAGAACTAAGGAAGGGAAGTAGATAGTTTATTTTCTGATACGAACACTATAATACCTGTACTACCTCTTTCTTTTTCTTCCTCTTCTCTCACCTCTGAATGATGATAAAGACGATGGCTGATGCACAGAACAAAGAGTCCTGGGGGCATCTGTGCTCCTCATTAAACTTGTCCCTGATTCACGGCTCCCTTCCCAGAGTTTGGTTCTATAGGATAGTGAGGTATGCTTCCAGTAAAATCCCATTTTCCCCTGAGCTAATCTGATTTTATTTTTGGTCTCTTACAAAAAGGATCTTGTTCTTTTTGTTTTTTGTTTTGCAGTACGCGGGCCTCTCACTGTTGCGGCCTCTCCCATTGCGGAGCACAGGCTCCGGACGCTCAGGCCCAGCGGCCATGGCTCACGGGTCCAGCCGCTCCGCGGCATGTGGGATCTTCCTGGACCAGGGCACGAACCCGTGTCCCCTGCATCGGCAGGCGGACTCTCAACCACTGCGCCACCAGGGAAGCCCCAGGATCTTGAATAATACAATGTCACTGACTTCTTGGGCAGATAATAAAGATAAGATAGAAATAATAAATTCTCAAATACCCAAGTCAAAGGCAATTGTGTTAAAAGCTGATGAAAACTTTCCTATAAATTTATTCTTAACAGCTTCAAGCATGCTGTAAAGCTATACATTTTCTAAGTCTATATGAATATTTTCCTATGAATATTTTCTACAGAGAATTGGCAATTTCAAAGACTACTACTAAATGCATACTTTATATTTGTGTGAATGTCTAGGACACAAGTATAAATGTATATTTGTGCAAAATGGTATTAACTATGGATTAAAAAAGAAAACCAATAAATTAAATGTCTCCAGTCAATTTTTAGTTTTACGAGGGTGGTAAGGGAGCAGCTCTGTACAATTCAAGTCGGATGTGGAGAGAAGACCTTCTATGTAGCCAAGTCAGTCAGTAGTCTTCAAGCAGATGGACTGTGACTTTTCTTTTCTCTGGAGTCTTCAGTCTAACTATAGACTGGGGTCCTGCCAGTGAAGGGCTGCACCAGGGACAGTAACAACTATGGTCATCTTTCTATCGTATCTACAAATATTGAAAAGTTTTAAATGTTCTGCTATTGTGATCAAACTCCCAATTCTCTTCATCAATGGATATTTGAGAGTAAATTCCAAAACTTAGGTAAGTACTTGTATATGAAGAAAGGTCACACTAAGCATCAGCAATTGTATAGAAAGAAAGAAAAAGAAACAACAGTAAGACAGACGACTTGAAATAGGACTAGGACCTATAACTTACCAGCTACTTCATCACCTGGTTGAAAGAATGATACCTTGCTTCCAACTAAAGAGTGGAGAAAATTAATAATCATTATTTTGAGGTTATTAAATATAACTGAACGATTAAAATAAATTTTAAAAGCCATGGATTAATAAAAAGTCACTAACTCAGAGAAAAAGTTCAGAACTTCTAGGACATTTTGATAGTCTGTAAGGACAGTAGGAAAGAACATATCAAATCTGGATTTTCTCCAATATCTGGGCCATGTGGTTGTTGACACCGTGGAGCAGGATATCTCTCTGTTCAGCTAAGGATGAAGGAATAAAGGAAAATAATCCACTCCACAGCTCTTATGATGATGACATTGGATACACTGGGTTCCACCCCTCCTGAGGCTCGTCCAATCTGTCATTGTTTGAGTTGTAAAATCTCTGACGCACAGTGGGAATTCTGGTTAGAATCACATATAAACTACTTTGATTTGGGATTATGGAAATAAGTTCAGAATGGTGCCAAGAAATTTTGGGGACTATACAGAAGTGATAGTTACATTTTCTCTTTGTGTGTAGAGAAAAGTCCTATACCATCAGTCAATTCTTTAGAATATTTTTGTTCAAATAGTTACAAAAGGAAATGGGAGGAAAAAACCCAAACCTCCATGAAGGCCTACTTGTGCCCAGCATTTTACCGTGTTATCACATTTAATCTTCATGGCATACCCATTAAGTACCTATTATTACTCCTATTTAACAGACAAGGAAACTGAGGTGCAGCAGTGAAATAAGGTAGAGCCTGAAATCTGGAAGCGGTGCCTCAGGCTGGCTCTGTCTGCAAAAGGGCCCCAGTTTGCTGCTTCTTTGGATCTCTTCTGTGCCATTATCCCCCAATAATTTTGGCTTCTGTACTTTTCTTCTTCCCTCCTGCTGAGGATTCTTGTCTACCTGAAATCACCCTGATCCTTTTTTCTTGGCTTCCTTCGTACTCCTCTTAATTGTCCCTCAAACAGTGGCATTGCTAAAGGTTCCATGCTGTGTCTCCTTCATCTCAACTCTCTCCCTGGATGAACTCATCACCCTTCTATCGTTTCAAACACAACCTATAAGCTGAGAACTTTCGAATGTAACCAGAATCTTGTAAATCATTTCCTGCTTTTACCTGTTTTTAATTTCCCTGTTCCAGTCAATTATTAAGTTCTGCTGGCTTTACTATTTCTTGAATACATTCACTACGTCTGCCGCCACTGTCTAGGTTATGGACTTTGTCATTTTTTTTTTTAATTAATTATTTATTTTTGGCTGCACTGGGTCTTCGTTGCTGCGTGCGGGCTTTCTCTAGTTGCGGCGAGCAGGGGCCACTATTCATTGCGGTGCGCGGGCTTCTCATTGCAATGGCTTCTCTTGTCGCGGAGCACAGGCTCTAGGCGCGCGGGCTTCATTATTTGTGGCATGTGGGCTCAGTATTTGTGGCATGCGGGCTCTAGAGCGCAGGCTCAGTAGCTGTGGCTCACGGGCTTAGTAGCTGTGGCTCAGTTGCTCCGTGACATGTGGGATCTTCCCGGACCAGGGCTCGAACCTGTGTCCTCTGCACTGGCAGGCGGATTCTTAACCACTGCGCCACCAGGGAAGCCTCATGCCGTTTCTTGCCTGTTGGTCTACTACCCAAACAGTCCTCTTGCCTACAGCCTGGTTTGCTTCAAATCCACCCTTCTTATGGCCACTCTAATACTCTCTCTACAACCCAATCTGAGATAGGAGGCTCATCATGAGTCTGGCCCTTGCCTACCCTCTTGTCTCATGTTTTGGGGGGGAAGGAATCAGTGTTCCTATCATCATGAAAAGATTCTGTTCAATATCTTTTATTCTGTGATCTCTGAAGGAGAATTCTCTTGACACAGTGGTTTTTTTCTGCCAAGTACCTTGCCTATGACTCATGCCCAGAACTTAATTTTGCTCTAGTAACACCGAACTCCATAATTCTTACATACATCACGTTATTACCTGCTTCTGCGTCTTTGCTCATGCTATCTTCTCTGCTGAGCGTGATTCTTGGAGAAGAATTCTCCTCCTGTCCACCCCTTACTGTCTGGCTAACTTACTCCAAGAAGCCTTTCCTGTTTCTGCTGGCTGGTTGGGCACCTCTCCTTGGAGCTTTCAGAATGAATCTGCCTATACGTGTTTGTCTGCCTCTCCCCTAGACTGTGAACTCTTGGAGGGCAGGGACTGTCTTATTTATCTTCACATTCCAAGCACTTTGCAAGTGCTCATTAAATGATGAATAAATAAATAAATGAATGAATGAATAATTGATCATCTTCTGGCTATTATAATTCTTATTTTTATTTTCGTACAATCCAAGCAGAAGAAAGGAGAGGAAATAAAATTATGATTTAGTTATGTTAGAAGATTACATTAAGAGTATCAGATATATTATAGATTAAATTTACAGGTGAAATTCAAATAGTCTAACCCACGTGATAATGCTCATTCATCCACTCACATATGCAAGAAGAGCAACCATAAACTGATTGATCATGAACTATTAGCAGAAAATATGAACACTACGTTTACTCAGAAATTATTTCAAGTACTTAGGCTTACTGTTCTGCATGTTAAGACCATTATTTACTAAAATTTTTCTTTATTTAAGGCAATCATAAAATATTACTGGTTATTTCTCCCCAGAACCAATTTCAGATGAGCAAACTGTTTACCTTTTAAATACTCCATTTTAGGCATACTTTAAAAATTTAATGTGAACGTAGTTACTGACCATTATATAAATTTTGGCCCAAAGCCAACTTACACAAGTAATTTATGCTGGTCTGCAAATACCGTAAAAAGGACAATACTGGTCATTCTATTCAATGTGATTACTCATGGATTTAAATACATAATCTCTAAATATTTACTAAACTGTAATAAGCTCTTCAATTATAAAATACCAATATTGTTCTAGTTTTCTTTTTAATTAAAAAAAGGGAAAACACTTCTGCATAATTAACTTTTGTATTTGAAGAAGTGTGTATAATTTTATGTGTCAGTAAACCAATTAGCTACCATTTAATTTCTTTTACCTTAGAAAAGGAATACAGATACTTATATCTGTAAACTTACCATCTAACACAATTCCAGCAACTTCTCTCCCAACAGGAAAGAAATCCTTCTCCATCTTCATTTCTGTTAGAAGCTAAATAATGACAAAGGCTTGAATTTATTGTCAAGAATAAATCCGAACCTCTTTTCATACATGGGGAAAGCAGGAGCAAAAACCAAACCACATAAAAAGCAAATATGACTCCATTTTTGGCATCGAGACAAAAAGCAAATAACTTCACAAAACAGGTTCCTCTATAGAGTAGGAAACCAAGTTTGCTGAGGAATTAGTGGACATTAGGGCTTAGGTATGAGTATTACCATTCAAACCACCATCAACATACTTTAACATCTTTATTCTGCCAAATATGAAGGGAAATTATAGCCAGAACAATTCTCAGTTGGCTAAACACTTTGTACCAGTCACCTCATTTGGGTGGGGTGGGTTTGAGTGTTTCTCACAAGCCTTGGGTTAGGGAGTAGGTGAGAAGTAGTGATGGATATACACAGGGAAACTGCGACATAATCTCAGGCTGGAGTTTCTTCCTTTAAAGGATAAATTATTTATTTATTTTTCATTTGTTTATTTAATTTATTTATTTTTGGCTGCACTGGGTCTTTGTTGGTGTGCGCAGGCTTTCTCTAGTTGTGGCGAGTGGGGGCTACTCTTCACTGCGGTGCGCGGGCTTCTCATTGCGATGTCTTCTCTTGTTGTGGAGCCATGGGCTCTAGGCGCACGGGCTTCAGTAGTTGTGGCATTTGGGCTCAGTAGTTGTGGCGCACGGGCTCTAGAGCGCAGGCTCAGTAGTTGTGGCGCACGGGCTTAGCTGCTCTGCGGCATGTGGGATCTTCCCGGACCAGGGATCGAACCCGTGTCCCCTGCACTGGTGGGAGGATTCTTAACCACTGACTACCAGGGAAGTCCAAATTATTTATTTTTGAGAGATTAGTATGTTGTTAGATTCTGACCACATTCAGCATTTGATTTTTAAAGTGACAAGAGTGTACATAGATAAGCCTGTAGTTTAAGCTCCTTTTATACTTTTCTAAAAGTATAAAAGTTACTATACTTTTATAATAATACTAGAGATGCTGAACATATTTGTAGATATGTTAGTATTTTAGGAACAGTAAGTAAAAAGAAATTGAAATAATTTTCTTGTATATTTCCCTTATTTTTCAATTCTTTGATCTCCTATACATACTTCATTGCCAGAAAAGTCTCTTTCTCAATGTGGAACTTTACCCTTTTCCTAAGATGTTCACATAACATTCTTACAGAAATACTCGGTGTTTTACAGTGTTTATTTTTTATGCAGAGCTAAAATCATGGTTATGGCAATTGCACCCTGTTCTCCTTCACTTACCATAAGCATCTTCTCACATTCCTACAGTTTTCATAATCATTATGATTAATAGTTGTTGTAAAATCAAATTTATTTCACTGTAATTTACCATTTCTTTCTGTTAGACATGGAGATAATTTCCTAGACCAGCATTTGAATGGATTTTTTGTAGTTTTATAAAGAACATCTTGGAAGGGCTGAACACAGATCTCTCCAGATAAGGAACAGTAGATTATTCCCAGTGAAAGGACTTCAGGGCATCTCACTAATTCACTTCTCAAGTCATGCTCATGTTACAGAATCGCCCAGTGGAAGCCTATACCTTTGTTCTGTAGTTTCCCTAAATGTGACTTTACTGAAGAAAACTTTTAGATCCCTAGAAGTTATGCTGACATTATAAGCCAATAAGTTAAGGGTCCAATAAAACTATAGTATTCATCTTTATAAAACTGAGTAAATGGGCCTGCTCTATTTATCATGGCACATTTAACCATACTTTATTTATTTACCATTTGAAGACTTTCCATGTACTTCGTGGTCAATAATGGAAGATTACTGTGGGGTGGTGTGAGGTGGTGTATGAGAGAGAGAGACAAAGAGAAATGACAAGAAGAATATGAACCCTATCAAGACATTGACTAGAAATATCTACAGACTAGAGACTTAATAAATTAATTTTAGGTTTCTAGTTTCTATTTTTACTATATTTAAACAGTCACTTCTTCCTTGCTTATAGGTCTTAGTAATTATAAATTCTCAGCTTTTCACAATGTAAAGGAGTTTATAAAATATTTTCATATAATAATATAAAATGCATGACTTCAATTAGGCTAATAATTTACCTTAATATAGAAATACACAAATGAACATTTAATTTTTCCCTAGCTGTTCTATTCTTCTAAGAATGATAATTTCTTCGTACTCAGAAGTCAGTTGTTATTATTATAATTTTTGTACGCTAAATACATTGTGAAACTCTCATTTGACTTTTGGCCAAAATAAAAGCACCAATACCTTTGTATTTATACCTTTGTATTTATCTGGCTCAGAGCACAAGCTTTAACTTGAAGCTTCACATAGTTATCCTCTGTAACAGGAAGATTTTCCTAGAACCAAATAATAAAATAATTACACATTCCTTTGAGAATATGCCTTCATGTCGCAAAAATTTTCACACATAATCGAACAACATCAAACAGACTCCAAATCTTACACCTAACTTAACTGAAAAAGGTACAAGCAATTATCCTATAGCATATAATACAAAAGAATACAGGGAATTTGGGGGTAAAAATTTTAAAAAGCCTTAGTTAGGGTACATATTTTGAAAAGGTACTTAAGATACTGACAGGGATATATGTGTAGTCAATGAACACAGGACAACGAAGTAGAGCAACAAATACTGTACCTCATTTTAATTTAAATAATCTCAAAGCATCAAATCTTCATGCAGGGATAGCCTTAAACACATACACATAATATATACACTGTACTGATTATGGAATTTTCTTAATGCTATAAATAAAGTTCGTTAGTGTCATTTATTAATCTCTGCCTTATTTAACATCTTTTTGGACATTTCAGCATGCCCCATGGCACTCTGGGGTCAAAATACAAATTTAATGGAACTTAATTATTCCTCATGTTCCACAGCTAGATATAACTTCAAAGGCAAAGATATTTCAGACTCAGGTACTCAATGTCATCCACCAATGACACCAATAATTAAAATGCTTTCTTCAACCCCTGATATGCCCCAATATTAGATCAAAAGTTGGCTAGAACAGCTACTTGCACAGTGCCTCCTGTGTTCTATCAAAGGGATCACTGTGTTTAATTTGATATGAACACAATACTCTGGGCTATCCCTTTTTAAAACTCAGATTTGATAATTGGTGATAACACGAATATATTCAACAATATCGATGAATTTGTGGATTTTACTCATGATTGTGTGAACCTGGTGATGATTGCTCCTGAGAGCCAATCAAAACTCTTAGACCTTTCATCCTGACCCAATGGTAGAAACCAAGCTGTCTGAGGTTTAGACTCCTAACTTAAATGATTTTGGAGCTGTAGAAAGATAACACAGGAAAACTGGGCTGTGTTCATGAGCCGGAAATTCTTATTACTACTATGAAATATACAGGCACTATGAAATACATATAGCACTTAGTTTTCATCCCTAAATTTACAGTGCGATAATGACTCTGGCCTGCCACAAACCTTTCAATCACCGATGTATGAAAAGTCTACTATCTATGCTTAAAGTGGTAAAAAACTGGAAACCATTTAAGGCTTAGTGAATGAGGTAACTTCGCACAGCTCAGAAGTTAGTGTGAAAAACAATGCTTTTCCACCTCTTTCATTTCCCAATATGAGAGAAAATATTTTCTCAAATATGCCTACAATCTGAAAACTCACTTTACTGTGGTCTTCAGAATAAACTGGGTTAATTTCGCAACACATAAGACTACTGAAGTTGTTCTGTTTTCCTAATATCTTTTATGCCACCACCCTGAGGAACTAAAAACTCTTTTGTAGCAACTCTTTTAAAAAATATAGTTATACCACAATATGGACCATTGTTTTCACATAAGATTAATTTATAGGGTTTCACTTAAGTAATTTTCACTCATTTAGTTCAACTCAAAATAATTTGTAATAGGCCATTTAAAACTGGGTCTGTCACATATGGAAAATACACTATCTTGTTTCATTTAATGATTAAATAATTTTTCTTACCCTTTCTTGGAACACAAATGTTATTTCTTCACTTGTAGAACTCTGTTGAAAATATAAGCCTTTCATAGTCACCTAAAAACAAAAAAAAGAAAAAATATACATGAAATAAACTAATCAACAAAACGTCTTCCAGATCAAATGAAAGTAAAAATTGAAAAATAGTGCTGGCAAAGGATAAAATGACAACTCTAAGTGTTGTCTTCAAACGAATTCAGGTAATAGTTCTTGAAAGCAATCAAACAAGATAGTATGCAACAACCTCTGGTACGCATTTGAGAATGGGCTTATAGTTCAGCCTTTCACACAAAGGTGAGCATGTGCTTAACTTCACTTTACTGTTCAATAAAAAGTTTGAGATGTACTTGAAAAAATAAAAAAAACCTTATGCAGGCCAGAGGGCTCAATTTTAATAACCAAAGGTGTCAATGAAAGGGCTTTCAAAGTCTTAAAAAAGACCATTAAAAAAGGAAAAAGTGGACAATCAAGACACTCATTGAAACTGTACCCCTAATTCCTCTGTATCAGTTTATAAGCCATTTGATGGAAGTATTTAAACCTGTATTCTGCAGACTTCTTGAAGCACCTCTAAGGATTCACAGCCGTTTCTTTAATGTTCATAGTAATTGTATGACAAGACTATTTTTTAAATGTAAATTTTATAGAAGTGCTGTATAAAATACACATAGAAGGGCTTCCCTGGCAGTCCAGTGGTTGAGACTCTGTGCTTCCAACGCAGGGGGTGCAGGTTCGATCCCTGGTCAGGGAACTAAGATCCCATATGCTGCGTGGTGCCGCCAAAAACCCAAACAAACAAGCAAAGGAAAACTTACCAAAAAAAAATTAACTAAAAAAAATACACATAGAAAAGTTCACAGATCCTAAGTGTACAGCTTGCTGAATTTTACAAAGTGTATGTGGCCATGTCATAGCAGGAAACACATCACTAGAACTCCAGAAGCTCCCTGGTTCCCCTTCTAGTCACTACTTTCCCCTCCTAAGGACACTCAATATCCGAGTTTTAAGAGCAGGTTAGTTTTGTCTGTTTTTTACTTTATATAAATGAAGTCATGCTCCTTTATGTTTAGTTTCTTTCTCTCAGTGTTATGAATTTCACTCATGCTGTTGCCTGTAGTTGTATTTATTTCATTCATTCTCATTGTTATCTGGTATTCCATTCATACCATTCATACCATTGTTATATGGTATGAATAAATTACTATTATCCATTCCACTAAAGATAGACATTTGACTGTTTCCAGTTAAGGCTTTTACAAATTATCCTGCTAAGAACATTCTTGTACATATTTTTTGGTGAAAGTAGTACAGTATTATTGAATTTATTTTACGGATGAGCAAACTGAGACTTACAGAGGCTAAGGCACATACCTGGGGTCTCAGAGCACCTGCTGGGCTACAGCTGAGACAAATCAGGTGCTAACAACTCCAAAGTCATTTTTCTTAACCATTATATTTAATGGTTTTCTATTGAGCTGCTAACGTTAGATGTATCACTTAAAACTAGAATCCTATCTCCTTTAGTTTAGGATTGATAATTAAGTGCTTGTTGACAGAACTAGCAACCCAACTTGTAAGGCTCACTGAAAAATGAAAATGTGGGGAAACTTGTCCAGAAATTATTAAAATTTCAAGATGGTGACAGCCAAGCATTTAAACCAAGCCTGAGTCCCTTCTGAGTGTGAGGTCCATTGTGACCGCATAGGTCCCGTGCTCATGAAGCCGGCCCTGAAAGCAGAATCTCAGTGGATCTAATGGATCTGTATAGTGGATTTTTACTGAGCAGTTCAGTAATGGTTGCTTTCTAGAAGGTAATAATCAAATGCTGGAACTAAGAGAAATGAGTACACATTCCAGACATTTATAGAAATTATGTATGTAGCATCTATCAAAAAAGTATATAAAGAAAAGAAGAGCCAGGTAGGAAGATTAAATTAAGTCTAGCCCTCTGGTTAGAGAAGCCCTCTGGGGTGGGTGTGTGCGCATGTACATACATCAATATGTTTGCTGGCGTGGAGGGGAGAGGGGAAGAACCTAAGCACAGAACAGCAGCTATGCATTCCCTTTTATAGAAATCTAAGCTCTTCTGCCTAGTTGTCAAGGATGTCTAGATGCATACCCACTGTCCCTAGTCTACCTTACTCCCCCCATTTTTCCAACACATACCTTGTCTGATCTAGTCAGCATGACTTCACACCATATGGCCACCGCTGTCTCAGGGCTCCAAGGCACTGCCTGCTCTCTGAGACTGCACAGTACTTACGCTATAGATTCTGTGAAGTAAGTAAAGCTCAAGTCCTACTCCCTATCTGAAATCACCTCCCAGTGACTTGCAATCTACCCCATCTGTCCCATGCTTCTAGATTTCATTGTTACATACTAACAAACAAAGCCTTGCTTTATTCACTCACTAACTAGTGGGTTTTCCCAGCTATTGCTTCAAAGAATCAATATTCCTTATTATGAAGTAAATAAACCTCTGCTCCTACTCAGTCTGGAGCTACTGGCGTTGCCTTTTTGAGAAATGAAATAATTACACATCAACACCTCGATTTCAAAGTGTCTCCCTTTGTAATTCTGGAAGCCACTGTCTTCCCTGCCCATTGCATCTGAGAACACACGGCATGTCTCCCAGATCAGCAGTCACGTGGATCTCATACTGTATGCACCTCCAGTTTCAAAGACCCTGGAAGCTGTTTGTGTGAACCCCTAGTGTCCCTTAAGACAACTGTTATATACATAATACTGCCAGTATTTTTGGTCTGATCATCCTAAATAGTTCCTCCAAATTAGATTACAATCAATCTGACTGGTAGAAAAAAGTAATGTTTAGTTGGTCCAATAAGGAAACATGTGGGAGCAAAAAAACCCCTCAAAGTTACAAAGTGAAGAAAGAGAAGTGTTTTTACAAAAGTGGCCAGAATAAAATTGAGGAACTATTACTTGTTTTGCAACCCCAAAAATGAGTACTAAGCTCTTTTTTTAAAAAAAAATAATTTATTTATTTAGGCTGTGTTGGGTCTTCGTTGCTGCACAAGGGCTTTCTCTAGTTGCAGCGAGTGGGGTTACTCTTCGTTGCGGTGCATGGGCTTCTCATTGCGGTGGCTTCTCTTGTTGCAGAGCATGTGCTCTAGAAGCACAGGCTTCAGTAGCTGTGGCAGGCGGGCTCAGCAACTGTGGCTCTCAGGCTCTAGAGGACAGGCTCAGTAGTTGTGGCGCACAGGCTTAGTTGCTCTGCGGCATGTGGGATCTTCCCAGACCAGGGCTCAAACCCGTGTTTCCTGCACTGGCAGGTGGATTCTTAACCACTGCACCACCAGGGAAGTCCCAACACTAAGTTCTTAACAGGGAGAAAATGGTAGAATGGATGATATTCAAGTCCCACTAAGTTTCTTAGGCACTGGTCCAGATTAAATGGAACACTTAGTCCACTATTTAACAAAATTTTTATTGAATGTAAAGATATTTGCATACAGAAAATAAAATAACTGAACACTTCATAAAATAAAAGTATAAATTAAATGTATACTATTTATCATGCCATTTCCAAGGATGAATGTTATGCAACCTCAAAATTATATATTCTACTGTAAGCCTTCCTTTATCAAAGAAAAGCTACGGGGCCTCCCTGGTGGTGCAGTGGTTGAGAGTCCACCTGCCAATGCAGGGGACACGGGTTCGTGCCCCGGTCTGGGAACATCTCACATGCTGTGGAGCGGCTGGGCCCGTGAGCCATGACCGTTGAGCCGGCGTGTCCGGAGCCTGTGCTCCGCAACGGGAGAGGCCACAACAGTGACAGGCCCGCGTACCGCAAAAAAAAAAAAAAAAAAGTACTACGTAAAACTTTTAAATAAAAATAAATCTGTTTAAAAATATAGGCTGATGTAAAAAGCCCTATAAAAAGCATAAAGATTTTAAAGTTTTCCAGGTACATCTGATTTTAAATATATTTGACATAAGTCCACAAATTGAAGATTATGGTTGTAATACTTTAAATTTTTATAATGGTAACATATTAAAAATTTGGAGAAACAAACATTAAGACCTCTATTTTAAATAATTTTTGGTACAAAGCAGAATAAGGAATTTGCATAAATTAAACATTTACCATAAATAACACCAAGAAAGTAGTTAAAGAAAGTACTATCTTTTAAGGAATTTCTAAAAAAAAAAACAATGGGAAGAAATTTCAAATGGTTTCATCTTAGTTATAACAACATGAACTCCACTTGCTGTTCCCCTGCTACACTATGCCCCAAGGAGCTCATCTATTAATAATTGTAAATAAAACCTCTACAGATCATTCCTTATCTACACTTTCAGACCAAAAGTGTTCTGAGTATCAGATCAACCTCAAAATCAATGGACATAAAACTAGACTCGTTCTTTTTCCCCCAAACAAGATTTTGCTGTACCAAACTTCAGTAATCGAGTATATTTTAGAATCTATCATAATTCCTTCCTCTGCATTAAGTTATCAACCATAAGGCTTCCTTTTCCTTTATAATGTCCTGGCTTACCTGCTCATTTTATTTGTTAGCACAAGCGATGGGCTAACACTGCAATGCCTCAGGCTTGCGCTATGGCCACAGGCTGCTGAATGGCTTCCTTTCTTTCCTTCATCCAATACACCTGTTACTCTATGAACAACTCAGGCCTGAAAGTCCAAACTCTTCTTATATGCTCAATTTTCCATTTTTCCTCAACACAAACTTTACAATTTGGTGGCCACTTCAGGTTCGGGATTCAGTTTTGTTTTTTTTTGGGGGGGGGGTATGCAGGCCTCTCACTGCTGTGGCCTCTCCCGTTGCGGAGCACAGGCTCCGGACGCGCAGGCTCAGCTGCCATGGCTCACGGGCCCAGCCGCTCCGTGGCATGTGGGATCTTCCCGGACCGGGGCACGAACCCGTGTTCCCTGCATCAGCAGGCGGACTCTCAACCACTGTGCCACCAGGGAAGCCCAGGATTCAGTTTTAATGCTTCTAACCCACTCTAATTTATATTTTAAGGAAAACACAGATACACTGTCAAGCAGCTAGGCTGCCAAAAAAACCAGATGAAGTCAACTCTGAAATGTTGGCCCATCATGCTGGGCCTAGTGTACAGCATTATGATGCTAGCTGTATTGTTAGGGGTAAATCTTCAGTTATATTGAAGAGGTGACAATACTAAGTTTTAACAATGTTCTTACCCATCTGTGGGACTTTTCATACATATCTACATATCACAGAAAGAAGTATGTCAAACCATGTACCCATAAAACATATGGTCAGCATAATCCAAGTAACTAATGGAGGTTTGGTTCAAATACCATACTTTGCAGGTTGTGGAGGAGACTGGTAGTCCTAACTAGATAGGCCAGCTCTGCTTCTTAAAGAGGAAGGCATATCTCTACATCTTGCAGGCAACAGTCTCTAGAAATCCGTATATTTTAAGGACACTTTAGATAAGCAATGAATACACAGGTGTTTGGCTACACACTGTACTGTTCTCCTGGGTCTGTTACAAGATGGGCATGGGAGACACCGTGATAGTGGCTCATACCTAGCTAAACCTGGAAAGCATTTCTAGCTAATAACATGTATTATAAGAAATTTTTTTTTTGCAGTACGCGGGCCTCTCACTGTTGTGGCCTCTCCCGCCGCGGAGCACAGGCTCCGGACGTGCAGGCTCAGCAGCCATGGCTCACGGGCCCAGCCGCTCCGCAGCATGTGGGATCCTCCCGGATCGGGGCACGAACCCGTGTCCCCCACATTGGCAGGCGGACTCTCAACCACTGCGCCATCGGGGAAGCCCCTATAAGAACTTTTTATTTCACATTTTAGGTATATGATTTAAAACTTAGGAAAATACATGAAGTTGCAATGGTTCCTCTTACTAGATGGATTTAAACTAGAGGCTGGATACACATTTACAGTGGCATCATAAAGGAGATTCAAGCATCAGTTGAGGGGGTAGGGGGATGAGATGACCATAACAGTCTCTTCTAATTATGAGAATCTAGATTTACATGAACATTATCAAGACATACTCAATTGAATTCATACAAGTGACGCATAATCTTTACAACTCACACAACCTGAGATCTAAAGATAGGTGAAGAATTAGGAAAGGAAAAAAAGTTTTTTTGATATGGGCTTTAGGCGGACGCAACAACAAGAGGCATTTGATTGGATACGTCAAATTGTTGGCTATATATGCAACAAGTGGCTTCAGCAATGACCTCTTCCGAATCGCAAAAGAATTTCTGATTAATTCTCCTGCCTCTAGGAGAGCTTAACTATTGTTATTTGTTGATTTACAAAATACCTTTTCACTTAAGAATTCTTACTAGTAGGACCCCCTTGCTAGTACTGCTGGGGGGTGGGTAGTGGGTTGATTGGGGAAGTGGGATGGTTATTAATTGAAAGATTAGAAATTTTTGCTACAGTTTCTATTTGATGTAGGGCCATTTAATACAGTAATATCTAGAATGACAGAAACTTAACTTTCATTTATATTTCTGAATTAGCATAATATTTTCCCATATTGTACTACTGGGGAACAGTGGAGCCAATGGTGGCATGAATGACAGTCATCCCTTTCTGCTGGCTTAATCATGTGACACTGGGACAATGAAGGTGATGAGGAAGAAAAGCAATTGAGGGATCCTCCCTATATCTCTAATACATTCTCCCTCTTCTCCAACTGACTTAAGGGATGTTCTCCACAGATTAACATTATTGCAGTTTGTCAACACTTAGTTTTCTAAATCACTATAGGATTTTAAATCAATTCTTACTTCAGATGCAAAGTAGGAACTGTAATTTTGATTAAATATTTACTAATAAATTCACAATCAAGGGAAAATAATACACAAGATGTCATCTTTATTATAATGTATAAAAAGAGAAGAAAATTATTTTGCAAAATACATTTTAGCATTATGTGGATATGTGTGTTTTTGCTTTTCTACTCATAAAACTGTCATTAGCTCAACGTATACTGTTTATTGGGTCTAGAAAAATCATAAATAAAGCTGTCTTTGAACTATTCTATGTGAAGTTCACAGGAGCAAGAAAACATTTTTATCAATTAAAAAAATATTTCACCAAAAACAAACCCCCAAAACACTGTGATTCCATAGTGAAACATTTTAAGAATTCCCAAGCCTTCCCTTTTTCCTCCTTCAAGGAGGTACACAAATGAACCAAGACACATTACTGTCCAGGGTATAGTACTGGTTCAAAGGCCTATATATCTCCTTGAGGTTTTGTGCACTCTTCTTCAATCTAGAACTGTGATTTTGAATGCACAGCACAGAGAGTTGTAAAACTACCAAAATATTTCACAGCAACTGACAGGCAACTTTGCCTTGTATGGTGAACCTTCTCTTTCAAATCTGAATGTCTCATCCTCTGCCATCTAGAGCAGAGGCATCAATAAGTTGAAATTAGTGATAAAAGGTAAAAATTAGACACTGCAGTGATTGATGGATACAATTGAGAAGTCATAACTGACTCTACCCTGAATCCTGGCTTTCCTACTTATTCACTGTATGACTTGGGCTATGTAATTTTAACCCTCTGGGCCTTAGATTCCATACCTATAAAACAGGAATAATAACAGTAGTTACCTCAAAGGGGTACTGTAAGGCTTAAAAAAATACATGCAAAGCCCTCAGTACAATACCTGGCACACAGTAAGTGCTCAATAAACGTTGACTGTTTTTACTATTATTTCTGTAAACTGAGCAGAGAACTTGTAAAATATCAAGAGTTCCAAAGCCCATCTCACAGAGCAGCGAGGGGTTCTGTCCAGAGCAACTTGAGTTTTAACACCTTTTAATTTTGGCCGTGGGCTATGATATCATCTAGATCTGTGCCACTAGCCACCAAAGAGCCCTTGAACTGTGCCTAGTCAGAACTGAGATGTGCTGTTAGTGTAAGATGCACATCAGATTTCGAAGACTTAATATGAAGAAAAAGAGAATGAAGAATATCTCGATTTTAAAATGTCTGATTATGTATCGAAACGATAATATTTTATTTTTTATCTTTGGCCACACCGCGCGGCTTGTGGGATCTTAGTTCCTCAGACCAGGGATGGAACCGGGGCCCTTGGCAGTGAGACCTCGGAGTCCTAACCACTGGACGGCCAGGGAAATCCCGAAATGGCAATGTTTTAGACATCCTGGGTTAAATGAAACTTTAAAATTAATTTCATGTTTCTTTTCTTTTTTCTTTCTTTCTTTTTTTTTAAATGTGGCTCTCATTAAATCTGCACTCAGCGCTGATGGCGAGCTTGTCAAACTGCAGATTCTCAGGACCGCCCAGACCTACCCAATCAGCATCTGCGCTTCAGTATGATTCTGAGGTGGTTCTCACGCACTGCTCCAGCGTTCCTCTGTTGAGCTTACTCTGGAGGACAAACCTGGCCCTACAGTTACATAAATGCGAATACCCTGGCTTTAAGTAAGTGCTCACCGAAAAAGAAAAGTGGAGGAGAACGCGGCGGTAGGGAAGGAGTAAGGTAGAAAGAAAAAGAAACTCCAAGTAGAGGAACAAAAAGATGCAGGAAGGGGAGAAATCCAACCTGGGAGATTCAGTGGAAGGGAACTTCCAGACTTCTGCCTCCATAAATGTGGAGAGAGATACAAACTGAGGTAAAATCTACCATCCAAACCTGTAAGGACCAGGAAATCGTCAGTCAATTCAAGTCTTACCCGCCCCTCAGCGGCCTCAGCTAAGCGAGGCCTGGGCCCGAGAGATCTGAGGACGGTAACCACCATCCGCCCCAGGGCTCGACGGTTCGCCGGGGAGTCTCCCGCTCTCTCCCCCAAGGCCCGGTTGCCCAAGACACGCAGCGCGTTTCTCGGCACTCACCTGCCTCGGAGCGACTCCAACGGCCTGCACCTTCACCACAGCCACCTTCGAGTCCTTCTGCAGAGGGCCCGCCCCCTCTGGGCCAGAGGCTGTTCCCATTGGCCAGGCCGCTCGTCAGTCTCGGAGGCTCTCGGACTCCCCGAGGCTGTAGGGAACGCCATAGCAACCGAACATGGAACTACATCTCCCGGCATGCTCTACGGCGATGCCCTAGGGGCTACCAATAAATGCGCGAAGTCCTAGTTGACGAAGGGTTCAGTTTTATGCAAACATCAGTTAAAGACCACACCCTTCCTCATTCCAACCGTATCCCCATCATCTTCTTTGGACTGTGCCCCGCCTCCCTTTTGCCTCCACATTGTTCTTTCCTTTAACACTTTCCGTTAGTTAGTTGAATGCATCCTAACTAGTGTCTCGCCTCGCACGGCAACGGAGAAATGCACCGAAATCGTGGAACAAAATATGCCTAAGCCCCGTCAGGAATATCCCAGACCTGACGTCTCTAGTTACGCCTTCAGGAAAGGGGGTGGGGAGGAAGGAGAGACCAGGTCACGCCCCCTTTGCACTTGCTGATTGGTTTATTCGGCTGTCACTCCGTCCTCTTTCATTTTTTTCAGCTGCCCCTCCTTTGGTTCCCCGCGGTGGGCGGGGCTAGAGGTAGGGGGCGGTGAGGAGGTGTAGGCCCCTTCTTTCGATTGGTAGATTTTTTGTCCCCACCCACCCGGGGGCGGAGATGGAGGGGTGGATGGGAGCAGGGGAGGCAGCTGAGGGAGATGAGGAGATAGGCGGGAGCGAGGGAGCGAAGGAGGTAGAGAAGAGCGGAGGAGAGGGGAGGGAGCGCAGCTTGGTTGCTCCGTAGTACGGCGGCTCGCAAGGGAGAATCCCGAGCGGGCTCCGGGACGTACGGAGAGGCAGGCGGGCGGGCGGGGATGGTGTGCGGGGCTGCGGCTCCTGCGTTCCCTCCCGCTGCGAGTGAGCTGCACTGATTTGTCCCTGGGGCGGCAGCGTGGACCCGCCTGGAGATGAGGTGAGGAGCGGGCTGGACCGCGGCGGCCTGGACCGGGAAGGCGGCAGGGGCGGGGGTCGGCGCGGGGGTCGGCGCGATGGCCGCCTGGGGCGCCCGTTCCCCGGGGCGGTGCGCGTCCCTCCGGGCGCCCTTCACCCTTTGCCACACGGTCGGGAGGCGCGGCACCCGCAAACCCTGTGCCTCGTCCTTCCTATTCTCCCGGGGGCTGCGGTGGGGCGGCCGGCTGGCGGGCGCCGGGAGGCCAGGGCTCCGCGACGGACTGAGGGGGTGGCGGCTACGGGACGGGCTTCGGGTTGAATGGGCGTCTGCAGCCGTGGCCGGCGAGCGGGGTCCCTCCTTCCTCAGTGGGGACGTGGGGCGGTCGGTCCTTCCAGGGCTGACCTCGCTGCCCTCGGCCGCCTGAGCCTGGCGGGCTGGCCAAGCCTCGCTTCCCCGCCAGCCTCCCGGGGATCCGGAGGTCGCGGGGAGCGGCGTCGCGCCTCCCGCCTTTCTCCCCCGGCCTTGAGTCCCCGGCTCATCCCTTTTTCTCTCCCCTGTGCCTTCAAAATCCCTGTCAGTGAAGGACAGTCAATGCCGTTTGGCCCTGAGTCCTCCTGCTGGGGCTGTCTCTGATGGTATTTAACGGAAAGCGGCTCTCCTTTCAGTGGGAGCGCGTCCCCGGTGTCTGCCGTTCCCCTTCCTTTCTTTACGCACAGACACGGCTTTACGGTGTGGACCGAAGGCACAATTACCGGGTCTTGCTTGAACGAGGAAATGTAATCAGAATCCCCAGGAAAAGGAAACCAACGAGGAATGGGTTGCGCCTTCCTTTACTCCTTGTTTGCCTTTGGATTAGAAGGCAACTTCGTAGATTATATTTCCTATAGACATCTTTTGTTGTGATTCAGACTAAAGGCGTTGCTTTTGAAGAAATAAATTAGCGGCTTCTATGAAGGGTTGAAGGCTATGGAGATTTTTGATGGCCTCTTAATATGAAAGTTTCCTTTAGAACTTTGCCATCATCATTGCTATTCTGAAGGCAGCACCAGCCTGAAATTTTAAATACATGCAGACTCCGGACAGATGCGTTTCTTTGTGCTTATCTGCTGGCATCCTACTCTTAATGTTTCCGTGGTCGGAACGTACAGATAATAAAAACAAGTACAATAAAAAGTATAGATACTAAAAACAAATACCATACCAAAAAATGCATTTGGAAAATCTCAGTTCTGTCAACGGGGAGGCAGTTTTTACTAATCCCTTTGAAAGGATGAAGACCAGGCTCAGAGATCTCATGGATTATGTGGTGGACAGGATCTGAGGGAAGGAACTGGGGCCATGGATCCAGCAGGCCAGCTGGTTTATGTAGTGCTACTCTTAACCTCTGAAACAGGAGGAATGTATTTGTTGGGATACCTTTATTTTTAGATGACTTAAGGTGCAGAAGCTTAAACGCCCCCAAAGTTATGATTTCTGCCTGTCACTGAGAGCAAAATACTATGTGTTTTTGTTCTCAAATTTTTAATAGTTTACTTGAAACATTTATGTTGTTTTGATGGTTGTTTGCTTATTACTAAAGAAAAAACCATTTTAAAATATTGAGTTCTTTCTGTAGGAGGTTTGTAAAGAACCCAGAAACTTTAGGTAATCTAAATTGAGAAATGAGGGACACTAATTTAGTGATGGTTTAAAAACTATTTAAAACTTCTTTAAGTAGCTCCAGTAAGGAGCATTTCTGATACAACTTTTTTTTAAAGGCTATTTCTTTATCTAAGAATGTTATCTATTGAAATTGCTGAGGCACATGGTACCTTCACAAAACTCTATTATTATTCTGCCTGAGTAAGAGAGGAAATGAACAAATTTTTGATGTACTTTGGAACCCTGTGGATTGTTCAGATACTAAGCATTGTGAAATAGGGCATAAAATGAGTGGTAGCAAGTTAGTTCCCTGAAATGTTTGTCTCTCTTAGCTAATTTTCTTTTTTGCAGTTGGCTAGTAATTTCCTTTTTCTTAATGCTTATCCCTAATATTGGTAGTAAAATTCTGCCTAGGTTCATGTTTTCCCCAAATAACTATATTAAGGCAAACTCAAATCTATAATGGGGGTTAAGAAGGCGGTGCTGGTAAATCCCTCTACTCTTACTCAGCTTTTTTTTTTTTTTTTTCCCCCCGGTACGCGGGCCTCTCACTGTTGCGGCCTCTCCCGTTGCGGAGCACAGGCTCCAGACGTGCAGGCTCAGCGGCCATGGCTCACGGGCCCAGCCGCTCCGTGGCACGTGGGATCTTCCCGAACCAGGGCACGAACCCGTGTCCCCTGCCATCGGCAGGCGGACTCCCAACCACTGCGCCACCAGGGAAGCCCTTACTCAGCTTTTTAATTTGCTAGATTTGTGAATTATAGGGAATTAATTACAGGTCGGTTGGGTTTATATTACTCAGTTCACATTCCACTGCCATAGAGCTTTTCTCTTCTGAATGATCATTCTCTTCTGAATGGTTCCACTTACTGGCGGGTTTCTCAAAGTCTGGACCTCAGAACACTTATATCAGCATTGCCTGAGGTTTTTGCTAAAAATACAGACTCCTGGAATCTGATTTCCAGCAAGTCCTCCAGGAAGTTTTCTTGCACAGTAGCGTTGGAGAACCACTGGCATTGTGCTTCCTTCTCACTGAGCGTGTCCTAAGACCATGTTTTGAAGAGGATAGCAAGTTTTTTCAAGAGACAATAACTTTTATCCCTTAGGCTGCTAATAGAAAACTATGACATTCAGGTATGTGACACATCTATAATATAAATTTCAGAAGGGCAGAGACTTTGGTTCATCATTGTACCTCCAGTGCCTAGAAGAGTGCCTGGAGGAGCTTCATGAAACACTTGAGTGAATTACATCACAGTGAGGCCACGTCTTTAAACCTTTACTTATAAAGTTAATCTTATCACTTTGTAGTCATTGATTTTAAGCTTGTAGCCGCAAGTACTGTACCCCAGTCATTTCTGTAAGTTTGGTTGGCTCTGAAAGGAGAGAATCTTTCCCAAGCTTAGACTGCTCAAGGCGATAAGCTGGAAAGAAGGCTCCTAGCAGAATGTTTGCTTAGACTCAAAATATGAATATAAGTCACAGTATAGTGGTAAATTACTATGTTATCACTACATTAAAATGCCATTTTATAAGCTATGATAAGCCCAACATAATGCAATAAAAATTGGTTTCCAAAAAATGTAGAAAACTGGTATGTTTTCTGATTTTATTTTTCATCCTCGTAACATATGACCTTCACTCCTTTTTTTCAGAGTCCGGCACAGGACTCAGTCCCATAAATAACAGCTTCTGTTGTGTAGTTGAGGGGATGGATAGTTAAGAGTGCAACATCTAGAGAATATTGGGTTTGACCACACATAGTCTGTGACTTTGATCTAGTCACCTAACCTCTCAGTGCCTCAGGTTTCTCAGCTGAAAATGGGAATAGTTGTAGTAAAATTTAATACTTCTAAGTGCTTGCTTAAGTTCTTCAGATCCATTCATTTAATAAATGGTAGTTACGATGATCATAAAAAGTTGAGGTATATAAAAATATATGAAACTCTAGCTAGTCCGCTCAGTTTTTGTACTACTGTACTTTATGGTAGTAAATAGAAATCCATTGCTTAAAAAAGAAGTCTCCTGCTAATTTCTTAGCACTAAATATGTATAATTTTTAAATTATAACAATAACTAAACATTAAAAGTATTTAATAAAACATCAAGTTCTATGCAAATTTTTTTCTAAATAAAGATAAACCTGTCATCACTTTCAGCTTAGTAGTATTATTTCAGAAAGAAACTAATAATCAGTTTAGATAATCCCTTGTATTTTAAAGAATCGCATGTTTATGGTAGAACAATTGAAATACAGAACAGCAGAAAGTAGAAAACCATAAAATACTCACAGGTCCACTACCTGAATACATTTCTCTCCAGACCCTTTTTCTGTGTGCATGTGGCTATTTATATACAGTTTTTGGTAGCAAATATGGGATCCTGCTATACATGATTGTTTTGTAACCTGTACTTTTTTTCTTAACATCTTACATGAATCTTTTCATGTCTGTATAGTCAGTTATAATAGTAGTTGAATAATATTCCATTTTATGGGTCTGTGATAATTTAACCAATTTGTTTTTATTAAACATTAGTTTATTTTTTTCCCACCACTATAATCAGTATCTCTGCAATGACTATCCTCCATGCATCTCTATATATACTTTTGAGATTTTTTATCCTTAGGATAAATTTCTAGAGGTTTGATTGCAGGATCAAAGTGCATGCTATGGTTTAAGAGTTTTTGATACATATTTCCAGTTTGTCATTTTGAAAGGTTGTAGCAATTTACACTGTTAGCATGGTATATGAGAGTTCCGTTTCCCTCCCCCTTCCTTTTTTTGGGAATGACTTAACCAGTGACAAACCTAGTGAATTGTTTTCATTTTTAGGAAGAAGAATGGGATGTTATTGTGACCAGTTTGATGGTGTGATATGGAAAGTCAGAAAATTCATACACCTGTCACAATGATAGCTAACTTTTTTTTTTTTTTGGCTGTGCTGGGTGGATTGTGGGGTCTTAGTTCCCAGACCAGGGATTGAACCTGTGCCCTCTGCAGTGGAAGCACGGAGTCCTAACCACTGGACCGCCAGGGAATTCCTGATAGCTAACATTTATTGAGTCCGTTTACAACATTTTATAAGCATTAACTCACTTAATTTTCAAAAATTCTCTGTTCTTTAGATGAATATGACTTGGAAACCAAGGTACCTGCAGTTAAGTAACAGAGAGCCAGCAAGTGGCTATGCAGATTTGTTACTCTAGAGCCCAAACTCTTAGCCACAGTGCTGGATTGCCTATTTCCTGCACATGTTGTATGGCACTGGGGGTACTTTTTACATTCCTGATTTCTGTTTTGAAATAACCTAGCAGTTTCTTGGCGTGCATTAATTTATTAAGTAGGTGGGGCACAGATTTGAAGCCCTCTCATTGAGGAGTTCATCGCATAAGTTAGCACATAAACAAGCCTCATGTCCTGTCTAGCACCCACCTCTCAAAGCAGTGTGCTACCCTTTCCTCTGTAGTGGTTTTCCTAAAGCACCCCTGCGTGAGAAACAGGATTAGAGTCACAGAGAACACTAGCGAAATTGGAAAAGGCAGTTTACTTGTGGTGTGGACTTGCCTTGGAAACACGAGACGACGTACAGAAGTGTGATTAGGGAGACAGCCGGGAGTCTGTCCAAACATTTCTGTGTTGGCCAGTTTGGAGATTTGAAGTGCCCAGTGGAAGTTCAGTTCAGGAATGCGAAGGCCTCACTGTAGAGAGCTGTCACCCATCCACTGGGAGACCATTTAAAAAAAAAAACCCTTCTATTCATAAGTGTGATGGTAGAATATCATTAAAGTTTTGTTGCTCATGACTGTAGCCCTCTAACAAGGTGAATTTCCAGTAAGCTAATCTGTTTGAATTCATCATTGCTCTTTTCACCTTTTTCTAGTAGGACTAATGATTGGCAGCTTACCTGACTAGCTTATTGCCCAGAGAGAGGGCTGGTGAAATCATTTTGACTTCAGCTCTCTGGCCTGAGTTTGAGCTGCTCAGTCAGGCAGGACAACCACCGCTCAGTTTTAAGCTGGACACCAAAACCCACTCTCACTGTTGTGAGGGCTGGAGCTCCACCCAGGCCGGGTGGGAGTGGTCCTGGGGGCACTTCACTCCTCATCCAGTGGTGGAGCCAGGAGGTGAACTGAGGGATGTGATAGTTTCGGATTCAGCTGAATTTGAGAAAATATTGTTGGCCAAAAAGCTCATTCGGACTTTTGCATAACATCTTACAGAAAAACCCGAACGAACTTTTTTGTGAACCCAATAACAAGGTCATAGCAGTTGGTCAAAGTTTTTTTTAATCCTTGGTGGTTAAAATTAAACGTCTTCTCCCTAATGCAGCTAAAAAAAAAGTTAGCTATCATTGTGACAGGTGTATGAATTTTCTGACTTTCCATATCACACCACCAAACTGGTCACAATAACATCCCATTCTTCTTCCTAAAAATGCAAACAGTTCACTAGGTTTGTCACTGGTTAAGTCATTCCCAAAAAAAGGAAGGGGGAGGGAAACGGAACTCTTGTACACCATGCTAATGCAGGAGGGCCAGCTTTGGATCCTGTGTACCTTGGTGAACCCTTTGACTTATTTCTCTGTCAGGGATGGTTTTGTTCATCCCAGCATTTTGTCTGCAAGTCCTTCTGGTGACTGGTGGATACAGGGAAATGGACAAGGCCAACTGGCTTTTAGTGTCATGCTTTCACCAACCTGGTTACGAAGGACACTGATTCTTATGATAAAACCTTGGAAACAAGGTGTCATCGGAGTCATTCGTTGTGTGTGTGTGTGTGTGTGTGTGTGTGTGTGTGTGTGTGTGTAGAGGGCTAATCACCTCTCTCTGAGGCAAATTTCCCGAGCAGTTTTATTCTAACAAGGGTAATGTGTTGTATTATAAGACATTGTATAAACACACACACACACACACACACACACACACACACACACACACACACACACACACACACACCCATTCCTGTGCATTATCTATAATAAGAGTGTTGTGGATCCACTGTTTTATAAAAATCAATTCATTTCTGCTGTAATCTTAGGATAATAGATTTTAGAAGCAAGTAATCTTTCAGTTTCTGGACTCATTTGAAACTCAACTGTTCCATTCTTACAGAATTAGGGTATTCCACTTTGATCACTGACATATAAAAGCTGTATAGCTAGTAATGAGAGAAACTTTGAAAAGTTGACCAAAAAATTAGTACCATTCCTGGTATATATACCAAGTTTCAGTAGTTAAAGGGACACCCTTCTTTATTTCTCCTCTTTCTTTCACTTACAATAAATAATATTAAACAAAGTCAGTAAATAATAATATGTCTCTTATAGGTAGTACTGCTTATTTTCAGATACCTTGAGATATTGTCATTAAAATTGCTGTTTTAATATTCTTTAAATGATTAGAGAAATTGAGGAGGGAGAGAACCTGGTAGAGGGGTTGACTAGGGTGTGAGCTCCACGAGACAGGGAGTTTTGTCTGCGTTCCTCTCTGCCTTATCCTCAGGGCTTAGAACAGTGTCTGGTGCACAGTGGACACTCAACAGTCGCATGCTGGCATGTTGAATAGATTAGTGTTTGAGGCTCTGTTTACCTGGAGGCCCGAGTCACCCAGGTCAGGTGAGCACTGGAGAGACAGGTGAGGAATAAAGGAGACAGGAGCTGGTTTGGATTTTATTCAGAGTCAGTGGAAGTAGGAAGCCAACATCAGTGTTTTTTTTTTTTTTTTTTTTTTTTTTTTGTGGTACGTGGGCCTCTCACTGTTGTGGCCTCTCCCGTTGCAGAGCACAGGCTCTGGACATACAGGCTCAGCAGCCATGGCTCACGGGCCCAGCCGCTCCGCGGCATGTGAGATCTTCCTGGACCGGGGCACAAACCCGTGTCCCCTGCATCGGCAGGCGGACTCTCAACCACTGCACCAACAGGGAAGCCCCCAACCTCAGTTTTAAGCAGGGGAGTACCTTTTGTTTGAATAGATTCCTCTGGATGTCATGTGGGAGTGGATTGGAGGAGAGCAAGAGAGAAATGTTAAATTGACCCTGCTTTCAGTTATCTGAAAGTTGACATTTCTACCTGGCCTTGTACTTTTTCTTTGCCATGAGGGTAATAAGATTTACTCTTTGATGGGGTGAGATGAATAGTGATTTGTATAAACTTTTGAAGTTCTCTGAGGAAAAGAGAACCCCATAAAACCACTATTCTTATGGATCAAATAAAACAAAACAATGTAAAATAAAGATCAGGAATTATTTAACTTTTTAACCATTAATTTAATTGAGGTTATGACTATAGATTTCTGATAGGAAAGATTTTTCTGTTTACATTTTTTGGTGAAAGAAACTTTAAATATATGGAAATGAATCCTTAAAAATAGCTGTTGTATGAATTGAGTGTCTATAGAAGCTATTCATTTTGAGGAAGATCTTATTTGTAAAATGCTAATATTGTCTGTCCAATCTGGTGTTTTAATTAGTATCAAAGGGAGGGAAATACTGCAGTAATTGTAAGCTTACGTTACTTCCTTAGTTCTGTTAGTTTTAAACCATAGTCATTATCTATTATCTTTAGTTGTTTTGATCTCATTAGATTAAGTGATATTGCAGTTGTGATTTGGTAATTTAAAAAGTAACATGTTTTTCTTACTACAAAAGCAATACATGTTTATTGAAGAAAACTTTTGGAAATTCAGATAAAGTAGTAAAAGAGCGTATCTGGAATCTCACTGTCCAGAGATAATGACCATTTGTACCCTGTGAGGGATCAGCTTGCTCAAATTACCTAGAAGTTTAGTTGTATTCAGTCTGGGAGACATGAAGGCATGTTAGGGACTCTGGGGACTGAAGATGGTCCCATGGATGGGGCAGCCCAGGGCCAGTCTGCCCAGACATTTGTGGCCCTGGGAGGATGCATCTTGGTGTTACTACACCTTCTAGCTTTTTAAGAGAAGCTGGAAATCTAGAAATATGGATTTAATAAGAAATCTCCCAATTTTTATGTTGGCCACAATTTTTAATAACACACTGGGGTTCAAACAAAGCATACCTGAGGCTGCATTCAGTCTTTTTTGCCTTGCCAGTTTATAACCTCAGGTATATATAGTTTTGTAGCCTGTGTTTTTCACTTAGTATATTGGAATATATTCCCAAGCCTTAACCGTATGCTACCTCGGCAGTGTGTACCTGTCTACTGTTTCCTTACCAGCATTGGGTAGAACCATCTCAGAAAAAAAAATCTTAGCCAGTTTTATTAGTTTTAACTCACATTTTTTGGTACTGCTGATGAGTTGAACATTTAAATGCTTATTGGCCTTATACAGATTTACTTGGTAACCAGCCACCTTGCTAGAACTCTGAGTTCCAGTAGTGCTTTGGTCATTTATTCAGTGCTTCTCAACCTTTCTAACATTATATAATATTTGTACCACATCAGTCCTAGTAATTAGTACTAATGGCAGGCATCATTCCCTAAACCTGAGGGCATCCGTACCTTGAGCACACCTCTAACCCATGTTAAAGATCTACAGGTGAGAAGTTCTGAGTTTGGTCAGTGGCGTAGTGAATGTTTGAGCACGTGCTCTGTGCCTGGCATTGCTCTAGGTGTCCAGCCTTGAACCAAGACAAAGGTCTCAGCTCTCCAAGACCTCATGATTTTTTTCATTTCTTTTGAGTTTTTCATGTAGACCATCATATTTCTAAAAGATACTTTTTATTTCTAGAATTTATAATTAATTTTTTGGCTTGTATTTCTTACTGACATGAACTCCCCAAACAGTGGTGAATGCTAGTTACCCTCTCATTTCTTAAATTCAGTTAATTCTCTTAAGTTCTATTAAACTCTAGACTTTGGTGACCATTTCCTTTATTTTGATGATGAGAAAACCAGGGTACAACCCTGGGAATGTGTAATGGGAACTTTTGGAGTGTCTGCCTGACTCAACACGAATCCCTTAACTGTCCTCTAACCTAGACATCCACTCCCCTGCATACTTCTTCATTCCCACAGAAGACACAGAGGATTGAACCAGGTTTAGGGACCCTGACCCAAGGTAGTCCAATCAGTGTCCTTTCCTGGAGATTTGACCTCAGTGTGTTCACGGGCCATAACGTAAAAACTTGGGAGTTATAGGCAGTTACGTTCTGCTGTTGTGTCTGGGGACAGATAAAGGTGGTTTGTGGATGGAGAAAATAAAGCAAGTATCTAGAGAGAAGCAGGAAGAGAGAACTACTACCTGAGACTGATAACTTGAAACATCTCTTCCAGTTTTTTCTGGAGCTGGTTGCATTCCTGTTCCTGAGTTCTGTGAAGTCCTCCTATATTCTTATGATTACATCCCCCCTCCACCGAACACACGTGTTAGTTGAAGCCAGCTGATGTTGGGTTCTGTTACTCTGATCTAAGCCTTCTCTTCATTTTCAGCTCTATATTCTTTTTATAATCCTACCTCATCTCTTGTATTTCTTGACTATCGTCTGAGGAAGTTGTGAATTTAATATTATTTTCTCCATATAACAGCAACATCAAAAATTAAGGATACACTACTATATATAAGTTAGATGGGACTTCCCTGGTGGCACAGTGGTTAAGAATCCACCTGCCAATGCAGGGGACATGGGTTTGATCCCTGGTCCGGGAAGATTCCACATGCCACGTAGCAAGTAAACCCATGCACCACGACTACTGAGCCTGTACTCTAAAGCCCACGAGCCACAACTACTGAGTCCACGTGCCACAAATACTGAAGCCCGAATGCTCTAGGGCCTGCATGCTGCAACTACTGCGCCTGAGTGCTGCAACTACTGAAGCCCACGTGTCTAGAGCCCGTGCTCCACAACAAGAGAAGCCACCACAATGAGAAGCCTGTGCACCGCAACAAAGAGTAGCCCCTGCTCGCCACAACTAGAGAAAGCCTGCACGCAGCAACGAAGACCCAACGCAGTCAAAAAAAGAAAGATAATCAACAAGGACCTACTGTATAGCACAGGGAACTCTACTCAGTATTCTGTAATAACCTATATGGGAAAAGAACCTGAAGAAGAAATGGATATATGTATATGTATAACTGAATCACTTTGTTGAACACCTGAAACTAACACAGTATTGTAAATCAACTATACTCCAATGTAACATAAAAATTAAATTAAAAAAATTAGGGGCTTCCCTGGTGGCACAGTGGTTGAGGGTCTGCCTGCCGATGCAGGGGACACGGGTTCGTGCCCTGGTCTGGGAGGATCCCGCGTGCTGTGGAGTGGCTGGGCCCGTGGGCCATGGCCGCTGAGCCTGCGCGTCCGGAAGCCTGTGCTCCGCAACAGGAGAGGCCACAACAGTGAGGGGCCCGCGTACCACCAAAAAAAAAGAAAAAAAAAAATTAAAGACAGCAAGAGACACAGAAGTGCAGAAATTTAAGCTAATTTAGGCAATTATGATTTTATTGGAAAGGCCATTTTGCAAATGTGGATGCCCCCTCTGACCTCTTTTAAGCCAGTTCAGATCTCTAGCTGAGGGAAAACAGAAAAGAAGAGATTTTGAACTTAATTCCAAATGCCCTAGAATTTCAGTGGAGTTACTCCCCTTCACATACATATAACCATTTGACCTCATGAAAAAAATGATACTGCATCTGTATAGGGGGTCTGTTCAAGCGTGTTCTGTTCCAGCCAGTGAAAGAAGACTCAACTTTAATATCTAAATATCAAGAAATTGAATCACAGTATAATTTACTTGGGGCTAGACTTAGATTAACTTTCTGTCTCATGGTGATGTCATAAGTACTCAGTGCTAAGTTTAAATATTCCACTATCCTAAAGGCATTGGATGGGGAGGGGAAAAAATGAAGAATGATAGGAAGAGAAGGAAAGAGTTGTAGTAGAGAGAAGGAAGAAAGCTCAGTGCTGTAATTCTCCTTATTCATATTGTATTTATCTGAACTTTTCCATTTGCAAGCAGAAGAAGCACAAATTGTCTTAAGAAAAAAAAAGGGAAATGTATTGACTCACATAACTGTCAAGTCCAAGGGTTCTGATTGGCCTGGCTTGATCATGTGCCTGAACCAGTCACCATGGCCAGGGGAAGGCAGGACTCTCATTGGCTGTCCTGGGCCTTTGGGTCCACCTTTTGTACCAGTTTGTAAAGTCAGTAGCTAGACTCCTGGAATTAGCAGAAGGAGGGAAAGTGGGATCAATTAGGGGGAGAAAGAATGCCAGGCAGGCTATACAGTGCACTCATCGTATACAGTGATCCGACAGAAAGGGGCTGATGGTGACCCTCTTTTTTCCTTTTGAGTGATAGTCTTTAATAAAACAATAATACAAAGACATCAAAGCAATCCAAAGTATATATGCACTTTCTTCTCAATAAAGCTTTTTAAATTTAAATGTTCAACATGCTGCCCAAGAATCTGTATTGTTCATTCATTTTAAAACAAAATATATTTTACTATCCTGTGATTGCTCTAGATACGATGAAGTTTGGGCAGCTCATCTCTAATCTGGTTAGATCACCTTTGGTTTAGAAGTGTGGATATTATTTCACTAGTTTGACTACTTCTGTAATTATAGATTTTGTCAGATTTTTTTCCATGCCTAGAGATATGTTAGTATTCTCTCTTGGTGTGTATTTGGAGGCTTTCTAACTTACGGTTCATCTGGAACTGCTGGGGAAATGTGTATACTATGGAAAAGTTGGAGCTGGAAGGGGATATCCTTTCTTCAGCCATCTGCTTTTTTAAATTAGACTCCAGGAAAGATAGCAGTTTGACCTTTTTCAGAAGGGCATGGGTCTATTTTTAATTGTTTTGTTTTGTTTTATTTTGTTCTAAGAGACCGATAACAGTAGGTGGTGAGAGCTTATGGTATCTTGAAAAATGTTGCACTTTTTAAAAAAATTTTTATTATCTATTTATTTTTTGGCCACGCCCCTTGGCTTGCAGAATCTCAGTTCCCCGACCAGGGATTTAAACCGGACCGTAGTTGTGAAACCCTGGAATCCTAACCACTAGGCCACCAGGGAACTCCCACTTATTTTTTAAATTATATATCTGCAGCATGATTTATCAATATTTCACATGTTCTGATTACAACAATTCCACCCATAAACTCTGGTTCCTGGACCTTCTTCCTTTTATCTCAGATTGTCAGTTTCCCCCAGTTTCATTTCCTTCCACCTGCAGCTGGGACCTCAGAGTGGGTCACACCAGCTATTTCCTTGCCCTGGTGTCCTTCTGTCACGTCTACCCCGCAGACCTCCATTGCTAGACCAAGCCAACTATCTGTGTTCTGTTTCCTGTATCTGTGCTGTTAAAAGTCAGCTGACAAAAACTGAACAAACTTTCGGACTTTTGTCCTTACCCATTTAGCTGCATTCTTCCTGAGCTTGTATTCTGCTTGGAATTCTTCCTCCGCTCTCTCTCCATTCCTCACAGGCACTGTACCACATTTGCCCCTTTCCTCAAGCCTCCCTGCTCCTCTGAACCTTCGCTCTCAGGAGCAGTTCTGCCTCCTGGCTGGGCCTGCTGCCCACTTCCCAGGCAGGTATCGTAAATCTATCTGACTCACACTTGCTCTTTGCTTCTTGAGATAAGAGGGTGAAGGAAGAGGCAGGTGTCTCCTTCCCTTCCCCTGGTTCTAGATGCCGTCCTCTTCGGTTTCCTCTGAGGCTCTGAGCTCAGTCCCTCATCAGAGCCACAACTCCATCCCGCTTGACTGCTGTGTGCAGGTGCTGTGGTAGGAGCTGGGGAGACAGTAGTGACAGGTCCCTGTCCTCACTCTATTTATATTTTACTAGGGACAGACAGACATACCCCACGCCCCCCAATCACAGAAATAAATGATTCCTAGCTGTTGTAAGTGCTATACAGAAAGTGTCCAAGAGGACCTAGTCTAGTCCTAGAGTCCAGGGAAGATGTGATATTTCCTTGGCATCTGAAGGATGTCTAGCAGGTCATCAGGGAAGGGAAGAAGTTGTTTGGCTGAGGGACCAGAACGTGACAGGGCCTGTGGCATAAAGAAGCACAGTATATTTGAGTAGAAGGCACCGTGGCCGCCATGAAGAAGCTGGAGAGGGAGGTAAGGCCAGATGTGCAGGACCTTGCAGGCATGTACAGAAGGGTTCGGTGTCCATCTCAGAGTCCCGATCTGAATCACGCTTGCTCTCAGCCTCCCGTGTCCTCCATGCCCTCCTGGTCTCTGCTCGCTCCTTCACGCCACTCAGCTTTGACCCCCTCGACACTGCACTGTCGGCATCTCACATCTTCCTCTAACAGCCTTGTCTCTTGGAAGAATAGCTGTGCTGGGTGTCTGCCTTGTCCCTGTTGCCTGTTGTAGTCTGGGTCTGCCTCTGCCCCTCCATCGTTGAGTCCCATGCACAATTTCCTGTCAATTCATTTCTCTATCTTTCTGTGACTTTCAATACGTTCTGTAGAAACACTCTTCTGCTTGGCTTTCTGTGTCTTCTGCTCTGTGTGTTCTCCCCTCTCTCATCTAGGACTTCTTAGTCTCCTCTGAGGGCTCCTTATCCTTATACGTTGCTGCCCCAGGGGTGTTTTTTCTACCCTCTTTTTTTAAAAAAAATTATTTATTTAATTTATTTACTTTTGACTGCGTTGGGTCTTCGTTGCTGCACGCAGGCTTTCTCTAGTTGCGGCGAGCGGGGGCTACTCTTAATGGCGGCGGTGCGCGGGCTTCTCGTTGCGGTGGCTTCTCTTGTTGCGGGGCATGGGCTCTAGGCACTCGGGCTTCAGTAGTTGTGGCTCACGGGCTCTAGAGCGCAGGTTCAGTAGTTGTGGTGCACGGGCTTAGTTGCTCCGCGGCATGTGGGATCTTCCCGGACCAGGGCATTGGCAGGCGGATTCTTAACCACTGTGCCACCAGGGAAGTCCCCTCTACCCTCCTTTGACCCTACACTGTCCTCCAGGACGGTCATCTCCACTCTTAGTTTTATCTGTCACAATTAAGTCCTATTGTCTGCATGTCCATACCTGGAGCTCTGTCCTTTCTTCTGGGTTTTGACCCTTTATCTGAGTGCCTCCTGTGACCCTTGGGCACTTCCAATGCAGTGTGTCCAAAACAGAGCTCACCACCACCTTTCTTCTGACAACCTCTTTCTCTGCCTGTATTTCCCATTCTGGTGAATGATACTGTTATCTGCCCTTTTGTTCATTCTTTCAGCAGTTGTTTATTGAATACTGTTATATACCAACAACTATGTTATCAGATATTCTAGTGTAATTAAAAAAAAATACAGTTAGTCTTTGTTCTGGATTCCTGTCACAGAAAAACCTTTGGACTTTCCTGAGTTGGTAGGAATGCCTTTTGTTATCCAAAATGAGCCCTTTTGGACCTTACCTGAATTTATGCTAATGAAGTACCTTTCAGCTCCCCACTACCATCACCTTCAGGGAAGAGGAAGAGGGAAGGATGAGATCGAGGTCAGTCACATGGCCAATGATTTAGTCAGTCATGCCTGCATGATAGAATCCCATATAAAGATCCTAGAATGATGAGGTTCGGGGAGCTTCTGGTTTGGTGAACACTTAGCTATGTGGAAAGGAGTGCACCTGTATTCCATGGAGGAGGAGAGGAAGGTGTGGAATCTCTGCACCTCCCTTCCCCCATACTTTGCCCTATTAGCCCAAATGGCCAAATGGTTGTTCCCGAGTTATATCCTTTATAATAAAACTGTAATCACAAGTATGGAGCTTTCCTCAGTTGTGTGAGTTGTGAGTTATTGAACCTGGGGCAGCGGCAGCGGGGGTCGGTGTGGTCATGGGACCCTGTGAGTTTGTAGCCTACATGGCAGAAGTGCTGGTAGCTTGGGGATCATTGAGACTTGGGGCTGGTGTTGAAGTGGGACTGAGCCCTTAACCTGTGGGGTCTGCACTAAATTGAACCGTAGGACACCTAGTTGATGTCAGAGAATTGTTGTTAGAACACATATTCTGGGACTTCTCTGGTGGTCCAGTGGGTAAGACTCCACGCTCCCAATGCAGGGGGCCTGGGTTCGATCCCTGGTTGGGGAACTAGATCCTGCATGCATGCCACAACTAAGAGTTCACATGCTGCAACTAATAAGTCTACATGCCGCAACTAAAGATCTTGCGTGCCACAACTAAGACCCGGCGCAGCCAAAGTAATAAATAAATAAATATTTTTTAAAAAACCATACTCTGACTGTAGAGTCTGTAGATGTCTATACAGTTGTCCCTCGGTATCTGTGGGGTGGTGAGATTGGTTCCAGGACCCCCCACGGATACCAAAATTCCTGGATGCTCAAGCCTTTCATATAAGATGGTGTAGTGTTTGCATATAACCTATGCACATCCTCCCGTATACTTTAAATCATCTCTAGATTATTTATAATACCTGATACAATATAAATGCTATGCAGATAGTTGTCAGTGCTCAGCAAATTCAAATTTTGCTTTTTGGAACTCTCTGGAAATTTTCTTTCTGTGTATTTTCGATATGAGGGTGGTTGAATCCACAGCTACGGGACCCGTGGATACGGAGGGCCAACTGTATATGGTGTAGACTCAGTACCTGTGTCTAAGCCAGAAAAATGGACAGTCAGTTACAATTCAGCCATGCAAGCAGCAGCCTGGTCTCTTTCTGATTCTGAAGTTGCTAGGTCTTGTCGATTCTGTCTCCATAATATCTTTTGAATTCACCCCTTTCTCCCTCTCGCCGTTGCAGCTGTCTTAGTCCAGGCAGTTACCGTTTTTCACTTGACTGCTTTGCTCTTACTGACTTCCACTTCCTGGCTAGTCAGGCTTCCTTCATCCACTTCGTCTCACCCGCATGTTGTTGCCAGAGGAGTGTATTGGTTCACATGCTGCCTCACGATGAAATCTTCCCCTGTGGTTTCATCTCTTACGGGCATGGGTTTCAAACTTTGGTATCAGGACCCTTGTATACTCTTAAAAGTTATTGAAGACCCCAAGCAGATTTTCTTTACGTGTGTTTTATCACTATTTGTCAGATTAGAAATTAAAACTGAGAGAGTTATAAAATATTTATTTATTGAAAATATCTGTAATAAACCCATTACACACTCACATAAAAAACAGATATTTATGAAAACTGTTTTACAAAACAAAACAGAGGGACTTCCCTGGTGGTGCAGTGGTTAAGAATCCACCTGCCAACGCAGGGGACACGGGTTCAAGCCCTGACCCGGGAAGATCCCACATGCGGCGGAGCAGCTAAGCCCGTGGGCCACAACAACTGAGCCTGTGCTCTAGAGCCCACGAGCCACAACTACTGAGCCCACGTGCCACAACTACGGAAGCCCGCACGCCTAGAGCCCGTGCTCCGCAACAAGAGAAGCCACTGCAATGAGAAGCCTACACACCACAACGAAGAGTAGCCCCTGCTCACCGCAACTAGAGAAAGCCCACGCGCAGCAACGAAGACCCAATGCAGCCAAAAATAAATAAATAAATGTATTTTTTTAAAAAAAACAAATTTAGTGAGAAGAGTGGCACTGTTTTACGGTCTTGCGCTTTAATGTCTGACTTAGTAGAAGACAGCTGGATTCTCATATCTGCTCTGTAGTCTGTTACGAAATGTTGTTTTGGTTGAAGTAATTGATGAAAATCTGGTCTTACACAGATATGTAGTTGGAGAAAGCAGGAGTCTTTTAATGGCATTTTCCAAAAATTGTGGTTATTCTTTGATACTATACCAGCATTTGACATTGGTAGTTTAAGGGTTAGTTGCAGTGTGGAATCCGAAGTTATATTAGTAAACTCTTCATGGTCTGTTAAAATAAAATCTATTGATCCATCTTGCAATTTGAATGGATGTTTTACTCCTCTGTGATTTTGTAACATCATGTATTGGTCATTTGGAAAATATTGCTCCACTAAGTTATGTGGGTCTTCCAGATGTTGATACATTTCATTAAACAATATCACGAAATCCCATTTGTTAATTTTACCACCCATCTTATTAGAAAATTCTCTAAATTTGAGGGAAGCAGTCTAACTCACAGTAGCAGATACTAGTTTTCCAAATTTAAAATTTTTACCCCGAAGCTTAACTTTTATCATCAGCAACAAATACTGTCAGTCATTTTTCTTGAAGCAGCAGGTCCCCTTCATTTTTGAGAAACCATCTGCCAGATACTCAAGTCTGAATAACCATAGTTTTTCTGTTGTCATTCTGCTGAACAAAAATTGTGTTCCATGAAAAAAGTGGCAAGTTCAGCTTGTAACTCATTTGCACAAGTTTGTTACCTGGAGATATTGGTCATATTCTCTGGTGTGCCATAGAAGTGTCCTTTAGTCACACCAGTATTAAACACATGTGCTCAACGGCCGAGATTTAATAAAGTAATACTTTTTAATAACTCATCAAGGATATTCTGAGGTGAAATTGTTGTTTAATTTTTTTTTTTTTTTTTTGCGGTACGCGGGCCTCTCACTGTCGTGGCCTCTCCCGCTGCGGAGCACAGGCTCCGGACGCGCAGGCTCAGCGGCCATGGCTCACGGGCCCAGCTGCTCCGCGGCATGTGGGATCTTCCCGGACCGGGGCACGAACCCGTGTCCCCTGCATCGGCAGGCGGACTCTCAACCACTGCGCCACCAGGGAAGCCCTAATTTTTTAAAATTAATTTATCTAAATGTGAGTGTGTGGCAGTGAAGAATACAAGGACCACTAATACAGTTTGGTCCCTCTGCTAAGGTGGCTGTAGTGTCCCCCACCCTTGTTTTTGTATCAATGCAAACATAAGAAAAGGGAAAGTAATGTCTGAGTACTATTATGATGATAATTTTGAACTTCAGGATCCCCGAAAGGGTCTTGGGAACTCCAGGGATCCACAGACCACACTGATTGCCACCCTATAGGATAAAGTCTAAACCTTTATGCACAGTCTAAAGAGTCTATGCTCTGTCCCTATTGACCTTTCTAATTTTTCCTCTTCTCCAGCTATACCTCACCTTTCCCAATTCCGGCCACCTGCACCTCAAAATGTCGTCCTTTTGTCACATGCACTTACCTTGACATTTCGTTTCCCCCAAGCGAGCATTTTCCTTTGCCCTCTTCCTCTGCCTCCCCTACTCTGATTCTGGCTGATACCCTTCTAGGCCAAACTGGACCTACCTGAGGCGGAAGGTCCTGCCACAGCTGTTAGTCATTTTCTCTCTGATCCCACCCCCTCTCAAACTTTTTTGAGTGTACCTCTTTCCATCTATTTCCCAGGTCCCTTGATTTACAATTCTTAATTTCACAAGCCTGTCATAACAGGAAAGCATTTTACATCCCTCTTGTGACTTAAGCTTATTCATGCTAATGTTTTATATGTTGAACCTTCTTAGCCATAATTCAATGAAACATTTGAACAAACAGGGGGTGAGATATTTGTTTGGAGCCTTCTGCTCTCTCAGAAATGGTATTATAGATTGGTCTACCCAAGGAATAACCTGATTTCCTTTAATAACTACATGAATGATACCCATTTTCCTTATTGGGAAACTCTTCTGGTATCATCTAGATTTGGGGTTATATATGCATAAGTTCATCAGATAAGTGATCTTTAGATAAGTAAGCTGAGTTGTGCTTAGCTTATGTAAAGTATGCTTTAGAATGACTTCTGGTTTTATCTGACCCACACCTGTCACTATCCGCACCCCCTCCCCCCATGCACACACCCATACATCCCCACACACACAGAGGAATGCTTACTGAGTACCTGTCCCAGCTCAGGTATTTTGCAAGGGACTTTCACATATCCCATCTAATTTGTTTTCCACAATTCTGTGAGATAGATGGTAAATACCCTTATGTCACGGATGAGAAAACAGAACCTCACATTTGCTACATTTGTAGTAATGAAAACATTATAAGTCATATTGGATAGCTGAACTTAAATAAAAAAATTCTTGAGTTACCACAAAAGTAAATAGGAGGATAACATTATGAACTGACACTTGGTATAAATGAACATGTATCAGGTAGGCACACTTCAGCGCTTTGGTCCACCTTTTAATTCTAGAAGAAGCAAGAGTTATTTGTGAAGGATTATTCTAGATATGGCTTAAAGTTCCTTCAAATTCTGAGGTCCCATAACTCTAGGCAGTTGCAGCAATGTTAGAAATATCAGGAAGTTATGGCTCTAATTATTGCTCGGAAAATGAAATCTATAAACTCCAGTATTGTGTTCATATTGGTTTTATTATGAAATATATTACCTTTTAGATTTCTTCTCAAGTTTGAGATTCAGTTTGCAAAGCCATTAACTGCTGTATAATGATACTGCAAATTATGGGTTTGAGTTCGATGGACCTTTAGGCACTGGCTTTGCTGGTAACTGTAACCTCTTATAATTTACTGTCATGATGCAATCCAGATGCTCTTGGAAATAGACTGTTGAGTCACATCCTGAATGGCCTTTGTCAGATTCAGAAATCTTAGAAAAGACCTAAGTTGGAATGATAAAATGACATTCACCCCTTTGGTTTTCGGCTTACTTCTTTGTGACATTCCTAAGCCCGATTAAAGAGTTCTAGAACGAAGATTTGTGCAGACAGTGGGGATTGGAACTTGAAAGTGACATATCAAAATGTAGCTACTAGCATTTTCTAAAAAAGTCCTCAGGCATCCAGGCAAGGCTTATTATTTCATGGTTGAGAGGTAGTCTAACAAAGGGATTAAGAGCACAAATTCTGAAGCCAAGCTGTTCAGCTACTGATTGTATGACCATAAGCCAGCTATTTAACTTTAATGCACCTATTTCCTCATTTATAAAATGAGGTGGATCACAGTTCTTGCCTTGTAGGGTTATTGTGAGGATGTTAAAGCACCTAAGACAGTGCCTCACTAAATAGTAAGCACTTTCTGAGAAATGAATATTATTATTTTATCATCATCTATGATTCAGTCCTGGATTTATAATTTAAGACAGAAATGAAGGTGTTATATAGTATTATTGCCAATTGATTTTGTGACCTCTTTTAACTTCTTGGTTGCTCTTTCTATCATCTGGAAGGTTGGCATTTGTCTTAAGCTTGGTAGAGAGGAGAGGACCAGATGCCTGGTAGGTTTAAAGTGCTTTCATCTACTTACAGAAAAATAGTTAGACCTAAGAACTCTTACATCCAACAACACAGAGAAACAACTTAATTTAAAAAATGGGCAAAAGATGTGACTAGGCATTTCTGCAAAGAGGGTAGTATGAACACTCAACGAGCACATGAAAAATGTTCAATGTATTGATATTTAGTCAATAGGGAAATGGAAATCTAAAGTATGAGATGCCACTTCACACCGATTAGGATGGCTATTAAAAAACAACAGAGGGCTTCCCTGGTAGCGCAGTGGTTGAGAGTCCGCCTGCCGATGCAGGGGACACGGGTTTGTGCCCTGGTCCGGGAAGATCCCACATGCCGCGGAGCGGCTGGGCCCGTGAGCCATGGCCGCTGAGCCTGCGCGTCCGGAGTCTGTGCTCTGCAACGGGAGAGGCCACAACAGTGAGAGGCCTGCGTACTGCAAAAAAAAATAAATAAATAATAAATAAATAAATAAAGTTTTGTCAAGGATGTGGAAAAATTGGAATTCCTGGTAGGGATGTAAAATTGTGCTATTGCTCTTCCTCAGTAAGCTAAACATAGAGTTATGTGGCCTAGCAATTTCATTCCTAGGTATATACCCCAAAGAATTGAAAACAGGTGTTCAAGCAAAAACTTGAATGTGGAATGTTCATAGCAGCACTATTCACAGTAGCCAAAAGGTGGAAATAGTCATGTCCATCGACTTTTGTTTATCAATAGACAAACAAAATTTGGTATATTCTTCTAATGGAATAGTATTCAGCCATAAAGAGGAATGAATGATGCATCCACAACATGGAGGAACCTTGAAAACATTATGCTAAGTGAAAGAAACCAGACATAAAAGGCCACATACTCTATGATCCATTTGTATGAAATATTCAGAATAGGCAAATCCGTAGAAAGCAGATTATTTGCTAGGGACAGGATATGGGGTTTCTTTCAGAGATGATGAAAATGTTCTGGAACCAGGTGTTTGTTGTACAACATTGTGAATGTATTACATGTCGCTGAATTGTCCACTTTAAAATGATTTAAATGGTAAATTTTACATTCTGTGTTTTTAAAAAAGGGAGAAAATTAGACATGACATTTAGTTTACCCTAATGGCAATTTTGTCAAAATATTTTCTTAAACTATTTTAAAAATAATTTTAGGATGTGATCATTTTCATTTCGTATATAGTCCGGTGAAATGTATTATAATTATTCTCTTGTAGATCTAGAAAAGGTAGAAAATGAAAGCAATGAGGATTTTGATACTTGTTCTTTCCTTAGTGCAGAGGTTCTCAAAATGTAGTCTGGAGCCCCTGGGGATTGTTGAGACCCTTTCAAAGGATCTGCAAGTTCAGATTATTTTGGTAATGATGGTTAAGATGTGATTTCCCTTTTATACTCTCCTTCTCCATGTGTTCAGTGTAGTTTTCCAGTGGCTTTATGCATTTGATGACATCATTCCTTTGATGGCTAATGTTTTATGTGCTTATATATGTCTATTTTTTAGAATTTCCTAAGGTAAGCTCTTTGGGTTCCTCAGTAATTTTTAAGAATGTAAAAAAGTCCTGAGGCCAGAAAGTTAGAGAATCAGTATCTTAACAAAAATGTTATGTGCTAATAATTTTTTAAAAATGTATGAAGTACCTACATTATGCATTTTTGAAAATAGAGGGAAAATAATTGTAAGCCAATTGTTTTTTTTGTTTTTTGGCTTTTTTTGGTGGTGGTGGTTTTGTCTTTATTGCTCAGAGCTTATTAGATTTGGAACCAGGGTGTTCTTTTCTGGACACTGTAAGTCTCCAGTTTAGGAAAAGGATCTCGGTTATTGGTTAAGTCTATAGTTTTTAAATTTGAACACATTTTACAATAGGAATGATATTAGATATGTTGATTAAGGTTACCATATTCAGTTCCCCCAAACTTGTATAACCCATAATGTATTTGAAGCTTCATAATAACAGCTGATGTTTACTGAGTGCCTACTATGTGTAGGCAGTGTTCTAGGTCTTTCCCCATGTGATAACTCATCTAATCCTCCCTATAACTCTGCAGAATAAGTACTGTTACTGTTATAGTGGTTAAATAATTTACCTATGATTCCACAACTGGTAGATGGCAGATCTAGGTATTAGGACCCACGCAGTCTGGCTTCCAGAGTCTTCACTGTTCGTACTATGCTATATACTAGTTTATGTATGCATTCTGTATAATAATAACTCACTGGAAATATATATAGACAGTTCCCACTTGGAAGGCCCGCCCACACTTCTACCTCATTGTAGTGCTGTGTGACAGTGGTGCTAGGGTTGGGAGGGGGCCTGGGTCTAGTGCCTAGGGCAGGGTCTCCAGCAAAGAAGTGGTTCAGGGAGACATGGGGAGCAAGAATAGGAGGTTGGGGAGCTGTAGGGTGCCAAACCTCTTGCCCAGGATGCCTCTGGTCCAGTTTTCTAGTTGGATGTTTCCTTCCTAGGGATTGGCTCAGCTTATGGCTTATAGGAGCATCTCTCTCCCTTTCTTCAGCCCTTTGAAATAAGTTAGATTTTCACAGTTTTCTCCTAATCTGTCTTTGAGTCATGCATTTACCCCATTTGAATGATTCTGCGGGTTTTTACTACCAACTAGAAGTGAGAAAAAAGGTTGGGGTGGGGGAAGGTGTTAAAGACAGTCTTTAAAAAAGTAACTTTTAAGGGACTTCCCTGGCCGTCCAGTGGGTAAGACACCCATACTCCCAATGCAGGGGACCTGGGTTCAATCCCTGGTTGGGGAACTAGATCGCGCGTGCGTGCTGCAACTGAGTTCTCATGCCACGATTAAGAAGCCCACAAGGGCTTCCCTGGTGGCGCAGTGGTTGAGAGTCCGCCTGCCGATGCAGGGGACACGAGTTCGTGCGCCGGTCCGGGAAGATCCCACATGCCACAGAGCGGCTGGGCCTGTCCCGCATGCTGCAACTAAAAAAAAAAAAAAGATCCTGCATGCCATGACGAAGATCCCACGTGCTGCAACTAAGAACTGGTGGAGCCTAAGTAAATAAATAAATACTAAAACAAAAAACAGAAAAAACAGTTGGCTAAGATTAAAAGATAATAAAAGTAACTTAGAAGTAGTAGGTACAGCTATTAATGGTGATAAGGGTCCTTGGGATTCATATAAAGGAAAAGTTACCAACCTGTAAGAATGTCACCTGCCTTGGTGTGGGCTGCCCCAGGCTTGTCACCACTGGGGCAAGGAGAGGCGGAATAACCCAGGCCTCTAGCCCTGGACTACAAGGGGAATGTTGCCAAGAGATCTGCCCTGGGGCTCAAGGATGTGCCCTCCCATCCCACCTCCTGCCTTTCTCTCTCTCTCTCTCTTTTTTTTTTTAACCTATTTTTTTGTTTGTTTTGTTTTGTTTTGGCCTCCACATGCGGTTGCAGGATCTCAGTTCCCTGACCAGGGATTGAACCTGGGCCACGGCAGTGAAAGCCTGGAATCCTAACCACTAGGCCACCAGGGAACTCCCTGATTTTCTCTTCCTAGTATCAGTCTTACTGCCCCGGCTCCCTTTCTATGTCCAAGATACGCACTGGGGTGATGTAGGAAGCAGGGGTGGGGCCTGGGGATGGTTCCAGACAGTTTGTGTGATGGGGTGGCTCCACTAGTGTTAAAAATTGGGCGTTTTTGGACTCTTCCTTAAGAGACTTTCTTTGCTGCGTGGCCATATCCGTTCCTCTGTCCTGAACTCTGGGAGGGAAAGCACGACCCTGCGGGGCCAGTGAGAGGCAGAGCCTGCCCAGGAGTTCCTGCAGAAACCTGCCATGGGGCAGTAGGTGGTCCCTCCTTCCTGCTTCTTTGAACATCTCTGATTTAAAAGGTATTTGAAGCTGAATCCTTAAAAAAATATTGTATGGACTCCTTGAGGATGCTGGCTGAAGGAGGCCTGGCAGGGGGTGGAGGGGGGAACGAGGGCGGATACTGTCTCTCCTTTTCCACTTTTGGTGCCATGGAGTGGGCTCCAGTCATGTTCATGACTATTGTCCAAACGTCTGGTTTGTTAACATGTATCAGAAGCAGTGAGAGAAGAAGGTATTTTTGACTATTATTATGTCTGCATGAAAAAGGGCTGTATGTGCTGGTAGTTTCATTTAAACTTCTATGTTTGTGGGTTTATTTTCTACTTAAAAATTGTTTTTATGACGCAATGGTTATGGTATTAAAATTCCTCTGAGTGGCATCCTGTATATTCAGCTGCCCAAGTCAGAAGCTTATACCTCATTCCGGGATTCCTTCCTCTCCCTTCGCCACTTGTAATCCAGCACTACTGACTTGGTTCTCGAAGTTCCCTCACCCTACTCAGGTACTGCTCTAGTTTGTGACCTGCTCCCTCTCCAGCCAAAAGTGCCCTCCTTCCTTACCTTTTTCTATAAGAGCAGCAGTTTGCAAACATTTTCATCTTAGGACCCCCTTCACGCACCTAAAATGTATTGAAGACTATCAGAACTTTTGTTTATGTATTCTTCATTGGTATTTCCATATTAAAATTGAAACAGAAAAGTTACCTATTTTTAACACTTTTGCTTTATTAATTCATTTAAAAATAATAAATTCATTACAAGTGAGCATAAATAACTCTTTAATGAAAATAACTCTATTTTTCATAACAAAGAATTGTAGAGAGATAAGTGGCCCTGTTTTGCGGTTTTGCAGATCTCTTTAATGTCTGGCCTAGTAGAAGTCAGCAGCACTCTGATCACTGCATACATTCCTCGGGTCACCACAGCTCTCAGCCTTGTCACACCCAGCACTGCCTTTTTGTAATGCTTCCTTTAGTCTCATGAGGTAAATTCATCAGTAATATACACATAATTTCAAAACTCTCAATGTAATGCCCCAACTTTTTTATAAAGAAGCAATCAAAGCATTTCTTTGGCATTTGAATATGTCCGAGCTTGGTCTTGACTGCACCAGAAGACACAGGAGTGAGATGCTCACTGTGAATGCACTGGCTACCGGTGTACCCTGTTGGAGGTGGTTCAGATATTGAGAAGGGCAGTATAGTTAATGACGTGGCTTTTCCGAAATTGTGAACAACTTTTGGTAAAACTGAAAACAATGTTCTTTTGACATATACTGCTAGCACCCTACTAGGGTTAGGGTGTATAGTAAAAACTTGTAAAAAGTCCTTTGTGTTTATATGTAAAGTGGGATTTGGTTCTAGGTTCGGAGAGTTATAAATGGATTTTGTTTCTCCTACAGGAATGTCTAGACAGACATTCGAGTCACATGGGACAGTTCCTTGTGTGGGACTGTTCTCAGGAGCCTGTTAAATGCCAGTGGTGCCTCCCAGTGAATGTGACAACCAAAAACACTCCCACATGTTTCCGAACATCCACTGGGGAGTGGTACAAACCTGTGGAGAACTACTGATTAATGGAATCTTGGCTGGGTTAAAAAAAATTTTTTTAAATGTTGGATGATCATTTTTTAAAAATAATTTACATTATAAAAGAATTTTGAATTGGGACAATAATCATCTATAATCTTCCCATTCAGCATAATCAGTATTAATATTTTTGTTCCATATTCGTCTTGCCCTTTTTTTGTTGCTGTTGCTTCTATAGATAATTTTTCTCATTCAAAAGCAGGATCATTAGGGGACTTCCCTGGTGGTCCAGTGGGTAAGACCTCGCGCTCCCAATGCAGGGGGCCCGGTAAGAGTCCGCATGCTGTAACTGAGAAGCCTGCATGTGGCAACTAAATGTGCCGCAACGAAGATCCCTCGTGCCGCAACTAAGACCTGGTGCGGCCAAAATAGATGGGTAGAGAGAGAGATAGACAGACAGATAGATAAATATTTTTTTAAAAAGCAGGATCATTAGAAACTACTTTTTTCTTTTCTTTTGCTGTGATGTACGCGGCTTTAGGGATCTCAGTTCCCTGACCGGGGATTGAACCCGGGCCATGGCAGTGAAAGTGGTGAATCCTAACCACTAGACCACCAGGGAACTCCCTGATAAACTCCTTTTTTTTTTTTTTTAAACTTTTTCTTTTTAAGGTAGAGTTTATTAATTAATTAATTTATTTTTGCTGTGTTGGGTCTTCGTTTCTGTGCGAGGGCTTTCTCTAGTTGTGGCGAGTGGGGGCCACTCTTCATCACGGTGCACGGGCCGCTCACTATTGTGGCCTCTCTTGTTGCAGAGCACAGGCTCCAGACGCGCAGGCTCAGTAGTTGTGGCTCACGGGCCCAGTTGCTCCGAGGCATGTGGGATCCTCCCAGACCAGGGCTTGAACACGTGTCCCCTGCATTAGCAGGCAGATTCTCAACCACTGCGCCACCAGGGAAGCCCTAAACTCCTTTTTTTAACTTGGCCTGATGCCACTTGATTTTACCTAATTGTATGTCCCCTTTTTAATAACAACAAAGTCGCTTTTATTCTTGGCTTTATTCTTAGCACAATCTCATGTAAGATGCGACAGTGCATACTCATGTCTCCTTTTGGTGCCAACATTAGGGCCAGGATGGAAGGGCAAGAGCAGAGCCTGGACTTGTAGGGAGTTGGGTGGCCTTGAACAAGCGACTTAACCTCAAGTATTAAAGAATGTATGTAAAGTTTTTGCCCTGGGGTGAGTGGAGGTCCTGTCTGGACTCCGCCAGTCTCCAAGGGGACCGCAGGCTTCTGGAGGGCAGGAAAGGTACTTTAGACATCATTTTGTCTCTGGCACTAGCTTTGTACCTGGCTCTTTGAACAGATGAATGTGGCAGAAAAATTTGGTACTTCATTGAGCTGTGAATAAACTTTGTTTCATTTCTCTCATGGTTATACCTCCATTACAAGTAAACAACTATATTAATTGTTGTTCACATCAAACGCCAGTAGACCTTGCCCCAAATGGGCTCACTGATTAGTTCAGGTGAAGATGTTTCTCAAGTTTTTAGCACACCTGATTGTTGTATTTTTTTTTTATCTGTTTTGAAGGACAGTTATTTCCTTTGGCCTCATTATTTATTTTTTATTTTTGCTGTGTTGGATCTTCATTTCTGTTCGAGGGCTTTCTCTAGTTGTGGCAAGTGGGGGCCACTCTTCATCGCGGTGCGCGGGCCTCTCACTGTCGCGGCCTCTTTTGTTGCGGAGCCGGAGCACAGGCTCCAGACGCGCAGGCTCAGTAGTTGTGGCTCACGGGCCTAGTTGCTCCGCGGCATGTGGGATCCTCCCAGACCAGGGCTCGGACCCGTGTCCCCTGCATTAGTAGGCAGATTCTCAACCACTGAGCCACCAGGGAAGCCCCGATTGTTGTATTTATGTCTAGATATGGCTTCAGTATTGTTTTTACTGAGGAGTCTGGTGGATTGTTTGATTGTGAAGCCCTGCCTTTGACACTTGTAGTTAAATGAGTTCGCATTTAGCGTGTTCCTTGAGGAGGCCAGGTGTGTCAACCTCAAAGGCCGTGGAAGGCTTGAAGTGATGTCTCTAGGACTCACTGGTACCTTTAAGACATCTCTACAGGTATGGTTTTCTTTCCTTGTTATCTTTTTATTTTTCTTTAAAAATTTTGTTTTCAGCTGTTACGATTAGAGATTTAGCAGCTCAGTCCCCTTGAATGATTTAATGTGTTACCATTAGAATTCTGAAAGATATAATTTGAAAAATGATTTGACTGTCTAGGGGAGTCAAATCTTTGAAGACCCAAAGATTATAGGCTGAAACAGTGGTTCTCCAACTTTGGCATGCATCAGAATCACCTAGAGTATCATGATAAAACTCAATGTTGGGTCCCACCCTGTTTCTTATTCTCTAGGTCTGAGGTGGGGCCCAAGAATTTGCATTTACCAGCTCCCTGTTTATGCTGGTGCTGTAGGTCTGGGACAAGACTTCGGGAACCACTGAGCTAAAATGTTGAAGTCCATTAAAGGTATTAACATGGAGGGAGATATGGGACCCAGCGTGTTTCAGGAGAATCCCTTTGTGCTCCCCTAAGCTATTTAGAATAATGAAGAAAAACTTGTTTTGGTACATGAAGAGAAGGGCATAAACCCTTGAAAATACTGTGTGATAGTTGTAACGGTCATTCAAATTAAGATAAAATTGGAAAGTAATTTTTAGAAGTTTGTTTTACCTTTTTAAAAAATAAGTAGTGCATGTTCATAATGGGAAGTGTGTAAAATACAGAGAATTTCGATTCTAGAAGTGATGAAAAATTTCGCAAAATTATATTTTATCACTTGAAAATATCTCCTGTTAATTTTTTGGTAATTTCTATTCAATATGCATAGGACTTTTATTTTTGTTTTTCCCCCCAAAACGAAGTTTTTATTATCAAATAATATATGCTCATTATAATGAAAGAAAAAGATCATAAAGAACACTTAATTTTTCTAGACAGAACCACTGTTAATTTCCTATAATTTATTATTAGAGATCTCTTTCTATGAATATGCCTATTGCTATGTATTATCCTGACCACGATTTTAAAACCTAATATTTATTTTGAAACTTTTATTTATGTATTTAAATATCTTTATTGGAACATAATTGCTTTACAGTGTTGTGTTTCTGCTGTACAACAAAGTGAATCAGCTATATGTATACATATATCCCCATATCCCCTCCCTCTTAAGCATCCTTCCCACCCTCCCTATCCCACCCCTCTAGGTGGTCACAGATCACTGAGCTGATCTCCCTGTGCAGCAGCTTCGCACTAGCCATCCATTTTACATTTGGTAGTGTATATATGTCAATGCTACTCTCTCACTTCATCCCAGCTTCCCCTTCCCCACCTATGTCCTCAAGTCTGTTCTCTACATCTGTGTCTTTATTCCTGCCCTGCCACTAGGTTTATCAGTACTATTTTTTTTAGATTCCATATATGTGCGTTAGCGTATGGTTTTGTTTTTCTCTTTCTGACTTACTTCACTCTGCGTGACAGACTCTAGGTCCATCCACCTCATTACAAATAACTTAGCTTCGTTCCTTTTTATGGCACAGTAATATTCCATCGTCTATATGTGCCACATCTTCTTTATCCATTCATCTGTCGATGGACACTTAGGTTGCTTCCATGTCCTGGCTATTGTAAATAGTGCTGCAATGAACATTGAGGTACATGTATTTTTTTGAATTATGATTTTCTCAGGGCATATGCCCAGTAGTGGGATTACTGGGTCATATGGTAGATCTATTTTTAGATTTTAAGGAACTTCCATACTGTTCTCCATAGTGGCTGTATCAATTTACATTCCCACCACCAGTGAAGGAGGGTTCCTTTTTCTCCACACCCTCTCCAGCATTTATTGTTTGTAGATGTTTTGATGATGGCCATTCTGACTGATGTGAGGCGATACCTCATTGTGGTTTTGATTTGCATTTCTCTAATGATTAGTGTTGTTGGGCATCTTTTCACGTGTTTGTTGACAATCTGTATGTCTTCTTTGGAGAAATGTCTATTTAGGTCTTCTGCCCATTTTTGGATTGGGTTGTTTTTTTGATATTGAGCTGCAAGAGCTGCTTGTATATTTTGGAGATTAATCCTTTGTCAGTTGCTTCGTTTGCAAATGTTTTCTCCCATTCTGAGGGTTGGGTTGTCTTTTCATCTTGTTTATGGTTTCCTTTGCTGTGCAAAAGCTTTGAAGTTTCATTAGGTCCAACTTGTTTATTTTTGTTCTTATTTCCATTACTCTAGGAGGTGAGTCAAAAAGAATCTTGCTGTGATTTATGTCATAGAGTGTTCTGCCTGTGTTTTCCTCTAAGAGTTTTATAGTGTCTGGCCTTACATTTAGGTCTTTAATCCATTTTGAGTTTATTTTTGTGTATGATGTTAGGAAGTGTTCTAATTTCATTCTTTTACATGTAACTGTCCAGTTTTCCCAGCACCACTTATTGAAGAGGCTGCCTTTTCTCCATTGTATATTCTTGCCTCCTCTGTCAAAGATAAGGTAACCATAGGTGCGTGGGTTTATCTCTGGGCTTTCTATCCTGTTCCATTGATCTATATTTCTGGTTTTGTGCAGGTACCATACCGTCTTGATTACTGTAGCTTTGTAGTATAGTCTGAAGCCAGGGAGCCTGATTCCTCCAGCTCCATTTTTCTTTGTCAAGATTGCTTTGGCTATTCGGAATCTTCTGTGTTTCCATACAAATTGTAAAAATTTTTGTTGTAGTTCTGTGAAAAATGCCATTGGTGATTTGATAGGGATTGCATTGAATCTGTAGATTGCTTTGGGTAGTATAGTCATTTCCACAGTGTTGAGTCTTCCAATCCAAGAACATGGTATATCTCTCCAACTGTTTCATCTTTGATTTCTTTCATCAGTGTCTTATAGTTTTCTGCATAGAGGTCCTTTGCCTCCTCATGTAGGTTTATTCCTAGGTATTTTATTCTTTTTGTTGCAGTGGTAAGTGGGCATGTTTCCTTAATTTCTCTTTCTGATTTTTCATTTAAAACCTAATTTTTAAAATCCAATATCTTTTCATGTTATTAGATGTGATTCTGAAGCATCTCTTTTTTAGGTGCAGAATATTCTAATCTGAAAAACATAATTTGTGCTGAAATCTTTTGAAACAAACCCCCTGATACCCCTGCCTTTTGGATGAATTCCATGAAGCAGAATTGGTAGGTCAAAGAGCTTCTAAAATCTATGGCTCTTGATACATTTTACCAAATTGTCTCCAGAAAGGGCTTAGTAATTACTGCCCAGGTTCCAAGTCTATGCTCATTGCCATTTTAATATTTATGAGCTCGATAGGGAAAAAAATAGTATCTCCTTGTTTTAATTTCTTTTACTGATAAGTTTAGCATTTTTTAATGTGTTAATTTAAAAAAATTTTTGTGTTAGTTGCTCATGTATATTATTTCTTCTCTTTGGAATTTTCTCTTGTCCTTGTCACATTTTCTTTTGGAGTTAATCTTTTTTCTTCATTTATGTGGGCTCCTTGTACTTAGGGATATTTCTTTTTTTTTTTAAATAAATTTATTTATTTTTGGCTGCATTGGGTCTTTGTTGCTGCACGTGGGCTTTCTCTAATTGTGGCGAGTGGGGGCTACTCTTCATTGCGGTGTGCAGGCTTCTTATTGCAGTGGCTTTTCTGGTTGAGGAGCACAGAATCTAGGCGCATGGGCTTCAGTAGTTGTGGCAGGTGGGCTCAGTAGTTGTGGCATGCAGGCTCCGTAGTTGTGGCACACGGGCTTAGTTGCTCCATGACACATGGGATCTTCCTGGACCAGGGCTCAAACCCATGTCCCCTGCGTTGGCAGGTGGATTTCTAACCACTGAGTCACCAGAGAAGTCCAGGGATATTTCTTTATTCCCAGTTTTTCATTTGCTTTTAAAACTTGTGGTGTTTTCTTTTATAGAAGTATTTACCTGCCCCCCCCCCAACAATCCACCATTATTTTCCATTTTTAAGGATTTCTGCCCGCGGTCAAATGAGGAAGTCCTCTCTCATGCCAAGATTTTATGAATATTAACCCATATTTTCTTCTAGCATACTTTCATGGTTTCATTTTTTTCACTAGAATCTTCAAGCCATCTGTAATTTGTTTTGGTGTCAACAAATTTATTCTAGTGTAGGCAAATGTGATTTACATTTTCTTAATTTAATTATTTGTCTATACTATGCAAACATTAGGCAAGTTTAGGTAGCAAGTTGGAGGTAAGCATTAAGTTTTCACACTGCTCTGGGGAGCACTGGGATTTCTGAGAAGTCTTAAAGGGTTTGCCATGGGAATAGAGGTGTGGGAGGTATATGTGTGTTTCCAGCTCCAACTTCTCCCAAGAACTGCAGACTGAGGTGGTCAGCTAGGCACCATCTAAGTAGGCAGGTCTTCTTGGGAACATAATGATAGGCTGTTCAAAATTAACATGGTCAAAACAGAGTTCTTCTTTTTTTTAAATTTATTTTATTGAAGTATAATTGATTTACAATGCTGTGTTAGTTTCTGGTATACAGCAAAGTGATTCAGTTATACATATATATATATATATAATAGTTTGCATATGGTAATCCCAAACTCCCAATCTATCCCTCCCTCCCCCCCCACCTTGGCAACCACAAGTCTGTTTTCTATGTCTGAGCCTGTTTCTGTTTTGTGGATAAGTTCTTTTGTGTCATATTTTAGGTTCCACATATAAGTGATATCATGATATTTGTCTTTCTCTTTCTGACTTCCTTTAGTATGATAATCTCTGGGTCCATCCATGTTGCTGCAAATGGCATTTCATTCTTTTTTATGGCTGAGTGGTATTCCATTGTGTGTGTGTATATATATATATATGTATATGTATATATATATATATATATATACCACATCTTCTTTATCCATTCATCTTTTGATGGACATTTAGGTTGTTTCCTGTCTTGGCTATTGTAAATAGTGCTGCTATGAACATTGGGGTGCATGTATCTTTTTGAATTATAGTTTCGTCTGGATATATGCCTAGGAGTGGGATTGCTGTCTCATATGGTAGCTCTATTTTTAGTCTTTTAAGGAACCTCCATACTGTTCTCCATAGTGGCTGCACCAATTTACATTCCCATCAACAGTATGGGAGGGTTCCCTTTTCTCCACAACCTCTCCAGCATTTGTTATTTATAGAGTTTTTAATCATGGCCATTCTGACCCGTGTGAGGTGGTACCTCGTTGTAGTTTTGATTTGCATTTCTCTAATAATTAGTGATGTCGAGTGTCTTTTCATGTGCCTATTGGCCAACTGTAAAAACAGAATTCTCGGGCTTCCCTGGTGGCGCAGTGGTTGAGAGTCCGCCTGCCGATGCAGCGGACACGTGTTCGTGCGCCGGTCCGGGAAGATCCAACATGCCGCGGAGCGGCTGGGCACGTGAGCCATGGCCGTTGAGCCTGCGCGTCCGGAGCCTGTGCTCCGCAACGGGAGAGGCCACAACAGTGAGAGGCCCGCGTACCGCAAAAAAAAAAAAAAAAAATTCTCGATGCTATGCCCAGTCTAATCTACACACCCCAGACCTTTCCGTCTTAGCAGATGGCGCCCTTATCCACCCAGTTCTCCAGGCCAGAAACTTCACAGATCTTCTTGATTCTTCTGTCTTCTACCTGCTCCATATCTATTCCGTTAAGTTCTGTGAGCTTTCTGTTCAAAGTACATCCCGAATCTGACCACTCATCATCATTTCCACTGTTAAATGTTACTCCTGGCCACCACTGCCTCTCACGTGAGTGTCTGCCATGATCTCCTCGCTGGTTTTCTTGATTTCACTCTGCGTGGAATCTGTTCCACACAGCACCTTCTACGCTAAAAATCAGATCCTGTTATTCCCTTGCTCAAAACCTTTCAAAGACTTCCCATTACACTTAAAATTAAATCCAAGCCTCACTTTAAGAGATGCTTGTATTTTGGTCTCTGTTGCCTCTCCCGTTTCCTCTTTCTATGCTCACTTTGTTCACTTTGCTCCAGCTGGACTAGCCTCTTTCTCTTCCTTGGACAGTTTCTTTTCCTTCCATGGGTCTTTCCACTGGCTGAACCCTCCCAGAAAGAACCCCAGTGTCTTTTTAGAGAGGTTCTCCTTGACTACCCAGGCATACAGAGAAATCCCAGATACCACCTCCAACCATCATCTGCCTTGTTACCCTACCTCATTTCCTTTGGAGTGGTTCTCTGTGTGTGAAATGATCATATTTGTTTGTTTACTTCTTTATTAGCTTTCTCCCCATTCTAGAATGTAAGCTGCCTGAGGGCAGAGACTCTGTTTTGTTCCCTCCTGAATTCCCTGTGCTTATTAGCCCAGTGCCTGGCTCATGGTGCTCCTTACTGGTGGGAGGTACTTGGTAGCCATTTGTGGAACTGCTCCCACCCTGTGGCCCTGCCTTACTTACACTTTAGTCATAGCAGCTCAGCTGTTCAGTCTTGAGCTGGGGTGAGGTTTTGTGTACAGAATGTTTTGTTGGTTAACAAAAGTTTGAAGATAATTTCCTCAGAAGATAGGCATTTACTCTGAGGATATATGAGGAAGAAGAGGTTTTAATTTGACATTTCTGTCAGAGTGTTGCATTCACTTCCTAAGTATATTGGTGATATGGTTCCTGCCTTTTCAACCTGAAGGGGCAAGCATGAGTACAGCATGATTTTAAACATTTCCTGCTCAAGATTTTAAACATTTCCTGCTTTTTCTTTACATACTGAACTGCATACTATAGATTGTTTTTAATCCTATAATTAGGATGATTATGAGATTATAGCATCTCATATTTACCCTTTTAAAAGAGTGCTTCCTGAATCTCAAGCCAAAGCATTTTTTTTTGTTGTTGTTGATTTTTTGCGGTACATGGACCTCTCACTGTTGTGGCCTCTCCCGTTGTGGAGCACAGGTTCCGGACGCGCAGGCTCAGCAGCCATGGCTCACGGGCCTAGCCTCTCCGCGGCATGTGGGATCCTCCCGGACCAGGGCACGAACCCGTATGCCCTGCATCGGCAGGCAGACTCTCAACCACTGCGCCACCAGGGAAGCCCCAAGCCAAAGCATTTTATAGCTTTATTGTGTAAATATTTTATGTTCCAGGTGTGTTATTCATACATATAAACATATCTTCGCCTTGATCTATATGTATATGGTAGTGTAGTTTATGACTTCTGTGCTTCCTGTTTAACTCCTCACTGTTTTGATACTCTATACCAGGTAGCTGCTCCCTAAATATTAGTTCATTTCTGTGACAGTTGTCCTATGACAATTTCAGTATTTTAGTTTCCAGCTACTCTTATTAATTAGAAACATCCCAGTTGTTTCTTAAGTTATTGCTTTCTACATTTTAACCAGTAAGTTCAAAGAGATTGCCTCTTGTTTTTGTCTAATGTGTTTTCATGTTATAGTATTGGGAGTATAAAGTTTTACAACTGTTCTTTTCATTGTAGATTATACATCTTATGAAAATAAAAAAATTTTATTGTATACAGCTTTTTCCTTGAAGTGGTACTTTATTAAATTTAATAACTCTTCCTTTCTTTTTTGTGTTTTTTTAAAATTTTCAGTCTCTGTCTTTTATTTTGTTATTATTATTATTTTGGCTGCGCCACGCGGCTTACAGAATCTTAGTTCTATGACCAGGGATTGAACCCAGGTCCTGGCAGTGAAATTGCGAAGTCCTAACTGCTGGACCACCAGGGAATTCCCTCTCTTGTTTTTATTTCAGGTGCATTCTAGTTAGCTTGGCCTGCTCTTTTCACAGCAGACTATTGTTTAATAGATACAGTATTCTTCTGCATTTTATTGTTTCCCAAGCAAATAGCTTCTAATTTAAAAAATAACTTATTTATTTATTGATTGATTGATTTTGGCCATGCTGCCGCAGCTTGCAGGATCTCAGTTCCCTGACGACGGACTGAACCCAGGTCATGGAAGTGAAAGCACCAAATCCTAACCACTAGACCACCAGGGAACTCCCTATAGTTAACTTCTGAAAATCGAAATATAATTGACATATAGCAGTATATTAGTTTCAGGTGTACAACAATGATTCTTACAGTTAATTTGTTTCAAAAGAAAGTAGTAGATTTCATTCCTCTGGACGTTGCTTGTTCTCTTGTGTCCTGTAGAATATTTTCATTGGTGCCGTATTTTGCGGGTTTTCTTTAAGGAAGGGAATTTCATACCTGTGTAAAGGGTTGAATTAGAGGACAACTCCAAATGCCTGAAGTGCAGCAAATTGGCCAGCCCAGACGTCTAGAGAGAAAACAAAGCAAAACAAAACAAGCAGTGGGCTAGTGATATCCTGCTTGGGGTCAAATTGTCATATACTTTGCAAGAGTAAGTTAGAAACTATAGAGGAGGTTACTTATTTCTTCCTCCTGCCCATTGGTGAGTGACAGTCTTTAATGTATCAAAGTTTAGTGAAGGGTATATGAATTCGTCAGCTTTTGCTAAATTATGCTGTAGTAAAAATCCCCAAATCTCAGTAGCTTCCAACAACAAAAGTTTATTTCTCACATTAATATACTTTGTGGGTTTCATTCCAGGACCCAGGATGAAAGAGTGGAAGGAGCCATGATAGACCCTCCCCATGGCTATTAATGCTTCTGCTTAGAAGGTGACATTTGCCATTGCTACTCATACTTCATTGGCCAAAGCAAGTCACGTGGTCAAACATGGCCTCAGTGGATAAAAAGTATAATCCCCTACAGGGATGAACGGGTAGGGAAGGACCCGGTAAGGGAAGGAGAGCAAATATTTTCACAGTAACATTGCAGTATATTTTTGGATGTAGTGACCTTACAAAAAGGTTTCCTAGGGTTTTTTTTGAGGGGTATTCAGAGTTGGAGATGGGGCAGGAAGGTTTGCAGCCTACATTTTTAAGCACCTTGATAGTGAGAATTGACTAGTGTATCTTAATTACATTTTGGGGACCTCAGCAGAAAGTGGATTTAATACATGATAACTGCTTAGTAAACGTTTGTTGGATTAGTGGACAAAGACTTCTAACAATAGTAAGAAAATCAATCTTTTCATTATCTTTAGTGCCTTTTGCAGCTTAGCTTGAAAGAATTTTATAGAGCAGGTCCTATAAACTACATGTGTTATGTTATTAAATGAAAAATGCTTTCTCGGGGGTCTTTTTTGCCATGTAAGAAATTGTTTTTTTAATGACCTACATATTCATTATAGAAAATTTTGATTGCATTAAATACAATCAAGGAAAGGATAATCTTCTATCTGGCTACTCAGGACCACTACTGATAATGTTTATTATATATCCCAGTGTATTTTCTTTTCCTCCTTTTTTTCTCCATATGGATTTTGAACGTTGTCCATATTTATAGTCATATTGTGATTACTTATTTTTGTACTTTTTGCAGTATCTCTTGCTTAACACATAATGTTGTGAATCAACAATTGTAAGGGACATAGATGATGAGTATTATAAAATTAATTTTAATTTTCCCTCTTCTCCTCTCTTCCTGACTGTCCTCTTTCATATAAACTATTCACTTAATCAAAAAAGTCACACCCTGTTCCTATTCTCTCTCACCGAAGCAAGCATGGAAATGAGCAGAAGAATGGTGAAAGGTAGACCAGAGGCATGAAAAATAAGGTGGGAAGGTGATTCTCAGACTAGATAATCAGCTCCAGGAGCATCAAGCTCATTTTTTTGTGTGTGTGTGTGTTTATTTGTTTTTATATTTTGTTTTGTTTGTTTTTGTTTTTGGCTGGCCTGCGGGATCTTAGTTCCCCAACCAGGGATCAAACCCGGGTCCCTGGCAGTGGGAGTGCCAGAGTCCTAACCACTGGACCGCCAGGGAATTCTCATTTTCTTTTTTAATCTTTTCTTTTTCTTCTTTTACTAAGAAATCAGTTTTTCATATCTTGGAGTTTTCACAGTCTTTTGAAAGTCAAAAACTTGATAATAAGTTGGTTTCAGTACTATTATGTTTTTGTGATGTACTAGATAACTTTAATGTGAGTCGTTCCAGAATGTAGCCCCTACTTGAACCTATGATTTGAGTGCCCTCTTTATCTAAGGTTGAAGCACTTTTTAGTTAGCAACTGAGCTTTTGTAAGCAACCCATTGTAAAAGTTCACCATGCCTTGTTGTTTTGTATCATTAATCATGTTCCCTCTAAGCTTTGGAAACATGGCTGACTCTTGAGTCATCTGGTCCTTTGCAGTGCTGGAAATCCACCCTGCTGAGGTGAATGCATGAAATATTTGCTGTCTCAGTAGAGATCTAACTGGTTTGTCTCTTGTAATGCATAGACTGAATTCCTTACACGTTACTAAAAGATACCTTTTGTGTCCATTTTACAAAGGGATCTGATTGGGGCTATCAAGAGTTGCCATATAGATGACATGATTAACCAAACTATTTATTAAACTCTTTTGAATACTCCTGTACTTAATGTAATTTCCAAATAGTTTGAAATACCAAATGTAGACTCAGGGAGCTCAGTGACCAGTTTTTGAATTTTGGTGAATTTTTCTAGTTTAGTTTTCATAGCTGTCCAGTTTTGAAATGTCTGCTCTGCCGAATAGGTTCGGAGTATGGGCAGAGCAACTGTTTAAATAATCTGTTTGCTGTTGAAGCAGATGCCTCTAAGTAAACCTCCCAGATCCAAAGGAGAAAGGGGGGAAAAGCAGGAGAATGAACCCCACCATGTAACATATGTTAGAGATAACGTGAGCCTTGCAAGTTTTTCTTCGGTTCCCACCCTAGATTTTAATTTTCCCAGTTCTATTAAGGTATCTTGGTAAATTCTGTATGAAAAGAGTGCTGATAACTTCTTAAAGAAATGCGATTCAGTGATAACTTTGAGTTTCCATGTGATTACTTATCTAACATTTATCTCCTTTAAGAAAAGTATCTATTATTAAGGTCAGTTCACAGGTCAGACATTAATCTTGGTTGTCAGGTGTCTCAGATCAATTCTGGAGGCTAAAGTAATCTTGATGGCACTCATCAGAGTACTGATTCTGTTGAGTAAAAGACATCAGGGCTTTGGTCTCTTTTGTGTTGCAATTTTTAGCAGAATTTAAAAGAATGAAAATTTCCAAATATGGACTAGCATGATTTATGAGAATACTTATCAAGATTAAAGTAATATGTTAAAAATCAGCTTACTTTAGTTTAATCTAAGCTTAACTCTTAGAAACTGATGTAAAGGGTAGTTTAAAATATGCTAAGCTTCATTAAAAGTCTGGATTTTGGGGTAGAAACAGTTTCCCTACGGTATCTTAATTTCCTTAATTTTGGAAAGAGTGTCTTTTGTCGGGATGAAGAAAAAAATGACCAGTAATTCTTTTTAATCAGGTTTAATTGCAATGACAGATAAAGGAGAAAACAAGTTGTTAGCACAAGTTTGTGTGCCCGACACACAGTGAGGCCAAACAAACTAAAACGTAGGAGTTTGGGGCAGAGAAAGCTTTATTACAGGGCCATGCAGGAAGATGGGTGGCTCATGCCCTAAAAAGCCCCGGCTCTGGGAAGGGTTTCAGCAAAGCATTTTCAAAAGCCAGGTGAGGGAGGGGTGTCACTGGGTATGTGATCAGTACGTGCACAGTTCTCTGATTGGCTGATGGTGAGGTAACAGAGTGGTGTCACAGGGGTTAACATTATCAGTCCTTAGGCTCCAGGAGGCCTGGGCCCATGTGCTCATGGTCATCAAGTAGTTAACATCTTCCATTTGGTGGGGGGTTTTCCCATCTGTAAAACAACTCAGGAAATGTGCATCAAATACTGTTATCTAGGTACTTCAGAGAGGAGCTAAAGCAGAGGATATGGGGAAAGGCCTGTCCCGGGAAGACCCCATAGGGTCCAGCTCGATTACAATAGCAATTTAGAGACAGGTAACTTCTTAATTCATCCTTTCACACCTGTGTGAACAACAGAAGAACCATAGGGTCATTCTAATTGTTTATGACTATAAAGAATTTAGATAATTCTTGCTATATTATATTCCTTTAGAATTCTCAGTTAAGTATTTCTATAAGCTGGTCTTATAGAAATAGGCTAGCTGAGAGTCATTTGCTTTCTAAAACTAGCTTTCTTCTCTTTCTCTGTTTAACCTTTTATTATGAAAAATTCCAACAACTACAGAAGTGGGGGCAGTAGTAATCCCCATTACCCAGCTTCAGCAGGTGTTAACTCTCATCAGTCTTGTTTCATCTTTTCCGCCAGCCCCAACTCTAGATTATTTTGAAACAAATTCTAGACATCATATCATTTCATTAAAGTGAATTGCTTTTGATAGTGACTGTAGAAGCCATTTTCCCTCTTGGCACTAGCACAGACTCTCAGGGCTGAATAGAATTTATAAGGAGACAGACTCTGCATTGAAGAGCTTACCTTTTGAGAAAGGAGCTCATATTTTCCCTGGATACTTTCTTCAAGTTTCTCTTGTCTTTCAAATAGGCATGTATTTGCAAAGTTCTTAAGTTCTTATCTGTTTGGAAATTCCTGTAGCAAGTTCAGGTTTAGTCATCCTGTACTGCTTTGGCTGTGCCTTATCTAAATAGTATTGAAGGGAAGAAAGAATTATTTCACCCGGAGTTGGCTTTGAGAGGAGTTAGATATATTGGGTATATTTAGGAAGTGCCCCTTAGTGCTGTAATAATATACTAGCTTTTAAAGGTACCTCATAATAATAGCTTTTAAAAAGCACAAATAAAACACTTAAAGGTGATCTCTTTTCCTAGCCATCAGTGGGACAATTTAATTCCTTTTTTGAGTTAAAATAAAATATTCTTTCAGGTACCTGAGATCTGCAAGTATTAGTTGACTCATCTTTTGTTTTTAAACCTATTGGTTTTCCAGGCCAGTGTGTCTTTTTGTATATTTTGACCTTGCACTTTAAACTGAATTCCTTTCATCCTTTGAAGGAGGCATAAAACTGTCAGTTCATATTGGTGAGTGTGAGAAATAGAATTTTTACTTTTCTCTGTGATTTCTAAATTTCAAGTAGCTTTAATAACCATCATAAAGGTTTCTCAACTTCTAAAAGTAGATTCCAAAAAAATTTAAAAAGTAGATTCAACAGATTAAATAGAATACTTGAACTGTTTTCCTTCAAAAACTAAAACCAATTTTGACTTAATTGTTAGAGTTTAGTTCTTGAACATAGGAAACTGTGGGGTTCGTTTCTATATTTTACTTGGTTACAATCCCTAGGGTTATTGGTGACTTGGCTGTATGGGATGCTGAAAGTGCTGGATTGAGCCAGATCAGAACTCTAATTTGCAGTGTGATTAAATATGTCTACTTTTCTTCAGTAGCTAAACAGAAGTACTTATATTTACATTCCACCTATTTCACAGAGGTGTTGTTAGAAGTCCTATAATTAGATTATTTTTAATTTGCAAGAATATTTGAGCTGCTTCACAGATAAGTGCTATATAAAAGCAAGGTGTTATTAACATCTCATTTTTCTTGATTTGTGTTTTTGACACTAGAAGCATGTATTACTTTTCTCTTTTCCTGGTGCAGGTTCTGCTACATGTTTTGAAATTTGTTCTCTGAACATTTTTAGCAGCTGGGATGCTATAAAAGCAATCTTGTGTCCTATTTTTAGTACACAGTGATGAGCCTGGATAGATGGCTCAGGTAATGGCAAGGTAATTGAACTGAGCACTAAGTGCTCGCCTGTGTATCCTCTGGCCTCTCCCCTTTCAGGGTAGAGTTACTGTTTACAGTGACAGTTTCACTGTCTGTGACTGGGTAGTCTGAATCAGTTTGCCTGCTGCCTGGCTGTCTTGAATGCAATTTTTGTCTTATCCCCTCCCCCGCCCCAGCTTGATTTTATATCTTGCATTTCAGTGTAGATGATCTACTTGGCTAACTACTGCAGTGAGGCTTAGTGCTGTCTAATAAAGTCAGAATGAGATTCTTCGTGTTAGGCGACAGGAATTAGAGAGCAGATCTGTGACGAGAGCTATGTCACTAGACTCCTCAGTTTTTCTGGGCTTATTGTGCACTTATGGGTGAAAGCGTTCTCCTTATCAGGTTTGGGTTGTATTGTTTGGAAAAGTTTGGACATGCTTCATGTACATTTAGCAGAAGATTCATTTTCTTTTAGTCCCAACCATGGTTGGCCAACCTTGTACTTAGTTAAGGTTGAAGAATTCTAGCTTTGGTACTACTTAAAGGATTCCCCAGCCTCATTGGGATGCTTCTGTAGGCATGAGCTTTTCACATAAGGAGATGAGCTGTGATATATTTAGGTTTTGATGTTTCTAGTTTATAGAACTTGAGAGCCTGAGGATTTGGCTTGGTGGTTCTTCAGGGAACAGGAGCTTCTCTTTCTCAGAGGGTGGTCCCCTTCGTTACATTGTTATATTGACCTACTCAAAGGGTTTGGTTTCTGTTACGTTTGGAAATGAATTAACTTTTTTTTTTAAGATTTATTTTTTAATGTGGACCATTTTTAAAGTCGTTATTGAATTTGTTACAATATTGCTTCTGCTTTATGTTTTGTCTTATTGGCCTGAGGCGTGTGGGATCTTAGCTCCCTGACCAGGGATTGAACCTGCACCCCCTGCATTGGAAGGTGAAGTCTTAACCATGGGACCGCCAGGGAAGTCCCTGAGTTAACTTTCAAGACCAAGTGAGATGACTTGCTTAGGAGGGCATTCCAAATATATAGGTAGGGACAGTTGTCAGTGGTCCTCATTGTGTCATACAACTTGAATTGGCAACTGCGACAACTGCCTTGCTTTGAAAAGGTCCTTAAAAAACAGGGATGATGTACTTTGGTACTGAGTAAATAAAATAAGCAAAGGAAGCCTCTGATGTTAAACTGAATTTATTTGATTTTAGGGCCAAATAAATGAAGACTGTTTCTAAGAGAAGCTTATGCCCTGTACAGATAAAGAGAAAAACCTCCTAAGAGTTTTGATTGTTGCTTCCAAAATAGCAAATTTCTAGAACATGATTGTCTGGTTTATCTTAAAAAAAAAAAAGAAGCTGCCTTGCCTCTGTTAAAATATTAAGTTAAAAAGTCATCAGTGTTTTCATTCATAGCTTTTTTTTTTTGAAAAGGCATTTGCTTGAGCATCAGCTTCATTAGTTGGTCTATGTTTTATGTATTTCTGTCTTAACTCCAGATAATTGATTTGAAAATTAACATGGCTAATATAGTACTGTGAAATGTAGGGAACAAGTTCATTTCTGTTGTATTCCTTGGGATTATTTTTATTCCTTGGAACTTCTAAAATCAAGATTTGGTTTTTGCTTTGATATTTGTCACTTTGGAAAATTGAAATTGGTCTGGCTCCTGAACATTTGCAGGATTATACAATATCAGGAATCTGACTGCGGAAAGACTCCTTGTTTAGTCCTCAGTTTATGCAGGTGACCCCTGAAGGTGGAAGGGTGATCACATGGAATTCTCAGTATTTACTTCATTCACTCGTTCTAAGACCTATTCATTCAGTACACATTGTGTGTCATTCATGGGCCAAACCATGTAACAGGTGCTAGAAATGCAGAAACAAGTCCTTGTTCTCAAGGGACCAAAGTCTTGTCTAAGGAGCACGCAGTAAACAAGCAGTTTACAGTGGATTTAGTTCTAAGCTTAGAGCGTGCAAAGGGAACAATAGAGGAAATCCACTTAAAACCATTCCAGCCTCCAAACAGGACATGTGGCCCAAGTTTAGAAGAGCAGGAAGAGTTAGCCAGGTCAAGAAGGGAGGACAGAGAGGGAGCGTGGGTAGAGCCCTACAAGGGGTAAATTCAATTCTTTTATAAGGATAGTTCAGTAGTTAATAGTTACCAATCTGTAATAGTTGTACAGTAAATCATTATGGTTGCCTAATGTTGACATATTAATTTTGGCTCTTTTTCCCTTGGTGTGTTTCTACAAACTGTCTGTGCTCTATTTTTTTCCCTTGTCCATTTTGTGCTTGTTGATGGGAAGTATCTACATTTTCTTGCCAATTACATAATGTGCGTTTATTTGGATTTAAGCTGTCACCTCCCCAAATCCGGCTTCTTAGTTGCTGGAGAGGGACAGACTGGAAAAACATAAATTGGAAAAGGTAACTCTGGTCCTGGCACGTTCCTGTTAAATCTTTCAGTAGCTCCCTTGCCCAAGTGTGCCAGTGAGACATGGTCTGGTCTCAACTCCACCCTTACACCTTTGCCCTTGGGATGGCTTCCTTCTTCCTGAGTGTTCATCCTCCACCTTGAAAGTGATTCTGCAACTTCTCTTCCTCCTTCAAAGCCTGTCTGGTGACCCTTCCACTACACTCAGTTCATCAGTTTCTCTTCTCTGCTGCCTTTGTACCCTGACCTGCTGTCCATTGTTGTATGAGCACATGTAGAGTGATTCTCTGTTCCTGTTCTAAATTTAAGCTCTCTGAGGCAGGCCCTGTATCGTTCTCTCTTTGGGTCTTTATGTTTATCACAAAAACTGCTGTGTAATAAATAGCCATTAATTGATTTAAGCTGAACAGTTTAGCCTTTAAACATTTAGTTACTCTTTTATATTTACTGGATGATGATCGTGACTGAACAAAAGTGTATAAGTTAATGTTCCAAGTGTTTTATTTATATTAAAACTCATTTTATCCTCCTTGTTAAAGAAAAACTTATTCTGACACTTGTTAAAACTATAAGGAAGACTTTATTGAAGACTATTGCAATAGAGGAGAGAGAACAGGCTCAACTCTGAGTATAACAAAGATGAGTGGGGATCTGTAGCCAAGGAGCAGGGTGAAGGGGGTCAGTGGGTTGAAGTTTACTAAGAGGAGACTTCAGGGTAGGGGGATTCTTGCTAAATTGACCTAGTACAGGGACTGGTACATCAAAGGCTGGAGATGAGGAACTCGATCAGATATCAGGTGTGATCAGATATCAGGGGTAGGGAGGTTCTGTTCAACTGACTAGCAGGATTCTTGCTAAAACTGGTCTAGGCAGACTGAAGACAGCACAGGGCCAAGGCTGAGGCCTAGTCCAGAAGAGGGCTCAGAGCAGCCTGATTAAAGTTTGGTCAGGGGAAAGTCTTTGTCATTATGAGCTTTTAAATTAGGTACTATTATTATCTGCATTTTATAGATAAAGAATCTAAAGCTTAGAAATAGTCTAAATAGCTTACACAAGGTCCACAGCCAGTAAGTACCAGAGCTGGATGCTTGCTGGTTGCTTTCCATCTGAAGGCTTCAAACTGTTGATCATTTTCTGGACTGTGTCCTGCCTGTGATGGCTCAGTTAATTTTTGCTAACCTACTGTGAGAGTTAGTAGAAGTTTGCCTCTCTTTTAGAATGACTCGTGGCCTTGCTGCTGTCAATGCTGTTGTAAGGCCCATGATTTCCACTGGAGCAGCATACTCAGGTTGCAATAAAGAGGGATTTAAATGTTAGCGTTATTAGAATTCCAGATAGATGGTGTGACTATCTATACACATTTCTATTTTCTTATATATATATATATTCAGCAGAATAACATTTTTCAGCCAGATTTCTGGATCTCACCTATTGAGATATAACCACAGAAGGGAGAAAAATCAATCTATTTCTCTGCCGAGCTCTTCACTTATGAGTGAGTTACCTTGTAAACTTTATGAATGGGCTGTTTTCTAAATGGTAGTAATTGAAAAAGACCATTTTTGTGTGATTTCTCTATTTTCTATGAGAAATAAAAATTAAAAATCAAATAGCTTATATAGCTGCTGCTTCTGTGGTCTGTGTTCAAAGGAAGCCCGCTTTAGCATGAAGACAAGGTTCCTTAGATTGCAAGACATTTTGGAGGTTTCTCTCCACTGCTGGGTTCCCATCCTATGTATAACATTTCTTATATTCTCTTGTCCCTTTTCCGTTCCTGCCATTCAGAATTATTGACTAGTCCTTGGATGCCTATTAAACTTTTATATGGTGCTTTGCCCATGCCCTTAGTCCTGTTCTTTAGTCTAGAATGCTGTTTCCTATGTATCTATATACTGCTAGTAATTTCAGTCACACTCATTGCTAGTTGTTCTGAAGAGTGACTTATTCTCTTGGGTAAGTTGGTAGCTTTTTTCTCTGGGCTTTCACAGTCCCGTGGGTTGTTTCATTTGATGCAAGGTATGGGAAGTAGTGACTGTGAATCATTGCACAAGCTTTAGATGAAGATTATTTAAGTTCTTAATTGTGAAAAATAAAGTCACAGTAAACATCTTTGGCTATAGGTCTTTGCATTTTGGATTATTTTCTTAAGGCAGATTCCCAGGAGTTGAATTATTGGTTACATGGTTAAAGAACGTTTTCCACTCTTGAAGCTTTGTCACGTTGCTTTCCAAAGGAGATGTAACAGTTCGCCCTCCCACCAGCAGTGGGAGGGGGGCTCTAGTGGCTATACGGTTATTAATATTGGAAATCTGCAATAATAACCTTATTTATTTCGAGGTTTTACTTCATTCCTTTGTGGTGAGCTTTCAAGCTGGATTGACCTTAATTAAATTGGCTCAAATTCCCAAGTAAAATGTCCCTCTGACAAAAACTTTCTAATGTCCATTTTAAAGGCTGAGGTGTAAAGGAAATAAGAAAAGCTTTGTCAGAGAGGGAATAAAAGGGTTAGTTTATAATGTCCACGTAGATGAATGTTAATCAGTGAGCTGCATATTGAATGAATTAACTTTTCTTCTCTTCAGTAACAATAGTTATCTTTTCAAAATCTTTTGATCGTTATTTGGAATTGTAAAGCTTAGTAGCTCTACTGGATTTCACAACATTGAAGTCAAATGCAGTCAACTTGACATGTGCAAACATGCCTAAATTCTAATTCTAGATAAACTGAATTGGAATTCACATTTTGAGAATAAAATTGGCTTCTACAAAGTTTTTCATATTATGAGAAGTTGAACCTTTTTAAAGAAAATACGAAATTGAGAAAAACTGGGATTTTCTTCTTTTTCAATTTTGTTCCAGACCACGGTGTATTTGTGATTTTGTGTGTGTGTGTGTGTGTGTTTACCTTCTGAAAGCATCCTTTTTTTTTTTTAATTATTTTACTTCATTTATTTTGGGCTGCATTGGGTCTTTGTTGCTGTGCACGGGCTTTCTCTAGTTGTGGTGAGCGGGGGCTACTCTTCGTTGTGGTGCACAGGCTTTTCATTGCAATGGCTTCTCTTGTTGTGGAGCACGGGCTCTAGGCACGCGGGCTTCAGTAGTTGTGCAGGTGGGCTCAGTAGTTGTGGCTCGCGGGCTCTAGAGCGCAGGCTCAGTAGTTGTGGCACACGGGCTTAGCTGCTCTGCGACATGTGGGATCTTCCCGGACCAGGGCTTGAACCCGTGTCCCCTGCATTGGCAGGTGGATTCTTAACCACTGCGCCACCAGGGAAGTCCTTTTTTTTTAACATCTTTATTGGAGTATAATTGCTTTACAATGTTGTGTTAGTTTCTGCTGTATAACAAAGTGAATCAGCTATATGTATACATATATCCCCATACCCCCTCCCTCTTGCATCTCCCTCCCACTATTTGTGATTTTTAACAGAAACTTCCAAGCTTCCTTTCTGTACTTTAATGGTACAGATAGATCTACTTAAAGAAATTGAGTGAACTCCTCAGTAAATAATAATGACCAGGATTCTTTTCAGGTTTCCTCTTTTTTCTCAGGCTTGAATATATTTCAGTGTAATTCAGTCAAGTGAAGTGAAATTAAAGATTGGAATCATGTATCTGTTGCCTTCTGAAAACTCTGGTTTTCTGTTGGCTTCTGTCTGTTGAGTGTTTTAGTGATGCTAATGTTATTGAACAGTTTTTTAGTCCTAAAACTTCCTTGTGTCGATAAATCTTGTGTTGCATAGAAGTCCTCTAGGTCACCTAGCAGGGTGCAGTTGGTTTTTGTTAATGACTGCATTGTCCTTTACTCGCATTCATGATACTCAGTGACTTTTCATTGATGTTGCAGTAAGGCTTTTCCCTTGGACTTCGCCCATTCTTTACACGTTGGTAAATAATCTTCAGCTGTAGCAGGAGGCAACCAGCATCTGTGCATGGATCAGGTTATCAACAGGTAGCTCTGTAGATTTCCTTTATCTTCTGATTGGGGAAACACTTACCAGTCCTTAGCAAAGACTCTACTAAGAGATTAAAACAAATCTCCCTTGAAGTTTCCACTTTCTGGCATCAGGAGTTGGTCTAATTGTCATTGTTGTCCATTGTGGCACACTGCATCTGTGAAGATGTCAAAGGTGTGAAATATTCGCTGGCTTCTCAGTTGTGTACTCGTTATCAAGGCTTACATGTAGCCAAATTTAATTTTGATGAATATATTCAAATGCAGAGCATTTAATCAACACTAGCACATGGTTTTTTTTTGTACAGCATGCGTATGTTTCCCTTCTTCTTTTACTATGATCTATAAACTCATATTTAATTTATCCGGTTGCAGCTGTTGCACTATTTTTGTTGAACGAGGCTTAAAAATCTGGCAGGAGGCCTTCCTGCTTTCTTGCTCTTTTCAGTGTTGCAGTGCTGTTTTGCACAATCGGTGCTTTCTGGGTAGTTCCTTGACTTCTTTTCCAATGCTGAGGCTTTCTCTAAAACTTTTCTCTGCCTATGGTTGACCACTGTTCCTGCAGCTGAACTGGTAAGACCAGGCTTGGTTGCTGCCTGTATTTGGAGGTTTACAAGTTAATTATCTAGCGATAAAGGTGAGAGTAGTCAACCGGTACACACTGTGTTGATTTAAGACTAAGTGTGATATTATTTCTTGTGCTACGACATGGAAGGTTATTTTAATATTTTCTTTTAAGTGCGCATGTGCCTTGTAATGTGTTGAGAATTCAGTTTCTAGTTGAAAGAAAACCTTTCCACCATCTCTTTTTAGTGACACCATATTTATCCACATGACACAGAGGACAACATTTTGTTCTCCCGTTACCTAGTTCGTTACTTTTTTTTTTTAATGTGGTAAGTATTTACAATTACCTGTGAAATTTCAATTTTTGGTCACTTACTAATTTTTATTTGGGAAGCAACTGGAAAGTGAGTTGATAGGAGGTTAAATGTATATAATCTCATTAATTTGGCGGATAATCTTGAAATTCCAGAAGTTTTATATTTAAAATAAAATTTAATCTGAAATGCCCTTCTCCCACTCATTGATTCTTTATTGTTTGCTCTTTGGTTTGGGGTAATCTGCTCTTTTCCAGAAATTACTTTTTCAGCTTTCAATACCTTTCAGTGATAATGTTTTATTCTTAATGACCTTCTTGAAAATGAGACCTTCTGGAAGAAATAAAGTCCCTCATTTATTTTATTGAAGGCTTATGAATGGTTATCCTGTCTGCAGCTGTAGTGCTCTAGAATCTGATTTCTTAAAAAAAAAGTTAGACAAGCTATAAGTTAATGACTTACTTTTCAGATGTGACTTTGGTCTAGAGGTGCAAATAAGCTTCAAAGAGGCGCTGGTTAATTTCCTTTTCTCTCTTAGAACAAGAATGCCTTTCTCTGTCTCTTTGTTCACTGTCCCTCATTTTTCAACTTTGTAGCTAGTTTTGGTTTTATTGCTCCCTGATGAATTCTCTCCTATTGCAAATATTAAAGGAAGGGTGATTTAGAAGAACTGAGGTTAAAATCTGCTCATTGAGCTCTATAGGCGACATTCCTTGGCGTTTCTCTTTGTGGAAAGTAAGCAGGAGTAAATGGACAAGTCGGCTAAAATGCCAGTGAGTGTTGCCAAGGGATGTGCTGACAGCTGGGCCTGACAGTGATTGCTGACCACTGGTCATTCCTGATGCATCCCCTTCTCACCTCTGTCCCCTGCCACCAACCCTTCCCCCAACAACAAAAATCTGGGAGGCACGCCTGTTCTCTTTTGAGAGGACAACTTGAATATTCACTACAGCTTCTCAGACAACGTTGACAATGTCTCTTTGAACTTAGTTCTCTTTTTCATTGCGTTCTTCACCCTTCATGCAGTTTTAAAATCTTACTCATGAACAAGCTGCACGTCCTTACAGGTCATCTTGTTCAGCTTCAAACAGTAGCACATTTATAAGCTACATTGGAGGTCCATGACTTCAGACATGACAATTCGGCATTGATCAGGTTGGCTGTATGTTTGGGATTTGTCAGTTTCTTTGTCCATTTATTGTGTGGCTTTCAGTACCTTTTCTCTGTGTTTCAAAGGAGCTTTGTTTACATCCTGCCTTTATGTGTAATCTTACAGGGCAACTTTCTGCCTTTTGTTCACCTCCTGCTCATTTTTCACAGGAGTGGAATTTGGTGTAAGACTTGCTTATAAAGCAGGGGTATAGGCTCTTCTAGTTGTTTTCCATTCATTGCAGACTTTTTTTTTTTAATAAAAGAGATTTCCTTTTTTTTTTTTTAAGGTTTTCTAATTTAAAATTTTTAGAAACGTAAAGGCCTCCAAAAGTAAGAGGTGTGGGGACAATAGTTTGTTTTTATTTTTTGTGATTCCTTTTAATTTTTATTCTAGAACAGGGATGAATATGGGCAGAACAGTGCCTTAAACCAGACCCTCACAACTCTCAAATATGAGACAGTATCATGATATGAGTATATTATATACTTTTATGTGTTCCTGAGAATATTTTTATATTTTTCAAGATATTTATACATATATTTTCATTTTTCTCCCACATTTTTACACTTTCCTTTCTTTCTCTATGTTTCATTGATGCCAAATTGCTAGAAATTTACAATTTCTATTCTGTACCTTCCCATCATGTAGGTCCTTTCACCTAAAACTAAACCTTTTGATCAACTTTACAACAAAATTTAAAAAAATTTTTTTTAATAAGAAGTGAATTTAAAGTTTATTGCCTTAGTACCATGAAAATCTATTTCAAATAAATTAGCCTGAATATTGGGAAAGGACACTGTGAACTGGGTGTAGACAATAGACCTGTTAAAATGCAAGCCAAAAACTAAGTCTATTTTAAATATGAGGAAGAATAGGTCTTTTGTTTCCTTACCTCTCTGGCCTCTGATACCTTCTAGCCAGCTTGCCTTTCTGTGGTGATGAAAGTAGTTTCCTGCAATCTAGAACTGTTGGAATACTGTACATTTAAGGAGAATAGGTGGGAGAATGTAAGCCTAATTTGTTTATAATGTTCCATTGTACATAAAATGCCTTCTCTACCAAGAGTATATCTTTAAATATTGAGACCAGGTGTTCTCTGGTTATGAATCCAGCAACATAAGTCAGTGTGGCGTGTTCACAGCACAGCCCAGGTCTCTGCCTCTTCTATAGCCTTTGCTTGCTAATTGTTGGGACTTGTTTTCCTTACATATATAAGATGATTCCAAGATTCTGTGAGGGAATGGGCATTAATTAAGTAAAAAACAGATACTGTATATTCATAATCTCCTTTTGGTCTTTCAGTCATTAATCCTTAACTGGCCCTGCTTTGATTGTTAGAATTCTGCTAATTATTAGAATTGCATAATTGTGAGGATTTCTTTTTCTGTGAATGAGTATATGTTTGAATTATCTCATTTCATCTCGATACTTCTTTTTATATTTACCCTTTCCCCCCTTTAATTTTAAAACATGTTAGAAAATTTTCAAACTTTCAGGAAATTCAGAAGAATAATGTGACATACTTGTTTTTAAAGACCTCTTAAATAGTTTAATTATTTAATATAAGGTTAAAAATTTTAAATTATGCCAATAATTGTTTAGAAATTTTATTCCTCATGATTAGTTTTTGCCTTCTTTAGTATTTTAGTGTCTAAAATTTTAGTGTCTATTGCGTGCCAGAAACCAGTTATACACGTTTCGTATTTTGTTTTTTGAAATCATTTAATATTTTCTGAATAATCTCCCTTTATTTATGATAGCAAAACATTGGAAATCAAATAACAAACCTGTTTTAACAGTTTTTTATCATGCAAAGTGACATTTTAATAAATACTGTTTTAAGGATGATCTACCTGTTTTATACATACACATTTATAGAGGTGTCTTCTACTTGAAATACATCAACATTTGGGATTTTAATGTACATAGTGAAACTAGGGGTCATACTTATTTTTTCAGCTTTCTATAATCAGCTCTCATTTCTGAAGCTGAAATGAAGAAAGGTTGAAGACTTTTCTCAACCATGTTTTAGCTTTTGGCTTAAAAATCCTAACATTTAGCCAAGCCTTTCAAACCACTATTTATCTGTTCCTTGATTACTCAATATGTCTGAGTGTTTTTCTATCTTTTATATGTAAATATAGGAGTGTTTGCCTCACTCTGAAAATTAATATCTAAGCCAGCAATGTGTTTATGAAAGGTTTTACTAACTTTGGGAAAGTATGTATTATAATGTAAAGTGTCCAAAAGAAGGCACAGTTGTATATTGAGGAAATACAAACACTAAGCTGTTGACAAAATGGGGTGGGCATGCTTGTGTGCGTGGTGGCTACCTTCTCTGCCTGTATGAACAGATCTTCCCCCCCGAAGCACTGCATCAGCTGCTGAGCTTTCTGCACTTGTTCTGGGGCAGTGGTCCTGCCTCCCTGCTTCCCAGGCAGTAGGGCCAGGCACCGTAGGGAGAAGAAAACCCTTCTCTGTTTCCTTCCAGGTAGATTCCTACGTTTCTGTATGTTTTCATTGTAGGTAACACACCGTACCCTGCTGAAATCCCATCATATGGGTTGAACTTCTGCCTTCACTCACTCCTTTTTTGTTTTTTTAAACTGCTCTGTTAGTTTTTTTTTTTAATATAAGACTTTCAACTTCTGTTTGATAAATGCTTACATTTTACTTTTCATATAAGAAGTAAAAGCTCTTTGGACTTACCTGGCAAAATTCTATTAAACTTATTTCCTGCATTCAGTTTCCTCTGTGGTCTGCTATGACACTTTAACAGGACTTCCCTGGTGGCGTGGTGGTTAAGAATCCTCGTGCCAATGCAGGGGACACAGGTTCGAGCCCTGGTCCGGGAAGATCCCATATGCCGCGGAGCAACTAAGCCCATGCGCCACAACTACTGAGCCCACGTGCCACAACTACTGAAGCCCACGCATCACAGCTACTGAAGCCCACGCGTCTAGAGCCCATGCTCTGCAACAAGAGAAGCCACCGCAATGAGAAGCCTGTGCACTGCAACAAAGAGTAGACCCGTTCGCTGCATCTAGAGAAGCCCGCGGAGCAGCAATGAAGACCCAACACAGCCATAAATAAATAAATAAGTTTATGAAAAATAAGCAAACAAACCCACTTGCTTTCCCTTCCCTCGTTTTTTTGATTTCCAGCGCTTTTATTGCTTGGGACAGTATCCTCTCACTCCCTACCCCCAGCTCCACCCTGGAAGGTTTACCAGGCTAACTATTTCAGGAATATTCCATTAAGTTCTTAATCCTAAAAGTATGAGGTTGTACACGAGCACAGAAACAAGACTGACTCTCTGTTCCGTCATTTAGAAAATTTTCAAACCTTCAGGAAATTTGAATGACTATATAAACTGTGCCTTTGTTTCCACATCCCTAAGATGGGATAGTAATATTATTTAACCCATAGTGTTGTCAATTGGATTAAATTGGCTAATACAGGTCAGGCGTGTTAGTAGCATTTAATAATACAATTTTAGTGAATTATTATGTCACCTACATTTTCTCTCTCCCTCTACCCACACACATACACACAGATTTTTGATGTGATTTTTCCATCCCCTGTTTAATTATAAACTCCTTTTTACCCCCATCTCTCTTGAGGTATAACTGACAAATTAAAAGCTTATATATTTAGGATGTACAGCATTCAGTATGTGTATACATTGTGAAAGGACTACCACAGTCAAGCTAATTAACACATCCACACCTTATCTACCATTTTTTTGTGTGTGTGGTGAGCACACTTAAGATCTATTCTCTTAGCACATTTCAGGTATACAAGACAGTATTATTAGCTGTGGTCACCATGCTACACGTTAGATCCCCAGAACTTAACTCATCTTATAACTGAAAGTTTGTATCCTTTGACCAGGTCTCCTCATTCATTAGTGAGATCACATAGTATTTGTCTTTCTGTGTCTGGCTTATTTCACTTAGCAAAATGTCTTCCAGGTTTAACCATGTCACAAATGGCAGGATCTTCTTTTATTAAGGCTGAATAATATTGCATTGTATATGTATCCCACATTTTCTTTATCTGTTTATACATCCGCAGACACATGTTGTTTCCATGTCTTGACTATTGTTAATGATGCTGCAGCAAACATGGAAGTTCATATATCTCTTCGAGATAATGATTTCATTTCCTTTGGATATATATCAAGAGGTGGCATTGCTGGATCATATGGTAGTTCTATTTTAATTTTTTGAGGAACCTCCCTACTGTTTTCCACAGTGGCTGCACCAATTTACATTTCACAACAGCAGTGCACAAGGGTTTCCTTTTCTCCACATCCTCGCCAGCATTTGTTATCTCTTTTTGATAATAGCTGTTCTAACAGGAGTGAAGTGATACTTCATTGTGATTTTGATTTGCATTTCCTTGATCATTAGTGATGTTGAGCACCTTTTCAGTGTACCTGTTGACCATTTGTATGTCTTATTTGGAAAAGTGTCTGTTCAGGTCCTTTGTCCATTTAAAAATTGTTGTTGTTGTTGTTGTTATTACATTATTTTTCTATTGAGTCAAATGAGGTCATTGTAAACTCCTTAATTATATTAAGTATTCTTGCTCAAAAGCCGTGTCTGTCCATCATTTGTTCTATCCCTTCCATTTTTTTTTAACTTGAGCTTAAAGTTGAGTCTTTTTTTATGTGTGTTTTAAAGATAAAATACTTGTTGAAAGTTATTGGAAACTCTCTTAAGAGGATAGTCCAATGTAGATATTCTAGTTTGTATTCAACTGCTAGGATTGCCAAACTCTTGACTTTTAGTTTTAGAATTTTCTTTGTGGCTTGTGACCTAATGGGAAGTATCAATACACTACACTGTATGTATTTAAAGTGCACAGTTTGGGCTTCCGTGGTGGCACAGTGGTTAAGAATCCACCTGCCAATGCAGGGGACATGGGTTCGAGCCTTGGCCCGGGAAGATCCCACATGCTGCGGAGCAACTAAGCCCGTGCACCACAACTACCTAGCCTGCGCTCTAGAGCCTGCAAGCCACAACTACTGAAGTCCGCGCACCTAGAAGCCCTGCTCTGCAATAAGAGAAGCCACCCAATGAGAAACCCATGCACTGCAACGAAGAGTAAAGCCCGCACGCAGCAACAAAGACCCTATGCAGCCCCCCACAAAAAATTAATTAATTTTTAAAAAAGTGCACAATTTGATCAGTTTTGACATATGGATATACCTGTGAAACCATGACCATTATGACGATAGCAAACATTTCCATTCCTCCCCAAAGTTTTCCTGTGCCTTTTTGTAATTTGACATTCTGTCCCTTCCTCTACTGTCATCTCCTGGCAATCACTGATTGGTTTTCTATCACTATAGAGTAGTTAATATTTTCTGCAATTTTTACAAAAATGGAGTTATACTGTGTGTGTGTGTGTGTGTGTGTATACCTGCTTCTTTCATTAAGCATAGTAATTTTGACATTCATGCATGTTATTGCTTATAGCAACAGTTGGTTCCTTTTTATTGCTAAATAGTATTTCATTGTATGGGTATATCATTGTTTATTGATCCATTCATCAGTTGTTTGGGTTGCTAGTTTTTGGCTCTTAAAAATAAAGTTGAGGGGCTTCCCTGGTGGCACAGTGGTTGAGAGTCCGCCTGCTGAGTCAGGGGACACGGGTTCATGCCCCAATCCAGGAAGATCCCACATGCCGCGGAGCAGCTGGACCCGTGAGCCATGGCCGCTGAGCCTGCGTGTCCAGAGCCTGTGCTCCACAACAGGACAGGCCACAACAGTGAGAGGCCCACGTACTGCAAAAAAATAAATAAATAAAAATAAAGTTGATATGATATGTGTAGAAATCTTCCTGTGGATAGAAATCTTCATTTCTTGTAGCTAAATATAGAGAAGTAGAGTGGCTGGGTTGAATGGTAGCTGTATAATTTTTTTTTTTTTTTTTTTCTGTACGCGGGCCTCTCACTGTTGTGGCCTGTCCTGTTGCGGAGCACAGGCTCTGGACGCGCAGGCTCAGCGGCCATGGCTCACGGGACCAGCCGCTCCGCGGCATGTGGGATCTTCCCGGAACGGGGCACGAGCCCGTGTCCCCTGCATCGGCAGGCGGACTCTCAACCACTGCACCACCAGGGAAGCCCTGTATAATTTTTTAAGAAAACTGTTTCCCAATGTGATTATACCATTTTACATTCCTACCAGCAGAGTCTAGCTGTTCCACATTTTTGTCTGCACTTGGTATGCTCAGTCTTTTTCATGTTTGCCATTCTAGTGGAAACATAGTGGCACATCACTTTGGTTTAGTTTCCCTAATGGCTAATGATGTTGATCACCTTTTCATGTGTTTCTTGTCCGTTTCTGAGAGTTATTTTGTGAAGTGTCTGTTCACATCTCTTATCAATTTCCTCACTAAGTTGTTTGTCTTACTATTTACTTTTAGGTTGCAAGAGTTCTTTATATATTCTGAGTACAGTTCCTTTGTCTGATGTATGTGTTGCAAATGTTTTCTCCCAGTCTATGGCTTGCCTTTTTGTTTTCTTAAGGAGATAACATTTCACTTTGATGAAGCCCAATTTACTGTTCTCTCTCTTTTTTAAAAAATAAATCATGCTTTTTTGTGTCCTAAGAAATTGTTGCCTAGCCCGAGGGTCACGAAGATATTCTATCTTTTAGAATTTTTTTGTGTAAAACTATACGGTTTTAAATTTAGGCCAAATTTAAATTTTGATCCATTTTGCATTAATTTTTGTGTATTTTGTGAAGTAGGATCGGTGTTCCCCCCTCCCGCCTCCACCACCTCCCCATATCTAGTTGATCTACTTCAGTTTGTTGAAAAGACTTTTTTCCTCCAGTGATTTGCCATTGCCAAAAATGAATTCACCAAACACGTGTAAATCTATTTCTCAATGCTTTGTTCTATTGATCTGGTATGTCTGCCTTTACATCAGTCCCAAAAGGCCTTGGTTATTACATTGCTTTTTTAGTAAATCTTGAAATCAGGTAGAATAAATTCTCCAATTTTGTTCTTTTTAGAATTGCTGTGGTTATTCTAGGTCCTTTGCATTTGCAAGCAAATGTCAATATCAGCCTGCCAATTTCTACTCAAAAGCCTGCTGCAGTTCTAATTGGGATTGCATTGAATACATAGATCCATTTGGCGGGAATTGCCATTTTAGCAATATTGAATCTTTCTATTAACATAGTATATCTCTCCATTTATTTAGGTCTTCTTTAATTATTTTTTAAGCAATATTTTATAGTTTTCAGCATAGAGACCTTGGCCTTGGATGTCTTTTGTTAAATTTATACCTAGGACTTTTACATTTTTTTGACACTGCTATAAGAGGGATTGTTTGTCTTCATTTCAATTGCCAATTATTGTTCATATATAAGAATTCAGTTGATATCAACGTTTCATCCTGTGATATTGCCAAATTCACTTATTGTACTATTTTGTAGATTTCTTGGGGTTTTCTATGTAAACAATTATATCATCTGTAAATAGAGTTTTATAGATTTTTAAAAAATCTTTGTCTTTTTTTTTTTTTTTTTTGGTCTGTTTGTTTTTCTTACCTTATTTCAGGGCTAGAACCTTCAAAACAATGTTGAATAGAAGTGGTAAAAGTAGGTATCCTTGCCTTCTTCCTGATCTCTGGGGGGAGAAATTTAGTCTTTAACCTTTAACTATGATGCTAGCTATAGCTTTTTCATAGATGCCCTGTATCTGTTTGAGGAAGTTTCCTACTAATCTTAGATTCCTGAGAGTTTTTATCATCCCTAGGTATTGAGGTTTTGTCAAGGCTTTTTTTCCCACATTTATGGAAAAACGATTATATGAGCTTTTTGGTTTATTCTGTTAGTATGGTTGATTACATTAATTTATTTTCAAATGTTAAATTAACCTTGACTTCTGCATAAACCCTTGGTTATGTTTTTGCCAATGTATATCCTTTGTTATATATTTTTGAGTTTCAGCTTTGAATTCTTTGGTGAAGAATTTTTGCATATTCTTTACAGTCTTGTTCTGTAATTTTGGGGGGATACAGCTCAAAAGACGTATGACTTGTCAATTTCAAGGACATTATGAAGATTAAGTGAGGTAGAAAACTAAAATTTTTTGGAAAATTATCAAGCTTACCTACATAATATATTGACTGAGAAATAGTGGAAGAACAGAATAGCAGCTGTAGTTTTTAAAGGGAATTGGCAGTGAGAAGTGGCCTGCTTCATCACTGGACTCACAGACTTTCAGTTCATTGTGGTGGCTTGACCACATGTGTTTTCTCTTCTCCTTCCCTGATGTCTGCCATAATCACATAGGCAGCTAAAAGATGTAAACTCCTAAGGAAAAAGATAACAGTAGAGAAGATAGTGACAGAAGATTTTTTTTTAATATAAATGTATGTATGTATTTATTTATTGGCTGTGTTGGGTCTTTGTTGCTGCGTGCAGGCTTTCTCTAGTAGCGAGCAGTGGCTACTCTTCATTGTGGTACACGGGTTTCTCATTGCAGTGGCTTCTCTTGTTTCGGAGCACAGGCTCTAAGCACGTGGGATTCAGTAGTTGTGGCACACGGGCTCAGTAGTTGTGGCTCGCGAGCTCTAGAGCTCAGGCTCAGTAGTTGTGGCGCAGGGGCTTAGTTGCTCCGTGGCATGTGGGATCTTCCCAGACCAGGGCTTGAACCCGTGTCCACTGCATTGGCAGGCAGATTCTTAACCACTGCACCATCGGGGAAGTCCCCAGTGACAAAAGATTTTGACAATTTTTTGTAAAGAGAAACATAACTTTGGAAAGGAGTGTTAATTTGAGTTCAGAGGTAGATAAACAGTGCCTACAAATAAAGATGAGGTCAAGCAGCTTGTCCCAGGCCCAGAGTACTTGGAGGCTCCTGGCATTCCTAGGTCAGTTTTGCAGCTGAAAATCGAAATTCTTCAACAGTCTGTGTTTCAGACATTTTGAACCATTCTCTCCTGCACCCCAGCAGACAGGTGATTACGTCAGCCCCCTTCCTCTGGGGAGATGTGAAGAGCACTAGGCCAGAGATGCTCCAGACTAGAGGGGTGAAACATGGGGTTGAAAATAAAGGGATTGTATACAAGTCCACCCACTGAAGTTAGGCCCCTCACTTCTTTCTCCCTTCTCCACTCCTCCCCAGAAGCCAGCTGGAATACCACATCTAGCTGAATATAGCTTCAATAGAAAAAATCTGACATTTGGAGATCTCCCAGTGAAAAGGTGACTAGATATATCTGATCATCATAGGGAGAAGCCCATCAATTAATAAACCTGCCACCCATGCCCAGCTTCTGAGCATTGTTTTAGTGCCTCCATCTTAAATATGAAGGTACATCCAAGGATCACCAGATATATGAGCAAAGCCTCAAAAGTGAAAGAGAATGACCCTAAACGAACTATCAGTGAGCAAACAAAAAAGGAATCAAATGATGCAAGAAACAGAAGAAAACTAAAGAGTAAAATGAAAACAAAAAATCAGAAGAATAAAAGAAGTTGTGTCCATTTAAAAAAGAGATGGAGGAGAACACTAGGAATAAATAGTTGAGAACAAGATAGAGCTTTTGGAATTTTAAAATTCCATGGACAGGGCTTCCCTGGTGGCCCAGTGGTTGAGAGTCCGCCTGCTGATGCAGGGGACACGGGTTCGTGCCCCGGTCCGGGAAGATCCCACATGCCGCGGAGCAGCTGGGCCCGTGAGCCACAGCCGCTGAGCCTGCACATCCGGAGCCTGTGCTCTGCAACGGGAGAGGCCACGACAGTGAGAGGCACGCGTACCGCAAAACAAACAAAACAAAACAAAACAAAAAATCCATGGACAGATGAAATTGAGTATTAGGGCAAAGGGACTGTCACTTTTTAATTCTAAATTTATCTAATTTTTTTCTGTTACTATTTAGTATTCATTTTTAACTGTGTGCATTTACCATGTTGTTTAGTTAAGCATAAGGAAAATATTAAGTTTGGATTTTTTCAGTTGGGGAAGAGGACTGGCTTGGTTTCACGTTGACTGTTCATGAGCAAATAATGCCTGATGGGGATATTTGAGCCTGGGTTTGTGTTTGGTATTCTGGGCAGACATTAGTGTAATATGCATTTTAAAGCAGCAATCGCAGACAATGTTTTTCATAAAAGCAGCACAGGCTGTGGAGTTTGCTTCCCCTGCTCAAATCCAGCTTGGTCACCAAATGTGTGATGTACTAATCACTTTGCCTCACTGATTCTCATTTTCTTCGTGTATAGTATGGAATGGTAATATAGTACCTATGTCATAGGGCTGTGATACTATGGAAAGAGTTAAGGGACTTCCCTGGAGGTCCAGTGGTTAAGACTCAGCACTTCCACTGCAAGGCCACAGGTTTGATCCCTGGTCAGGAAACTATTGCGCATGATGCACAGTGCAGCCAAAAAAAACCCAAAAACGGAGAGATAAGACAGTGTGCAGCATGTACTAAGGGCTCATTAAAAAGAGCAGTTGTTGTAACCCTGAAGCAGATGGAGTAGTATATGTAGATGGTTAGGAAAAAGATATATTTAAAAAATAACAAATACAACAATACAAATAATGAGATAATAGGCTGTCCCGAGCTAATAGTATCGCTCCCCAGACTGAAAGCTTCTTGTTGCTGGAGAGTCTTTCGTTCACATTCCTCAGTGCCCATCATTGTACCTGGGACTGAGAAACTGCGCAGAGAAGGAATGAATGAATGAACCCTTAGTTGTAACATTCATTTGCAGTGCTATCCCCTAACTCTAGTATCAGTCTTCAGGTCATTAAGACAGCATGTTAGTGTGTTTATAAGTACCTAGGAGTGAAGTTTTCATAAACTTAAATGTTGCATTTCAATTACAGGCGTCCATTAGCAAGGTGAAAGTAACAGAAACATGGCTCAGTTTCCAACACCTTTTGGTGGTAAGTTTTCAAAGATTTTCATTTTTTAATGTACTTTGGAATCGCATTTTTAAAAACTTAGTATTATGGCAAATTTCAAATATTCACGTAAGTAGAGGGAATAATATAATCAACCCATCATATAGTTTCAGTGATTATCAATCAACTAATGGCCAATATAGTTTCACCTGGATTCTTTTGAGCACCTCTCATACATCAGATCATTTCATTCACAAACATTTTAGTGGGTGTTTCTAAAAGATAACACTTTTAAAGATATAACTACAATACTGTTACCACTCCTGTAAAGTTTCTAGTAATTCCTTAATGTCTTCAACTATCAAGTCAGTGTTAAAATTTTCCCTGATAGTCTTTAGATATTTTTCGTTGTTGTTGTTATGGTTGGTTGGTTCAAATCAGGATCCAAACAAGACACACACATTACAATTAGTTCCTGTGTTTCCTAAGTTGCTTTGTTAGTGAATCCTTCTCCATCCCTGTTTTTTTGGTTTTTTGTTTTGCAGTTTATTTGTTGAGGTGACTGGGTCATTTATTCTGTACTTTTTCTTTAGACTGGATTTAAAGCATGACATTTTTGTTTTACTTTAGTTAATCTGCTTGAAACATCAATCGGCATAAGATGTGTTTTTCAGGTAATTTCCCCTAAGATTATTAGGAAAGTGTTAAATGTTGGTTTTGCTTACTGGCCAAGTTTTGTTTTGTTTTAAAGAGAGCATGCCATATGAATGAATTTCTCTTGGCAGCTGTCAAACCTAGCCACCGTGAAGAGAGTAAGGCAGCATAAAGCCCCATCCCTGGGATTACATCTGTAAAAGTCTCTGTGAGCTTCTAGTACAGAAGTCTGCAACCTTTTCAGAACCATTAGTCTTACTGTTTTATTTTCTGTTTTGTTTTTGTCCCCCTTCTTAGTTACTGAGCAAGTTTTTTGTTTGTTTTGTTTTGCTTGTTTGGTGGGGTTTGTTTCTGTTTGACAAATTTTGACAGGGCAATAGAAGTTGCAGGACTGTAAGGCCTGTGAGGGTAGGGATCTGATCTGTTTTGGTCACCATCTTATCCCTAATGTCTAACACAGTGTGTGGCACATAGGAGGTGTTCAACAAGTCTGTTTTCAGTGACTGAATGAATTGCTGCTCTGCCTGTCGCTGTCATATCAGACCCTGCAGAGAAGGGAGATTTCAGTGTTTAGACATTTTGCTTGTATGCTAGGCACCTTCACATACTGTCTGTTCCCACCTTTTGGGAAAATGTCTGAACTTTTGAAAACCTTCTACCTGTGTAATCTAGAGTTATTTGGTGAATTTGTTTGAGAAAACCTAACACTAAAGTGAGGAAAATCCCAGAAACAAGGGGATATCTGGTCAGTCCAAGAACTGAAACTGAAGGACTTAAACCCTGTTCCCTCTGGTTTGCCATTGTTTTTTTCAGGATACCCATTTTTTTTTTTTTTTGCGGTACGTGGGCCTCTCACTGTTGTGGCCTCTCCCATTGCGGAGCACAGACTCTGGACGCCCAGGCTCAGCGACCATGGCTCACGGGCCTAGGCGCTCCGCGGCACGTGGGATCTTCCCAGACCCGGGGCACGAACCCGTATCCCCTGCATCGGCAGGCGGACTCTCAACCACTGCGCCACCAGGGAAGCCCCAGGATACCCATTTTTAAAAACAGCTTCAGTGAGTTATAATCTACATGCCATAAAATTCACTACAATCTAGTATTTTAATATTTTTATCACTCCAAAAAGATTTTCATGGAATCACATAGGATACTAATTTAGTGAAGCTCAATTTTTCCATAACTTTCACTTGTGGCATTTAAGATATCTGAAAATACTGTTTTAAATTAGACTATTGATTTGTAAATCAGTCTGTTTATGTAAATAAATGATGATTATTAACATGTCTTCATACAGTCCTGCTAACTACAGGGTTATAGGACAAGTTTTTAAAAAAAGAGTTTGTGCTAATATCTTTTATTTTTTTTGGCCTGCTTTACTCTTAATTTTCTTTTTTTTCCCCTTTCTTTAAAAAAATTTTTTTGGCATATAGTTGATTTACAATGTTGTGTTAGTTTCTGTTGTACAGCAAAGTGAATCAGTTATACATATACATATGTCCACTCTTTTTTAGATTCTTCTCCATATAGGTCACTACAGAGTATTGAGAAGAGTTCCCTGTGCTATACAGTAGGTCCTTATTAGTTGTCTGTTTTATATATAGTGGTGTGTATATGTCTACTCTTAGCTTTCTAACTTTATATTCAAAACTTCCAAGGACAAACAGATGTTAACTTATCAAAGCATTTATAACATACCGACAGTATCTTAAGGTACTATGGAAACTGTGCGTGTGAGCACTTTGTTTTTATTTTCTCATTGAATAATTTCTTTGTCTTTTCTTTGGATTGTAGGTAGCCTGGATATTTGGGCCATAACTGTAGAGGAAAGAGCAAAGCATGATCAACAGTTCCATAGTTTAAAGCCAATATCTGGATTTATTACTGGTAATTGGAGTCAGTATTTTTACATTTTTACTTATCATAGTGCATATATCTGTGGAAAATCTATTATGCAGAGCGAAGGTGGGCACATGTGATCTAGGGTACACTTTGCCTATATTGCCTTAACCTGGAGTCTGTATTTTTACAGTTGCTTCTCTTCCAATGCACTCAGGTCTTTGTTGCAGTTTTTAATGAATGCCAAGTCACTGTTTTAGGCATATCACTGTTGGGAATTGTTTAAGATTAATGGACCACATTCTTTAAGTAATTGTAGCATTGGACTGTGGTCCTTGAGCAAAAACACTTCCTTAATTCTGATCTTGAACTGGCTTGAGTAAATTAACAGATTATGAACATTAAAAAAAATTTTTCTTATTGCTATGTCCTTAAGGTCCTTTTGTACTTTGCGTTTTCTAATCTCTTTCCTGTTTGATTACTCTTCAGGAATTAGCTTTAGAAAAAATGGGATCTAGATTTCCTGGGAACTTGATTTTGTGTGTATTTGTTTCACTTCTCTTTAACTTACTAATTCTTAGTCCTCGATGTGATTCTTTTAATCATTGTTACTAACTCTCCATAAATATGTTAGAAGTACCAAAAATCTGAAGTGTAGGTAAATAAGAATGGCAAAGAACTCTTTTGTAAAGTAGAAGTATGGGTCATCAGTTTCTTGAGGATTTCTGTAGGTTCACTTTGTTGTAATGTGTAGCTGTTACCATCTTAATTACTAGCAGATTAATTAAAGTGGACAATCTACCCCTACACAATGGTAGGCCCTTTTCGAGATGATTTTTTTTTTAAGTGTTACATTCTAAAGTCAGTGCTGATGGATTCATTTTACTGTTATTTATAAACTTATCATTTGGCTTTTAAAATGTATTCAGTTCAGTATTTACAGGATTATTAACCTCTTTCTTTTTGTAATTTTGCCATAAGTGGTTTTCTGTCAGCTGCTGTTTTCTTCTAAAACTTTTTCCATTTCATTTACAGGTGATCAAGCTAGAAACTTTTTTTTTCAATCTGGGTTACCTCAACCTGTTTTAGCACAGATATGGTAAGTTGGAACTTCATACAAGCAGAAGGTTATAAACTAGTCCAGTAATATCTAATCTTAATTTCTTAAGTTACAGAGGAGAACATGTATTTCTAGTCTGAAATACCCCACTACTTCTTACCAGAGAAGTACTTCTGAAAAGTGTCTTTCTGGTATGGAACTTTAAAAAAAAAAAAAAAAAGTGGTGACATTTGCAAGGTAACTGTTACAAAGTTGAATTTCCAGTTGAGAAATCTACATTTTGGTATTTTCTCACCACTTTGGTTTTTTTTGTTTGTTTGTTTTCTGGGGGTTTTTTGGCCACACCATGCTGGAGTGTGGGATCTTAGTTCCCCACCAGGGATTGAACCCATGCCCCCTGCATTGAGAGCACAGAGTCTTAACAACTGGACTGCCAGGGAAGTCCCTTTCTCACCACTTTGTTTTACCTTCATCCACATCACCCATATTCATCTAAATGGTCCACATTTCCTGCTTTATAATGTGATAGTTCTGTATCTTTCATTGAATAAAAGGTAAAGAAGATATTTGAGGTTAATAATGGAATAACCAGTGAAAGAGTGAAATAACCAGTATTCATTACAGTGTTGTGCAAGGTGAGCACATAAAAAATATTGTTGAATCTCTTGATTAACTAGCACAAATAAGTGTTCAGTCTTTTGAAACCACAGGAGAGAAAGAGAATGAATGAAAAAGACTGGCAAATACAGTTTTGGGTTCTAGGTTTATGACTTTGGGAAGCCATGCTGAATTCTTTGGCCAAGAAGCCACGTTTTCCTGCAGTGTATGGTTCTTACAGTTAGTACATCATTTCCCTAGGTTTGTTAGTGTTGTGGTGGCAGCTTGTTATGGCGAAAAGAACACATGATTTGTAGTTGAATCCCATCTGTACTACTTTCTATCTTTCTGATTTGGAACATGTACTTACCCCCCCCAGCCTCAGTTTTCACATCTAGAAAATGGGAAGACACTTGTTTCCTTACAGGGTTATTGAGTGGATTAGCAGAGAAACCGTATGTAAAGGACTTAGTGTGGGCCCTGGCACATAATAGAGCCTCAGAACAAAACCCCAGAAAGGTACTGAGCTGGCCAAAAATGTTCATTCGGATTTTTCTGTAAGATGTTCCGGAACGCAAAAATAAAGATTGACATAGTTCCTTGTTGCCTTTAAGCAGAGTCTACAGAACATAGTCTAAGCTTGATTATAAGTGTTGTCAGTATGAAAATCATTTACTATGTTCTGAAATAGCAAAACTTTCATGGGAAATTATATATTATTTGTGTGTGGATTTATTTGAATTGAAATTAAATGATATCAGATTCCTGTGCTTTTTTTGGTGTCTGCTTTATTTTCTTTTTCCTGGTTGTCAGCATATGGGCTGCCAGACTGTCTCTTTCAACTATGATACCCTTTTAGTGCTAATGTCTCATCTACTTTGAAGTAGAAAATTCAGATAACCAAGGTTTTTGGAATTACTTTTATTATTTTTTTAAATTAATTAATTAATTTTTGGCTGCGTTGGGTCTTCGTTGCTGCGGACGGGCTTTCTCTAGCTGTGGTGAGTGGGGGCTACTCTTCGATGCAGTGCACAGGCTTCTCATTGCAGTGGCTTCTCTTGTTGCGGAGCACGGGCTCTAGGCGCACAGGCTTCAGTAGTTGTGGCACGCGGGCTCAGTAGTTGTGGTGCACAGGCTTAGTTGCTCCACGGAATGTGGGATCTTCCTGGACCAGGGATCAAACCCGTGTCCCCTGCATTGGCAGGTGGCTTCTTAACCACTGTGCCACCAGGGGAGTCCCTGGAATTACTTTTAAAGTAAAGTAAAAGATACACACACACACACACACACACACAGAAGGAACACTCATGTACTTCTGAGCACAGGGACACTGACCTGTTGGTTAAGTGCCTAAGTCTAAATGCAAGAAACTTGTGACATCTGTGTTAAATTTCTTTTTGCTTTGTGTTCTGCTGTGTGATTGTTTTTCACACCATCAGCCAAGATCACTCACTAGAATCTTCCTTTCCCAGACTTAGCTTCCTTCACTGAATTCTGCTTTTATACTGTATTTCCAATCTATAAAGGTTCATTCAAGAAGCAGTCTTGTAATGAATACTCTGCTGCAAGGAAATCTATAATAAATTAACATTTATTCATTCAACAGTGGAAGAATATTTATCAGATGTCTGCTATGGGCCTGTGCCTGTTGTAGGTGCTGGGAATACAGCTGTGAACAAAACTGACAAAATTTGTGCTTTCATCGAAATTGCAATCCAGTGGAAGGAGATGGTCAATAACAGCATAAAAACTGTCACATGTTAATAAGTGTAATGGAGAAAAATAAAGTATTATTCAGTAAATTTCAGTTCTTTCAATTAAGACAGTTAATTTTTTGTTTGTTTTTTTGGGTTTTTTTGTTTGTTTTTTTTTTAACCAGAGTATACCAAAGTCATTTTTACCAACTTATTCTTTTCATTGTGAAAATTTTTTAACAGTGAATATAATGAGTCTGCAGACTTAGGTTAAATCAAAAGTGTTCTTTGTCTTTAATTTTTTCTGACATTTTGTTAAATAAATTTGTGATGGCATATTTTACTTTCATCAAGAATTGCTATCAGGGGAAAAAAAACAAAATGAAACACACCTCTAAGAATCTTTTCCTAAAAGCAATATCTCTGAAAAGTCGTTAGAAATTTCTCGAGCCACAGATGTCCTGCTAAGATGCTGGAATGGTATGGTGCAGAGTGTGAGGAACATCTGTCTTTTGACACCAGCTCTGACGCTTCTTCACTTTGGAAGCTTGAGCAATACTTCACCTCTTCAAATTTCGGTTTATAAATTTATAAATAACAGCTGACCTAATGAAATAGTTTTCCCTCCCTATCTCTCATGCTAATCTTGTGTTCTCATGTGGTTTTTCTGATGGGATCACAGGGCAAGTCCAATGCCACTTTTGGTAGAGAGAGGAGTGGGTTTGAGTCTAAAATTTTAGGCAGTCCCTGTGTCATTCCTCTGGGGAAGAAGAAAATTTTGGATTGAGAATTAGGACCTTTTTCTAGTTTCTCTTTCTCTCTGGGCCTTACTTTCATTTGCTCTGGACCATTCAAAAGTATGAGTGATGTGCACAGCTGGGAAATATCTGTTGGAATCCATGTAGAAATTATATTCCAGTTAATTAATTTATGAGCTTTGGAACTATAACCTACTAATACTTTGGAACTACCTATCTCTCCAACCCAGTTTCCAATTAAGAATACAGGAAAACTTGAATTCTCCCTCAGAATGGAGTCAAGTCAGTGTGTGTAATGCCAAATTATAACTGTGGCCAAAGATGATATATCTTCCTAGAAGTTGTCTTGCTAATAAGGAACTGGAAGGAACAGGGCCAGTATCCTATATCCTTTTGGCAGCTTAAATGCTTAACATTGTTGCAACCTTGATCTGGTGTAGAGACAGAGAAGAAGAAAGCAGAGGGCAATGGACAAGAGCCTTGAAGGCGGAGGAAAGCAGAGGTGGAATGAGGACTTTGGAATCAGAGGCAGTAGGTAGGGGCCACAGAAATGGGGATTAGAAGCTCTTAAGGAGAGAAATGAGGGGAAGAGAGGCAGCACCACCTAGAAATGGGCCCCAAGAGGAGGAGGAAACCAGAGGCATAAGGGCAGAAATTAGAACATCTTGGTGATCTGGCTCAAGGATGGGGCAGGGGGCAAGGCTAACGCCTGTGTGACACCTTTGGATGCTATCTTAGGATACCACTGAGCATATGTCAGGAGGGCCTTCAGCCCCCAGCAAGATCAGTTTGCCAAAGTCATTTACCCCCAGAAAAAGTCATCCTGGACATTCCTGAGTCTTCACCATCTCAGTTCATGGCATTGAGCATCTACCCGGCTGCTGGAAGCCATGCCTGATTCCTCTCTTTTCCTTACCCTACGCAACCAATCCATCAGCAGGTACTTTTGACTCCATTTACAGACTGTATCCCCAATCTGGCCATTTCTTTCTGTATCCTTTGCTACCATCCTAATTTGTCATAGTGGGCCTAATAGCTGGGCCCCTATTCGAGCGTTCTGATTGGAGTCTCTCACACTTGCCTGTTTAGATTCCATTCTCCAAACAGCACCCCAACAATCTTTTGAAAAAGTAAATCCATTTAAAACTCTCCATTGATAAGAAAACCCAAAGTCATGACCAAGGCCACAAGGCCCAATATGATCTGGCTCTTGCTTTTTCCCTCTTCTCTTATTTTGTACCACTCCCTTCCTCAATTTTTGCACTCTGGTTTCTCTGACCTTTTTTCTCTCTTTAAATGGGTTCCTTTGGCCTCAGGGTCATTGCACTTGGCATTTTCTCTTCCTATCATGCAACTCTTCTAGATCCTCACATATTTGGCCGATTACCCTTCAGGTTTTGGTTCACCTCCCCAGAGAAGGGCTTCCTGACCACTAATCTAAAGCAGTTCCCTCTCCCCACCTGCTCTGAAGAACATCTTCTCTTTCCCATCACCTTGCTTTATTTCTTTTTTTTTTTTAAATAAATTTATTTATTTTTGGCAGCATTGGGTCTTCCTTGCTGTGTGCTGGCTTTCTCTAGTTGCGGTGAGCGGGGGCTACTCTTCGTTGCGGTGCGCGGGCTTCTCGTTGCGGTGGCTTCTCTTATGGAGCACAGGCTCTAAACACGCAGGCTTCAGTAGTTGTGGCACACGGGCTCATTGCAGACTGTAGAGCGCAGGCTCAGTAGTTGTGGTGCACGGGCTTAGTTGCTCTGCAGCATGTAGGATCTTCCTGGACCAGGGCTCGAACCCATGTCCCCCCTGCATTGGCAGGCGGATTCTTAACCACTGCGCCGCCAGGGAAGGCCTTGCTTTATTTATTAATAGCACTTACCGTGTGGAATAATCTGACTAGTTTTCTTGTTGAGTGTCTGCTTGCACTGAAACAAGCTCTGAGGGCAGGAACCTTGCCTGTCTTTTTCTTAGTTGTAAGCCTAGTTCCTGGATAGAGACCTTAGTAGGTGACCTGTTCAAAAATATTTGTTGGAGAAATCCCTGGTGGTCCAGTGGTTAGGACTCTGTGCTTTCACTGCGGTGGTCCAGGTTCAATCGGCCAAAAAAAAAAACTTCGGATGAATAAACAAACAGATGGGTGAGTGACTGGGCCTGGTTAATCTGCACAGTGGGAGGGGAGCAGCCTGTGATGAGCCTTTGTGGGTGAAGTAGGCTCCTAAAGGAATCTGTTGGCTTCAGTTCTGGTGTAGTGAATGAGACTGAGCGAGAGGAGGCCCGCCTTTTTTCTCTGAATCCTATGATACAAACAAGATAGTTTCAGAATTTCTACACTCCCGTGCACCACAAACAACAAACCTATTCAATGGCGTTCAAGGTTACTTCATAGTTCTTTTGTTTATAGCCTGAGGATATATGAAGTACTGTGTTCAGAAGTTATTTAGATTAGTTTTTTTCCCTTCTTCCTATGTGGACATGTTACTTATTTAAAATACTATTAGGTTGATTTGGTTTTTTTGCTTGTTTTTTTGTTTTTAATTAATTTTTATTGGAGTATAGTTGATTTGCAATGTTGTGTTAGCTTCAGGTGTACAGAAAAGTGTATCAGTTATACATATACATATATCCACTCTTTTTTAGATTCTTTTCCCATATAGGTCATTACAGTATACTGAGTAGAGTTCCCCATGCTATACAGTAGGTCCTTATTAGTTATCTATTTTATATGTAGTCATGTGTACATGTCAATTCCAGTCTCCCAATTTATCCCCCCCCCTTGGTTTATATGTTTTTGTTTTTATTTAGTTTAGGGATCTGCTCTCATCTTTGTGAACTTAATTTTATGTTTTGAATATGTAACACATTAACAAGATTCCAAAAGCTAAACTCTACAAAAGTGTGAACTCAGAGAAGTGTCACTCGCTGTCCTATTGTTTCATCCCACCCCACTTATTTTATTAGCTTCTTATTATCCTTTCTTTGTTTATTTCTGTGGGAAAAAAGCATGTCCATAATATGTGTGCAAATTTATATTTAAATTATTTCCTCTTCCTTCTACTTTGAAAGTAAACTCCTATAAATGTTCTTTTGTTCTTTGCTTTTCTCACTTAACAGTGTATCCTAGAAATCGCTCATAACATTCCATAGAGATCTTCCTCATTTTCTTTTTACAGTTATATAATAGTTATTGTTGAAGATATACCATAGTTTATTCAGCTAATTTCCTGTGTTTTCTGCATTTGGGTTATTTCTAATATTTTGCAATTACAGATAATGCAGCAAAGAATGAGTTAAAGCATGTTTTTTTCCTTTGTTTTTTTTTGCGGTACGCGGGCCTCTCACTGTTGTGGCCTCTCTCATTGCGGAGCACAGGCTCTGGACGCGCAGGCTCAGCGGCCATGGCTCACAGGCCCAGCCGCTCTGCGGCATGTGGGATCTTCCCAGACCGGGGCACGAACCCGTGTCCCCTGCATCGGCAGGCGGACTCTCAACCACTGCGCCACCAGGGAAGCCCAAAGCATGTATTTTTGTATTGTTGGAAGTGTATCTTCAGGGTGAATTCCTAGGATTGAATCACTGTGTCAAAGAGTAAATGCATATGTAGTTCTGTAGGTGTGGCCAGATTTTCCTGCACTTGGAGCTGAAGCACTTTTTCCTGCTGACAGTATGTAAGAGTGCTATGTGGCTTATTTGTACAAATCAAACAGAAAACTTACCCTTAGTATTCAGCATACTTGTGGACCTTTCCTCATCTCAGCCATGCCTGTTATATATAGATTTTTTTAAAATTTTATTTATTTTTAGTTGCATTGGGTCTTCATAGCTGCGTGCGGGCTTTCTCTAGTAGCAGCGAGCAGGGGCTACTCTTCATTGCAGTGCGCAGGCTTCTCATTGTGGTGGCTTCTCTTGCTGAAGAGCACAGGCTTTAGGTGTGCAGTCTTCAGTAGTTGTGGCGCATGGGCTCAGTAGTTGTGGCTCGCGGGCTCTAGAGCACAGGCTCAGTAGTTGTGGCACATGGGCTTAGTTGCTCCTAGGCACGTGGGATCTTCCCGGAACAGGGCTTGATCCTGTGTCCCCTGCATTGGCAGGTGGATTCTTAACAGCTGCGCCACCAGGGCAGTCCTTATATATAGATTTTAATATCAGACTAAACACTGTATTTAAGATCAGTTTGTTTTCAGGAGTCATAGATAGCTATTTTGTCTTATTTTTTTATTAAAAATATTTTTTATCATACTTTCTTTTTAGCTTTGGAAGTTTTGTGAATTTAATTTCGGGATCCTCAGACTTTTAGTTAGTCTTTTGGGGAGATTATTAGAAATGAGTAAACTGGGCTTCCCTGGTGGCGCAGTGGTTAAGAATCCGCCTGCCAATGCAGGGGACACGGGTTCGAGCCCTAGTCTGGGAAGATCCCATATACTGCGGAGCAACTAAGCCCGTGCACCACAACTACTGAGCCTGTGCTCTAGAGCCCGCGAGTCACCGCTACTGAGCCCACGTGCCACAACTACTGAAGCCCGCACGCCTAGAGCCCGTGCTCCGCAACAAGAGAAGCCACCACAATGAGAAACCTGCGCACCACAACGAAGAGTAGCCCCCGCTCACCACAACTAGAGAAAGCCCATGCGCAGCAACGAAGACCCAACACAGCCAAAAATAAATAAATAAATAAAATAAATTATAAAAAAACCCTTTCATTAAAAAAAAAAGAAATGAGTAAACTGAGAAATAACTATAAATAAGAGATGAACTGGACAGCAGAGCTGAAATCATATTTTGCAGAGAAGATTTGAGAAATCGAATTCCAAATCTACTCCAGTATATTAGGACGGGGTGGGGAGAGTTGAGCTTTGTAGGAGTAACTGCTATAGTTCTAAAAGACCTTTGAGTTTTTACTACAAAGGAGTCCCAACAGTTATATTCTGTTAGTTGAGCAAAAGAATTTTTTTAAAAAGGTCACACAAAATTGTCAAAAAAGTTTTGGAATTTTGGTGGATGTCTAGAACCTGAGCATTATGTGTTTCCTCTCCTCTCCTGTTGAGGCTTCTCCTAATTAAACCATTACTAGAAAGTCTCTTCTCTCATAACCCACTCATTATCCCACACTGGGTATTTTTGTTTCTCTCTAGAAAACATATTTTGGGGACAGTAGTGTGGGGAATAGGGAGTGGGAATCTATCTGCCTGATTTTTTTTTTTTTAAGTATGCATGTCAATGTTGATTGTTGGGAGGTTTTTTTTAATCCATGAAAACCATTTGAAATAGCTGAATATCTTTTTAAAAATATTTTGGGGACGTCCCTGGTGGTCCAGTGGTTAAGACTTGGTGCTTCCACTGCAGGGGGCACAGATTCGATCCCTGGTTGGGGAACTAAGATCTCTCATGCTGCGTGGTGACACGAAAAAAAAAAAAATTTGGTAAAAGAGAGAAAGCTCACCATTTCATTTTATTGATTTAGTTTCCTTTATAAAACCTGAAAAACAGTACAAACATAAAGCAGCCGGAGACCAGTCTCAATTATGATTGTAGACACAGAAAATCAAAACAAAATCTTAGCAAATAGAATTCCACAATGTACAAAAACTATGACCAACTTGAGTTTATGCCAGGGGTGCAAGATTGGTTCAGAATCAAGGAATTCCCTCAACATTATTATATCAGGAGATAAAAGGAAAAAGGAAATGTGGGATCAGATCAGCAGATGCTGACTAAGCATTTGATAAAAAGTATAGTAACCATTTCTAATAAGTAGAAAAGGGAACTGCTTAAATATGTCAGATTACTTTCTAAAAATCAGTACCAAATATTATTCTAAACAATGAAACACTGTAGTCATTTTTTTAAAAAAACCATTTAATTTAAACTCAAAACCAAGCAGGGATGCTCACTTAGTAATGTCATAGAGCCAGTAAGACCAACAGGAAAGAGGAATGGTGGGGACTTCGCTGGTGGTGCAGTGGTTAAGACTCTGAGCTCCCAGTGTAGGGGGCCCAGGTTCCCTGGTCAGGGAACTAGATCCCACATGCCGCAACTAAGGAGCCCACGTGCCACAACTAAGGCCTGGTGCAACCAAATAAATAGAAGTAAATAAATATTTATTTATTTACAATAAAAAGGAATGGTATAAATATTGGAAACGAAAGTTAACTCTCTTTTTTGCTAGTTATGTGATTGTGTAAGATTCACAGAAGTTTGGTAAGATTGCTCAATACACCCAGCATAAATGATTATTAAAAGCAAAATTCTTCTCTATGCTTGAAATAAGCACCTAAATATGGAAATGGGGGACATGTTCTATTTAAAAGAGTGACAGAAATGATAAAATTCCTAAGAACACATTTAACTAGAAAAGTAGTTACTTATATTGAAGGAAGTGATGTAATCTTATTAAAGGAAATATTAGTAGAACTGAACATACTATTTTTCTGAACTAACTATCATAAAAATGTCAGTTCTCGGGCTTCCCTGGTGGCGCAGTGGTTGAGAGTCCGCCTGCCGATGCAGGGGACACGGGTTCGTGCCCCAGTCCGGGAGGATCCCACATGCCGCGGAGCGGCTGGGCCCGTGAGCCATGGCCGCTGAGCCTGCGCGTCCGGAGCCTGTGCTCCACAATGGGAGAGGCCACAACAGTGAGAGGCCCGCGTACCGCGGGAAAAAAAAAAAAAAAAAAGTCAGTTCTCTAAAAATTCATGTATCTAATGCAGTTCCATCTTGATTTTCATTAGAGTTGTTTATAGAATAGATAAATTAAAAGTTAATAGGGAAAAAGAAATGTCTGTGAATGGCCAAACAAGTTTTTTTTTTTTTATTGGAGTATAGTTGATTTACAATGCTGTGTTGGTTTCAGGTGTACAGCAAAGTGAATCAATTATACATATAAATATATCCACTCTTTTTTAGATTCTTTCCCCATATAGGCCATTACAGAGTATTGAGTAGAGTTCCCTGTGCTATACAGTAGGTCCTTATTAGTTATCTGTTTTATATATAGTAGTTTATATGTGTCAATCCCAATCTTCCAATTTATCCCTCCCCCCGCCCTTACACCCTGATAACCATAACTTTGTTTTCTACATCTGTGACTCTATTTCTGTTTTGTAGATAAGTTCATTTGTACTCTTTTTTTAGATTCCACATATAAGCGACATCACATGATATTTGTCTTTCTCTGTCTGACTTACTTTACTCAGTATGACAATCTCTAGGTCCATCCAACAAGTTTTTTTTAAAAAAGCCTTGCCAGATACCAGAACATACCATAGAGTCAGTGGGATCAGATTATTGTCACATTGACCTGGGAATTGTTCAGTCAGAGTAGATAATCCAGAAATAGATCTCCTTTCATATGACGTTTAATGAACCCCAAAAATATTTCTTTTTACTTCAATGAGAAGAGGATGGATTGGTTAATAAACATTGCTGGGAACCCTAGGTATCCACCTGAAGGAAATCTGGTTGAACCCTGGGGTAACATACCACACACATATATGCAATTACAATTGGTTTAAAGATTGAAATGTAATAAAGTAATACCATCTTAGAAAAGAAAGCTATGTGATAAAATAAATATTTTACACATATAAAAATGTAGAATTTCTGTATGCTAAAGATATTACACACAAAATGGACAGAGTTTTAAAAAATCTTTCAACAACTGACAGATAAACAGTTGATATGTAATATACAATGAGTGCTTTTAAACTGACAAGGAAAAGACATGCAGTCCATCAGAAAACTTGGCAAAGGATGTGAATGAGCAGTTCATGGAAGCACGAGTCCAAGTGCCCAAGAAACATGGCAAGCGATGCTCAAGGCCACTAGAAATGAGTGAAATTCAGATTCCACTGGTGTGGTATGCTGAAGGCGGTCATTGACCACAGGAGGCCTGGGGCACTCCTATCTGAGGCAGAAGGGTGGTTTCTGTAGCCATGGGGTTCCCTTTATGACTTTATGACCATTAAAATTTTTCCTGAAGAATAGTGTTGACTTTTACAATTCTTAACATTTTTAAAGATTTTTAATCTTTGTTGTATTATTACACTTTTTACTGTGTCTCATGTTTTCTTACTTTGAGTTAACTCTAGAAATGTAGGGTTATTTTCTATGTAGCTTAATTTTCTTTTGAGGACACAATCTTTATGTGGCTCATTTAAAACATTGCCAATGATGGCATTGTAATTGGAGTAGCTGGTCTTAACATTTGAAGTTTCAAATAAAACTTTTCTTAAGAAAGGATTAAAAAATAAATCCTTATGCCCTTAAAATCTAGACTTCAACAAATGAAATCTGAATGAACATATTTTGTGCAGAAGAGGTTAAATCATGAATATGCACAGTTTCAGTTAGCAAAAATGTAGTTTCCAGTTGCAAGTACAAACCCCTTTCTTCCTTCCTCTTACTCTTATTTGAGAGAAATGCTTTACATAATAACTCATTGGAAGTTGACTTGACCGTTTGTTTGAGTACCACTTTCAAATAGTAAGTGCATTTGTAAGGTCATTTAATGAATTTCCAGAGCTTTGAAAGTATGCTAGTATTATAGTATAGTAGAGCATAGTGTGTCACATCCCCATGGTGAGGTTTGTAGAACCCCACAGAGGAGTTGATGCAATCTAATCAAGTATCTAGAAATAAACTCTGTTTCTAAATACTTTTTTCCTCCTAATAGCTTTATTGTCACATAATTCACGTAACAAAAGTCGCAGTTTTAAAGTGTATAGTTCATTGGTTTTTAGTCTTTCCAGAATTGTGCAACCATCACCACTACCCAGTTTAGAACATTTTTATCACTCCAAAAAGAAACCCCATTTGATGTCCATGGTATATATCCTGACATTCAGACTGAAAATTACCATGTGTATCGTAAAAGTAGAGAGTAACACAATAAAACATATTTCATATTTATATAAAACCGTTTCAGTTTTTCCCTACAGCTTGGTAAACAAGTTTTGTTTTGTTTCGTTTTCCCCGGGACCGAGGGAGCTGATTATTTAGTTTTTGTGTGGGTGGGAGTGGTGGTTTGGGAAAGGTTCTTTTAAGGTCACAGTCATTCTAAGCCCATGCTGTTGGTTTGCAGGGCGCTTGCTGATATGAATAATGATGGAAGAATGGATCAAGTGGAGTTTTCCATAGCTATGAAACTCATCAAACTGAAGCTACAAGGATATCAGCTCCCCTCCGCACTTCCCCCTGTCATGAAACAGCAACCAGTTGCTATTTCTAGTGCACCAGCGTTTGGTGAGTCTGAAAAGGAATTGGTTCCTATATTTCATTACATGTTTTTAAAATAAATATTTCCCTTCTCCCACCCTCCTCTCTCAGTCTGTAGCATTGTGAAATTCTAGGAGGTATTCTGTCTGAAAAATGATGGCCCTGTGCAGAAAGATAATGATGGAAGGGAAGAAGCATGGTCACATTCTAACCCTGGGATGAGAGTAATCAAAATGAAAGCAAATAAATAAATTTCACAGCTTACATCTCAACCAATACAAAGGCCTGGGATGAATAATAAAAACACCTGAATTGGGGGCTAACTCCATAGCATACAATATATGAATTAATCATCCCACTGTAACAAGTTTGATATCTTTGAGTCATTGGCTTATGAAAACTTAGACTGAGATTTAATTTTGTACTTTATAAAAATGTGGACTAAGTTCTAGTCATATAAATCTCATTGCAGGATACATGTGTGTGTAATCTGTGAGGTGTAGTGCCCTCTGTGACGTTTCACAGGACTCAGCTATCCAATTGATTTCTATAACAATGCAGAATAAAACTCAGGTCACTTTGAAATTAAGATTAATCTTTTCTTTTTAAACATCTTTATTGGAGTATAATTGCTTTACAATGGTGTGTTAGTTTCTGCTTTATAACAAAGTGAATCAGCTATACATATACATATACATATATCCCCATATCTCCTCCCTCTTGCATCTCCCTCCCACCTGCATCTCCCTCCCACCCTCCCTATCCCACCCCTCTAGGTGGTCACAAAGCACCAAGCTGATCTCCCTGTGCTATGCGGCTGCTTCCCACTAGCTATCTATTTTGCATTTGGTAGTGTATATATTAGTCCATGCCACTCTCTCACTTCATCCCAGCTTACCCTTCCCCCTCCCCATGTCCTCAAGTCCATTCTCTACATCTGTGTCTTTATTCCTGTCCTGCCCCTAGGTTCTTCATAACCCTTTTTTTTTTTTTTTAAGATCCCATATATATGTATTAGCATATGGTATTTGTCTTTCTCTTTCTGACTTACTTCACTCTGTATGACAGACTCTAGGTCCATCCACCTCACTACAAATAACTGAATTTCGTTTCTTTTTATGGCTGAGTAACATTCCATTGTATATATGTGCCACATCTTCTTTATCCATTCAAGATTAATCTTTTTTGATTCATTTAAAAACTAGCTCCCCTGCCTTTTTGTATTGGGGTGGGGGAGAGGATTTCTATAAACTTCAGCCTCCAGTGACTCACATATGCCAAAGATTTTCAAGGAAATTCATATTATATATTTTTAAAATGATTTATGAACATTACCCACCAAAAGAAATAAATGTTTCCGTCTTGGGAAGATACCACCCATTACCCTCTAACCTGAGAATCAGAGCCCTAGATTCTATTTCTACCTTTACTATTAAACTCAACCTTGAAATTGAGCTTGATTAACTTTTCTGTGCCTTAGTTTCTTCACTTTAATATAAAGTACAAAGTTTACCATATGTATTCATTCTCTCACCTTGTAGAAATGGTCATTCTTAATTTAAATTTGGTTCTCACCCTTTAAAAAATTGTAGATGGGGCTTCCCTGGTGGCGCAGTGGTTGAGAGTCCGCCTGCCGATGCAGGGGACATGGGTTCGTGCCCCGGTCCGGGAAGATCCCACGTGCCGTGGAGCTGGGCCCGTGAGCCGTGGCCGCTGAGCCTGTGCGTCCGGAGCCTGTGCTCCTCAACGGGAGAGGCCACAGCAGTGAGAGGCCCGCGTACCGCAAAAAAAAAAAAAAAAAAATCGTAGACGGAAAAGTGATTGAAAACAGTTTTAAGAAACAAACATGTTTTCCTCATAAAATATATTATAATCTGATTTTCCCTTCTTATTTGCTGGTGGAAAAAAATGGAGAAAATGTGTATTGTCTTGTGCCATTTTGTAACATGGCTTTCTCAGGAAAAAGACCACTTTGAATTGTAATATTTCCTCAGATAATGCAGTATGGGTGTGAGGACCATTGTTAGTTCAGTATTGTATTGATCCTATGTGATTTCTTTTTTTTTTTTTGCGGTACGCGGGCCTCTCACCGCTGCGTCCTCTCCCGTTGCAGAGCACAGGCCCCGGACGCGCAGGCTCAGCGGCCATGGCTCGCGGGCCCAGCCGCTCCGCGGCACGCGGGATCCTCCCGGACTGGGGCACGAACCCGTGTCCCCTGCATCGGCAGGCGGACTCTCAACCACTGCGCCACCAGGGAAGCCCCTATGTGATTTCTTAGTTAAAGGAGCTTATCAAACATTTTAAGGATTCTCAATGGAAAACATGAATAAAACACTCTAAAGTATTAGCAATCTGCCATACTTAGAGTCCTCAGTTTTCAGTTGCAATGGGCAAGTAGTCATTTAGGATTGGTAATTAACATAAGTTTCTTATTCTCTCACCTCCTTAGTACTGTAGCCAAATACCATTTAATTTATAGAAAGCTTATCTTTATGGTTCTGTTTACTTGCTTTATTATACATCTGAAGGTAACACTTAAATTGGGCAAATACACCAAAGCTACAGGAATCTTTTCCTGGCTTTCAATTTGTTGCCACCATTTTAGTCCTGCAGGTGGTAAAGCGTCTCCTATGGGCAAGGATTTCCCAGGGAGGTCCCAGCAATCTCCGTTAAGTGCAGTGTCTTCCTCCTTTGGAAGGTCTTTTTATGTTTGAAGTAGACTAATTGTGAGAACAGACAGAAGGTATTTGCAGGTTGCTTTACCAGCATGAGTCTTGTTTTTCTGGCTTAAAATCTCAGAGACTGCTAAATTATTCTATAAGAAGGTAAGCTTTAATACAGAGATTAACCTCATACTTGTTGGTGAATTGTCTTTAAAATTTCTATATAAGATGCAAACCTGTTTTGTTGCTGTAGTGCTTATTTTTCTGTATTTGTTTACACATTAAATTCTTACAGAACACCAACAAAAAATGAAATCAAAGGTGCAGATTGTCAGGGAAAAAGGAACAAACTTGCAGTGTCCTGCTGCATCTTCTGTTTCTTTCTTGCTCTTATTGGATTCTTGACCTTTCACATTGTCACATACTTCCTTTTGAAAGGTTTTGTGTTTCCAGAGCATCTTTGTGTTTCCTTGTGCTCCTTTTCTTTATGGTATTAAGAAATATGTATTTTATTCACAGTAATGAGGCAATTGGCCATATTAAGTTTTTTTTGTTTTTTTTTGGGTTTTTTGCCACACCACGTAGCACATGGGATCTTAGTTCCCGGACCAGGGATCGAACCCTCACCCCCTGGATTGGAAGTGCCGAGTCTTAACCACTGGACTGCCAGGGAAGTCCTAAGTTATTTCTTAGAACAAAATTCCACAGGGAAAAAAATCCATTATTATCCCAATTTAAAACATAATTCCATAAAAAGCTGTCTTTTAGTCAGATGTTTTTCTTAAAAATTAAATGGTAATTAGTCAGCTAAGATCACCAACAGTTCTGATTTCTTATCTGTTCTCAACCTAGACTTTAATTATTTAGGTTGATTTAAAGATTACAGTAATCAGATCCAACATCTGATTCATGGGAAAGTTCTTAGACAGTTTAAACAAAACACAAAAATTGTGGATAGAGTTTCCTTCTCTCTCTTCATCCTGATGTATCTGATGACAGGGAGTAAAGTGAAGGAGGTTTGGGAGGGGACAGTCAATAGTCATTCAGGTTGTCTCTGATACAATTAATGATAAGCTGAGATAAATGAATGCTATGCTTTTACTTAAAGGTTCACTATTAAAAACAAACAAACTATGCATTGCCTTTCTTTTGGTGAGGTTGAGCTGCAAGTCTGGATATTTTAAGGGGAAAGTTACAGGTTTTGGGTTAGGCAAGTGGGACAGTGATCCAAGAGAAGAAGGAAAACTCAAGAAGTCACGTGAGAGCAAAGGCCAGGAAGAGCAGAGGTGAGCAGTGCCATAGGCTGCAAGGGACCAGGGCCCCTGTTGATCTTGTCCATCCTGTGTTCGCGGTTTGTAGTCCTCAGTTAATCAGCCTAGTTAAAAGTAGAAGTTACTCTGAATCTCTGAAGGGCCCTGTAGCCAGCATTTGGTCGAAACCCAAAACAGCTAAAGGGTGTTTGGTTTTCTTTTGGCCTCCCTTCCGGGGCTGCAAGAAGAAACCTCGGAGTGGAGAAAGGGTCAGATAACCACAGGCATCCCATTGCCTCTTTTTCCCAGAAACCCGGGTGTCAGTAATTCTTCCTCTGACATATAATATGTCTCGTCTTAGTCCATCCTGCTATAGGAATTTCAACGCTAAGGATAGTGCCGATTTATTTTCAGGAGGGGTGGCCTCACTGCCCAGAGGGTTTTACAGTCAGCTGAGTAACCTGCCCCGGCCTCTAAGGGAAGCCAGGATTTCTTAGCTGCCCTCCTGCCAGCCAGACCTTAGCTCTTACTCCCAGCTTCTCCACTGCTTTCCCTCCCCTCCTTCTCGTCATGTCACCCTTCTCAGTAAACTGTTTTCAAGAAGATAAATCATGAGGGAATTATAGAAAATAAAGAGAAGTTAAAAGTACATGGTTTTAATCCACTTTGCCCAAGTTTACTCAAAGATCTGGCCTTTGGGGCTTCCCTGGTGGCGCAGTGGTTGAGAGTCCGCCTGCCGATGCAGGGGACACGGGTTCGTGCCCCAGTCCGGGAGGATCCCACATGCCACGGAGCGGCTGGGCCCGTGAGCCATGGCCACTGAGCCTGCGCGTCCGGAGCCTGTGCTCCGCAACAGGAGAGGCCGCAACAGTGAGAGGGCCGCGTACCGCAAAAAAAAAAAAAAAAAAAGATCTGGCCTTTGCCAAGGTAATTTTTTTTTCTTATACTTCTTCTGGCTACTTGAGAACATAATTTATTACTATTATTATTTTCTAATTAATATTAGACATTATCTGACCATGGGCTTCCTAGCCCTGTGGTCTGTCTTTACATATAGTATTTTATCTGCTCACAACAGTAACCCTAAAAGTATGCAGAGATTATTGGCTCTCTTATACAAACGAGAGACCTGAGATTCCAAGAAGTTGAACAGTTTGCTTGAGACCATGTTTCTGAAAGGGAGGTGGAGCCTGTTCAAACTCAGTTTTCCTGAAGGCTCTTGGTTTCCTTATTTCCTTCTCTCTTCCCACCTTCCTTATCACTAAATCATGAGGGTGACATGGGGCATTGTCACTCTTCCAAGGTTAATGCAAATGTTAACACACTGTGGAATTAAGGCTGGCTAGGGGTTGGATAATCATTTTTGTTAAGAAGAGGAAAATGGGGTGCAGTGATATTGTGATTTGCCTAAGGGTACCCAACTGTGTTTAAGGACATTCTGTGACATACCTTCTTCCTTCAGTGTATTTGCACACAGCATCATTCTTCTTATACTCTGGACTCAACTGTTTCAGGGGGAGGTTGTTGCTTTTGTTTTTGCCAGAGTCCATGGTTTTATTAAGTCAGACCAATCAATATTTTTAAGCCCTGATTGTGTGTCCTAGTTGCTGGGAAGATGGTGGTGAGCGAGACATCATGGCTCCTGTTGCTATGGAGCTTGTTGACAAGTTGGGGGAAGCAAACAAATAATTCCATAAAATGGGGTAATATGATAGAGACAAGTAGGACCCGGTGGTTAGGGGAGAATTTTCCGAGGGGATAACTTTTGAGCTGACTTAAGCATGAGAGCCTCGTGAGGGGAGAAGACCCCCAGGCAAAAGCAACAGGTCCTAAGGCAAAGCTTGGTGTGTGAGAGGAACAAAAATGGGATACCTCCCTTGTAGCTGAAGTATCGTTAGGCCTTAAGGTCAGGGAGGTAAGGCAGGAGGCAGGTGGTTTGGGGCCTGCTAAAACCACTAAAGAGTTAACATTTTTGTCTAAGTGCAGTTGAAAGCTTTGAAGCAGGGGTGTGACATGGTTGATAGACACTTAGAAAAAAAAATCTGTGTTATCTGAAGACTATTTTTGTTTCTTTGGTGTTGTTATTTTTTGTTTGTTGTTTTGTCATTTGTATTATTTGAAGACTGTATTGCAGGGGGACAAGTAAAAGGGAAATCAGTAAGGAGTCTTTTTCCATAGGCAAGAGGTTATGGTAATTTAGATCTGGGTGGTGATAATAAACGTGGAAGATAGGGTAGAATTAGATTCATGATATCCTGTATTGTGGAGAAAAAAATAAATCAGATTTTGACCATTTCAAGTTTGAGGGGCCTCGTTGATTTCCAAGTCGAGATGTGAAGGAGGCAGGTGAATCTGTATGTCTGCAACTCAGGAGGGATCTGTCAGTTCTGGGTGAGTTTGGGTGCGGATGGCATTGAAAGCCCCGGGGCTGGATACGGTATCTTAGAGAGAAGTGTGAAGATTTCAATCTTAAATGGAACCAGAGGATATAAAATGGAGAATCTCATGCATGGGTCCTCAGGAAAATGAAACTTAAGGACCAAGGGACTGGTCAGGCATTTATAGAAAATCGAAACTGATCCCTTGACTAACGAACATCCTGCAAAAGTCTCTTCTCCTCCTCAAGCCAATGAACTTGCTGCTTGGACTCTAATTGAATTCCCTCCTCTTTGTGATCCTTGCCCATATATCCAGCCCACCCCAAAGCCTCAGAGGTCTCACTTGTAGCTTACCGCAGTTGGTGTGTCCAGAATTGCAATTCTTGGGACTTCCCTGGCGGACCAGTGGTTAAGATTACACGCTTCCAACGCAGGGGGCGCAGGGTTGTCGATCCCTGGTTGGGGAACTAAGATCCCACATGCCGCGTGGTGCCCACCGCTCCCCCCCCCACCAAAAAAAAACCAGGCATATCAGAATTGCAGTTCTTCTGCTATGCCTGCATAAACTCAACTTCTGGTAATTCAAGTTTGCCTCAGTTTTCCTCTTTACTTAGGTTGATGAAGTGTAGCTTTAGAGGAGGTGGAAGACCTAGGTCCAGGCCTTGGCGGTCTGTGACATTTAAAGCTCTAGTGAAAGGGAAGAAGCCAGAAACAGAGTGAAGTGGGAGGAAGTTGGTGTCCTAGTAGCCAAGGAAAAGTGTTTCGGAGGGGAGTGCCCCATTGTTCAAGTTGCTTCTGAGGGACTGAGTAAGACTAGGACAGAAAAGTAATTGGATTTGGCAAGACGAGCTTGGACCTCACCTTGACGAACTCCTTGGAGTGGTAGGGACAGGAGCCTGCTGGAGGCTTGGAAGAGGGGAGGGTTTAACTGTAAGGGGAGCATGTCAGCTGAAGAATGGTGTGTTTATGGTGGGAAGTGCTTCCGTCAGTGGTTGAGGAGAGAGGGTAAAACTTCAGGAATTGAGACTTAGCACCGTCATGAGGGATGGCATCTAAAGCACAGCCTCTGGTAGGTGTGTTTATTTAGAAGTATTCAGAAAACACTCATTCATTCAGAAAAGGCAGTCAGTTGGTACAAGGATGATAGTCTTTGCAGTGGCAATTTAAGAGCTGAGTAGGTAACTTAAAATGGAAAAATTATGATGTTAGAGAATAAGAATAAGAAGACCTGCAAGATCTGGTCCCTGTGAACTCTCAGCACTGGCCCAACAAGGCTGCCTTTGGGGACAGGATCTCACACTGAGGAGAAGTGACTGGGAGTGGAATAAAAGTTAAGCAGGGCACCGACACAGAGACAGAAGGAGGAGAAGGTCCAGACCAAAGTGGGGGAGGAGAACGAGCCTGGAAATCCCAGGAGTCAAGGCTCATATCAAAACGAGCATCAGGCAGTATCAGGCCAAGGTCAAATCCCACACACGGTTATTATTAGAAAAAAGAGGATGAAGAGCCGAGTAACACCCCTGTGGAGGATGACAGCACATCAGTAACCTACTATTTCAAAACAAGCTGAAAGGTACTAAGAAAATGATGCGAGTCATGAAAGACTAACATAGATCAGAATTTTAAAACCCCAGAAATCAGGTGACCACTCAGGAAAGAATGAGACATAAAAGAAAGAGTCATTTCAGAAATGAAGAGTGAGCCAGAAGCAACACAAGAGAGACTATCTGAAAGGAAATAGAAGGTAAAAAGAGGAAGATTTCAAACATTAAAAGGAAATGAAAAAAGAGATACAAAGAATTTGAGAAAAAGTGGCAAATGTTGAAGGCAAAGAGAATTGAGTAGGTTAGTTGGGGTCTCTGAAGAAGGAAACCAAAGCAAGGGAACAGAACAAATGGCAAAAACTAGTTCAAGACAGCTTTCTTGACATAAAAGGTTTGAAGCTAAATTTGAACGAATATATATAGTATGTGCCCAAGAAGATCGACCTGGAAAGATCAACACTAAGATACATTCTAGTAAGACAAAAAATCATTTGGGCCCAAAGAAAAAGAAAACACATGGCTAATGAGAAAGAAAATTAGAATGTCTTCAGACTTTTCTGCAGCAGTGCTTCATGCCGGAAGGAAATGGAGTGACATATTTAGGATTCTCAAGGAAAGAATCAGCCAAGAATTTTGTGTCCAGAAAAACCACACCAGCCAATTTTCCAACTCTCCGGACACTAACTTTATATCTTATAATTAAATTCAATTCTGACGCTAACTCTGGTAGTCAGCGTCAGATTCCACAGGTTTAAGGGTTCGGTCTCACAAGACTGCCCTTGTTTCAGACTTGAGTCACAAGTAATGGGCCACAGGGTACCCATGCTCTGTCTGACTTGACTAAAAATCAGAGGCTCCCACAAACTCTTCTCCCCTTTTCTATAATTTGCTAGGACAGCTCACCAAACTTAGGGAAACATTTACTTACATTCTCTGGTTTGTTATAAAGCATATTATAAAGGATACAGATGAACAGGCAGATGGAGAGGTGCATAGTGTAAGGTCCAGACAGGTCCTGAGTGCAGGAGCTTCTGTCCCCGTGGAGTTGGGGAGCACCACCCTCCCAGCACGTGGATTTGTTCACCAGCCTAGAAGCTCTCCAAACCTTGGTATGTAGGAGTTGTTATGGAGGTTTCATTATGCAGGCATAATGGATTAAATCGGTAGCATTTGATTAGCTCAGTCTCCAGCCCCTCCCTCTGCCTTCCCCTGAGGTCTGTGTGGAGGTGGGAGTTGGGTGGGGCTGAGAGTTCCAACCCTCTAATCATGCCCGTGACCAGCCCCCATCCTGCAGCTATTTAGGGGTCCCCAGCCATCAGTCACCACATCAAACACACAAAGATACTCTTACCACTCTAGAGATTCCAAGGATCTTAAAAGCTCTGTGTCAGGAACCAGGGACTGAGACCAAATGTTTTGGCAAAAGATGTTCCTATCAGTCAGGAAATTAAAAGGGTTTTAGGAGCTCTGCCAGGAATCAAGACCTGGGGACAGAGACCAGATATATATTTCTTATTATATCACCATATCACAAGTTAGGATAGAGAAACTAAAAGAATAGAAACATCTATTTTAGTTTATATCGTTTCTTCATTTTTTGGTTAGAATACTTCTATAAAGAGAAACTTTCTCATCAAATGTTTGATTACTCTGAGGTTCAGTATATAAAAGAAAGGCAGGATAAATGTTTATTTTCTGCCTTTATGTACTAGTTTTCAAAATAAATTGATTGCCTATGGTGACCAATTAGGATTAAAAAAAAATCATTGTGAATTGAATTCTCTTTGGTGGCTTTCAGTCCACTGCAGTTATTATTCTTATTGATCCTCAACTTTGGCCAGTAGATCCTTCTTTAAGTTGGGTCTTGAGCCCTTTTGATATGATCCTTGACAATTTTTACTCCCCTTCAAAATGATTAATCTGAATTCATATTTTAAATGGAACTGTATTACAACTGGAAAGGGATTTTCTTCTCCATGGAGTCCTGGATTAATTATCATTGAATGTTGAAATGTGGTTCCATGTGAATTTTGTTGGGATTTTTCCCTTCATAGGTATGGGAGGTATCGCCAGCATGCCACCGCTGACCGCTGTTGCTCCAGTGCCAATGGGTTCCATTCCTGTTGTCGGAATGTCTCCCCCGCTAGTATCCTCTGTTCCTGCGGCAGGAGTGCCTCCTCTGGCTAACGGGACGCCCCCTGTCATACAGCCTCTGCCTGCATTCACTCATCCTGGTACGTGACCTGCTGAAGCCACAGGCCGAACTTTTACCTGTATTTTACTCTTCATTCTCATTTTCTGTCTTCACGTTCTGATTATATTTAAATGGTATTTTATTCCAGAAGAAATCATCTTCATTTTTTTCTTTTTTTTCATTTAATGTCTCATTTTGGGGATGAGCTAGGCTAGAGAGAGGGAAAGGAGAATGAAATTATGAAGCTTTGGGTGCCATTGTACACAGAGGTGAACTCAACAGCTAAAACCAAGAGCATAATTTCCTTTCAAGGCCTTGATGAGAGCAGCTCAAGTTTGAACAGTATTTGAACACTTTTTATTTCCATGTATCATTTACTACTTTTCTTCAGCTGCCATGAATTGCTAATAAACAAGCCAATCCCTTAGGAGTAGAATTATGTGGGAGGAAAAAAAAGAACATTGCCTTTCTTTTTTTTGAGGAGGTGGAGTGAATCAGGCATAGAGGGGGAAGGAAGTCTATTGAATGGCTAAATATATTAAGGTTATAGTATTACATGCTTGCTTAATTGAGACTTTATTCAAAGTCTTTTTCCCTTTAGTTAAAGAAAAGCATAGTGTAGATGTAGATGGTCTTAGTCTAACAAATCAGAAGGGATTCATATCAATATGGAAAGGTTTTTTTTTGTTTTTTAAGTACTTCGGATATGTCTGAATAAATTCGTAAGTGACTGACAGTGTGAGTTTGAGCCTTATATATGAATCTGCCTAGGCCTCCGCATTTATTACATCTGTCAGGATGTGTCTCTAAGTTATAGCCACAGAATCCAAATCGACCTCTTGTTTTTAAGATGTTCTTTTCACAGGTAGTTTATCTTTCATAGGAGACCATGACTGCAGGTGTGATGGCAGCTGAGAAAATGCTTGTAATTATTTTTCCAGTAGTAGCAGTGAATCCCCGCACTGTGTCTTGTTTTCTTTTGCGGCGAATGTTGCAAGACAGTAGGCAAATTTGAAGGGAATGTTGGTTAAGGCTCGAAGTTTTTCTCCTGACACACAGCTAACCAGCTTGAATGAGACTCAGACACAAAAGCTGGCCCTTCCTGGCAACACGTGTCATCTGGCCAAGACAAGTCTGTGACTTCTTGGCTCTTACATCTGGAACTAATACTTCAGCTCCTTCAGTGCAGTTAAGAATATGCCAGCTATCTATTTAAGCTGTTACTTCTTTAACTATTGGAACAGGTCCTCTAAAATGTGATACTAAGTGTCTAATGAAGAATCAGATTTTATGGATGTAAACATTACTACCTAGTAAGGTGGTTTTCTGAAGGAACTAGTAAAACACTTTTGGCTAGAGGGCAGGAAGCAAGGAGGGAATAACTTTTTGAGTCTGGAATGGTAAGAAGGGAGGAATAATTTCTGCCTCAGATTTGATAACTATGCATTTTAATTTTTATAAATAGGGAAATGTTTCTTACTTTTGTAAAATTAAAATTATTCAACATTTATTTATTTTTTCAGCAGCCACATTGCCAAAGAGTTCTTCCTTTAGTAGATCTGGTCCAGGGTCACAGTTAAACACTAAATTACAGAAGGCACAATCATTTGACGTGGCTAGGTAAGTTTGCTTGTTGTTTTAAATGGGTGGTTTGGTTCAACCATTATCTGATTGACTCATACATTTGAAAGTGAATTAGCTCTGTGTTCTTTATTTGTCTTGTTTTAGTTTGCAGAATGCTAATAATTTTCTTAATTCTGGATAATGTTACTAGGTTTTATTATTTATTTGTTGTAGAGATGACAGAATCAAGAACACTACTTTTCCTTTGAAAGCGTTGCATGTTGATTTTTTTTTAAAGAGGATGATAAATAGGTAGTAGTAAATGTTTAAAAAAATAGAACTCTAGGTATGAGGGAAAAAAGCACATTAACTGTTTTGTGTCAGTCATTTAAAAGTTTATGTATAAAAAATACTATATGAAGATTAGAGCCAAAACTGGCTCTAATTTTATCTCAGACAATCTTATGGGGTCTGTGTGGATTGTTAGTAAAACTTTAGATCAGGTTTTATGAAATGAGTTATTCAGGTTATGGGACAGTTATTATTAAATCAAACATGTGGCTCAATTTTGGGTACAGCTTACATGACCTGTTTGCTTCTGTTTTGGCCAATCTTGGTTCATATTATCTTTCATATTTTTATTTTACCCATGTTTTCCCCTTGCATACTGCTGTACTAAAATAAAAAATTAAATCTCTTGATAAGCTGTCTCAGAGCTTTCCAAATGAAAAGGAGATGTAAATGAAGATGATTCCATCTTTTCTTGTTTCAGTCCTCTTTAGGAATCTTTCCTAAGTGAATTGAGTCATTTTTCCTCTTTAAAGAAAAGAGCATGTTGAATATAATTCAATAATTCATTGCCTTTTAAAAAATAATGTAAAGAAAATCCATAAACTGAAAAACACTGTGCCAGATGCTTTATGCACATTAACTCATTTAATGCTCACCTTCTTCCCCATAAGATGACTGATTTTCTGTGTTATAGATGACGAGGAGGCTCAGAGACAGGAAGTGACTTGCGCAGGATAACTTAGCTCCTAGGTGATAGGGCTGAGTTGAACTGAGATTTTTCTGATTTTAAGGCAGATGTTCTTAAAATTTGCCCTGAAAACTTCGGTTAATTGTGGTATACAGGTATTTGTGTTCCATTTAATTAAGGTTTTACTCCTAGGATGCAGGAATATTTATTGAGTATCTGCTTTGACTCATTAATCCCATTTAACCCGCACAACCACCTGTAGGGTAGTAATTGGCTCAGAATTGTGAATGAAGAAACACCCGGAGAGGTTATATTTCTCACCCATAGTTTACAGCTTACTAAACAGCAGAGCTGAGATTTAAATTGAGATCATCTAACACTAAATTCCATGTTTTCTATTCTTTCTCCCATATCACGCTGAACTTTGAGTATTCTCTGACTTTCCACAAGTGATTTTGAAATCTGTCTTAAAATTGACTTGTGACATTAAAATGAACAAACAGCCAGTATTAGCAAAATTAATGCTATTAAAATGTTGGGTCTGCTCGCCCATGTGCAGTAAAGCCAATCTACTGACACCAGGTTGTAAGGCACCAGACAAGGAGTCCGGAGCAGCTAATGCTCAAAAAACCTGAGCTCCCCAATGGGTTTTAGGGGAGCATTTTTAAAGGCAAGATGAGGGAAGGGAGTCACAGGATGTGTGACCAGCTGTGTGCCGTTCTCTGATGGGTTGATGCTGAGGTAACAGGGCAGTGCCACAGGGGTTAATGTTATCAATCCTTAGGCTCCAGCTTCCCTTTGGTGGAGTTTTAGCATCTGTAAAACAACTCAGGAATGTGCATCAGATACTGTTATCTAGGTACTTCAGGGAGGAACTAAAGATTCTGTGACTGCCATATGGCTGACTGTTTACATTGTTACCAGTTCTCCTGGCCCAGTTGCTGCTTTTGTCACTACACGTTCATGTACTTTCAATCATTAATTCTTGAGTCAGCCTTTTGTGACTCAGGGGAGGCCTGGGAGACTACAGCTTTTCTACAAACAAGAGATAGGCTGAGAAAAAAAAATTGAGAGAGGCAGGCAGAGGACGTGAGGGGAGGGGTCTGTCCCCAGAAGGCCCCATAGGGTCCTGCTCCGGTTATAAAAACACTGGGGTTTTTTTGGTAGTTACCTTTCAATAATTTAAGTTTCTAGCAAGTTTTTATAATGTGGCATCTAACTTTTTGGTTAATGCATTTTTAGGCCTATTTAAATTCTCAGGAATTTGGTAGAAAACTATGATTGGATAAGTGTAATCTTGAACACCTTCTGTGTAATACCCTACATTCCTGGGGTGCAGGAGAGATATAATTAACTTCTTGACAAATAGGCAAGAGTTGGAATCTTCAAAATATTAGTTTAAAATGAGAGAGTTGTTGCAGAAGTATGCACAGCAGATTAGAACTTGGTAAATGTTTTTATTAAGAAGTTTATAAAAATTGAAAAGATAAATTTTTATAGGTACTTTTCAAGTGTTTGGGAGCTGTTTCTGTGCTTTGAGAAGTGTACATAGTAAGTATCAGTGCGTAGGTAACATACATAAATGATGATTAAAAGGTCCAGTTCATGATTAAAATTTCACTGTAATCTGTGAGAAATAGATATTTTTGTTGAAATGAAAGGAAATTGCAAATGGGGCATTAGTTGTAATCTGTCCTGGAAGTAGAATGCCATTTTTACTGCCAGCTCAGCCATCGTGTTTAAATTGCCCAATTGAAACATCTGGCTCTCAAGAAGCCATGGGTACCAACCAGCATGATACTGTGTGGGAACTAATCGGAGGAACTGATCACCAAGGAGGTCTACACCCGAACTGGCTGCCAGCAAGGGGTTTCCTGAGGTCAGCTGCATGTTGGCAAGGAAAGGTCAGCACTGGATTGCAGTCAGAAGCAGAGCTCCTTCCCATACTGCACTGCTGATTTGCCAACCGCCCTGGGAATGTTCTCTTCTCTCTGGGAAACTCCATTTTGGGCATTTAAATTCTCAGAATGAAATAACTCCATTTCATTAAGAAATACATTCTGTATTTTGGTGTAAAGAAAGTTAAACATTTTAAAGAATTAATACCTTTAAAAGCAGTTATTTGTTTTCTATCATCATTGCTTTTTGAACCTAAAGAGGACTGTTCTAGAAGTTTAGAGAAGCCTGGTCATTACTGTATCACCTCAGTTCCGAGGAGATTTTCCATTCTTTTGTAGAAACTTTAAATTAGTAAATTGTCCATATAACTTGAACCAGCCACTTGGTCTGCTGTGTTTACCTTTGATTTGGAAAAAATAATGAGCTTATCTGGAGAGAAAGGTTTATAACCTTAAAAAATGGAAAAAATCATTATAGAAAATTCAGAAAGTGATTAGGAAGTGAATAAAATATTAAATCTAGTTTTCTAGAGAAGTTCTTAGTTTACTGTTTTTAGAGAACTTAAATGTGATTTTCCTTACTATTAATCCTTTTTTCCTCTCCTTCCTCTCTTTGCCCCACAGTGTTCCTCCTGCAGCTGAATGGGCTGTTCCTCAGCCATCCAGACTGAAATACCGACAGTTATTCAACAGTCATGACAAAACCATGAGTGGACACTTAACAGGTATTTACAAATGAGAATTAAGATAGTGAAACATGATCTTTGTTCTAAATGCAAATTGTTTCTAGATGTTGGGCTGAAGATTTTCCCAATGTCTTCCTCCATTTATTGTACTTCTTTCTAAACAGGGTTTTTGTTATTCCCCTCCAGTTCTCATCTACTGATAAGGCCATAGTTATTTTATTCTCCAGTGCCTCAGGCTTTTGCTTCTTGGTAAATAGAACCTAGACCACGGATCCCCCAGCACCCTAGATGCCACTGTTGTGCAAATCAGCGCACTTGCAAAGAAACACTGCTGTGGACAAAGCCTGGTTCACATTCTGAAGTTCAATTTAGTAGATGAACTTGAAACTGTCTACTCAAACAATCAGTGTTTATGGCAGGACACAGGGTGAAAGTTAGTAAATGGTTGGGGAGTTTAGAACCTAGCTTTGCCACTAACCAGCTGGAGGCCACTTTACGTATTTGGATCTTATTTCTTCATGTATAAAAGGCCAGAGTTAAGGTATGTGGTCTCTATGGATTTAAAAAAAGATTGTTGTCTACATTAGAAGGATTCAAAGGATTTTATGATACTGTCCAGAAACCTTTCTAATAAGGGGTTAAAACACTTAAAATTGTTAGAGAGTTATAAAGAAAAGCATAATTTTAATAAAGGAAAATAGAGATCTCCAATACAAACATTAAGTGTAAAAGGGGGGAAAATGTAACTGCTCTTTAACAAATATGAAAGGAGGGGAGAATGGGGTCATTTTCCTGAGGTGGAGAAGCAGTGATATTCAGCAAAAAACATTTTAAATTTCTGATTCTTACTATCTTTTTTTTTTTTCTATCACTTACAATTGCAGTTTTTACTTCCAAGAGAAAAATTCATCCTTGTTTAAAAATGTCAGGATTGGGTGAGACTTCGAAGGGTTCTGGTCTAACCTTGAACCCTATCCCAGTAAAGAATCTCAGCAGTCATTTCAAATAAGCGTATATTTGTATCTGAAAGGGCGAATTATAAGTATGCACAAATTCTCTGTATGCCTCTCTCACTGTGCTAAAGCGGTAGCTGTCACTTTTATACATAGCATGAAAAACCAGGCCAGCTTATATGGGCACTGAAGGGATATTCAAAAGTATAGTTTTAAGTACTGTTTAACATGATTTGACACCAGTGTATCATACAGACCCAGACCTGCATTGTCAGTGAATCTGAAAACATTTTTTAAAGCACTGTTGGTGTTTGCTGGGAGTTACTTAAAATAGTATTCAGATGCGATGTTGATGCCGAAATTCTCTTTTCTTGGTAGGATGTGTTTTATGACCGAAGTATAGTATCAGGTAGAAGGTATATGACGCAGGAACTTAAATATTTAGAACTTTTAATATCTGAGGCAGAAAATAAAATTTGAAATATACTGGATGGATGAGCAGATTTTTGCTACTGTTTAGCTGTATACTTATTACTGTTTTGTCCTGGAAGGAATTTAAGGTGGGAATTTCATTTTCAAATCTTTGTATAGTCATGTCAAATAGAAAGAATAATTTATTACAGTACATTTTAAAATAGTAAATAAAAGACATTTAATTTGTTTTCCCTTTGTGAGGAATCAATATAAGGTGTGTTTTAGGCTAAATAAGACTGTTGATGGAAGCAGAGCAGGTTTTGTTGAGATGAAATACAAAGATTATTTTCATGATCACAACTGTGAAAATAATTGTGTGAATCCTCAACCCCTAAAGCAGTTACTCAATTCAGCTTAAGAATTGAGTAAGATTAAGAAGAATATCAAGAAAGTTGAGAATAGTTCCCAGAATGGAAAGAGGCAGAAGTGAAATATTTAGCAATGGCACAGTTTACCCCATTGATTACCTGGGTTGATTTCGCTGATACACCTGGTTAGGTGGGCACCCCCTTGTTCCTTCCCAACCTGATGTATATGCTACTGCACGCTCTTAAAAGAGACACTCTTATAAAAGAGAGAAGGAGTCCTTCCTAATCTAAGTTGTATAAGTAGCTCTAGAATTCTGGTAATGCTATTCTTGCTAGTCCACTTCTCAAAGAGGTATTCGATTATCTCCTTGCATTCTGAAACAGTGCATATGTTATTTGGTTATTCATATGCTAATCACAAAATGCTAAAAGTCTTAGTCCTTGTTTGAAGTAAAGCATTAACTTCATTTAATTGTCTCTGTTCTTTCCATTCAAGCTTCCCTACTGAAACATAGCTACCCACTGTAGGCTTTGTGAACTTGAGATTTGTGTTTATTCCCTTAATGTTTCCTTATAAGCCAGTCTGCCTTTCATGAATGTAGGCTTCTACAGAATAGTTCCGAACACTCAGAGCTTGATTTTTATGTTGTCCTGTTACTATCTTTGCTGTTGCTGATCTAATTTAATGTTTCACAACCTTGTCTTAGGACTTAGAGTCAAGTATTAGAAATTGCAAAAGACAGTTGGAATCTTTTAGTGCAGGGGTCAACAGACTTCTTCTATAAACAGCAAAATAATGTTTTCAGATTCAGTGACAATGCAGGTCTGGGTCTATATGACACACTGGTGTCAAACCATGTTAAACAGTACTTAAAACTACCTTTAAATATTCCTTCAGTGCCCATATAAGCTGGCCTGGTTTTTCATGCTATGTATAAAAGTGACAGCTACTGCCTTAGCAGAGTGAGCGAGGCATACAGAGAATTTGTGTATACTTGTAATTCGCCCTTTCAGATACAAAAACATTTTAGACTTGCAGTCATACACTGTCACTGCTCTTCAGCTTTGCCGTTGCGGTATGAAAGCAGCCGTATATCGTGCTTAAATGAATGGGCATGGCTATGTTTCAATAAAACTTTATTTACAAAAACAGGTGGAGGGCTGGATATGGCCTATAGACTGTGGTTTGCCAATCCCTGTTCTAGATCATTTTCCTCATTTCAGAGATAAAAGAACTTCCTAAAAGTAGTTTTGTTAATGTCACATGTCATTAGGGAGTGGAAGAGTCAGGACTGGAATCCATATGTCCTGATATCCAGGTCCAGGGTTAGTTCTTTTCATTTATTGTTACACTTTTTATTGAATAGATGAAATATGAACTTTCTTTTTTATAGTTCTGAAGTGGGCAGAATTGTTACAAGTATAAATTGAAGCATTCACTAAACTTTTGCTAATTCTACTTTAATGTTGCCAACATTCTAAATACAATGTTAGAGACTAAATAAAATGATCAATGAACTTTTCTCATTCCAGTATACCACAGAACAAGCAAAATTTTATGCGTGGTAATCTTCCTAACACAGTTGCTACCACTTTCCATTCCTTGGTCTTCATGTCATCCTGGGACCACACCTTGGGAGTCAGTGATGGACATAAGACATTTATCTCTCTCCTCCTAACACTAGTTTATTTAAACATTCAAATTCTTACATTGTAGCCTTTCTGGTATCTAAGGCTAGTTTCATGCCAAAACTGAAGATATATACAAGTATTTTAAGAAGTGAGAGCTGATTCTGAGATGAGAGTTGAAATTCCAGAAATTCTTCTTTATCACTAACCTAGGAAATGGCTGCGATAATTGGCCATTTATACAACCTTGAGCAAGTTTTTTTTATTTAGTTTTGTTTTAGAGTCTGTATAATGAAATGAGTAGAAGAGTTCTCTCTAAGGTCCCTTCCTCCTCTAAGATTCTCTGAATCTTATCTGAATTTGATAGTCATCATGGTGGAGGAAGCAGGTGGTGGCCAAGATGCTGAATTTAGAGAGAATAAGTTTCAGCTTTGTAAATAAAAGCCTTGTAAAAAAAAAAAAAAAAGCTTTGTAAATAAAATAGAGATGGTAACCTGGACAGAAGGGCAGGTTATATTTTGAAACTCTAATCCTTTACATACTCATTCCTCATTAAACATCTATTTAACAAAAATTAAACTATTTAACAAAAAACCTGTGTGCCAGGTGCTTTGTGTTTCTTGCCTTTTTCATGGGGGCTTAATTTCCTTTTTAAAAAGCCCCTCGGGTAATAGCAAATACCGTTTAAAGCACTGTGATTGCATGAGATTACATAGTACCTATGTGCAGAACACTGATCAGTGAAGATTTGCTGATTCATCTTTATATTTTTTTCCTGGTTTTTGTTTAGGTCCCCAAGCAAGAACTATTCTTATGCAGTCAAGTTTACCACAGGCTCAGCTGGCTTCAATATGGTAAGGAATGAAAAAGTTCCTTGGTTTGTATAAAGAGGAAACTGTATTTCTTGAATTGATATGGCTCATGGGTCTTTAGATTAATACCGTTATTTCTAAGGGGGATATATGGAGTAGGCTTAATTTTCCAATGAGTTGTTATGATTACCCCTCTTACTTTCCCCCCTTTTGATTTTGAAAAATACAAAAGCAGAGCAATCAATATAATGAATTCTCAAGAACTCATAATACAGCCTAAATAAGTCTCAACTTATGACTTGTCCTGGTTCTCCCCTCCTCCTTTCAATTATTTTAAGCCAAATCTCAGTCATTATATCATTTCCATCTGCACATATTTCAGCTTGTATCTCCAAAAGACATAGGGATTTTTTCCCCACATGACTGCAATACCAAAAGTCCACTTAAAACTGTTAAATAGTAATTCTTATCATTAAGTTAATCAGATGGTGTTTAAATTCCTTAGATTGTCTCATAATTTTTTTATAGTTGATTTGTTCAAATCAGGACTGAAATAAATCTATATTTTGTAACAATTGGTTGATACATCTTTTAAGTCTCCTTTAACCTATAAACTCCCCCTTGTCTTGTTTTCCACTCCTCCCCCACCCCACCCCACAAAAAAACCCCAGATCATTTGTCCTATAGTTTCTTATAGCCTAACTTTAGCTGATGGCACCCTTGTGGTGTTAATTCATTCTTGTATTTCCTGTAGATTGGTAATTAGATCTTAAGCAGGGTTCTGCACCTCAGTGCTATTGACATTTTAGGCCCGATGACTCTGTGGTGGAGGCCTGTCCTGTGGACTTTTGATTGTTAAGTAGCATCTCTGGCCTCTGCCTACTGCAGCAGCATGAGCCCCGCCTCCACTTGTGACAATCAGAAATGTCTCCAGACATTGGCAGATGTTCTTTGCAGTACTAAATCAATCAGTGGTTGAGAACCACTCATCAGATTCAAGTTTGAATTTTTTTTTTTTTTTTTTTTGCAAAATACATCAGAGATGATACCGAGTACTTTCATCAGTAGATACATTTATGTCTCTTTGTCTATTTTGTAATGAGTTTTAGTAGCTATTGATGAGCCTTGCCTAATCCTATAGGATTCTTTACATTTAAATATTAACTAGAATGTTAAATATTTAATTTTAATATCTAGTTAAATATTAACTAGAACACACACTCTTCAGGAGTGTATATCTCTCAGTTATGCATTATCCATTGATTCCACCTGGAAGATAAACCCGGTCTGTACCACTTACCTGCTAGGTTCAAGATTTTACTGCAGGCTCATTGATGTGGTTGTTTCATAAGTGGTCAAGCTCTAGGGCTGCTCCCTTCACCCATTATAGTCCCTTCTGCTTTGCGTTAAAGGGTCAGCCTCTTGCAATAGCATAATAACAGACCAGTTAGCAAGCATCTTATATCTATGACACATCTAGACCTCTTTAAGTCTGGGTGTGTACCAATATCCTAGGGCCCTCTGGAATAAAAACTAAAGACCTAACATTTATGGACGTTGGTTGTTCTCATGACACTAGAATATAATGAAATGTTTAAGTTTCTCATTTATAACCTGCCCTCTTTGAAAAAAATACTTGAGTCTTCTCCTACTAGAATATTATATTCTCTTTCTATATGATAAAAAGATATTTAATTAAATGTGTACAGCCATTCTTCAGGCAAGTATGGGGAAAAAACCAAATAGGAATTCCACCTGCCTTTGAATTGCATTTACCTAGGAGTGGGCAGTGGAAAGGAAGAGAGAACAAGGTAAAACAGGCAGAGTTTTCATTTGTGGCTGTGTTTTACTTAAAAACAGGAGTCTGGCACCTGGAAAAGGCAAAGGTAGAGGGACAGAAAAGAGATCAGTGGTTGCCAGGGCCTGGGGGCAAAGGAAAGGGTGACTATAAAAAGACAGGAATTTTCGGTGATGATGAAACTTCTATACATTGTAGAGTTACACAACTGAATGTGTTTGTCAGAACTCGAAGAATTGTACTCTAAAAGGGGTGGATGTTACCGTATGGATATTGTACCTTAAAAAAAAAGAGTTTATGCCACCTGAGGAAGTTTCAGATTTAAGAGGAGTTTCTTGATTTATCGCATCAGCAAAGCCAGTTAGTTGCCCAGTGTAGCATCTGTCCTATTGGTATTTTAGTGAACAGTGTTGTGGTCTTGCATCCTCTTTTGGTGTCCAGAAGTTGTTAAGTAAAATCACATTCTTGGACTTGCTAGAAAAATCTGTTTACTTTAATTAGCTACCAGGGCAAGTTGATTATGAAGAACAGTGACGATTGAATCCTAAGATTAAGGAACAGAAAACACCTTGCCTCTGTGGCTGGAGGCCGTAAAGATCCACCCTTGGAGGCCTAGATCAGGGCTTGGTCCAGTGAGCTGAATCTGGCCTGCACCTGGTTTTGTTTTTTAAAACAACCGTGCCCATTTGTTTCTCTATATATTGTCTGTGGCTACTTTCCTGCTGCAGCAGCAGAATTTCGTGTGATAGAGATTGTGTGTTCTGCAAAGCTTAAATATTTACTATCTGACCTGATAGTCTGCAGAGCGTAGTCTAAATTAGACACATGGAATGTATGATACATTTAAAATGGGTTGCAATGATTGAGAAGAGTGTAATTATAATCATAGTTAACATCTGTTGAATGCTGAACACCATCCCAGCTATATGGATTGTCTCATTTTGTCTTTGCAATGGTGGTGTGAAATAGGTACTATTTTTATAAACTGAGGCACAGAGGAACTCAGTTGGCCTAGAGTCAGAATAAGAAAATAGAACGTTTAAATCACTCATGAATAGTAACAAGCATGCATTTTCATGAAGCTAGATTACAATGAACTTTTTGTTGAATAGGAATCTTTCTGACATTGATCAAGATGGAAAACTCACAGCAGAAGAATTTATCCTGGCTATGCACCTAATTGATGTAGCTATGTCTGGCCAACCACTGCCACCGGTCCTGCCCCCAGAATACATTCCACCTTCCTTTAGGTAAGGAATATTTGGCTCTCATAAGAAACTGTGCGCTGAGTATGTGAATTTCAAACTTGGCTTTGTTGCCTGTGTATCTTATAGTCATTTTTTATTCTTGGCAAGTAAATGAAATATCTATGAATTCAAGCAAATCTTCTTAGGTAGGTTTGTGTTAATCTTTCCCTGTTCTGTTCTTTAAAGTACTCATAGGATATTAGTAAAACAGTCAAATAAAACATCACAGATTTTGTGATTTTTGAGACAATCCATATAATCAAAGCTCACCCAAAACTTTAGCAGTTTAAGTGCAATGATATCAACCTGTACATAGAAAATAAAGCAAGGAGATTCTGCCTATGAATTCTACACATTCCAGACAGAGGTAACAAAATGCTGGCAATGTAGAAATTATAATCAGGAAGATTATTAAAGAAAATTTTCATGGTCTGAAACATAACCTCAATGGAGACATCGAGAGGGTAGTTCAGGGTCCAATTGGGAAGACTCTGCAGTTACTGGTATCCTCCGCCTACACACAACCACGCATACACAGCCCTCTTGGACAACTGTGTCTCAAAGCTTTAACTTAAAAGACAAATTTGAGATCTTACGAGACAAAGAAGAACAAAAGAAGCGCAGATAAGAATTTCTGTCCTAATTCCTCACAGGAAGGACTGGGGGAAAAGTCCCCATAAAAGTATGAAACATGAAGCCATCACTGTCAGCACATACATGGTGCAGGGGGGAGCTGAGAAAACTGTGAATGTGTAGGAAGAAACCGGTAGCTGGACAGTTTGCCCACAAAATCTCACAGCTTCAAGAATCGCTACAAGAAACACAACACTGGAAGCTGATAAAAAAGCATAAAAAGAAGATAGGTAGATCGGTTTAAAAGAGCAAGATTAATGGTGTAAAGTGAAACTAACCAGTAAACTAAGTGATTTGTTTTAAGAACTATAAAGTATAGACATTTCATGTGTTTGTTAAGAGATAACATGGAGAGACTTTGTAAAGGGGAAAAAAAAAGATGCTCTCAATTAGCTGAGCTGCTAATCTTCCCTTGGAAATTTAATGTTTCATAGGAGGGTTATGATCGGAACAGCAAACACTTACTATGTCCAAGGTACTGCTCTAACCACTTGACAATTGTTCATTGATTTAATCCTTTGGAATTGTCCTACTTTTGGTGATGGTTCTAAACATTTGAATGAATATGGCACTCAGAGTCTGATGACGTTCAGATACTCATTTTTAAGAAACTCTTGTAAATAGAGAAGACCAAATCTTTATCTTTTCCTCACTAAAAATGAAATTTGCTCCATGATATGTGGCATAATCTTAAAAAAAATTTTTTTTCATAGTTTACCCAATTCTACCTAGACAGCTTTACATGAATCCTTTTTTTTTTTTTTCTTTTTTTCCACAACTGCAGAAGAGTTCGATCTGGCAGTGGTATATCTGTCATAAGCTCAACTTCGGTAGATCAGAGGTTACCAGAGGAACCAGTTTTAGAAGATGAACAGCAACAACTAGAAAAGAAATTACCTGGTAAGACAGTCCTTATATTTGAATTATAGCATATTAGAGATTTTCTATCTCTAAGGCAAAGATGGAGGCAAAAATAAATTTAGCTTTTGACATTCTTGCTATGTTTCTTTTTTTAAATTTTATTTTTTTGCTGTGTTGGATCTTTGTTGCTGTGCACAGGCTTTTCTCTGGTTGTGGCGAGCAGGGGCTACTCTTCGTTGTGGTGCGCGGGCTTCTCATTGCGGTGGCTTCTCTTATTGCAGAGCATAGGCTCTAGGCGTGTGGGCTTCAGTAGTTGTGGCACGCGGGCTCAGTAGTTGTGGCTCACAGGCTCTTTAGAGCTCAGGCTCCGTAGTTGTGGTACATGGGCTTAGTTGCTCCGCAGCATGTGGGATCTTCCCGGACCAGGGCTCGAACCCGTGTCCCCTGCATTGGCAGGCAGATTCTTAATGACTGAGCCACCAGGGAAGCCCTTGCTATGTTTCTTTAACTGACCTTAGTCAGAAAGGAGACACTTTTCATATGCTTTTGGATTTGAATATATGTATAGAAATAAGAACATTATGTACTCTGCTAATGCACCCTTGTTCTAGCTTTTAAATTGAAATCTGATTATTTACCACTTAACAAAAATTTTATAAATGTTATCTATAAAATGCTCAAAACTGATAAGCCTTTAAGGTGGTTGCAGAAATAGAATGTAAAATTGCCTACTGTTGTTTTCTCATGTTGTTATAGAATCCGAAGCTCCTTGATAACAAGAAGTTATTTTAAATTTAATATGAACCTAATTTAAATTATCCTCATTTACAAAGATTAATTCATCATACTATTAAAATATTCTATGGTAGCTATGAATTATTAATGATGAGATGACAATTGATACTGACACCCTAATGAAATTTATTATGGAACCTCTTTATGTTTAATACTCTGTCAGTGTCATTTTGTTGCATTTAAAGTGCTCAGGGGATAATTGACCTGCTCAGGACACTAGCTCTCCTAGTCTCCTCTTTAACTAAATTACTTTTTGTTCAGCGATAAACTGCTTACTGAAAATGTTCTTTGTTCAAATGTGTTGAGTACAGTGAAGAATCTAAATGTTAATAATACATGGTCCATGCCCTCTAGAAGGTTATAATACAACTGAGGATTTAAGACATCCATATAAACAATCATCAAAGCAGTGCATAAGTATGATAAATTCCTGAAGACAGAATTATAGATGCACAGCAGAGCTTACTTATAGCTGGTTGGCATAGACTGGGAAATACACAAGCAATTAAATCTCTATGGAAGAGGTCACAGTTGAGTTGAGATTTGAAGAGTAATTGGGTCATTACAAGTGGAAGGGAGGAACATTTCAGGTTGATAATAATGGGAGTAAAGTCTTAAAGCAAATAAGGACAGGAATCCTTAGAATTTGGAATTTTCTTTTTCTGTTGGTAGAAGACATTCATTTAAAGTTTTGAACAGGATGTGACAGTATTAGAGTTTTGGGTTAGTGCATTCTTTCTTTCAACAACCATTTATTATGTGCCTCTGTGTACCAGAAATAGGGCCAGATTTTGGAACTAAAAAGATGTATAGGGACTTTCAGTTTTTTTCATTTTTTTAAATTGAGGTAAAATTTACTTAAGATAAAATTGATCATTTTGAAGTGTACAGTTCAGTGGCTGTCTAAGTCAGCTTGGGCTTCCATAATAAAATGTCATAGTCTGGGTGTCTCAAACAGCAGAAATTTATTTCTCACAGTTCTGGAGGATAGGAAGTCCAAGATCAAGGTGCCATCCACTTCCATTCCTGGTGAGGGCACTCTTCCTGACTTGCAGATGGCTGCATTCTCACTAGGTCCTCACATGGCCTTTCCTCTGTGTGTGCACATGGAAAAAGAAAGATAGCTCTCTCTTCCTTTTCTTATAAGGCCACTAATTCATAATGAGGGCCCCATCATCATGACCTTATCTTAACTGGAATTACAAAGTTCCCATCTCCAAATACCAGCCCATTTGGGGGTTAGGGTTTCAACCTATAAATTGGTGGGGTGGAAAACATTCAGTCCAAAACAGTGGCCATACCTAGTTACTCTCCATTCTCCCTTTTCCCCAGCCCCTGGAAATCACCAGTCTGCTTTCTGTCTCTTTGGATTTACCTCTTCTGGATATTTCATATAAATGGTATTATGCAGTGGGTGACCTTTTACATCCAGCTTCTTTCACTTAGCATAGTGTTTTTGAGATTCATCCACATTGTAGCATGTATCATTACTTCATTCCTTTCTCTGATGGAGGGGACTTTCGATTTTAAGGTGGCAGAGTAAAATGATTGCTGCCTGTTCTGAAATCACAAAAGGAGCCAGAAGAACAAGAAAATAAAACTTGCTTGCCATCTCTGATCTCTAATCTAACTACAGTATGTAAGGAAGGTCTGTTTTCAGTGAAGGCCAGACAGGAATGTGGGAAGAAGCCAAGAAAGGATGCTCACAGCTACACTTCTCAAGACAGTGTGTGAAGTGACGGCCCTTGAAATAGATTGGGAACAATGGGAATGACATGCTGCACAGGCTGGCAGTGAGAGCTTCACTTGTCTGGGGCTGGCTCCAAGGAGAAGCGTGTGAGGCAAACACAAAACTGAATAGACGCTGCTGAAAACGTAGTAAGGGATGTGGTGGATGGAATTTTTTTTTTAAGTAAAATAAAATGGATGTAAACAGTGTTAGCAAGGATCAGAGAAAAACAATTATTGACCTGGGGATAGTTCTAAAATTCATAATTGGTGTTCTCAAAGAAGGAAACTGAGTAATGGGTTAGAAAAAATAACTTACGGAGTATCATTTCCATGATGATTAGGGTACAACCTGCTCTTCAGTGTGAAACCCAGGAGGAGACTTACCTTCTTACCTCTGCATTCAGAAACTGTCTTGTTTGTTAAAATTGAAGACAAAACAGCATGGTTTTAAGCAAAGAAAAAAGAGGTAGAAAGCGAAAGATTCATGGTACAGAAGTGACAAGGGGTCAATTGCTGAATCCAGGTCATAGAAAAGGGAAAGGGTAGAGTGACAGGGAAGGTATGGAGGTTGGGTGATGATGCAGAACTGCTGTCAAAAGATTATTCCAGAAACCACGTTTGGCATTTCGAACACTATGATGTGGTTTATCTGGAGGGGAGAGTATATAAGCAAGAAGCTGGGTGAAGGGCACATTCGTAGTGCTTATCAGTGAGGGCACAGGTGAGAAAGAAGCTTTGGGAGTTCAGTTTTGCAGGTACACTGCACATTTCCAATATGCCATTGAGTTTTCCCTTTGAAAATACTATGTTGAAAATCATGGCTTTTCCTAATCGTTACGTCTTGTTTTAAAGTAACCTTTGAAGATAAGAAGCGTGAGAACTTTGAACGTGGCAATCTGGAGCTGGAGAAACGGAGACAAGCGCTCTTGGAGCAGCAGCGCAAAGAACAAGAGCGCCTGGCCCAGCTGGAGAGGGCGGAGCAGGAGAGGAAGGAGCGGGAACGCCAGGAACAGGAGCGCAAGAGGCAACTGGAGCTGGAGAAGCAGCTGGAAAAGCAGCGGGAGCTAGAACGTCAGAGAGAGGAGGAACGCAGGAAAGAAATCGAGAGGCGAGAGGTGAGCAGCTGGGGAGCAGCCCCGTCATGAACACGCCTGCTCTTCCAGAGCTGTTTAAGTAATATATTAACAGTCTTTTTTTTCTTTTTACAATTCAGTAGTTTTAGTTATTCACAAAATTGTGCAACCGTCACCACTAATTCATCACCCCAAAAAGAAACTCCTTACCCATTAAGTGGTTACTCCCCATTCCCCCTCCTCCTGCCCTTAACAACCTCGAATTTCCTTTCTCTCTCCATAGGTTAGCCTATTCTGGACATTTTGTATAAGTGGATTCACATAATATGTGGCCTTTTGTGTCTGGCTTTCGATTAGCATGTTTTCATGCTAAGTTGTAGCGTGAATCATTACTTTATTCCGTTTTGTGTTTGAATAGTATTCCATTATATGGATAGACCACATTTTAAATGTATCCATTCATCAGTTGGTGGACATTTGAGTTGTTTCTACTTTTTGGCTATTTTGAATACTCTTGCTATGAACATTCATGTACAAGTTTTTGATAATACAGTCTTGTAACAAACCATTGATAGCAGTTAAGTATTTTTTTCTAGCCTTTTTTCTGCATTCACATACAAATATAGAAACAAAAAGGTTTATATGGTGGGGAGGTTGAAGGTTTAGTTGAAATTGTTTTATGAAACCACTGTAATGGTATCACACTAAATTTATTGTTCTGCATCTTTTTCTTTTTCCACTTTAGAAAGTATGTCTAGTAATCTTCACTGTATTTTATGGATGGCTTCCTAAATTTGGTGCCATACCTGGATAGGGGCCAAGCCTGTCTCCTGTCTGTCTTTCCAATTTTAGTATATTGGTTTTTTTTTAATTAATTAATTAATTTTTGGCTGCATTGGGTCTTCATTGCTGCGTGCGGGCTACTCTTCGTTGTGGTGCATGGGCTTCTCATTGTGGTGGCTGCTCTTGTTGTGGAGCACAGGCTCTAGGCACACAGGCTTCAGTAGTTGTGGCACACGGGCTCAGTAGTTGTGGCTCGCGGGCTTTAAAGTGCAGACTCAGTAGTTGTGGTGCATGGGCTTAGTTGCTCCATGGCATGTGGAGTCCTCCTGGACCAGGGCTCGAACCTGTGTCCCCTGCATTGGCAGGCGGATTCTTAACCACTGCGCCACCAGGGAAGTCCTAGTATATTGTTACAGAAGCAATGACATGATTCTCTTGTGTGGATAAAATGTATTTTAAAGATGGGGGATTTGTCTTTATAAAAAAATAATACTTTGGTTTCATCTCCTAATGATTGCTTTAGAAAACTTGTAGCTATAAGCTCCCTTTCATTCGGGCAGACACACACAGATACTAACAGGATTTTCATTTCCAGGATGACGACCAAAAGGTAGACAGCCTTTCCTTCTTCAGTGTTTTAAAAAAAAAAAAGTATTTTAGAGTGTTTATTCAAGATTATTTAATTGACATTTACCATGTGCCAGGCATTGATAGTCCCTGGAGATATGGTGATAAACAGGAACTCCACCTGTCCTCCAGGCCCTTACAGTGTAGTTGGAGCACAGGTATGTAAGAAGCAATTACAATACGATAAAGAGTGCCAGGTGCTCCCACAGTTACTCTGCCTAGCAGCCATCAGAGTCAGCGTTGAAGAGAGCTGACATTGCCAGAGAAATTACAGAACCTTCTGTGCTAAAAAGGAAGTGAATGATTAGGGAGATGGGGGTTACAGACTTTTAAAGCTTGAGACAAATAATAATCTCTCATGTGACAGAAGAAATAATAATTACTTGTTTGATGGAAGAAAGCTTTTTTTGTTTTGTTTTTTGTTCTGGGGTTTTTGGCTTGATTTTACTAGATTAATTTTCCTTGTTTTTTATGAGTCCGTAAATAAGGAAGAGGAGCTTATTTTAGCACACCAAGCATCCTTAGCAGCGTAAAGAATTGAATGTCAGTGGTGAAACAATCCAGTCTGTTCTCAGCTCATGTAAATATAATAGCCTTTCTCAATATTCTGTGTTTTCCCATAGAAGGAATATTATATTTGTATAAAATTTTTCTGCTATATTAAAATAAAAATTTCTTGTAATGTTTAATAATATTTCACCCCTAAAAGAAAACACTTACTAGATGTAATGCTTACTAAGAGACCTTGAAGAGTGTAAGAACTGAACAATTAATAAATCGTCTGTGTATGTCATAGGCAGCAAAACGGGAGCTTGAAAGGCAACGACAGCTTGAATGGGAACGGAATCGAAGACAAGAACTGTTAAATCAAAGAAACAAAGAACAAGAGGACATAGTTGTGCTGAAAGCAAAGAAAAAGACTTTGGAATTTGAATTAGAAGCTCTAGTGAGTAGTTTGATTATGCTTTGGGAATCTACTTACATTGAACCATTAAAATGCTAATAATTCTTATTATTTTTCATTTGTTAAAGAATGATAAGAAGCATCAACTAGAAGGAAAACTTCAAGATATCAGATGTCGATTGACAACCCAAAGGCAAGAAATTGAGAGCACAAACAAATCTAGAGAGTTGAGAATTGCTGAAATCACCCACCTACAGCAACAATTACAGGTGAGAAAATATGTCCCTTAAAAGCTTTTTGGCTTACATGCCTTTCTCTGATTCATCTCATTCATTTATTCACTCAACAAACATCAAGCACCTAATAGGCACTGGGAAGCCAAGATGAAGTAGACAAGGTCCTTGCCTGAAAATAGGTTGTCTAGTAACTCAGCACACTTGCCGAGACTGCTACATGCCAGCTCAATGCAAGCTCTGGTAAGCACTGAGGATCCAGCAGTGGACAGCAGAGACAGGAACCCTGCCCTCACAGAGCTTACCTTCTGTTTGCAGGGGAGACAAGCACTAATAAAATAACAAGTATGTACTCTATTAGAAGATGAAAAGTTGCTCTGGAGAGCAAGTAGGGAAGAGAGTCCCCAGTAGTAAGGAGAGCTGTGATTTTGAGTAATGTGGTCAGGACAGGCCTCTCTCTGAACATGCTTTTTGAGCAAAGACTTGAAAGAGATGAGTGGCTGAGCCATGTGAATATCTGGCAGAGCAAGTTATAGGTAGGGAAACAATAGTGCAGAAGACCTGAGGCTGTAGCTGGTCTCTGGGATGCCAGTTACAGCAAGGAGACCACTATGGTTGGAGCAAGTGGGGGCTGGATCACACAGGGCCTATAGTCCATTCATGGGACTTTGGCTTTACCGTGATGAGCACAATAAAGAAGTGCAGTTAAGTATATTAGGGGGAGTTCCAGAAATGTATGTATACACAACAGTTGGAGACAGTGGAGTACTCTAAGCAGTTCTGCTTTCATTTTATTACCTATCCAACCTTGACCACCAAGTTGTTACAATATCACCTGGTTTGGTTTCAAGAGTTGAGCTAGGGGGCATCAAATTCATGTAGATATTGTTCTGCATATCATCATGAAATATGATAAGTTTTGAGCATTGTGACTTTTTTTTTGTAAGTCGTTTTAAAACCTCTGTGTTCTCAGAGACGTTTTCTTTCTTTCTTTTTATTTATTTATTTATTTATTTATTTATTTATTTATTTATTTATTTATTTATTTATTTATTTAGGCTGCATTGGGTCTTTGTTGCTGCACGCGGGCTTGCTCTAGTTACGGCGAGCGGGAGCTACTCTTCATTGCGGTGCTCAGGCTTCTCATTGGGTGGCTTCTCTTGTTGCGGAGCACAGGCTTTAGGCATGCGGGCTCAGTAGCTGTGGCTCATGGACTGTAGAGCGCAGGCTCAGTAGTTGTGGCGCATGGGCTTAGTTGCTCCACAGCATTTGGGATCTTCCCGGACCAGGGCTCGAACCTGCATTGGCAGGTGGATTCTTAACCACTGCCCCACCAGGGAAGTCCCTTGAACATTGTGACTTTTATTTCAGCTTCTTCCTCTCTGCATGCTTTTTTTGAGATTTATCCATATTGTTGACTGAATCAGTTGTTTGTTCCTTTTCATCACTGAGTAGTATTTCCTTATTTATCCCCTCACCTGTTGAGGGACGTGTAGGTTTTTTTCCAGCTTGGGACTGTTTTTTTTTTTAATTTATTTTTGGCTGCGTTGGGTCTTCATCGCTGTGCGCAGGCCTTCACTAGCTGCAGCAAGCAGGGGCTACTCTTTGTTGCAGTGTGCGGACTTCTCATTGCAGTGGCTTCTCGTTGCGGAGCACGGGCTCTAGGCGCGCGGGCTCAGTAGTTGTGGCTCGCGGGCTCAGTAGTTGTGGCTCGTGGACTCTAGAGCGCAGGCTCAGTAGTTGTGGTGCAAGGGCTCAGTTGCTCTGCAGCATGTGGGATCTTCCCAGACCAGGGATCAAACCCATGTCCCCTGCACCATCAGGTGGATTCCTAACCACTGTGCCACCAGGGAAGTCCCTGGTTTGGGACTTTTATGAATAAAGCTGCAATGAGTATTTACTTATACATCTTTATGTGGAAATGTGTTTTATTTCTCTTGGTTAAATTTTAGGAGTGGAATTACTATGTCATGTAAGTATGTGCTTAACCCTATCAGGAACTATCAAATTGTTTGCAAAGTGGTTGTACCATTTTACATTCTCACCAGGAGTGTATGAGTCCTTCACTTGTTCCTCATTCTTGTCAACACTTGGTATTGCCATTATTTTTAATTTTAACATCTCTGGTGGGTGTGTAACAATATCTCATTTGGCTTTAATTTGCATTTTCCTGAAGGCTAATGATGTTGGTCATTGTTTCATATGTGTATTAGTATGCATCTTCTTCTGTGTGAAAAAATCTTTAGCTCATTTTTTAGTAGGTTGTTTAGCATATTATCAAAATTCTTTATATATTCTCGTAAGAAATCCTTTTTTAAAAAAATATTTATTTATTTGGTTGTGCCGGGTCTTAGTTGTGTCAGGCAGGCTCCTTAGTTGCAGCTCACAGGCTCCTTAATTGTGGCTCACTGGCTCCTTAGTTGCGGCACGTGTGCTCCTTAGTTGTGGCTGGAGGGCTCCTTAGTTGCAGCTTGCCGGCTCCTTAGTTGTGGCATGCAAACTCTTAGTTGCGGCATGCATGTGGGATCTAGTTCCCTGACCAGGGATTGAACCTGGGCCCTCTGCATTAGGGGTGTGGAATCTTAACCACTGTGCCACCAGGAAAGTCCCAGAAGTCCTTTGTCAGATAGATGTTTTGCAAACATTTTCGCCCAGTCTGTGGCTTACCTTTTCATTTTTGTAATGGTTTTCTTTAAAGGGCAGACGTGTTTAATTTTGGGAAAGTTCAACTTATTCATTTTTTTCTTTTATGGTTTATACTTTCCGTGTTCGATGCAAGAAATCTTTGACTATCCCAAGGTTGCAGATATTTTCTCTTATCTTTTCTTCCAGAAGTTTTACCCTTTTATATTACATGTTTAGGTCTGTGATCCATTTCAGGTTCATTTTTACTTAAGTGTAAGGTAAGGGGTGAGGTTCGTTTTTTTCCATACCAACACCCAGTTGTTCTAGCAACATTCCTGTCCTCATCCCCCATTGAATTGCCTTGGTAGCTTGTTGATAATCAATTAACCACATTTGTAAAAAATCTTTTCTAGATTCTCTTCTGTTCCTTTGATCTATGTCTATCCTTTCACCAGTATTTCACTCTGTTGGTAATTTTAGTTTTATAATAATTTTTGAAATCAGGTAGTGTGAGTTCTTCAATATTTTTCTTTTTCAAATTATTTTGGCTATTTTAGGTCCTTTACATTTCCACAGAAGCTTTTAAAATCATCATGTCAGTTTTTACAAAAGTTCTTAGAGTTTTTATTGGAATTCCATTGAATTTATAGATCAGTATGGGAAGAATTGACATCTTAACAATACTGAGTCTTAATAGTATATCTCTTAATTTTATTTGGGTTGTTACAAATTTCTTACAGCAGTGTTTTGTAGTTTTCAGTGTACAAGTCTTGTACATATTTTGAAAAGTTTAGCCCTAATTATTTCAAGGTTTTTGATGCTATTGTGTATTACATATTTTAATTTCAACTTACAGTTGTTTGATGCCAGTATATAGAACCAGAATTCATTTTCATATATTGACATTATATGTGTGATATTGCCTAACTCATTTATTAGTTCTAATAGCTTTATTGTAGCTTCCTTAGAATTTCTACATGCATAAACATTGTGAATAAGGATAACTTTATTTCTTCTTTTTCTTATTTTTTTTAATATTTATTTATTATTTGGTTGCGCCAGGTCTTAGTTGTGGCAAGGTCTTAGTTGTGGCAGGCGGGCTTCTCAATTGTGGCATGTGAACTCTTAGTTGTGGCATGCATGTGGGTTCTAGTTCCCTGACCAGGGGTTGAACCCGGGCCCCCTGCATTGGGAGCATGGAGTCTTCACCACTGTGCCACCATAACTTTTTTTTTTCCAATCTATACACCTTTTATTTCTTTTTTTGTCTTAACTGCGTTGATTACAACCTCTAGTACTATGTTGAATAGAAGTGGTGAGAGTCTTGTTCTTGATCTTAGGAGCAAAGCATTCAGTCTCTCACCATGAAGTATGATGTTAACTGTAGGGTTTTTTTTGATTGATGCCCTTTTTTTTTTTTTGCGGTACACGGGCCTCTCATTGTTGTGGCCTCTCCCATTGTGGAGCACAGGCTCCGAAAGCGCAGGCTCAGCGGCCATGGCTCACGGGCCCAGCCGCTCCGCGGCATGTGGGATCTTCCTGGACCGGGGCACGAACCCGTGTCCCCTGCATCAGCAGGCGGACTCTCAACCACTGCGCCACCAGGGAAGCCCTGATTGATGCCCTTTTTAGGGTGAGGGACTTTCCTTTTTTTCCTTGTTTGCTGACAGTTTTTATCATGAATGGGTGTTGAATTGGGTCATATTCTTTTTTCCTGCATTTACTGAGATGTTTATGTGTTTTTTTTCTCCTTTATTTTGTTAATATGGTGATATTTGAATGTTAAACCAACCTTCCATTCTTGGGGTAAACTGCACTTGGTCATGGTGTATTATTGTTTAACAAACATTTTGCTGGATTCAACTTGCTGTTATTAGGGGTCTCTGTTGAAATTCTTGAAGGATATTAGTTTATCGATTTCTCATAATGTCCTTGTCTAGCTTTGGTATCAGGGTAATAAATAAGAAACTAAGCTGTAGGGTATTCTTTTCTCTTTTAGTTTCTAAAAATATATGATGGTAGTCTTTCCTTGATATCTGTGGGGGCACTGGTTCCAAGTTGCCTGGGGATACCAAAATCTGTGGGTGCTCCAAGTCCTTTATGTAAAACCGATAGTACAGTAGTTCTTCCATATTGGCATATTTGAATTGAAATTCGATCCTAGGCTGGTTGAATCCAGATATGGTGGACTGATTGTAGTGGTAGCTACCATTTATCCAAAGCCTGGCATGTGCCAGTGTGCTCAGTGCTAAGACCTTAATGTGGATATTTAATAGAGTCCCACAGTAATCTGGTAAGGGCACTATCATTACTCATGTTATACATGAGAATGTGAAGATTCGAGAAGGGAACATTCTAGAATCAGTTTCTGGCATTCAGTTTCTAGCTGGGAAACAGGAATCCAAATTCGAATCCAGATCTATGTGACTTCAAGACTTTACATCCAGCCTCAACCTTGACACTACACTGCCTTCCTAGCTAACCCCATCAGCTTGTCTCTTAAAATCCTGTATATTTCTATAAAACTTTCTCTCACCTCCTGGAATAGCTATCTGGTTCCAGTATCAGATCAGTTGGTCCAAATGTGCAGATTAAAGGATTCGGGAGGCTGATTGCACTATGCCATTTTAATATAAGGGACTTGAGCAATCTCAGATTTTGCTCTTGAGAGGATCCTGGAACCAATCCCCCATGGATACTGAGGGTTAACTGTGTTTCTTCCTTAAATTTTTGGTGGCATTCACTAGTGAAGCCTTCTGGGTCTGGAGTCTTGTTTGTGGTAGAACTTCTAATTGCAAAATTTATTCAATAGATATTGACACAAGGCTGTTCCAGTTTTCTATTTGTTCTCTGGTCTGTTTTGATAATTTTGTATCTTGCAATGAATTTGAACATTTCATCTAAGTTAACAAATTTATTTGTATAAAATTGTTTATAATATTATCTTATTATTCTTTGCAAGTCTGTAGTATCTGTAGTGATTTTACTTCTTTCATTCCTGATATTGGGAATTTGTATCTTTTCTCTCCCACTCCAATTCCTCCTCTCCTTCTTCCTTCTCTCCCTCCCCTTTCTCCTTCTCTTCCTCCTCTCCCTTCCCCTCTTCCTCCTTTACTCCATCAATCTAGCTAGGAGCATATTGGGTTTATTGATTGGTTTTTTTAAAAAAGGTTTTGGTTTTATAGATTTTTTTTTTTCTCTGTGGTGTGTCTGTTTTCTATTTCATTGACTTAGGCTTCTTATTATTTCCTTCCATCTCTTTATTTTGGGTTTGATTTGCTTTTTTCTAGCCTCGTAAGGAGGAAGCTTAAATTATTGAGTTTGGATCTTTCTTCATTTCTGATAATGTATAACATCTTAAGCTATATAATTCCTTCAAAGCATTGTCATAGCCATATGAATATGTTGTATTTTTAAATCCACTCAATTCAAAACCTTTTTTAAAATTTCCTTTGTCATTTCTTTGATGGATTATTTAGAATTATGCTGTTTAGTTTCCAAATGCTTGGATTTTTTTTCCATTTGTCTTATTGATTTCTGATTTATTTATGATATGATCTGTGAACATACTCTGTATGATTTTAACCCTTTTAAGTTTATTGAGACTTATGTTATAGCCCAGCATTTGATCTGTCTTGGTGAATATTCCATGTGCACTTGTAAAGAATGTGTACTCTGTTGAAGTTGGGTAGGGTGTCCTGTAAATGTCAGTCGATCAAGTTGTTTCATGATGTCATTCATGTCTTCTGTGTCCTTACTGATTATCACTGAAGTCCTGATCAATTTGAGATATTAGGATATGACATATAATGTAAACAGTATCAGAAGTTCACTGCTAGAAATTGTTTGAAAATACTTTAAAATGCATGCACCTTTTAAAAGTGTATTCTTTTGTGTGGTAACTGTTTTTCTGTGTCTTTCATTAACTATTTATGAGAAGTTTCATAAAATATTCCATTGAAAATTTAGGAGTGAAGGCCATGTGTTTATTATCTCACTGAATGCTCTGTGTCCAAACATATTTTTATTATTTAAGATTGATGCTTAGTATATTGTTATTGATAATAAAATACTAATCAAGGTTCCTGAAAAAGTAGTGAAGTTAAAAATAATACATGGTTTGAAGAAAGGCAGGTACATAGTAGGCCGTGAGAAATCTGTTTCCTTTCTTTACAGTAATTAGCAAATTCTTGCTCTGCAAATGAGTCAGGTAGCCCTTCATATTGGTTTGACCTATTTTTGAAACTCAAGTAGTCCATTTAGAAGTAACATTTAAATAAATGAAACAATCTGAGTGATCTGAGCCAGGCTTCATCTTGATCCTTCATTGTTTGTCCTGGTTCAGGTAAGAATCTTTGGGATTGGGTAAGAGGCCTTGCCTTAATTTAGCAAGGAGAACAAGAGGAGAAGCTTAGTTGGCCATGCTTTTTTGGGAAAATGATCGACTTTTGTATTGTTTTGTTCAAATTTTGGGGGATGGGGGGTATATGTGTTTGTGTGGATTATTCATATGAGAAGATGCTACCAAATCCTCTCCATTGAACTGTATCTACTGTTCAGACATATAGTTCACAAAGATTTATTACACACAAGCCAATCTATATCTAAAGGTGGTTGTTCCAGAAAGGGACTGGTTCTTAGCCTCTAGTGAAAATTTTTAATTGACATTTTAATTTTTTCAAACCAAAAGTTAATACACAGAGATTTTTTTCTCAAATCAAAGTAAAAATAAAAGTCAAATATTCCTTAATAAAACCTGGAAAATCTGTCCTTTTTCTAAAATGTGTAGAAACTATATTGAATAATTTCAGCTGAACTTAGGCAAATACAATTGCTTGTCAAGTCACCCATGAAAACTCCAAATAGGCTTGTACAATGTGGTTTAGCTTTTATCTATGTCAATTAAAAAATAGTTGGTTCAAGATTTTTGTGTAGCTGTTTAAAATTGTGCCTCTATTCTGAGTGTTGGACGAACATATATGGCAGCTAAGATTCTAATTGTTAAAAGTCCTTTTTTTGATTTCTGTTTCCAACTTCAGGTGTATGGTAATCCAGTTCAACCCTATTAAGGCTCAAAGTTCAGGACAGAACAGTTCCTGTTTAAACTACTGAGTCAGTTTGCAAACAGCAGGGTCACCGCATTTGCATTTGATCCCAGTGCAATTGAGAGATCATTGCTTTCCATTTTCTCTGCTGACTTGTGAAACCACCCTGACAGTTTCACTGTAGAGGATTCAGGTTGAGATTAGGAGAGTCTTTGAGGGATGAGGAAACATGGTGGTTTTCTCCATCATTCATTGCTGTGTTCTCTTTCTCTCCTAGGAGTCTCAGCAAATGCTTGGAAGACTTATTCCAGAAAAACAGATACTCAATGACCAATTAAAACAAGTTCAGCAGAACAGTTTGCACAGTAGGTGTTTTATAAAAGTTGACTTTTTCCTGGCAATAATTTTCTTAATTGAAATGAGAACGTTACAAACCATTTTTCCTCACTGCCAGTTTGTTTTTCTTATCTTGCGATGTTTTTCTAAAACAGGAGATTCACTTCTTACACTCAAAAGAGCCTTAGAAGCAAAAGAACTAGCTCGGCAGCAGCTACGAGACCAACTGGATGAAGTGGAGAAAGAAACTAGATCAAAACTACAGGAGATTGATATTTTCAATAATCAGCTGAAGGTAACTATTCTGTGTGTGCCTACATGTATGTCTTACTTTTTAATTTCTCTAACTGGCCAGATGATTAGCTGATATTTGATCCCAGGCAGAAAAATTTACTAGGCTGGTTTGTCAGCCTTCATGAAAGCCTTCACATTTATGGATAAACATTAAACAATCTAAGTTGAATTATTCTCCTTTAAAATATAAAAATGAACTTGGCATCTCTAAATTAGGGCTGAGTGAATGGCCCCAACATGACATCTGTCTTTTACCTGAATTACATTTTTACACATCTTCATCCTTTTGTATGTAGAGAACTACATCAAGTTGAATTTCCAAAAGCTAAGCTCCAAAAGCTTCATCTTTCTTATGTTCTTTGAAGACTACTGAAAAGGAACTGTTGTCTCTTTTAAAACTAAGAATTTTTCTTCCACTTCTTACCTTCAAGATTGTACTTGAATATAAGTCTTTATTTTGTCACCTCACATTTTAAAATATTATTGTTTAATGGAGTAATTGCTTTTGTCTTTGTGGCAGAAGTGGTGTATGGTTTTGTCATATTTACACAGTAAAACTCAGGAAAATGCCAAAGCTCTTAGGGAATGTAAAAGTAGTTAGATCACAGCCTTTTTCTGATTTGGTGCTTTTGATTTAACTTTAGAACTTTATCATCTTAAGAATGATTATTATCTTGTAATAAAATATCTTGGAGTGCAAGCAGCTCATTTCCTATCAATAACAATCATATACTGTAGATTTAAGAAGATATTGGCATTTTTAATCAGTTATGTTCTTATAAAAAGTTGGATTTTACACTTGTTTTTCTCAAATGTTTTCTTTTTCCAACCTAAAATCCTTTATACTTGATTCTGAACAATTTAGCTTTTGACACTAGGAAAAAGTTAAAATACTATTCTTCATTAGTAGAAATAGAAAAACAAATTAGAAAGCGTATTTGAGATTTTTAGTTGACTTTTGAATTGTGATTCTAGGCCAAATTGTCTAGACATTTGAGTTTGAAGTATTTGTACTGTTTTTTCAGAGTAATAAGTAATAAGCTTTTCTCAATTATACAATTCCAGGAAAGTGATCTTAGGGGAAATATTATTTGAGTAAACTTAGTGTTTGGGGTTTTTTTTTTGCTTTCATGCTTACACAGAATATGTATTTGTGTACATGTGTGTATGTACTATATATTTTTTTTCTATATTCTTACACATATGATTGTGTCACATGTAAGTATTGGAAGTACAGCTATCAGTTCTCCTTCTCTAGAATAAGTACAGTTAGAAACATGTTAACTCTCTTATGACTTGTCACTATTTCAAGCAAAAGGAATATGGCACTAGTGCAAGCTTGTAGTCCTTTTTATTTTTTATTTTTATTTTTTGTGATACGCGGGCCTCTCACTGTTGTGGCCTCTCCCGTTGTGGAGCACAGGCTCTGGACGCGCAGGCTCAGCGGCCGTGGCTTATGGGCCCAGCCGCTTCACGGCATGTGGGATCTTCCCGGCCCAGGGCACGAACCCGTGTCCCCTGCATTGGCAGGCAGACTCTCAACCACTGCGCCACCAGGGAAGCCCTTGTAGTCCTTTTTAATAGTCTCTTGGATTATAAACTGTTAAGTATTCAGGTATCTTCTGAACCCAGGCAGTACTCTAGATTTCTGCCTTAATCTTAAGATTCCTTCCTATAGAAGTTCGACCCAAAACAAGGTTCACACATTTTAGAAAATAATACTCTGATGAATTCCCTGGCGGTCCAGTGCTTAAGACTCTGCGCTCTCACTGCCAGGGGCCCAGGTTCGATCCCTGGTTGGGAAACTAAGATCCCACAAGCTGCAGTGTGGCAAGAAAGAAAGAAAGAGAGAGAGAGAGAGAGAGAGAGAGAGAAAGGGAGGAAGGAAGGAAAGAAGGGGGAAGGGGTATTCTGGTGGATTATTTTTTTCTTTTTTTGGTTGCACTGGGTCTTAGTTCTGGCAGGTGGACTCCTTAGTTGTGGCTCCAGGGCTCCTTAGTTGCAACATGCAAACTCTTAGTTGTGGCATGCATGTAGGATCTTGTTCCCTGACCAGGGATCGAACCCAGGTCCCCTGCATTGGGAAGCACAGAGTCTTATCCACTGCACCACCCGGGAAGTGTCCCTGGTGGGTGATTTTTGATAACGCCTCGATGACTTACACATTATTTTGGCTGTATTTCGGCTATTGGATTACTGTTGTCATTGCTATAGAGAACACCCTTAAAATGTGGTGTTTGTCACTGTTACTGTGTTTAGTTGACTAATGCTGCCTTCAGTATCAGAGAGTTGCTTATACAAAGGCTAATTTTTTAGCCCTTTATTCCACTAGCCCCTTTTCCAAATATACTTATTTTTAAAATAAGAACATTCCTTTCTGTTGTAATTTTTATTTTAGTTTTCCATTATTACTTTAAATTTAAGTCAATGTGGAGAGTAAAAAACAAAATCACAAGCCAGTATGTAGCTATATTGTTTTGTTATTTAAAACTCGTTTGGAGGACTTAGTGACTATATTATGTTACCTGACGGTTATTATTTCTATTATTCCTCTCAAACCTGGTGAGACCAAAGCAGAAACAGTTACATTGAAGAATCAAAAGATTTATAATTTGATTGAGACAACTCAGAGGCAGATTTAAGTATCCATTGAGTATCTCCTGCCAATTTTTCTTTGTTGTAGTCACCTTGGAGAATATGAAGCTTTTTTTTTTCTGACTTTAGAGCATATATTCACTAGCAGCTGTAGTTTCTTGTGATGGACCAAGAGAGCCACATTCTGACCCTTTGGGATTTCTTCCATGTCTCCCTTGATACAGCAGTGCCTTTACAGCATCTTCACTAATGATGCAAAAATTACTTCTACCTTGCTGACAGTGAAACAGTTCAACTGCCCAGTCATTCCACACATCGAATTTGATGGTGTGAATTTGCTCCATCCTAAACCTTCCTCTCCTAAAAGGAAACCAGCCTGGAGAGTAGAAAAAAGAAATTCGGACTTAGTATTGTTTTATATTCGTATAGAGTGTTCATCTAGAGAAAGAAAGTTTAATTCACTCATTATCAACTAATATGGTGACACTGGAGAAATACCTTATGGAGTGCAAAGATTTAAAATTAGTTGATTGGAACATTAAACCTATATTCAATGGCTGGCTCCGTAAATGAGGGTTCCGTTTAGCAAAATCCAACTCTCATAGTTCCTTTGATACAAAACCGCTTACAATAAGCCATTCACTTCTTTTGATGCACACTCAAGGTCATGTCCAGTTCCTTAGGGATAAGGTCATGGGAACAATAGCACCCTGCTTTAGCCCAGATTCTTAAGCATAAGACTGGGATTGGGAAGTATAATTATATTTAGTTTCTTGAATGAGAAAGAGTTTAGGTATGCTTTTTCCTTTTTTTTTTTTTTTTTTTTTTGCGGTACGCGGACCTCTCACTGTTGTGGCTTCTCCGGACGCGCAGGCTCAATGGCCACAGGCTCCGGACACGCAGGCTCAGCGGCCATGGCTCACAGGCCCAGCCGCTCCGTGGCATGTGGGATCTTTCCAGACCAGGGCACGAACCTGTGTCCCCTGCATCGGCAGGCGGACTCTCAACCACTGCGCCACCAGGGAAGCCCTTATTCTTTTTTTATATGCAGTCTGGATTAGTTCTGTCTACCAGGTGTCTAGTTGAGATTCATTCTTTTGAGAATCTCTCCTTTTTTCTTCAAACAAGAACTGCACTTACGCCTCCTAATTCAATATCTGGTAACCAATGATGGAAATAACTCAAGGCATTAATTAAAGAGGAAAACAATTACTTTTGCAGTTAGATTAACAGGTATTTGTTTCATATTGGTAGCAACCCACTGAAAATATAAAGCATACTTCAGTTCTGGGGACGTGTTATTCAGGGCTGTGGAACATAAGGTCTCTAGAATCTTGGACCTTTACATTTCTATCTTATATCATGGAAATTGAGGACTCTTTTTCTCCTTTTAGAAAAGGCTATTTTTCCATGCATTTTGGTAGATATCTTCCTTATAGATACAATATTTATGTTTTCCAAAATTGATCCCAAGACATAAGTGTCTTTCTAATTTATCACCCAAAGCGAAGAATTACTTAAAAAAGGAAACAGAGGGAATAAACTTGGCTTTTGTAGATCTAGCAAAAACGGGGGAAATGATAGCACTCTGCTATTGAAGCTTTTGTGCTCAAATTCCCAATTGATAGATTTTGTATTTTTACTGCCTTTTGTGTGAACAGTAAATTTTTGATGATCTAATGAAAAATTTAACCAATGATTTAACCAGGAATAGTTGATTTTGTTAGTAATTATTGCCAGGATGAATTAACCCTTCTTGAAGTAGCTTTAATTCAGTGGACCAAATTTGTTTATCAAATTTTCTGCTTTTAAAATGTGTTATATATGCAGCAAATATTTCTCATGCTAAGGAATAAAAAGTCTTCTCATGTTCATGGCCTAGAAACATCAATTTAAAATTATTGATTATTGGGACTTCCCTGGTGGTACAGTGGTTAAGAGTCCGCCTGCCAATGCAGGGGACATGGGTTTGAGCCCTGGTCCGGGAAGATCCCACATACCACAGAGCAACTAAGCCCATGTGCCACAACTACTGAACCTGTACTCTAGAGCCCACGAGCCACAGCTATTGAGTCTGTGTGCCACAACTACTGAAGCCTGTGCACCTAGAGCCCATGCTCCGCAACAAGAGAAGCCTGCGCACCGCATCAAAGAGAAGCCCCCGCTCGCCGCAACTAGAGAAAGCCCGCATGCAGCAACGAAGACCCAACGCAGCCAAAAATAAAAATAAATAAATTTATTAAAAAAATAAAATTATCACTTATCTATGACTTTTCTCTTTTTACCTTGTTTTACAGGAAAATTAAAGCTCTCGACATTTTTTGGAGAATCTGTCTACCTTTTAGGCACATAGAATCATTCTGATAGTTATTTTTCTTATATACAGTGCTTAGCTATAGGTGTAAAATTGTGGCTCTAACAAGTGTCAAATACCATTACCAGTAGGGACTTTTTAGACAGCAGCGTTTGACTGCTTGCCTTTGGCAATGTTAGTAGTTACTGTAACAGTTTTCCTTGGCCCTGATAGCTTAATGTTCCATACTTTAAAGACCACTGTGATAACAGAGCAGCAACATAAAGTACAGCTTATAGTTTTCAGGGCTCCATTGTCAGCCAAATAAAGAGAATCCAGGCAAAGAGGCTAGATATTGTGTTTCATGTTGGTAAGTTGAGTCCTTGTTGGTTCCCATCTAGTCACTGTGTGCTGGCCAAGTCCTAACGTGAATGGCGTTTACATTGGAGCATTTCTTTCTTCCAGTCAGTGGCAATGCAGGAGGCAGTGTTGTAGTGCCTGGCAGTTCTCCTGGGCAGTGTCATCCACTTAGACTTCTTTCTAAAGGTCTCCATGCCCTACTCAGGCAATGCACATCTTTCTCAAACTAAGAATGGTGAACCATCTCCAGCTCTGTGCTTCAGTTTTCCCTGTGCAGATGAGTCCTCAGTGTCTAAGACAGCATTTACCATGAAGCGCTAATCCTTTTTTATAAAAGTTAATAATGATTAGTTATTATACATCATTGGAGTATGAGTGAATCTTTCCTCTTGACAAATTGTGTGTGTGTGTGTGTGTGTGTGAGATGAAAGCTCTGAACTACAAGCTGGATAAGGTACTGTATACTGTAGTCTTTATAACAAGCATATTTTAGATCATTGAATTTGCTATGTGGCTGCAAAAATTTGAAAGACAACACTTAGTCATTATTTAGGTTGATATGCAAATTTTCATCATCAGATAGTATAGTCAGTATACTATTCCAAAAGGGGATAGTATTTTATTTCTTAGAAAAATGTATTTAGGACTAATTCAGAATTAAGAATTATATTCCTTAATATATTTGGGAAATCCGGGCTTTGCAAATTGAACACAAGAGGCTGTTAGAAATATAAACTCTGCTTGTAATGATACCTGTCCTAAAAATTGCTCCTAGGAACAGAATTGTTGTTGAAATGAGAATGCCAGTTACAGTAAATAAGGTTCTTGGCTTAACTAAGGCTTTTATGCTCTTGGTTTCTGACACTTGCTTTCATGGCAGCCTCATTCATTTTGAAGGCAGTGAAAGGCAAAATGTTTAGCAACCAGGGGAGAAAAGAAAAGATCTGGAGAAGGAACTGCAGAACAGAATGAGAAGTCAGGAAAAAAATGCATGCGAAGGGAAACAAGGAAGGAAAGAAAAAGATCCAGAAAGAGGAGATGCAGAGACAGCAAGAGAAATCAGTGTGAATTCAAATTACAGTGTTGCTTTCTTATGTTAGTAGATTAATGTTTGGCTGTTTCATGGTTTGTTCAAGATTAAATTTTATTTTTACCTCTATGATCCTTTCGAAAAGACCTCTTTTGCACGGAAGTAATAAAATGCTCTAACTCTCATTCAATGTACCTGTGATTGTGGAAACTTTACACAGATTCCTTCAATGTAGAAAAATAATTAGAACACTCCCAAGACTCAAAATAGTTAACAGACATTGTACATCAGATTCTGTTCCATACCAGTAGGCTTGTTGATTGGTTGAGTTTTTAGTAATAGTGTGGGTTTTTCTTTTGAGGGTTTTCAAAAATACTGAACAAAAGGTGATTTGGGAAAGGGACAAAAGCAGAACTCAGTCTTTGAAAAAGATGTTTTCTTTTTTTTTTAATTCTCTTCTTTAGCCAACTCAACCCCCTTGACAATTTTATCCTTTAGAATGACATGTATTTAAAACAATGGGATATTGCTTTATAAATAAAGTTGAGACATTTTGGGGTAAACAGATTTTTCAGGACAAAATGGAGTCCGTTTTCTCTTTCTGGGATATATGGGTGTCTAGCAAAGGCTCTTGGGAGATATCAGAAAAGATTCTTAGTTAGCTATTTCTTTTGCAGAAACCACAGGGTTTTCTAGTTCTTCTCCCATTTTTTGTTTGCCTATCGCCTCACCCTTCACAGACACATGCACCTACACGCTACCCAATTCATCCCTCTTTGGCTCTTCTATAGCACTTATGATACATTCACTGCCGCCTTGTGCTGTGGGGAGTTGGACTTACTATCTGGTTGAATTACTGACTACAGATTTAGAAGTAATATTTAAGGATGTTTTTAAATGTTAGTATACCCCTTTTTGGAATTTAAATAACCAATCAATATTTTTTATACTCCTCTGATTTTTCTTGCATCAAGAATGAATACATTTTCTAATTTTGCAATAATGGAATATCAGTTTACCTTGATATGGGTAAAATTTCTCTTTTGAAATGGTCATTTTTCAGATTTTTCCACACAGATAGGAGTTCCCCTCTCTTTGTTGGGTTTGTTGATTGGCTTTCTTTAATAACTTTCCATTTGTTTCACATCCACTTAATTGGGATAAGTTACTATATTTAAAGACTCAAAAGTCCTTTTAAAAATTCTGATATTGTGTGCTACACAATATCCCTGGGTGAGAAGTAAAGTGATGTTTATTTATACAAAGCACGCCTATCTGTAAAATCTGTAACTTCCCCTGTCCCCCTAACATTTGTATAGAAACGGGACAGTTTACAAGGCATTTCCTTCCATATGGATTCACTTGTTTGCTCTTCATAGCGCCTTCCCTTTGCTGTAGGTAGGACAGGCACTACCTCCCAAGTCTTGCAGATGAGTAAACAGAGGCTTAGAGAAGGACCTGCCAATTGCACTCTTCCTTTATCAGGCTGACTCCCAGGGACAAGAGGGTCTGGAGGCTTTGAGATTTCTGCCATTTATTGAAGTTTTTTGTGGAAGCCAGGAAAGATTCAAGCTGAGTGTCCTGGGTGGAGTGTGGGGGAAAAAAATAAAAGCACTTCTGCTTCTAACTTTCTGTAGGTATTAGGTCTAGACAAAACAAACACCTGCAATTTCTGTTGCTGGTAACTAAATTAATTTCCTAAGAGTTCCATTTAATATTAACAGTACCAAGACTGTTGTAAATAGGAGATTTGTCCTCCACAGTTTTATTTTGATTTATGGTGTTGAGTTCATGAATTTCTAGTAATTAATCAAGGTATGTTTGGTTTTGTGTTTCTTTTCCAAGAGATAGCCTGAGGCAAAAACCAGAAGCAGTGTAATCCTTCAGAAAAGTTAGATGACCAAATTAGCAATAAATATATTCTCATTAACTGCTAGTCTTTTTTAGCCCCCCCACCCCCGCCCATTGCTCGCTCATTTTTTTTCTCTCTTCACAAACCTTTATGCAATGTCATGTTTATGAAAAGGAAAGCCGTACATATTGTTCAGGTGGATACTTCTTTATTTTGACTTTTATTTTATTATTTCTTTATACAGCAGGTGCTTATTAGTTATCTATATTATACATATTAGTGTATATATGTCAATCCCACTCTCCCAATTCATCCCACCACCACCCCTTCACTTTCCCCCCTTGGTGTCCATATGTTTGTTCCATCTGTGTCTCTATTTCTGCCTTGCACACCAGTTCATCTGTACTATTTTTCTAGACTCCACATATATGTGTTAATATACGATATTTGTTTTTCTGTTTCTGACTTACTTCACTCTGTGTGACAGTCTCTAGGTCCATCCACGTCTCTACAAACGACCCAATTTCGTTCCTTTTTATGGCTGAGTAATATTCCATTGTATATATGTACCACATCTTCTTTATCCATTCGTCTGTTGATGGGCATTTAGGTTGCTTCCATGACCTGGCTATTGTAAATAGTGCTGCAATGAACATTGGGGTGCATGTGTCTTTTTGAATTATGGTTTTGTTGGGGTATATGCCCAGTAGCGGAATTGCTGGGTCATATGGTAATTCTATCTTTAGTTTTTAAGGAACCTCCATACTGTTCTCCATAGTGGCTGTATCAATTTACATTCCCACCTATTGTGCAAAGTGCAAGAGGGTTCCCTTTTCTCCACACCCTCTCCAGCATTTGTTTGTAGATTTTCTGATGATGCCCATTCTAACTGGTGTGAGGTGATACCTCATTGTAGTTTTGATTTGCATTTCTCTAATAATTAGTGATGTTGAGCAGCTTTTCATGTGCCTCTTGGCTATCTGTATGTCTTCTTTGGAGAAATGTCTATTTAGGTCTTCTGCCCATTTTTTGATTGGGGTGTCTGTTTTTTTAATATTGAGCTGCATGAACTCTTTATATATTTTGTAGATTAATCCTTAGTCCATTGATTTGTTTGCAAATATTTTCTCCCATGCTGAGGGTTGTCTTTTCGTTTTGTTTATAGTTTCCTTTACTGTGCAAAAGCATTTAAGTTTCATTAGGTCCTATTTCTTTATTTTTGTTTTAATTTCCATTACTGTAGGAGGTGGGTCTAAAAGATCTTGCTGTGATTTATGTCAAAGAGTGTTCTTCCTATCTTTTCCTCTAAGAGTTTTATAGTGTCCAGCCATATACTTAGGTCTTTAATCCATTTTGAGTTTATATTTGTGTATGGTGTTAGGGAGTGTTCTGATTTCATTCTTTTATAAGTAGCTGTCCAGTTTTCTCAGCACCACTTACTGAAGAGGCTGTCTTTTCTCCATTGTATATCCTTGCCTCCTTTGTCATAGATTAGTTGACCATAGGTGCATGGGTTTATCTCTGGGCTTTCTATCCTGTTCCATTGATCTATATTTCTGATTTTGTGCCAGTACCATATTGTCTTGATTACTGTAGCTTTGTAGTATAGTCTGAAGTCAGAGAATCTGATTCCTCCAGCTCTGTTTTTTTCCCCTCAAGATTGCTTTGGCTATTCGGGGTCTCTTGTACCTCCATACAGATTTTAAGATTTTTTTGTTCTAGTTCTGTAAAAAATGCTACTGGTAACTTGATAGGGATTGCACATTGAATCTGCAGATTGCTTTGAGGTAGTCATTCTCACAGTGTTGATTCTTCCCATGCAAGAATATGGTGTATCTCTCCATCTGTTTGTGTCATCTTTGATTTCTTTCATCAGTGTCTTATAGTTTTCTGAGTACAGGTCTTTTACCTCCTTAGGTAGGTTTATTCCTAGGTATTTTATTCTTTTTGTTGCAATTGTAAATGAGATTGTTTCCTTAATTTCTCTTTCTGATCTTTCATTGTTAGTGTATAGGAATGTAAGGAATTTCTGTGCATTAATTTTGTATCCTACAACTTTACCAGATTCATTGATTAGCTCTAGTAGTTTTCTGGTGGCATCTTTAGGATTCTCTATGTATAATATCATGTCATCTGCAAACAGTGACAGTTTTACTTCTTCTTTTCCAATTTGTATTCTTTTTATTTCTTTTTCTTCTCTGATTGCCGGGGCTAGGACTTCCAAAACTATGTTGAATGATAGTGGTGAAAGTGGACATCCTTGTCTTGTTCCTGATCTCAGAGGAAATGCTTTCAGTTTTTCACCATTGAGAATGATGTTTGCTGTGGGCTTCTCTTATATGGCCTTTATGACGTTGAGGTAGGTTCCCTCTATGCCCACTTTCTGGAGAGTTTTTATAATAAATGGGTGTTGAATTTTCTCAGAAGCTTTTCTGCATCTATTGAGATGATCATATGTTTTTGTTTTTTTGTTTGTTTTTTTGGTTTTATTTTTGCGGTAAGTGGGCCTCTCACTGTTGTGGCCTCTCCCGTTGCGGAGCACAAGCTCCAGACGCGCAGGCTCAGTGGCCATGGCTCACGGGCCCAGCTGCTCCATGGCATGTGGGATCTTCCCAGACCAGGGCACAAACCCATGTCCCCTGCATCGGCAGGCGGACTCTCAACCACTGCGCCAACTGGGAAGCCCGATCATACGGTTTTTATTCTTCAATTTGTTAATATGGTGTATCACATTGATTGATCTGTGTATGTTGAAGAATCCTTGCATCCCTGGGATAAATCCCACTTGATCATAGTGTATGTTCCTTTTAATGTGTTGTTGGATTCTGACTGCTAGTATATTGTTGAGGATTTTTGCATCTATATTCATCAGTGATATTGGTCTGTAATTTTCATTTCTTCTAGTATCTTTGTCTGGTTTTGGTATCAGGGTGATGGTGGCCTGGTAGAGTTTGGGAGTGTTCCATCCTCTGCAATTTTTTGGAGGAGTTTGAGAAGGATGGGTGTTAGCTGTTCTCTAAATGTTTGATAGAATTCACTGTGAAGCCATCTGGTCCTGGACTTCTGTTTGTTGGAAGATTTTTAATCACAGTTTCATTACTTGTGATTGGTCTGTTAATATTGTCTATTTCTTCCTGGTTCAGTCTTGGAAGGTGATACCTTTCTAAGAATTTGTCCATTTCTTCCAGGTTGTCCATTTTATTGGCATAGAGTTGCTTGTAGTAGTCTCTTATGATGCTTTGTATTTCTGTGGTATCCATTGTAACTTCTTTTTAATTTCTAATTTTGTTGATTTGAGTTCTCTCCCTCCTTTTCTTGGTGAGTCTGGCTAAAGGTTTATCAATTTTATCTTCTCAAAGAACCATCTTTTAGTTTTACTGATCTTTGCTATTGTTTTCTTTCTATTTCATTTATTTCTGCTCTGATCTTTATGATTTCTTTCCTTCTGCTAACTTTTGTTTTGTTTGTTCTTCTTTCTCTATTTCCTTTAGGTGTAAGGTTAGATTGTTTATTTGAGGTTTTTCATGTTTCTTGAGGTAGGATTGTATTGCTATAAACTTCCCTCTTAGAACTCTTTTTGCTGCATCCCATAGGTTTTGGATCATCATGTTTTCATTGTCATTTGTCTCTAGGTATTTTTTGATTTCCTCTTTGATTTCTTCAGTGCTCTCGTGGTTATTTAGTAACGTATTTTTTTTTAACATCTTTATTGGAGTATAATTGCTTTACAATGGTGTGTTAGTTTCTGCTTTATAACAAAGTGAATCAGTTATACATATACATATGTTCCCATATCTCTTCCCTCTTGCATCTTCCTCCCTCCCACCCTCCCTATCCCACCCCTCTAGGTGGTCACAAACCACCGAGCTGATCTCCCTCTGCTATGTGGCTGCTTCCCACTAGCTATATATTTTACATTTGGTAGTGTATATATGTCCATGCCACTCTCTCACTTTGTCACAGCTTATCCTTCCCCCTCCCCATATCCTCAAGTCCATTCTCTAGTAGGTCTGCATCTTTATTCCCATCTTAACCCTAGGTTCTTCATGATCTGTTTTTCTCCTTAGACTCCATATATATGTGTTACCTATGGTATTTGGTTGTCTCTTTCTGACTTACTTCGCTCTGTATGACACACTCTAGGTCCATCCACCTCACTACAGATAACTCAACTTTTTTCTTTTTATGGCTGAGAAATATCCCATTGTATATATGTGCCACATCTTCTTTATCCATTCATCTGTTGATGGACACTTAGGTTGCTTCCATTTCCTGTCTATTGTAAATAGAGATGCAATGAACATTGTGGTACATGACTCTTTTTGAATTATGGTTTTCTCAGGGTATATACCCAGTAGTGGGATTGCTGGATCGTATGGTAGTTCTATCTGTAGTATTTTAAGGAACCTTCATACTGTTCTCCATAGTGGCTGTATCCATTTACATTCCCACCAACAGTGCAAGAGTGTTCCCTTTTCTGCCCACCCTCTCCAGCATTTATTGTTTGTACATTTTTTGATGATGGCCATTCTGACCGGTGTGAGATGATATCTCATTGTAGTTTTGATTTGCATGTCTCTAATGATTAATGATGTTGAGCATTCTTTCATGTGTTTGTTGGCAATCTGTATATCTTCTGTGGAGAAATGTCTGTTTAGGTCTTCTGCCCATTTTTGGATTGGGTTGTTTGTTTTTTTGTTATTGAGCTGCATGAGCTGCTTGTAAATTTTGGAGGTTAATCCTTTGTCAGTTGCTTCATTTGCAAATATTTTCTCCCATTCTGAGGGTTGTCTTTTGGTCTTGTTTATGGTTTCCTTTGCTGTGCAAAAGCTTTTAAATTTCATTAGGTCCCTTTTGTTTATTTTTGGTTTTATTTCCATTTCTCTAGGAGGTGGGTCAAAAAGGATCTTGCTGTGATTTATGTCATAGAGTGTTCTGCGTATGTTTTTCTGTAAGAGTTTGATACTGGCTGGCCTTACATTTAGGTCTTTAATCCATTTTGAGTTTATTTTTGTGTATGGTGTCAGGGAGTATTCCAATTTCATACTTTTACATGTAGCTGTCCTGTTTTCCCAGCACCACTTATTGAAGAGGCTGTCTTTTCTCTACTGTATATTTTTGCCTCCTTTATCAAAGATAAGGTGACCATATGTGCGTGGGTTTATCTCTGGGCTTTCTATCCTGTTCCATTGATCTATATTTCTTTTTTTGTGCCAGTACCATACTGTCTTGATTACTGTAGCTTTGTAGTATAGTCTGAAGTCAGGGAGCCTGATGACTCCAGCTCCATTTTTCGTTCTCAAGATTGCTTTGGCTATTTGGGGTCTTTTGTGTTTCCATACAAATAGTGAAATTTTTTGTTCTAGTTCTGTGAAAAATGCCAGTGGTAGTTTGATAGGGATTGCATTGAATCTGTAGATTGCTTTGGGTAGTAGAGTCATTTTCACAATGTTGATTCTTCTAATCCAAGAACATGGTATATCTGTCCATCTATTTGTATCATCTTTAATTTCTTTCATCAGTGTCTTATAATTTTTCTGCTTACAGGTCTTTTGTCTCCTTAGGTAGGTTTATTCCTAGGTACTTTATTCTTTTTGTTGCAATGGTAAATGGGACTGTTTTCTTAATTTCACTTCCAGATTTTTCATCATTAGTGTGTAGGAATGCCAGAGATTTCTGAGCATTAATTTTGTATCCTGCTACTTTACCAAATTCATTGATTAGCTCTAGTAGTTTTCTGCTAGCATCTTTAGGATTCTCTATGTATAGTATCATGTCATCTGCAAACAGTGACAGCTTTACTCCTTCTTTTCCTATTTGGATTCCTTTTCTTTCTTTTTCTTCTCTGATTGCTGTGGCTAAAACTTGCAAAACTATGTTGAATAATAGTGGTGAGACTGGGCAACCTTCTCTTCTTCCTGATCATAGTGGAAATGGTTTCAGTTTTTCACCATTGAGAATGATGTTGCCTGTGGGTTTGTCATATATGGCCTTTATTATGTTGAGGAAAGTTCCCTCTTTGACTACTTTCTGCAGGGTTTTTATCATAAACCGGTGTTGAATTTTGTCGAAATCTTTCTCTGCATCTATTGTGATGATCCTATGGTTTCTCTCCTTCAATTTGTTAATGTGGTGTATCACATTGATTGATTTGCATATATTGAAGAATCCTTGCATTCCTGGAATAAACTCCATTTGATCATGGTATATGATCCTTTAACATGCTGTTGGATTCTGTTTGCTAGTATTTTGTTGAGGATTTTTGCATCTATGTTCATCAGTGTTATTGGCCTGTAGTTTTCTTTTTTTGTGACATCTTTGTCTGGTTTTGGTATCAGGGTGATGGTGGCCTCGTAGAATGAGTTTGGGAGTATTCCTTCCTTTGCTATATTTTGGAAGAGTTTGAGAAGGTTAGGTGTTAGCTCTTCTCTAAATGTTTGATAGAATTCGCCTGTGAAGCCATCTGATCCTGAGCTTTTGTTTGTTGGAAGATTTTTAATCACAGTTTCAATTTCAGAGCTTGTTATTGCTCTGTTCATATTTTCTATTTCTTCCTGATTCAGTCTTGGCAGGTTGTGCATTTCTAAGAATTTGTCCACTTCTTCCAGGTTGTCCATTTTATTGGCATAGAGTTGCTTGCAGTAATCTCTCATGATCCTTTGTATTTCTGCAGTGTCAGGTGTTACTTCTCCGTTTTCATTTCTAATTCTGTTGATTTGAGTCTTCTGCCTTTTTTTCTTCATGAGTCTGGCTAATGGTTTATCAATTTTGTTTATTTTCTCAAACAACCAGCTTTTAGTTTCATTGATCTTTGCTATCATTTTCTTCATATCTTTTTCACTTATTTCTGATCTGATCTTTATGGTTTCTTTCCTTCTGCTAACTATGGGGTTTTTCTGTTCTTCCTCTCTAATTTCTTTAGGTGCAAGGTTAGGTTGTTTATTTGAGATGTTTCCTGTTTCTTAATGTAGGATTGTATTGCTATAAACTTCCCTCTTAGAACTGCTTTTGCTGCATCCCATAGGTTTTGGGTCATTTTGTCTGCATTGTCATTTGTTTCCAGGTATTTTTGATTTCCTCTTTGATTTCTTCAGTGATCACTTTGTTATTAAGTAGTGTATTGTTTAGCCTCCATGTGTTTGTATTTTTTACAGATCTTTTCTTATAATTGATATCTAGTCTCATAGTGTTGTGGTCAAAAAACATACTTGATACAATTTCAATTTTCTTAAATTTACCAAGGCTTGATTTGTGACCCAAGATGTGATCTATCCTGGAGAATGTTCATGAGCCCTTGAGAAATACGTGTATTCTGTTGTTTTGGGATGGAATGTCCTATAAATATCAATTAAGTCCATCTGGTTTAATGTATCATTTAAAGCTTGTGTTTCCTTATTTATTTTCATTTTGGAAGTTCTGTCCATTGGTGAAAGTGGGGTGTTAAAGTCCCCTACTATGATTGTGTTACTGCCGATTTTCCGTTTTATGGTTGTTAGTATTTGGCTTACGTATTGAGGTGCTCCTATGTTGGGTGCATAAATATTTACAATTGTTATATCTTCTTCTTGGATCGATCCCTTGATCATTATGTAGTGTCCTTCTTTGTCTCTTGAAACAGTCTTTATTTTAAAGTCTATTTTGTCTGATACAGGAATTGCTACTCCAGCTTTCTTTTGGTTTCCATTTGCATGGAATATCTTTTTCCATCCCCTCACTTTCAGTCTGTATGTGTTCCTAGGTCTGAAGTGGGTTTCTTGTACAGAGCATATATACGGATCTTGTTTTTGTTTCCATACAGCCAATCTGTGTCTTTTGGTGGGAGCATTTAATCCATTTACATTTAAGGTAATTATCGATATGTATGTTCCTATTCCCATTTTCTTAATTGTTTTGGGTTTGTTATTGTAGGTCTTTTCCTTGTCTTGTGTTTCTTGCCTAGAGAAGTTTCTTTAGCATTCGTTGTAAAGCTGGTTTGGTGGTGCTGAACTCTCTCAACTTTTGCTTGTCTGTAAGGGTTTTAATTTCTCCATCAAATCTGAGTGAGATCCTTGCAGGGTAGAGTAATCTTGGTTGTAGGTTTTTCTCCTTGATCACTTTAAATATGTCCTGCCACTCCCTCTGGCTTGCAGAGTTTCTGCTGAAAGATCAGCTGTTAACCTTATGGGGATTCCCTTGTTATGTTATTTGTTGTTTTTCCTTTGCTGCTTTTAATGCGTTTTCTTTGTATTTAATTTTTGATAGTTTGATTAATATGTGTCTTGGCGTGTTTCTCCTTGGATTTATTCTGTATGGGACTCTCTGTGCTTTCTGGACTTGATTAACTATTTCCTTTACCATATTAGGGAAGTTTTCAACTATAATGTCTTCAAATATTTCCTCAGTCCCTTTCTTTTTCTATTCTTCTTCTGGGACCCCTATAATTCGAATATTGGTGCCTTTAATGTTGTCCCAGAGGTCTCTGATAGTGTCCTCAGTTCTTTTCATTCATTTTTCTTTATTCTGCTCTGCAGTAATTATTTCCACTATTTTATCTTCCAAGTCACTTACCGTTCCTCTTCCTCAGTTATTCTGCTATTGATCCCTTCTAGAGTTTTGTTTTTTTGTTTGTTTGTTTTTTTGTGGTATGCGGGCCTCTCACTCTTGTGGCCTCTCCCATTGCAGAGCATAGGCTCTGGACGCACAGGCTCAGCGGCCATGGCTCACGGGCCCAGCCGCTCCGCAGCATGTGGGTTCTTTCCAGACCAGGGCACAAACCCGTGTCCCCTGCATCGGCAGGCAGACTCTCAACCACCGTGCCACCAGGGAAGCCCCCTTCCAGAGTATTTTTAATTTCATTTATTGTGTTGTTCATCATTGCTTGTTTCCTCTTTAGTTCTTCTAGGTCCTTGGTAGATGTTTCTTGCATTTTCTCTATTCTATTTCCAAGATTTTGGATCATCTTTACTATCATTATTCTGAATATTTTTTCAGGTAGACTGCCTATTTCCTCTTCATTTGTTAGGTCTGGTGGGTTTTTATCTTGCTCCTTCATCTGCTGTGTGTTTTTCTGTCTTCTCATTTTGCTAATCTTACTGTGTTTGGGGTCTCCTTTTCGCAGGCTTCAGGTTTGTAGTTCCCGTTGTCTTTGGTGTCTGTCCCCAGTGGCTAAGGTTGGTTCAGTGAGTTGTGTAGGCTTCCTGGTGGAGGGGACTAGTGCCTGTGTTCTGGTGGATGAGGCTGGATCTTGTCTTTCTGGTGGGCAGGTCCATGTCTGGTGGTGTGTTTTGGAGTGTCTGTGGCCCTATTATGATTTTGGGCAGCCTCTCTGCTAATGGATGGGGCTGTGTTCCTGTCTTGCTAGTTGTTTGGCATAGGGTGTCCAGCACTGTAGCTTCCTGGTCATTGAGTGAAGCTGGGTGTTGGTGTTGAGATGGAGATCTCTGGGAGATTTTTGCCGTTTGATATTACGTGGAGCTGGGAGGTCTCTTGTGGACCAGTGTACTGAAGTTGGCTCTCCCACATCAGAGGCACAGCACTGACTCCTGGTTGGAGCACCAAGAGCCTTTCATCCACACGGCTCAGAATAAAAGGGGGGGCGGGGAGGGAGGAAGGAAGGAAGGAAAGAAGGAAGGAAGGAAAGAAGGAAGGAAGGAAAGAAGGAAGGAAGGAAGGGAGGGAGGGGATAAAATAAAATAATGTAAGATAAAATAAAGTTATTAAAATGAAAAATAAAAAATAATTATTAAGAAAAAAATTTTTAAGTAAAAAAAAAGAAAAGAAAAACGTACAGACAGAACCCTAGGACAAATGGTGAAAGCAAAGCTATACAGACAAAATCTCACACAGAAGCATACACATACACACTCACAAAAAGAGGAAAAGTGGAAAAAATTATATATCTTGCTCCCAAAGTCCACCTCCTCAATTTGGGATGATTCGTTGTCTCTTCAGGTATTCTACAGATGCAGGGTACATCAAGTTGATTGTGGAGATTTAATCCACTGCTCCTGAGGCTGCTGGGAGAGATTTCCCTTTCTCTTCTTTGTTCGCACAGCTCCTGGGGTTAAGCTTTGGATTTGGCCCTGCCTCTGCGTTTAGGTCGCCAGAGGGTGTCTGTTCTTCGCTCAGACAGGACGGGGTTAAAGTAGCCGCTGATTTGGGAGCTCTGGCTCACTCAGGCCGTGGCGGGAGGGAGGATATGGATGCAGAGGCCGGCGTGACGTTGCACCAGCTTGAGGCGCACCTTCGTTCTCCTGGGGAAGTTGTCCCTGGATCACGGGACCCTGGCAGTGGCGGGCTGCACAGGCTCCCGGGAGTAGAGGTGTGGATAGTGACCTGTGCTCGCACACAGGCTTCTTGGTGGCGGCAGCAGTGGCCTTAGCGTCCCAGGCCCGTCTCTGGTGTCTGCGCTGATAGCTGCGGTTCGCGCGTTTCTGGAGCTCCTTTAAGCAGCGCTCTTAAATCCCCTCTCCTCGCACACCAGGAAACAAAGAGGGATGAAAAAGTCTCTTGCCTCTTCGGCAGGTCCGGACTTTTTCCTGGACTCCCTCCCGGCTAGCCGTGGCCCACTAGCCCCCTTCAGGCTGTGTTCATGCTTCCAACCCCTGTCCTCTCCCTCTGATCCGACCTCCGAAGCCCAAGCCTCAGCTCCCAGCCCCCACCCGTCCCAGTGGGTGAGCAGACAAGCCTCTTGGGCTGGTGAGTGCTGGTAGGCCCCAATCCTCTGTGCGGGAATCTCTCCACTTTGCCCTCCGCACCCCTTTGCTGCGCTCTCCTCTGTGGCTCCGAAGCCTTCCCCCCTCCGCCACCTGCAGTCTCCACCCGCAAAGGGGCTTCTAGTGTGTGGAAACCTTTCCTCCTTCACAGCTCCCTCCCACTGGTGCAGGTCCCATCCCTATTCTTTTGTCTCTGTTTTTTCTTTTTTCTTCTGCCTTACCCAGGTACGTGGGGAGTTTCTTGCCTTTTGGGAGGTCTGAGGTCTTCTGCCACCGTTCAGTAGGTGTTCTATAGGAGCAGTTCCACGTGTAGATGTATTTCTGATGTATCTGTGGGGAGGAAGGTGATCTCCACGTCTTACTCTTCCGCCATCTTCTCACATCTCCCAGTAACGTATTGTTAAGCCTCCATGTGTTTGTGTTCTTTACATTTTTTTCCATGTAATTCATTTCTAATCTCATAGCGTTGTGGTCAGAAAAGATGCTTGATATGATTTCAATTTTCTTAAATTTACTGAGGCTTGATTTGTGACCCAAGATGTTATCTATCCTGGAGAAAGTTCTGTGTGCACTTGAGAAGAAAGTGTAATCTGCTGTTTTTGGATGGAATGTCCTATAAATATCAATGAAATCTATCTGGTCTATTGTGTCATTTAAAGCTTGTGTTTCCTTATTAATTTTCTGTTTGGATGATCTGTCTACTGGTGAAAGTGGGGTTTTGAAGTCCCCCACTATTATTGTGTTACTTTCAATTTCCTCTTTTATAGCTGTTAGCAGTTGCCTTATGTATTGCGGTGCCCCTAGGTTGGGTGCATATATATTTATAATTGTTATATCTTCTTCTTGGATCGATCCCTTGATCATTATGTAGTGTCCTTCCTTGTCTCTTGTAACATTCTTTATTTTAAAGTCTGTTTTATCTGATATGAGTATTGCTACTCCAGCTTTCTTTTGATTTCCATTTGCATGGAATATCTTTTTACATCCCTTCCCTCTCAGTCGTATGTGTCCCTAGGTCTGAAGTGGGTCTCTTATAGACAGCATATATATGGGTTTTATTTTTGTATCCATTCAGCGAGCCTGTGTCTTTTGGTTGGAGCATTAAACCATTAACATTTAAGGTAATTATCGATATGTATGTTCCTATTACCATTTTCTTAATTGTTTTGGGTTTGTTTTTGTAGGTCCTTTTCTTCTCTTGTGTTTCCCACTAGAGAAGTTCCTTTAGCATTTGTTGTAGAGCTGGTTTGGTGGGCTGAATTCTCTTAGCTTTTGCTTATCTGTGAAGCTTTTGATTTCTCCATCGAATCTGAATGAGATCCTTGCCAGGTAGAGTAGTCTTTGTTGTAGGTTCTTCCCTTTCATCACTTTAAATATATTGTGTCACTCCCTTCTGGCTTGTAGAGTTTGTGCTGAGAAATCAGCTGTTAACCTTATGGGAGTTCCTTTGTATGTTTTTTGCAGTTTTTCCCTTGTTGCATTTAATAATTTTTCTTTATCTTTAAGTTTTGTCAATTTGATTACTATGTGTCTCAGCGTGTTTCTCCTTTGGTTTATCCTGCCTGGGACTGTCTGCACTTCCTGGGCTTGAGTGGCTATTTCCTTTTCCAAGGGAAGTTTTCAACTATAATTTCTTCATATATTTTCTGGGGTCCTTTCTCTCTCTCTTCTCCTTCTGGGACCCCTGTAATGTGAATGTTGGTGCGTTTAATGTTGTCGCAGAGGTCTCCTAGGCTGTCTTCATTTCTTTTCATTCTTTTTTCTTTATTCTGTTCCGTGGCAGTGTATTCCACCATTCTGTCTTCCAGGTCACTTATCCGTTCTTCTGCCTCAGTTATCTGCTATTGATTCCTTCTAGTGTATTTTTCATTTCAGTTTTTGTATTGTTCATCTCTGTTTGTTTGTTCTTTAATTCTTCTAGGTCTTTGTTAAAGATTTCTTGCATCTTCTCAGTCGTCGCCTCCATTCTTTTTCTGAGGTCATGGATCATTTTCACTGTCATTATTCTGAATTCTTTTTCTGGAAGATTGCCTATCTCCACTTCATTTAGTTGTTTTTCTGGGGTTTTATCTTGTTCCTTCAACTGGTACATAGTCCTCTGCCTTTTCATTTTGTCTGTCTTTCTGTGGATGTGGCTTTCATTCCACAGGCTTCAGGACTGTAGTTCTTCTTGCTTCTGCTTTCTGCCCTCTGGTGGATGAGGCTATATAAGAGGCTTGTGCAAGGGACTGGTGGTGGGTAGAGCTGGGTGTTGCTCTGGTAGGCAGGGCTCAGTAAAACTTTAATCTGCTTTTCTGCTGATGGGTGGGGCTGAGTCCCCTTCCTGTTGGTTGTTTGGCCTGAGGCGACCCATCGCTGGAGCCTACAGGCTCTTTGGTGGGGCCAATGTCGGCTCCGGGAGGGCTCATGCCAAGGAGTACTTCCCAGAACTTCTGCTGCCAGTGTCCTTGTCCCCGGGGTGAGCCACAGCCACCCCCAGCCTCTGCAGGAGACCCTCTAACACTAGCAGGTAGGTCTGGTTCAGTCTCCTATGGGGTCACTGCTCCTTCCTCCTTGGTCCTGATGTGCACACTACTTTGTGTGTGCCCTCCAAGAGTGGAGTCTCTTTTTCCCCCAGTCCTGTCAAAGTCCTGCAATCAAATCCCGCTAGCCTTCAAAGTCTGATTCTCTAGGAATTCCTCCTCCCGTTGCCGGACCCCCAGGTTGGGAAGCCTGACGTGGGGCTCAGAACCTTCTCTCCAGTGGGTGGACCTCTGTGGTGTAAGTGTTCGTTCTCCAGTGTGTGAGTCGCCCACCAGCGGTTATGGGATTTGCTTTTATTGTGATTGCTCCCCTCCTGCCATCTCCTTGTGGCTTCTCCGTTGTCTTTGGATGTGAGGTATCTTTTTTGGTGAGTTCCAGTGTCTTCCTGTTGATGATTGTTCAACAGTTAGTTGCGATTCCCGTGCTCTGGCAAGAGGGAGTGCGCGCACGTCCTTCTACTCCGTCATCTTGAACCCCAGTGGGTACTTCTTTATACTTTATGTAATACCACTTCACATAATACATTTATTTTTGAGTGTTTCTAAGACCAAATGAAGGAGAAACACTCACAGTTTTTTAATTAAGTGATTCTGTGCCACTTGCATAGCAATAGAACAACTGTCTTTAGTAAACTTGAAAGTGAGCCATATTTCTCAGGGCAAAAAATGGGATCTTCTTGAGTATTCAATTTGTGAAGCATATTGCTTTTGAAATACTTTGGCTGTATGCCACAGGATGTCCAAAGATGTTTTATGGTGCAAATATCTTAATTCTTTAGGGGAAATAAGTGACTTTTTCCCCTTGGTTGAAGGAAGAAATTTAAAAACAAGTTGATTTTCATTAATCTTAACTAATATAAGACAGAGTCTTTATTTGCCAATAATTTTCTTATTGTGGTTTATAATCTGTGTTTGATCCAACACCCCTTTGAGAGTCAAATAAAAGCTATGTGCCTTCTCAGCAAGAAAAATGCCAGTATACTCCAGTTTGCATGTAATTTCATAGTGTTCACAGAGCCAAAGTTTTTTCATAGATCCTGGATAAGAAACTCTGCTTTATCTTAGAATTCTGTAGATATTATTGGTGGACAAAATCTTATTTTAATTTATATATACTATGCATTTTATAGGAGTTTTATTTTTCCTATATATTTATTTGTAGCTAAAACTTATGGAATGCATGCTTATTTCTTATTTATTAAGAAAGTCACCATACTTTATTAGGAGTTAATATTAAGCTATTGTTCAGTATATCTAGTGTAAAACATATACCCTTGAGTAGAACTCAGAAGAAAGGTCAACAAAGTTGTACACTCAATACCATATTGCTAGTTAAATATACAGCCAATAAATAAATATGTGATTGTAGAATTACTTATTTTAGAAAAAAGTAAATTAATCTGAGGAAGAGCTACAAGTGAGATACTGAGTTTTGAATGGCAGTAATTTCTTATTTGTTCTGCTTATCTTAGTTATAATAGAGAAATAACCGTGACAAGATTTAACAGAATTTGCAGGGTCACTTACATCAGGCTGATTACCAGGAGAGTTGATACGTTTTGTGTGGGGAAGTTTTTCTTAGCTACTTCTCCCAATAGTTCTCTTATTTCCTAAGTAAATAAAAAAATTAATAAAACCCCAGATTTATTTGTCACCTGGAAAATGTTTTCCCTGAAAGAATTAAAAGGCAACTTGTAAATAACTATACTTATACTTGAATTTCTTAAACGGTATTGAAAAGGAATGAAGGAACAGGGCAGCCCTCAGCTCCCATGTGAAAGGACCCGTTGCTCCTTGTCATGCACAGAAAAGCAAGTTGTTAGCTAGTTTTTAGTTTATATTCCTTCATTCTATAGATTGCCATCTCAGAAGTTCAGCTTTAAAAAAAAAAAAGGAATCAACTGAGGAATCATACATTTCCTGCTTATTTTAGTTCATGCCATCTTAAACTCCCAAGTCCAAGGAAAGAGAGGAAAACCCAGAATGCCTTACTATTCATAGCATCTTGATTTTCTTACACTTGATTGTGTATCTCAGCAGTATTTGACTTGGATGAAGGAAATGACAGAAAAACTTTGCAGTCTTCAAATCTGGATCATAAGATGTCAGAGCCTTCTGTTACCTCATTTGACATCTGTTATTTTATGGCTCCTGCAAGCTCCATTTCCTTGGAGGTACTTGAAACTGCAGCTTATTTAGACAGTTTCGAAGATAGGTTCAGCTTATCCTCCAATTCTTTTATACTAAAAAATAAGTGTGCTTTAAATTTTTAAAAATATCTTCCTTCATGTATTTGAAACATTTAAAAATTGTTTTCAAACTCTCATTAGCGTGATTTTTTTCCTATAGATGCTTTAAGTTTATTTCTTATTGCTTTTCATTTTATAGTCCCTCATAATATGTTGCTAGCTTTATTTCCATCTGTCTTGACTTTGTATCTGGTAATTATTGATCTATAAATTAATATCCAATTACTAGAGCCCAATATAGAAAGGAAATATGCAGTATAATTCTTTGTTAAAATGAAAAATCTTCATTTGTGCCCCGGTCTACCTGATGCATTGGTACATCATGGCCGGTGTCCATTCTAACTGGCCAGCTCTTGTGCAGTAAGTATGTGTTGTTAAGTGTCTTGAATATCACTATGCCTAAAATACATTTTTCCTGGATGAAGTAAGAATTTTTCTGTTTTAATATACAATCAGATTCCTCCTCTGTCATTTCTTTTTTTAAAAAAAATATTTATTTATGGCTGCGCTGGGTCTTTGTTGCTGCACACGGGCTTTCTCTAGTTGTGGCGAGTGGGGGCTACTGTTTGTTGTGGTGTGCAGGCTTCTCATTGCAGTGGCTTCTCTTGTTGCGGAGCACGGGCTCTAGGTGTGCGGGCTCAGTAGTTGTGGCGCACAGGCTTAGTTGCTCCACGGCATATGGGATCTTCCTGGACCAGGGCTTGAACCCATGTCTCCTGCATTGGCAGGTGGATTCTTAACCACTGCGCCACCAGGCAAGTCCCCTCCTCTGTCATTTCTTACTCTTTTGTATTTAATTTCAGCTTAGAATTATTTTGCTTACTGGTTATACCTTTTTAGTTTATGTAATAAGAATAAAATCCTAAATAAAAGAGACACAGATAAATAGAGAATAAATTTTTATGGTGATGAACAATGTCTAACAATTTAACAGATCTTAAAACTAAAAACTAAAGATTGTCTACTCTGATTTAGCTTGTGGTGCATATCAGGGACCTGAGATTAAAATCCTGGTACCTTTTTTTCTGAACCTATTTGAGAATTTTGTGCAGTTGAAGATGAAATTTGAAAGTAGGAAAAAAAGTAAATTTTCATCACTTCTTACCCTTCTTTTTAAAGGGTCTCAGCCATTGGGTCAGTGACAGAGTGGGCCATCCCTGTCTATGCAGAGGCAAACTTTTGACTTCCTCTCTTAGGACATATAGAGTTTCGATTAATAGCATTCCACTGCAGTTTTCCTTTTCACGTAGATATTAACTTGAACCAAGAGTGCGAATAACTCTAACAGAAATTGACCCTTATTTTCCATTTGTCTCTGAAGTATCAAATCCCAGATATTAACCAGATTTTTTATTCATGTTTTTAGAGATTACTATTTATGCTTGATTCCAAATTACTATGAAAAGCAATACTGCTGAACTTATAGCACATTAAAGTTTTACATCCCATGGTATAGCAGTGAGAAAGATGATGAAAAATGGAACTCTTTTTTTGTGATGTTCATTTTTGTCTCTTAGAACTGTAAACAGACCAAGGCGTCATCATTATGTTCCAGTTTCCATTCTTGGCCTTCCATGGCCCCTCTATAGCTAAACTCCTGTCTCAAGTACGCTTCATAATTTGGAAGTCACATGCCCATGGCTGCAGCCACAGGGAATAGTCCTTCAGTTTGTGCCTTACAAAACTGTGTCTTCCTGCTGCATCCTGTCTGGTTATTCCCAGGCTCATCTGCTGGGTTCTCTACTGAAGCCCCTTCCTTCTTTCCTTCCTTCCCCCTCTTCAAGTACCTCCTTCTCTCCAGTCCTTCCTCCTTGCCCAGTACCTGCTCCCCCTAACCTCCTGATCTCCAGTTAAACTTTTTCTCATATCGCATTGATCCCTTTTAGGACCTCTCAATGTCACTTATGGTATACAGAATGCTTGTTACATACATTCTAACTTCATCTTAAGAACGGTCTAGCTAGTAGGAAAAGGTTAGCCTCACTTTAGGGCTTTTCTCTAGGAATAAGTGCATTTTAACACTGATCTTCTTCAGACAATCTCTCTACCTTTGATGTCTGATCTGTGAATGAAATCTAAAGGTAGAAATAAGGCAGGAAGAAACCTACCCATCTGGACTTACCAGTGAGCAAATCAAGAGAAGACAGGGCAGGCCTTAGTTCTTTTTTTTTTTTTTTTTTGCGGTACGCGGGCCTCTCACTGTTGTGGCCTCTCCCGTTGTGGAGCACAGGCTCCAGACACGCAGGCTCAGCGGTCATGGCTCACGGGCCCAGCCGCTCCGCGGCATATGGGATCTTCCCGGAACGGGGCACGAACCCGTGTCCCCTGCGTCGGCAGACGGACTCTCAACCACTGCGCCATCAGGGAAGCCCAGGCCTTAGTTCTTAAATCTCACCATATAGACCCCTTGGCTGCCCCCCTAGTTAGCCAGACCAAGAAGTCAACTGGAACTTTACTCTTGGTTCTACTGGACACTTTGACTTGTCTGATTTATTGTTAACACAAGTAAGAAGAGATTTGGTGACTGAATCTGTTAGTGACCATTTGATTCCTATAGAATCCGAGGGTTTTCCCCCACCAACAGGCATTTCTTTGTTCTTTATATTTTTGGATGTTTAAACTTCTGACTTGAGTACTTTAAATATCATAAAATACACTTTATTTTCAGTAGCATGCTAAGGAAATTACTGTTATTCCTGTGTTAGTATCAAATGAGGAAATCGGATCCAAAGTGATAATCAAATTATAGCTTTTTACTTTCCATCTGACTGCTGGCTTAGTTTGGGGCAGCTGTCAGCTTCACACATGGTTTTAATAAGAAAAGATGCTTCGGAAGAGGTCTGATTTGAAGAAAAATATACCCTGGGGGGAGACTCAAAGTTGTGGAGGAGAAGGATGTCGTTTTGTTTCAAAGCAGCATATCATAAGAAGGAGGTGAGGTTGTAATGGTTTAGTGGAGCAGGTGTATGAAGAAGTGTGTACATCTTCAAAGCCAGTGGAGGTTGGTATTGATTATTATCAAAAGAATCTTAAGATTCCATTCATGATCATCACCGTGTCTCAAAATTGGTTGAGTTCCATTATTGTTGCTGAGCCCTGAGCAGTATAGTTTTTCTAATGCTCGTCCCTAGCAAGCTCCTTCTAAAGCACCTCATGGACCATGGTGCAGTGTGTTATGGCTCACTAAAATATGATCTCAGACAGCTTCTGGAGATCAGTCATGTCAAAATGTAGAGTAATTATAATTTTCCAAGTTAACGTTTTTCAAACCTGAAGCATTATCTCCTACATGTCTGGGCTTCCCCACTATGAAATGTTGCATGCTGATAAACAGTGGAAATGTCTATCAGCGCATGTCATTACATGAACTGTTTCTTGATCATTTATAGGAACTAAGAGAAATACATAATAAGCAGCAGCTACAGAAACAGAAGTCCATAGAGGCTGAACGACTGAAACAGAAAGAACAAGAGCGAAAGATCATAGAATTAGAAAAACAAAAAGGAGAAGCCCAAAGGTGAGTCTTTTCAGTGGATTGTGGACCCTTCTGGAAGGAACTTTGAGTATTTACTATTCTTTGCGGGGCTTCTCCAAGTTCTTACTGCACCAGAAAGAGCCTTCAGTCTTTAATGTGTGTGTGGGCACATGTATATATAAATCTTTGCATGTGTAAGTACCCCCCAAAGTTTTTGGTTGGTGCCCAGAGCTCTCTCAGGCTACAACTATGTAGATAAATGTAATTATACAAGAAATTGGGACACTTGGTATGCTTGTTTGCATGCCAATGACCAAAATACGTTTCCAGTTCACAGCCTTTTAATAACAGTGGCCATCAGAGTCCTGGGTTTCAAATCAAAGTCCCTGAGCTCAGTGGCCACACAGGGTTTCTCCAGTGAGACAGAAAGTATACCACGCCATCTTCTTTCTTCTTTTTTTTCAACTGCAAATGAAACTCGAGTACAAAAGGAGAAAATTTGCTGTTGCTGCTGCTGCTTAGGACACAGACACATTTTTGTTTGAATATTTATGTCTGTAGTCTTTTATTTGTAACCTTTCGTAGTAAATTGTAGAAATTTATTGTTTCCCTTTTGGTGTGTCTGATTTTGTTATCAGATATTTGCTTTTTAAACTACAAATTGATTTTAGACTCCCAAGAAACAAAAGTGACCAAATATCCCAATGATATAGTGTAAATTATAAAAATTGGTTATTGAAATTAGACTAAAAAGATGAGGAAACTCATACTTTAGGCAAGTCACTGACTTTTACTGGCCTGAGCTCAGTTTAACTGCCAGGGTGCACATTTTTTTTTTTTTAAACATTTATTTATTTATTTATTTATTTTAATTTCATTTTTGGCTGCATCAGGTCTTAGTTGTGGCATGTGGGATCTTCGTTGCGGTGCACGGGCTTTTCTCTAGTTGTGGTGTGCGGGGTCCAGAGCGCATGGGCTCTTTAGTTTGCAGCATATGGGCTCTCTAGTTGAGGCAAGCGGGCTCAGTAGTTGTGGCACGTGGGCTTAGTTGCCCCACGGCATGTGGTATCTTAGATCCCCAACCAGGGATCAAACCCGAATCCCCTGCATTGGAAGATGGATTCTTTACCACTGGACCACCGGGGAAGTCCCCAGGGTGTACTTCTGCAGCACTTTTTATTATGGGTACATATTGTATTTTGCATTTGGTGTTTTGGTCTTTTTTATCATGCCAGTGGGTAGGTAGGGTTTCAAACCCATTTAGAGGACTATTTTATGGTTCTCTTGGTGGAAGGAGGTAGGTCTAGGATTATGTCCCAGGGATTAATTCCTTGGATATGTTGATTAACTCCATCATTTTCTTATCTTCGAAGTTTATTATTCACAATACACTGCACCAAAGTTTCACTTTCCTACAGAGTAGAAATACACATACAGTGTCATGATATAAAAGTTTAAATTTTCTGCTTACAATTGTATGATAAATAGCACCCAGAATTTAACTTCAGAAATTACGTGGTTATATGCTTTTATAAATGGTGGCCTTTATTGGTGGAATATGTTAAGCAAATTTTATTTGTTGTTATGAATAACAATTAACATTCCTACCCCTCCAAAAAATGTCTTTTATGCTTTCTTAAAAGATGTTTTGGGGCTTCCCTGGTGGCGCAGTGGTTGAGAGTCCACCTGCCGATGCAGGGGACACGGGTTCGTGCCCCGGTCTGGGAAGATCCCACATGCAGCGGAGCGGCTGGGCCCGTGAGCCATGGCCGCTGAGCCTGTGCGTCCGGAGCCTGTGCTCCGCAACGGGAGAGGCCACAACAGTTGAGAGGCCCGTGTACCACAAAAAAAAAAAAAAAAAAAAAAAAGATGTTTTGAAAATTGTAAGTGAAATGCTTGATTTAAATTGAAAAGAATTCTACTGCAGTAAAGCTTCACGTTTATACAGAGTAGAAATAAATATAATATTTTTTTAATGGAGAATAAAAGTTTTATTTGTTTATATCATGTTCCCTTAGCAGTTTCCTAGTTCCAGGAGATGACCTTTGTGCGTTAGCCATGTCACAGGCTAGCGATTCGTGCTGTAGACTTTAGAACCAGGCTGCCTGAAGTGGTCCCCAAGCTGGTGTGGCTGTGTGACCTTGGACAAGTCATTCACTCCCTCTGCCTCATTTTCATCTGTAAAATTTGGATGATAATGATAGGACCTACCTACCTAGTGTGAGGGTTAAAGTAGTTAACAAACGTGGAGGACTAGTTATTATTAACATGGTATCATTTATTATTGCATATTAGTTTCTTTCTTTCTTTATTTTGTTGTACCATGTCATAGTTGCAGTGCATGGGCTCCTTAGTTGCGGCAGGCGGGCTCCTTAGCTGTGGCAAGCAAACTCTTAGTTGCGGCATGCCTGTGGGATCTAGTTCCCTGACCAGGGGTCAAACCCAGGACCCCTGCATTGGGAGCTCAGAGTCTTACCCACTGTGCCACCAGGGAAGTCCCACATTAGTTTCATTTAATGTGTGATCATTTAAAGTGTTTTCTGATTTTCTAAAATATTATGGAATGAGGGAAAAATCATCCCTGATCTTTTCCTATGGATTTCAGGTTGAGGCCATCATATTTTTCAAGGCCTATATTTAATTGCACTTCGCGTCAGCTAGTTTAAAAAACAAAGCAGTCGAATTCAGTAAGATACATAGAAACTGTTGCTTAGTAAGGGTTGGTTACTATCTGAAGGGTTCAAAATAACCTGTTGGTTCCCGCTTCAGTTCTGGGGAGCTACTTGTGTGCGTGTACATACAGTGTGTCCCCTCAGTGATCTAATTGTTCATGGACTTCTTTAAGCAATATTTCATTTGCAGTGCTGGGTATACTTTCTCTTCATGGAAGTTATGTTCCTATGTTGTATGGCTTTTATTTTTCTTTGCAATTATATGCCAGTTTTAAAATCGAGAAGTATTTTTGTGATTTTTTTCTAATCACTTTATAAGCTAGCTACATCAGGAATTTTCTTTCTTTGTTTTTCTACATCATGTGATTTCATCTCACTCAGAAAGGGAGCCTTGAGAGCCTCTGTTTCATTGATTCCGATCCCTCCATCTGAAGAACAATATCCCTTGGTGTTTAGCATCCCGTTGACTAGATGGAGCTCTTTGTGCAAAGAGGCCACACAGCAGTGTTAACTTGGGAGTTGCTTCCCTGCTGTAATCAGGCATTTTGTTGACAGACGAGCTCAGGAAAGGGACCAGCAGTGGCTGGAGCACGTGCAACAAGAAGATGAGCATCAGCGGCCAAGAAAACCCCACGAGGAGGAAAAACTCAAAAGGGAAGAGAGTGTCAAAAAGAAGGAGAGTGAGGAAAAGGGCAAACAGGAAATGCAAGACAAGCTGAGTCGGCTTTTCCATCAACAAGAGCCAGCTAAGCCAGCTGTCCAAGCACCCTGGTCCACCGCAGGTATGAGAGGCCAAAATTATTCTAGCAAATAAGTCCTTTTCTACACCTGAAACTAACACAACATCGTAAATCAACTATACCCCAATACAAAATAAAAATTAAAAAAAAAAAAAGTCCTGTTCTCCCAGATCCTCTTGGGAAATATTCATGTCTTATCAGGCTCTATCTTGGCTGTGTTCATAGCGATGAGAACGTCAGCGTCTTTTTTTGGATGGTGCAGCTGTTCATCTTCTAGCATCATCAGATGTCTGTTTAGTTCTCCCCACACCGTGCCAACCTTTGGCATCCAGAAGTCTTTTGCAGACGACAGTGGCATGAAGTTTCATTGTCAAGACCCATTCATACACCTGTATTCCAAATGGAGGTCATAACCCTTCCTGCTTCTCTGTTTTGTTATGTTCTCTGGGAACTTCAGGGCTGTCTCAAAAGCAGGAAGTGGCACTTCTTCCCCTTGCCTATAGTGACGTGACATTCACTGTCTTCAGTCTGCACTGCATACAACTGTGTTCTTACCTTTTGAAACTTTTTTTTTTTTTGCCCTTTGAACATAAGTTACATCTTTATAAATAACGATAAATGAAAGACTTTGAAATAGCTAGAAAACATTATCCCTTTTATCAGATGCAAACTAGAATGTATTTTTTAAATTCTTGTGTGGCTGTACGATATTGTAAAGCTTAGGAGATAATACTCAGCTGAGGAAAGTGATGGCCTTTTCCTTTGTTTGGCAAATGACAAATGTTTGTTTCCTGTTTGCACAGCGGGCAGGGATGGGAGTGAGGGTTCAGAGTTGGCCGACACCCTCCCTGCCTCAAGATGCATGCAGTCCAGGGAGAAAGACTGGCAAGCCATCAGATCCACACAGGAGCCTGTGCCATACGAGGACAAAATATATGTTTTAATATTTTTTTTGATCTGAAAATTATTTCACCATGACTTGATCTTAAGTTCCTTATGCGTCCTCTTGGTATAAAATGAGGATTTTTTTTCTCCTTTGGTCAGTGGGAAATTATGCACATCATTCAGTTCAAGATGACACAAAGATAGTACTTTCACGGCTTTTCAGAGAAAATAGGTGTGTATCAAAATACTTGCAGCTCTTGGGTAAAAACAGTTCAGAGGGCTGTGAGTAGTTATTAATCAGGATCCAAAATATCCTCTGCTCACGTGCATTTTTAAAAATTTTACTTCATTGTAAAGCTACATTATTTTCATCTAGGGTCTGTCCTTGGTTCATTTTTTTCTCTAGGACGTGTAATTCACCAGGAATTACAATTGAATGATCAATAAGAACGGTTCTTGGTGAAATCAGCACTTATGTTTTACATGACCACATTGAGGGCCTAAAACATCAACCTTTCCATGTCTCTTAATATGGAAAGTTAAAGTTGTGCTTCTTTGCCCCCTCCCCTATGAGTTGGCTGTTTCAAATTTGCATCACATTCGAACTGCTGCATCGTGCTAGACACCCTGCATGGGGGAAAGAGGTCTGGATGCTTTATAGGTGCGCACTGTTGACACCTAAGCCAGGGAGCAGAGAACAGGGACTTCAGGCAGCCTCACTGCACTCAGCACTGGGATGACCTTGGTTTAGCGTCCACTAATGACCTCTCTGATGGGTTCTAGTTGCTGACATCAGATTTGGCTCTCCTTTGGTTTCAGAACCAAACACATCCTCACTATGTGTTCCAGAAATTCCTTGAGGAGATGTAAATTGTTCAGATGTTAAGATAGGCAGCAGAGGAGATAGATGTCTGTAATTTGGCTTGTGTCATGCATTTGTGTTCCGTGTAACGGTTTATTTTTGTTCCCTTCTCCTTCTTTCCTCGTAAACAGAAAAAGGTCCACTTAGCATTTCTGCACAGGAGAATGTAAAGGTGGTGTATTACCGAGCACTCTATCCCTTTGAGTCCAGAAGTCACGATGAAATCACGATCCAGCCAGGAGATATAGTCATGGTAAGAAAGACTCCAGCAAAAGCGTGCTTTCTGTTGATGGTTAGCATCTGTCCTCTTTTTGTACTTTATTTGACAATTGTAAAATGGTTAGTGAGTGTGAAATCCAGTAATCCAGCATTTGAGTTTTTGAAGTATAGCCTCACTCTTCTTCCTTTTCTATTAGAATGAAAGTTGGCACTTAAAAACGTATCCCAGCATCACTTTAAAATAGGATTGTTAAAGAAAATGGGTTCTTAACATAGCCTTGCATATTTTTAAATGTGTAAAGCTCTGGTAATTTTAGAGTTTAGATTACTACTTAGATATTAAAAGTAGTCTTTCAGAAATAGTTTTAAATGCAAAATGCTGGATCATCATTTTCATAGTTGCCACTGATAATTTTTGTATCTTTGGGTCAAAGCATCTTTTTTTCCCTTTGTGTAAACTTTGAATTGTGTGAAGAGTAATGAATTAAATACAGTTAACCTGCTTTCCTACTCTATAAATGAACAGATGAAAGAGTTTAGAACTTTGCTTTTTACAGCTTGTTTAATTATAATAATAATAATCTTATGATTGTAACTAAAACTATAGTAACCAGTTTAAGAAAGAATAAAGCAATGTGGTTGACCTAAATTATTTCCTAAAAGAAAATAGTAGTTCCTCAATCCAGTTATTAACGTAAGTCTTAGAAGTGGTTAAGCTTTGCATTACTGTTGGCTTTTTTTTTTCTTTTTATTATGGAAATGTTCAGAATATTTTTTAAGAACTATGAAAGTTAAGAATTGAGACAAACACACTTCCCATAGTAGGACCCATGTCTTTGAAGTATAAAAGGGTGTCATGCAGTCACTGTAGTTACTCATGCATTCATCTTCCATTTATGCATCGTGTCTGTATTTAGAGTATGTGATCTTTCATGGGCCAAAATATATAGAAAGAACAGTGTGTTTGGTCCTCAAAGAACTCAATCCCTTCTCCCCTTATTTTCTGATAGCTTTTTCTCTAGTTCTTATGGGCTGGAAATAAGGGAGTCGTGCCCAATGCTCCAGAATTTTTCAAAGTCAACATCTCCCTAACAATAACGAAACCCTCTTCCAGTAATCTCTCTGCCTTCGTCCAGGACAGAGTTTTGAATGCTTGGGCACCAGCCTCACTCATTCTTTACAGAAAGAACTGCTGGTTTCTCTCAAGTGTGGACGCACCACACTGCACGTGAATGGTGACCCAGGCCGAGTGTTTCGCAGCTTCTTCCCCATCTTCTTTTTCCTAATGGCCTGAGGCTGCTTTATTCCTCCGGCCTAGTCTTTGAAATATCTTGTGCCTTTTAAAGCAGATTAATTAGAAATTATCTAAATACCATGCAATAGCAGGAATCTAAACATTATGAAGGTACAATGCCATAGCAGAGAAGACCTCATTACAAAGTTGATTTTTATACTGCTTTAAAAAAAAAAAAAAGCCTAACATATTTGAAACTGGATTTTGTTGCAACAGAAGGTGCAGAAAAGTAATGTTCTCTTCCTGAAATAAGGAAGTGTTACCAAATATTACGATAAGGAAATGTTACAGATGATCTATATTTTAATGAGTATATATTGCTATTTTTTTTGAAACATAGTCTTGTTACAACGGTATTGAGTCCTTTTCCTCAAACTGACTAGTTAAGCACCAGCCCCACTAGAAGAATAGAGTGTAGATATACCATGAGAATGAAACATTTCATTAAACATGTATTTTGCCTTGCTTTCAAACCTTTGCTTTCCTGGTGGAGGTTAAAGGGGAATGGGTGAGTGCCTTGTGACTGTCAGGAAGTCTGCATCTTATTAAATGTTTTGTTCTCTTAAATCAGTTTAATTCTGTGTAAGTACACATATCTTTGGGTGTTGTCGTGGCAATAAAAAGATGTTTTGAGTTTGTGTAGTAGGTTGTGCTTAAAATAGAAAATGAAGAAAAAGGTGTAAAAGTTTGTGTTACCAGGTTTCTGTTTGCTAGATTCCGTGAAAGGACTAACTTGAAGTTTCCGTATTGGCAAATTATTAGGTCAAGTCTCTGTCTCAGATCATGGACAAAAATAAGTTCCAAGTAGGTTAAACTTAAAATTCTTTTTTAAAAGGCTTTTTTTTTCCTTTCTTTTTAAGGAGAATATTGGAATAGTTTTCTAAGAAATGCCTTTCTGAGTTAGAACTAGAAGCCATCAATGACAAATATGGACAGATTTGACAATATTAAAAAATTAAATCCAGTAGATTGCAAAATACATAGGAGACAAAGGGTCACTATCCATATTACATAAAGACTCTGAAAAGTTAATATGAAAGAAACCCACAGCTTTAAAAAGTTGGCTGAGGATATAAAGAGACATATACAGATGAAGAAAAGTAAATGATTTTTAAAAAATACAAAAAGGGGCTTCCCTGGTGGCACAGTGGTTGAGAGTCCGCCTGCCGATGCAGGGGACACGGGTTCGTGCCCCGGTCCAGGAGGATCCCACATGCCGCAGAGCGGCTGGGCCCGTGAGCCATGGCCACTGAGCCTGCACGTCTGGAGCCTGTGCTCTGCAACAGGAGAGGCCACAACAGTGAGAGGCCTGTGTAACGCAAAAAACAAAACAAAACAAAACAAAAAGATGCTTCTTTCTTTGGTGATCAGGAAAATGTAAATGTTAAAAATGAGATAGCATATTTCATCTCTCCAGTGAGCAAGTTTAAGAGTTTGATAATATTAAGCTTTGTCAAGTGTAGGAAAGTGGATACAGTATACATCGTCAGTGTGGTTGTATGAATTGGCTAAGCCATTTGGAGGGCAATTTGGCAATACCTATTCAAATTTAAAATTCTCATTCCCCTTGACCTAGGAATTCTGTTACTCTCCCTCCTCTAGGCTGTTTTTAGCAAGTGCACAAATAAATGTGTCCATGGGTGTTCACTGCAGCATTGTTGGTAAAAGCAAACAAGGAACAGCCCAGTATCCATCAGTAAGGGAATAGTTTAAATAAATTGTGATACAGCTAAACAATAAATATAATGAAGATGTTTTTAAAAATTACACAGATCTACATATACAAATAAACTCTAGTAAAAAAGCAGAAACAATATGTATAGCATAATTGCATTTGGTTAAATAAAAAGCTCTGTGTGTATGTATGAATGTTTTTACGTATATAGTTTACAGTCTCGCGGTATAGGCATCAAACTGTTCACAGTGGTTACCACTGGGCAGTTAGAGAGGTGTCTTTCATGTTTAATTCTATGTAATTCTATATTCATGTTTACAAATGTATTAACATTTGTAATTTTTAATGAAACACTAAAGATAAATCCAACTTCGACAACTATTAACAGAGAATGTATCCCCAGGCCTGGAATGGTGTTTATTTTATCTCAGACATCCCACATATGTTAACAAAAGGGCTGTGCTGTGAGGTATACTGTATTCTCTTGCGGAGGGGATGACGTTGGTGTCTTCATTTTGTACCACAAGATGCAGCAAGACACCTCAAATGGCATTCTACTGTATTATGTTTGTGAGGCTAATGATCGGTACCCAACAAGTGGAAATGGACATGTAATCGTAGCAATTTTTTTATTTCATGAAGTTTGCAGTTGAGAAACACGATCATGAAAAATATGCAATAGAACATTCCTAGCAGTCTGTCTTGGTTGAATAATCAGGAGTTCACCTACTTTTGTGGGCACAGTAATCATCGGCTTCTCAGATTTCTCAAACTTCTCTGAAAAGTAGCTAACTATACCTGTTAGATTTTAGAAGTCTAGCAATGTTTTCTGTTTTAATGTAGGCAGTCTTGGAGGGGGCTTTAAAAAATATTTTGTTGTTAAAAAAACTTGATTATCAGCGCAATTTTCTCCAAAAATTTTTTTTCATGATTAACAAAAATTAAAGTGGTATTTTATATATCATCCTGTTCTAAATGTTGTTGATAATACAAAAAAATATAAGATAATTCTCCCACTCATATGTTTAAAATCTCTTTAGAAAAATAGGGAGAAACACATGAAAAGGCCATTGTGTGAGGAAGTTCCCAATGAATGCTCACTAACTGCTAGGAATGTAAAAGAGGAAAGAAATCAGAGTGAACTAAGGTGCTCAGGGAAGACTTCTGAATGGAAACATCTTAATTGAGTTTGACCTAGACAACTAAGGCTTAGATACTTTGAAAATCTATGACCTGTCTTCTGATCTGGAGGTCCCAACACCTGGAGGGTGAATAAGTCCAATTTGATATCCACAGTGTATTGGAATAGCATAAGAGATTAGGGACTCCCCTGGCAGTCCAGAGGTTAAGACCACACTTCCAATGCAGGGGGCGCAGATTCGATCCCTGGTCAGGGAACTAAGATCCCACATGCCACGCAGCCAGAAAAAAAAAAGAAATTGGAACACCTCTGCTCACTGCCATTTTGTTGAAGTTTATCTTAAGAATACAGGCTGATGATCTACTCAGCTGGTTTTAAATGGTGCAGGGCTGAGTGCATCAATCCTTCTCAGGGACCTTAAAAAAAAAAAAAAAAAACCCACAACCAATCCAGGGCTCACCCCCAGAGACTGTGGGAACTTTTCATCCATATTTAGGATTCAAAATCTTGTCCAGGTGGTTCTATCAGGGAGTCAGTTTAGGGAACCACTGATCTAACCTAATCTCTTTTCTGTCTGGACTAATCCCAAGTCATTCTGGGAAATATCCTCTTCTTAGAGATATCCAAAAAAGGAGACTTCTTTAGGGGCTGTCAGTCATCAACCCATTAGTTCATTCAGAAAGTTGTTTATCTTCTAATTTAGTGTTTCTTTTGTAACAATTTAAACTCATTCTTTTTTCCTTTCCTTTTCTTGATGGAGAATTGTTTTGGGGTTTTTTGTTTTGTTTTGTTTTGTTTCAATGTAGTCAGTACCTTTTATTTCCTGCCTTTCTTAGATTTCTATAATCTTAACATCTGAGCCATTGCTGTGTTGAGGGATCAGCACATACCTGATTCCAGGGGTGGACCAAATCCAGCCCGTGCCTGTTTTGTAATAAAGTTTTATTGGAACACATTCAGGCATGTTCATTTACATATTGCTTACAGCTGCTTTTGTGCTACAGCTGCACAGTTCAGTCGCTGCGCAAGTTAAGGAGAATTTTGCCAACCTCTAGATTCGCGCTTTAGAAAACAGTTTTAATATCCTCATCCAGGAGCTTAGGGGGAAACCTTTTACTTCCAAACTAGCAAATGTACGAAACGTGCTTCTCCCTACATTCTGCAGCACATCCCAGGCAGCTGCACTGGTGGGTCTAAGTTGGTACACAGTTTAAACCTGTTTGCTGTCCATGCCCTTTGTCCTGCTTGTGAGGGGAGAGGGAATTTCTGTTACCCTTCTTTGTGACAAGGTCAGAGGCTTTAAAAATCTTAGTGTCACCATGAAGATGGCGGTCATGAAGCATATGAACATTGAGAAAAGAAATATTATTGGGTTTCAGCCACGTGTACTTGAACCTGATATGCTGTGTGCATTTGACTGTTGCATCAGTGCCCTACAGTATGCAGTGCATAATTATTAACAGTTCGTAGACTAGATCTGTAACATATTCCCAGACATTTAAGCAACATTTGGGGTTTGTGCTTCCCACTTTGATGTTTCACTAGAATGACCCCAAATGCTTTGAGGTGTTGCTATGGGGCTGATTAAATGAAATTGTATTAAGACCAATATTGTTGGGCTTCCCTGGTGGTGCAGTGGTAAAGAATCCACCTGCCAATGCAGGGGACACGGGTTCGAGCTCTGACCCAGGAAGATCCCACATGCTGCGGAGCAACTAAATCCGCAAGCCACAACTACTGAGCCTGCATGCCACGACTACTGAAGCCTGCGACGCCTAGAGCCCGTGCTCCGCAACAAGAGAAGCCACCACAATGAGAAGCCCGTGCACCGCAATGAAGAGTAGCCCCTGCTCACTGCAACTAGAGAAAGCCCACGTGCAGCAACGAAGACCCAACGCAGCCAAAAATAAATATAAATCAATTAATTAATTTTTTAAAAAGACCAATATTGTTAATATCAAAATCCCCCTGACTTACAGCCACCGATAGATGAATCTACCCTATGTGTGTATAAGTCCACATTATAGCCAGCCACATTACAAAGAAGTTTGTGTGCTTGACTTTGCTTATTCTATCCTAATTTTATGTCCCGTTTTTCCACAAGGGGATTGGCATTTTGAGTAAAGCTTTTCAAATCCAGGAAGGAATATTTCTCATTTTCATATGAGACCCCTTATGCTTTTTCTAAGTGGTTAATTTAATGTTAGGAGGGAATTTTTATTATAACCTCTGAACCTTAAAATTAAAATTTAATTACTCATTAAAATTAATGGATTCATATAAGAATAGATCAAACTAATTGAGATTATTGTTTGTTCAAGTTGACTGATGGATTTCCTTGGTTAAAAGTGAAATACTGATTTCACCATTGCTCTCAAGGATGGCAGAAACTCTTATTTGCAGGGACAAGGAGCTGATGTGGCACCCTCTCCCCTTCCTGAGTACATACAAGCACCTTTCAGTGGTGAAGCCTGCTTTCTGTCATATCAGGGGACAAGGCTGGGTGTGATCAACTAGGGTGTGAGCTAGACAAGTCCATAGGGTGGAACATTTCCTCAGGGCTTCAGATCCAATTCCAGATGTCAACCAAAAGTCTGGTTAACCAGGTAAGACCCATGTCTCAAGGGAATGACAGTGGGTCACAGGACATAATTAAGTAAAGCAGCTGGCATTCAAGGAGGTCCAACTAGCTTAGACCAGTAGGAGTTTGATAGGTCGTGATCAGGGATCACATTCCAGCCCCTACAGGAAGATAGGAAGGCCAACCCCGAGGGCCTAAGGTGCTAGACGGGTTTCTAGAGCAGGGAACTCCCCATAGAGAACCAGAAATCTCTGTTTACCTAAAGTAAACAGGGTCAAATAGAGGCCAGGCTTTTAGAACAGGGCAAAAGAGAACTGCAGTAGAGTCAGACCTGGACAACAGGAGAGATGGCTTTAGAAAATCTGTCATTAAGCACGTCTCATATGCCAAGCAGTGTTCTAGATACTTATCATTCTTTACAACAACTATTATAAAACAGGTACTGGTATTATCCTTCATTTTACAGATGAAGAAACCAAGGCACCAAGAGATTACACTTTGCCCAAAGTCAACCAGCTAATAACGTAGAAGTGGTGTTAAAACGGAGGCAGTCTAATTGCAGAGCTGAAGAAACCAAGGCACCAAGAGATTACACTTTGCCCAAAGTCAACCAGCTAATAACGTAGAAGTGGTGTTAAAACGGAGGCAGTCTAATTGCAGAGCCCTGCTCTTAATCATGACACTTTGCAGTATTTTTTTTTTAATTTATTTATTTAATTTAGGCTGTATTGGGTCTTCCTTATTATGGTGCACAGGCTTCTGATTGTGGTGGCTTCTCTTGTTGCAGAGCACGGGCTGTAGGCGCGCGGGCTCAGTAGTTGTGGCTCATGGACTCTAGAGCACAGGCTCAGTAGTTGTGGCGCAGGGGCTTAGTTGCTCCACGGCATGTGGTATCTTCCCAGGCCAGGGCTCGAACCCGTGTCCCCTGCATTGGCAGGCGGATCCTTAACCACTGCGCCACCAGGGAAGCCCCACTTTGCAGTCTTGAGGCGGAGCGATTGTGTCTGGCTCCAGGTCCTCACTCACTGCTGCCAGACCTTACCTCTGGTCCTGGGATGTGTGGAAGGGACAGGAACTGGGCTGTTTAACCCGCTGAGAAGCTGGGGAGGCCCTGGCTCAGCCTGACCTAGAAACAGCTGTGTTTCCAGTGCAAAACAGCAATAAAGTTAAAGTGCGTCGTAATATCACCAATAAATATAAACAAGAGAGAAAAGGCATCTAGCCATTTGAGTTCAGCAGAAAATAAGATCCAAGTGGGAAAAAAAGGTCACCTTAAATCCTCACCTGGAGAAACAATTCAGGCTGCCCAGAAAAAGGAAAGAAAGAAAAAAACAATGCTGGGCGGCTGAATGAGAAGTGGCCCACGTGCTCACATTGATACAAGTGTTAGCACCAGAACTGTACAGCCAAAAATAGAACCTTTGGAAGCAGCGGCTATCTCGGGGAACTCCTTTTTGGAGAATTCTCAGCTTTAAAAACTGCTTTTACCCATGACAATAGGGTTCCTGAGGTAGAGCAGCAAGGAAGCTCTCCCACGGACTGAATGTTTTATAAATAACATGCAGAATTAAGTAGGAAGTCCTGTATTCTACTTTCTCCATCCCTACCCCAGGCATTTTTTTTTAATTCAAATAAGCTAAGAAACATTATACCATATTACTCTACACTGACTACAAACAGATGTTTGGTCCCATAGTTATTTGCTTTGGGTTTTTTTTTTTTTAACTGAATATTTGAATGGGTTAGAAAACTGGTATTTTTGCCCCTTTTTCCAAAATCATTGTTAAGACCCTACATACTCATTTCTGTGATTTCGAAAAAGCAACATTAAGGTCCAATGTTTTACTCCTTAGGCAGTATATTATGCAATCAAAATAGGATAAGGTCTCTGACAGAACCTTATTTGACTTACTGTAATGAAAATAATTTCCTACTAGTGAATGTAATTGTCCTCATATTGATCTCCTGTTGCTCATAAAATAGTGAGGGTAACTTCTAAAGATAAGTAGAATCATTCTGGTGATTTTGACTAATCCTTTTGGTCAGAATTAAAATAAAATGCAAGCATTAAAAACACAGGTGTAATAAATCTCTGAAATTTTTTAACAGCGGAATTCTATATTCTCATGTGCATGTTTGTGAATATTAAAGTGAAATTTATACAAAAGAAAACTCTAGGACTTTAATAAAATTAATTGTTGCTGTAAATAATCATTTCCTTAATTTTCTCGTCATGTATCTATGGAGCTTTTAAATGGCTAAACACAGCAGCCAGTTTTACTTGCTGTAGAAACCATCTAAGGCTCTGTTTTTTATCTCCTTGTCCCTATGCTGAATAAGTACTGCTTAGTTTAGAGATTTTTTTCAGAGTGCTAAATTCATATTGATTGCACCCTTTGCTTTCAATTTTAAATAATAAACCTAAGTCAAATTATTTCTAATAATTACATGACTTCCTGAGTGATGAAGTCTGTCAATCACTTTCTAATTCAAAGTAGCTCTAAAAATTTAAACTGTAGGCTTTATTAGGATTCCTTATTGGTCTTAACTGCTATTATTAGGGGAAAAAGAAGAAGCTAAACAGGCACAAAAGACTAAGAACTTGAATTATAGCACCTACTGTTTCCTCAGAGTTAAAGTTTAGAGACCATTTTTCCAGACTCTTAGACTAAGAATAAAGTGAAGAAATGTCTGTGCCGTGTGTTAGTCTGACCGGGTCAGAGGCGGGGGCTTTGTTCCGGTAGAGTGTTTGGTGTCTTTAGGGGTTGATTTAGTTCCACTGAATTAAACTTTATGACTTTCCTGCAGGTGGATGAAAGCCAAACTGGAGAACCGGGTTGGCTTGGAGGAGAATTAAAAGGAAAGACAGGATGGTTCCCTGCAAACTACGCAGAGAAAATCCCAGAAAACGAGGTTCCTGCCCCAGTCAAACCAGTGACTGATGCTGCCTCCACCCCTGCACCCAAACTGGCTCTACGTGAGACCCCTGCTCCTTCTGCGGTGACCTCTGCAGAGCCCTCCGCGACCCCCAACAACTGGGCCGACTTCAGCTCCACGTATGTGTAGGATGCTACTTCTGATGATTTTTGAAATCCCAGCTTAGTGATCTTTTAAGTGTTGTTATAGTCTTGGGTTGTACCTCTGAGTAATTTTCATGGCCACTTTCTCTGGTCTTCCGGCAAATTGTGGATTGCATTCTCTGACCTGGATTTAACTATATCATTGCTCAACAGTGATTTGCCCTGGGATAAAGTTAAGCCTATGACCCTTGTTTTGTTCAATAATTTGTCTGTATCTTACATTCTTGTGGAAGAAATGGAGAACTACAGTTTCCTAATAATGTGCTTGACACCCATGACAGCAAATATTTAGAGTCATTTCCTGCACGGAAATAGCACTTTTTTTTTTCCTGGACAGAAACAGAAATTGAATTTAGTCATGTGGTATTGAATAAGATAGAAAGCTGTTTCCTGTGAAGCTTTTCTCTTTCATCAGTCCTGTACAAAGTACACCAGAGCGAAGAGATGTGTACTCTTGGCCACTGTTCGTGCTATGCCTTTGGTCATCAGGAAATGGCATTAAAAACAGTGTGTAAGCAGAGGTTTGAAAACAGAGATGAAGCCGCTGTCCACGCTTCCAGTTATAGGACTGGTCTAGGTGTGCAGTAGTCTAAAAATATTTTATACTGGCTTTCAAGTAAACGGGACGTAAGAAGTGTTTAAAATTTGTTTTCAAGTCTGATCATCTTTCAGAAGAAACAAATTGAAGGCAAGGAGTCAGGGCTTAATGTTGGAGAAAGACCAGGTAGAGGAAATAGAGGAAAGAGAGGTGAGTGATGACCAAAGGCAGGAGGAAGTAGAGGGAAGGATGTAAGGAATAGCAAGTTTTTCGTACTTACATTTTCACATAAATGGTTGAAAGTGCTAAAGAAGGTCCTCCCTATCTAATCTCTGCTAAAAAGTAGTCTTTTATTAGATGATTGAAAACAAGTTGAAATTCTCCTCTCGATTTTTTTTCTTAATTGAAGTATAGTTGATTTATAATATTGTGTTAATTTCAGGTGTACAGCAAAATGATTCAGTTATATATCAGTAAGTCCCCTCATGCGAACTTTCAAAGACGTGAACGTGCGTTCGCATGTCCAATCACATAAGTCAGTTCACGCGTCTGGCGTACATTGTCACATGGTTGTGTTTTTGTGTACTTTACTATACTGTACTGTATAGAGTACAGTAGTACAGTATCTTTATCCCAGGATGTCGGGAAGCAAGCGTAAAAGCAGCAGTAATGTAGCTGGTACTGAACTGTACTTTTCAAGGTATTATATTGTAAGATTAAAAATGTTTTATTTATTTTTGTGTTTGTTTTTTATGTATTATTTGTGTGAAAAGTATTATAAACCTATTACAGTACAGTACTATATAGCCGATTATGTTAGTTGGGTACCTAGGCTAACTTTGTTGGACTTATGAACAGATTGGACTTTCGAATGCGCTCTTGGAACAGAACTTGTTCATATGTAGGGGACTTACTGTATATATTTTTTCATATTCTTTTCCATTATAGGTTATTACATGACATTATAGTTCCCTGTGCTATATAGTAAATCCTTGTTGCCTATCTTTTTTGTGTATAGCAGTTTGTATTCCCTTGTCCTGATTTTGATTGAAAAGTTCTGACTTGGGCTTCCCTGGTGGCGCAGTGGTTGAGAGTTCGCCTGCCGATGCAGGGGACACGGTGTTCGTGCCCCGGTCCAGGAAGATCCCACATGCCGCGGAGCGGTTGGGCCTGTGAGCCATGGCTGCTGGGCGTGCGCGTCCGGAGCCTGTGCTCCGCAATGGGAGAGGCCCGCGTACCGCAAAAAAAAAAAAAAAAAAAAAGTTCTGACTTTTGAAACTAAAGCTTACACTAAAATTTTAAGAAGACAAGTGCTGTGTTTTCCAGGATTTTGTTTTGCTGTGGATCCAGTCAGTGTTACTCTCTTGCTCGATAAATGTGTGGTCTGCAACTCTCCTGCTATAATTCCAGGCTTCTTATTTTCCAAACCCTGAATCAGGATGTGCCATCTATCAAAGGAAATATTCTAATTTTCAGATTTGTTTATGTCTTATAAAGATTTTTAAAAAGTCAGTTGAATTTAAATCTGCACTGACACAGATGTGTTTATTTAAAATTATAAAATCGCAAAATTAAAACCATCCCTGATATCAGGACAACAGGTTGCTGTAAGGATACCACTGGTAGTTACCATGGTATCCAAGCACATGGCCTGGTGCTTGCTGTGTGATGATGGGACAGAGAGATGCACCAGCCGCTGGGCTGGCATGTTTTCATATGTGGTGCGAAACTTCTTTTTGCTTATTTAGGATTGTCGTTACAAATGAAGATAATGATCACGAGAGGATGTTTCTCTGGTGCTTTCTCGTTGCAAAGTACTTCTCTATGTGGTATTTCATGTGACCCTCACAACTAACGAGAGTGGCACAATATTGTTCCCATTTTATCAACGAGGAAATCAAGATTCAGAGAAACGACTAGAATTTGCCTGAGACCCATTGCTAGTGTGTGACGGTCAGACCCAAACCCAAGTCCAGCGCTCTTTCCCCCCTCCTTGTTCTTAAACAAGCCCCAGGCACATCCTGGGTGTATGTTTATGGGGGGAGAAATGTCGGTGCATCAGGAAGTCCTTGCCACTCACGGTGGCGTGCTTCGCCTTCCAGGTGGCCCACCAGCACGAACGAGAAACCAGAAACCGACAACTGGGATGCATGGGCAGCCCAGCCCTCCCTCACCGTTCCGAGCGCCGGGCAGTTGAGACAGAGATCAGCCTTCACTCCAGCCACAGCCACGGGCTCCTCTCCATCTCCTGTTTTAGGCCAGGTAACAGCATCGATGGGAGCAGGGAGGACCTCAAGTGCCTGTGTGGGGCGGACAGATTCAGCCAGTGCTTGTTGTCAATGTCATTTAGGAGTAAAGCCTCATTATATGCATCTGGGTCGGCTGGCAGGGCGGGATCCAGTTCACATTTTCCCAGTAGAGGGAATAGTGACAGTTCAGAGGATGGAGTTCAGACATTTGAACTCCATCTTGAACAGTGGGTAAGGGCTTCTTAGGAAACGGAGAGGGCTGGCATGTCAGACAGAAAATACTGTGAGGGTGTCACAGCATTTTTAATCAGCTATACTCCAGTATAAAATAAAAAGATAAAAAGAAAATAATGTGAGGAGAGGCTTTAGGTAGGAGGTCAGAGAGTGTTTCAGGAAAGTCGTGGGTCAATCCATTTGGCTAGACCATTGAATATTTACCCAAAAAGATAGAACGATTACAGATTAATGGGAAGCTCTTAAATGCCTTGCTAAGAAAGTAATTTCTGAAAGGATAATAAGTAAAGGAATTTATTCCCTTATTTATTTACTTAATAAATAAAGGAATGAAATTTCTATAAATAGTCAAACCAAACAGTGAAATTGCCCATCTGGCAGGCATTTGGGGTCAGGGACAGTTTCTGCTCGGGGAACAGCCAGAGTGAACACAGGCTCCGGGCAGATTCACATGGAGGGTGGTGTGTGCAGGAAGATTCGAGTCGGGGACACAGGGGCACTGACAACAGTTGAAGAGGGTGGAGCCCCAGTGCCTGTGGGAGCAAAAAGGAAAGGAAAGGTCTGGAACTGAGAAAAAGATTTGACTTTACAGGGGAACAAGGAAGGCAGAAAGAGAAATTGATTTTTAGCGAAAAGAAGTTGGGTTTTAGACGTGTTAATTTTAAGGTGAGAGGGGGACAGCCAGGTCATTCTGTCTGGCAGGAATTGGGACATAGATCAGATCTCAGGAAATGAGTGAGCTCTTCAAAGGAGAGAGAGTGCACGAAGATGGAAATTGCACAGAGCGTGTGTCTTCTCTGACCTGGAAGTAGGGCAGCTCCTGAGAGGAGCTGTTCCTTTTCTTTGCATCTGTCCCAGCTCAGCAGGTGGCACAAGTGTCATGCTCAGCCTTGGTGACTCTGGTGGAGGAGGGCTCAGGACCAGGAAAATGAGGCGAAGTTGAAGGCTGTTTCCAGAAAGCGGGGGTGGTGGTGCTCATATTATTAAAGGCGGTGGTCTGGGCAAAGAGGCAAGTAGAACATATCTGTGAACCTAAGTGGGAGAAGCATTAAAAGCACAGAAAAGAAGACAGGCTTCTTTTTCTTCTGGGAGAGGAAGGGTGAAGAGAGGTTGGAGAAAGAGGGAAAGGAGTTCAGGTTGTGCTCTGGGCAGCTTTTTCAGGAGGGGCGCCCGAGGGCCTTCGGAGCATGCATAAAAGGAATTGCGTATGAAGCCTGACGTGGCTGAATTTAACCTGAACGTGTAACTGGTCATCACACATTATCTTGGCTTTCTTCAGCAATACTGCACAGTTTGGAACTAGAAATAATAATAGTAACATAAGCCACCCCTGTTAAGATTATTACTCTCATAGCTGCTCTAAAGATAGATCCTGTTACACTTTCTTAACCACCTTTTGAAGAAAGTGTCTCTGTTTTAGAGATGTGGAAACTGAGGCCTGGAGAGATTAAACAGTTGTCCAAGGTCACACAATTAGTAAGTGACAGACTTGGGATTCAGACCCTGAGTCCGTGTTCTGCCTGATTCCATGCTGGTTATTCAGGCGTCTCCACGTGGAAAGATGGACAGGGCAGGTGCAGCAGAGATTTCTCGGGGTGAGAGGTTATGAAATACTGGAGCCCAGGTGAAATGGCAGAGACTAAACGGAAGTGATGGAGAGGATTGGGCAACACAGAAGCACTGAGATCCACGGCTCCAGTGTGAGGCTCCCTGCAAGCACGAGGTGGGGACACGGTGGGCAGAGACTCTGTGGTCCTGGGGGGCGTTTGGAATCCAGAGACCCCTCCTCAGTTCTGAAGACTGGGTGGAGTGTATAGTCGAGATGGAAAGAAATAGGGATGTCATAGGTCTAAGAAGGCGAGAACCCATGGAGACCAACATGGAAGCCGAAACTCTTTGACCTCTCATAAATTCTCCACTTGTCAGACATAATCACAGTTAAATGTCATTATGAAAATATCTTCTACAGGCAAGTCCAAGTTGGTTCTGAATTAACTGTCATTGGGCATTATCCCTTGTTCTTGTCCATTTACGTATATAATTGAAAGTTGATGTTGTTGTATTTTTTAGTACTGTTTTAAGATACTGTAACTGTTTTATGTTACAGTCTTAAAAAAGGTAATAAATGCCTCACCCCACCTTTCCAGCCTCACCTCCTACTCCATCCCTCCATGAGACTAGGCCACATGCACCCCCAGATCGCGCTTCTCCTCCTGGACCTTGCGGGACAGCATCGCGCGGCCGTGCCCTCCGCCTGGAGTGCCCCTCCTCCGAAGCCCTAGCTACCAAAATCCTTCTCATCCTTCAAGGCTCAGCTCAAACGCTGCCTCCTCTGTGAAACTCCCCATGTTGCCCTCAGGCAGCATTAATCCCTCTTTTCTCTCTGTTCCGGCAGTGAATAGTTGGAACCTCTTCTTAGCCTATTTCATTCTGCCGGGTGGTAGGCATAGTTGTTTGTATCTCTTTCTTCCTCATTAATTATGAGTTCCTTGGTAATAATATCATACTGCCCATTTTTATAGTGCTTTCTGGTTAATAAAGTGTTTTAACCTAAATTATTTGGGGGAGCAGAGATGGCATTTTATTCATCTTTGTATATGGTTTGCATATAGATGTATTTATAGTAAATGAGGATTACAGTGGATTTATGCTTGCCAAACCCCTGTTCCTCTAAAAAGGAACTGAAACAAGCCTAATCCAATGCAAGGTGTATTTCCCTGTGTCCGCCTAAACTAAGATATCAGTTAATTACCTTTTGAGATTTTATAAGGTTTCTGCTCTGGTATTAATCCCCCACTAAACACCCAAATCCGATTGGAAATTGGCAGGAGTGGGAGTGCCCTGGGCAACTTGAGACTTAAAATAGAACCCAAACAGAAAGGCACACAGCCGGGTGCAACAGAATAAACACGACCTCCTGGCTTGTTTAAATAGAGAATTCTAGATGGCCCGACCACGGCTTTGTGAATAGGCTAGCAGATTTTCACCTCCACTTTTGGAAATAAACAGTTACTGAAAACAGTGGAGCATGTGGCACCAGTGCTGTGCTGAGGCAGGGTCCTCTGCGGCTGAGCATGTGCCTGCGTGTGCCCGTCGCAGGGGAGGAGCCGGTGTTCACATCACCTGAATGGATAACAAATCGCAGAGTGATGAGAGGTCCTTTATGTTCTTCCACACAAGGGCGAAAAGGTGGAGGGGCTACAAGCACAAGCCCTGTATCCTTGGAGAGCCAAAAAAGACAACCATTTAAATTTTAACAAAAATGATGTCATCACAGTCCTGGAGCAGCAAGACATGTGGTGGTTTGGAGAAGTTCAAGGCCAGAAGGGGTGGTTCCCCAAGTCCTACGTGAAACTCATTTCAGGGCCCATAAGGAAATCTACGAGGTATGTTTGTATTTATCTGCTTCTATTGGATGAAAACCATGTCAGGCATGAAATTATTGTTTGCACTAGTTAAGATTCATAGATAGGAGTTGCAGGATTGTTTTGTCTTTAAACTGGATCTTTTAACTGCAAAAATTAGGGTACATGGCAACAGGGGAGAGCCTCTTACAGATAAATGGTCATTTTTTTCCTTGCTCATAGAAACCTGTATATCCTGTTTTTCATTGACTTATGCATGAGGGAATTCTACTCTGAGACCTGGAACATTCTTGTGGATTTGTTGGAGATTATGCCCCTCTTCATGCTTAGTATCCAGTACTGTTCCAGACGTACAGGACTACTTAGAGGCCCAAAGCATTTGGGAAAATTTATGGAAGAATGAATTATCTTTTTCATTAGGAAACTTATAGCATGCAACCTTAACATAAAGGTTGTTGTTTAATTGTTCTAACCATGTAGGTGGTCAAAACAAATTATGAGCTTCAAGAAGAGATGAAGAGCAAAATTACTGAATGAGCATCTGTCAGTCATGCTTTGAAATAGACCAATATGTTAGCTGTGTATCCAGCAAAGCAAAGTGCTGACAAACAAGGATGTGAGCTTAGAATCAGGCCTCTGTGGCCCCTTGTGATGTGTTTTGACTTAGCTGAGTGCATCTATTTCAGCTGTAGATTATCAATGCTTTAAATGTTAAACAGTTTTTAAAAAGAAAAGTCAGTGTCATTTGTACTGTTTTCTTTGAGGGTGAAAATTAAAATACTTTCCCCCCTCTTCCAGCATGGATTCTGGTTCTTCAGAAAGTCCTGCTAGTCTAAAGAGAGTAGCTTCCCCAGCAGCCAAGCCGGCCGTGTCAGGAGAAGGTGAGAACCTGACTCAGATCATGTTCTTTAGAAGGTGGAGGGAATCGTGTAATACAGTGAATGTTGGAAATGAAGTTGGATTTCATGTTTAAATAGTTTACATTAATTTACGTTCATTATATTAAACTCTAAGCTAAAATGAGGTTTAGCTCTTCGCAAAGTCATAGTACTTTATGGAGACTTTCAAAATACTATCAGATATATTGATCATAAAAACTGAATTTTCTAATTATGTTTGATTATGAGCCCTTTGACTCTTGAAAGAGGCCCATCACAGTCACTAAGGACCAAGTTCTCTGAGCATCTCTACAGGTAATTTGTGGTAGTTGCTATTTTTCTGACTTTATACAGGTAAGTATTAAGGCTTAAAGCCATAACTATACAGTTCAGTAAAACTGTCACAGTAACGTCAGTGCCATTTGTACCCCAAATGAAACAGAAGTTTCATTTCTGTGTTCCATGTAAATAACCACAGCAGATTATTTAGGCCTAAAAATTGTATTTTGAGTGTTTATTACACAAATAATTAATTGCTTTATTTCCTCTTCTTCATGACATAATCTTTTCGATTATATATGCCAATATATAGTATAGGTTTAAAAATGAACAAAACCTACATAATTCAGGCTCTAATGGTAAAAATCTCATGTCTTTTCTTCATTTGGTCCAGCCATTATCAGAGTACTAAGTGAAGAATGAGCGCTACCCAAGTTAGACAGGCTTTCCATGTTGAAGTATGAACAGTGTTTGTAGCTAACAGATGTCTACACAACTGTATAGTAGTTTTTCATAGGTTCCTTGAATAAATTCCACGAGGGTGGAATCTTTCGTTCAGTTTGTTTGCCATTATGAGACTTACATTCCTTAGAAACTTTGCCTTATGCAAAATAGAATTATTAAAGCAATTGTTTCAATGGAGACAGCAAGGGTTAAAATTTAATGGTATTTCAGGTAGTAACAAAGTTACTTTTTCAAGAGGAATTTCAGAAGTAAAAATTTTTTTTTGGTTTACAGGTATAGCTGTAAAACTTCATAATCACTGAACAAATCCAGTATTTTATTGTATCCAGTTTTTGCCATTACTGCCAAAACAATCATTAAGATAGTTCTCTTCATACATTTTTTGTCACCTTAATGACTTTTTTATCCACTGTTAGGAGAACAGGCAAGAAGGTCTTTTAAACACAGCACGTGTAGTCAGTATTATGTCAGGCAAATTATGTGTGCCTCCCGTCCCCCCAAATTCAGTGTGTTATATCCATTCAGTCTCACTGGAGCACCAGAGTTTGTATCCTGGCTCTCTCACCTAGTGACCATTTACTTTTAGTCATGCCTTAACTCCCTCATCTGTAAAATGGGCATAATAATCACCACTTGAGGTAGGAAATTATTACAAGGCTTATGAGATAATAGTGTAAGCTTTTGGAATAAAGGTCAGTAAATGTCTGCTACTCTTATTTCCTTTTTGCTTCATTTCCTGGATTTATCGATAGTCACTTAAAGCAGTGAGCTTTCTCATCCAAAGGCTGGGTTTTTTTGTTTTTGTTTTTAGCATCTTTATTGGAGTATAATTGCTTTACAATGGTGTGTTAGTTTCCAACAGCTGGGTTGATGAATGTTGATTTGTTTTGAAACATTGTACAGAGAGGCCTCTACACTTGAGGCCTCAATAAGTAGGTTACAGATGAACCACACACATCCTTAAAGTTGGGCAACAGAAGAGAGTTAAATTCTAACCTTGGTTGACATTTATTACATCCATTTTGAAATGATTTAGGTATTAGAAATTTGAGGAGAGATTGCTGACTTTCTGGAGGGGTGTGGGAGGGCACTGACATCTGAAATTCTGAGAAAAGATACTTAATTATATTAATGGACCACTTATCAGTACTGTATTAAATGTAATCAGATTTCACGTAAACCAGAAACCAGATTAAATAGATGGTTAATTTGGTTAGCTCTTAAAATATGGGCTTGGGAATTGCCAGTGCCCTGTGTTACATGTCTGGGGAAGAGGGTCTGAGTGGTGAGGAGGCCCCGCATAGCGGTCCTCACGTCTCCCCATTTTCATTGAATCCAGAAGGTCCTCGCAGATGCCTGCGTGCACACAGGGCAAGTAAAGCCACAGTCTTTCCTGTCTCCTTGGTATCTTCTGCTGCAGTGTGAAGTTCAGCTAGAGTTCACGCTTCTGAAGTTTCTTAAGCATTTCGAAAGTGACTTCAAACTTTGGATCCATTTTAAGAAAGTGACTTTTAAGTGCAGGAATCACTGGGAAAAGGATTGATTGCCAAGGATCCAATCTGAAATGGCCAAACATGAGCTAAGGAACAAGTAACGGAACATAATGAAAAGGGAAGGGTCAGAATGTTGAGAAATCCGAAAAAGGAATATATTAATGAAAAAACAATGTCCTTATTCAAGCTGCCAAACTTTGATTTCCTTGTGCGGGAAATCATTTTTCCAGTTTTAACTGTGGAGGTGTGTGTCACCAGTGCTGGAGGGCTAAAGACAGAGAGGCTTCTGTTCTGCCTTGTACATTTGGATGACCTTGTATCTCGGGGTCTGCTGGCCTCAGCCTACAGGTCAGCACAGGGAGGCTGAAGCAGCCCCTTGGAGAGCTGCCCACATTAGCATAAGCATTAGGAGGGTTTGTGTTTTTTGGTGTTTGTTTTAGCTTTCATTAGTGCCTCCTGCAGAGGCTCTTATAATTAGGACTAAATTAATTTAGTCCTCCATACTAAATTAATTTACATTAAGCTCTGCATTTAAGGACTATCGTATGAAATTTTAGCAAGAAACACTCCATCCATCATCCATCATAAAATGAACTTCTCCGGTAAATGGTGTTTTTTTGTTTTGTCGTTTTTGGGGGGGAGTTTTTTGCTTTTTGCTTTTTAAAAAATACACAAAGGCCTAGGATAAAATGGACAAAAAGTGGAAATAAGAAACGTATGTTCATCTTTCCGGAAATCTTTTATTCTCTACCTAGTGTAGTGTCTAGAACTTTGTGTCAAGTGATCTTTCTGAGAGTGTGACTTGGTTTCTAAGCCTTAGTAAAGTCAGCTGTTTATAATTCAAAAGAAAAACTTCCTCTGGAATGCACATCCTTCACATTCAGGACAGTAAAGAACATTAATTCTTGTCCTTTACGACTAAATTACATGAATAATCAAATGTAAGAAACTGTGATTTGTCTTTTCCACTTGTTCAGAAAGGCGTGATTATTTTCTGGGATTGGGTAGACACTACTTTTGTCAGCAGTCCACTCTACCTGTTTATACTTGAATGACAAGTAGGTGTCCGTTTTTAACCAAAGAATATATATTTTAAATTTTGTGTTCTAACAGCTTCCTGCCATCTGTGTATATGGCACAATAGGACTTAAATTTTCACCGAGGCACTTGAATAATGAAAAACGTGTCTTACTTAATTTACATAAAGGATATACCATGTCTAAAAGGTTTCTAAAATGGTGACTTGGTATCTTCAAAAGTGAATCACAGATATTTGACGAGGTCACCAAGGAGCCTGGCATGTCAGTGCATCTAACCCAGTGCTCAGCATGACCTAGGTACTCAGTAAATGTTAGCTAAAAGTGAACGTGAAAACCATTTTCATGTAAAAAGAAACCATGATGTTAAATCGGGGATCACTGTCAGTACTGGTGTTGGTGGACATGCAGTTGGGTTTTTTTTGTTGTTGTTCCTGGTCCTGGGTCTTCACAGGAATTGTCTCCCCGGCTGCAGTTATTGAATTTTTATGTGCAGTCGGGGAATTTGGAGCCCAGGGGGTTCTGTAACTCTGCATTTTATCAGTGACTAGCCTTTCTCTTGAACGGACCTTATCCTAATAATTTCCTTATTCATAATCTTGCTTTTGCAAAGTTGTCTGGGATTTCTGTAAACGATCAAGCTCTCTCCGTATCTCAATATTTCTCCCCACCAGAATTTATTGCCATGTACACTTACGAGAGTTCTGAGCAAGGCGATTTAACCTTTCAGCAAGGGGATGTGATTTTGGTTACCAAGAAAGATGGTGACTGGTGGACAGGAACAGTGGGCGACAAGTCCGGAGTCTTCCCTTCTAACTATGTGAGGCTTAAAGATTCAGAGGTAAACCCACATTAACTGTTTCCTCTCCCTTTCTGTGCAGCGATTCTCTTTTCAGGGAGTCATGATGTTTGCCGGTGGAACATCATTGTTGGGTTTTGCTAAGTTCTGGAACGTGACAGCAAATACAGTGTAACCTGTAATTGTTTGAAATTGTCTATTGGTGCCGCAGGGTCAGCCTTGGCTTCCCAGAAGCAGAAGAACCCCCCCGGGGCTCAGTGGAGACTGCTCATAATGAGGCTGGTCTGCGTCAGCTGGGATAATACTCAGGATTCATCTCTATTCCTGAATGTAACTGACTTAGGATTCGGAGTAAATATTCTAGATTTAGTCTTCAGGGTCACTGATTTGAGAAACTTCAAGAAAGATACACAGCAATATCTTGCCCATGTAAACAAAAGTATTTTGGTGATACTGGCCCCAGAATATTGGGCAGTAGAGTTTTTAGAATTTGTATTTTTGCCTACACACTAGGAAGACTCAAGATCTAAGAAATTGGTACACTTTGGCTAGAACTTAGTATCTCCGTTGATCAGAGACTGAATTTATTTATTTATTTATTTATTTTTTGAGGTACGTGGGCCTCTCACTGTTGTGGCCTCTCCCGCCGTGGAGCACAGGCTCCGGACGTGCAGGCTCAGCGGCCATGGCTCAGGGGCCCAGCTGCTCCACAGCATGTGGGATCTTCCCGGATCGGGGCACGAACCCGCGTCCCCTGCATCGGCAGGCGGACTCTCAACCACTGCACCACCAGGGAAGCCCCCTGGACTGAATTTATTTTAAATGCTGTTATCCTTACAAATTGGAAGTGGCTCCCCATTGTTGTTAATGGGGCCCTAAAAATTCAGTTGCATGAAGTGGCCTTGAGATAGCACAAGATTAAGGAAATGGTGGTGTGGGCCTACTAGAGTATGGGAGCCTATCTCGTAGTGGCCAATTTCAAGTTAGTGGGAATTTCAGGTTATAGATGTAGTCATTTAACAGACCCATGGCTGCCTGGGGAGCGAAGCTGGGCCTGGTGATAAGCTATGGTAGTTCTTCCATGTCAGCCTTCTCACCTTCCCTGCAGTTCCTAGGAATAGTTTTATTTGCTGCTTTGTTTTTCTTTTTAAGGAATGTCATTGTTGTTTGGGGAGTTTTTGGTTTGTTTTCCCTTGCTTTGGTCTTGAGAGCAGCTTGCTGAAATTCCCCTGGAGGGATTTGCATAAGTGTTTTACCCTTGGAGAATTTGGCAGAAGCTGGAAAGAAAGTACTTCTTTTCTGTAGGACAGTCATTGTATTGTCCTCTGCAGCCCTGGAGAGAGAAAATTCAACTCTTCTGCAGGCCAGCCAGTTATATCCAAAAAGAACCATGGAGATATTTCAGGGGAGTAGAGGGAAAACATTAAAAACTAAACTGGATTTCTGCTCCCATGCACAAAACCTCTTAAAATGGCTTTACCTTTGGGATCAGTTAAACACAAAAGCCATTACTTGCATTAGATTTTAATAAATTAGAGTTTTCTACCAAAAACCATCCAAAGTCAGTAAGTTTCAAAAAATGCACTGTGACATTTTCTAAAGGTAAGTTGAGTTGTAAAGTGCTTTCTTAACCGCAGCCTTAAATATCAGCCACAGAAGAACTAACAGTGCCAAAGATTTTAGACATTTAGCAGCATTATTTCATAATAATGAAAAAATCAAAAAAGGCAGCTCTTTCATCCTACTTGGACATAGACTTCAATATTATAAGGCCATATCCTGCCAAACTTAAAAACCAGACCCAGCTTCAGATACCAAAATTGACCCGTGGACAAGGGGGAGGTTGTCCTAAACCTGCTTCCCTTCTCCACACGAGCAGGGCTGGGGCACGTAGCCTGGATCAGCTTTTCTGCTGCATCCTTAAGAAGCGCCAGGATGGAGCCTGGCCATCTGACTGCGTCTCAGCTTAAGTGCTGGCTGTGGTGTTTAAAAGGGAGCACATTGAAGCTGCTTGAATTCTGTCACTGGCTTGCTAATTGCTTTGTTCTTTTTATGGAATAGAGAGAGTATATTTAAGCCTGTACTGGGAAAGTAACTGGTCATTTGGAATCTTGTATCATTAGTGTTCCTTCATTTTGATATGCAGCCTATAAAAATTGCAAGGAAGATGGGTATTGTATAACTTGGTTAATACAGAAAGCATAATCAGAGTAAACATTTTAACTCAAACTTTCCCTGGTAAATGGTTATTGAATTTCAGTATAAATATAGGTAGGGACAATGATAAGTTGTGTTCCTGGTAGATAATTACATATTTTTATTCTTAAAGTTACTCTCATTTAGTTAATTAAGCCTTTTGTTTTATTCTGTTTTAATTGGAATACTTAATTTACTGGAAGATAGGGACACAAGAGTGAAAATTAATCTGGAATAAAGCACTTTGCAAGGACAGATTACGGCCTGGCCCCTGTCCCAGCTGAGTCTCTGCTGGCTTGGCTTGCTCAGCTGGTTTAAAATTCCATGAGTGTCTATGAAGGAATTCAACCCCAGAGCACTTTTGAAGCACTTAGTAGTTGGGGAAAAAAATGGTCTGCTTCTATGGGCTGTGTGTCCAGCATTACAAGAGAAATTTCAGTGTTTAAACAGTGTTAAGGTTTGGGTAGAAAGGATATACAGGAGAGTGGCTGCCTCTTTGGATAATGGGATGGGGGAAGGGGTGTTTGAATTGCCACTGTACTGTTTTCCTTCTTTAAAAAAAAAGAAAGCCCTAAAGCAAATGTACCAAAATATTAATATTTCCATGTATTGTTAATATTAATTTAATTAAAATATTAATAATATTAATATTTTCACATATTTAGTCTCTAGTATATGGAGACTATAATAGACATCCATTGCCCTCATGGATGTCTATTATAGTCTCTGTACATTTATTATGTGTGAAGTGTTTAATAATTAACCATTTGGACATCAAGCATGAGCTTAGTGTTTAGGCTGTAGACTAACAGTCTTCCTGGCGGGGCAGCCCCTGTTTCACCTGACCCAGGGACAGGATGCGCCCATGTTACACACAGTCAATACCTGAGCCCTCTGGGGTCCTACAATGCCACTTACTTTGCTAATTTTTCTCTTAAGAAGAGAGTAAAAGCTACATGCTTTTAAAGTACTTATTTCGCCCCATGTTTTCCTTGATACAGATCATAATGTCAGGAGATACAATGCTATGTTTCCCCGGAATGAAAAGGGGAATTTAGGGGCTCAAGCGGGTTTGTGTCATCATTAATCGTTTTTTAAGTTGCTTGACCAAAACTCTTCAGTATGCAAATGAGACCTTCTGCTCTGTTTTAAGGGCTCTGGAACTGCTGGGAAAACAGGGAGTTTAGGAAAAAAACCTGGTAAGTGACAAACCCTGATGCTTATTTTTCAATATTTTAAATGTAATTGATAGTTGCTCCCAATCTTTGTTTATTGGGGCCAGAAGCCTTAAAAAAGAAAAGACAAAAGAATCTGTCCGAAGAGTGGTTGGAGGAGATCCTTTCCTTGGAATCCATTAATAATGTATTTATAGATGGTTATGAAATGTGGCTGTTGCCTCACACATGGAGAGTAGGGACATTACCAGACAATGTTCTCTTGGGATGTGAAGAAATAATTCAGGCAAGATGGTGGGAAGTTATAATGCATGAACCTGTAGGATTTGGGGTCAGCAGCTGCTTAGTCCTCCTCTCGTTAGGTTCAGGAAGCCCTTGTTTGTTTCCTGGAAGCATATTTAGTCCCAGGACATAAATAACGGAGGAGATGAGAGAGCAACACGTATTATCAGAGTGCAGGTCCTATTAATTTAGAAGCCATTGGGTGGTTTTCCTCAGGTACACGGTGAAGGTACAAAAATCACAGTCATCCCTCTGAACTCAGAGTGTTTTAGTTTATTTAAACAAAATCACATATTCTATACATACAAGCCTGAAAGAAGAAAGAAGCAGATGTGAAATCATACGGTTGTATGGCCTGTCTTCCTCTCTAGGTCATTTGAGCTTTTGTGCTATTACAGCCTTAAGAAATTACAGGTTGAAAGAGTCACCGCAGTGCTGACAGGGATGTGTATCTGTGTCTGGTGCTCAGCTCCAAATGGGCTTACCTGGCAAGGAAAGGTGGGTTTTTAGGCAGTTGTAGGATTTTAGTCTGACTCAGATGTTGGACCACCCCGGTCAAATGTCTGTTTTAACCAGGAGTATGCTACATTTTGAATTGTCATTCCAAAGGGTCCAGAGGGGCTTAACTTTGCACTGAAACCAGCGAGCTGCTCAAAAAAGCTGGAAAAGACAGAAAAGAGTGTCAGGGCAGGTCGCTGGCTACGCCTGCCAGGTCCTTTGAGGAGCAGGGACATCAGGGGCCAAATCGGGCACTGATTTGGATCTTTTCCAAATGGAAAACTCGTGGAGTTTAGAACTAGTCCTTGGCATGTTGGGGGAGAATTCTCATCCCCAGCACAGATTTCCCAGCTTGAGCTCTCAGTGGAGCCCACGTATGTGTACGCTGGGCTCTTTCTCGCTTCGCCTGAGCTCTGGGATGCATGTGTCAGGGCCAGCCCGCACCAGGACGACCTGGTGCTCCTAGCCTGGTGGCCACCTATTACAGAACAGGGTCCTAGGGGGCTAATGTGCCTTCAGGGAAGCAGGAGCATGGGCCTTTCACCTCTTTCCTTCTGTCTGTCTGTCTTTACTTCATTCCTTCTTTCTTCATCTCTTTCTTTCAAGAACAGTTATGATGGGGAGAGAGTGGAGAGGAATAGAACAATCTGTTCTGTCTTGCGTCTAGAAGTTCACAAGGCCGTCGCTGCGGATACACCAGCATTCGGTCAGAGGAGGATTTTGTCCTTTCGTAGTTGAACTCCTGTGCCAGGAGAAATGTACTTTTCAGAGCCTGGTCTGTGGTACTGTTGGAATTTTTCCCATGAGACTGTTCACATTCAGGAAAAGTACAGAACTGTTTACATTTTTTGTTTTCTGTGCTGAATTATTGTTTTGCATAAAATCCCTCCTCTTGACTGCAGGATCATCCTCTAACTTGAAGTAAAAAGAAGTAAACTTACATTGATGTGATTCCTACCTGATATTCAGGGATCACCCTCAAAATGTGAGCCTCAAAGAAAATGGGCTTGTGGGTAGAAGAGAGAGTCTAAAGAAAGTCGTAACATAGAAAGAAATTAGCTAGTGCACACTCCTGGTGGTTTCTGAAGAAAACAGATTTCTCTTTCTACTGTACTTGGCAGGTGGAAAAGGTTCACTTGAGTTCCTTGATTCGCTCAACCATCCTTGACTGGACCATGTGCTAATAATAATCAGCACTGTGTGAGGGCAGAGGGCAGTTGGGGATGAATGAGGCCCAGCTGCTGCATCGGGGTGTTCTTGGGAATTGGGGCAGTGGGGGTAGGGTGCGGACTTGGGGGAGAGTGGGAGGTTGTGGAGGCAAGTTGGTACGTTCTGAGAGATGAGGGGGTCCTCGAGCAGACTGGGCAGAACTGGAAGGCAAGCCCAGCTCCTGAATACTGCATTTGCCGTGTGGTCAAAGAAGGGCCACCGAGACTTCTTCGTTTAGTAGAAAACTGGCCCGTACACCGGCTTTGACGATGTTGACCCGTGACCCTGGGAGGTGGCTGTGTCTTCTTAGGCTCTCCTTTTCCTGACTCTAATGGTGCACTGCTATGTTTGGTCTTGTTTTCCAGAAATTGCCCAGGTTATTGCGTCCTACACTGCTACTGGTCCCGAGCAGCTTACCCTGGCCCCTGGTCAGCTGATTTTGATCCGAAAAAAGAACCCAGGTGGATGGTGGGAAGGAGAGCTGCAAGTCAGTGTCTTTTCCATTTGTTTAAAATTCTCTGCCCAAATTTCAATATGCAAGATCTCAAAGGGACACCATTTCGTTGCAAAGTACAGATAACCCTGCACCACCTAAATCCTGCGTTTGTGTAGTGAGAGATGCCATGTTATCTGAATCCATTTGGTTCCTAAGCTTTGGGCAGCCAGGAACAGAATTGTGAGAGCTAAGAATTCTTCTGAAGATGTATCTAAATCTATTGGATTCTTGAGTTCAGACAGTGAGTGGTGGGATAGTGAGAATTCATGACAGTCATCCTTAAGTCACAGCGTTGTAGGAGCGGAGCTTTCCATGAGCGGTGCTGTAAGGTGTGGTACCAGAGTAGCCTTTGCATTCAAAGCCACATCTGTACAGCACAACAGTTTTAGTTCCTGTGTGTGTGTGTGTGTGTGTGTGTGTGTGTGTGTGTGTGTGTGTGTGTGTGTGTGTGTTTGTGTGTCCTCAATTCATCATTCTGTCAAGGCAAACCTTGGTCAGGAAGGCAAAGGTCTATGTTGTGGTGAGGTACAGAAATACAGCACCTTTCTGTGCAGCTAATTAAAAACTGAAGTGCCGGAGAGTGAAGAGTGAGCTGGTGGACTGAAGAAATGTATCTTGGCTGGAATAGAAGGCACAGCCTGGAGTACCCAAAGGCAAAAGTTCCCCTGGGAGCTTGCTGGTGGGCAGCCATAAAAGCCCTATCGAGCAGGGAGGACGAGACACAGTTTATTGGCTTAGGATTCCATTGGGGTCCTGGAATCCACCCCCCCTCCCCTTTTTTTTTTCTAATTTTTTTTTAAGTGATTGAGTGTTTTGGCTGCATGGCTCACAGGATCTTAGTTCCCCGACCAGGGATTGAACCCAAGCCCCGGCAGTGAGGGCGCCAAGTCCTAACCGCTGGACTGGCAGGGAATGCCCTCCACTCCCCCTTTTAATATGTCTCTTCCTTCACTGGGTAGGAGGAGGCCTTCCTCAGACCGGTGGGTCTCATTTCTTGTAGAGAGTTGCCACCTCATTGGCTTTCCCATCCATATGTGACTCCCCTGTTCTGAAGACTTAAGGGGTGTCCCCTTGACATACATACAGTAATATGTACTAAAATAGATAACTAATAAGAACCTGTGTATAGCACAGAGAACTCCACTTCGATGTACAGTAGAAACTAACACAACATTGTAAAACAACTATACCCCAATAAAAAATTTTTTTACAAAAGGGGGTGTCCCCACTGGCCCTCCTTATCAGCCTGCTGGCCAAGACTCCCCTCAGATGCCCTCTTCCCCTTCCAGCATCTGTCTTACCAGTCTGACCTCTCACAGCGACATCTCTACTCCAGCCTCATTCGGTGATTTGCTCTCTTGAAAACAAGCAGCAACCCTCAGACCCCGATGCCTCACTGCCTTTGCCCACAGCGCCTCCCCACATGGTCATCTCCACCTCTCCCCCGTTCAAGAGCCGGCCAAATCCCACTTCTTCCGGAAGCTTTCTGTGACCATCCCACCAGAAGCGACGTCTTCTTCCCGTGAACCGTGGTGGCCCCGATGCCTGCACCACTCTTGGTATTTAGTGCTGATGTGGATATTATTACTTCCATGCATATTTCTTACTTCCTCTTGTAGGCTATCAGCTCTTTGAAGGCAGAAACCGTATTTTTTCATCATCACGTTCCTTGTACCTTGCTCAAAAGAGAGTCCTGAGTGGCTCTTGCAATCCATAATTGCCGTGCCCAGGGGGGCTTCTGGTGCTTTCACCAGCCCTTCTCCCCTGTGGATACACAAATGAAGAAATGGCCAGTGAGCTCTGTGTTCCGCCCTTGTGAAGCTGCAGGGATGGGAGAAATGGTGGAGTTGTTGTGAGACCTATGGCAGTATATGCTCAATAGATTAACATGGGGGAGCTTTTAAAGGAGTGGCTTCAACCATTGGTGGATTAACAGTGGATTAGAACTTTAGTCCTTGAGCCAAGGGCATGAAATCTATGACTCCAAGGAAAGTGAAATTTGATCAGCATTCTAAAAGTAACCCAGAAGTATCCCTCTTGATAAACTGGATCAGATGAGAGGGCAGAGGTAAGATGGTGGGAAGTTTCCTTTTCTCTTAATTTTATTTCCTTATTTTGGGAATAGGTAAGATATTCACATGGTTTCAAATTTTAAAATTACAAGGGACTTCCCTGGCGGTCCAGTGGTTAAAACTCCGTGCTTCCACTGCACGGGGCGCGGGTACAGTCCCTGGTCGGGGAGCTAAGATCCCACATGCTGCGTGTCGTGACCCCCAGAAAATAAATTAATTAATTAATTAAAATTACGAAAGGGAATTCAAATGTCTCCCTCCCACCCTGTCCCCAAAGGCAGCTGTTTTTATCAAAGCCTTGCTTCTAGAGGGTGTGTGTGTGTGTGTGTGTGTGTGTGTGTGTGTGTGTATACGTGCTGTAAGTTAAGTTCTCTGCTCCTGGTGATGTGCAGAAGGGTAGTTATAACACTTATCATCATCCCTAACTAGAGTCTTCATCTCATGGAATTGTGTCAGGAGTGCAAGTCTTCGTTCGCCAACTTCATTATAAGTTCCTCTGTGTCATATACTATCCCCTTCCAACAACTCCCGGCATGTAAACACTCAATGAATGGATTTTGTGTAGAATTAGATAAAAGTGAAGGAGGCAGGAATGGTGGTGGAAAATGTGGCTGATCCATCACATAAGCCTGATGGCTTTTGAAAACAAGGTGAAGTTTAGACTCCTTGTGTCCTCCACATATTGCGTGTATGTCATCTTGTATATGTACAGTTATTCTCCATAAGAAGATCGCAGATGTGACTGTGAATCTTGGCCTGCCACTGATTAGCCTGTAACCTTGAGATTGTCACTTAACTTTTCTGAGCCTTACTCTTTTTATCTGGGAACTAGGAATAGTAATAGTGGGAAACGGAAATAGTAATAGTATTATCCTTCTGGAATTGTTGTGTAGGTAAATGCAGATAAGGTGCTTAGCACAGGCCTGGCTCATAAAAGGCACCCAGCACGTGTTGACTGCCATTATTATCATTCCTAAAATCCATATATAGCATTGGCATAAACCATAATCTCTACATTACCTGAAAATGACAGCTGAGAGCTGTTAAATGAGCAGAGTTTCCCATCCTGTACATACTACATTGTACTCTGTGATCCACACAGTCCAGCCCATGCCAGAACATTCTAGGCTTTGCTGATTGATAGCTGCCACAATTTGAATTTTAGCTGGCATGTTTTCATTTTGTAATACAGTAATCTGTAGATTCTACTATTGATGTCATTTGTTTTTCAGTTATATGTAAACTTGGTATAAGTGCAAAGTATAACATGAAAGAACATGAACCTTTGAAACATTGTAATGTAATTTTTTGTTATTAGGCACGTGGGAAAAAGCGCCAGATAGGCTGGTTCCCTGCTAACTATGTCAAACTTTTAAGCCCTGGGATGAGCAAAATCACTCCAACAGAGCCACCTAAACCCGCAGCATTCCCAGCAGGTAAGCAGCTTATACTCTCTGCTCAGAAAATGGTCTATGCGTCATGGTAGCCTTTCCACTCAATTTTTTTAGCTTAGATTGTCTTTCACACTGGCTGTAAGCGCTTCTTGTACTTGCTGGGGCTGACACCCAGCTAATGTGATATGGAGTATGTTTTTCAAAAGGACCAAGTATCGAAGCAGCTTTGCTGTGCTGGGTACAACAGAGCCCTTGTTGGAACCGGCTTCCTAAAGGGGCCCTGAATGCTATGCCATTGAAGCCAGATTTTTCTCTTGATTTCCTTCCAGCTATTTAAATTGGAATTTGGGCTAGGGGGCGAGGGGACAAAAAGGGCCTCCTAAAAATAAATGGCCGGGGTCTAAATAGGTCAGGAGATTGAGCTGGGAGGCCCCAGGGCTCTGTTGGTTGTAATGTGCCGCTCAGTTGAGACTGGAATAGCTCCCCTGCAACATTTCCTGTGAACACAGGGGCTGCGCTTAATGGACAGGATGTTATACACGCTCTCCTAAAGGGCTAAAAAGGAACAGAGGCTCGGCAGCTTAGATGGTTGGCTGTTTTCTGATTGAAGAGACCAAATTAGATGCTTCGGTAATAGTTGAGATGGGCGAGGTTAGGGGAGCAGACTTCTGCTTTAGGTCTTTAAGCCATCAGTGCTTGGGTGGCACTTGTGGAAAATGCAGAATTTTCATTCCAGTACCTTGTGGTTAAATGTCTATGCTGTACATCCCCAGCGAAATCAGATTAAAACCTGGCAGCCTTTGCAAGAAATGAAAGGACTGGCCAACACTGTGACTGGTTCCCAACCACAGCTGGGCCCCTTTGCTTGAGCCGTGGCCTCATGTGGGCAGAGGGGTGTGGTACCAGCTGGATCTCCTCTCCCTTGGGGAGGCCTGGCGGCGTCCGCTTCATCAGGTTGGTTAAAATGCGCAGAAATAGTTTGCTGAGGTGATTGGATTAGCTGGAGCATCTTTAAAGCCTGAGACTGTATAGAGGTTGGTTAGGAAAGATTAACTGGGGGTAAAACCTAACTAGGCAAACTTTATCTGAAGTGTAAAAATGCCAGGGCATAAAGGCAGTGTAACCTCCTATAGTTTTGAGGGGAAAATGAGAAAAGAAAAATTGTTCTTGAATGTGGAAATTGTGTGTTTCTTTGAGAAAAAATTTTCAGACACAAAGGTACAGCAGAATAAAACACTGATTTTACTTTTCACTAAGAGCCGAACTTTTTGGAGGTCAGATGATAATTACCTTCCACCTTAAAAAAAAAAAACAAAAGACAAAAGAAATAAAGAGCAACAGTGAAGTCCCCATGATATGCAGCTGTGTGTGAAGTTGGGCCAATGTTCAGAGTCAGCATTTTGAAGGAGTGCCGCTGCACTCAAATAGAAATGATTCCATGGAAGCTTTCAGTTATCACTGTACATTTTCTGCTGACAACTAAACGTGTAAAAGAGGAAGATATTATAGAAACTCAAGGCTTGGTCTGACATTTTTGCTGTCGTCTTGGTTTTCAATCCTCCGTCTTCCTCTACTGCCCCCACTACACAAAGCCCATCAGAGCCCTCCACTTACTTCTGTCCTCTTCGGAAAGGACACAGATGAGACACGAGAGTACCTAATACCCCCAGGTAGCCCGTCCCGCGAGCCACGCAGGTGTGCCGCCGCCCCTCACCTGGCCTGTCTCCTGCAGTGTGCCAGGTGATCGGGATGTACGATTACACCGCGCAGAATGACGACGAGCTGGCCTTCAACAAGGGCCAGATCATCAACGTCCTCAACAAGGAGGACCCCGACTGGTGGAAAGGAGAAGTCCACGGGCAAGTGGGGCTCTTCCCGTCCAATTACGTGAAGCTGACCACAGACATGGACCCCAGCCAGCAATGTAAGTGCCCTGGTGCCTCGGTTGCCTCTCCTCTCTGGTGTCTCATGGTGAAACATGCAGCATTGCTCTGATTCTGCTGAGCTTTGTTTGCAGAACTTAAAGCTAGACCATTGCTGCATTCGCAACAGTCTCTTTGAAGACCTTCTGTAATGCAAGACTTTATCTCGTGGGGTTTTTGTTTTGTTTTGTTTCTTTAAAAAAAAATCATTCCTTCTGTAGCATGTCCCCTCCCTTCCCTCCCCCCCTTTTCCTTTTTTTTTTCTTTTTAATCATTTTGGCACCATGCTGTTTACATGCCTGACTCATTTTCCTAGCTTGAATTTTGCTCATTGTTTTGTTTTGCTTATGTGTTGTTTTCCTCCTTTTTCTAGGAATCATATGTTGTCCATCCCCCCCTCAGGCTTGAAAGTCCTCAAAGAGACCCACTATCCCATATCACTGCCCAGAGGGATGATGGGAGATGCAGCCTTGATCATGTGACTTCCAGCATGATCACCTACTGCCTTCTGAGTAGAAGAACTCACTGCAGAGCAGTTTACCTCATTTTACCTTAGTTGCATGTGATGGCAATGTTGAGTTATTACTTGCACAGATAGAAGCAAAAAAATTACAAAAATACACAGGGTAGTGGGTCCTTTTGTGGCTTTCCTAGTGACTCAAATTGACTTCCCCCCACCTTTGCACAGGTGCTTCCAATAGTTTTCAAATTATTTTAAAATAAATATCTTAGCCTTTTAATAAAAAAAAATGAATTACTTCTTTGCTATTTTGGTTTTGCAAAAAGACCCACTATCAAGGAATGCTGCATGTGCTATTAAAAAATGTTCCAAATGTCCATAAATCTGAGACTCGATGTATTTTTTTCATTTTGTCCAGTGTTACCAACTAAATTGTGTCGTTTGGGTTTTTGACCCCCTACTATAGAAGTACAGAGGAGTTCAGTATATCTGTTTTAAAGACGTGTAGAACGAGGCCAATTAAACAGAAGCTGTTTTGTGCTTGTTTGTGTGTATCAGATGTACCTTGTTGAGCATGTAATAATACATCCTGTACATAAGAAATTAGTTCTTTCCATGGCAAAAGCTGTTATCTTGTATGATGCTCTAATCACATTACATTAATTTTATTTTGCACAGTGACCTTGTAGCCACACGAGAAAGCACCTGTGTTTTTGTTCGGTCTCAGATTTATCTGGTTGAGTTGGTGTTTTCTGTTTTGGGTTTTTAATTTTGCGTGTTTTCATACCATAAATCCGTAGACAACACCACTGAGGTTGTTACGATCAATAATATCTACAATCTCGCCTTAGTCTCTGTTACACCAAGTTTTATTCCAGTGACTTTTCATGGAATGACGTATTTTGAACAAGTAATTTTCTTGACAAGAAAGAATGTATAGGAGTCTCCCTGCAATTAATTTCCAATGTTTACATTTTTTAACTAGACTGTGGAATTTCTACAGATTAACATGAAATGGAGCTCATGGTCCGTTAATGTGTTGGATATGTTGTAGCTGAAGCCATGTTTGTCTTTTAAACACTAGTTGGAAGCTCTCAATAAAAACGCCGTTGCCGACAGCACAGAAAATGGGGCGGGGGGCAGGGAGCCTCAAGCACAACCTAGCGGTTCTACTAATGACTTTTTAACAGTAGTGAACTTCTGTTTCTACGTCTCTCCCCTTGGGGATTCCATGCTGGCGATTGTGTAGAGGTCTTTCTCCACTCACATGGTGCCGAGAACGAGGACTCCCCCTCATTCACTGGCGCGTCAGTATTTTCATGGATATGAATGTAAAATATATAAATATATAAACCTGCGGCTTTAACAACTGTAATACAACTTTTGAATTAGTTATGTGTATAGATAATTAAATTCTTCATATAAAAGTTAGATGGAAATGTCTCTGTGTTCTTGATGTTGGAAGCTGGCAGTGGTGACGGGGAACAAGCAGACTGGACGTGAGCAGGTGGCCTGCTGTCCATTGTGATACAGACACCATGAGAGCCTCACTGAGTCTTCTTTGAATGGCCCTCCCTCTTCCCCTGCTACCCACCCCTCCCTGATCAATCTGCAAACAGTTAACCCTCATAATACTGGTTTTGAAGAATAGAACTACCACCCAGCTTCGTGCTTAACTGTCTCATTGGGCTTTTGGTACATGGTGCTGATACATTGGCAGGTGTGTGATGTGACTCAGAGTATAAAACATTTGTCCAAAAGATATATCACGATAAGGGTCTGTTGAACATACAGATGTGGGTAAATACGGAAACTTTCACATCTTCCATACTGTTGTTCTCCATCCGTTTCTGCCTTGCACACTCCAGTCTCGTTGCCTTTGCAGAAACAGACTGGTGTACACGTTGATGGAACTGTTGGCTACGATGACCACGTGCTTGATTCCGTTCAGGAACTTCACGTATTGGTCCTCCCCTGCCATTCAGTGGAAAAGTGATTTCCTTCATCAATTCACCAAATATTGTGGGGGAGAGATCCATCGGGTGTGGACGCCCCTCTGGGTTCTGGGGAGAGCGTGCTGCTCCGTCAGTAGCAGAGGACAGTAGGGTCCCTGTCCTCATGAAGTTCATGTTCTAATGGGAGGAACAAGCAGAAAACCAAACTACTGCATAAGTATCTGTACATAAATATATGTGGGGTGGGTGTGTGCGTGTGCGTGTGTGTGCTAAGGTGATACGTTCTATGCTAGGAGAAATATGGACGCCAGGTAACACTGAGCAGGACATCCAGAGCCAACCGGGCGGGGAGGGCGTTGAAGGGAGGGATCAGAGAACCCTTCCAGGAGAAAGGGATGTGTAAGCTGAGACCGGAAGGATGGGTAGGAGCCGGATGAAGCCGGGAAGAGAAGTGGCTGTTTGAGGCAGAGATGTCACACGGAGGCCCAGAGGTGGGCGGAGAGATCCCTGTCACTGTTCCCCAGCCCACCCCCTTGTGAGCGGTCTCTTGGCCGGGACCCCTTCACCTGTATAAGTCAGTGTTTCCAGCCTTGAGCTCGGCTAGCAGGGATGCAGTTGCCAAGGTGGGTAATGCTCTATAATACTCTCTATAACTCTCTCCAGGCCCCTCTCCGTAGATCATCCCTCTAGGCTGTGTTCTGAGTTTGTTGACACAGGTTGGTCCCCAGGAAACTGCTCTTTCCCCCTCCCAGATCATTCAGTTTGCACTGGATTGTAGAGTAGCCATCTGACCCAGTGCTCCTCAACCAGAGGGAGGGAAGACCACGGCATCCAGTGGGTAGAGGCTGGGGATGCTGCTAAACATCCTACAGTGCACCGGACGGTCCCCCACAGCAACAGTCCCCCTGGGGCCACAGCGATCCGGCCCCAGGTGTCACCAGTACCAAGGTTGAGAAACCCTGGTCTCATCCCACTGGCTGCTGTGGGTAATGCTCTCCTGGTTGCTCTGGGTGAATATACTTGCGACTGAACTTTGGGTACAGTTTTGCCCCAGTGGCACGTGGACAAGAAGAGGACAACTTGCTTTCCTGTGTCCGCCTGCCCCGCCCATGCAGAGCAGGACCCAGATAGCTGAAGGCAGCCACGTGGCCCAAGCTCCAGGCTGCCTCTGCATAAAATGGTATCTGGGAGAAGCCGATCTAAAGCAAGGATTCATCCCCCTGTAAAGTTACAGTGTATTACATCATTGCATGTCCACCCTGTTCTGGAAGTAGGCCCAGATCCCCTAGCAAGTGGTGACTGGGTCCTCTCCACCTTCTCTGATGGCATCAGAAGAAAAACCTGCTAACACTAGCTTAGGAAAACCTTCGAAGTGGTGGGTTTAACTGTATGAAGTATTTGCCAGTACTCCTGTTTCTGACCTATAAAACGGCAGTTTCATGTGGTTCAACCCAATACACTGTATGATCTCCGGGCACATACTAGGGTAGGTGCTCAAGAATGCCTGTCCAATGGGTGGGACCGGGAACTAGTGAATGAGAGGAAAGCACCGACTTCCGGTTCTTGGGTCGCAGTCTATCACCCCCGGAGAGGAGAGGAGAGGCCGGGCTGTCTCTGCAGTTCCCTTCCGCTTTTAGGTGTGAGCTTCCTGAGAGCAACAGTCTCCTTAGAAGGGGCTGCTCCTGAAGCCTCTCGCTCATTGGTCAGTGCAGGAGGCTGAGGACCGGGATGCCAGGGCGTCTTCCCCTGCGTCTGGACCAGGTCTCCATGCCAGCCCGGGTCTCATCTGGGGAACAGGCCTAACAAATCAGTCAGTCCTGTTTCCTGGCAGAGTGAAAATCACTTATGAGAGAAAGTGAATATTCATTTTTCCTTCTAGCAAAATTGTAAGTTAATCCTATTCATTCTTTTTAGTTCCCAAAATACCCAAGAGAATTTTTATGGAAACGACATGGAATGCCAACAGTCCCAAAACTGCACAGAAAAATAGCCCTTTCTTCAAAATGTCTGATATTTTGGATCTGGTAGGATAGGGAAACATAATGAGGTCAAGGATCACGATAGCTTGATGTGAACATCTCACTTCAGCCAAACTTCTCTTGGGCCTTTCTTTAAGAAAACTCCACACATAAAAACCAGACTTCCAAAATGTTTCCTGGTGTGTGGTGATTCCATATCAAAGGTTTCCATTGCCTCTTCGGAAGGTTCTGTTCTTGACATTGAAAACTCCCTGGGCATTTTTTAATAATATAACTTGAGTCACAAAAACTGAAGGTTTTGTTTGTAGAAAATGAGAATCAGCTATAAAATTGTATCAATGCAACTTCCTGTTAAGCATGCTACCTCTTTGAAGCTACGATGTTACTATTTTATGTTGTCAGCAAACTGGGTGTGTGTGTGTGTGTGTGAGAGAGAAAGAGAGAGAAAGAAACAGACAGACAGACAGACAAAGAGAGACAATGATTTACAGGTGACTTAAATGCCCACGTCAGTAGCTTGGTAACAGTGGGTGAATGGTGAGCTCGTAGTACCACCAGTAAGCAGACAAGTATCACTCTCGAAGATCCTGGCACAGGCTGACAGCCGCTGTTCCCACATCTGCTTGGCACATAATGTCAGATGATGCCACAAGCTTCCGAAGAGGAAGCATCCCTTCCTTTGACCCAGCCCATCATGTTTTTAAAAGTTGGACAGAGTCTCCTCTGTGTATTTTCTCCTAACTGACACAGGAGGGGGAAAGGCACTTTTGAGCTGCCATTTTTCATCAACGATGCTGCTTCACTCAGAGTACTGAACAACTTGACTCCCCTTATGTGCCCCAAGCTGCCCCTTCCCCCCTCGGTCCCTGCCACACACAGTCCCCTTTGGTCCCAGTCCACTTCGTTGCAGTCCAGGCCCCACATAGGAAAAGGTCTACGGTGGCCGCAGGTACATGCAGAGGTGCTACCCCCTGCCCCCCGGGATTATTTGAGGAGGTTGAAATCTTGGAGAACACTGGGCACATGCCCTGCACTTTGTAGCTGAGGGCACTGACGGTCTGGGAGCTACAGTGACATTCTCAAAGGCAGCTCCCAGACTCTCTGGCTTGTGCATTTGAGAAGAGCAGCCCTATCTCTGCCAGGGCTTCAGAGCCACCCACCTCCACATCATCAGTGACTGCATCTGTGGAAAGATGGAGAGCGAGTTCCCCTTCCCTTGTGTGGTCCTCCCACTCCTGGGGCTGCCATGGGAGGGAAGGATTCCAACATATTGCTGCCCCTTTCAGCACATGGGCTCAAGACGCCACTGGCTTCCTCAACCGTAGTCCTTCTCACTGCAACTGCAGGCAGATTTTCCAAAGACACAGGCTTGCCCTCACTCTGGACCAACCTAGGAACACGTGTTGCTGTAGCTTCTCAATTTTCATTCCCTGGCCGCTATATATAATAACACAACTTATCTACAAGTTTAGTGTAATATTTGACTCCATTTCTCTTAAAATTTTGGAACACTTGCTTTTCTTTCTTTCTTTTTTTTGGCTGTGCTGTGCAGCTTGTGGGATCTTAGTTCCCTGACCAGGGATTGAACCTGGGCCCACTGCAGTGAAAGCGCCGAGTCCTAACCACTGGACCACCAGGGAATTCCCTGGAACATTCTATTTGGGTAGATAGTAGAGGGGAGCGTGGGGGATCCACATAACTGTATCCTGGGCCCTTTTAGAGGCTAGGAAGCCATACAAGATGGCAGTTCAGAGCAGGGGTTCAAATCCCAGCTCTGCCCCTCACTGGTTGTGTGGTCGTGGGCAGATTACTTAACCTCTTTGTGCTTCATTTTCCTCGTTTACATATGGAGAGATAATAATAACACCTAGCAGATAGTAAGCTCCCAATAGATATTAGCTTTGTTGTTACTGTTGCTGAGGAGGAAAGGCATCTGTGCCTGGTCGGTGAGCATCACGGAATCCATTTAACTGGCTTCCTGTTTTCTTGCATTAAACCCAGACAGCACAGGATTGTGTGCATTTAAGACTTCCAGAAAACACGCTTTTGCAGATGGGGATTTCAGAGAAAAAAGCTTGGACAGCTTCCCTGAAAACTGTCAGACGTCTCATTCATTTGTGCGCAAATCGGGGCCCTTCTGAGTTAGCAGGAGGCTGGCGCATGTCAAAGCAAGCAGCTTTTTCAAACACCTTACTGTGCTCCCTAAACGTGCAGGGACATTTGGGATTTGGGCCACAGTCTCGGCAGATGTCCTGGCAGAGGGGGAGAAGCCGCCCTGGGTTTCACACGGCTGGTTGGCAGTGGGGAGACCAACAGAGCCAGTGGAATGCACGAGGCCTTTAAATGTCACGTCTGTGGACTGTGTTGGCAGGCCCATGCGGCGCTCCACAATAAACCTGTCACACAGGCATTGAGTCACTGGGTCCCTTATTTCTCATCACTGCATTCTGTGGCCTTGTGTTCTCTTGCCAGCAAAGATTGGAACGTTCAGCCCCCGAATATGCCAGAAGCTCGTTGTTTTTTAAAGCAACCATGTAGCTTGCCTAAGGGATGTGTATCACTAGGAGCTGCTTCCCCAAGGTACTGTCTCCAGAGCGACCACCCCCAGCACACTTGAAGACTGGAGGTTAATTCTCTCCTACCCCCCTGTGCACACCCTGAGATGCTTCTCAGGATCCAGAGCTTTGGGCCTTGGGCATCTCTGCCCTCTTTGCCGGGCCTCCAGCAGACCGCAAGCCCTACAGTCTGCCCCAGCTCAGGAGGCAAAGCCAGGATGCCCCCTCTCCTCTCTGGGGCGTTGCCTTGGGGTTCTGAGGCCCCCTTGGGAAGGGCCCCATGCATCTGAATCCTCCGGTGATGTGACCTCCGGTAGGAACCTTCACCCTACCCCATCCTCAAGGGGCAGAAGTACATCTGTCCCTCCTCTCCGTCCCTTTCCCCCCCTGACTGTATCACAGGCTCAGGACACCGCCTGCATGCTGATTTCCAGCAAGCAACTCCTTTCCCGCTACTTCCTTGAGAATCTCAGCTGAGGAATATGGATCCAGGCGATGAGGCTGGGCTCAGCAAAACCCCAGCAGACAGGGTGCCTGCTCTCCGAGCGGGAAGAGGCCACCAGCAGACAAATAAGCAGAATCGTTTCAGCTAGCGGTGGATGAACTGGGACAAGTGTTACGGAAGGCCAGGGCTATAGCAGATGGCCTCTCTGGAGAGGTAACGTGGAGGGGTGGAGATCTGACTGCAGAAAAAGAGTCGGCATGCAAACGTCAAGGGGAAGCGTATTCCAAGCCCCAGGAACAGCCAGTGCAAAGGCCCCAAGGGTTGATGAGTTTCTCCTGCTCCTCCCGTAAGGATGCACTAGTCTTCTACCCGGTACCTGCTCCATGCTTGCCATCTTCCAGCCTCTTCTCCACACCATGGGCAGAGAGCTATTTTAAAAACCCAATTAATTCTGCTTAAAATCATCCAGGGAGGTCCCTGGGATAATGACCCAAATCTTGCATTTGGTCCATGAGGCCCCGCTTGACCTGCTCCCTTCTCCTGCCCATGCGCAGCCCCTGCCCTGCCCTCTCATCATTTATTCCTACCTGTTTGCCCATTTGTGCTCAGCCTTCCCCAACCAGGGTCTTCCTTTCTGAGCTACTGACGGGACCACCATTAGTGGCCTCTGTCATCTACAAACCTTCCACGTTTCTGGCATCAGAACGGGTTGCAGGTGCAGGGGCTGCAGCTACTCTGGCTTCCAGGAGGAGATACTGATGCTTAAAGAGGTGAAGTCCCAGGCAGGTGTCCAGCATCCTGGTGTAATGTTCTTTCTATTTCCTTCTGCTACCTTTTGGGTCACCATGATGACCCTAAACAGAAGTCTGGGCTTCTGTTGGCCCAGTGGGTTTCCAACTGGCTCTCTTGAAAACTGCCTCCTCTGACCTCCAAATTACTTGATGGAAAGGTCCACTTTTGGGACTTCTCTGGTGGTCTAGTGGTTAAGACTCCACGCTTCCAGTGCAGGGGGCACGGGTTCAATCCCTGGTCGGGGAACTAAGTTCCCACGTGCCGTGTGATGCAGCCAGAAAAAAAAGAAAGGTCCACTTTCATCACTGGTCCCCACTGTGGCATCCTGGCTGGGCAGACAGCATGGACGTGGAGCCTTTCCCTGCCTTGTAGATCACACGACTCAACCTCCCTGAGCTTCGTCTTCCTCCCAGTGTTCTGTGTGCCTGCACGTCCGGGGGAGGTGGTATGTGCGCTCGGGTCCATGGACCCCCATCACCGGCCCCGCCCTGCCCGTCGAGTCTTACGCAGCCAGGCCTTCTATCACCACACTTTCCTCACCACCTCTCCAAGATTCTTGCATTAAGCTGTAGCCACTGGTGGGCCCCAGCTGGAATGCCCTCACCCCATCTTTCCCTGCTCTGTCTGCCCACCTTCACCCCTCCTTTCTCTGCTGCCTTGGCCAGCCCCTCTAACCCGCCATGTCTGAGCTCTTTGCTGAATACTAGTTACTTACCGTACATAAGCTGGGTGGATGGAGGCTGATGCATAGACAGAGATACTTGTACCTCCTTCCTCAGACTGTGAGCTTCTTGGGAGCCAGGTCCTATCCCATGAAGACCTACAAACACTAAATAGCAAAGGTACCTGCCTTTGTATTTGGTACTGAATGATGCCCAGTCTCCCCATCTGCTTAGAAACTGGAGGGCAGCCCCTACCTCTCACACTTGTGTATTCCCCACGGTACCTCACTCTCAGCCGTTGCTCAGGGAGTGTCAGTGGTGGACAGTCTGGTGTTGCCCCCCTGTCGTTCCGCAGGCTTACTTCTTCATCCCCAGCGAGGCTGGAGGGAAAGGACGCACCCCAGTGTCCAGTCTCCCCGCTGTGTGTGGCCTAGAGCCTTGCACCAACTGCACCTGGGAAGGCACCGCTCTGAAAAGATAAATCCACATGAGGGAATTCCCTGGCGGTCCAGTGGTTAGGGCGTGGCGCTTTCACTGCCGTATCCTGGGTTTGACCCCTGGTTGGGGAACTATGATCCCGCAAGCTGTGCGGTTGCAGCCAAAAAAAAAAAAAAAAAACATGTGAGAAGACCTTAGAACAGGAAATGAGCTTGTTAATCACGAGACTTATTATTCACCATTCTTACGCCACCCTGAATAATATATATTGATTTTGTGTTTGGTTTTATGTCTCCCCTCCACTAGAATGGAAGCTCCATGGAAGCAGGGACTCGAGGGCATCTCTGCAGTTGCTAAGAAAGAGAACGAGATGTCATGGGCTCGGGTGGTCTCTTGTGTTCCAGCGGGGTCAGTTTGCCAAGTTAGGAGAGACCACAGGGGACCAGGTTGTTCTTAGACCCTTGTGAAGAAAGTTCCACTGGGATGAGAAGTCCACCCATGCCCCTGTGGACCACCCAGGGCTGGTTTGGTGTCCGGAGCTTCCCATGGGCTGGGGCTGCCCTGAGACTGGTCAGCCAGGGTCATTTTCAGAGGAGACCTGGCAGCCTTGACCCAGTCTGGTTGCCACCAACCCCCACCAGGCTCTGGCTCCGAGGACAGGAGTGTCCTCTCAACTGGGTCATCCAGGAATGGACTGGGAGAGCCATGGGTATGGGCCACCCTCAGCCCCACTCTTTCAAAAGCTCGTGGTTTCCTTGTGAGTCTCCACTTTCCAAGACAGCAAGAGCAAAGGTTTTATTCCTGATCTCAGAAGTCACCGTCCGTCTCTGGACTCTGCTCTCCCATCCATAAAATGAGGGCATCAAGCAGACTGATCTTACAAGCTCTAGCCCTGCAGTTGGGGGTCAGGTGGTGGTGGCAGTGTGGCCTCCGGGAACAGAGCATCAGAGGTTCTCTGGGCTCTGGGGTATGGATGGCCTTAGAGGATGGCATTCTGTGGTTACGGCCATCACATCTCCTTGGACAAGTGGCGTGAGTGAGCTGCCTTGGGCTGGAGTCGGTTCAGTGGTTGTGGCCACTCTCATCCTGCATGTGCCTGGACAGATCTAGTTTCTGAGTCTTACTCCTTCTTCACACCAGGCGCCTTGTTTCCAGGCAAGCTTCCCTCTCATGGCGTGGTCCTCACCGTTGGCTGCGCATCAGAACCTCCTGGAAGGTTTACAAGTCATGGACACCCGGGTCGCACCCCAGCCAGTCATATTCGATGAGTCTGCAGTACGGCGGGGACGCCAGGCTTTTTAAAGGCTCCTTAGGTGATTCCGACGTGCAGCCAAACTCGAGAGCCACGGCCCCCTCCATCCTCCACGCAGCTGCCACAGGGACCCTCCCAAAATACAGCCAGACCTTCCCTGGCTCCCCAAGCAAAGACGAAAATCCAGACACCTAGCTACATTGTTCAGAGCCTCCTCGACTGTACTTCCCCACCTGTTAGGGGTGAATTGTGTCCCCAAAATTCATATGTTGAAGCCCTTACCCTTATTCTTCATACCACAGAATACGACTGAATTTGGAGAAGGCGCTTTTAAAGAGGTCATTAAGATGAGGCCATCAAGTTTGGTCCTCATCCGATCTGACTGGTATCCTTACTAAGAAGAGGAGATTTGGGCACAAAGGATTGCCAGGGATGATCGCACAGAGAGGAAAGGTCATGTGAGGACACAGGGAGAAGATGGCCAGCCGAGGAGAGAGGCCTCAGAAGACACCAGACTTGCTGACACCTTGATTTTGGACTTCCAGCCTCCAGAACTGTGAGACAATACATTCTGTTGTCCAAGCCGCCCAGTCTGTGGAACTTTGTTACAGCAGGCCGGCTGACTGATGCATCACCCTTCCACCAGGCGAGAGGCATAGTGATCAAGAGAAAGAACGCTGGGGTAAGATCCCCTCTGCCTTTTATTAACTGAGTCCCTGGCAAGTTACTTTAACTTCTCTGTGCCTGTTTCCCTGTCTGTTCAATGGGGAATAACCGCAGTGGCTACCACATAGGATTACTGGGGAGGATTTCGTGAGTCCATGAACGTACAGCACTTGGAACCATGTGGCTCAGAGTAGCATCCGTGTGAACTTTCCGTTCTCCCTGGTACCCCAGCCTCTGCTTCCCTCTTCCTCACCTGCCTTCTAGCCCTACCACCCCACTCTTGCTGCCCTTTTCTCCGACTGCCCCTCTGCTCTGATCCCTGACTCCTACTCACCCACCCTGACATTTGCCTGAGGAAAGCCCAACTCAGATTCCTCCTCCTCTGGAAAATATTCCCAGATCCCTCTCATCAAAACTATGGCCTTGGGACTTCCCTGGTGGCGCAGTGGTTAAGATTCCGCCTGCCAATGCAGGGGACATGGGTTCGAGCTCTGGTCCGGGAAGATCCCACATGCTGCGGAGCAACTAAGACCGTGCGCCACAACTACTGAACCTGTGCTCTAGAGCCCGTGAGCCACAACTACTGAGCCCACGTGTCACAACGACTGAAGCCCGCACGCCTAGAGCCCGTGCTCCACAACAAGAGAAGCCACCGCAATGAGAAGCCTGTGCACCACAAAGAAGAGTAGCCCCTGCTCTCTGCAACTAGAGAAAGCCCGCACACAGCAACAGAGACCCAATGCAGCCAAAAATAAATAAATAAAATAAATAAACATATAAAAAAAACCACTATGGCCTCCTTCCTCATACTGCAATAGAAATGTGTTTGTACTTCTAACACACCGATCTGCCTTGTGTACTCAAAAGATTTATTTACGGCGGCTAGTAAGGACCCCTAAAATACTGCAGGTTAGAGCACATTGACAGCGGGAACTCAGAAAGAAAGAAAAACAAGGATGGTGACATAAACGGGGCCAGGAATGAGCTAACAAATGCAGACCATGGGGCACTTGATGGCACACCAGGAATTCCAACGTCGGTTATAAAGCCATGAATGATATGCCTTTGATTAAAAAAAAATTACTAATATTCTTTTTGATGCAAAATTAAGAGATGATTTATCCCTGAGAGTAATTTGATTTTCGCCACTTCTCAACAGTCGTTAAATTACCCAGCAGCCCATGTAGCTGGATTCTCCTTCTTGGGAGACAATTAAGCTTATCTGGAAACCACATTGGCGCTTTTAAACTTCCGGGTTGTGACTGAGTGCAGCTGAGTAGAAGGCCCTGATGAGTCCCCGGACGGGCTGCAGAGGGATGCCTGGGTTCAGCTGGACATAGCTCAGGGGCTCTTTGGTGCCATCAGGTAGCATTTCCCCCACCTCTCACCACAGGCCTCCATGCCCACTTGGCATTTCTGACCCCCATCAAAATCCAGTCTTGGGCTTCCCTGGTGGCTCAGTGGTTGAGAGTCCATCTGCCGATGCAGGGGACACGGGTTCGTGCCCCGGTCAGGGAAGATCCCACATGCCATGGAGCGGCTGGGCCCGTGAGCCATGGCTGCTGAGCCTGCGTGTCCGGAGCCTGTGCTCCGCAATGGGAGAGGCCACAACAGTCAGAGGCCCGCGTACCGCAAAAAAAAAAAAAAAAAAAAAAATCCAGTCTTAAGGATTTGCACCTCTGAGGTCTCAGGGATGGATGACAGGGTGCATGGTGTCCTCTGTGAGGTACCTGTGAATCAGCAAGGACCAGAGTGTGGATGGGATGCCCCAGCCTCTAGCAGACTGAAGCTCCTGCAGGACAACAGCCTGTCCCACAGTTGCGGCCATAGCGGGCCACAGCTTAGAGAAGAGGGGGCTTAGACATCGGCTGCAGGGCAAGGACAAAGTGCTTTGACCACAGAACCTTCTTGTGGTCACATCCATTGTGGGCAATAAGGGCAACACGATTAGATTCATTTTCCCAGGAGAATCTAGTGTAGCCTTGAGGGAAGTGCGCCCACCTGGCAGGAGACACCAGGGCCATGAGGCTCCCATTGCCTACATTCAGGCCAACCCTGGAGAAGCCTTCTGTGTAGACGGGAGCTCCAGGATCCCAGTTAATATGGATCGTGCTGACCCAGGGCCATTTAGCCAGAGGATTTGGACTGAATGTCCCCACAGACACTGGTAGATCCTTTCCCTTAAAGATGAAAAACCATAGCCCAAGCTTCCATACTGCTTCTCCCCTGTCCCTCTGGCATCATGGCCTCTGTAATCTACTTCCCACCTTATCTACTGTCTACTTCCACACTTATCTTCCATAGCATCTCTGTGTTTACCTGGCATGCTGGCCCACATGTCCCCAACATGATGGCCCCATCCTCCCTGGCCATATAGAAGTCTGGCGCAAGGAGGACCAGGTCCTTGTACAACCTTCCTCCATCAGGATGGAGAGCATCTCATTTTCTGAGTTGCTGCATTCTCCACCGTTGGCACAGCCCGCAGGACCATTCTTTGTTGCTTGCTATTTTAAATTTAATTTTCATGTCCAGTCACCCCCAGAGCTGAGTTTCCTTGAGGACAAGGACATTACCTTGCTTATTTCTGTGTCTCTTGGACTTCAGGGGGAATGCAATGCATATTTATTGACCATCTCATTGTATATTTTGGCCCTTTCATAAGAGGAATGAAGCCTGTTTATTTGCTTTGCTCTGTGGCCAGCTTGCTGTGGGGCCTGGTTTGGTTTTAAAAATTATGGTCCCCGCTGGGAAAGGAAGTAGAATGATTGGGGTAGGGAGAGGGGGCTTTTTACCCTACATCTCGACACTTCGTGTCTTTGGAACTGTTTACAATAAGCATGTGTTCGTGCATTACTTTTGTAAAAAAGCAGTTTATTTAGATTATGCTCTTCCTATGAGCAATGTCCCACTGGGGGGACAAGATGATCTTTGGGGGTAAGATACTTTTCTGCAGTGCCCCAGACTCAAATCCTTTCAGAGGGGCATCACAGCTCTCTCTGTTCTGTAAATGTGTCTAACTATACGAAATTATAAGGGACAGCAGACAGATTAGGAATTTTACATGGGTTGTAATTGGGGATCATTTCTGACTGCCTGGAGTCATTTGCAATATTATTTCAGCTGCGAGTGGATTATAGTTAGTTATAAGAATCCCTCCATCATGCCGAGATGGCCACGAAATTTATTTGCTGTGCTTTGCCTTCTCGTTTTTCACTGGGAAAGGAAGCCAGCAAAGCATGTTTATACTGGTTCCCAAAGGAGAGAAGGACCACATCCCTCCACCCCTAAAGAAAACTCTCTATTTGAAATGTCTTTTCCACTTAGCCTGCTCTGAATAATGGAGTTTCTAAACTCTTTTGTTTTTCTAAATATTAAATTTTCAGAGGAAGGATATTTTTGAGTTCAAAGCACCTATTTCAAGTCTTTAATGGTTCTCTTGGTCTGGCATTCATCAGCAAGAATTTTTAAAACAGCATCCTGTGGGTCAGTTCAGTAGCTGAAAAGACTGTTCCAAGCCAACATTGTTGGCACATAATGCTGAGACGAATCTCCCCACAAAATCTTTGCTGTTCATCGGGTTCTGGGTCCTGGAGAGGCCATCTGGACCATCACTCTGTCTCCAGGCAGGCTGGTTGGGGGGCCAGCACAGGGTGGGATTTGTTGAGGCAAGTAGCCTAGAGTCACACAGCACTGGCCCCCCATATTTCTCAGCCTGCTGGGTGGATTGACTGAAGGCTGGAGCTGCCGGGAGTAGGACGCCATGCAGCCTTCTCATGTCCCCCACCTCCATGAGCAGGAGACGGTCAGTTCACCCTTAACTGGCCTCAGCACCTGGGATTCTTAGACCAGTGGCCCAAAATCCACCCTGGACCTTCTGCTGTTGCTCTGGCTCTGAGCTTCTTCAAAACCACACTGTGGGAAACTTGAAGACTCAGAAGAATGAACTTCTGAAATCCAAAGCAAGCCAGTTCCTGTCATCTTTCCTCACAGGTCCTTGTGTCCGGTTCCTCAGTCGTTCTGTGTGTCTCTGGTCACTTGCACCATCCTTGCTGCAGAGTTATCAGTTTCTAGGAATGTCACCGTTTCTCAGTGGGGTGCTATTGGCACTGGAGGTGGGCCATTCTCTGTCCTGTATATTGCAGGTCATCTAGCAGCCCCGGTTCAGCCCCCCAAATTCCAGCAGCCACCTCCAGTCATTATGACAACCAAGAATTCATTCTCAGCCTGGAGTTGAGTGGTGGTTGCAGTGCAACCCTCAGCCTGGTGGGGAGCAATACCACCCTCAGTCTGTCTTCAGCCTGTGGACGGGCAGTACCATCTTCAGCCCGTAGGTGGGCAGTACCATCTTCAGCCTGGGGGAGGGGCAGTACCGTCTTCAGCCTGTATGGGGGCAGTACCGTCTTCAGCCTGGGGGAGGGGCAGTACCGTCTTCAGCCTGGGGGAGGGGCAGTACCGTCTTCAGCCTGTATGGGGGCAGTACCGTCTTCAGCCTGGGGGAGGGGCAGTACCGTCTTCAGCCTGTAGGGGGGCAATACGGTCTTCAGCCTGTAGGTGGAGCAGTACCGTCTTCAGCCTGGGTGAGGGGCAGTACCATCTTCAGCCTGTAGGGGGGCAATACGGTCTTCAGCCTGTAGGTGGAGCAGTACCGTCTTCAGCCTGGGGGAGGGGCAGTACCGTCTTCAGCCTGTAGGAGGGGCAGTACCGTCTTCAGCCTGTGGGGGGGCAGTACTGCCTTCAGTACTGTTGGCGGGGCGGCATCACCCCCAGCTGAGGACCCCAGGGTTCTTAGCGCTATGCTCTGGGGGTCAGGCATTTCTCCTCTTCCATCATGAATTCCCAGCACCCAGCACAGTAGGATATCAGTAAATATTTGTCAAAGGAATGAAGGAATGAGATCCATGAGCAAGCTTTAAGAGGGTCTGCAAATCCTTTAAAATTGTGTGCAAAATGTGTATATTGTGTGCATTGTACGCATATGTTTTCTGAGGTAAGAGTTCATAGCATCCACCAGATTCTGCAAGAGGAATTGTGACCTATGGGGACGTTTGGAAGACTGTTCCAACCAGTGTCCACTACTAGCTGGATGTTTGTGTCCCTGCAAACGTCACTGCACAGTGTGTGGGAACTGAGTTTTAGAGCTGCTGGTCTGTACCAGTACTCTGATATCCCTGAAGAAAGGAATGTCCTGAAAATTGCAGGGGAGACTCTGCTTCCCTGAGTTCATACAAGTCTGTAATGCAAGGGCTGTATTCTACCCTTTAACAAGAAATGGACTTACCCCTGGGCCCTTGGACTCACTAACAGGAAAGTTTGGTAAGAATAAGGCAGGAATGAGATATTTTCCTCCCAAATTCAAGAGTGTTTCCTGGGTGGCTTTCCTAAAGAAAGCTAAAGAAACTGGTGACATCACTCAGCTTCCGGTAAGCCGGGGCTCACGCATCACCTTGGCAGAGGTTGGCTGAGCCCCCCAGATGATGAGCAGTCATGACTTGCTTCCTCCCTGAGAATTCATTGTTGATGCAATTGTTTTTTTTTTTTTTGATGCAATTGTTTTAATAAAACACAGTCAATGCACCGTGGCAGGAAGGACAGCTAGGCCAAGCTGGTGGCTGAACAGAGGGCCCGAGTCCCAGAAACATCTGCAGACCTACGCGAAGGCTCATACTCAGCCCGTGGCCCTGTGGAATTGTAGTTTAGCCGCACTGCCATGGCTCTGAATGAGGTCTCGGATGGAAGGGCGTGGAGGGTGTTAACATGAAAGCCTTGATGCTTTCCTGGCATCCATCTGCCCATCCTGGGATTATCCTGTCCCAGGAAGAGAAGCTCCAGCATTCTAGAGAGGGCATTTGGCCAGGGGAGGGGACAACACTGAAGGCTGGAAGCGCCAGCTCAGAGTTAATCTTGGGCCCAGTGAAGCATTTACCAAGAAGTCTATGATATCATTCGCCCCAGAGGGATCGTTCTGTTTGCAGAAGCTTCCAGCATAGAGCCTGGATCAGTCATGAGCCTAGAAGCTCCCTCAGGGGAAGATGGAAACTCTGAGGAACCCCTGATAGTTCAGAGCAGTCTTCTCAGATTTGAGTGTACCTAAAAAGTTACCTGGATAGCTTGTTTCTTTTTTTAAAAAAATTAATTTATTTATTTTGCTGTGTTGGGTCTTCGTTTCTGTGCGAGGGCTTTCTCTAGTTGTGGCAAGCGGGGGCCACTCTTCATCGCGGTGCGCGGGCCTCTCACTATCACGGCCTCTCTTGTTGCGGAGCACAGGCTCCAGACGCACAGGCTCAGTAGTTGTGGCTCACGGGCCCAGTTGCTCCGCGGCACGTGGGAACTTCCCAGACCAGGGCTCGAACCCATTTCCCCTGCATTGGCAGGCAGATTCTCAACCACTGTGCCACCAGGGAAGCCCCCTGGATAGCTTATTATATCAGATTCCAGGCCCTGGCTCCACAGTCTAGTCAGCAGGGGCCTGAGCATCTGCATTTCTAATAAGCTCCCAGGCTGCTGATGCTGCCCGTCTAGGGACCCAACTTTGAGAACCACTGGTGTCCAGCAGGGGGTTCCGCACTGTGCTCCACAGCACCCCCTTGTGGGGAGAAGAAGGGATGCGAAAAGCAAGTGAATGGGACTCAGCGCCTCACCCCCACCTACATCCAAGACACCTCCCAGTCTTCTTTACAAATCTGGTTTTGGTGATTAAACAAAGAACCCCTGATAAAAAGGACAGGGCTGAGGGGACCACTGACCTGGAAGAGGTAGGTCCAGACCTGCAGGAGGGGTACTCCCTAGAGCCACGAGCTTCCCCGCCCCTCATTCCAGTGTGCCTGGGGCAGGGGACAGCCTCTGCCCAAAACCCGAGAGCATCCAAAGCAGACCAACCCCAAGTAACCGGCTAAGTGAGCAGAGGCCAGGGCGGGCGCCACCTGCTGTGCCTGCCCCACTCCACGTCAGCAGAGCCTACTCCTCGTGGACCTGCAGCCAAAGCTGTGTCCGGCCGTCTGCACCTGGAGGAATTCCCTGTCCGCCTGTAGGTTCACTGCTCAGCTCCCGTGAGTGCAGGACAGCAGCCTGGTCCAGGAGAGTTTGCCCAGCAGCGTCTGGATGTGCCCCACCTCTGCCCTATCCCCGGGCCCATCAGGAGCCTCAGCACCGCCAATTTCATCCTCCAAAAACCAACCTCAGGATAACCATGTGCCCTCCTGTAGCTCGGATCCAACAGCAGTGATCTGGGGTAGAGCCCAGTCTCTGGGGTCAAAGTGTCAGGTTCCCATCTCAGCTTCTCCACCACCCAGCTGAGAGAGCTTGGGTGAGGCAACCTCTCTGACCCTCAGTTTCCCTGTCTGTACAATGGGGATGATTTTAGTGTCTATGTAAGCATTAAACACAACTGTCAGTGTTCAGCTCCTGGTAGAGCACCTGGCATGGTGAGAGCCCTCAGGAAATGTCAGCCAGTTGTTACTAAGTCTACTCTGTTTATTTTGTTTGTTTTGGTTTGTTTTTAGGCCGCCCCATGTGGCATGTGGGATCTTTGTTCCCCGACCAGGGATCGAACCCGTGCCCCCTGCATTGGGAGCACGGAGTCTTAACCACTGGACTGCCAGGGAAGTCCCCACTAAGTCTTCTCTCTTGACACTCTTTTAGTGGTTTTGCTGAAGCAGGAGTGTGAGGCCTGTAATAGTTTCCTGAGGCTGCTGTAACAAATGACCGCAAACTGGGTGGGCTTAAAACAACAGAAATTTATTTTCTCATAGTTCTGGAGGTGAGACGTCCAAAATCAAGGTTTGGGCCGGGCCATGTTCCTTTGCGGGCTTCAGGGGAGAATTTATTGCATGCCTTTCCCTTAGCTTCTGTTGCTGCCAGCAATCCCTGGCATTCCTTGGCTTGTAGACACGTCACTGTAGGCTCTGCCTCTGTCGTCATGTGGCATTCCTTCTGTCTGTCTCTGTGTCGTCTTCTTATAAGCACGCCAGTCATATTGGACTAGGGCCCGCCCTAATTGGATATGACTTCGTCTTAATTAGATTGCATCTGCAGAGACCCTATTTCCAAACAAGTCCCCTTCAGAGTTACCAGGGATAGGACTTGAACATATCTTTTTAGGGGACAACACTGTCTAACTGGAGTGAGACCACGAGGCCACGAGGACCCTGGGGATCTTCCCCATGAAGCTGTACAGGCTTCCCCAGACCTGGACTAAATTGTCCCCATGGTTGTGTTTTGCAGGGTGTTCAGACTTACACCTCTTGGATATGTTGACCCCAACTGAGAGAAAGCGACAGGGCTACATCCACGAGCTCATTGTCACGGAGGAGAACTATGTGAATGACCTGCAGCTGGTCACGGAGGTAAGGCCAGCTGGGGGTGCTGGGGCAGGGTGGGGGGCACTGGCAGAGGGTGGGGAAGGCAGCGACTCTGTCAAGGAGGGCTGGGTCCTGATTCCCAGTGTGAGAAGCTTTCTGAGGTACGGGAGCATCAGGACGGTACATCACAGAGGAGCGTCTTACCCAAGAGAAGATGCTTAATTCTCATCCGTGGCCACGGACTCACAATTCTCATCTGTGAGTCCTACCCACAGAGTCCTACCCACCCTTCAAGCCAGGGATAGATGAGCCTGTGAGGAGTGCATGAGAGGGGACACACGGGCTGTGAGGTGGGAGTCTGAGCTCGGCTCAGAGAACTTGCAGCTCAGCCACCAGCTAATTGATGTCTAGAGCACCATCTCCCTGGCCCTCAGCGGTGACATCTGAAAGATGGCAGTCATCTGCTGATATCTTGGTTATTCCTCATGCTACATATTACCCACCAGAAACATCTGTTGCAGAGAATGAAGATGTTTCCTCCCGGCACCCCGTGCATACCCTCCCTCCCCCGTCCTGGACGATGTCTCATTTTGGCTCTCCTCCCAGGGAGCTGTTGAAGGGCCTTGCCTGCCTAGTCCAGAGGATGGGGAGGTGCAGAGTTGGGAAGTTCTGCTTTTCAGGAAGCCTTTGGTCCATACGCATGGGAGGTTGCCATATTAGGAGACAGGGTTTGCAGAGCTGGACGTCGGGGTCACCCTACAGTTTGAAAAGTACCATGATCGTTTGGGAACCCCCGTACCCCAACTATTGTGAAACCATCTCCTCTGATAGTCTTAACGACCCAGAAAGGCATTGCTCGGTTACCCAGTGCTGATGAGTACAGGATGCAGGATGAGTTGATGGCCCCCAAGGCCATCATTCATGCTTAGGGAGCATCGGTATGAAGAGGTGTCCCTTTCTCAAGACATGTGACTGTCACTAAATATACAGTCTTGGATGTCTAGGCTGTGAATGTCACCCTCTTAGATGTGGTACGTTGTGCAGTGGCCTGGTATATGCCAGGCTCAACATCGGCTTAAAGACTCATGAAGTGCTCTGGGCTCCCAGGGATCAGCCTCAGCCTGCCCCGGTCCCTAAGGTACCTTCCAGCGAGTGGCCTGCCTGCAGTGGTAGCTATGACCTCTTTCTAGGCAGGGGCTCACCACGTGGGGCTCAGCCAAGACCTGTGGTCTGCTGCGAGTTGCCCACCCACGCAGAGCTTGGTGACGCTCCTCAATTCCCTGGAGCCCCGGAGGGGGGCAGTGCCCACCTGGTACCAGGCCTTCACTCGCTGGCTCCGTCCCAGGCCCAGCCCAGGCTGCGGGCAGAGCAGAGGAGTCCATCCTGTCCCCAGGCTGCTGGTTGGGGGCCCGGCTGCCAGGGCTGCTCCCCTGGGCTTCCTGAGGCTTGTCTGTGCAGCCGATGCTGGGAGCAGGAAGGCGGGAGTGCCCCCCACCCCGTGCATCTCTCGGCCCTCCACTTCCCCCCTGTGCCCAATTCCTCACCGTGGCAGGTGAGGGCTTGAGTGCCTTTGTCCAGACCCCCGGCTGAGTCCTGGCGGAGTTAAGGCCTGTCCTCCAGGGTTTAGTGGGCCTTCTTGTAAAACAGTGTGGGCCTGATGGGAACCCACCAGCCCCCATAGCCCCCGGCAGAGGGAGGGCCACCTGCTTCAGAAACTCTGCAGCTTCTGGGCCTCCCAGCCGAAGCTGCAGATGCCTCGGTCCTTCCCGTGGCTCTGAACAGGCCGGTGTGTACGTGCGTTTGAGTTTTAAGCTAACTGTTTGCTTTCTGTACTGCTTCGTTTTCTGCATCTGTAGATCTTTCAGAAACCCCTGATGGAGTCTGAGCTGCTGACAGAGAAAGAGGGTGCTATGATTTTTGTTAACTGGAAGGACCTGATTATGTGTAATATCAAACTGCTGAAGTAAGCCTCTTCTCTACCCCAGCCCGCCTTAGCCCTCGCTCACCGGCCCTGCCACGCGGCTTCGTCCGTGTGTCCCCTCCGTGCATGCCGCCCTGTGTTTCTTTCTGCCTCTCTTCCTCATTTCCACTCACGAGAACCATCGCTCTTTCTTGCCCTGGTGCTTTCTGGAAACACACCCCCAATTTTTCACTGGGGAGAACGGATTGCTTAGGCATCCCGGTTCCTGCTTTTACCGTGGTTCTAGAATGAACAGAGCTGGGCCGATTCTGGCTCCTAATCGCTGGCCAGCTCCATCCAGGTGGGGGGCAGCCCCCCATGCCTCAGACCCTGGTTCCATTGGGGGAATGTTGGTCTCTTGAGACTTTCTTGGCTCCTGAAGATGGGAAACAGTGGGACCGCGCATGGCCACGGTCAGCGGCAGTTCTCAGGATAGGCCTCTGAGGAGCTGGCCTGGAGCGGTTGCTATTTTATTTATTCCTGTTTTAATTCTCAGAGGCAGCTGCAGGGCCAGGGAGAAACACTGGGCCAGGAGTCTGGAGACCTGGGCTTGGAGCCCAACTTGCTGCCCTTCCTCAGTTTCCCCACCGGTAAAAGGAAGGGATTGGATTACATCATCACAAAAGTCCTTTCCAGTTCTTAAACGAACTTCCAAATCTGTGTCCACCAGGCCCTCGGTATAACATCATTTGCTAGAAAACAGATGAAGTCTGTGGTGATCCTGGGGGCTAGGAGGAAGCACAGGCCCTGGGAACTGGTGTGCATTCCAGCTCTCTAGGTTCATATAATTGGGAAGCAGCTATTCCCTGAATGTGGTCCCTGGGATTTTATAAAGTAATTTCAGGTCCCCACTTTCCTGAGTGTGTTTGGGAGTCGATGAAGGGATGGACAGAGAGGTGGATGTGAAGAAAAACTATAACGTCTTCTGTCTCTATGTTCTAGAAGACGTTAATCAAAGATGACGGCATGGGGGTGGCTTGGAGAAAGTATTTCCATTACCCCCCTTGAAAAGCATACTGTAGAGGTTTCTAGCGTAGGTCTGGGTCAGACTCTTGGGCTCACACCCTGCTGTTGCCTACCTGCTTGGAGCAAGTCGCCTATGCTCCCTGGGCCTCAGTGTCCTCATCTGTAAAATGGGGGTGATAATAGTATCTACCACGTACGGTTCTCCTTAGGGAGCATTTAGACAGCGATTGCCTGGTCCCTCGTAAGTGCTGGGCTTGGGCCCCAGGGTGGGCTGAGCACCCACTCTTGCCTTGGAGAGAGGCTGCCTTGTCACTTGAGGCAGGTGGGCTAGTTAACCCCTGAACCTACAAGTACTAAACCTCAAGTGTTGGAGACAGGTTGTTTTGAAATAGATGAAGAGGTTTTCTGTTGAACATATACCTACACGTTAACACCTCTTTCCTTGGGCGGCTGCATGGGGGTGGGGAGGCGGGAAATGTGTCTGATGTTCCCGAGTGACACCCCTCCCCAACCCTCCCAGCATCGGCGCTCCCCATGCCTTTCTGTTGTCTCTGTACTTTTAACCCTCCGTCCTGCTCCTGTCAGGAAAGCAGAAGCCCCTTTCCTGAGCTCTGTCAGGGCCAGGCCTGCATGCTCCTTCCTCCCATTAGCGCTGATGGGCTCCACAGCCCCAGAGGTAGGAATTGAGAATGCTCTTGCAACCGCGGAAACGAGGCTCAGAGAGGTTGGGTGACTTGTCCAAAGTCACACAGAAGGCGATCAGGGTGCCCCGGGCTGCTCAGTGGACAACGCCCAGGGTCCCACTAGGGGTTCCACCCTGTCCTGCCCTCGATGGAAAGAAGGTGAGACCAGGAGGCAGACGTCTCAAGTTTTCATCTGGGCTCCAGCGCCTTCTAACTCGTTTTGGGCAGTTACCTCGGGCGGATAACTCCCCACCCCTTTGTTTTAGAGCTTGTAAAATTGCAGTCAGGGCGCCTGCCCTGTCTAGCATGCAGGGTTATCCCAGGGAGCAAGGAGATCAGGTGTACAGCTGGCATCCTGTCAATCATGGCACCAGCGGGCACAGACACCCCCTCTCCCGTCACAGGTACGCTCTGCGCCTTCCTCTGATGACCTGATTGATTAGTTGGGCTGATCTTTTCATTTTCCAGATAAAATACTTGTATTTAGCAGGAGCTTTCCGGGGACCTGATTTCTTTCTTCCTTTCTTTTCTTTTTTTTTTTCCTTTTCAAGATCTTATTATGAACATTTTCAAACATACCAGAAAAAATTGAAAGAATTTTATGGTGAGCGCCCATATTGTAGATTATACAATTTTGCTGCATAGACTTAATTTCTTTGTGCAAAGGACTAATCCCAATGATGGGAAGATTTAGGACTCCTGGCAGGATGGAAGAAGATGAAGAGAACTTAAGGCAGCTCTCCCTGGAAGGCCGCAGCGGGCGGCCACGCATCTCTCACTCCTGATACAAGGGCCAGCGACTCCTTGTACTTAGAGGGGGGACGTAGGATTTATCAAACAGATAAATAAGAAACAAATAAAATGATCATAAAAGGGATCTACCTGGGGCACACAGACTTCCTACTAATGCCGCTTCTGGTTGGGGGTTAAAATGGATGGTTGACCGTCTCACCTGTGAGCAGAGAGCTGAGAAGTTTGCCTTCAATGAGCAGAGTAGGGGAGAAGAATCTAGAACATTTTAAAGTTAAGAGCTAGGCACAGGCCCCTAGGGGTGGCTGTTAGAAGTGATAGCAGTAGGGACGCAGAAGTGAGATAGGGTGTGTAGAACCAGGTACTGCAGCTGTTTTTTTAATCAAGATCCTTTCCTGCCTCCTTGCTTGAAAAATAAATAAATGAAAGAGCTTCTCCCCCCCAAAAAAAGTTTTTCTTAAATATTAAGTATTCAGTTTTCTTTTTAACTTAAGAAGAATAGCCATGATTTTATTTTAGGCAGAAAAACAAAGAAAAATAAAAAGTGAAAAAGATACCTTGTGGGGTAAAGACAGGGTGGGGAGAAGGAAAGAAGGGGCTTTGGGTGGGAGTGGGCAGGGTGAGAGGAAAGGAGGGAGAGGCTTGAGGAAATGAAGAGGAAGGACAGAAGGGAAGGGAAGAGCAGAGGGGCCGTGGAAGCCCCCCTTGGTGGGATGGCAGGAGCTGCTTCTGGAGCGAGGACAGGCCAGGAGCCCCGAGCAGCTTGAGGGGAGGCGGGGCTGGGCACGGTGCTTGTTCTCACATGCGGTTCTTGCAGACTGGGGGCTCTGGAGACCAGGGCTTCCTGCCACCCATGAGCTGTGTGACTCTGGTCAAGTCCCTCGATTTCTGCATGCCTCGGTTTCCCCAACTGTCAATAGGGATAATAAGTCATATAGGTGACACATAGGACACGTACATAAAGGCCAGCTCTCTTGACCGTCCCCTTGATCTGCGAACTTCAGAGGGCTACTCATTCGGTCAGCAGATGTCAGGCTCTCTGCTGTGTTCATTAGCTGACCTTGAATCCATAGACCTCTATATGAGATGACAAATCAGCTCACCCAAGGGCGGGGCTGAGGCTGCAGCAATGGACTCATGTGATCCCTGAGCCTGGTGATGTGCCGTTTCAACCCACTCCAACTCAGTCCTCAAAAGCCTTGCCTGTACGGTAGAACATCCCAGAAGTTGACTCACAGTTCAACCTAACAGGTGCCTGGTCCACAGCAGGGGCCTGATTTTAGGTCTGTCTCGCAGTTGAACAACTCAGGTCTCCAAGCGTGGGCCTCCAGAACCCAGGAACTGGCTTAACTTCCTCAAGACAGGGATGATCTGCGTGTGATCTTTTTTCTTTTCCCTTTTTCTTCTCTCCCCATCATTAAAAAAAAATAAATAAAAGGAGGAGAGCAGGTGAACGTACTCTTCTTCCCTTGCAGAAAGATTGTGTTGCTCCTCATTGGAAAATCATGGAATGATGGAATTTCTTCCCATTTCCGTCCATAGCAAGTTTGTAACGTCGTTATTCAGCACTCTCATCCCCCAGAATTGGTAGTGACGTAACCCTTGAGCAAATTTCTACACACTGGGAGATATTCCACACCAACCCCCCAATGAGCAGTGGCCACCTGGCCATCCTGAGGGTACCAACCTGCCACTCCTCACACCCCAGGCAGCCAGCGCAGACCAGCACCTCTCCCCACAAGGGCACCTGCTTGAGGGGGAGTGGCTCATTGTTTGGACCACATAACGCACTGTCCCTAAAGTTTTTCTCCTTGGCTTGTTTCCCAGTCCAAAGATTTTTTTTTTCTTTAACCAAAAATGTAGGAGAAAGAAAATAAAGTGATCTGAAGTTTTTAATACAAAGATTGCAGAGCCTTCTTAGAATTATATAGCCCTACCCATGACCTTGAAAGCAGCCAGAGGAATTCATAGTAACATCCTCCCAGCCTTATGTAAAAATCCCATATCATACCATTCTGTTCCTTCCATCCATCCATCCATCCATCCGTCCGTCCATCCATCCAGCCGTCCAGCCATCCAGCCATCCATCATCCATAATCACCAGGGTAGGCAGAGCACACCCATGGCCTCATATGGCGAGGTCCTGCCCTTATAGTACATTGCTATCCTTGCTGCGTAACAGCTCGGTGCCACGCCCTTCTTAGAGATGCTGGGTTAGGAGTTGACATACGAGTTAGAAGGGTGGGATGCACAGTCCTGATTGTTATGGTCTTGAACACTCAGCTGCAGCTGGACTCCTGAACAAACACTTTCCAGTCCCTCTAGTCCCTTCTCAGCTTCCAGGATATAAATTGTTTGAGTCTATGACCCATTCTCATATGAATAGGCTTCTCTCTTCAGAACTCCTCTTAATCCAGTCAACTTCCAATTAGCCACAGTGATGAAGCAGTGAACCAGAGAATGGCACAGATTGTTCAGACAATCATTTATACCTGGCTTTCGTGAACATGATGGGATTGTTTTTCTGTGGCAGTTGATTTACCATCTTGATTATGTTTTGTTTGGTCTGAAATTGAGCCTCCATGGCCCCTGGCAACAGCAGCTTCCCTTGGGTAGCACTGGCCCCGGAAACAGGTTCAGTGTTGGGGCCATACCAGCCTGGACAGATCATCCGTAAAGTGAGACATCCACCCAGATATCCTGTCTGAGTTATTCAAAAACAGGATTCCATATATTTCCACAAGAAAAAATTGTCTTTTATGCTGACTTGTTCAGTAAAGTTGTTTGTTTGTTTTTTTAAGTTTTTCTTCCTAAGAGCCAGCAAACAGACTTCATGTCAAAGAAAAATGCCCCAGTGATACCTCTTTGTAGCACTAGACTCATTTCTTTTCCTGTTCCTTGTCTGCCACATAGATGCTTTAGTGGCCCTGGGTTTGTGCCCCTCACACACATCCCATTTCTGTACCACCTAGAAGTGTGCTGTGTACGCGTCAGAGAGCATGAAGAGGGCGCTCACTTCTCGTGTTTCTGTGCAGAGCGCTGAGAGTTCGCAAGAAGATGTCTGGGGAGAAGATGCCTGTGAAGATGATCGGGGACATCCTGACTGCCCAGCTGCCACACATGCAACCCTACATCCGCTTCTGCAGCTGCCAGCTCAATGGGGCTGCCTTGATCCAGCAGAAGACAGATGAGGCCCCCGACTTCAAGGAGTTTGTCAAAGTAAGGAGCCCAGGCTGAGCTGAGTCTCTGCCCCCGCCGAGTGGCCATCTTCCAGCAGCTGGGCGTGTGAGGGGCTGATTCACACATTTACAGAAGGCCAACAAGGGTGAGGTCTCAGCTGAACAGTAGGGGCTGCCTCTCGCTGGCGAGTGGCTGGGACCAAGGGGGTGGGCTTGGAGAGGAGGGACCAGTGCTGGCCTAGAAGCTCTGCCTTGGCCAGGTGTGAGTGGTGTTATTTGAATACACGCTTAAATCCTCCATCTCAATTTTAGGCCTAGGAGGGCTGGTGGGTCTCAGGTTTCCTATTCTGTTTAATCTGAGCATCCTCAGTTCTTTGCTGCTCTCTGCCCTTCACCTGCAAAGGGAATGGCTGGCAATCCCAATGGACCCTTTGTTTTTTTCCCAATTGGTTCTTTTTGATGGGCTCAAGCTCTAAGAAGCCCATGGGGGTGAGTGTGGGATGCCAGGACCTCTGCCTTGGAGGATAACAAGGGTCTGGAGAGCCATGTGCCCACCAAGGGACATTGTGGGGAAGTGGGCCCCATGCTGCTGGAGACCCCAGGCTTTGGGTTTACTGCCCTTCGCTGGGGTGGGTCCCTGCTGGCCAGGCCAGCCCATGCAATCAGCCCCAACCTCTCCCAGAGGGGAAGAAAAAAGAGAATAAAATAACATCTGCTAAACAGGCACATTTTGATGAACAGACAGCAAAATAATCGTACTAATGACAGGCTTATCTTTGTACCTCCTGCATTTTGGGGGCAGGCTTTTCCCTCTCCCCCAAGTAACCAAGTTTGTGGAGTCATCACTGGGAGGGGAAAATGCCATCTCTTCTCGGCCATAGCATCAGATGTTCTTGTTCTTTCTTTCTCACCCTGTTTCTCAATATTAAATGCTCTGATTTTCTAGCCAATGAGTGGGGCATCCAAGGGAAGAAACACTGCTATGAAGTAGGCCTAGGGTGGGCTGGAGACTGGAGAGCAGATACTGGACTGCCAGGTGCCATGGGCCACCTGGGGTTCCAGCCAAGGGCCGGGTCCTCCCTGGGTGCAGGCAGGATGAGTTCATCACTGGATGTACTTGAACTTGAGGAAAATGCTGACACCAGCCCAGGAGGGGCCTTGTTGCCCCTCCCCTTCTCATCCCTCCCCTCATCCCCTCTCTCTGCCTCATTCCTGTGGGACTTTCACATGCCTTTGCTTGCTGCAAAGTGTTCCTGGAATAATGGTGTCCACGGCTGGAGCAGGTTCAGGCACTGACAGGTCCCAGGGCTTGGGGTCCAGGTCATGGCATTAAACCTGTTCCTAAGACATTAAACCTGACCAGAACCTTTGAGAGCTGTCACCATATAACCCCTGTGACTTGTAGACAGGGTCACCTTTTGGAGGTAAAAGGACTCTTGTCCTCCAGTCAAGTTGACAAAAATGGTGGAAGGAAAGAGGCAGGGAGTCCAGAGTGGAGACAACCACAGCCCCTGGGACTGGGGGCCTGACCCTCATGTCTCGGCTTCACCACCTACCCTTCTGGGGCTCCCACTGGCGAGTGCAGGCTTCACACAAAACAGACAGTGAGATCCGGCCAGGCGCTTCCAGCATCTCTGGGACTTAAGGGGGATTTTTGTTCTGACCCTATAGTCTTGTGACTCTCCTTGCTCCTGGGAATGTTATAAAGTTTTGGTAGGTATCCAGAGGAAATATTCTCTGTGAAGCCAGAATTTCATCTCTGGAAGTAAGGAACCACATGTCCCATGGAAGGTCCACTGGATCTGAGGAGCAGGGGTCAACCCTGCAGCTGAGTCACGTCCAAGGTAGATTCCCACTCTCCATCTGGAACGTGCCTCCTCCTGGCTTGGGGATAACCAGCCCGGTTCTTCCAGCTCCGGTTCCTCAGCTGTCATTCAGCTAAATGAGACAATGTGATGGGTGGGGAGTCCTGAATAACATCAATGTTGATGTCACTGACCAGATTTTGCAAACTTCTTAAGTACATTTTAAAAAATCTCTTATTGCAGAGACTGGCCATGGACCCTCGCTGTAAGGGAATGCCGCTCTCTAGTTTTATACTGAAGCCTATGCAACGGGTAACGAGATACCCACTGATCATTAAAAATGTAAGTAACTGTCTTGCCTTTTCAAGTAGAGGAATGCTTTCCCAGCAGGTCAGGAATCTGGGGCCATGGGCAGGTTAGCCAGCCAATACACCTGGTATCTATTGTGTAGAAATCTTATACCAACAGGCTGCAGGAGGCATCTACTTGGTAACTCAGAAAGAAAAGCTGGCTTATCATGAAAAGAGCTAATAATACACAGCCTTCAGCTGTGCAACCAAGTGGCCTCCACCTTCTAAGTTGGAACATGAGAGCTCAGTTCTTTTCCTAATACAGGCAGAGTGTGTTTAGGCCTTGGTTTTCCTAGTAAGAAAGAGAGAAAGAAATATAGTTTCCACCACTCGTTTCCAGAAAGCCATTGTGAGATACTCTATGTTGATATTAGATGATTGTTTTTTTCCTGTCATTTTAAGAAAGCCAATACCAAAAGAAAAGAATAGAAAACTTAGGGTTTCAGCGTGCCCATCTGTAAAGTGAGTGAGCAGACTTAGACATCCTCTGAGCCTGTGATTCTATAACCACAGGGAGGAAAGCTCCTGGAGAGAAGTTTTAGATCTGGTTCCTTTCAATGGAGAATTTAGAAACCCAGATCTAGACACTGGTGTGCTCACTGATACTGAGGTGTTGTTGCCTGTTGAGTCTCTCAGTGGCCAAGCCAGGCAATATATGTATGTGTATATATTCATACCCACATATTTACATAACATAAGTGTGCAAACATATTTATTTCAAGATTTATATATATTATAATATGTATTAAAACCCATGAGTTTACACCAGTACTTCCTGTTCTAATCTAGTATCATGGAATTTATTCTAGCCTTTCCCCTTTCTCTGTATATAACTCTCTTCTCCATGAGAAGCCTGGCTCTCATTATCCTCAATAGATTTACTTATTTGCTGAATCCCCTTATATGTAGCAAATTTCCCTCTCATATACGCCAGTTCCTCAGTCCAAGCCCAGTTTGACCCGACAAAATACACTGTGGCCACATTGGTTGAGTTAAAGAATTAGTTTTTGTTTGTTTGTTTTGTTTTGTTTTTTTGCAGTATGTGGGCCTCTCACTGTTGTGGCCTCTCCCATTGCGGAGCACAGGCTCCGGACGCACAGGCTCAGCGGCCCTGGCTCACGGACCCAGCCGCTCCGCGACATGTGGGATCTTCCCGGACCGGGGCACGAACCCGTGTCCCCTGCATCGGCAGGCGGACTCTCAACCACTGCGCCACCACAGAAGCCCTAAAGAATTAGTTTTGAAAGAAGCTTTCAATCTACTGTTTCCTTTTCTCCAACTTGACAGTTACTGTTAAACTAACTCAACACCTTTCTTTACTTCCCCCAATATTTAGTTGGGAATTGAAGTTGGAAACAAGTTTTTTAAGTTCTAAGGGCTTCCCTGGTGGTCCAGTAGCTAAGACTCCACACTCCCAGTGCAAGGGGCCCAGGTCTGATCCCTGGTCAGGCAACTAGAGCCCACATGCTGCAGCAAAGATCCTGCATGCTGCAACTAAGACCTGGAGCAGCCAAATAAATAAAATAAATATTAAAAAAAATAAAATAGGTGTTCCAGATCTAGCTAATGGGGAGAAAAACAAAAACAAGAAAAGGACTGAGAGACATAAATATTAAAAAAGAAAAATCAAATTATCATTCTTTGCAGAAACATGATTGTTACCCTAGAGAACCCAAAAGAACGAACTGAAAACTAGCAAACCTAAGAAGAGAATTTTTAAAGTTGGCCAGTTATAACATACATATGGAAAACTGTAAAAATACTAAGAATAAATATTCTTTATAATACTGAGGTGGAGAAATTCTTAGCATGGTACCAAAGACAGAACTTTAAAGAATTTAGAGTTGTAGCAACTTGAAAAAAATTTTTTTTCCTCTGGGAGAAACCTAGATGTTCATTAAGGAGAGTAGTTAAATAAAGTGGTGAGTCTATACTATGAAAGAGACTTTTTTATATTAGCTGGAATGATATCTAGAAAATGCTGTTAAGTTAAAACCAACCAAACAAACAAACAAAGCCCAAAAACAACCTTTCACAAGCAATCCTACAATATGGTCCAGTTTGCAAAACTGAGGAAAAACTCTGTGTGACTGTTAAATGTATGTAGAGCATCTGAAGGGAACTAAAGGGATGCCCTTAAGCCTGGGTACAGTTACCTCTGAGGCAGGAGAGCAAAGGGGATAGAGCACAGTTGTTATCTATACTTCCGTGTTGTTTGACTCTTGCATATCAAGAATGTGTTAATATTATTTGAATAAACATTTTTCTTAAAAAATGTGTAACAAAATATAATGAACATTAAAAGACAAATGACAGATATAAGCTGAGTAAACAGATTTTAACTGTATATAAAAAGATACTGAAATACACATGGATTATCTATCTATAATATCTATCTATCTATCTATCTGTCATCTCAAGCACTCTTACAACTCAGAATGAAAAAGACAAATACCCTAATAGAAAAATAGGTAAAATATACAACTAGACGTTTCTGAGAGGAGTGTAGAATAGCGGTAAAGAACATGCTGTCATCTTCAATGAGGAGTCGTGCAGAAGTCTGCCGTGGAATCTGTGATCTGACGCGTTAGACACAAAGCCTCTGCACACGACCCCCTATAAGCACATGAAACTGGACTGAGAAGAAGAGTCACAACTATTGCCCTCGAGCTGAGGTGTCACTGTCACCATTTCCCATGAGAAAATCTGGTCTGAAGTGCAGGGGGGAGGCCTCTGAACGTGGCCCTCTATGAGCAAGTGGAACTAGACTGAGCACAGAGGAAAAGAAAAAAAGCCGTGGGGCTGACAGGGTCTAGGTGCTCCGTCTGGGTGTCAGGCCTGAGCCTCTGAGATGGGAGAGCTGAGTTCAGGACACTGGTTCACCAGAGACCTCTCGGACCCACATAATATCAAATGGCGAAAGCTCTCCCACAGATCTCCATCTCAACGCCAACACCCAGCTCCACTCAACAACCAGCAAGCTACAGTGCTTGACACCCTATGCCAAACAACTAGCAAGACAGGAACACAACCCCACCCATTAGCAGAGAGGCTGCCTAAAATCATAAGAAGGCTACAGACACCCCAAAACACACCACTGGATGTGGTCCTGCCCACCAGAAAGACAAGATCCAGCCTCATCCACCAGAACACAGGCACCAGTCCCCTCCACCAGGAAGACTACACAACCCACTGAACCAACCTTAGCCACTGGGGGCAGACACCAAACACAATGGGAACTATGAACCTGCAGCCTGGGAAAAGGAGACCCCAAACACAGTAAGTTAAGCAAAATGAGGATGCAGAAAAACACACAGCAGATGAAGGAGCAAAGTAAAAACCCACCAGACCAAACAAATGAAGAGGAAATAGGCAGTCTACCTGAAAAAGAATTCAGAGTAATGATGGTAAAGATGATCCAAAATCTTGAAGATAGAATGGAGAAAATACAAGAAACGTTTAACAAAGACCTAGAAGAACTAAAGAGCAAACAAACAATGATGAACAACACAATAAATGAAATTAAAATTTATATAGAAGGAATCAATAGCAGAATAACTGAGGCAGAAGAACGGATAAGTGATCTGGAAGATAAAATAGTGGAAGTAACTACCACAGAACAGAATAAAGAAGAAAGAATGAAAAGAATTGAGGACAGTCTCAGAGACCTCTGGGACAACATTAAATGCACCAACGTTCGAATTATAGGGGTCCCAGAAGAAGAAGAGAAAAAGAAAGGGACTGAGAAAAAATTTAAAGAGCTTATAACTGAAAACTTCCCTAATATGGGAAAGGAAATAGTTAATCAAGACCAGGAAGCACAGAGAGTTCCATACAGGATAAATCCAAGGAGAAACACACCAAGACACATATTAATCAAACTATCAAAAATTAAATACAAAGAAAAAATATTAAAAGCAGCAAGGGAAAAGCAACAAATAACATAACAAGGGAATCCCCATAAGGTTAACAGCTGATCTTTCAGTAGAAACTATGCAAGCCAGAAGGGTGTGGCAGGACATATTTAAAGTGATAACAGGGAAAAACCTACAACCAAGATTACTCTACCAGCAAGGATCTCATTCAGATTCAACAGAGAAATTAAAACCTTTACAGACTAGCAAAAACTAAGAGAATTCAGCACCACCAAACCAACTTTACAACAAATGCTAAACTTCTCTAAGCAGGAACTTCAAGAGAAGGAAAAGACCTACAATAACAAACCCAAAACAATTAAGAAAACCGTAATGGGAACATACATATCAATAACTACCTTAAATGTAAATGGATTAGATGCTCCAACCAAAAGACATAGACTGGGTGAATATATACAAAAACAAGACCCGTATATGTGCTGTCTACAAGAGACCCACTGACATAGACTGGGTGAATGGATACAAAAACAAGACCCGTATATATGCTGTCTACAAGACACCCACTTCAGACGGAAGTCTGTAGGGACACATACAGACAGAAAGTGAGGGGATGGAAAAAGATATTCCATGCAAATGGAAATCAAAAGAAAGCTGGGGTAGCAATTCTCATATCAGATAAAATTGACTTTAAAATAAAGACTATTACAAGAGACAAAAAAGGACACTACATAATGATCAAGAGATCAATCCAAGAAGAGAATATAACAATTGTAAATATTTATGCACCCAACATAGGACCACCTCAATACATAAGGCAAATGCTAACAGCCATAAAATGGGAAATCAACAGTAACACAATTATAGTAGGGAACTTTAACACGCCACCTTCACCAGTGAACAGATCATCCAAAATGAAAATAAATAAGGAAACACAAGCTTTAAATTATACATCAAACAAGATGGACTTAATTGATATTTATAGGACATTCCATCCAAAAACAACAGAATACAGTTTCTGCTCAAGTGCTCATGGAATATTCTCCAGGATAGATCACGTCTTGGGTCACAAATCAAGCCTCAGTAAATTGAAGAAAATTGAAATGTATCAGGTATCTTTTCCGACCACAGCTCTATGAGATTAGAAATGAATTACAGGGAAAAAAAACATAAAAAACACAAACACATGGAGGCAAAACAATACACTACTAAATAACCAAGAGATCACTGAAGAAATTAAAGAAAAAATCAAAAGATACCTAGAAACAAATGACAATGAAAACATGACGACCCAAAACCTATGGGATGCAGCAAAAGCAGTCCTAAGAGGGAAGTTTACAGCAATACAATCCTACCTCAAGAAACAAGAAAAATCTCAAATAAACAACCTAACCTTACACCTAAAGCAGTTAGAGAAAGAAGAACAAAAAACCCCAAAGTTAGCAGAAGGAAAGAAATCATAAAAATCAGATCAGAAATAAATGAAAAAGAAATGAAGGAAACAATAGAAAAGATCAATAAAACTAAAAGCTAGTTCTTTGAGAAGATAAACAAAATTGATAAACCATTAGCCAGACTTATCAAGAAAAAAAGGGAGAAGACAAATCAATAGACTTAGAAATGAAAAAGGAGAAGTAACAACTGACCCTGCAGAAATACAAAGGATCATGAGAGATTACTACAAGCAATTATATGCCAATAAAATGGACAACCTGGAAGAAATGGTAAAACTCTTAGAAAATTTTACCTTCCAAGACTGAACCAGGAAGAAATAGAAAATATAAACAGACCAATCACAAGCACTGAAATTGAGACTATGATTAACAATCTTACAACAAAAGCCCAGACCAGATGGCTTCACAGGTGAATCCTATCAAACATTTAGAGAAGAGCTAGCACCTATCCTTCTCAAACTCTTCCAAAATATAGCAGAGGGGGAAATACTCCCAAACTCATTCTATGAGGCCCTGATACCAAAACCAGACAAAGATGTCACAAAAAAAGAAAACTACAGGCCAATAACACTGGTGAACATAGATGCAAAAATCCTCAACAAAATACTAGCAAACAGATTCCAACAGCACATTAAAAGGATCATACACCATGATCAAGTGTGGTTTATCCCAGGAATGCAAGCGTTCTTCAATATATACAAATCAATCAATGTGATACACAATATTAACAAACTGAAGGAGAAAAACCACATGGTCATTTCAATAGATGCAGAAAAAGCTTTTGACAAAATTCAACACCCATTTATGATAAAAACCCTCCAGGAAGTAGGCATAGAGGGAACTTATCTCAACATAATAAAGGCCATATATGACAAACCCACAGCCAACATTGTTCTCAGTAGTGAAAAACTGAAACCATTTCCAGTAAGATCAGGAACAAGACAAGGTTGCCCACTCTCACCACTTTTATTCAACATAGTTTTGGAAGTTTTATCCACAGCAATCAGAGAAAAAAAAAAGAAATAAAAGGAATCCAAATTGGAAAAGAAAAAATATAACTGTCACTGTTTGCAGATGACATGATACTATACATACAGAATCCTAAAGAAGCTATCAGAAAATAACTAGAACTAATCAATGAATTTGATAAAGTAGCAGGATACAAAATTAATGCACAGAAATCTCTTGCGTTCCTATACACTAATGATGAAAACTCTGAAATAGAAATTAAGGAAACACTCTCATTTACCATTGCAACAAAAAGAATAAAATACCTAGGAATAAACCTACCTAGGGAGACAAAAGACCTGTATGAAGAAAACTGTAAGACACTGATGAAAGAAATTAAAGATGATACCAACAGATGGAGAGATATACCATGTTCTTGGATTGGAAGAATCAACATTGTGAAAATGACTATACTACCCAAAGAAATCTACAGATTCAATGCAATCCCTATCAAATTACCATTGGCATTTTTTACAGAACTAGAACAAAAAATCTTAAAATTTGTATGGAGACACAACAGACCCCAAATAGCCAAAGCAGCCTTGAGGGAAAAAAGTGGAGCTGGAGGAATCAGACTCCATGACTTTAGACTATACTACAAAGCTACAGTAATCAACACAATAGGGTACTGGCACAAAAACAGAAATATAGATCAATGGAACAAGATAGAAAGCCCAGAGATAAACCCATGCACCTATGGTCAGCTAATCTATGACAAAGGAGGCAAGGATATACAATGGAGAAAAGACAGTCTCTTCAATAAGTGGTGCTGGGAAAATGGACAGCTACATGTAAAAGAATGAATTCAGAACACACCCTAACACCATACACAAAAATAAACTCAAAATGGATTAAAGACCTAAATGTAAGACCAGACACTATAAAACTCTTAGAGGAAAACATAGGAAGAACACTCTTTGATATAAATCACAGCAATATCTTTTTTGATCCACCTCCTAGAGTAATGGAAATAAAGACAAAAATAAACAAATGGGACCTAATGAAACTTCAAAGCTTTCGCACAGCAAAGGAAACCATAAATAAGACGAAAAGACAACCCTCAGAATGGGAGAAGTTATTTGCAAATGAATCAACGGACAAAGGATTAATGTCCAAAATATATAAATAACTAATGCAGCTCAATATTAAAAAAGTCAACCCAATCCAAAAATGGGCAGAAGACCTAAATAGACATTTCTCCAAAGAAGACATACACATGGCCAAGAAGCACATGGAAAGCTGCTCAACATCACTAATCATTAGAGAAATGCAAATCAAAACTACAATGTGGTATCACCTCACACCGGTCAGAATGGCTATCATCAAAAAATCTACAAAAAATAAATGCTGGAGAGGGCATGGAGAAAAGGGAACCCTCTTCCACTGTTGGTGGGAATGTAAATTGATACACAGATGTCGAGAATGGACCTGAGGACGCAGGGAGTGGGAAGGGTAAGCTGGGACGAAGTGAGAGAGTGGCATGGACATATATACACTACCAAATGTAAAATAGATAGCTAGTGGGAAGCAGCAGCATAGCACAGGGATATCAGCTCGGTGTTTTGTGTCCACCTAGAAGGTGGGATAGGAAGGGTGAGAGGGAGACGCAAGAGAGAGGAGATTTGGGGATATATGTATATGTATAGCTGCTTCACTTTGTTATACAGCAGAAGCTAACACAACATTGTAAAGCAATTATACCTCAATAAAGATGTTAAAAAAAATAATTACAGAAAATGATGTCAGGCACCAGGCTGCTTGTATTTGAGTCTTGGTACCACTCCTGTGTGCCCTTGGGCAAGTTACTTAACTTCTCTGGGCCTCAGTTCCCTTATATGTAAAATAGATATGCTAATAGTACCTATTGCATAGGGTTGTGAGAAATCAACTGAGTGAATATATGTATGTCTGGCTCCTACTAAGCCGTATATAAATGTTAGCTTTATCATTTAGTGTACTTATGTACTAAGTGTACACAAAATTCAAATTCTCTGGTAATAAAAGAAATGCATAAGCAAACAAGAAAATACCTGCTTTTGGCTTGCCAGGTAGGCATATATTGAAAAGATTGTGAGTCCTCAGTGTTGGCAAGTTTGCTTGTGGAAGGTAGACTGGTTCAGCCTTTTGGAGGGTGATGTATACATCAAACTCCACGCTCTCTTTGGCTCAGCACTACCATCTCTAGGAATTTATTCTAAAGAAATAATCAGAGAAATATTGAAAAATTGGAAACATGAAGTTTTATGGGAAGGAAGCTGTTTAAATGCATTGTGGTTCATCCTTACAATGACATATTATAGAATCTTTAAAAATGATGCTCTATATACTTCAATTAAAAAATAATAAACTGATGATCTAGGTCCATATAAAGTGGACACTAAATGCTGTGCTATAACTGACATGAAGTGGGAAAGAAGCAAGTACAAAATGGTACAGTGTAGTATGGTAGCATGATCCAATGTTTATTTTTTTAAACTATATGTATTTATATCTATGCAGAGTGTATTAATGAATAGATAGGCAGAGGTCATTTCCAGATGGTGCAATTATGGTTGGTTTTTAGGTTTTTTTATAACTTTCTAAATTTTCTAAATTTTATACAATAATAATTTTAAAATGAGAAAAAACATAAACCTATTTTCATTTTGAAAAACAAAAAACAAACAAAAAAAGAATTCACACAATTCAGCTATGTGGGCTTCCTGTCGAGAGCAGTTGTCCTCAGTCTTGGCTGTACGTTAGAATCACACAGGGAGCTCTAGAAAATTCCGATGCTTGAGTCCCACCCCTGGGGATTCTGATATGGTCAGAGTTGAGGCATCAGGACTTTTCAGAGGGACTCTATGTACACCCAAGATCCACCCGGGGCTGGGGTTGTTGTTTGGAGATGATTGGTGGACACACAGGACCCAGATTGGGTGTTTTCCTCAAATTGGGTGCCTCCTTAGGACTTTAAACCAAAGTATACCCTAGGGATGAGATATTATTCAGGGTAAAACCCACTTGACTTATTTGTATATGGACAAGGCCTGGGCAAGTACACCCTCCACATAATCCTAGTACATTGCAAAGATGGGTTAGGACCTTTCTTCATTCTTAGTGTCTTTCCTCAGGATGACTGTTCTCAATGTCCTCAAAGTCCTTTGAGAATCTGATGGTAAATGCTGTCACTTACTGAGCACCTTCAAAGGGCCAGGTACTTTGCAAAGTGCTTTACTTGTATCAAGCCATTTAGTCCTCCAAACAACCTTATGAAGGAGGTGCTATTAGTTTCCCCATTTTTCATATTAGGAAAATGAGGCTCAGAATATTTATGTGACTGACCCATATCATGGCTGGTCAGTGGCAGGGCAGGGATTTTAACCCAGGAGGTCTTGCTCTAGAGCTGGCACTTTTAACCACTGGCTTGGAATAATTTATCCAGAAAAATGCCTTTGCTCAGGTGCATCCATTAGCATGTAGTTCCATGGGTCCATAGATGCCTACAGCTGTGCATGGACCCAGGAAAGAGCCATTCTCCAGGGAGAAAGCCACATGTGGTGCAATATTGTCCTTGCTGTAGCCACGGCCCTCCTCATACCCCAAGTATAGATAATGTGGCAGCCCCTGCCCCCCCAAGGGTCCCCTGCCAACAAAGAGTGGTCATCTCTCTCCATGTCATTGCCAAAGTGGGTGCTTGGAGCTGCAGTTGCTCTTGTGGGCCCTGTTCAGGAAAGGTCTGTGCTATGCCCGGCCTCTGTTGGGTCTGGCCTTCCAGAACAGTGAACCGCAGGCTCACCCACACTGCCTAAGGATGATGTCTTCTGTTCTCCAATGTAGATCCTGGAAAACACTCCTGAAAACCACCCAGACCACAGCCACTTGAAACACGCCCTGGAGAAGGCAGAGGAGCTGTGCTCCCAGGTGAACGAAGGGGTGCGGGAGAAGGAGAACTCGGACCGGCTGGAGTGGATCCAGGCCCATGTGCAGTGTGAAGGCCTGTCTGAGGTAGCGCCTTAGGGTGTGACCTGGGTCTCCCCCACTGAGCCTTGGCAGCTGGCCTGAAGGAGGATGAGAAAAGAACATGCATTGTCCTCCCCATTGGCCTCCAGTTTGCTAATTCTCTCTCCAGCTGCTTCTAATCTGCTGTTTAATCCATCTACTGAGTTTTTTTAATTTCAATTATTTTCTTTTACCCTTTCCAGCATTCTAGTTATTTTCTCTAATCTGCTGGTTTCTTTCTTGTCTTGGTCCTTTCACAAATGACCATGCTTCTCATTTGTTTCCTAACACATTTAAAATATATTCTTGTATATTTCAGATCTGATCATTCCATTAACTCAGGTTATGAGTTTCACTGTTTTGTCTGTTGCTTCTGCTAGCTCTCACCACACATGTCTGTTTCTCTGTATGTACTTTGATTTTTGATTGTGAGCTCAACATTCCTTGGAACTTTATCTGTGGGATCTTTGAGGTCTGAAGTTGTATTCCTCCTGCAAGGGTTGCTAGCTACCAGGATCACCCTAAATTAGATATAGAAGGGTTTTCAGATCACACTAGTGTGTGAATTGTGGTTATAAACTTAAATGATAACTGCATTGTGGTTACAAATTCTCAGGGACATTTTTTTTTTCCCTCCACTTACACCAAGTTCAAAAACAAGCAAGTTTTCTTGGTCATCCCTTCTGTGCTGAGTTTACTTGTCATTCTTCCTTTGGAGTCCAGCGTTTTGGGATCTCCTGTTATCTCATGTGGGCCCTGGATATATCTCCTGTCTCTTGCACCCTCCATAGCCTTTAAAATGGAAGCTTAAGGTCACCAGATTTAAGAAAGACTCTCAGGGCTAAAGCCAGCTTAGGGACTTGTTTATCTTCCAGGGTTCGCATTTTCATGCTGTTTTTGGCCTCTGCAAATTTCTTATTTTCATTTTTAATTTTTACCACCTCACTTGCATTTAAAAACTACAGTTCTATATTTTATTCGGTTTTGAAATTTTTCACTGGGTGAGTCAGAGTCTCTAGTCCACCATACTACCAGAAACAGAGTCTCTCCTGTAGTATTTGATTCTCTTCTTGTCCCTTATCTTTACTTTAGTCTCATTCATTCTTTCTGCCTGTTCTCACTCTCTTTCTCTTTGCCTCTGTACACACACACAGATACACACATACATACACACATTCATGCACACACACCATTGACTAGGGTTTACCAAAATGCCCAGGCAGACTGTCTCCCTCACCCACTCTTCCTGTGGCTCTTTCCTTCTTACAAGCTTCAAAGGCATTCACTACCTGAGGAAGTTACACCACTGCTTCCTCTCTGCCCTGCCTCCTGTCCCCCTTCCATGAAGGTGTGGGATAACCAAAGTTATGGAAGCAGCCATGTGGAAGCCAAGGTGATGGATGTGGGTTCCCATTTTGGAACTGTGTTGATAAGCAATCCAGGGGCATTCACTGGTTGGTTGGCTTACTTATTCATTCATTCATTCAATAAACATTTACTGAGCACCTGCCCATGTGCCTTGCTCAGTACTAAACACTGAGGACATGGAAATCAATGAGATGTGACCTACACCATCTCAAGAAGCCTACAGTCCTGGACCAAGTAGAGGGATCAAAGCAGTATCTACCACACAGTGTGAGACATTATGAGGCAGATCTAGGTGCCAAGTGCTGTTGGACACTCATGGAGGAAGGAACCGTCGTGGAGGGATTCAGGGACATGTTGGAGAAGGTGACACTCGGCTGGGTGTTGAAGGATGAAGATACCTCTCCAGGAAAGAATCCAGGGGGAGGGCATTTCAGTGGAGGGCACAGCCTGTGCAGGACTTGGGTGAGCAATGTAGGGTGATAGGTGATAAGCTTTAAGGCAAGTTGAAACCAGGGCAAGGAAGGGCTGTGTATCATTCCAAGGAGCATTAACTTGATCCTGAAGACAGTGGACTTGAACAGCTCCTGAATCTGCCAGCCTGAAGTGCAACTGTGCACTTTTTCTTATTTTTTTCAATGTTCCCTATCTTTTTTCTTCCTTCCTTCCTTCCTTCCTTCCTTCCTTCCTTCCTTCCTTCCTTCCTTCCTTCCTTCCTTCCTTCCTTCCTTCCTTCCTTTCTTTTTGCCACACCGCGTGGCTTGCAGGATCTTAGTTCCCTGACCAGGGATCGAACCCAGCCCCAGCAGTGAAAGTACAGAGTCCTAACCAATGGACTGCTGGGGAATTCCCCTCACTGTGCACTTTTAAAGGGGTCCTTCCCTGAGTCTCAGGGCTGCAGTCACGGGACTCAGGGAGGCCTGGGTCTTCATCTTAGAACATTAAGAATAGGGAATTCCCTGGTGGTCCAGTGGTTAGGACTCCACACTTCCACTGCAGGGGCATGGGCTCAGGGGGCTAAGATCCTGCATGCCACATGGCACAGCAATAAAAGAAACCCTCAAAACATTAAGCATAAAATAAACTCTTGTCATTTGCTTTTTTGGGATGTATATACCCTCTTTGAAATAGACTGTTGTCCTTCTTTAGTGATCGATCCTTCCTGGCTGTTGTACACTAGCTTTCTGTATGGTCTGTTTTGTCTGTACAGTCAGGGTTCACAATTGTGGGGAGGGGGTGTGTTGGCTTCTGTTTCCTGGCCCAGATCTGGACACACACCGGTGGTTAAGTTTCAAATAAATGCCGTCTTTGGCATTCTTGTCTTAAGATCAAGAACTATCAAGTCTGTTCCCAATTCACATATGTTCAGTGTTAGCCTGGCCAGTTGGAGGCTCTAACCTTTGAGTGTGAATAAACCACATCAACTCTATGTCATCCAAGTGAATTGCCAGATTCATTGCCCCCAAGTGGCTTGAACTCTCTCTTGGTGAGTAAAAAGGGCTAGATTGACATCCTTTGAAGGCTCTCTTTGTGGTGTCACCTTCAGTCTTTGGGGCTCCCTCAGAACCTCAGTGGGAGGTTAGAGGCCCTCATCCCTCCTTGTACCTGAGAACAGAGTGGACTGGTCACTCTTCCTTGCTGCCTATAGGTCTCTGGTCATAGAGGCCCCACTGATTCCTTCTCCCACACTGGAGGCAGACAGGTGGCCAGCAGCATCTCTTGGGGAATGTGTGTTGTGAACTGTCACCTCTTCATTAATACTCTTCTCAGGGCGGTCTGTAGGGTTCATAGCTCTGGAGAGAGCCTCAGCCTTGAAGGCTGCTGGATGGAGGATACCCCTGGGACCCAAGTGTGGGCAGGTGGAGACCTGAAGTTCTGACTCCTGCCTGGATCGTATCACTTCCTGGGCACAGCTGTGGCCTTCCCCTCCCTCAATCTCTCCCCTGCTATCCAAAAGGGTGGCCTTAGTGGGGTCATATCTTCTACAGTCTCCCCCGCCCCTTTAGAACCTGCTCACAGTAGATGATAGAGCCCGGGGTGGGGGGGATGATAGAGCATGAGATGATAGAGCCCAGGGGGATGACAGAGCTGCGTTTCCACACTTAGATCTGTCTCCAAGTTTTGGGGAGTGGAAGGAAGAGAGCTGCCTGTCCCCTTCACATTTTCAGGACCAGTGAATTGGGCGAGATTTAATGGGCACCAACAGTGTCTGTTCTGCTTGGCTTCGAGGCATCTGTCAGCACCACTGAGTTTTGTAGTCCACCCATGTGGTAGGGGCCTGGACTCAAGCTGCGCCTGGGAAAGTAGCATTTGTCCTGTAGATCTGTACAGAGAGAGTCGCTGCTGCTTTCCAGAACCGCGTAGGACTGTCTGAGCCTGTGCAGGGCCATCATTGGAGCTGGTTCACGCCACCTCCGGCGGACTAGCCTGCACACAGCACATACCCATCAAGGAGGGAGAGGGCTGAGTGTTTTCTTCCTGCTGCCCAGTTTCCCCAATAAACACAAGGGAGAAAAGCACCAGTCGCCCTGAGACACTGAGCAGACCTCAAGGAAAAGCATTTGGAATTATAGCCAAAGTTCATCTTGACACGTGGAACCTCCAGAACCACGACTTTGACTTCTTGGCTCCAAAAGTCCTTGCCTGAAGTTTTCAAAGCAGTCCTTGATTCGAGCCTAAGTTACAGGCCTCAGATTCTGATGGAACCCATGCTTTCAGATGCAGAAAAACAAAACAGAACAAAACAAAAAAAATGATCTCACTTCATCGTGTCTTCTTTGGGTTTTGTTTTCCTTTCTCAGCAACTTGTGTTCAATTCAGTGACCAATTGCTTGGGGCCACGCAAGTTTCTTCACAGTGGGAAACTCTACAAGGCCAAGAGCAACAAGGAGCTGTACGGCTTCCTCTTCAACGACTTCCTCCTGCTGACCCAAATCATAAAGCCCCTGGGCTCTTCGGGCACCGACAAAGTCTTCAGCCCCAAATCAAACCTGCAGTATAAAATGTACAAAACCGTAAGTTTGATTCTAGATTGTACCATCAGGGTTGATGTTTGGGGGGAGGAGGAAGTTTCCAAAAGGAGCATTTCAGCAGGGTTTGGGGGATGTGGCATACAGGAAGTGCAGGGGCTGAGACAGGATTTAGGGTGACCACAGCATCACGGGTCCAGCAGTATCAGAAAAGGAACGACGCTCAAATCAATTGACAAAACATCTATTAGCTGTCAAGTGGCTACTGTGGGTCCCCCAGATGTGTTGAAGGTATGCCTTGCCCTGGTGGGGTTCCCGGTCTAGTGTGGCAGGTGTGGGAAAGTTCGAGACTAGAACTCAAGCACCCACTTCCCGAACATTCCCAGATCTCCCTCCCAACTTCTCCAGATTGTTTGGAACATCTGTGCCCCTCACCTTTTTCCAGCAAAAGCCAGTCTAAATAGTCAACGTGTAGAGAACTTTCCTAAGCTGTTTATTTGGTCTGCTTCTACGTGCATGGCTGTGTTTGTGTGTCTTTGTGTCATGGGGTATTGTTTTTCTAAACTTGTCTCTGTGTGGGTATTTTCACAGAAGAATTTTCTCTGAAGCAGCAGTTAGCTTTATTTTGGGGAAAAGCACAATGTACTTATGTAGAGTGCCACTAGCAGCTTTGTATGAACAACTTGGAGAGAATTGCTTGGAGGTAGAGTTGATGGAAACTGCTGATTAGGATATACTATGAGAAAAACAGACCCATCCGTTCTTATTCTGGAGGACTTTAAAAATACCTGCAAAACGGAGGGGGGAAACCCATATTTATAATTTGCAGTATCTGAAAGTTAATATGAACACAAAATCATTATTCTGGTATAGTTTACTGAAACATCCTCCCACCCCCGCCGCAGACACACACACACACACACACACACACACACACACACCCTTCACCCTCAGTCTAGTTTATTAGAACACGTGCACGTAAGCACACACACGTACTCATAGTTTATTGCAATACACGGCCCCCAGTCTGGTTTTGTAATGGCTGTGCATTATTTTTCAGCCTATTTTCCTAAATGAGGTTCTAGTAAAATTGCCCACTGACCCTTCCGGGGATGAACCCATCTTCCACATTTCCCACATTGACCGAGTCTACACCCTCCGAGCAGAAAGCATAAACGAAAGGTAAGACCTGCCTCCTCACTGGCACTGGGCGCCCAGGTCCCACCAGGTGTAGGACAGATGTGGGACATTTAATTAATCAGCAGGTCCCAATGTTCCTTCAGTTGCAATGCCACCCCCTCTGGCTGGAGGTGGGGTGGGGGCATGAGGGTGGGGCGGTCTTAATACGTTTTCCTAGAGCCTCTCGGAAGTTTGACCCATGGCATGAATTTTGCAAAGTAAAAGACATTGAAATGAATTTTGCTTGAGAATGTTTTAAAAAGCAATTTTCAGAATTTGAGATAAATGGAGCATCTCATTTCCCAAGGTTTCCCAGGTGGCAGAAACCAATAGGAAAGTGATTTGGGGATGGATAGGACCACCTAATCCTGGCCCCCTCCTCAGCTGGCTCCCCTGGACAGACGTTCTGGATCCTAGAACTGTGGGCATTTTTGCTTTAATCTCTTCTTCAAGGTTCTGCCCCGGAGCCAAATGAAACAGATTATTTTCTGAAGGGTGAACTTGACATAAGACCTACAACATTCCAAGGGCATTTGTGCCAAAAAGCAGGAAATTGGCTAAAGTCGTCATGCATATGCTTCTCAGGAAAAGGAAGGCGAAAACATCACGCCAAGATGTTGGGGAAAGCCAAGATGCTTTCCCCAGCGTGTGTGTGCTCTTTCACAGAAAGTGGTTCCTTATCTGGGAAATGGTTTCTTTCCTTGGATGGTTTAGTAAGAGAAATCCTTCTGGCCTTATTGGATTAGGCAAATATGTGATGCTTTTCAAGAAGGAAGGAAGAGGTGTTGTTGCCAACATCTCCTCCAGGGCAGCATTTATCATCATAGATTTTCTTCCATGGGGACGCAAACTCAGGTCTTGAGTACATCAGTAAAAATGTCACTCGTGCCTTCGTTGTGCATGGTAGAAATCATGATTAGCACCATGTGACATAAAACCAGACTTTCTTTGCTGAGCCTTTGTTGTAAAAATCAAACGAGCAAGGCAGAGTCCTAGAAACTGAATTTGTACAGACCTGAGGCCTGAGTTCTGTTTGGCACCGTTCTGTCTCTCCCTTTCCAAGGACCGCCTGGGTGCAGAAAATCAAAGCTGCTTCTGAACTCTACATAGAGACGGAGAAGAAGAAGCGGGAGAAGGCGTACCTGGGTAAATACATCGCTGAGCAGAGGGGCCCGGGATCCCGCAGAGTGGCGGCAGAGAGCCATTTGGTTGTGCCTAGAACCCTTAGAGCTGGAAGATGGGCCTGGGGGTAGGGGAGAGCCTGAGGGGGCAGGCAGGCGGAAGAGGGAGAGCGGGATGCAGGGTGAGGGGTGGAGGGCAGATTCCAGGATCAAGGAAGCGAGAATTCAAGGTGGAGTAGGGGTGGGGAATTGTTCTTGCAGGGGAGCATAAGACAGATCACGAGGCAAATCAGAAAGGCAGCAAATCCTAAACGGGAGCATTTTGTGTTGTTTCTCTTGCCGTCATAGTCCGTTCCCAAAGGGCCACAGGCATTGGAAGGTTGATGGTGAACGTGGTTGAGGGCATTGAACTGAAACCTTGTCGGTCACACGGTAAGGACCCAAGAGGCCCCCTCTATCACATATTAGTGGTGGAAGCCTTTTCTGCATCCCCTCCACCTGGCTTTAAAACAAATGTGCTGTTTCCATAATCCTCAATTTCCTTCCAGACTTGGTTTTTGTAGCATTTGTTAAAAAAAAATTTTTTTAATTCTTTTCCACCGTTTTGCTTTCGAGAAAGATCTGAGTGGCTGCCCTCTCACAATACAGTCAACCCCTCTGTATCTGCAGGTTCTGCACCTGCGGATTCAACCAACTGCTGATCGAAAATATTCGAAGAAAATTTGAAAAATTTCCAAAAAGCAAAACTTGAATTTGCCACACACTGGCAATGCTTTACATAGCAGTTACATTGTATTAGGTTATTACATGTAATCTAGAGGTGATTTAAAGTATATGGGAGGATGTGGGTAGCAAAGACTATACCATTTTATCTAAGGGACTTGAGTATCTGAGCATTTGGGTGTTTGTGGAGGGTTCTGGAACCAGTCCCCGTGGATACTGAGGGATGACTGTGGTTTTGACACAATCTAGGGCTAAAGTGAGGAGACAGGAAAGGCTTAGTTTTGAAGCCCACTAATGTAATTATTTAAGTATTATGAATATTTAAGTAGTATACTTTAAGTGTGATGCTGGATTGTGTGAGTTTCCGCCTGGATTCTCCATTTTATGCAGCTTATTAAGTGTGGCATTGGAGTGAGATCAAAATGAGGGGTGTGGCGGGAACAGCTGCCACATGACTGTGACCCCGCCACGCTCACCCAGAAGAGCTGGGCGGCAGGCAGGAGTCAAGCAGGCTCTGTTCCCTCTAGGAAAGAGTAACCCGTACTGCGAGGTGACCATGGGCTCCCAGTGTCACATCACCAAGACAATCCAGGACACTCTGAATCCCAAGTGGAATTCCAACTGCCAGTTCTTCATCAAAGACCTGGAGCAGGAGGTCCTCTGCATCACCGTGTTCGAGAGGGACCAGTTCTCTCCAGACGGTGAGTAAAAAGCGGCCCCGAGGTACCCTTCCCCTTTCGCTGTCACTTGGCTTTCATGGATAAATATTTTCTACCTGGGAACTTGGTGCCCAGAATTTCTTGGGCTTCCTGCCAGAGAGATGAGGCTGGCATTAGACAAGACTCAGCATCCCTTGGAAAGAGGCCTTCACTGATGCCAGGTTGTCTCAGAGAAGGTGGACAAAGCATGCTTGGTCTAGAGTGGTCCAGCTGCCCTAGACAAAGACCATGGTCCCGTGTTTCCCCAAAACAAGTAAATGCAGAGAGAGCTATACCACAAAGCCTCCACCCAATTCTTTAGTCCTTGGCTAAAAGCTATGGTGAAAATTCATAAAATTAGCCAGTAGAGCAAGAAGAACATTAGCCCACAAAAAACATGGCAGAATCAATCAGTGCCCTTTGGGTGACATTTCTGGTTAATTAAAGGGATGGGATCGTGTTGGATGCATCATCCCTTCAACCAACTTTCTGTTTCTGCTTGAGCCTGGGAAAAAAAATGGGACTGGCAATGATTCTGAGAAACTTCTCTCTCCCTTCCTCAACGCAACAAAAATAAGAGAGTAAGTTTAAAGATTGCGGTCTCAACCTAATTATATTCAAAGGAGTAAAATTAAGTGCTAGGAGTGAGGGTCCAGTGCAGGCATGATCTGTGCAAGGCTTAAATTGCTCCACGTGGCTTTTGTCTTTTCATACTTTTATATGAATTATCTCATTGTGAGTTAGTTACTATTAATTGTTGCCCAGAGATGGTCACATAGCTGGCTAGATGTTAGAACATGACCAGACCGATCTGACTCATAAGTCTGGGCTCTGAAGCACTGTGTTTCAATGGCAATTTGGTTTTAAATTTATTTTATTTATTTATTTTTGGCTGTGTTGGGTCTTCCATGCTGCGCACATGCTTTCTCTAGTTGCAGCGAGCGTGCTCGCTAGTTGTGGCTTACGGGCTCTAGAGCGCAGGCTCAATACTTGTTGTACACAGGCTTAGTTGCTCCGCGGCACGTGGGACCTTCCCGGAGCAGGGATTGAACCCTTGTCCCCTGCATTGGCAGGTGGATTCTCAACCACTGAGCTACCAGGGAAGTCCCTCATTGGCAGTGTTTATTCTGATAAATAAAGGCTTGACGTTGGATTTATTTTAGTGGTGAAATACCACGACACAATGGCAGCTCCACTAGAGTTTAAATTGCAAATCCTAGTATTGTTCTTACTTCAAAGATCATTTCCATGAAATGCACAAGGGGAAAAATAAACCGGTATCTTCCACCAGAAAAAATTCCCAGGTTTTAACCGTTGAAAGAAAAGTTGTTTCCTGTACAAGTGTTCCTGGATCATAGTATATTCCAAAAACTAATCGTTGAATGAAAAAATGAAGGAGTTAATGGTCTGGAGGCCCGTTTAACACCATTGTGCATTTGCACAGCATCAAAAATTGTTTCAAACACGCTCACGTCCATTCTCATACTGACTCAATATTTGATAAAAAGTGGTGTTGAGATAGTCCTGGGAGCATGGCTGGAAGCACGCAGCTCCCGTGCTGTCACCTCCTCCCCACCCCCTCGAGTTTGCTCTCTGGCACTTACAGTGGTGCATTATAAGGACCAGCCCTTGTTCACCATCCTTGACTTTTCCAAAAGGAGTGTAACATCACGAAGCATGTTCCTGGGTCAACCCCTGGGAGAAACTACTGTCCAATTTTTGTCCCAGAAATAGCTGACTTTCTTCTGGGCAATTTCTTTAAATTTCATGTAAGTTGCAAATTGTGCAGCTGATAGGACATCTGGTTCTGCATTGCCTCCCAGGAAGCTCATAGCCCTTTGGGGGTCCTCAAGTGTGAGGAAAGTCTGTGTTTTGAGCTCCTTCTGGGCTCTCCTTCATCCCCATCCTGGTACCTTTTTGTTTTCAATTCATTTAAAAATTATGCTGGGCTTCCCTGGTGGTGCAGTGGTTAAGAATCCGCCTGCCAATGCAGGGGAAAAGGGTTCAAGCCTTGGTCCGGGAAGATCCCACATGCCGCGGAGCATCTAAGCCTGTGTGCCACAACTACTGAGCCTGTGCTCTAGAGCCCCCGAGCCACAACTACCGAGCTTGCATGCCACAACTACTGAAGCCCGTGTGCCTAGAGCCCGTGCTCTGCTACAAAAGAAGCCACTGCAATGAGAAGACCCTGCACTGCAACGAGGAGTAGCCCCCGCTCGCCGCAACTGGAAAGGGCCTGCGCACAGCAACAAAGATCCAATGGGGTCAAAAATAAAATAAATAAATTTATTTTAAAAAATTAAGAAAACAAAAATTATGCTGTCATTGTAGTCGCTGGATTCTTGGAAACTGACCTAACTCCCTTTTGGAAGAAGGAAGAGTATAACAATTTGCTGGGACATTCCCCATATGCCAAGTACCTGCCTTGAAGAGAAGGCATCCTCTCTGAGGAGGGTCTGTGTGTTTCTCCTTTCAGATTTTTTGGGTCGGACGGAGATCCGCGTGGCTGACATCAAGAAGGACCAGGGTTCCAAGGGTCCAGTTACAAAGTGTCTCCTGCTGCATGAAGTTCCCACGGGAGAGATCGTGGTCCGCTTGGACCTGCAGTTGTTTGATGAGCCCTAGGGAGCCGGCCCAGGGTGTGCTTGACAGAGTTGCAGCCTGAGGCAGCGGATGCTGTCTGGAAATGGTGTTGCTTTTCGAGGACCACTGTTTGGTGTTCAGCCACAGGGCAACAGGACAGCAAAGACAGGACCCTCAAAGCTTCTGGGAATACTTCTTGACAATCCTGCCCCCTAAACAATTTCCCATTTTGTGAAGCAAAACTGTGTTTTCCTTTGTTTTCACTGCAGGGTTCATCATGGCTTCCAGGGTCTTTGAAATCCCATCGCCCCTAGCTACGTTCGGTTGGGAGTCTGACCCATCCCTGGGCCTGAGACTTGGGTCTGGTTACTGTAAAATAGATTTATAAATGCCATGTCTGTATTTTTGGAGAACTCATGTAATCCTCCTGTTTCTTACCTCCACCAGCCTCCAGGTAGGCCCCCTGACCTATGATGCCTGAGTCCTTGGTGTGCTTAGAAATAATCATGATGAGCTTGTTATTGCTTCAGAATCTCATTCTCCCGCTGGGACCTAATTTGAAATGCTCCCCTGCATCTGATCACTCGGGAGACAGTCGCCTGATCAGACACTGGTCTAGCTCTTTGAAGAGCTGGTCCATGGAAGATTCCAGCAGTTGTGCTGTTAGAGCATTTCCAGTCTACTCCAGGTCTTTTATTGCTAGACGTCAATGAAAACTATCACTGGCTACTATCAGGTGATCTGATTCTGATTTCCAGCACGCTTGGAAGGTGGTTAAGGAAGGTTGTTACCTACCAAGTTATACTCTGCTGGATTAGATCACTGCAGGTCACCTGAAAGGCTAATTTCCGACATTATGGGGTCCTGGTTGCCAGCCCGGTTGGAAAATGCTCTCTTCGCTTGGAGGTCCTGTGACGTTTCACAAGAGTAGTTGTTGGTGACCAGATCTGAGCCTACTCCTGCCTGATTATCATGGGAAATTTCTGCAGATGTCTTTGGTACGTTCCCCGCAAAGGCATCCCCAAGGTGTGAGAAGGAGAAGTGACAATCTGTGGAGGAAATCTATTACGTGGTGGGGGAGAGACCCGAGAAGCATGGAAGCCCCTCAGTTCCAGGGAAGAAGACCTGAGACTCCTTCCCAAACCCTGCTGTAACACAAGCAACCTCTCAGTAACGGAAAAATACATGGCGCATTGACAGTCAGGAGTATATGGACACGTGCCAAGTCTGGCTTGTGCTCTTTGAGTTTCTCTCCTTAAATGCCAGGAGATAGGCTGCTTAACCACATAAGAACTTGATTCGCTAATGAAAAGCGTGGGCCGTATTTTGTTTGCATGATAATGTTCTCATAATCCCAGTTCGTGGTTTTCATCTAATGTTCTTTGCGCGTTCTCTCGGTCCTTGAATCTAGCTTTCCCGTGTGAGATGGCGTTCTCTTTGATTGCAGGTCCTTAGAATTTAATTAGGGTTGTAGAAACACTTTTTGAAGATAGCATCAACCTAGTGGCAGAGTGAACTACCCACTTTGCTGGGAACTGAATATGTCGTGTCATCCTTTCCCATAAGAGCCCTGTCATTGTTCAAGCGATTTTTAAAATGTGTCAGAAAAGGCAACAAAGTTTACATTTCATACTTTTAAGAAACACTCTATTATTTATTTATTAAAGATAGTGTAGACTTTTGTATCAAGAACAACAGACGTAAGTATTTTTTGAAGCAAGCAGATATACCCTTTAGTTAGAAACTCTCAACTGAAGACCTTAGAGACCAGGTTCAACTTCAAGCATGCATTCGTTTACCACTTTCCAGCAGCAGACATGGTTCAAATACTTTAAGTTTATATTTTTTGATGTTGTTAGGAAACTGTTTTAAATTAAATCTATGAATAGACCTACCAATCATGCTTTCCTATTCTATAACAAATAGTTTGTTCAGTGTACTTCTGAAGAAGGACATATTACTATGGTAGAAAAAGAAGGGATACCTGTGAAAATGGGGTCATATTGGGTCACCATTCCAATCCCTTTCTTTCTGTTCTCCCTTTTCCTCATCGGCTTTCTTTGCGTGTGAATGCCGGGCATCTCGGTTCATGTAGGGAGGATGCGATGTGCTCAATGACAAACATCTTGTCACCTTTTTAGGTCCACCAGGTCCCCCACCCGCAGAGTCCCATTATCGGAATTAATGTAGCATGAAGAAGCAATATGTGAATTTTTTTCCCAAGTGACTATACTGAGCATCCTTTAGATGCTCCTCCAGGGTAGCAGTTCTGTCCTTTGTACTCACTGGGGTAATTTGTGAGGTGACTGATCCTCCTTATGGATGAGTTAGGCTGGCCCTCAGATCCAGGTGTGACTCGTGAGTCATGTGTGAGATACAGGAATGTGGGTGATGCGTGGAGTCTCAAATTCTTTGACCTCTAGTCCTTCCCTTCTACCTTTTGGGCTGCCCGGGCTGTGTTTCGTAGAGATGAAATGTCCATTGCCAATAACTTTCTATCTCCTAGCTCTTTGCTTTTTTTTTTTTTTTTTCCAGTACGCGGGCCCCTCACTGTTGTGGCCTCTCCCGTTGCGGAGCACAGGCTCCGGATGCGCAGGCTCAGCGGCCATGGCTCACAGGCCCAGCCGCTCCACAGCATGTGGGATCTTCCTGGACCGGGGCACGAACCCGCGTCCCCTGCATCGGCAGGCGGACTCTCAACCACTGCGCCACCATGGAAGCCCTAGCTCTTTGCTTTCGAAACACAGGGTTTCTCCAGGCCACTACCTCCTGGCATTCCGACCCCAGCCCTCTAGACACCCCCACAAGCTTCCCTTTTCTCTGAGCTACGCTGACCTCCTCTAAGCCCAGCCAGGGGCCTTTCTGCTCACAGGGCTGTGCCCTGGGCTTCATTCAGACCCAGGGCTGGCCTGACACACAGAGAGAGACCTTTCTAGGCTGGGGTCTCCACGGATGCTTGAGAAACTGGGACCAGGCTTCCTATGTGCCCATGACCTCTGATGGCAGAGGAGAGAGCTATGCTCCCAAAGAACGTTCATGTTAAAAGGATCATTCTTTTCTTCTTTGGTTTTTGAACAATTTAAGCATGACCTAAGTCTATGAAAGTAACTGATTTCAGCTGGTTGAGTGGCATTGAATTTAGTTGGAAAAAAATTCCATCGGAAAATGGATAAATTGCTCACTTGCATTGTCTCGGTGACCTGGTACCCCAAACTCCTGTCTCTCCAGGAGTTGGCTGGTGCAAGCGTAAAGCCACTGACCACAACAGAACAGGGGCGTTCTAGAATCTGATGGGACTGGAGAACAAAGGGAAGTGAATGAAGTCTTCTGGTTCTATTTAAAAGGAGATCCTTGGAGTCTGTTTGAGAGTTTGCCAGTACTTTGTATGAGCAGAAAAAGACTTCTCTATCTCTACTCCAAATAATTTTTTCCTAATTGGTTGGGCCTTTTTGATTCGCAAGAAGAATATTTGTTTTGTGTATGTAAAGATTTTAAGAATTTCCACTGGGAACAGCAAGTAGTTTTTCATTTTATTTCAATTCACTGCATTCTCCCTTCTCTTTGAGGCTGGAGATGAGCTGTGCAGCGGACACTAGCACTTTGAAATGGACGCCTGCATACTTTAGAGGTGGCAGGGTAATTTCAGACTTGAAGTTAGTGTGAGGTTAGCATTGGGTCTGCCTACTCGAGATGTACTTGCTTTGAAAGTTCAGAGCTTCCTGTGCAGAACGTGAGGAGATGACAACAGATGAGGCTGGATATTCTTGTTTGGATTTTAGGATTAGAACTTTAATTCCTACCAGGTGGAAGCATAATCAGTGAATCAGTGACACGGTGAAGCCCTCAGATGCTGTGGCCTGAGCCACCCTAAGGGGTATCTGGTAAAACTAATACCGCCTTCTCTTTGCACTCAGGGGCTTCTCCTGACTGCAGGGAATGGCTCAGATCTGATGCCAAGACTCAGCTGGCAGTGCCCTGAGCCATGTTTTATGGGGGCCACTTAGTATTGTGTCAATATGGTTGGGATGTTTATTGCACTTGGAAAGCAGCTGTTTATTTGAGCTAGAGGAAAGGAACCTTCTAGAACTCCCATTTCTTCACCCTGCATTGTGTCAGTTCCAGGATATGTTTGTAGGTCACCAGGCTCAGCTAAGGTACATAACCTGCTATCTTTAGGAAACAAAATCTATTCCTGATAAGCATGGAAAACTCATGCCACATGAAAGAAAACTTCTAATAGCTCCCTATCTTGGAAGCATTAAAACCCAGATGCCAACAGTTGGAAAGTCCCATCTCCGGGTTGTGGCCTCTCAGTAACACAGTCAACACTGTTAATAGCGCGCTGTTCATTCAGGGAGTCCCCATTCTGGACCAAAACACCATCCGAGGGACTGGGAGGTGGTGAAGAGGGGCCTGCCGTTGTGGCTTTCACAGACTAATTGTAGATCTAACTTTAAGTCATTTGAATAACAGCCAGTGCTTGTAAAAATTCATCTTCACCTCCAAATAATTATTTCAGTGACATGCAGGTTCAGTCAGTTCCTCCACTGAAAGGAACCCTCTTTAATCTGGCCCCGGGGAACCAGAAAACACCCACATAATAACTTGTTCATCACTATGTGTGGTTGTCATATTTCAGGGTAAATTTGCCTGTAGTGTATGTCAGGGTGTTTTGTGAGTCATTTTTTAATAAGATTTTGTTCTACTTTCTATACCAGCCTACATTGTTAAAATCATCTGAAGAGAGTGAATATTTTAGGATTCAAAGCCCACCAAATAAACTGTTCAGAAGTGGGCTTACGTGGTCAGCCTTGAAAAAAGTTGAACGTTTCTCTGACATTTACTGAGAATTATCCAGTAACCAGGGTTTCTTTTTATGCAGTGGAAAGAATGCATATTTTTCTTCTAGGAACTCTGCTTTTGTACTTTTTTCGTTGAAAAGAATAACATTCCTATGCGGCCGTGTTCCTAAAACTGAGTTTCTTTGCATTTTTCCTCTCATACTCAAACCCCTTATTTCCTCCCATTTCTCTGTCTAAACAGAATGGGGCCTGGAGCAAAGAGGGTGATGCAGGAGCCAGAAAAGGGGTGGGTGCTGGTGGAGTCTTTGCAGTGCCTGGTTGAGGAACCAGCAGCTGCCGTTATACCCACTGTCACCGCTAGGGGGAGATCTCCCTGTTGGAAACTTGCAGGTCCCACTGGCGGATCCCTGGGCGCTGGCTCCACCTACTGAAGCTCCCGGGCATTGCTCTCGTGTAAATCACGGAACGAACTTGCTGGGTCTGAGACGGAAGGGGTGGGGGGAAGGTTAGAAGCCGGCATGAGACTCGAACCCAGCACCCCCTGGGGTACCTGGTGACACCTTGCCTTTCTCTCCTGCTGGGGTTGGGGCTATAAGGGGTTCTTAGCCTTCCTGCCTTTTCTGCATCTGCTTTGATGAAGGCCCCTGAGATTCATCCCAGTAGGGGCCTTAGTTGCAAGTCAGAGGTGTCCCCCCACTGCTGGGCTGACACGGGGCGGGTGCACTGGGTGAGGCGCCCTCTCCCCAAGAAGGGTTCTAGAAGTAAGGTCCCCTCTGCTTGGATTGGATAGCAGAGTCTCTACTTGGAGACTGTGACTTCTGGACTTTCAGATGTAAAGGGACTGTTGGGGCCATGCAGATCATTGCATGGGGTGTGTGTGTGTGTGTGTGTGTGTGTGTGTTTGCATGTGCACCGGGAGGAATGAGTGGATATGTGGATTGAACAGGAAAACAGGTTGGTCTGACCCTCCCAGAGTCACACTCAGGACCCGCTACATAATTTGTGGGCTGAGTGCAAAATGAAAGTGTGAGGCCCCTTGTTCAAAATTATGAAGAATTTTGAGGAGATGACAGCAGAGAATTAAACCAAGAGCAGGCCCCCTTAAGCACAGGGTCCCATGTGACTGCACAGGTTGGACACCCGTGAAGCTGGACCTGGTCACACTGTATTTTCAGTTGATTTTTGAAGCAAGTGGGGCTTCACCTTTGGCTTCTTACTTTGTAAAGGCACAGATGGTCTGGACCAATCACAGGGTACAGGACCCAAGCCTCTAGCTAACAGATGCGCCTGGTCTCCGGGCTCCAAGTCCAGGGCAGGCCATGTGTGCCAAGAGGCCTCCAAGCCTTTACCATTTAACCCACTGATTTGAAATAAAACCCTTCCTTTCAGTCGTTAGTCATCCACTGGGGGCTTGTCTCCTCTTTGCTGGTAGGACAGAGAGGCTTTTCCAGCCTCTGCCTTTCAAGTGACCATCCAGGTGATGGTAACAAGAATGGGGAACTGGCGGGGGTAGGGTAGTGCCCAGTGCCCCCCCCCCCCCGGGGCTGGACGTTGCACCTGCATCTCCACTCCCTGGAGAGAGGGAAGCCCGCTGCCACCCTGCCCAGGCTGGTCCCTTGCTCCACAGGTGTCCGGAGGGCTCCTGCTTCAGAGGGGCAGCAGCTTCCCAGCTGGGCTCTCCCCCATGGGATCCCATCCATGAGCAGGGTGATGTGGGGAGAGAGGAACGACCCCACTGCGTGAGTAGCCTCGAGTTCTAGAAGACCACGTGCCGGGGAGGCAGCTGACCACGGAGTTGCCCCTCCTGCCGTGTGGTTATTGTTACTTTCTTTCGCTAGCGTTTTCTAGCACTCGGCTGGATGCTCCAAAACCTTTGCACTTCTGCTTTGTCTTTGCAAATCGATTTCACTTCTACACACACAGAGCAATAATCCCGTCTATGTTTCCCGATTCTGTCTGGGATTATAAAGTTTGCTAAGTAAAAATGTTGACAGAAAGTTGAACAGAAATATCAAATTCACCTTGCATGGATTTGATGTTGTCGCTCTGAACGAAATAGCAAATTATAGCTTTGTTTCTACGTGTAGTGCCATCGTCCAGACTACTGAAAGTTCAGAAGTGTTTTCTAGAAGCATTTAAGTAATATTGTGTCAACGTTAGTTTTCATGAATGAACATTTAGGTGTACATTTTACAAATCAACATCCTTATAATATCATCTGCTAAATATTCACTATTGGAAAGTAGATATTCTAGCAAGATCTTTGGTAATGATATTTATTTTAACACGTGCATTTAAAACATACATTGCCAATAGCCCAAGTGTCTTTGAACTGTAAAACCAACTTCAGATCTTGTCTGCTGAAGCCCAGCAGGCTGAGGTCTGTATCCTCCTGACCCACTTCTTTTACCCCTTCATAGCCCTGCCTAGATAAACAACTTGGCAATCAATCATACAATTCATGTCCTATTGCCTTAGCTACATCAGCTTTGTACCTTCACATCTATAGGTGGTCAATATATGTGTAAATACATGTAAACAGATGAGAATCTGCAACAAAAATGTCCTGTGTATGATAATCAGTTCTTAGCTTCTGATTTTCTCCGTTTTATACAGTTTCCAGCTAAGAAAAATGCAGAATTCCACTACATAAAGTGAAAAAGTTACGCTCTTTAAATGGTCTGTCCAGAAATCTCTGCTGTGTGTTTATGGGAATGTCCATGACTAAATGTACATATAGCGTGTAAGAGGCTATGGTTAAATGTTGCATAAGCTAACACAGATTCTGTAGTTATAAATATTTAACTTGTTATTGTAAAATGTGATTTGTCATTGAGAGATTATTTTTCTGTATGTATATGAGAGTATTTTAGGAATCTAATTTAAGTGCATAAAACTATAGAAAAAAATTAAAAACCTATCCCAGGAGTAGAAAATACTTAATCAGATTACTTGGGTTCAACCCAACTAAATTTCTTATATTAAAAAGAAAATCCGAGTTGCATACGTTAGAAATTCAAAGAAGTCATTTTTGAGAGGCATAGAATGTGATGAATTTAAATAAAGTGGGTGGTGGTGTGATAAACTGATAAGTACCTTCTAGCCATGACCTTGGATGAGACCCAGGTATTTCATTAAACAGGTAGGACAGGAGGATTGAGAGCCTGTTTCCCATCAGATCTGTGTGATGTGCTCCAGAAGCTTCCATGGGTTCTGGCATATTGGTCAGGAATCTTGGGTGGACCTAACCATCCTTCTAGAGAGTTCCTGACGTGGGAGGGAGGCCACCCCCTGACCCACCCTGGCTCACCCTTTGCAGTTCTCTTTCTGGATAGATTCAGCACATCCCTTTGGTGTTTGCGTTTTCCATGAAATTTCCTGGGGCATCCTCACCGTCTTCACCTATGGCACTGCTGGGTGGGTTGAAGGATGAAGTTTGGGGCTCTGTGGGTTAAGCTGTTTCTGGCACACAGAACAGGCAGCACAGAGCAGCCTCCTAGGTGCCTGTGTCCATGATGGAGACCCCTGGGCAAGAGGCCTTCCTCTTTTTCCCTGTCCCAGAAAAGGGCCAGAGGTCCAGGCTACTTCTGGGGCACAGACTTTTTATACTTTGCTACCAGAAATGTCCCCGCAGGCCACCTAGGGAGGGATGGAATGCAAAATCCTGTGAAACTCAAGGTCTAAACCCCTGAGAGGTACATTCAGAGGTCATTTCAGGAGGTGGCAACCCCGTGAGTGCAACCCCTCCCTTCACAAGCTGGGAATGATGAAGTGGCGAAAATAGCCAGTTCCTGGTGATCTGGGAGTGTTGCATGTGGATCACCATTTGTGGAAAGTTGAGGGCCATGGCTTGAAAGGACAAATGGGGAGTGCGTGCCTTCGGTTTTCAACAAGTTGTGTGCTTCCTAATAATGTCAACCAACAGTCAAAGTCCTTTTTCGACATGCCTAAAATTGGCAAATGCTGGAGTCCAAGTGACCTCCTGGACTTCAGGGGTGTGGGGAGCTGTGATTTCTGGAAGCTTCCTGGAGTCTCTTGTCATATGAGTAAGCTGCAAATCTCCTTGAGGAACTGTCCATGTGGATGTAACTGACTTTATTTCCAAACATGGAGCTGTTTAGAGATCTCTTTGTTCAAGGTGGCCAGGGAAGGCCATCTAAAGCCAGCCAGCAGAAGTGGACAAGCTCCGGTCCACTCACCCAGTGTAAGTCCTGACCTTCTTCCTGGGCACCAAGCCCTCGTGGCTGGTGTGGCAAGAGGGCTGTGAGTGGGAATGAGTCAGCCGGTCAACCGCCCTTTGGACCCTGGTTGTTGCAAAAGTCTGGGGTCAAGAAAAGCCAGAGGATGTGGGGTCCTGCCCAGTAGTGACTGCTTCAAGCCATTCCACTTAGCCTTCATCTGTTTAGAAAAGGATGTATCAATCCTGACATGAGTCCTTTGTGTTTCCAGTGACAAATGGGTCACAGTGCTGGTGGCATATTGCTCCCCTTACAGCCCTGCCCAGGGGTGGGACTAAGCCACCCCTGATGGACGTCCTGTTGACTGTAATATACTTCTGTTGCCAAATAATGGTACTGTTTAATTTCCCATCAAAGGGAGACTATATTGTTTGATGTGTAATGTCAATGGAGTTCCAAAAATTACTAGACACTATTATAAATTGTAGAATTACGTATTTGTCTAAGGTTTGATGAAACAGGGCCAAAACATTAGGTTTCTTTTTTGTTTGAAAGAAGCTCAGGTTACTTTTGCTGTCTGAGCATTCCTTTGGCACCTTATTTATGTAAGAAATGTTAAATTTTACTGGTCAAGATTATGATAACTGAGTTTTTTTTTTTTTCCTTCTTTAAACCAGTAGCAACATCAATACAGATGGCTATTCCTGTGTATCTTGAATCTAAAAAGAAGAATCTCTTCCAAACAACTCTTTGGTCATTTTGACCTGTATGGTTTAAATTCACATAGTTCATGAATAAAAGGAGAAAAACCAACCCTGTTACAGTGGATTGATTTGGGTTCTTTCTGCCCCACCTCCTTTCTGAGCAGACTGACAGCTGTGCAAATGGCATCTCTTCCTGTGTGTTTCCTTTTCCCACAGACAAGGCTATAGTTGTGGAAGGAAATTTATGCAAAAAGAAACATAAAAAACCAAACCAAACCAACCACCCTTTCAACTCCACCACGTCTTCTTCAGACAAATGTTAGCACAAAGTAGAAATGGATTTCCTGTACCAAGTACTTCTGAGAATTTCAGAAGTTCTATGTTGTGTATCATGAGACATGCCAGGGGATGTGAAGGGAAAGCAAAAGTGAATATTGTCTTACAGAGACATTCAGAGGGATTCCTCGGGCTTTCCCCAAAGAAGTTTCCAACACAAAAAACTCCACATGTTCAGAACTTTGACTTAACTCTGGGTCGAATTAGCAAACCAACACAGAATTTTATTGTAACCTAAATTTCCATGGGAAAGCTCTAGCATTTTCTTCAGTTCTGGTTTTAAGGTAATTCCTCCTTATTTCATCACTGATTTATCTAAATATGATCAAATCCCTTAAATTCGCTGGTTGGCTTGGACACTAGTTGAATTATTATAGCACATTAAAAAGACTGATTCTGAAGCAACAAATCTTTGCCTTTTTTAAACCAGTAGGCCCCATTTTTGACAAACATAAAAAATCTTAGGCCATTTTCTTGGTTGTTATTTGAAGTTCTAAAAATAAATTAAACGTCATTGAAAAACAAAGAAAATAAAGTACTTTTTCCAAACTACACCTAGTTTTCTGAGAGATTGACAAGGTCCCCCTTGGTGGGTGGAGTGAATCACTGGTATGAAACATGTTGAATAATTGCCTATTTCACTACATTTAGTAGCCAGCATAATCAAGGCAATATTTTGTTCTAGAATATCTATTGCTTTCCTTCTAATTACAGAAGTAATATTTGTTAATGCAGATAATTCAGCAACCACAGAAAAATACAAAGGAAATAAAATCACTTAATGGGGTATTCTTCCACACAAAAATAAATGTTAGCATTTTGATGCACACTATGCCTGTTATTTTTCTGTGTGTGTGTGTGTGTGTGTGTGTGTGTGCATTGCATTTTAGATGCTCTTGTACTGTTTATAACCAATAAACTTGAACAATTCCCTTATGCAAGGCCCTGTTCAATTACACAATTTACATAAATCATCTCACTTATATTTTGATTGCTTTCTTTTCAATCAGATCTATATCTATCATCTATCTATATCTATCTATCATCTATCTATCTATCATCTATCTCCATTCTTCAACAACTTGATTTTTAAGAACTTCATAGTATCCCATTGCCTGAATGTATTCCAGTTTACCCTAATTTTTAAAAAGAATCATGAATGGTTACATGTTGAGGCTGCTTTAAAATTTTCACCGTGGTAAAAAAGTGCCGTGAAGAATATCATTGTCCACAGATCTCTGGGTTAATCTCTGATGACCATGTAAGGCAGTGTTTGAAGCATGTCACCATTTCCCCCCATTTCTATGTGCTTAATTTACAGGGAGGTTGTTGAGTTTGATTCTGAAGGATATGGGCAGTATTACCCCCAAAGATATTTTGTCTATCAGCCGTCACGTATCTTGGAAACTTGTGGTTTGACAGGGATATGCAGTGTGTGATGCCCCGTCTGGTGCAGTGTGAGCCCTGCTGCCATCAGGAAGCAAGCCAGGAGGAAGGCAGGTGAGTCTTGGTGAACCAGAGTGTTGGCTGGATTACAGACGCAGCTACTGAGACTTAGAGACCCATCATCCCGTGGCTTCAGTGACAGGTTTATTCTCCCTCATGTAACAGCCCAGAGGTCTGAGGTCAGGCCTGGCAGGGCCTTGAAATCACTTAGTTTTTACCTTGAAGTGCAGCTGCTCCGGCTCCCACTGTCTCGTCCACATCTAGCCAGAGGGAAAGGGAATTGTGTGCCTGGTTCTCATGAGGCCAGTCGGGAAGGCACACACATCATTTCCTCTCCTCTCATCTGCTGGAACTTAGCTCCGTGGTCACGTACCTCAAGGGAGGCTGGTAAATGTAGTCCCCGGCTGGGTGGCCAGATGTCCAGGTGAAAGTTAGGTGACTGGATACTGGGGCCACACACCAGGCTGAGTACTCCCGGCTCCTGGGAAAGAACCGCGGAACCCAAAGTGGTGTCTCTGTCAGTGGACATGTTACGTGATTGTGGAGCTGGTTTGCCAGGAGGAGGCCAGATTTTCAGCCACGTGACAGCCAGGAGGGAAATGTCATGGCAGAGGGAGGGCACATTGATCTGAGCCCTAGGATGTGGCCCTGGGTCCCTCATTGCCCTGCAGGACTTCCTAGCTGCCGTCGTCCTGCCCCTGCCCACCCAGAGGTAGTTCTGGGAAGAGAATCAGTTTGCTGTCCAAACACTTGGAGGGTGACCAAGGAATGGGCGCCTGCGATGGCTGTTGTCTGGACCACTCTATCTTCTCTAACAAGGCCCACAGGAGGGAAAGTGTAGGGGAGAGCTGACCTGGGTTAAGGGGTGAATCGGGAGCATCTTAGGGACAAAGTGGGAAGGGACACAGGGACTCACCTAAGATTAGCTTGGCTTGTTGGCTCCAGTGATGAGGGACCATGTGCCAGGGTGTGGCCAGTGACAAGCTGGAACAAGCACAAAATGGGGCAGAGGTGGGGGCAGGAGTAGTGAAGGACCTGGGCTCTGGGACCCGTCCCACTAGCCATCCAAGCCCGTGGTCCTGAGCAAATCTCTAAGGCCCCTCCATCTCTTTCCTCATTTGTAGAGTGGGGTGATGTCTGTCCCACCTGGACCACAAGGCTGTTACAAAGCTTAGTAAGATATACATGAAATGGCCTTGAAAACTGCAGAGCATCCTTCACTCACGGGTGTTATGTCAGGATTAAGGGCATTTTACTGGGGAGAGACTTCCCTGGAGGACTGATGGAGCAAGTCATCCTAATGATCTAGTAGGAACCAGGAGTTCTGAATGACTCTTGAAGACAGGAGAGTCTGGCAGGCAGAATGACTTGCCAGATGACCTTGCTTGAGTGACTACTACCTGTCAGGTGCAGTGTTTAACCCCCGGGGCCAGATGGCCCAGAGATGTCAGAGGCCTTTGGACCTTAGTAACCAGCACCATTTGCTGACACCTTTACATCTGTGAGACCTGGTACTAAGCTCATCATAATCTTGCTTCACTCTCGCAGCCACTCTGGGAGTGGGCATTACTGCTTCTTCCATTTACAGGGGTGGAAACCGAGCCTTGAAGGTGGAACGCTTCATGGGTTGGAACAGCAGAGGCCTGCACGTACACCCCCCAAATGCTCCAAGGTGCGTTCTCAGTCACCTCGTCTACTGTTGCAGAGAGCAAAGCAGTGACCATCACAGGGCTCACCGCGGACAGCAATGTCATATCCCCTTATGAAACTTCCTGTTGAACGAGTTTTGTAGAGTGGTTATTACTCCCGACTAGGTCACTCTAGTCTGGGAAAGGGTTACTACCCCAGTGAAGTAACACATTCACTGTGGGTGCAGATGTTATAGTCCTGTCAGGATGTATTTTATGACCTCAAGTATGGCGGCCACATGTACACCAGGTTGTGTTTGAGATCTCTTCGGGCAGTTTCAGGATAATTGTAATTATCAGAGAAGCAAAAAGATTTATTTCAAGTTTGGCTCCCTCAGCCTGGCTGGAAAGGCCTTAATTGGCAGGACCAATAGGGTGGAAGTTCTGCCACACATCAGGGACTTGCATTTATTTATTTATTTACATTTTTGGCTGCGTTGCGTCTCCATTGCTGCATGTGGGCTTTCTCTAGTCGTGGTGAGCAGTGGCTTCTCTTGTTGCAGGGCACGGGCTCTAGGTGCACGGGCTTCAGTAGTTGTGGCATGCAGGCTCAGTAGTTGTGGCACACGGGCTTAGTTGCTCCGCGGCATGTGGGATCTTCCCAGACTGGGGAACAAACCCGTGTCCCCTGCACTGGCAGGTGGATCCTTAACCCCTGCGCCACCAGGGAAGCCCCAAAGAGCAGTGACTTCTAACCATCAGTGTACCTTCCATTGGAATACCTGCTCCCAAGAGGGGAGAAAATCCTGTGATTCCATTCTGTGCAGACACCCCTGGCCATTCCTTGGTTCAGAGGACATTCTCGGGGGCTGTGACAGCCGGCTGGCTGAGAAAGCTGCCATTCCGCTGCCTTCCCTTGCGAAGTGCACAGCTCTGATGGGGACCTCTGTGCTCAGTGGGGCTGAGGGAATGAATGCTTGTTAGCAGAGTAACTGCTTTTAGATTTTCTAGATTCTAGACCAGAGGCATCTTTTCTGAAATAATCTCTGAAAGCTTTTACAGAAAACATTACTGCCTTTAAAAGTAGGATAATGTGGAGGGTGGGACTGTAGGCCAAATCACTTTGGGCTCAAACAAGTCCAAATGCACACGCTGGAAGTACGTGTTAAGAGTTCAGCAGTTGAGCACAACCTGGCCATATTTGAAGGACTCTGTGCAGCCCAGTCACCTGGCTGACATGGGACCCCAGGGGCACAGCAGTAGGGGCTGGCCCACGTGCTGCAGAAGCTGTAAGAGGCGTGAAGCAGCAGAGGAGGAGCAGCTGCCAGTGTCTGACCAGCGTGGGCTCAGGGACCACTTTCAGTGTCTGACTAGAGATGGGCCCCAGCACTTGAAACTTGGAGATGACAACCGGTTTGCTTTACCTTAACTCCACGTGCAGGCTCAGGCCTTGAAGACAAAGGAAATGAGGTAAGATACATGAAGTACTTAACAGTCCCTGGTATAAAGGTTAACTTTTTCCTAAGGGATACAAGCTTCCATAAATTCCTAAGAATAATCGACACAAACTAAGTTCCAAAGGGGCTTTTAACCTTTAAACTAAGGGGATCATGAAAGATATAAAAATAAGGCTCCCTATATTTCCACTTTAAAAGACAGTAAACAAACATAGTATATTCTGTTCAGGAAGCATTTTATTGTTGCTCCAAGTTTAAGAACTTTCACTTTTAGGAAATCAACACTTTTAGAGAATCTCCCGCATCACTTTGCTCAGCTTCTGAATCTTGGTTTTTGCAGACATATCAACATATTTCTCTCCAATACGGACAATCATTCCACCCATGATTGATGGATCAATCTAGGAAAGAAAATAGGTTGGAAATGTGAAAACACATTGACATTTCATTAATCAAAAAGAAAGATGAAAAAGTGCTCTGAAAAGTCTACGTGCTACATAACTGTAAGCGGTAACAATTATATCTAGAAAATGACAAGTCAAATTGTGAATGGACTCAATAATCATTTATATTGAATATAAATATGAAGGTTCTACTATAGGCAAGTTTTTACATAATCAAATCTAATTTTCCACTTTCTATAGCCATTTTAGGTGTCAAACAACCTGAGGAAACGTACCGTACGTAATTAAAAACCTACCTTAACTTCCAATTTCAATACTTGGCCTTTACTTAGGAAGCTCTTCAGGACTGTTTTTAATTCGGTAAGAGTGGCTTCATCTAAAGGCTAAAAAAGAACAAAACCATCCTTTAAATTTAGATAAAGCAAAACAGAAAGTTACTATAGTTGAAGGAGAGAAAAAACATCCCTCTGGCAACCTATCACCAAGACAGGCCTTGTGAATTCCTCTCTTAGATATCTGAGGACCCATCCTGGAGTTGTGCCGCAATGGCCACTCATCAATGCTGGTGTCGGGGTGTGCAAAGACCCTGCCTCACAAGAACACATGGGCAGCTCACATTGGGAGGTTAGGTTCACTTACTGCCCATCTCTGCTCCATGGTACTAGCAGTACAGCTTAGAAGTAACGATTAGGGGAAAAACCTGAAGTTTATAATGCCTGAGGATGCAGGCCTCTCCTCCACGCAGCTCCCCCGGATGCAGCCTAAGTCTATTATTCCCTTGGATGAAAAGCTGCAGTTTGACCTGGGATCTGCGGGTACCAGGAGCTCTGGCATGCCGCTGCACTCTCTGCAGCTCACAGAGAGCCCGGGCAGGCGGCTGGCTCCTGAAGTCAGTACAGCTCTGTAATCTTGTTCCTACAGAGCAAGTGCCCTGACCATCCAGCCAGTGTTCTCTCCTTTTTGCCCCAACTTTTACCCCCGATTGGGTGAGAACGGCAAATGTTGCTGAAGGAGCGGCATTTCACCTGTCACAAATCCTACCTCCCAACCCACACACCCAAGAGTCCAAAAGCTAGCAAAGAAGGCTTTAAGCTCTGCAAAGATCCGACAGTGCCTTTTGGGGGGTGGTGGTGGGGAAGTCTATCAGTGCTCCATCAATCATTCGCTGAGGCTCTGAGGTTAGAGAACTCAGAAGTATACGCCCCACCTTCCATTCAGACACATGCTGTGTGCTAAGCACCCGTGTGTGCCAGGCATTTTAACCACCATCTCCTTTAACCTGGACAACTCCGGGAGGTCAGGAGTTACTGTTCCCATTTTACGTGTGGGAGAACTGAGGCTCACAGTGGTTAAGAAGAACTCACCTGGGCAGGAGGGATAAATTGGGAGACTGGGATAAACATATACACATATATATATATATATATACACCTATAAAAAATAGATAACTAGTAAGAAACTAGTGTATAGCATAGGGAACTCTACTCAATACTCTGTCATGCCCTATATGGGAACAGAATCTAAAAAAGAGTGGATATATGTATAACCGATTCACTTTGCTGTATACCTGAAACTAACACAACATTGTAAATCAACTATACTCCAATAAAAATTAATTAAAAAAAAAACTCACCTAAGGTCCCACCAGCAAGTGAGGACTAGTGCCAATATTTGAAATCAGTCTATTTCTAAAGTCTGTGCCCCTAGTCATTAATCAAGGTGTGTGTGTGTATATATATGTGTGTGTATATATATATATATATATATTTAAGGGTGGAAATTATTTACCCGGGAGACTCAATGTCAAAAACATTAGCATCAGTTGGTTCTAAGAAACTTACAAAATCATGTCCTTGTAATCACTGAAGAATGACCTGCACCAGTGCTTGGCCATGGGGATGGCATGACCATCTGGCCAGGGAAGCCTGGTCTGAGCTCTATGGTCAAGGAGAACCAGTGCAGTCACGGTGGGCTCCGGAGAACATTTGAGCTGTGTTGACTCTCAGCCCCCAGCTTTGGGGGCACCAACTACTGAACTACAAATGTACGAATAGGTACTAAGTGCTAAAATGTCTCCTTCACATTATGCTCTTTTGGAGAGTTAGAATATCTTTTCAACACTAGAAATGTTAATCTAGGTGAGGTCAGGTGCTGCGTACCCCAAGTAAATCTACCACGCTCTACTGATAATTAAGCCCCACAGACTGTTTCCCTACCTTGACTGAACTACAGTGGGAAGAGAATACATACTTAAGACAACAACAACAAAATTAATTCTGGGGAGGTAGTGCAGATTAAGGAACACGGACTTCTGAGAGAGAGGCCTGTGTTCAAATCCTAGTTCCACATTCTGTGACCTCGAGCAAGCAACTTATTCCCCTGGGCTTCAGTTTCCTCACCGGTAAAATGAAGATAGTAACACTTCTGCTTCACACAGACCTTTGATATTAAAATAAAGCACCCAGAATAGTGTAGGTTTCAAAATTCAGTCCACTTCAGCGAGCCAGTAAAACCAAAGGGCCCTTCCGCCTTACCCCTTCCCACTCACCACCGCAAAAGATTAGACACGCATTTCAGTAAACTACGTAGTGTGATATTTACAAAATAACTTAAACCTTAATGGAACGTAAACCAGTATTTCCCGACACATTTTTAACTCAATCTACACTCTTTAGGAATAATCACTGGTTAGGGAAGCACCAAGAAGACACGCTGGCCCTTGCAAAGCAGAGGTGCACAGAAGCTGGCATAAATGACGCAAACCGCCCAAGTGCCAAGCCGCCTGTCCCGATTTCTTGATTTTAGCCTTTTTCTTTTTGTTCTGCAAAATGTGACACAGGGGATGTCAAGGCAAATGCAGCAGCAACAGCCCGTCACCTACAGATGCGGTGGTAACTGTGCAAGACACTTCTCCCCGGTGGACGCTCATCATGGTGGAAAAGGCAGAAATGACCCCAGCGGTATTGTTCAAGCGACCATTTTCAGCAAGCAAACCTGGGAAAGTAAAGGTATTTCACTTAAATCAGGTCATTCATGAAGCATTATATTCACCTCAAACGCAAATTTAGATTTGTGGCCTTAAAATTCAATGTCATTTAAGAATGTGAATGGAGAAGATGCAACTTATTTAAAAAGAATATGCAATGTTCCAAAAAAAAAAAGACTGAACAAACAAGGATTTAAATTTGTAAGGGTGTGTGTGTCTTACATGGATTTGCAGTAGATTTCTTGATACGGCTTTCAATCTGATTTTCAGGTTTATGCCACAGATACCAGTGTTGGCCATAAATCCTGAAATTAAAACACTGTCTATATTCACTACACGCTTTCTTTGAATTCTGAGTGATCATGGGATTTGAAAAGCAACTCAAATGTACCAAAGAATGCAAATGTCTTCAAGGACAGGGGCACAGCCACTGGTTACAAACCATTTTCTTGGTATGAGTCCCACTGGTCTCGTCCATGGGTTGAAACTGTGCAATCAGACATTCTTGCATCTTAATATCCTTTAGACAATGCTCCTCAAACTTTAACGCCCAAACAATTCACTTGGGGAGCCAGTTAAGATGTAGATTGTGACTCAGCAGGCTGGGGGAGACCAAGATTCCTCACTGCCGAAAGGCAGGCGGTGCTGGGGCTCCTGGCCCATGCAGGACAGTTTCAGTAGCAGAATTTTCAGAGACTTCCATAAAAAACATCTAATACTTACTGATCAGGTTGGACGTGAGGGGAGAAAACTTCTCTTTTGCTGTCATGTCATTTAGGCTTTTCATTTTAATGGAACGCTTTACATAGGGATTCATAACAGAGGCAGCCATTTTGGGTTCCTTCAAGATTTGCTAAAAGTACCAAAAAATAATTTCTTAAACTCTTTAGGCCATAAATGATCCTAGCTGCCGTACACATATGTTCAGATGAATCATATATTTCATAAATAAAATTAGCACTCTCAAAGCACATGAAGGGAAGTTTACAATCACAAAATTTTCTTTGCTTTTAAGATGATTTTACACAGGATACAGTATTTCTTGAAAATACTTAAAACCACTTTAATGAAGTTTCTTAAATTTATTTTTGCCTTTCAAGAGAGATTAAAGAAAACCTAAGCAGCCAAAAGATTCAATTCACCACCTATTTTATGTACCTACTATGGGTAATACTCTAGTTTTTCCCATGCTAAGAGGGCGCTAATGATGCCCACACTCAAGCGTACACCTGACAAGATGTGCTGACTGCAGGCGGCCTCCTGGCCTTTCCCTCTCAGGCTGACCCGGATTCTGTCCTGCCCCTCAGAGAGCTCAGGAGAACCAACCCAGCGCTGTGCGGGAGCTCTGGGGCTTCCAGAGCAGTCTCAGCCAGTCTGGGAGGAAAAACGGTCAAAAAACGGGAGTGCAACTACCATGAGAGACACAACTTTGTCTCCGCTATGTTACGTCACCAACGTCTGGTCAGTGATCACGTGCAGCTTCCAGCACTCTGCTCCCCTGAGTGTCAGGCCAGAGCTCCAGCAAACCAACGGCTGCTTCCATTTGGGCATCTTTCAGTCATGCACCTCTATTAGCCCCTCAACCCCTCTGTCAGCACCCTCTCCTGGGCTCCTGGACAATTTCTGTCTCTGATCCTAGCTACCTGCCTACACTGCCATCTAATGCTAAAGCTTCAACTTGAGCGACCCCAAAGAAACAATATTTTTCCATAAAAACTGCTAGCTTATACAAACTACAAGCATTCCGGAGTTGGAACCATACAGTTTTTCATGCTTCTTATCTGTTTTTGCTGCATCACCCATGGACAGTTAGTGACACCTGGGCAGCATATTTTCCTCTCAGTGCCAAGAAATGGCTGATTTTCTTTTATAAAGAGTCTTAAGGTAATGGCCTCCTCTGTATGTCTCCACGTCTTAACCGACTTCAAGTTTTAATTAAACCCCATTCTAACGTCCACAAGCCAGCCACTGGCCCCTTGGCGAGCACCGGTGCTCAGGTCTAAAGTGGGTGCGTGGGACGAGCGGCGGGCAGTCACCGTCACCTCCCGAAAGCCTGTGTGTGACCCTGTCTGCTCCTGCTACCCGTCCCCCGAGTGTCTCCAACAGTAAGTATGATTCTGTGAGGGTCAGAACAGTTGACGGTACCAACTGAGATCAAAAGCGTTATCTGCAGAGATAGATGGACGAAGGGAGGAAAACAGAGCTAAAATTACTGTCTGTTAGGACAAAAGTTTCCACAAAAGCTCAAAATGAAAAAACGAACAAAACTTATTGTTCTATACAACTAGTCTGTGAAGGTTTTTATCCCCTCTAACAAACAGTAAGATTAAAAAAAAAATCTTTAGAAGTTGTTTAAAAATTATAAGAAATTCTTAAAAGATAAAATCAAAAAAACCCCACAACTTTCTCTGGAGAGATTATATACTAGCTGTACATCCCTCTTCTTTAATGCAGAACTTACTGCCAGAGGTGGGAACTAGAAAGTACTGTACTGTAGAGTACAGTATCTTTATTTCAAGCCCGGGATGTGAGTGAAATTGCAGCCCTCCGTCTCCTGTTGCTGACGACCCTTCTGCTCTACCATCTCCCACCTCCTCTCCCTCCTCCAGTCAGTAGCTCTTCTTGCCTGTTCACTCGATGCCAGCCCCTGGATGCCAGCTGTTGCACTGTACTACTGTACTTTTCAAGGTACTGTAAGGTTAAAAATGTTCTGTTTTTTGTTAGTTTTTATGTATTTGTGTGAAAAGTATTATAAACCTACTACAGTACAGTGCTATACAGCCAATTGTGTTAGCTGGGTACCTAGGCTAACTCTGTTGGACCTATGAACGTGCTCTTGGAACGGAACTCGTTTTTATGTAGGGGACTTACTGTAAAAGGAGCAGGGGAAGAAACAAAATGTGTTAACTAGAAAACTCAGGGGAAACTGCAGTGGGGATTCTTCTATTTAAGTTACACTGTAGGCTTTTGTTAATTCAGTTCATTTACTCTTCTTTTCATGTTTAAAAAACACGTAAAAATAAACTTTCCCCTGTAGCCTTGTGGTCTTTGCCAGTTCTCTATTATCGTCATGAAACTCTTGCACCTTCACTAATTTTGCTGCCCAGCGTGCTCTGCTCATTTTCTCCTCACAAAAGGCTTCATAAGGAAAATAAATTCCCAGTTAAACAAAATCATAATATATTCTAAAGACTGTTTTGGAAATACCTGGAAATACAAGCAAAGATTATCAAGGTGACTTTTTAATTCTCTTTTGAAATGACAATGTTTCTTAAATTACCATCTTAAATTTAGATTTTCTATTTCTTCTCTGAGCCCCAAATCTTGGTTCCTAATATTAATATCCTTACCTACGTCAGTTTGTACCTATTATACAATAGGTTCAGAACGATAATACCCAGTATTATTACTATCAACATCATTACAGAAAATATGCTTTTCCTTTTTCTTGCAACTCTTTCTCTTAGGATATACCTCATTAGGGATGCAGAGTCAAATATCTAAGCAAAATATATACAACGAGAACTTAATAAGTAATGAACAGGAAAGGCTACTTACTGCTACTCTCAACAATTCCTTTTCTACTTGTTCCAGTTTATTCTGTTTAGATGCAGCAGAATAAAGAGCAGTGGCATAGCGACCTTCGATACCGTATACCTGAACAGGTGGCTTTAAAAACAAGCGTGGAGGAGGGGAGGAAGCGAAAAGGAAGATCAGTTAAGACAATACTACGGTATCAATAGCAGAAAGAAATATTCATAATTTTAAAAATACATCTTTTATAGCACAAAACAGTTTAAATATGTCATCAAAGAGCTATCCTGAATGACAAGTCTCAAAATGAGGGATGTTTCCTTGGCCAGGTCACTCTATCTGTGACCTTCCAATTTCTCACCTTAAAACGAGGGGTTTAGGAAACATGGTGTCTGAAGTCCCCTTCCGCTCTAACTATCTATAATTCAACTATGTTAATTATGAGATGAGCTTAGGATTCCTTTGAATTCAGTAACTACTTAATTCCAAGTTTGGGAGGTTTTAAACACTGATAGAAGGCAGTTTTGAACACGTTAGAACCAGGCAAACAGGTGTTTATGAAACATACACAAGCATACTTTTATACATTTCAGAGTAATACTGCAAATATCCCTTACAGAGCTCCATAAATGTTCAGTTTAATGGAGCCCTTTAGCAATTTACTAAGTGCCTGAGGCTTGAATTATTTTTTACAATGAACTACTGGCTTTTAAAACCACACTACCATCAATGTATGACTACATATGCTTAGTGGTACTGTGTGATTGTAGTGGAAAAGCTGTGGCTTTGGATGAGCAAGATTTAGTTTCAGTCCAGCTTTAAGACTAAGCTGAATAACCTTGGGCAAGTTTTCCCAAAGTCTGTTTCCTTTTTTGTAAAATGGGAAGACCAGCTACCTCCCATCACTGTTATCGGGTTTTAAGAAATTCTCCTACTTAAAGGTTATGCATGGGCCTGTCCCACGGCAGGCATTCAACATTATTCCGTCCCCTAGCCCCTCCACCCCCATCATATTTGGGGAACCACAGATCATGCAGAAAGGTTTAGGGGTAACTATACAAAATCCATGCCCCTAGGTGTACTGCTGTCTGATTCACACACATTCATCTGCTTTACGATCACAAAAGACATACCCTCACAAGCTTGGCAAACGGCCTGACCACAGATGTACTGAAGCATCGCACCTTTAAAACAAAGAGAAAGGAGATCCAAATGAGACTACTTAAAGGATTTCTGCAGTTAAACCTGCAATAATAAACAGTAAACATGACTTCTAGATGATTCGCTTCTCATGTTTCCTTGTATCATCACATAGATTACATGAGGGTGAGCTGCTCTTTATTACCTAGGAGTAAATTTCCCCACTGGAAATCATTTCAGGTTGCTTGGGAAATTGCTTTTCTACTTCTAACTTCCTGGGTTACTAGGAGTAGGCTGAGGCAAGCACACCACTACGAGAGAGAAAACACTAAGTTTGGTGAAATGTGTCTTCCAAAAATGTTAACAAGATTTTCGGCATTTATATTACCACCCTCGAGCATGATTTTAATAAAAAGTGGGAGGATTCCAGGCATGATCTGCAAGAGATGGACCTTCTTAGAATCCAAATGCTATCTGAAAATACAGACGAATTCTTTGGGTACTCCAGCCGTCTGATGTGAGAACAGGCCCTAGTACCTTGTCTATCAAAATACTACCTTGATATTGTTGAGATGGTATCTTGTCTATCAAGAGTTGGAATCCAAAAAAAAAAAAAAAAAAAAAAAACAAAACAAAACTAAGGGCTTCCCTGGTGGCTCAGTGGTTGAGAGTCAGCCTGCCAATGCAGGGGACACGGGTTCATGCCCCGGTCCGGGAAGATCCCACATGCCGCGGAGTGGCTGGGCCTGTGAGCCATGGCCACTGAGCCTGCGCGTCTGGAGCATGTGCTCCGCAATGGGAGAGGCCACAACAGTGAGAGGCCCGCGTACCGCAAAAAAAAAAAAAAAAAGAGTTGGAATCCAGAGTTTAAAAGGCACCTGCAAAGGCACAGGTCACCTTCAGATAATTCCAGCTCTAAGTGTACTATACCGGTTGTGAGGGTTAAAAGACTTTATAACACTTATGGAAAACTTACGGAAGCTGTACGCTGTCATGATATGTAAAGCATCATGTAATATAAAGAGCACGAATTTTCTTTCCAACTCTGTGGATTCGAATCTCAGCTCTACCCCTTATTGGCTGAGCAGCCAAGGACGAGTCATTTTAACTTTTCGGTCTCACTTTTTTATTAAAACGTGAAATGTGCTTTTACAAATATTCCTTAGCATTACTGGTGACCCCGGCCAGGTGTGACCACCACAACAAAGAGCGATCCCCCTTCACCTGTGCCCTTCAAACCAGCTGCTTCTCGGGGCTGTGCTCACAGGACGCCAAGGTAGGACACGCGCAGCCCCAAGCCCACCGGCCCGCGCGCATCCCGGGGGGAAAGGGGGGCTGCCCAGGCCGCCTGGCGTCGCCCCCCACTCGCCTGGCCCCGCGACCTTGAACGGCGGCCACGCTCCCCAGCTGTGGCCTGGAACCGTGGAACTTAGGGGTCTGGTACGAGTCACCCCAAGAGGGCTTCTCCCGCTGGCTTTCAGGACCTCCGTTCTCTCACCTGAAGGGAGAGCCCAGACACTACCGGCGCGGCCATCTTCTCCTGGCGGCTGTAGGTCAAACCAGAGTTGGCAAAAGCGACCAAGAGCGCACGCGTGCGTCAGCGTAGCCGCTCGGCCTGCTGGGAAATGTAGGCGTAGGTCGTCAGGCCGCATGCGTAGGGATCTCCCTCAGACTGGGAGTTGTAGTCCTTAGAAGCGAGTGGTCAGGGCTGGACCCACAGGGCTGGGGGTTGGGACTAGTGGGCTCAGACAGCACCTGGAAATGAAATTCTAGAGTTACTAAGTGACCCTTATTGTAGAATAGATATAGTGCCCTTAGCTTAAAATTTCCATTTAGATAAGTACGGTGGCATTTGTTCCATTTCACATTCATCACTAGCATCATTAGCGTATTTACCCTTTCTTCCTACCACGCTAAAAGGTGATCAAGCGCAGTTCCTCGCGCTGCATGTATATATAAACCCCGAGCCTTGCAGCTCCAGCAGCGGACACTACGTGCCCAGTGCCTGGGCCGTGACTGCTCCTGCATACCTCTATCCCACCTCCGCCCCATCTCACCTGAGTACAGCGCTGACCTCTTGGTTTGTGCGGACGCGTGAGGTTCTGGTGTTTAAACACTTCCTTCTGGGTAAGGCAGAGTGATTATCTGAGAACCATACCTAAAAATAGAACTGGTGTTTGAGCAAGTGTGACATTGAAACTGAGACCCCAACACTAGCTTTGGCTAGTTTCTCTGCATTCATAAAAACAACCTATTTTCAACCCACTTCCCTCTAAATGGAATTTACTCTAATTTTCTCTTGTGTACAGAAGAGAGTTGGCTGTTGGTTGGAGTTTCCTGGTTGCAGTAATGGGGTCCTATGGTCAATTAAGATGTCTTTCTGCTCAGATCTATTATAGGAACACAGATTAAGTCCTTAATTTACCCTTTTCGAGTGCAGGTTTCTCATCATTACATAAACTTGTTAAAATGCAGAAAAGTAGAAGGGATGTAATTGCCCTCTTTTCGAACACTCAGAGTGTGTTGTCTCCCATTATTTTTTCAGATAGTAGCCTGGACTGCCCAGGCTTGAATCCCAGTCCTTTCATTGACCTTGGCCCAATTATATAACTTCTCTGTGCTTCAGTGTTCTAATCTATGAGTATTAGAATAGCACCTACCTTAGGGCTGTTAGGAAAAATGAACAAGTTGTATATCTATCTGTCTATCTATCCATCTATCTATAGATTTAGAACAATTGTCTGACAGACTGGCACTGAATAATATTCTCTATTTTGTTTTTATATTCTGTAACTTAATCATTCAATAATTTTGAACATAATTCAGATGGTTGCCTTTTTCTTTCTCGCCATTTTAAACAATACTTCATCTCCTGAGCATCTTTAGACACAAATTTTTTTTTTCTTCTTCCTTAGGATAACTTCCAAATAGATTTCCAGAGCTGGCACAACTTGGCGAGAGGGTATGAGCACTTTAAAAGTCTTTGATGAATGAGGCCATGCTCTTTTCAAAACTTTAAACCAATTTATGCTTTCACTAGCAGTGCATAAAAACCCTTGTTTTACTTTTCTCTGCAAACTCTTTTGGGAGGCTGTCTTCAAACATGTCTAATGGAAAGTATATGCATTATGCAACACATTTTATTGAGCACCTATTATGTGCAGGCAGCTCTTCTATACCCTGGAGGTACAGCAGGGTACAAGACAAGGTGCTTGCCTTCATAGACCTTATATTCTATGTGGAACCAAACCACAAACCCCATGTTTCCTAATGTGTGGGTGTTATTAAATGTAATTCAAATCAAAAGTTCTGGGGCCAAATATACTTGGAAAATTCTAGACTATCTCATTAATAATTAATTATAAGGAAGCGGTAAGGTTGCATAGCAACAGGGAGAGTCCCTCTATTTCCTTTGTATTTATCCCCATCTCACTTCAGCCCTTTGCATTTTGCCAAAATAATAGTTTGTGGTCGTTTGAATTTTAGGGTTCATCAAATGGTTGCACATGTATGGTTTCATTTTTATTTTGAGTCTCAGGATAACTCTAAGATGTAAGTAGTCTGGTACTCCCCCGCTTTATAGGTGCTGAAACTTCTTGGATCCTGTTTGGGCAGCTCATCTAGGAAATGGCAGTTCTGGGTCTCAGGATGCATTTCCGGGCGTCAGATTTTGATGCCAGTGTACGCTGCTTATATCTTGGTGATCTGGACAATTGGAGAAACACAGAAGCAGCCCTGATGCCTGACGCCTCCACAGTCAAGCCTCCCTCCACCTGCTCATGGATTCCTGGGTGTCTGCTGAAATCTAACAGCAAGCAAAGCCCAGCAATGACCAGCCAGGACCTCAGAGACAAACTCTCACGAGGGACCCTGACAGCAGTTTCCCAGATGGGGGACTATCGAAACTTCTTAAATGCAAGAAGAGAGAATTTGAAAGAAAAAAAGAATTTTGTCCCACAGAAGAAGGGAAAAGACTTAGCACTTTACTTTTATAGTGCTTTCCTCCTGTACAAACTTAAATTGTTTAAAAAATAGTTATTTTAACAGCTGAGGCTGACAGACTCAAAGGGACTTGCCCAAGGCCACAGTCCAGGGCTACAGCGGTAGTGAAATCCAGACATCAAATCTCAGCTTTTTTGTTTTAAGCTGATTTTCAATTCAAAACAAATATATTTCTCACCATTTTATTTTCTCTTTAAAGGCACCATAGGCTGTCATGAAAACCAGCAGCGTGGTGTCATGAGACCCTCAATTGCACATGTTTTAAAAAGTGAAGTGATTTTCCCCTTGACCCAGAAAGAACCTTCTAAAACTCAGAAATCTGGATGAAGGTTAATATGCAAAATGTTCACTGCACTCACTTTAAAATGGCAAAAAATTGGAAACAAATGTCTGAGCATAAGAGAATGGTTTTAAAAATGGAACATTGTGCAGCTGATACCGTGAAATTTTCGAAAAGTATTTAGTGACATAGAAAAATATTTAATGACACTGAGGAAAAAATTCCAAACCACATTGTGTATTTTTCTATAATGAGCACGTGTCGCTACCATAATCAGAAGAAAAAAAGGTGGGGGGGGGGAATACCGTGATCCTGTCCCTTAACTATGTTCCCAGTAAAGAAGAGATCCATCCACTCTCCTTTCTGATAATGCTCAGCTTCTGACCTGCAGGGAAATGCTTCAAGTTGACGAGTTCCATGAGGGACCAGGCTCCAAAGTTGGACCAAAGGACTTCTAAGATTTCCTTCCAAGATTAGCTTCAACTAGACTCCACCAGCCCAGGGAACATTTTCTTGAGCTTTGCAGAATACATACTAAGGATGTTATCTTCAGGGCAAAGGGTGTTAAGATTTTCCCTACACATTTTGTTACACTGCAAGGACCTGGGAAGTGTTTGCATTATTCATATATTTGTTTATCTTGGAGTGAATTTCCATCAGTTTTCTCTTTCTTTTAGATCTCTCCCCCTCCAAGTTTATTTTGAGAACTGTACATGGATCCTTTACAGCAGACCAGAGCCACTTGCTGTCCTGGGGACCCAGGCTGGCAGCCCCGATTTAGAACTTCATAGGTAGCTTGTCTTTCCATTTAAACCTTAAGAATGGGAAAGTGACTTTGGTAGCTTTCTACACATGTCTATGGCATTAAAGGGGGTTTAAGGCCAGTCCTGCCAATCAGCAGAGGCCCCTGGGCTGGAACTGATCTGGCTTTGAACAAGAAAAATTGTTGACAGTGGGACTCCAGGTGCTGAGACCATATGATTTAAAACTGTTTATCCTCGGGATTTGATGCATCTACTACAGAAGAAAAGACAGAATAAAACACATGAAAATGGCTTGGTGATATTTTTGAGTCTTTGGAGAAAGCTGCGTTAGATGGGTCTGCAGCACAGAGCCGGGACCTGGACGGCGACAGAGGGAGAACCAGGTACTGCGGGAACCGGTTCCCCTCCCCGGCCACGGGCACCTTCCCGCCCCTTCTGCAGCGGTCGTGCCTACCTTGAGGCCTCAAGGTCACTGTGCGCGCTCAGCCTGGTCCAGGTTTCCGAAGCATCATCCTGACACTGGGGGGCGCCATCTCCTCACGTTGTCAACTCAACCTCTGGCCTTGGAATCAATTTCTTTCTAGAGCTTTCGCCATTCAAACCCCCGTGTCACAGCTCACACAAGCAAGTATGAATCAGAGTATTGTGAGATTGACTAACAAACTGGTTCCTGAGAGATGCTCTAATCCGGGCTGCTTGTGTTTCGGGGCTCACAGTTTCTTGTTATTGTCACCCAGCCTCAGTGGGGAAGCCGGTCTTAGGACCCCCAGGGACACTCCCCCCTCCCCTCCCCTCCCCCTCCCCTCCCCTCCCCTCCCCTCCCCCTCCCCTCCCCTCCCCTCCCCCTCCCCTCCCCTCCCCTCCCCTCCCCCTCCCCTCCCCTCCCCTCCCCTCCCCTCCCCCTCCCCTCCCCTCCCCCCTCCCCTCCCCTCCCCCCTCCCCTCCCCTCCCTCCCCTCCCCTCCCTCCCCTCCCTCCCCTCCCCTCCCTCCCCCTCCCCCTCCCCTCCCCTCCCTCCCCTCCCCCTCCCCTCCCCCCTCCCCTCCCTCCCCTCCCCCCTCCCCTCCCTCCCCTCCCCTCCCCTCCCCTCCCTCCCCTCCCCCTCCCCTCCCCCCTCCCCTCCCCCCTCCCCTCCCCCCCACCATGTTCCTTCCAGTCGGCGCGGGCCCCGCCTCCTCCTCAGCCCTCACACTTCCTGGGGCTGGTTCGGCGGCGTTTGCTTCCACAGGCTTTAGAGACCATAGCTCGTGGGTTAGAGCGGACCGAAGTTTTTCTTATCAAAGTCCTTTTTCTTTCTGGGTTTGGGGCAGTTCAGGGAAAAGTTATACCATTCAATGGGTGCCCTGTTCCGGGAGGTGGTAATGACGGAAGGAACGAGCAAATGATAAATGCAGAACATTCTTCTGTTTGTTGATTTGATAAAAATGTTGACAGTAAACAGTGTATGTTTGGGGGCCTTTCTGATGTAATGAAGCGCTCCGAAGCTCCCATTCTTGCTTCTCTTTGGTGGTCCAGCTGGGGCTTTGGGGGCGTGGGAGGCCCTCGTTCCCTGCGGTTTGGTCATTGTCTGCTGTTCCTGCAGAGGTAGTGCCAGGCTCTGCAGCCCCGAGGCCCGGCCGGGGTTGGAATCCCAGCCCTGCCACTCACCAGCTGTGTGGCTTGGGTGAGTCCCTTAACCGCTGTGCCTCGGTTTCCCCACCTGGAGAATGCAGATAGGAACCATACAGGTCATGTGAGCTAACCAGCGCGCCATGGAGTTGAACTGTTACTCTCCTCAAGACCATCTCTCTAAATAGCATCTCTCCATACAGAGGCAGGAGGAACACAAACCTGGGTCATTCTTCATTATGGAATTTTAATTCTTATTTTCATCTCCTTCTTGTGCTGTGGCCCAGAACGTAGAGCAGAGCTTCACTGTGGCTTCTGAAAGCTGGGAAATTGTTATCGTCAAAAGCAGCTCCTTTTTGAAGGAGCTTGCCTGCAGGGGGAAGGGCCATAGCTGGTGAGTCCCAACTGGGTCTCCTCATATGGGAGGTTACAAGAGAAGACAGACTGGTGTTTTTAGAACAATCGGCTCTCAGGATATACTGGTGAACAAGAAAGCATTGAACATTGATTACTTTAAAAAAAAAATCAGTATGTATATTTGGTGCAAGTAAAAATGTGAGAATAGTGAAGGCTTTGTAGGAGTTTGGTGTGGAAAAGGAAATTATTTGATAAAGAAAAAAATTATACTTTTTTTTTCTTTGCACAGTTATTTAGCTGTAGTAAAAGGGAAAATAAAAGTCAGGGAATGAAATGTATACAGACAGGAGGGGAAGCGCTCTCAGAACACGGGACAGTGTGTGGTCCAGTCAGATTTCGAAATGCCCAGTAGAGAGATGGGATCATTCTGGATCCCGCAGTGGGATGCAGCACCCAACAAAGTGTTGATGAACCCTGGTGGCAGACCAACCACTGTGTTGTTTTTATCAATAAAGAAGCACACAGGGAGGAACGCTTACTTTGAGGTTCCTGGTAAATCGGGCTGGATCTGTTTGGGGTGGTGCACTTTAGTACAAGGAAGATGGAGAAGAACAACGGCCAGTCCAGTCTCATGGAGCTGAGCGCCTGGGAACAGTGTACATAAGGTGACTTCAGAATAAAGGAGGCTTTTTTCCACCTCTGAGTTTAAAGACAGCCACTGTCTCTGTAGCAAATGAATTAGTGTGACCTTGCAGATGGCCCTTGTGACCTGGAAGTGACAAGGAATAATGAGACTTTTCGTTTTGCTAACTGGGTACTGGGAAAGGAAGCTCAAGATGGAGTCAGTATTGCTAAGAGAGCTCTCTGAAATGGAGCTGGGAGGCCATTGAGAGGGTGACTTGTGCATATCTCAGCCTGGATGGAATCTGACCTTTGACTTGATCAAATCATACAGAACATCTACCAGAAACTCATGACAGTCTATCTAATTCTCAGACCCCTACCCTAAAACAGATTATGATTCCTTAAGGACAAATATTTTCTGATTTGCATCAGAGCCAATCATAATTGTCTCCAGGCAACTTTTTAACAACCTTGTGATTTTTGGCTTTTTAAGCCCCTGACTTTTTTCCTTCCCAGAACACTCCTTCCAAGTAACCTGAATCTGTGTCTCCCGAATTGCAATTCTTAAGACCCCCAAATAAACTCTTTTTCTTATTTGCAGCATCCTGCGTCATCATCGTCATTATTATTGTTACTTCAGTTGACAGTACCTCCTAGGGGGAGACTGGTGACTTATTTCTGTGGGTTTTTGATTCTGTGCTTTGAATTGCAAGGCTGAATAAGAACACTACCTATTTTGAGTTTTTCAGTAACGGGGGAGTTATTGGTCGGGTGGTCTTTGGAGATTAAGGCCAATCTGCAGGAAAACTGAGTAGTTCAGACCATTTATACTGTATGGCTTGAAGTGGGATAGAGGACCACCCCCTAATTCATTAACTCATTCTTTCAGGCATTAATTCATTTACCAAACATTAACTACATGTTAGAGATCATGATAGATGCTGTAGAGAATGAAGGCAACCAAGACAGACTTTGCCTTCAAGGAGCTGTTGCCAGCTCCCTTTGAATCAGTTTTTCATTTATTATTTTTTAAAAGATTTTGGCTGCACTGCGTGGCTTGTGGAATCTCAGTTCCTTGACCAGGGATTGAACCTGGGCCACAGCAGTGAAAGCACTGAATCCTAACTGCTAGGCCACCAAGGGACTCCCAGTTTTTCACTTTTTAAAATGACCTCCCCTTTGTTCTACACATTGGAAAAGAAATTGGTATGGTGTTTGGCTAAAAATCAAACTAACTAAATTGCAACATAATTTTATAAACTCTGGGCTGTCTTTAATCTTTAAATCTTTATATTTTGTAGGAATCCCTTCTACATCTGGGCTCCTAAGGGACAGCAACCTCCTCCTATCATATCTTGGCAACTAATTGAAGCAACGACAGGGGAAGAAATGATAAAAATAAACCATTCCAGCTGGCAAAGCATCACTGTATAGTTCTCAAAGTGGCTGTTTATCAGAAATAAAGTTGATACCCTCTTGGTGGCACTGGATCAAATTGATCCACTTTTTTAAAAAAAATTAATTTATTTATTTAATAAATTTATTGCTGAGTGTAGGCTTTCTCTAGTTGCGGTGAGTGGGGGCTATTCTTCATTGTGGTGCGCGGGCTTCTCGTTGTCGTGGCTTCTCTTGCTGCAGAGCACAGGCTCTAGGCGTGCAGGCTTCAGTAGCTGTGGCACGTGGGCTCAGTAGTTGTGGCTTGTGGGCTCTAGAGCCCAGGCTCAGTAGTTGTGGCACACGGGCTTAGTTGCTCCACGGCGTGTGGGATCTTCCCGGACCAGGGCTCGAACCCGTGTCCCTTGCATTGGCAGGTGGATTGTTAACCACTGCGCCACCAGGGAAGCCCCAAATTGATCCACTTTTGACGATGACAAGAGGACCAATGTTCTTTCTTCTTGTGATCTGTGACAGTGCTGTGCACCCTGGAATCAGCAGAGTTTTTGTAATCCAGATTTGTTGACATTCTTGAGGCATGAAAATTTTCCTCATTTGTAGTCCAACTCCAGAGGTTTCCTGAGAGAACATCCTAGAAGTAGCTTTTCGTTGTGGTTTTTTCAGCCATCAGTCCTGGCTACTGATTGGAATCAGTTGTGGAACTTAAAAAACTACAGCTAGCCACCGAAGACATGTGAATTAGAATCTGCGTGTACATTTTATTTTAAATTAATTATTGAGCTTGAATGTTCAGTGATTGGACAGGGATTAAATAACATGTAGTATGTCTAGATAGAATACCTTGCTGCCATTTAAAATTATAGTGAGGAATATTTGCTGAGCTGAGAACCTATTCATAATGCATTGCTAAGTTAAAAAAAAGGAGGCTGAAAAGAGCATTTGGTGTATAATCTGATGATATTTTATTAAATAATCATGTATTTGTATGCATCGTACAAAAAGCCAGAAGGAACCGCACAAATACGCCTAAGGTGGTAACCACTGTTAGTCTTTTCCTCGGTGCTTTTCTGTGTTTTCTAAGTTTTAAGCATCAAGCGTATATTGTTTTTGTACTGGGGAAAAATTCCTTCAATAAATGTTAGTGGTTTCCCCATCAGGGACAATGTGGTGAGAAGGAGCAAAGGAAACTAGATACACATGACTGTCTCATTCATTCATTCATTCGTGATTTCTATTTAGCCTTTAAAATTTTTCTATTAATATTATTTAATGTTATTTTCTATTTATTAAGAAGAAAATGTCTTAAGCACCTGCTGTGTGCTACACATTGACAGTTTTAGGCACTTGGGCTGCAGAGGCTCAGTTTCCTCAAATCCAGCAGAAGAGGCTGTGAGGACCTCGTTGACAGGCACGTTCCCTCCCTGGAGGTGCCAGTGAAGTACATCTGGAGGGGGGCGGGGCTGGGAATTGCCCATGTTAAACAAACACCCTGTGTGGTTCTGACAGACTCTCTGGTACCACCCTTTGGGAACCTGTGAGGAGTGGGCCCTTGACCTTAAATAGCTGAAAGTCTAACGATGATGAAAATGGAGAATGTGAAAACCTGATTTGTTGGTTTCATCATGGAATGTCTACTAAGTTCCCCCAGGATGTCCTTGGACACATGCTCCTTAGCTGTCTTATTTTAGAATGTGACATATCTAAGTGGGATGATAATCAAAATATACCCAGCCAGATTGCCAGCCTCCGTGAGGGTCATTAGATGAGGCAAACATCTTCCTTCCTTAAGGACAGTCAGAGAGCAACAGCACGAGGAGTCATAGCAATTCTGACAGCAGCCACTGCTTAGGAAGTGGTTAGTGCCTGCCAGCCACTTGTCTAAGCATTTTTAAATTTTTTTATTTTTGGCTGTCTTGGGTCTTCGTTGCTGCACGCGGGCTTTCTTTAGTTGCGGCGAGCGGGGGCTACTCTTCGTTGCGGTGTGTGGGCTTCCCATTGTGGTGGCTTCTCTTGTTGAAGGCTCTAGATGTACGGGCTTCAGTAGTTGCGGCACGCAGGTCAGTAGTTGTGGTGCACGGGCTCAGTTGCTCCGTGGCATGTGGGATCTTCCCCGACCAGGGCTCGAACCCGTGTCCCCTGCATTGGCAGGTGGATTCTTAACCACTGTGCCACCAGGGAAGTGCTAAGCATTTTATTGAATTCTCTCAAAAACCCAGAGGTTACCTACCCCATTTTACAGATGAGGAAACTGAGGTTTTAGAGAGATTAATTACCCTGCCTGAGATTACGTGGCCAGTCAGTTGGCTTGTCTCCAAGAAAGCCTGGACTCAACTACTATATTATCCAGCCTCAAACTCGACCCATGGCCACTGTGCAACCTCTCGTTGTGAGGCTGCCTCCAGGGCTCAAGAATATTGAGACTCAGGCAGCTTGCTGCTCGGCGACCCCGGTTGAACGTTTTCTGGTGTGAAATTATTAACTTCAACCTTCGAAAACTGTGCCCTTCATGGTCCCAGCCAGTACAAAGTTAAAAACACTTGATAAAATGCATAAAACACAGCCAGCAGCATATTTCCAAATCACGTTGTAAGCCAGGCAGCGTTCTCCTGAAACATTCTCGGGGGCAAAGCAGTTAAGAGAACTTCCACAGAAGTCTGTGGAGTGGGGTGTCCATTGAACCAGGGAAAGCTGGGGATTTGGGGGGCCCAGCCCCCTGCAGTGGGAACAGCTAAGAGAGGGCTTTGGGAAATTTGGGCAGTGACAAGGATGCAGGGAAATATACTACAGTTTTTGCCTAGGAGTGAAACTCACATTTGAAAGAAAACCTATCTTCTACTCTACTCCCAGGCATGTTTTTTTTTTCCCACTCTTATTTGTAATAAAATGATGGGGTATTATTATTATCTCAATTTTTAATTTTATTGAGATATGGTTTACATACCATAAAATTCATGTACCCTTTTAAAATGTACATATCAGTGGTTGTTAGTATATTCACAAGGTTGTGCAACTATCACCACTATCTGATCCGAGAACATTTTCACCTGGGCAAAAAAGAAACTCCATACCCGTTACAATCACCTCCCCATTCTTTGCCCCCAACAGCCTCTGGCAAATTATGATGATTTTTAATAGTTATATCTTTTCAACTAGATTACAAGAGACCATGGAACTCATTACTCTTCCTGGCACAAAGTAGGTGCTCAGTAAATGTTTTTTTCTTGGTGATAAAGTTCTCAGCCTTAAGACTCTCCTTTCTTTTTTGGTCTGTGTGGTAATTTAAAAATTATAGTAAACGACTGGAAGAAGAAAACATGCAGCTGAGTTTTCCCCCCTCCCCTTCCCATTTAGGAAGGCCTGAACGCAGAGGTCTCATGTCAACCAGATAAATGTTTTATTGGACTTTAAAAAATTCAGTTTGATTTAGGAAAAGACAAAGACATCTTGGGTCTTATAATGTAAAACGAACATTGACAGTTCAGTGATAGTTCATGTTTTTCTGGCTCATAAAAATACAGTGAGGAAATGAACAGCTTGGACTGTGGGAAAAAGAGAAGTTATGCTGAAACTCTGATAGGAATGGGTCTGAACTGGTTGTTTATGGAGTGAAAAGCAGGTCACACACAAAGGCTGAGACGCAGCTTCCGTCATGCCTGGGAATCTACAAACTCAATGCCATCTCATTGGCAGAACATGAAAGCTAAAGATTATCCCCTAATCCTGTGGCATTTGCTGCTCAAAAATTTTCACTTGAAGTCACACACTCTTTGGAGGTACAAATATTTTGTGTACCCCTGCAGTATCTATGGAAAAACTTGTCAGAATGTTGTCTATAATGGTTACCGCAGATGAAGTGGGTTTTGTCACCATCCGGAATTGACCATGCTCTCTCCACCCAAAATTTCCACTTCTTTTTAAATTCAAATAGTGGAAGCTTATGTGACAGCTTTACCTCTGATAGCAAAGAGAATAAGATTCAGTGCACTGCTGAAAAGTGGAAACAACCCAAATGTCCATCAGTGGATGAAAAGATAAAAAAAAAGTAGTCATATCTCTACAACGAAATAGTATTCAGCCATAAAAAAGGAATGAAATCCTGACACGTGCTACCACATGGACAGACCTTGAAAACAGCATGCTGAGTAAAAAAAGCCAGACACGAAAGGTCACAGGTTGTATGATTCCATTAATGTGAAATGTCCACAAAGAGGCAAATCTATAGAGACAGAAAGCAGATTGCTGGTTGCCAGTGGCTGGGGAAGGGGAACTGGGGAGTGCCCGCTGACGGCTACGGGATTTCTTTTTTGCAGGTGATTAAAATATTCTGGAAATTAGATAGTGGTTATAGTTGCACAACTTGTGAATATACTAAAACCCCCTAAATTGTGTGCTTTAAAACGGTGAATTTCATGGTATCTAAATTACACCTCAGTTAAAAAAAAAGTAAAAAGAAAAAATTTGCCCCCAAGCCTCCCAAGGGTTAAAAATAAGAAGAGTAAGGGTGACAATCTGATGTGATCTTGCTGGTGCCTGTGTGAAGATGATTTAGCCGCTCTCCTTGCGAGGCATTTGCTGGAAAAAACCACATGCTTGCCACGGCAACACCCTCTTTCAGGCCTTTATCATTCTTGCCTAAAGATAAAGGAACTAAAGAATTTTGACAGCTGAAAAGGACCTTGGAGAGTCTGGTCTGACTCTCTCACTTGGCAGGTGAGAAAGCTACTTGCAGGCAGTAGAAGTGACATGTTCAAGGTCATCTTGTTAGTGGTTGAGCTGGACCTGAAACCCAGTGTTCTTTTCACTTGACCTCTTTTGCATTTGTTTTTTTCCCTCTTCTCTGTCTCTCCCTGTGCAAATATAGTTGTGCATTGCATAGACCTTAGTCTTCCTGAAACACAGATCATATGCCACCTCCCCCTAAAAAACCTTCATGGCCCCCCACTGTCCCCCATCTCCTCTCTGCCACTTGGCTCCTGAAATAAACTGTCCTTGTGGGCCCAGCGCACAGTGTACTTTCCAATATCACTTTCTTGTTCATGTTCTGTTACTAAACTTTGTATATATTCAAAGTCCTCAGCTAAATCCTGAGTTTCTTGAAGCCTGGGATTGTGTTTTACGTGTCTTAGCATCTTTGACCTTGGGACACAGGGCACAGTGCAGTTCCTTGAACTTGGTAGGGTTCAGGAAATACTTTTAGAAGAGTTGATTCCATTCAGGACTACAGCTGTCTTTGCCCAGATACATGCAAGGAATATCCCAGGAGTTCTGTCAGTAGGTGGCTATTTTGTGCTTCATCTCTTCTGTTGGAAGACCAACAATGAGTTTAATCTTTGGCTGTAATCTGGACAAAAAGATTCTAGAACACTCTCATGAGAATAGATTTAGTCTCAAAAAGGCAAAACTCAGTGACTTAAAAAAAAATAACCCAACATTATTTTGAAATAAACTTTTTATTCATTACAGAAGTAATTTGTGCTCACTGTAGCAGATTTGGAAAATTCTGAGAAAGTTCCAGGAATATAAAGGAGAAAATAAAAAGTGCCCCTAATCCTAGCCCCTAGGGAATATCTATCGATAGCCTTTGATCTGTACAGCCATTTTTCTACGCACACGTATACACCACAGGTAGATTGTTTACAAAAACGAGATCCCGCTCTGCATGCTGTTTTGTAACCCGCTTTTAAATTAAATGGAAAATGAAAATTTAAAAGCACTGCATTAAGTGGGAAGAATTTTGTTGCCGTCAACTCAAATGACTCATGCTGATGACATGGAGAAATGGCAACTCAATATTTGTTTTGCTTCTTTGCTTTTCTTGGTGCAGGAAAGGGTGAAACAGACAGGGTAGGAATAGTTCCATGAACTAAGGAATAAGTGCCTTTCTAGCTACCAAGTCACTGGGGGGCGAGGAGGTGCTTCGCCTCTTTGGGTCTTTGTCTTTTCACCAGTTCTATGAAGGAATTGTGTCCATTGAGGTCCTTTCCTAGCTCTAGACTCTTGTGAGCTTTAAGTTTCTCCTTGTCCCTTCTTTGTCCTTGGATATTTCAGAGCCCTCTATGTGCTCAGGAAGGCGGGGAGTGTGACTACTTTTTCCCTGATTTACGCCAGCACAGTCCCTGGCAAAGAATTGACACTTAACAAATATTTGTTAATGAATGAATGGATGAGATGCTCATGAATGATGTCCTTTGTCACAAACATCATTAGACCACATGGTCCTCTTTTGGAAGCACCAAATAGGAATTCTATATTTAGGTTCTTGGAATTTGGATAAAAATACAAGTGAGTAACATCGAATATCAGTTGGTTAATGGAAAATATTTTCCCATTCTCCAGATCCCATTTGGCTCTCTCTGTAGCTCCATGAGGGAGATATGACTAGTTCCGTCCCACAGGTAAATGGATGGCCAGTTTCCTCTGCTGGCCTCTTGATTCCAGGTCCTAGGTCCCTTCTGCTACTCCTCATTGCCTTTCAGACACCCCATTTCCTCTCTGGTTGGGAAAGTCACTCTACAACCACTCAAGCAAGTTGAAAGTAGAAGTTCTCAAACTTTAGTGTTCTTAAGAATTGCCCGGGGCATAGTGATCCACATTTTAAATAATTGTTCAGGGTGATTTTGATGCAGGTGGTCTGAAAAGCACACTTTCAGGAATACTAGCTTAAAATATTTCAGGTGTAGTATTTTGTCAAGCAGAGGAGGCTGCCAAGAGAAGAACGTCAGGCTTTTTTCATCAAGCATCAGCTTGCCCAAGCTTTGGTTTCCAAGGACACTTGGAAATAACAACACAATGGTTCATGTTCATTACACATTTACTGTGCCAAGAGCTTCTCTAAGTGCTTTACATACATTATGTTCTTTACTGCTCCTAAGAGCCCTCCGTTGTAGGTCCTGTTATTGCCTCTGTTGTACAAGGAAACTGAGGCTCAGACAAGTATGTTTGGCTTATCTATGATCAGGTGAAGTTGACAACAGGATTAAGTAATCAAGTCCTACTGTTATCAGGTTAAGGAAACCTAACGCTTTATTATTTTTATAAGAGCTGGGAGAAACTGGTGAATGCCATCGGCTAATAGGGAGAGTAATTTTGGCTTACATACTCATGTCTTTCCTCATGTGTGGATGGCTCTTGGCAATTGTGAAACTGGAAAACGAAACAAAACAACACAGTGAAACGAGTGAAATTCATTTCTTCTTCCCCTGGGTAAGACCAGCCCTAGGACCAGCCCCTGCCCTGTTCTGAATCGAATGTTACTTTTACCTAAGAACTGAACTATTCTATCAGGGAAACTTGAACACTGATTACTGACCGGCTATTTGCTGACATTAAGGAATTATCAGTACTATCATCTTAGGTATGATACTGATATTGTGGTTATGTTAAAAAAGAGTGCTTATCAGAAATAGAATCACAGATGTAGAGAACAAACTTGTGGATACCAAGGAGGGGAAGGGGGGGGGGGATGAATAAGGAGATTGGGATTGACATATATACACTACTATGTATAAAATAAATAACGAATGAGAACCTACTGTATAGCACAGGGAACTCCACTCAGTGCTCTGCGGTGATCTAACTGGGAAGGAAATCTAAAAAAGGGTGGATATATGTATATGTATAACTGATTCACTTTGCTGTATAGCAGAAACTAACACAACATTGTAAAGCAACTACACTCCAATAAAAATTAATAAAAAAAGAGTGCTTGTATTTTATACCTCTATTCTGAAATACACAGAAATTAAATATTAGGAGGTTTTGGATTTTCTTCTAAAAATCCAGTTTGGGGAGGTAGATGAATGAAACAGGATCAGTTTTAGGATGATAGTTGTTGAAGCTGGCTGATGGACACATAGGGGCTTATTATGCTATTGCCTCTAGTTTTGTATGTTTGAATATTTTCATAATGAAGAGTAAAAAGTAACTTCCTGTCTCATGTCCCTTACTCTCTACAAGTGGATTTAATACGTGTAACTAAAGCACTCGAGGTTAATAATGGATTAATATCTGATTGCTGTAAGAGAGCATTTACATTTTAAGCAAAGATCTGTAATGTCTTAACGAAGAAGTACATTGTTAAGACAAAGTAAGAAATACTTTGGAAATTTCAGGCATTACCCCAACCTGATAGGAGAAATATTTTGTATTAGCTCACACTTTCTCCTTCCCTACTTTGTCTATGTGCAGAATTGGTCCTGATCCCTGCCTTTGGGAACACTTTTTTTTTTTGCAGTACGCAGGCCTCTCACTGTTGTGGCCTCTCCCGTTGTGGAGCACAGGCTCCGGACGCGCAGGCTCAGCGGCCATGGCTCATGGGCCCAGCCACTCCGCGGCATGTGGGATCTTCCTGGACCGGGGCACGAACCTGCGTCCCCTGCATCGGCAGGTGGACTCTCAACCACTGCGCCACCAGGGAAGCCCTGGGGACACTTTTGATCATCATTATTTTTTCTTTTCTAATAATGCTCTGTAATAACATGGTGTTACGTAGTGTTCAGAATGCTTTCATTTGCTACTCCTAGACCCTCATTCCTTTTCTGTGAATAGACAGTGCGTATCGTTAAGCATGGGAACAAATAAAGGTCCAAGAGGTTAACTATCCAGTTATTGGGCTGGTTAATTAATTCCTTTTTTTTTTTTTGCGGTACGCCGGCCTCTCACAGTTGTGGCCTCTCCCGTTGCAGAGCACAGGCTCCGGACGCGCAGGCTCAGCGGCCATGGCTCACGGGCCCAGCCGCTCCTCGGCATGTGGGATCTTCCCAGACCGGGACACAAAGCCGTGTCCCCTGCATCGGCAGGCGGACTCTCAACCAGTGCGCCACCAGGGAAGCCCCTGGTTAATTAATTCTTTTGTTTATCTCTCCTCCAGACAAGAAGCATGCATTGAGCATCTACTATACATCTGTTAAGATGCTGGACTGACATGATACAGACACGCATAAAATAGTGCCTGACTTTGAGGTGCTCATACCTGGGGAGGGAAAACAGTGCTAAGTGAATAAGTGTACAGGGTTGAGGGCTTCACTGAGAAGAAGAGACTTGTGCTGGGCCATGCAAAATAAGCAGAAGTTCATCCCACTCCCAGTGAATGTCAGAATCAGAACCAGAACCCAGGGGTCCTGCCGTCTGTTTGGTCCAGCACAATTTCTGTGTGGCAATTACGCTTCTCTTTTTTTTCCTGAAAATCCCAATTTCCTTTGTTCCTTATAACTCCTGCAGGATTTTTCTTAAAGCCTTACAATGATGCTGTCATCTGTGCTGCACAAAGTGAAGCAGATCTCTTTGTCAGGGATACAGGGAGCAGTTCGCTGCTGAAAAGGAACGGGTGGACGGCAGAATGCTGACCGGGGTACTGTCCCTTCTAGCATGTAGCCCAGGGGCGTTCCGTTCCTGCGTGATACAAATGACAGCATTCTCACACTTGGTGGCTTTCCAGGCGACTGATGGCGTGGAGAACCTCCCTCCTGTTTACCTGTTCTCGCAGCCATTACTCACCTCGTCCCACACACCCCGACACTTGCACACAAAGCCACAGAGAGACTTCAAGAAAAAAAAAATCAAAAACCTTCCCCCAACCCCATTCTAAAATGTCAAGTGTTTCAGTTTTGAGAAAAAAGAAAGCTGAAGAAAGGATGACTCATGACAGGGCTAACAAACAACTATCTGAAGGTATGCTGGTGAGTCACGGCGTGGAGATTTGCCTTTATGTTGTGGAAAGGGCCTGGGATTGAAGAAGCATCATGGGACCAGCCAGTAAAATTCCATTACTCTCTGAAGCCGCTTTGGAGGTAATTTAAAAACCCTGGGCTTTTTTCAGCCCCAGTCTAGTGCAGGGCTCTGGGTACCCTCAGGTATGTTGATCTATACAGGAAATCAGAAAGAATGATTATTAATAACTGGAACAAAACCATTATTATCTTTCCATGCCCAATGCCATGCTGAACCAGCCCCGCTTGCTTCTTCAAGCCAGCGAGACGGCTGGATTTTCTTGAAGGGTATTGGGTTGCTAAGCAACAGCGCTGGCAGCATCCATCATGCCCAGCAATGTCAGCGCTGGAGTGTGGCCGGCAGAACACGCCTCCCCCTCGCCTTCCCTCGAACCCCTCCCCCATGAAAGCATTAATTTGCATCTAGGGTACAGGACCTGTGCCAGGTGATTCTGTGTATAAAACACCACAGTGCAGCACATGAAGCACAAATATTGTTTTTGGTTGCAAAGCAGGGCATGTGACGTAGTTGAAAATACATACTCATTTGCGTACACTCTTCACATAAAGAGTGTAGGCATAATTTAAAAGCCTGCATGTCAAATATGCCGGTGTGTTCTGCCTTTAAATCATTTTCTTTTCTCTCTGCCCATACAGCATCTTATTTATACCCTGTTCTGTCCATATCTTTCCCCCTCCCTTTGTTCTGTGGTCTCCTGTATGATAGAGCTATTGTTTGTGTGTGGGGCTGTGCGGACAAAAGGGAGCCTGTTTCTACATGGGAGGCAGCCCTGTGGTTAACCGTTGGAGGCTGTCATTTACAACGCCTGTCGCTGTGGCTGTTTTGCTCCGGAAGTGCCCATTTTCTGGGTAGGGTCTCTACCTGGGCCCCATCTGTCTGTGCTTTTTACTTCCTTTCGAGGGGCAGCAGGCCGAGTAGCTGATCCAGTGCCAGAGGCAGAGGGATGGGCAGGAAAGGGTATCAGCTTTGGGGTTAGACAGACCTACATTCAAATCCTTTCTCTTCCGCAACCAGCTCTGGCATCCTGGCAAGTTTCTCTCCCCATTTCTGAAAAAGATGTTAATAAAACCCACCTCACTGGGTTTTGGGGAGGGCTGAGTGTGGCAATGCATCAATATGCCTGGTTCCCAGTGTTTACTAAGTGGCAGGTATTACAAGGATTGAGTGAATCATAGATGATTCCCAGTTGGAAGGGAGTTTAAGATGTCATCTGGTTCAGCCCAACAAGGAATTCTAATCCCCCTACTTCTTCCAGTGGATCATTGGGGCAGGATCCAGCTGGATTGTCAAAGTTGATGCTTGGTGATTGGGTTGGGTTCTAAGTTCTCAGACTCCTGACTCAGTGATCTTTTTTCTGGGCCCATTATGATATCTATTTGCCTTCCTTAAAGTTATCCCTTGGCTTTGGGGGCCTTACCCTGGACCGATGTTCCACCTTATAGGACTGAACAAGGTTGGTTGGCAGGAACCCTTGTCTGACTGTGAGATTTTGGTGGTGGTCAAGACCTGGAATTTGATGGAGGTCTGATGAAGCTGAAGGATGTGCCCCGGGAACCTGGGAGGATGACTTTGCTGGGTCCGACAACTCCAGCACGTTATGCTACCTCTGCTCTGAAGCTGTTAGAGCTGTGTCTAATGCCCCACAGAGGTCGAGATCTCAAACAGGAAATATGTGGGATGCCTTATCTGAAGGTGACTTTCTGATTCTAGCTTTTAAACCACAACCACTGAAGATGGTTGGTTCCAGTAAGTCCTCCTCAGTTGGTACCCAAAATACTATTTTGTACATTTAAAGACTCTGCCTCTCACTCCCAAGAATCCGAACCATTCGCTCTCAGAGAAACCACTCCCTTTGAAGGAAACCCCGGGGGCCTTCCTGGTCTGGTGTTACCAGCCAAGGAAGGGCCAAGGAGACAGCCCTCAACACTAGCCTGAGGCAGCCACATCCCATGGTCCGAGGGGTGTGCCACTCCTTTTTAGGAGACTGGGAAGAGGAACAAGGGATCAGTCTAGGTTGACTCCAGGTCAGAGTTGAGTAAGAAGACTGATGGGCAAAGTAAATTCGAAGGAGACAGGTAGGTCAGTGCATTCGGGAGACACTGGCTATGCGGAGGGCTGCACCAATGGCCAGGAAGAGGGAAGTGGGTGAGGAGGGGCTCTTGGGAGTCCTACCAGGGAGGGTCTCCCCTACTCCCATCACCACCCAAGGGTGCTTTGGAGCCCCGAACCATGAAAAGGTAAGAAGCATTCCTCCAAAGGCAGGACACTCTGTGCAGTAGAGGTGACTTAGAGTCCAGGATCAGTGACAAAATATTCACATCTACAACGCTGGTCAAGGAACATGAGCCAGACTTACTAGCTTTCAGTCCTGGCTTTGTCACTCCAGCAAGACATATAACCTCTTGGAGCCTTGTCAGGGAAAATGGGGATAATAATACATACCTTTGGGGTTATTTTGAGACAAATGAGATAATCCATTTAAAGCACTTTGTACAGTGCCTGGCACACAGAATACTCTAGAACTGTTAACTCTTTTTTGTGTGTGTTGTTATGGCCTAAACATCTCTCTGGAAAAGAAGCTGTTTACTCACACTTGTTCTTTTGCTACGGGTTAAAGATGACAGTGGGTTGTAAGAAGCCCCAGTTCTACCTCAAAATGTGAAAGCCTGTTCACTCAACCACAGGGAAGTGGTCTTCAGGAAACTCACCACCATGCTCTGGGGTCGAGTCCAGCTCCCTGGGAAGAACTACTGTTTTCCCAGCCTGCCAACAATTTCCTAATTTTGGGTGGCCTGGGGCGTAGCACTGGGGCCTCATGGGCTGTTGAAAATTAGGACACAAGAAGTACAAGCTGTACCCAGGGATTAAACCTGTTCTTCCTTCACAGAGGTGTGACCTTGAAGGGGATCTCACAAGGACTGTGGAGGCAGGGCAACAGGTGGGAGTGGCTGCCCTCACATCCACCTTCTTTGCACACCTGTCAGCAGGGCTTGGCAGCCTAAATCCCAGACTGGCTATAGCAGAAACCTGGGGCCTGACAGGGGTGAATGGAGGCTCCGCAAAGAGCTGCCAACCTCATGGGACCAGAGGTGGGTCCTTAGAGCAGCCAGGCAGTTGGTCTTTATCCAGTTGGGCAGCAAGGATGTGGAATGTATTACACCTGGGCGTCTTAGCAAAGGAGATGCAGGGAGAGGTACTTCCTCCACTATGCTCCCCTGCCCCTTTGGTGTTAAGTGAAAGTATTTTCTCTCTCCCTCTCTACTCTCTCCTCTTCCTTTCCAACCAAACATCATCTTTAGACTGTAAAAACAGTGTCAGGAAGACTTTTCACACCTTGGTGGGGACATGAAAAGATGATGGGGCACGTTATGAACCATGTAACCTAGTGACACTTCTGTTGCAAAACCTCCTGATGTTCTGGATGAACTGTCAGGCACAGCCTTTTAAGTGTAGATCTAAGGTCATAAGAAAGTAAAGGGGACAAATAAAGAGGGAATCGCAAGATAGCACATCAAGCATATGACTAAAGCAGTGACATCCCTGGGTATGGGGGTAAGATGTACAGGCTGCTTTTGTTAATATAGGCACTTGGGTTTGAAGGTTCAACCACGTGGTTTCCAGTTTGGGGATACTATGAACAGTGCTGCTTTGAACATTCTAGTACCTTAATTTTGGTTGTACATAAGACATTACTGTTGGACAAATATCTAAAAGAAAAATTATTGAATCTTAGATATTCATAAACTTAGATTTGAAGGACACTGTTATACAGTTTTTCAAAGTGCTTGACCATTTAAAATCCCCAGTGAATGAGCATTCTAGTTGCTCCATATTCTCCCCAACAATTGATATTGTCTTTTTTCTTCTCTGCCTCATTTGAGCCACTCTGGTTGGATTTGTGATTCCATGATGACTAATGAGAGTGAGCACTTTTTCATAAGTATTTTGGCAATCTGGCATATGCTTTTGTGAAATGTCTGTTCAAGTATTTTTTTCATTTTTCTGTTTTTTCTTACCTGATTTATAGTTCTTTATATACTTAAAATATAGATCTTTGTCAGGTACCTGTATTGCAAATATCTTTTCCTATTCTGTAAGTTGCATTTTCATTAACCTAGTGATGTTTTTTGATGAATAGATGTCCTTGGTTTTAATAAAGTCCAATTATCAGATTTTCTTCATAGTACTTGCTTTATGTGACCTATTTAAGAAATTATTGTTTTCTCCAAAATAATAAAGATATTCCTTATGTTTTCTTTTGGAAGCTTTATTGTTTTATCTATCACATTTATATCTACAATCCATCTAGAATTCATTTTTTGTACATATAGATTTTTTTTGTATATGTAGAGGTTGATATTACTTTTTCACATCGAGTTATCCAATCGATCCCAACCATTTAATTAAAAAAAGAGTATTCTTTCCTCCCTTGTACTGCATTGTCACCTTTGTAATAAGTCAAGTGACCATATATGTATTGGTCAGTTTCTGGATTTTCTATTCTGTTCTGCTAGTCTGTTTGTTTACCCTTGTGACAATATCATGTTTTATATCATTACCTAGCTTTATAATGAGTCTTGATAACAGGTGGAGAGAGTCCTTCAACTTCTTCAAGCTTGTCTTGGTTCTTCTATTATTTACTTATTTATTTTTCTTTTCGGCTGCACCACACAGCATATGGGATCTTAGTTCCCTGACCAGGGATCAAACCTGCACCCCCTGCATTGGAAGCACAGAGTCGTAACCACTGGACCACCAGGGAAGTCCCTGTCTTGGTTCTTCTTGATCCTTTGCATTCATGTATAAAGTTTAGAATCCACTTGTCAATTTCCAGGCATACTCACTAAACCTGCTGGGATTTTTTATTAAGATTACTTTGAACTAAATAACAAAGATATCACTGAAGAAATCAAAGGAAATCAAAAAATACCTAGAAACAAATGACAATGAAAACACAATGACCCACACCCTATGGGATGCAGCAAAAGCAGTTCTAAGAGGGAAGTTTATAGCAATACAATCCTACCTCAAAAAATAAGAAACATCTCAAATAAAAAACCTAACCTTACATCTAAAGCAACTAGAGAAAGAAGAACAAAAAAATCCCATATTTAGCAGAAGGAAAGAAATCATAAAAATCATATGAGAAATAAATGAAAAAGAAATGAAGGAAACAATACCAAAGATGAATAAAACAAAAAGGTGGGTCTTTGAAAAGATAAACAAATTGATAAACCATTAGCCAGACTCATCAAGAAAAAAAGGGAGAAGACTCAAATCAATAGAATTAGAAGTGAAAAAGGAAAAGTAACAGCTAACACTGCAGAAATAAAAAGGATCATGAGAGATTACTACAAGCAACTATATGCCAATAAAATGGACAACCTGGAAGAAATGGACAAATTCTTAGAAAAGCACAACCTTCTGAGACTGAACCAGGAAGAAATAGAAAATATAAACAGACAAACCACAAGCATTGAAATTGAGACTGTGATTAACAATCTTACAACAAACAAAACCCAGACCAGATGGCATCACAGGTGAATCCTATCAAATATTTAGAGAAGAGCTAACACCTATCCTTCTCAAACTCTTCCAAAATATAGCAAGGGAGGAACACTCCCAAACTCATTCTACGAGGCCACCATCATCCAGATACCAAAACCAGACAAAGATATCACAAAGAAAGAAAACTACAGGCCAATATCACTGATGAACATAGATGTAAAAATCCTCAACAAAATACTAGCAAACAGAATCCAGCAGCACATTAAAATGATCATACACAATGATCAAGTGGGGTTTACCTGAGGTGTGCAAGCGTTCTTCAATATATGCAAATCAATCAGTGTGATAAACCATATTAACAAATTGAAGGAGAAAAACTGTATGATCATCACAATAGATGGAGAGAAAGCTTTCGACAAAATTCAACACCCATTTATGATAAAAACCCTCCAGAAAGTAGGCATAGAGGGAACTTACCTCAACACAATAAAGGCTATAAATGACAAACCCACAGGCAACATCATTATCAATAGTGAAAAACTGAAACCATTTCCACTACGATCAGGAACAGGACATGGTTGCCCACTCTTACCACTATTATTCAACATAGTTTTCAAAGTTTTAGGCACAGCAATCAGAGACGAAAAAGAAATGAAAGGAATCCAAATCGGAAAAGAAGAAGTAAAACTGTCACTGTTTGCAGATGACATGATACTATACCTAGAGAATCTTAAAGATGCTACCAGAAAACTACTAGAGCTAATCAATGAATTTGGTAAAGTAGCAGGATACAAAATTAATGCACAGAAATCTCTTGCATTCCTATACACTAATGATGGAAAATCTGAAAGAGCAATTAAGGGACCACTCCCATTTATCACTGCAACAAAAAGAATAAAATACCTAGGAATAAACCTACCTAAGGAGACAAAAGACCTGTATGCAGAAAACTATAAGACACTGATGAAAGAAATTAAAGATGATACAAACAGATGGAGAGATATACCATGTTCTTGGATTAGAAGAATCAACATTGTGAAAATAACTATACTACGCAAGGCAATCTACAGATTTAATGCAATCACTATCAAACTACAACTGGCATTTTTCACAAAACTAGAACAAAAAATTTCACAATTTGTATGGAAACACAAAAGACCCCGAATAGCCAAAGCAATCTTGAGGAAGAAAAACAGAGCAGGAGGAATGAGGCTCCCTGACCTCAGACTATACTACAAGCTTACAGTAATCAAGAGAGTACAGTACTGGCACAAAAAAAGAAATATAAATCAATGGAACAGGATAGAAAGCCCAGAGATAAACCCATGGACATATGGTCACCTTATCTTTGATAAAGGAGGCAAGAATATACAGTGGAGAAAAGACAGCCTCTTCAATAAGTGGTGCTGGGAAAACTGGTCAGGTACATGTAGAAGAATGAAATTAGAACACTCCCTAACACCATACACAAAAATAATCTCAAAATGGATTAAAAACCTAAAGATAAGGCCAGACACTATAAAACTCTAGAGGAAAACATAGGCAAAATACCCTATGACCTAAAGCACAGCAAGATCCTTTTTGACCCACCTCCTGGAGAAATGGAAATAAAGACAAAAGTAAACAAATGGGACCTAATGAAACTTAAAGCTTTTGCACAGCAAAGGAAACCATAAGCAAAACAAAAAGACAACCCTCAGAATGGGAGAAAATATTTGCAAATGAAGCAACTGACAAAGGATTAATCTCCAAAGTTTATAAGCAGCTCATGCAGCTCAATATCAAAAAAACAAACAATCCAATCCAAAGATCGGCAGAAGACCTAAATAGACATGTCTCCAAAGAAGATATACAGATTGCCAACAAACACATGAAAGGATGCTCAACATCACTAATCATTAGAGAAATGCAAATCAAAACTACAATGAGGTATCACCTCACACCAGTCAGAATGGCCATCATCAAAAAATCTACAAACAATAAATGCTAGAGAGGGTGTGGAGAAAAGGGAACCCTCTTGTACTGTTGGTGGGAATGTAAATTTATACAGCCACTATGGAGAACAGTATGGAGTTTCCTTAAAAAACTAAAAATAGAACTACCATATGACCCAGCAATCCCACTACTGGGCATATACCCTGAGAAAACCATAATTCAAAAAGAGTCATGTACTACAATGTTCATTGCAGCTCTATTTACAACAGTCAGGACATGGAAGCAACCTAAGTGTCCATCGAAAGATGAATGGATAAATAAGATGTGGCACATATGTACAATGGAATATCACTCAGCCAGAAAAAAAACGATTGAGTTATTTGTAGTGAGGTGGATAGACTTGGAGTCTGTCATATAGAGTGAAGTAAGTCAGAAAGAGAAAAACAAATACCGTATGCTAACGCATATATATGGAATCTAAAAAAAAAAGGAAAGCCAAAAAATGGTCTGAAGAACCTAGGGGCAGGACAGGAATAAAGACACAGATGTAGGGAATGGATTTGAGGACATGGGGAGGGGAAAGGGTAAGTTGGGACAAAGTGAGAGAGTGGCATGGACATATATTCACTACCAAACGTAAAATAGATAGCTAGTGGGAAGCAGCTGCATAGCACAGGGAGATCAGCTCGGTGCTTTGTGACCACCTAGAGGGGTGGGATAGGGAGGGTAAGAGGGAGAAGCAAGAGGGAGGGGATATGGGGACATATGTATACATATAGCTGATTCAGTTTGTTACATAGCAGAAACTAACACACCATTGTAAAGCAATTATACTCCAATAAAGATATTAAAAATAAAAGATTACTTTGAAAACTCTAAATATATCAAATGGTAGAGTTTTTATATCTTTACAATTTTGAATCTTCCAATATATGAACATGGTAAAGCTCTTGTACAACTTCCATTACACGAATACCTAGGTATTTGATGTTTTATTGAAGCTACTGTAAATTCCTCATGTAGGTTCAAGGTTCAAATGTACACTACCCATTTGGTCTGGAAATTTCCAAGTTGAGAAGTTAATATAAAACTGTTCCCAAGCAGTGATAATATCCCTGCAATGCCTGTCAGAAGGAAATAAAGAACCTCCTTGGAGGGATATGCCCTCAATCCAGGGAGCTCAAGATTGCTAAAGTAGAAGCATACTAAATATGAGTTCACAAACCAACATTCCAAAACATGTAATGAACCAAAGTCCAGCGTGAGCTGGAGTCAGCAGATAAGCAAGTGCGAGATTAGGTCCCAGCAACTTAAGATAATAGAACTATCAAATAAACTATAAAATAAATGTATTTAAAATAAGTACTTAAAAGACAGTATTAAACATATAAAGAGAATTAGGCATTATTAAAAAGAATGAGGCAGATCTGAAAGAGAATCTAATAATACTAATAAAAATGAAAACTATATAGTCATTAAATTAAAAAGTCAATGGGCAAGTTAGGCAAAGCTGAAGGAGAATTAGGAAATCAGAAGGTAGAGCAGAGGATATTTCACAGAAAGCAGCTCAGAGAGATTAAAAATGGGAAATATGAATGAGAGGTTAAGAGACAGGAGGACAGGATGAGATTTTCAATACAGGTATAATGGGATTTTCAGAAAGTAAGAAGATAGATAATGGGGAAGAAGCAGTACTCAATGTGATAATGGCTCAACAAGTTTTAGAATTGATTAAAGACTTGAATCCTAAAAGCCAGGAAGCCCATTTAAGTCCTGAGCAGAATTAAAAAATATGTATCTGTAGTGTAGAGGGAAAGAAAAATCAAGAAAACTCAAACAATCCAATAGAAGGAGAAAAAGAAAAGAAAAGGTAGGGTAAGGAGAAAAGTACAAAATAAGGCAATAGTAATAAACCTAAATGTATGAGTAATCATAATAAGTATATATGTAGAATACATTATTCAAGAGTAAAACAGTAAGGTTGAAAATAAAATAATGAGAAAATATACACCAACAGAATACTAACCAAAAGAAAGTTAGTGTAGCTATAATAATATGAGACAAAATAGTCTTTAAGTATGAAAGCACTATTGGGGAGAAAAATAGTCACTACATATGATGAAAGGAACAGTTCATTAAGATGTGTCCACCTGGATTGCATCTAACAAGACCACCTTAAAATATATCTAGAAAAAACTTATGTAATTACAGGGAAATATTGGCAAATTCACGATCATGGTGGGAGATTTTAACATATATTCCATAGTAATTGATAAGCCAGGAAGACAGACAGTAAGATTATAGGAGATTTGGACAACACAATGAATAAGCTTGAACAATAATCATACCCGTAATTCTACTCAGCAGTAGAGCATATATGTGCTTTCTAAGCAAGTATGGAAGATTTATAGAAGTTGACTATATACTAGGCCTTTACATTATGAGGCCATTTTATGTAATATTTAAAAACTTGTAAAACTATACTATACAATATTTGTGAATATTACACATATTAAATGTGTAAAACACATGGAAGCAGTAAGTCCCAAGTTCAGGCTGCTGTTTTTCTGGACACGAAAGGAGAAAAGGCGGATGAGAGAAGGACATATTAGGGTATAGCCAACAGTATCTGAAGTGCTTTTAAAAATAACTTAAAGAAAAGAAAAGATCAGTTCCTTGTCCTGGTACAGATGGAGTGTACCCTCTAAGCCTATCTCTCCCACTAATTATACCCAAAATGCAGGACAGAAGGAGTAGCTACGAGAGGACTCTCAGGTAATCGCGATCAGACTGGGGAGGGAAGTAAAAACTTGAAGAATGACTCATTCAGGGGTGAGAGGCTCATTTTTTCCCCCTTTCATGTCTCAACTTTGGTCAGAAGGCAACTTAGTTGTGGGCAAAAATTCTGAGAGAAATCCTGTCTTCTGGCCAGAAGACTGAGAAAAGGGATGCGGAGCTAGAGAGTAGGAGAAATTCTGAAGAGGAGAGAGATGGAGAAGGGGGTCCCCTAATTCTCTGTGTGAACCAACACAAATCCTGGACTTGGTCCAGAGCTGCATATGCCCAGGGCAAACCTAAAAGCAGTGCTGCAAAGGCTTTGACAACTGACCTGACAATGGAACCCCACAAACAGAAGACAAGACAGCACTTATGATCTGAACCCAACTGGATTGACTGCCTGCGTAAACAAAACAAAACAAAAGCCAACATTCTGTAGAGGTTTTTGGTTTGCTTTTGTTTTAAACAGGATCTAGAGTTTTACAGAATAATATTCAAAATGTACAGGATACGGTGCAAACTTACTTGACATACAAAGAACCAGGAAAATGACCATTTCTCCAAGGAAAAGGCAATTAATGATGCTAATCCTGAGATGGCCCAGATGTTGGAATCATCAGACAAATACTTTGTTATTAGAATCATGCCCATAAAGTAAAGGTAAACACTCTCAAATGGAAAGACATAAGTGGTCAGCAGATAACAGAAACCACTGAAAAAGAGTGCAAGAGAAGTTTTAGAAATGAAAATGATATCTGACATTAAAATATTCATTGAATGAATTCAGTAGCAGAGTGGAGGTGGCAAAGTCAGTGAACTTGAAGATAGATTTAAAAAATGATCAAATCTGAAGGATAGAGAGAAAAATGATTAAAAACAAATTTAACAATCTCAGGGAGCCTGTGGAGTAAGATCAAAAGTTCTAATATTCTTGTTGGAGCACCAGGAGGAGAGAGGAAAGAGATTGGAGCGGAAACAAAATATGTGAAGAATTCATTGCTGAAACATCCCAAATTTGGTGAAAAACATATATTTGTAGATGCAGGAAGCTCAACAAACCTCAAACAGGATAAACAAAAGGGAATCATGCCTAGATATATCATAATCAAACTGTTGAAAACCAAATACAATGGAAAATTCTGGAAAGCAGCCAGAGATAGGTAACGTATTGTACGTAGGGGAACAATGACTCATATGACTGAGGATTTGTCACCAGAAACTGTGGAGGCCAGAAGATAGTAGAATAGTAAAGTGCTTAAAGAAAAGAATTGTTAACCCAGAATTCTATATGAAGAGAAAATATCCTTCAGGAATGATGGTAAAATAAAGACATTCTCAGATTAAGGAAAAGTAAGAGAATTCTTTTCCATCAGACTTGCTTTAAAATAAATGCAAAAGAGAGCTCTATAGGCCAAAGGTAAATCATATCAGAGGGAAACTTGGAACTTCAGGTGTGAAGGAAAAGCAAAAGAAATGTAAACATCTGGGTAAATAAAATAAACTGTTTTTCTCCTCTTAAGCTCTTCAAGTATGTTAGAAAGCAAAAATTATAACATTAGTGGGGTTCTCAGTGTATTTAGAAATATTACATATGACAACAATTGCAGGAAGAGGGGAGAGAAAAAAAGATGTATATGGTTGTAAGGTGTCTACATTTTACTAGGAAGGGGTAAAATATCAACTTGAAGTAGATTATGAAAGGTTAGAAATGTATACTGTAATCCCTAAAACAGCTACTAAAAAAATAGATGAAAAGATATAGCCAAACAGTCAACAGATATATTAAAACAAAATAAAAAATTTCAAATAGTCTGAAATAAAATGGGTAAGAGGGAATGAGACGGAAAAACAGAAGGTACAAACAGAAAACAAATACTACAATGATAGACTTAAATCTAACCATACTGATAATTACATTAAATGTAAATGATCTAAACACACCAATTAAAAAACAGAGAGTGTCAGATTGGATAACAAAGAAGACCCCAAAATAAGCTGTCAACAAAAAAAACCCCAGTTTAAATGTAATGACCTAGGTTAAAAAAAAGGAAATGAGATAAAGCAAATAGGATAAAATAATAAAACCAGGTGGTAGGTACCTTTGAGTTAATTCTATTGTTATTATACTATAATGTGTGAAATATTTATAATAATAACAAAAGGAGTTTGGAAAAATAAATTTTCTCCAAACCCTTCCATGATTCCCCTTGCCTCTGAGATAAAATCATATATGATCTCAAGATGTCTGGCCCAAATCTGACCATCCCATCTCATTTCCCTGTAGTCCCCTATATAACTACACCAGTGTAGGGGCTAAGCGCCTAGGATTTAGAGTCAGGAAAACTTCTTGCTGGCTGAGCATGGATAAAGAACTCAACCTCTTTAAACCTCAGAAGGCTTCAACTGTATAATAGGTATACATTACCTAACCCTAAGTGTTTTATTTTGAGGAATAAATATAATATTGTACCAAAGTACCTGGCATAATGCTTGGCACGTTGCTCAATACATATCAGCCATTATTAGCCAGATTGATTCACCTGCTGTTTTAAAAACTTACTGTATATCATCTTACCTCCCTGCCTTTTCTTACTAACAAATTGCAGATTGCAACCTATTAATCGATAGTGAAATCCATTGAGTGGATTATGACCAGCGTTTGAAAGAAATTGGAATAAAAATGATATAGAATAGAATAGAATGAGATAGAATGGAATGGAATAGAACTGAATAGGCTAGAATAGAATAGAATTTTTAAAAAGTTGAACTGTGTGTAGTTAGGGTAATTATTGTTTCTGGGTATGGGTGTAAAATCTCTTTCTTACTGTGGGTTTTGGCCAAAAGGAGTTTGAGAAACACTGGTTTCCATGATTCCTTTGGCCTGGAATGATGAGCTCCTTGCCCCTCTCCAGTGGCTACTTCCAAGACCCACTTAAGACCCACCTTCTCTGAGAAGTCTTCACATGATCCTCATTGCTGTGGGCTGCCAGTTCTGGAATGAGTTCTCAGCTCTGGACCGCCCCCCCACCCCACCCCACTACCGAGGAAGCCATTTGACATCTACCTGCAGTACAACCTCAGCTCTGATTAGGGTCAAACCTGCTTTTGTTGACGGTAGTTTCTGAAGCTCTGTGAAGCAGTTCTGAGGATATAGAGTAAACCTCTGGCCTTATGTTCCAGACTTCTTAGCTAGGTTTCTGTAACTCTGCCCTCATCTCTGCTTTGACTTTAGTTAACAGGATTTACAGACCCCCAGCATTGAGCATGGGTGGGTGGGAGGCTCTCAGGGTAGTAGTGTGGCTACCAAATAGCGAATGCTTAGGCAGCTCTTTCCTGCTCGCTCCTGGGGTGGCCCTATGAAGGGTGGTCCTTGCCTTGCTCCTCTAGAAGAGAATTAGCGAATAACGCATCATTGCCCCAGCAGAAAATCAGGGTTAGGTTCCTGCAAGCCTCTGGTCACAACATTTTCATGGACACAACACCTAACCTTATTTTATGTGTGTTTCTGTTTAAAGACACCATGTATAATACACGTTGTTGACTCACTGACATTGAACTCTTGCCCAACGGAAGACCACAAGCCTGAAGAAGGTTCTCTAACATACGTCTTTTCTCCATAAGGCCCATCCCAGCCTTCTTTTGTGTAGAGACAGTAGACAGCATCTCAGCTGTGTGCTTGGGGGACATTTTAACAGTGAGGTCACCAACAGAAAGTGCCAAATGTGAAAAGTGTGACAGTGAAGAGCCCGGGAAAGGGACACTTTTTTACAGCCTGAGAGCCGAAATAAGAACCAAGAGCCCTGCCTTGATCAGCCTCACCGGGAACATATGCAGAGGTGACACAAACTCTTCACCCATCCTCTGTGCGTGACTGGTCATGAAAGCACCACCAGTGTTGATTTGGGGGTTACAAATACATTTTAGCAAGTAGGAGACTTTCAAATATGGGATCCATGAATAATGAGGGTCGACTTTAGATCCAGAGTCTGTTTGCCTAGCGCCCAGGGTAGGGGAGCTGATCAGACGGCAGTATATACAAGCATGGTCCTTCCCTCATGGAGCCTGTGGACCGCTGTGGGAGAATAAACACAAGCCAACAACAAACTAGTACATCTATCCTTTCAAACTGTGCAAAGTGCCGTAAGGGGTATGGAAGGGTCCAGACCCCTCTGAAACCAGATGGGTTAGAGGAAGATGGTACAGAGAATGTTCTAGGCTGTGGGAACTGTACACGCAAAGGCCCCTAGATGGGAAAAAGCTTAGAGTCTCAAGCTTTAATTCAAGTCCTTCCTACTATATCCAGAATCGTTCACTTTTCACCACCTCCTTGGACCACCCTGACCCCAGGAATCAGAGGAGAACAGTGTGGTCGCAGCACAGAAGGGAAGGGAAGTGGCCTGAGACGTTGGCAGGGGCCAGATCATGCAGGACTTGGGAAGCTCTGGAAAAGAGTTTGGCTGAACCTGAAATGCAGTGAGAAGCCATATAGATGTAGGTTTTAAACAAATGAGTGATGAGATATGATTTATATGCTAAGACCAGGAACTCTTGAGAAGAGGAAGCATCAGGGACAAGTAACAGCAGACGTGAGTTCTGTGGTTGTCCCTGGGGTGCTGGTAATGAAGAAGGAAAGGGACAGGTGGATTTGGAAGGTATTTCAGAGGTAGAAGGGATGGGACCTGCTGGTGGCTGCGAGGTAGCAGGTGAGCGGTCAGGGAGCAGCCCTGGGGCCCTCCACACTTGGCCTCGTGGGCTCCACTCGTCCTGTTCTTGGCCAGTCTGTCTGCTTTCCTCATCCTCAATCCTCCAGGCTTGGCCCTGGCCACTCCCCACATTCTGACACCTGACTTTGAACTCCTTTCAGATTTACTGTCTTTGTCTCTTTTCCATTCTCGTCACACAACGTCCAGTTCTGCTTGAAGCTTCTGTGTGTGTCTTATCTCCAGGTGGACCGAAGCTCTCAGAGGGTCCTTTCCTCTTGTGTCCCACATCACCTCTGAAGACGCCCACATAAGTATCTCCCTCCCCCAACTCCAAAATTCATATCTCCAGCTGCCCACTTGGTGCCTCTGTTGGAACAACTAAGAGGCATCTCAGACGTAACCTGTCCAAGACTGAGCTCCTAAGATGCTTCCAAACTGCTCCTCCCCACACACTTCTCTTCTCGGTTGATGGCAACTTTATTCTCATTATTCAGGCCAAGAAGCTTGGAGTCATCCTTGTTCCTCTCTGATGCCCTTTCCTTTGGGCTTTACCCTCCAAATGCATCTGCTGTCTGACCACTTCTCACCATCTGCCCATCCCACCCTGCTTTTTTTTTTGGCTGCTTTAGGTCTTTGTTGCTGCGCGCAGGCTTTCTCTAGTTGTGGTGAGCGGGGGCTACCCTTTGTTGTGGTGCACGGGCTTCTCATTGCGGTCGCTTCTCTTTGTTGCAGAGCATGGGCTCTAGGCATGCAGGCTTCGGTAGCTGTGGCATGTGGGCTCAGTAGTTGTGGCTCGCGGGCTCTAGAGTGCAGGCTCAGTAGCTGTGGTACATGGGCTTAGTTACTCCACGGCATGTGGGATCTTCCCAGACCAGGGCTCGAACCCGTGTCCCCTGCATTGGCAGGCAGATTCTTAACCACTGCACCACCAGAGAAGTCCCCATCCTGCTTTAAGCTACCACCATCTGTCACTTGGATAATAAGGATGGCCTCAGATGGAGTCCTTCAGATCCTTCTCTTCTCTGACATCACCTGATGTTGCTCTGCCCTCCCTAACTCCCCTCCCGCCCCATGCTCTTTGGCACGGTGGGCTGGCTCCCACTCAGAGCCTCTGTATCTGCTGTTCCCTCTGCCTGGAAGTCTTTCCGCCACATACCTGCACGGCGCATCCCTTGTCTCTTTGAGTTCTTATGCAAATCCCCCTTCTTGGTGAGCTCTTCCCTGATCATCCTAATGAAAATAGCAAATAACCCCCCTTTCCTGACCCCCTACCCCACCTTCCTGATCAATTTCCCCCATAGCACTGATGATCTTCTACTATTCTCTCTCTCTCTGTTTTATTATTTATTTTATTTATTGTCTACCTCTTCTTGCTGGAGTGTAAACCCCACGAGGGTATAAATGTTTGTTTATTTTGTCACCGTTGTGTCCCTGGCTCCTAAAACACTGCCAGCAGATCCAGCTTCATGGCCAGCCTGTGCAGGCATGTTGGCCTTGTGCTCACAGGGCCCTGCACTTGGTTTAATGCTCTGCCGTCCATATCTTGAAATCCTTAATACGTTTTGAATAAACCCTCTCACCTATTTTCATTTCACATGGAAATTATGACGGCCAGGCACACAGTCGGCAGTCAATAAATAATTCACCCCTCTGCCAGGTGGAGTCCAGTTTTAAGTTATCTCTGAGGAATGAGAGGCCGTGCTCCACCAAGAAGGACTTTTAAACCTCAGGAAGCAAGTGGTGAGGCCCTGGGATAGGCAAGGACCCCAAAGCCCTGAAGTCGCCCCCAAATCTGTCCACACATCAGGCCAGGCCCCAGAGAATAGAAATGGAAAAATAGTCCTACTTTTGGCCACAAAATCTAGAAAGCCGTGAAAAGCTAGGGAAATCCATTTTGAGTGACACCTTTTAGAAAATGAAAGAAGTTAATCATAGGATGAGTTTTGTTAGACAAAACTGGCAATTCAGGTAGAAACACACATTTAAAGACTCCTCAGTATGCACAGATGACATCTCATGGGGGTGGGGTTAAGCCAGAAGTTACCGTCTGCCTCCTTGGTAACATACAAGCTAAAAATGGGGACCAGACTTAAGTTATGAAATACACAGAAGACCAATGCTACAGGAGCCAGAGGAAATATGGCAATTCCAAAGCTTTGACCTTGGCATTTGTCTTCGTGATTTCATTTGAAAATGGAGTATGCCTGAAATTCTCAGAATTTACAAAATTTATGAAATACATAAGAATATGATATAGAATATAAATATGATAATAATCAATAAAAGTATAAAAATATTCTCTACATAAGTATAAATACAATGAGTAATAATATGACATATAATATTATGTAAGAATATAACATATAAAGTAAGAAATAGGTATAAGAAATAGAAGTATTGAAATTGTGAGCTGGCTCTTTTCACTCAGACCCACTTCCCTATGGTATTAGGAAGCTTTAATTGGCAAGTAAGAGAAAGTGAACCCAGCCTAGCTTAGGACAAAGGGGGATGTTACTTATTTATTTATTGCTTCTGCTCGGGAATGAGCAGGGTTGGGAGTCTGTCCACCTCCCCTTGGTCCCTGCAGCTTGGCTCTCCCAGGCATCATACCTTCCGGCTCTGTCTGCAGACCAGTGTCCTCTGACCAGAGAAACGTGATGCCTCACTCCCAGGTCGCTATGGCTTGATGCCCAGAGGAGCAAAGGAAGCATCTCTTTCTCCCAGCAGGGACATGTGAAATTGTGGACGAGCTGGACGGCCCTGCTTGGTCACATGCTTCTCCCTTGGCCTTCCAGGTTGGCAGGAGCCGAGGGGGCCCGTGATTGGCCAGACCTGCGCCATTGTCACTACCTTCTCAGGGGGCACTGAGGCTCAGCCCTGCAGAACCACATCAACTTGGGGAGAAGCAGCTCCTCAGAGGAACAGGGAAAGGAAACAACAATCATAATTTGAGCCTTTTTTCCCCATGCTAACAAAAGACATTTTCTCTCTGAGGCTGATACAAAGCACTGCTTCTTAAAGAATGTTTATAGAGCCCTTTCGCCTGGATGTTTCCACAATCCAGGTATTTTGCGTTCCAGTCAAAGACTTGGATGAAAAATTCCCCAATCTAAAGATCAACTTATTTTTTTATTTGGGGAGCGGTTGATAAAATGTGGGCTCTGACATTAAACAAAAAACTTCTGCACAGCAAAGGAAACCATCAACAAAATGAGAAGGCAACCTACTGAATGGGAGAAAATGTTTGCAAATCATATATCTCATAATATCCAAAAAATATAAAGAACTCATACAACTAAATAGCAAAGAAACAATCAGAGGGGCAGAGGGGCTTCCCTGGTGGCGCAGTGGTTGAGAGTCCGCCTGCCGATTCAGGGGATATGGGTTCGTGCCCCGGTCCGGGAAGATCCCACATGCCACGGAGCGGCTGGGCCCGTGAGCCATGGCCGCTGAGCCTGCGCGTCCGGAGCCTGTGCTCCGCAACGGGTGAGGCCGCAACAGTGCGAGGCCCGCGTACCGCAAAAAAAAAAAAAAAAAAAACATGGGCAGAGGATCTGAAGAGACATTTTTTCAAAGAAGACATACAGATGGCTGAGATATACATGAAAAAATGCTCAACATCACTAATCATCAGGGAAATGCAGATCAAAACCACAGTGAGATATCACCTCATACCTGTTAGAACGGTTATTATCAAAAAGAAAAGAAATAACAAATGTTGGCCAGGATATGGAGAAAAGGGACACTCTTGCACTGTTGGTGGGAATGTAGATTGGTGCAGATACTGTGGAAAACAGTATGGTGGCTCCTCAAAAAACTAAAAATAAAACTACCATAACATCCAGCAATTCCACTCCTGGGTATTTACCTGAAGAAAACGAAAACACTTATTTGAAAAGATATATGTGCTCCCATGTTCACTGCAGCATTATTTACAATTGCCAAGACATGGAAACAAAGTGCCCATCAACAGATGAATGGATAAAGAAAGTGATTTTATATATATATATATATATATATATATATATATATATATATATGATCTCATGTTTTCTTTTTTTAAATTTATTTAAATTATTTATTTATTTTTTAACATCTTTATTGGAGTATAATTGCTTTACAATGTGTTAGTTTCTGCTTTATAACAAAGTGAATCAGTTATACATATACATATATGCCCATATCTCTTCCCTCTTGCGTCTCCCTCCCACCCTCCCTATCTCACCCCTCTAGGTGGTCACAAAGCACCGAGCTAATCTCCCTGCTTCCCACTAGCTATTGGTTTTACATTTGGTAGTGTATATATGTCCATGCCACTCTCTCACTTTGTCCTAGCTTACCCTTCCCCCTCCCCATATCCTCAAGTCCATTCTCTAGTAGGTCTGCGTCTTTATTCCCGTCTTGCCCCTAGGTTCTTCATGACTTTTTTCTTTTTTTAGATTCCATATATATGTGTTAGCATACGGTATTTGTTTTTCTCTTTCTGACTTACTTCACTCTGTATGACAGACTCTAGTTTCATTCACCTCACTACAAATAACTCAGTTTCATTTCTTTTTACAACTGAGTAATATTCCATTGTATATATGTGCCACATGTTCTTTATCCATTCATCTGTTGATGGACACTTAGGTTGCTTCCATGTCCTGGCTATTGTACATAGAGCTGCAATGAACATTTTGGTACATGACTCTTTTTGAATTATGGTTTTCTCAGGGTATATGCCCAGTAGTGGGATTGCTGGGTCGTATGGTAGTTCTATTTTTAGTTTTTTAAGGAAACTCCATACTGTTCTCCATAGTGGCTGTATCAATTTACATTCCCACCAACAGTACAAGAGGGTTCCCTTTTCTACACACCCTCTCTAGCATTTATTGTTTGTAGATTTTTTGATGATGGCCATTCTGACTGGTGTGAGGTGATACCTCATTGTAGTTTTGATTTGCATTTCTCTAATGATTAATGATGTTGAGCATTCTTTCATGTGTTTGTTGGCAATCTGTATATCTTCTTTGGAGACATGTCTATTTAGGTCTTCTGCACATTTTTGGATTGGATTGTTTGTTTTTTTGATATTGAGCTGCATGAGCTGCTTATAAACTTTGGAGATTAATCCTTTGTCAGTTGCTTCATTTGCAAATATTTTCTCCCATTCTGAGGGTTGTCTTTTTGTCTTGTTTATGGTTTCCTTTGCTGTGCAAAAGCTTTAAGTTTCATTAGGTCCCATTTGTTTATTTTTGTTTTTATTTCCATTTCTCTAGGAGGTGGGTCAAAAAGGATCTTGCTGTGATTTATGTCATGGAGTGTTCTGCCTATGTGCTCCTCTAAGAGTTTAATAGTGTCTGGCCTTACATTTAGGTCTTTAAACCATTTTGAGATTATTTTTGTGTATTGTGTTAGGGAGTGTTCTAATTTCATTTTTTTACATGTAGCTGTCCAGTTTTCCCAGCACCACTTATTGAAGAGGCTGTCTTTTCTCCACTGCATATTCTTGCCTCCTTTATCAAAGATAAGGTGACCACAGGTGCATGGGTTTATCTCTGGGCTTTCTATCCTGTTCCACTGATCTATATTTCTGTTTTTGTGCCAGTAGCATACTGTCTTGATTACTGTAGCTTTGGAGTATAGTCTGAAGTCAGGGAGCCTCATTCCTCCAGGTCCATTTTTCTTTCTCAAGATTGCTTTGGCTATTCAGGGTCTTTTGTGTTTCCATACAAATTGTGAAATTTTTTGTCCTAGTTCTGTGAAGAAAGCCAGTGGTAGTTTAGTAGGGATTGCATTGAATCTGTAGATTGCTTTGTGTAGTATAGTCATTTTCACAATGTTGATTCTTCCAATCCAAGAACATGGTATATCTCTCCATCTATTTGTATCATCTTTAATTTCTTTCATCAGTGTCTTATAATTTTCTGCATACAGGTCTTTTTTTTTCCTTAGGTAGGTTTATTCCTAGATATTTTATTCTTTTTGTTGCAATGGTAAATGGGAGTGTTTCCTTAATTTCTCTTTCAGAGTTTTCATCATTAGTGTATAGGAATGCAAGAGATTTCTGTGCATTAATTTTGTATCGTGCTACTTTACCAGATTCATTGATTAGCTCTAGTAGTTTTCTGGTAGCATCTTTAGGATTCTGTATGTATAGTATCATGTCATCTGCAAACAGTGACAGCTTTACTTCTTCTTTTCTGACTTGGATTCATTTTATTTCTTTTTCTTTGATTGTTGTGGCCAAAACTTCCAAAACTAAGTTGAATAATAGTGGTGAGAGTGGACAACCTTGTCTTGATCCTGATCTTGGGGGAAATGGTTTCAGTTTTTCACCATTGAGAAAGATGTTGCCTGTGGGTTTGTCATATATGGTCTTTATTATGTTGAGGTAAGTGCCCTCTATGACTACTTTCGGGAGGGTTTTATCATAAATGCGTGTTGAATATTGTTGAAAGCTTTCTCTGCATCTATTGAGATGATCATATGGTTTTTCTCCTTCAATTTGTTAATATGGTGTATCACATTGATTGTTTTGCATATATTGAAGAATCTTTGCATTCCTGGGATAAACCTCACTTGATCATGGTGTATGATCCTTTTAATGTGCTGTTGGATTCAGTTTGCTAGTATTCTGTTGAGGATTTTTGCATCTATGTTCATCAGTGATATTGGCCTGTAGTTTTCTTTCTTTGTGACATCTTTGTCTGGTTTTGGTATCTGGATGATGGTGGCCTCGTAGAATGAGTTTGGGAGTGTTCCTCCCTCTGCTATATTTTGGAAGAGTTTGAGAAGGATAGGTGTTAGCTCTTCTCCAAATGTTTGATAGAATTTGCCTGTGAAGCCATCTGGTCCTGGGCCTTTGTTTGTTGCAAGATTTTTAATCACAGTTTCAATTTCAGTGCTTGTGATTGGTCTGTTCATATTTTCTATTTCTTCCTGGTTCAGTCTTGGAAGGTTGTGCTTTTCTAAGAATTTGTCCATTTCTTCCAGGTTTTCCATTTTATTGGCATATAGTTGCTTGCAGTAATCTCTCATGATACTTTGTATTTCTGCAGTGTCCGTTGTTACTACTCCTTTTCCATTTCTAATTCTATTGATTTGAGTCTTCTCCCTTTTCTTCTTTATGAGTCTGGCTAATGGTTTATCAATTTTGTGTATCTTCTCAAAGAACCAGCTTTTAGTTTTATTGATCCTTGCTAAAGTTTCCTTCATTTCTTTCCATTTATTTCTTATCTGATCTTTATGATTTCTTTCCTTCTGCTACCTTTGGGGGTTTTTTTGTTCTTCTTTCTCTAATTGCTTTAGGTGAAAGGTTAGATTGTTTATTTGAGATATTTCTTGTGTCTTTTTTTTAAATATAAATTTATTTATTTATTTTTGGCTGTGTTGGGTCTTCGTTTCTGTGCGAGGGCTTTCTCCAGTTGTGGAGAGCGGGGGCCACTCTTCATCACGGTGTGCAGGCTTCTCACTGTCACGGCTTCTCCCATTGCAGAGCACAGGCTCCACACGCGTAGGCTCAGTAGTTGTGGCTCACGGGCTTAGTTGCTCTGCGGCATGTGGGATCTTCCCAGACCAGGGCTCGAACCCGTGTCCCCTGCATTGGCAGGCAGATTCTCAACCACTGCACCACCAGAGAAGCCCCGATATTTCTTGTTTCTTAACTTAGGATTGTATTGCTATAAACTTCCCTCTTAGAACTGCATTTGCTGCATCCCAGAGGTCTTGGGTCGTAATGTTTTCATTGTCATTTTTTTCTAGGTATTTTAAAACTTCCTCTTTGATTTCTTCAGTGACCTCTTGGTTATTAAGTAGTGTATTTTTTAGCCTCCGTGTGTTGGGTTTTTTTTTTACAGATTTTTCCCTGTAATGATATCTAGTCTCATAGCTTTGTGGTCGGAAAAGATACTTGATAGGATTTCAATTTTCTTAAATTTACCAAGGCTTGATTTGTGACCCAAGATATGATCTATCCTGGAGAATGTTCCATGAGCACTTGAGAGAAAACTGTACTCTGTTGTTTTTGGATGGAATGTCCTATAAATATCAATTAAGTCCATCTTGTTTAATGTATCATTTAAAGCTTGTGTTTCCTTATTTATTTTCATCTTGGATGATCTGTCCATTGGTGAAAGTGGGGTGTTAAAGTCCTCTACTATGATTGTGTTACTGTTGATTTCCCCTTTTATGGCTGTTAGCATTTGCCTTATGTATTGAGGTGCTCCTATGTTGGGTGCATAAATATTTACAATTGTTATATCTTCCTCTTTGATTGATCCCTTGATCATTATGTAGTGTCCTTCTTTGTCTCTTGTTATAGTCTTTGTTTTACAGTCTATTTTGTCTGATATGCGAATTGCTACTCCTGCTTTCTTTCAATTTCCATTTGCACGGAATATCTTTTTCCATCCCCTTACTTTCAGTCTGTATGTGTCCCTAGGTCTGAAGTGGTTCTCTTGTAGACAGCATATATACCGGTCTTGCTTTTGTATCCATTCACCCAGTCTATGTCTTTTGGTTGGAGCATTTAATCCATTTACATTTAAGGTAATTATCGATATGAACATTCCTATTACCATTTTCTTAATTGTTTTGGGTTTGTTATTGTAGGTCTTTTCCTTCTCTTGTGTTTCCTGCCTAGAGAAGTTCCTTTAGCATTTGTTGTAAAGCTGGTTTGGTGGTGCTGAATTCTCTTAGCTTTTGCTTGTCTGTAAAGGTTTTAATTTCTCCATCAAATCTGAATGAGATCCTTGCTGGGTAGAGTAATCTTGGTTATAGGTTTTTCCCCTTCATCACTTTAAATATGTCCTGCCACTCCCTTCTGGCTTGCAGAGTTTCTGCTGAAAGATCAGCTGTTAACCTTATGGGGATTCCCTTGTATGTTATTTGTTGTTTCTCCCTTGCTGCTTTTAATATTTTTTCTTTGTATTTAATTTTTGGTAGTTTGATTAATATGTATCTTGGCATGTTTCTCCTTGGATTTATCCTGTATGGGACTCTCTGTGCTTCCTGGACTTGATTAACTATTTCCTTACCCATATTAGGGAAGTTTTCAACTATAATCTCTTCAAATATTTTCTCAGTCCCTTCTTTTTTCTCTTCTTCTTTTGGGACCCCTATATTTCAAATGTTGGTGCGTTTAATGTTGTTCCAGAAGTCTCTGAGATTGTCCTCAATTCTTTTCATTTTTTTCCCTTTATTCTGCTCTTAAGTAGTTATTTCCACTATTTTATCTTCCAAGTCACTTATCCGTTCTTCTGCCTCAGTTGTTCTGCTACTGATTCCTTCTAGAGAATTTTTAATTTCATTTATTGTGTTGTTCATCACTGTTTGTTTGCCCTGTAGTTCTCCTAGGTCCTTGTTAAACGTTTCTTGTATTTTCTCCATTCTATCTTCAAGATTTTGGATCATCTTTACCATCATTACTCTGAATTCTTTTTCAGGTAGACTGCCTATTTCCTCTTCATTTGTTTGGTCTGGTGGGTTTTTACTTTGCTCCTTCATCTGCTGTGTGTTTCTCTGTATCCTCATTTTGCTTAACTTACTGTGTTTGGGGTCTCCTTTTCACAGGCTGCAGGTTCATGGTTCCCATTGTTTTTGGTGTCTGCCCCCAGTGGCTATGGTTGGTTCAGTGAGTTGTGTAGGCTTCCTGGTGGAGGGGACTAGTGCCTGTGTTCTGGTGGATGAGGCTGGATCTTGTCTTTCTGGTGGGCAGGTCCATGTCTGGTGGTGTGTTTTGGGGTGTCTGTGGCCCTATTATGATTTTAGGCAGCGTCTCTGCTAATGGGTGGGGTTGTGTTCCTGTCTTGCTAGTTTTTTGGCATGGGGTGTCCAGCACTGTAGCTTGCTGGTCATTGAGTGGAGCTGGGTCTTGGTGTTGAGATGGAGATCTCTGGGAGACTTTCGCCATTTGATATCACGTGAAGCTGGGAGGTCTCTTGTGGCCCAGTGTCCTGAACTTGGCTCTGCCACCTCAGAGCCACAGCACTGATGCCTGGCTGGAGTACCAAGAGCCTGTCATCCGCGTGGCTCAGAATAAAAAGGAGAAAAGAAGGAAAGAAAGAAAGAAGATAAAATAAAATAAAATAGTTATTAAAATGAAAAATAATAATTAAAAATTTTTTAAAAAGTAATAAAAAAAGAAAAAAAAAGAAAGAAGAGAGCAACCAAACCAAAAAGCAAATCCACCAATGATAACAAGCTCTTAGAACTATACAAAAAAACCAGAAACACGGAGACACAGAACCCTAGGACAAATGGTAAAAGCAAAGCTATACAGACAAAATGACACACAGAAGCGTTCACATACACACTCACAAAAAGAGAAGAAGGGGAAAAAAATATATATATATTGTTGCTCCCAAAGTCCACCTCGTCAATTTAGGATGATTCGTTGTCTGTTCAGGTATTCCACAGATGCAGGTACATCATGTTGATTGTGGAGATTTAATCCACTGCTCTTGAGGCTGCTGGGAGAGATTTCCATTTCTCTTCTTTGTTTGCACAGCTCCTGGGGTTCAGCTTTGGATTTGGACCCTCCTCTGCGTGTAGGTCGCCTGAGGGTGTCTGTTCCTGACCAGACAGAATGGGGTTAAAGGAGCCACTGATTTGGGGGCTCCAGCTCACTCAGGCCGGGGGGAGGGAGGGGTACAGATGCAGGGTGAGCCTGTGGCGGCAGAGGCCGGCGTGACGTTGCACCAGCCTGAGGCGCCATGCGTTTTCCCGGGGAAGTTGTCCCTGGATCCTGGGATCCTGGCAGTGGCAGGCAGCACAGGCTTCCGGGAGGGGAGGTGTGGATAGTGACCTGTGCTCGCACACAGGCTTATTGATGGAGGCAGCAGCAGCCTTAGTGTCTCATGCCCGTCTCTGGGGTCCGCGCTTTTAGCCACGGCTCGTGCCCGTCTCTGGAGCTCCTTTAAGCGGCGCTCTGAATCCCCTCTCCTCGCGCACCAGGAAACAAAGAGGGAAGAAAAAGTCTCTTGCCTCTTCGGCAGGTCCAGACCTTTACCCGGACTCCCTCCAGACCAGCCGTGGCGCACTAACCCCCTGCAGGCTGTGTTTATGCCGCCAACCCCAGTCCTCTCCCTGTGCGCCTCTCGGGCTGGTGAGTGCCGGTCGGCACCGATCCTCTGTGCGGAAATCTCTCCGCTTTGCCCACCGCACCCCTGTTGCTGTGCTCTCCTCCGCGGCTCCGAAGCTTCCCCCCTCCGCCACCCACATTCTCCGCCCTCGAAGGGGCTTCCTAGTGTGTGGAAACCTTTCCTCCTTCATGGCTCCCTCCCACTGGTGCAGGTCCCGTCCCTATCCTTTTGTCTCTGTTTTTTCTTTTTTCTTTTGCCCTACCCAGGTACGTGGGGAGTTTCTTGCCTTTTGGGAGGTCTGAGGTCTTCTGCCAGTGTTCCGTAGGTGTTCTGTAGGAGTGGTTCCACGTGTAGATGTATTTCTGATGTATCTGTGGGGAGGAGGGTGATCTCCGCGTCTTACTCTTCCGCCATCTTGAAGCTCCTCCAGCTCGCGGTCCCCAGGACTCCTCATGTTTTCTTTATAGATACATAATAGAATATTATTCAGCCAAAAAAAAAAAAAGAATGAAATACTGCCACTTGTGAAAGCATGAATGGACCTTGCAGGCATTATGCTGAGTGAAACAAGTCAGACAGAGAAAGACAAATATCATATGATCTCACTTTTATGTGGAATCTAAAAAAACAAACAAAAAATAGAACTCATAGATACAGAGAGCTAATTGGTGGTTGCCAGAGGCAGGGGAGGGGAGCAGCTGGGCAAAATGGCTGAAGGGGTCAAAAAGTACAAATTTCCAATTATAAAATAAATAAGTCTTTGGGATATAATGTACAGCACGATGACTATAGTTAATAATCCCATATCACATATTTGGATGTTGTTGTTAAGAGAGTAGGTCTTAAAAGTTCTCATTACAAGAAAAAAGTTTGTAACTGTGGATGGTGATGGATGTTAACTAGACTTATCGTGGTCATCAGTTCACAATATTTAAAAAATATTGAAAGAAATATAATGTTATGTGTTAAATAGACCTCAGTTTAAAAAACAAAACAAAAAACAAGCAACAACAACAAGACATGGGCTCTGAAGTCAGACAAAACTAGATTTAAATCTTGCTTCTGCTGCAGAGTGTAGGAACTTGGGAACATTACTTAGGTTCTGTTGGCCTCACTTTCCTCCTCTGTAAAATGGGGATAAAATTATACCCCTCTTAGTTTTATGGTAAAGATTAGATAACATAACATGTATTACAAAATAGCACGGGGTCTCAGCAGATGTTCTTTTATTTACCTTCCCCTTCAAGTACCAAATGGGTAGTTCTTTACCCCTCGGGAAGCCTTAAAAAAACAAAATCTCACAGCTTGCAGTGATGCTCTACGCATCCTCTCATCACTTGTCGCATTCATTATACTAAAAGAATCCATTCAAGTCTTTTTCTGTCCCATTGGAAGGCAGGTCTCTTGAGACCCAGGGCCATGTGTTACCCATTTTTATGTCCCCAAACTCAGTGCCTGGAAAACAATAGGAATTCAATCGATGCAGAGCTGCTGAACTATTGAACCTCCAGGCAGAGATTCTGAGGGTGGCTGATCAATGGTGCCTTTAGAAAAGCAAGAGATGTGGGTTAGATGCACAGAGCAAATAGTTGACTATTTCCTGGACTTGTTTAACTTTGGGTATGTGTTTATTTGGACTCCAAAGGGAATGTTTATGTGAACATGTCATCTTACTGGTTAGAGGCAGCATAGCAAGGTGGAGTTACACTGCCTGGGTTTGAATCCTTATTCCATCACCTACTCGCCTGTGGGATCTTGGGCAAGTTTTTTGATATATTTGTACATCAGTTTCCTCATCTTTAAAATGGGACAGCAGTGGTACCAACCACATAGGGCTATTGGGAGAATTAAATGAGATAATGTAAAAAAACACTCATTACATAGTATGCACCCCATATTACGTATGCTCAGGATAAAAACTACTGCCCCAATACATCAGATTTAGGCTGTGGGAAGGGGCTTGATCTGGGCCACAGCGCTTGCTCAGTAGTTACTGTATTTGTAGGAGTACTGGCTTGGCTGCTGTAACAAAGACATTCCAAAGTGTGGTGACTTACCAAGATAGAAGTTGATGTTTTTCCCATGTACCAGTCAGCAATTCAGGGCTGTTGGGTCAGCTCTTCATCCTCTACGTGGAGAATGGCTATCTGGACCATCTTTGTGCTCTGAGGAGTCTGCTCTAGTTCCTGTCATCTCTTTCCAGCAAAGGAAAGGGGGAAAGGGACTGGGAGTGGGGAGGGGATTATCCTTCCAATTCTTTGAGGGCAAGGTCAAGAAACGACCCTCATCGCTTCTGCCAACCTTACCTAGTCACGTGATCATGCCCACTGTAGGGGAGGCTGGGAAATGTGGTCTTTAGCCAGATGTCCACGTTGCCAGCTAAAATGTTACATGGTGAAAGGAAAGAAGAACTGAAATTGGGGGACAATCAGCAGCCTGTCAGAGCCTCTCAGGACCTCATTAAAAAGGCAAGAGTGATACATTTCAAGAGGGCTCTTTGCTGGATTCCAGCAGCAGCAGTACACTATACAATGCTCAACTCCCCACACACCAGGGGGGAATTTAGGAAATGATTCAGGCTCCCTGGCTGACTCATACATTGAACATCCTGGAGAGAAAAGTAGCTGTACACCCATTTGAGGCTTGGGGTTTAGTTTATAATAATAATAATGACTTTGGCACAGAAAACTTCCTGAGGGTTAATGAATGACTGGCTTGGATTAATAGCCCAAATCGCTGCCTGAAGTGTATCAACTCCTTCCAGCTTCATTTAATCTACAGGAAATTCTTTGTACGCCCAGCTATTACTGCTTCAATCTCACAAAATAAAAATGAATGGATGCTTCATTGGAAGTTGGGGAAAAAAAAAAAAACTTGATCACCATTGTGTGTGGCCACCAGGCTATTATTTTTTTTTTTCAGGCACATTTCCTGCATTTTCTTTCCTTCTCTTTCTGGCTTCCATTTGTTGCGGTGGCAGCAACAGCAGCAGCAGCTGGCCCTCTAGATTAGCTTTAACTCCCTTGCTATTTATAGCACACTCTGCAAAGCTCATCACACTTGTGATTCCCTATTTAAACGTGCCTTCCCAGCGAGATTGGGAGCTCTAGGAGGTCAGAGACAACCAGAAGACCCTGCGCTCGGCAGAGCCTGGCCACAGCACCGCTCAGTAACGATTTGTTGGATTTAACCAAATAGAGGAGCTGCTGAATTTTGAACAAGTGGCCATCAGTCCGATGGATTCCTCAAAGCAAACCTGGGAATCTTTGCATTTAGCTGGATTTAAGATAGCACACTTTTAGCCCATAAGAATTTGATCAGAGTTTCCCAAGAGGGCAACTTGAAACAGAAAGGCAAGGTTGTAGAAGTCGTTGTAGAAGATGTTGTCTAATGCCATCAAGCTGTCAACTGTGGAGAGAAACCAGGGATGTGCCAAAGTAACTGGTGACTCTTCCTGCCTGTAGGGATGCCCACTACTTCCCTGGCCTCGGATTCTCTGCCAGTAGATGTCATTGACAAAATAAGCATGTTTCCCTCGGCAAAGTCCTCTGGTTCAGGGAATTAGAATTTAGGGATGGCTCTAGATATCCTCCGCCATGCTATTTAAACTCCTGCCTTCTTGTCTGGTATGCGGTCAGCATCCGTGAGGAATTGCCAAGCGAAAGGTGCAGGCCCTGAGCAAAGATCTCCTCAGCAGATCTTGTGATTGTCGCTCATTGAGCCGACCTCGTCTCAGTTGAGGATGGCTACCCCAGCCATCAATAATCTACCTTGATTCCACACTGGTCCCCCAAGGTGGGCTTCAGACAGCTTCCCACCTCAACCCCCCTAATTAAAACAAGCCAAGTGGGTCCCAGCTACAGAAAATTCCTGGCAACAGAGATGGTGTTGGTGGCTTTTAAACCAGCGGTGGAGTTTGAGTTAAAGAAACAGGAAGCCAGGGCTTCCCTGGTGGTGTAGTGGTTGAGAGTCCACCTGCCGATGCAGGGGACATGGGTTCATGCCCCAGTCCGGGAAGATCCCACATGCCGCGGAGCAGCTGGGCCCGTGAGTCATGGCCACTGAGCCTGCGCGTCCGGAGCCTGTGCTCTGCAACGGGAGAGGCCACAAGAGTGAGAGGCCCGCGTACCGCAAAAAAAAAAAAAAAAAGAAAAGAAACAGGAAGCCTGGCACAGTCAGCGAGGGAGGTTAGGTAGGCATAGGATTAAGTGTTTAGAAAATGCTTGTTTCCTTCTGTCGTCCTTATGAGAGCTGATAGGGGATTTCAGAGTTTGGGAGGCGGGGAACCCTGGAAAAGAATGAGAGAGTTTAATCAACTAGAGGGACCTACCCAACTTACATTTCTCAGTGTTTGTTACTTGGTATGTTTGCCCAAGTTAAAGGTGCCAAAAATAGAAATGAAAGCCCATCACATTAAGCTGTGACACGCTGTCATCTTCTGGCTAGGGGTCTTTGACTTTTATTTGTTCCCTTTAACCCAGGGCATGAAATGTGCTGTGATCCCTCAGATAATACTGCGGTATCATGTCCAAGTAGTATGTATCTAACCGGCCTTTATTTATACATAAACATATAGATTATTAAAGCTAGGTGAGGTCAAAAAGCTTTCATATGTAAAAAAATACTGACTAGCTCAGCAACAGACAGGCTTTCCTGATAAATTGTTTTCTCAGAAGATGAGACAAGGACAGATACTTGCAGTTCTTCCATTGAGAGCGTCCAGAAAGTCAGAGGAGCTTCCCCCACTCCTTCTAGTGAGCACTGGAGCCATCCTTTCACCTCTCTGGGCCTCAGAGTCCTTGTTAAGTTAAATGAGGTACTTTCTCAGTCTACCATTCCTGGGGTTTTGGAGGAGCTAAAAATGAAAGAGAAAATTCAACACGAGTCAGGTGAACAGGCCTCAAGGTTGGGCTCCGGCGCAAAGGTGACCAGCGTCTATTCATGATGTGCCTGCCTTCTGATCAACTTCAGGAAAGGCAAACGTTGGAGTTCAAGACCTTCCAAATGAGAACCCTCGGTGGTATCCATCCTACTCACATTCTGTTATTTAGCAGGACTCTCGAGGGGCAGGACCTTTGCTTTCCTGCAAACCTTTCTTTAAGTCCACTGCTGGAGGTGGGCATGTGAGGTAGACAAGACCAACAAAGCACAACATTGAGCTTAATGATGGCTTTTAAAAATGACTCGTCCTAGTCAAGTTTTTATTGGGTGCTTCTCAGTTTTCCATTGGCTACGGTTTGAGGAATGAATGCAGTTCAATGATATGTTCTCTTTCTCATGCTTCTCTCTCCTCCTGCTAATAGCGTGTGTGTGCATGTGCAGGTGTGTGTGTGTGTACACATCCGCATGCTTACTTATCTGTTTCCCAATTATTGTATCGCAAACTGCAGCAGTCTCAGAAGCAACGTGGTGTAACAGAAAGAATGTGAGGCTTAGGGTCAAAGGCCAGAGTGTGAATTCTAGCTCCACTTACTTGCTGGGTGGCTTGAAGCGAGTCAGAGTAAATTTCCCTGTTTAAATTTCCCTGTTTACTCATTTTATTAGTTTCCTATTGCCACTGTAATATATTACCGCAAACTTGTTGGCTTAAAATAAACTCATTTAGGGCTTCCCTGGTGGCACAGTGGTTGGGAGTCCGCCTGCAGATGCAGGGGGCACGGGTTTGTGCCCCGGTCCGGGATGGTCCCACGTTCCGCGGAGCGGCTGGGCTCGTGGGCCATGACTGCTGGGCCTGCGCGTCCGGGGCCTGTGCTCCGCAGTGGGAGGGGCCACAACAATGAGAGGCCCGCTTACCGCAAAAAAATAATAATAATACTCATTTTATTCTCTTAGAATTCTGGAGGTCAGAAGTCTGAAATCAACTTCACTGGGCTAAAGTCATGTGTTGGCAAGGCCACGATCCTTCTGGGGGCTCTAGCAGGGAGTCCGTTTCTTTGCCTTTTCCAGCTTCTAATGCCATATTCCCTGCATTTTGTGGTTCTTGTCTCCCTCCTCCATCTTCAAACAGCAAAACATCTTGCTTCAGTGGTCACACTGCCTTCTTTCCTGTCGAATCTCCCTCTACATCCCCGTTTTTTTTTAAAAAAAATTATTTATTTATTTTTGGCTGCATTGGGTCTTCATTGCTGTGTGCAGGCCTTCTCTAGTTGCGGTGAGTGGGGGCTACTCTTCACTGTGGTGCGTGGGCTTCTCATTGCGGTGGCTTCTCTTGTTGTGGAGCTCGGGCTCTAGGCGCACGGGCTCAGTAGTTGTGGCGCACGGGCTCATGAGTTGTGGCACACGGGCTTAGTTGCTCTGTGGCATGTGGGATCTTCCCAGACCAGGGCTCGAACCCGTGTCCCCTGCATTGGCAAGCGGATTCTTAACCACTGTGCCACCATGGAAGCCCCTACTTCCCTTTTATAAGAACATTTGTGATTGCATTTAGTGCCCATCTGGATAATCCAGAATAATAGCTTCAAGACCTTAACTTAATCACGTCTGTAACAGCTCTTTTTCCATATAAGGTAATAGTCACAGATTCCAGGGATTAGGGCACGGACATCTTTGGGGGCCATTATTCAGCCTACCACACTCATTTATTAAGTAAAGATAGTAATTCCTATCCTAAAGGACACAAAAATTAAAAGAGGCAACATTTGTGAAAATATACATAGTGGAATTCAATAAATGTCACTGAGTCTGGAAGAGTGAGGAGTTGCCCTCCCATTGGCCAGTCTCTACCCCAGATGGACACAATAAAGAATGACAGGGCCAGGACTGATGTGGGCTGGGGAATGTTCAGGGTCTGAGTTGGCTATAGGTGCCAGTGCCCTTGGCCATAGAATGACTCCAGGAGCAAAGTTCAGAGGAAGGCAGAAGATGCTTCAAGAAAGAGACCCAGGTGCTAATGACCAGAGAAGTCCAGGCTTTCTGACCTTGCTCGAGCATGACGAGGATTCATTTCTCCCAAGTGGGAAGATTATTATTTTTTACTGCTTAGAGATCTGATAGTACCTGGTTACCTTGTAATGCCGGGAGGTGTCAGGTTGAACACCGCCATCAAGAGTCTTAATGCATTTGGGGCCCCAGCTCTAGCCACAGCAGCAAATACCTTCTTCCTGTTTTCTTGAGCTAGATATTCACCAGGCAGTTATGATGTTATTATATAGGAAGAGAAGACACACAAACGTCTTTTGTTTCCAGGAAGGCAGTGTGGTCACTGCCTATGGAACCCTGTGGGCTCTTGATCTTTACATAATCCCTCTTCCCCGGGGACCTTTATTATCCTGGGGAATGAGATTACTCCTCAGCATTCTTAGGGCAGGGGGGTCGGGGCCAGTGTGTGCAGCCACTCCCCTGGAATTGTCACCATCCTTCTGGCCTCTGGCGGAGAGCTGCCAGAGTGCTCAGAGATGGAAGTATGTTGGGAATTCCATGGGTGCAGCCAGCAAGAATGGGCTCACAGGTCCGTGGTCAGGAGAGGGGGCAAGGCCTGGAGAGGGGCTCTCCTAGGGAACACGTGGGTCCCCCAAGTCTAGTCACGGGATGAAGAATTACAGTTGGGCTTCTGCTCGATGCACCTGTGAATTCCTATCACAGGAGCTTTGATGCATTTGTCATCTGCTTAAGTGCCTGAGCCCGAATGATACTCTTTCGGTCCCTGGAAGGGAGGGAGATGAGGCAACCATCACCCCCTGCCCCCACGGCTCTTCTTGCCCTACCAGGAGCCTTCCGAGAGTCCCTCCTTTGACTCTCCTGGTAACTCAGGGGATGGGTGAGATGTAACATCAGAGGTCTTAGTCTCCACTCCACAGGAACCGGGCTCAGAGAGCTTGAGTGGCTTTTCAGAGACACGCAACACACGTGGCCAAGCCTGAGTCCAGGGCTCTTTTCATGATGCCAAGAACCGGGAACTTGCCTGTTTCTGACCCCTCTTATGGATTTATTCAGTTTGAAGACTGTATTTTATGTTCCTCAGAGCCATCTTGTTGAGGTATAGGGTGACCGGCCATCACCGTTTGCTCAGCACTAAGGGGTTTTCTGGTCTGTGAGGTTTTCAGTTCTAAAACTGAGCAAATTGAGACGACTTCATCACCCTTTGTACGGCCTCCCATAAACACCCAATCCCCTGTGCAGAGGGGACTGGGGGGGAGAGTGCCTGCGTCTGGCCTGCATTCTCCAGGAGCTGCACAGCCCTTGCGTCTGTCAAGGTCCGATTGGGGAAATAGGCCTTCTAAGTATTTAAACAAGGGAACATACATAATCCAGGAAATTGGTGGGAAAACTGAGAAGCCAAATAGGGAAGAGTCAGACAACTCAGAGACTAGCAACAACAAATGCCACAACCACCCCTAGGCTGCAGGAAGGGGGAAGGGCTACTGGACCTGGGGGTTGGGGTCACCCTTGGGTGCTGGAGCCAGGGTGGGCCTGACACGTGGAAGCTGGAGTCACCAGAGACCCAGCCACCAGTGCAGACGCTGCTGCCGGGCCAGAGGGGGGTACACACGCTGGCAGCTCCCCACCTCTCGCCCTAACCCTCAGTCTCCCAGCAAGTTTCTCCTCTTTTGTGGAAGGGCCAGGGGTGGGGATGTAAGTTAAGCCTGGCTCATTGGCCATGCAGGAGAACGTTCCCCATGCCTGGGTTTCCCGTCCGGGGGAGATGCAGGCTTCTTCACATGTCAGCTTCAGTGCTGACACACGCGTTTGGAATCAATCCCCCGTGACAATCGGCTACTTTAATCAAAGAAACTCAGAATCATCAAACATTTAAGCTGAAAGGCATCTCCAAGATCATCAGCTCAGATGGGGAACAGAAGCCCGGGCTGCTGATGGAGGGATGGTGGTGCCAGTGTCAGGACCAGAACGGGGTCCATCCGCTGCTCAGGCTGCGGCAACTTCCGCCACCGGCTGCCTCGGCCCTCAGGACCACGGGGGCAGGAGGCTGTGGTCCCACTGCGCAGGCGCCGATGGAGTGTGCCGACTCTAGCCCTTCACGGTGACAGTGGGGACATCGGCATGAGACTCCTGCCTCTAGGAGGCTAACAGCTGTAATTGCAAATGCTTACTTCAAGAGAAGGAAAACTTTTTCAGGAAAATAAGTCATGGCTAGATGTTCTGACTCCACCTTTATCCAGAACACAACAGGAGGGAGTACCAAAAAAGTTACTGTTTTGATTTCAGGGGATGATGGGATTTAGATGAGATAAAAAATTTTTTTCTTCTATTTTGTTGTCCAACAATATTATGTTGCTTCAATAAACTCTACATCTCACATATACGATACGTGTGTTTATTCAACAAATATTTATTGTGTTCCTACCATTCAGTCATTCCACAAATGTTCATTAGATGCTTAATATTGACTGAGGAATCGTGGCAGTGATGAGCGAAGCGGGCGTGTTTGGCGTTCTCTCCAAGCTCACCATCTGTGTCCCAGGTACTGGCGAGGGCTCTCCCTCTGTCTTTGTCTTCTCCCTTCCCTCCTTTCTTTCTTTCCCGAGCCCCGCCACCCGGGGGGGTACGATGCTACGCTGTGAATAGTAACCGATGGTGTTTCTTCCACATTTGCCTGTGCCTGCTCTTGCAGAATCTCCAACCACTCTGCAAAGCCCACCTCCAAGAGTTTATTGATATATCACAGGAAGTACAACTTTAAAAAATTCTTCCCGGGCTTCCCTGGCGGCGCAGTGGTTGAGAGTCCGCCTGCCGATGCAGGGGACACGGCTTCGTGCCCCGGTCCGGGAAGATCCCACATGCCACGGAGCGGCTGGGCCCGTGAGCCATGGCCGCTGAGCCTGTGCGTCCGGAGCCTGTACTCCTCAACGGGAGAGGCCACAACAGTGAGAGGTCCGCGTACCACAAAAAAAAAAAATCTTCCCTAGCTGAATTTTCTTTTTTAATTACTACTATTTTATTTATTTAACGTTTTTTCTGCGTTTGAGTTTCCGTTGCTGTGCGAGGGCTTTCTCTAGTTGAGGCGAGCAGGGGCTATTCTTCATTGTGGTGCACGGACTTCTCATTGCCGTGGCTTATCTTGTTGAGGAGCGTGGGGTCGAGGCACATGGGCTTCAGTAGTTGTGGCGCGTGGGCTCAGTAGTTGTGGCTTGCGGGCTCTAAAGCGCAGGCTCAGCAGTTGTGGTGCATGGGCTTAGTTGCTCCGCGGCATGTGGAATCTTCCCAGACCGGGGCACAAACCCGTGTCCCCTGCATCGGCAGGCGGACACTCAACTACTGTGCCACCAGGGAAGCCCTGGCAGGTGGATTCTTAACCACTGTGCCACCAGGAAAGTCCTTTCCCTAGCTGAATTTAACTCCTATCTTGAACCCCCACTTTGCCATGTCATGTTAGGGGTCCCATGTTTCCCCTGGGGATATATATGTTCCAGGGGGCTTTGATGTGCCAAGATATGTCTGGGAGTCCGTCCAGTCCTTGCTGATTTCCGTGGAGTTGTCCATGGTCGTTGGTCCACACAGGTTGCCAGGATCCCTCCCCTGCTGCAAGCTCTGTTCAGTCCATCAGCTCTGTGTTTCCCATCCACACTTGGGTGCACAGTAACCTGCCACTGCTTCTGCCCTACAGTAGGGGCCAAGGTCATTTTACCTAGCAGTTTTTCCTCCTCTGGGGTCTAGGCCCTGCTTGTTGGGTGCTACCTGAGCAAAGAGGCCCAGGATTCCCCTGCTATCAGAGTCCACATGGAGGTTGGTCCAGCACTTGGCCTGGGGTGGGGTTGGTGGGCTCTTCTCATTGGGACCCATCAGCACCTGCGGCCCATTGCTTCCATGTGGTCCTCTTTCTCCTCCCATCCAGAAGAGCTTTACTTAGACTGGAACACGTGTTCACTGGATGCTCTTCCCAACCTGTCACCTAGGGGTGATCTTGGTCCTTTCCATGTCCCTTGGAAACTCAAAAACTAGAAGATATTCTATTATCACATCCCTTCGCTGAGGCACTGGGCATCAAATGACTCAGCTGCTCCCTCTAAAGTTTGGAGGAAAGAAGAGAGGGCTAAGGGTACAAGGAAATTGTGGCTAAGACCATTATTTATTATTTCAATAATATTATCCTCCTGGTGATACATATACTTATATGTGAATAATATAAAATTCTATAAATTTATAATTAGGTGGTTAGATCATTTATAGATGATATCTGTTCATAGACTACAGATGATTTTTATTTTCTTTCTAAAACTTACGTGTATTTTAAAATTGTACACATTTTTGTTAGATGAATTTCATCCATAACCCAGGCTTTAAATACCATCTATCATGTGCTAATAATTCCAAGGTTTATGTCTATAGCACAAACCCCTCCTCTGGGCTCCAGCTGCAGAAGTGATGGTTCCACTTGGAGGTCTCACAGGTGTTACCACTTCAAAAGTCTACAATGGACAATTTGAATCTGCTTTCTCCTGTCCCAAAATTTAGAAATGTGCTCTTTTCTGTGTCTTTCTCATCTCCGTCAAAGGCACCCCCAGTCTCTCGTTAAGTTTTTTTGAGTAATCCTTGATCCCCACTGCAGATTTCCTATCCGGTCTGTTTGTAGGTGAGCTGCATTTCCCTCCAAAATACGTGTCCACTCCACTCCACCTGCATGGCCACCACTGTGCTCCAATCCAATGTCATCTCCAACTTGCATGACCATACAGATTTTTACCCCTACTCTAGGTGTAGTTTTCTTCATGGATTACTAGAGAGACAGGGTGATCATTAACCAATGTTGAATAAACAGACCCCTGAGGTTTCTCACCCTGGGGCACACTGAAGAGTGTCAGGAGAGAATCAGTGTTGTTGTCAACCATTAGCTGCCGTAGCAAATGTCCTTGTGACTTTCCATTTCTCCCTCCTATTGGGAAACCTGGTTTGCTTTCTCTGAATCTTACTAGACACGGCATGCCTCTCCTGGTCAGTTGCCAGGTGGGTCCCGCTGGCTCAGCTTCAGCTGCCCTGGAGGATGGCTGCTGGCCTGATTCCTTTGAGGTCTGCCCAAGGCTCCCCAAAGTCAATGACTCACATGCCATGGAGCCCAAGCTTAGGTCGTTCCAAATACACTCTTGATTTGATGAAAATCTGGTCACTTTTTCCACATGAAGATATTTATCATTCTTTAATTCTCACTCCTTCTTTTACTTCTAACCTTCCATTTGGGGTTATTTTCCTTTTCGTTTTAGATGCTGATCTGCTGGTGGTGAATGCTCTTGGGATTTTGCATTTTATCTTGTCCCAAAATGTCTGCATTTAACCTTTATTCTTGAAGGATATTTCCCATGCCTAGAGGATCTAGGTTTTTCTTTTGGCAAATTGAAGACATCATTGCATAGTGTTCTGGCTTTCATTGTGGCTTTCGAGAAGTCAGCTGATTGTTTTTCTATGGCTTCTTTAAAGGCAATCTCTTTTTTCTCAGGCTGCTTTAAGATTTTCTTTTCCTCTCCCTCTCTTTCTGTCTCTGTCTCTTTTTCTCTTTTCTGGATATGAGTGTTTTTTTCATTGTCTTGCTTGGGATTCATTGGTCTCGATTCTGGGGATGAGTGTCATTAGTTCTCGATAATCATCTATCATCAGATATTCAAATATTTTTTTTCTGTGTCTTTTCCTCTTTTTACTCCATCTGATACATACATTAAATGTTTATTAGGTTTACTCATTGTATACTCTATTACCCTCTCTTCTGTCTTTTTATCTTCCCATACTATAATCTTGATAGTTTCTTCTGCTTTAGTTTTGGTATACAAATTCTCTCTTCAGCTGTGTATAAAAGTGTGGTTAAAATCATCCACTAGGTCCTTAATTTTAGCTAATGTATTTTTCACACCTAGAAATTCTTTTTAACATCAATTATGACCCTTTTTATAGTTTCCAGTTCTTTGCTAAAATTTTCAAACTTGCTGATTATTTCTTTGACAGAATTGTTTGAGTCTGTGTCTAGTAATTCAAATATCTGAAATCTTGGTGTTTCTCTTGTCTGTTGGCTCTCACTCATGGTGTCGTGTTTTCTTGTATGTCTGGTTGTCTTTGAATATGACCAGCTCCAGTTTTTTCTGGGCATGCCGAGAGGGCACACATCATGGACATAACCTGTCCACAATTCCCCAGCGTTCTGCTTGGTCTTCCTCTCCTGCCCTGGTAGCCCTCAGTCACGTTCAAGGAGAAGCCTCTGCCATCTGCAGAGATGCGTGAAGTCACCTCATGTTTGCCTTCAGTGAAAGTTGCCTCCCGCAGGTCATTCATTGCCTCTTCCACAGACAACCAATGTCACTCTTGCTTATTGTGCCAAAACACTAAGTGACGCTCAGAGGATCCGAGTGAGTCTGTATCCTCTGAGGTTCTCAGAAAGCTGCAGCCCCACAGCTATCTGTGCAGCAGTGACACATGCGGGTGGCAGTGGCGGTGGTGGGTCCCTAAGCTGCTTGGGCCAGTTTTTAATATTTTGAGTAAAACAACTCCTTCCATATTCACTTGTAGTTCCTCTGGCTATAGCCCACGCGACAATTCTGGTCACAGGGATCAGAGTAGACTGTAAATATAACAGCCCCTCCCATTTGCTGATAGTGGTTATGTTTTTTTCAGAGGGCAGTCAAGCTTTTCAAGCCTAACTTTCCCTTCCTTTCAGGTACTCACTTGAGCAGCTTGGTGCAGATTAGCTTCTGGGGCGGGGGTGGGGGGCACCTCACACGCTGCCAGACATTCTCAGACACATGGAACCTGGGAGGGGGACGTGGGGGTGAGGATGGGGGTGGGAGGATTTGAATGGGGAGAGCCACAGAACCTGCTTTATAAATTACCGAACCTGCCACACACACACACACACACACACACACACACACACACACACACACAGACACACACACATTCACTCACACCTGCTACTCATCTATTTTTGGCCTAAGTGCCTTGAGCTCTTCTTCGGGAAAGCACATGCACTCTTTCGAGTCCCCAGGTTCCACTTGGTAAATTTCCTACAGCCACACTCTGAAAGTCCCTGCCACCCTCCTCCCAGCCTCGGAGCTGGTGTGCCCGGGCATGCCTGCCTGCCCACTTCCTGTTTCACCTAAGTGGACTGGGAGTCAGCTGTGAGCTTGGGGAGAGGGGCACCCACAGTCCCCGCCCTCCTAGTCCCGGACACTCTATGTCCAGTCCCAGGGACTGCTCCCAGAACAGTGTCACCCTCTGTGCTTGTCCCTTGGGACTCACTCCTGGACTCCCTAAAAGTGCAGTTTATTCCATTTTCATTGACAAGAGGGGACTCCACCATCCTAATATCATATGAATGCCTGAGGAATCACATCTTACACCCTCATGAAAAACACAGCAGCTTGTCACGATGAACGATGTTACCGTGAATAATGCAGTTTTGAGCTGAAGCTCCTCTTATTCCAAGAATCAGTAAATTTCCCATTTCTCCTGTATTTCCTCCCCTCCCCCATTACATGTCGGTTTAACAAGTCATGAATCATTGTGGTTTTGCTCCTGGGTAGAATTGTTTTTTCTACTGTTATTGCATTGCCAACTGATGGAAGCATGAAAAAGGAATCTGATTAATTAGTAATTTGAGATGAACTTCAAATCTCAACAATCTTGCAGGGAGAATGAACTACAACTAATCAAAGATGCTAGAATCTTCAAGGAGAAAAGGACTCATGGAATACCAGCTTAGTCCTTTTACAGGACCAGAAAGAAAACTACGGTCCAGAGAGGAAAATGGCTTGCCCAAGCTCACAAAGCAGGTATCTGGTGGTACCAGTGCTAGAGTTCAGATGTCCTGACCCCCGACCAGCAGCCTTCTTGTGGTTGGAGAAAATGGAGAAACAGCTTATGTTTAAAATTTTAAATCATGCCAACACAAATATTTGTATTCTACAAACAACAAGCATTGCTGTGTGCTGCTTGTTACGCGTTTCATAATTATTATCTCTAAGAGTTCACAGTATCTTATGTATAGGATTCCATTACTTACCATCTCAGCCTTAGAGGCATTTGAAGGGACCCCACTGTCCAGGGAGGAAATTGGATTTATTGATTAGTAGGTGGGTGGTTTCGGTGCCTGGGGACCCCTACCCTTGTCTTTTGATATAAGGCTGCATTGTAGGGCCACATTCATTCTCTCACTAAGCCACTGTATTGAGTGAGCACCTACTGTGTGCCAGGAGCTGGAGAGAGAGTGGTGAGCAAAGCAGAAAAAGCCCCTGTGCACACAAAGAAGAGAGAAACAATAAAGAAGCAAACAACTGCACTTGTAACGTAACGCCAAGTGTGGGAAATGCCACAAAGAGAAAAAAAGCAAGGGAGGATGCCATTTTGGAAAAGGTAGTTAGGGGAGGTCTCCCTGAGCTCAGGCCTGCAGTGCTGGGAGGGTAAGTCCTGAGAATGTCTGGAGGAAAAACATCATTCCAGGTGGAAGGGAGGATGTCAACTGGAAGGCCAGGATGGCTGGAGATGAGGAGGAAGGGGGTGGGCTGGGAAATGAAGTCAGAGACAGAGGCTGCACCAGAACACATAAGGGTGCAAGGAACATGGAAGGAGTTGCCTTTTTAAAAAAATTGTGGTAAAACACAAATAACGTAGCATTTACCATCTTAACCGTTTTAAAGTGTACATTCAGTGGTGTCAAGTGCAGTCACATTTTGCAACCAATCTCCAGAACTCTTTTCTCTCATAAAACTAAAACTCTGTACCCATTAAACAAAAATTCCCATTCCCCCTGCCCCCAGCCCTTGGTCACCACCATTCTACTTTCTGTCTCTGTGAACTTGACTACACTAGGGACCTCATACAAATGGAATCATGCAGAATTTGTCCTTTGTTTCTGGCTTCTTTCACTTAGCATAATGTCCTCAAGCTTCATCCATGTTGTAGCATGTGTTAGAATTTCTTTCCTCTTTGAGGCTGAATAATATTTCATTGTATGTATATATATCACATTTTGCTTTTTCATTCATCTGTTGTTGGACACCTGGGTTCTTTCTCTTGACTATTGTGAATAAAGCTGTTATGTATGAACATGGGTGTACAAATATCTCTTCCAGACCCTGCTTTCAAATCTTTTGGGTATGTACCCAGAATTACCAGATCATAAGGTAATTCTGTGTGTGTGTGTGTGTGTGTTTTTAGTGGAACCACCATACTGTTTTCTGTAGTTGCTTGACCATTTTATGTTCCCACCAACAGTACTCAAAGGTTCCAATTTCTCTCCAACGTACTCTCCAACAGTTATTTGCTAATTTTTTTTGATAGTAGCCATCCTAAGTGATGTGAGGTGGTATCTCATTGTGGTTTTGATTTGCAGGTGTTGGATTTTATTCTAAGCACGGTAGGGAGCATTCAGTGGATGAGAGGCAGGCTTGAAGGTAGGAGAACAGGATGCTCAAATTCAAAATGATCTCACTGGTCACTGTGTGGAGAATAGATGGTAGGAGACCCCAGAGATAAATTGGGAGGTGCTGGTAGCTTGGATGAGGATGAGAGCAGAGGAGGTGGGAAGTTGTCAGATCTGGGTGTACTGTGAAGGTAGAGTTGACAGATTTTGCAGATGGATTGAATACGGAGTTTGAGAAGAAGAAAGGAGTCAAGGATGATGACAGATTTTTGGCCTGATAGGGAATGGTAACACCATTAACTGAGACGGGGACCAGAGGGATGGGATAGGTTTCAAGTGGGGAGGGAAATCAAAAGTTGTGCTTAGAATGTTACATTTGGAAAGTCAAATACACATTAGACATCCAAGTGGACATGGCTGAGGTCTTTGAAGCTCAGAGAGAAGTCTGGGTAAAAGATAGGAATTTGATTTGTGGGGTTATCATACAGATTTAGCATTTTTAGCCCCGGGGACCCAGTGAGATTGACGAGGGTCCGCAAACTATTCCCCACGGGCCAAATCTAGCCTGCTGCCTCTTTTTGTACCCATGGTTTCTACATTTTTGAATGTTAGAAAAAAATGTTTAAAAGAATAATATTTTGTGACACATGAAAATTATATGAAATTCAAATTTCGGTGTTCACAAATAAAGTTTTATAGGAACCCAACTACGCTCATTTGTTGATGTATAGTCTTTTTAGTTTTTTGAAATTTTCAAGGAGACTTTGCTTTCTGTATAAATTTTAAAATAGGAACTCAGTTCATCATCGTCTGTGGCTGCTTTCTTGGCCTAGGGAATGAGTGAGGGAAGGAAGAAAGAGAAGAGATACAGGGGCTGAGGCCTGGGCAGGGCCTGTCAAGGGTCAGCCACTGTCCCTGTGAGGCCAGGGCACCGAGATGGTACCACCTTTATGAGCAACTGCGTCCAGGGGCCCAGCAAGCCGGGCCAGCTTAGCATCTTCGGGACAGCTGAGGTCATAGCGGCTCATGACAGGCACATCCATTAGCTGGAACCATGTGAAATGGCTGATGTCCAACCTTGTTTTCCTCACTGTATTAATTTCCTAAGGCTGCCATCACAAGTCACCACAAACTGGGTACTTTAACATTTGTTCTCATAGTATTAGAAGGCGCATGCCTGAAATCAAGGTGTCAGCAGGGCCATGCTCCTGACAAAGGCTCTGCGGAGGGATCCTTCCTTGCTTCTCCTCACCTTCTGATGCCCAGTCTTTGGCATCCCTTGGCTTATAGTTGGACCACTCCAATCTCTGCCTCTGTCCTCACATGCCTTCTTCCCTGTGTCTCTGTGTCCAAATTTCCCTCTTCTTATAAGGACACCGGTTATGGGGCTAGGGCCCACTCTCATTCGGTGTGACCTCGTCTTAACTCGATTACATCTTCAAAGACCTTATTTCCAAATAAGGTCCCAGTCACAAGTACCAGGGTTAAGACTTTAACATACCTTTTGGGGGACACCATTCTACCCACTATACTTGCAGACGCAGATGTCACATGGTTTAATCTAAGAGTGCTTGAGTTCTAGAGACGGTTTTTATAAGGACACAGAAAAAAAGAAAAAAAAATCCCTTTATTGGTTTTAAGATTCTCACCACTCCCCCACTGCCTTTGGGCAGACCAGCTGCCTCCCCATGGGCAGAATTTGGACAGAAGAGTAACACAAGCTTCTCTGATGTCATCACCGAACTCAGGCAACCCGCTACGGAGTTTCCTGAGTTTCGGGCAGAGGTTTTCTGCCAGGGATTCCGAGGCTCGGGCCTGAGATGCCACGTAAAGAGGCAGCGAGGAGATTGTGGGAGAAGGAGCATTGAACCAGCGTCTAGGGGCTGCCACCGCGAGGCTGTGTGACCTGCAGCAAGTCCCTGCTCCTTGTTCCCATGATCCTCAGCTTCTCCTGCAGGAAGGAAATCACCACGGCTCTATCTCCCTCTCGGTGCTGCCATGAGGACGAGAGGAAATCTGAGGACTTGGACCCAGCAAGCACTCTGCAAACGTGATGCTGTTTCCAGATGAAGCAAACCTGACATCATAGAATGACTGAAAGCTTGACACTTAGCATTTCATCTGTCATGGATCAAGTTTCTTTTCAATGAATCAAATTTTTCGAACTGGAAAAATTTCTGGATAACTCTTTTTTCAGTCTTCTTTTGTCTCCCCTCCAGTTGTAGTAAAATACACACAACTGAAATTTTATCATTTTAACCATTTCAAAGTGTACCATTCAGTGGCATTAAGTGCATTCTACTTCCAGAATATTTTATCATCCCAACAGAAGCCCCGTTCCTGTCAAGCAGTAACTCACCGTTTCTGCTCACCCGCCCCCCTGCCCCTGGCAACCACAAGTCTGCTTTCTGTATCTATGAATTTACCTATTCTGGACATGTCCTTTAAACGGATGCATGAAACGTGGCCTTTTATGTATGGCTTCTTTCACGTAGCATAACGTTTCCAAGGCTCATCCATGTTGTAGCATGTGTCAGTATTTCGTTTTTTATGGCTGAATAATATTCCATTGTGTAGATATGCTACATTTTGTTTATCTATTCATGCATTGGTTGGACCTTTGTGTTGTGTCCACCTTTTGGCTATTATGAGTAGTGCTACGATAAACATTCGTGTATAAATTCTTGTTGGAACACCTGTTTTCAAGTTCTTTTGGGTACATACCCAGGAGTGGGATTTTTGGGTCATATGGTAACTCTATGTTTGAATTGTTGAGGAATTGTCTGACTGTTTTCCATGGTGGCAGCACCATTTTGCATTCCCATCAGCATGCATGAGGGTTCAGTTTCTCCTGGACAATGTCTGAACACTTGGTTTATTAAATGCAATAACCCCTCCTGGGCCAGCCAGCTGCTTGCTGTCTGTCTTTCCTGCTATAGCTGGAGGGCCTGGGAGCAGCTAGCAGGTCACCCACTCTGGTCCACTCATTTGGGCAGGTCTTCCAGAACCACAGAGATAACCCTAGAGTGAGGATATGGGTGCAGCTGGCCGGAACCTCTGCGGCAGTCATGGGGGCAGAGGAAAGCTCTGTCCAGTGTGGGGACAGTCCCTGTGGTCCTGGACTTGATCTGAATCAGGTTCCTCTTCCTGGCTGCCTCCTGCCTGGCCCTGCTGGCTGAGGAGTCAAGTCGAGGGGATCTGTTCACCCCCAGCCCACATCTTCTGGCAACTCCTTACTCTGCTGCATTGGTCTGCTGGTCCCTTCGGGTTTTCTCTTTTTTTTTTTTTTTTTTGCGGTACGCGGGCCTCTCACTGTTGTGGCCTCTCCCGTTGCGGAGCACAGGCTCCGGACGCGCAGGCTCAGCGGCCATGGCTCACGGGCCCAGCCGCTCCGCGGCATGTGGGATCTTCCCGGACCGGGGAACGAATCTGTGTCCCCTGCATCGGCAGGCGGACTCTCAACCACTGCGCCACCAGGGAAGCCCCCTTCGGGTTTTCTCTTGTCCTGGACACTTTCTTCTACTGCCCTCCAGCTCTTTGATCCTCAAAGAACATTCCACAGTCTCTTAGGGGAGAAGAAGAGGCATCCCAGTTTACATTCAGACACGCGCCATGAACTCACACAGAACCCACAGTAACCATTTATACACAACCAACCGGGCTGAGTTATGTAAGTACACGTATTGTTTACGCTCAGTGTTCTAGAGTGATGGAAAGAACATGGGGTCAAAGGATCCCTCTGTCTGGTGGTGTGAACTTGGGCATTCATCTCCCCTTCTTCTTCTCTTATGTGGGGATAAAACCCCCACGGAACGATGCCTCCGGGTCACTGTGAGGAAGTAGATGAGAACCTCTTTCATGTGGCAGCATTTTTATCCCCTGACAGAATGGAGCCATTTCTTACCATGCTTGCCTTGGATGACCAAACAGCCCATCGCATCTTCCTGCTGGGATGTATTTTGAAGAACATTCTGGAAGTGGAGGTCTGGCCCAAAGCAGCTTTGAGGCTGGGCGCCTGCCTCAGGAGGACGTAGAGGAGGTGGTAACATCTGAGGAGAATCTGATGAGAATCATCTCGGTCTGGGGAATGCGGCAGGAGACTGTTTCTGGCGCCTGGATGCATTCCATTTCGGTTTTTAGTTCTTCACAAGCTATTATGGGAAACGATGTTTTCAAAAACAAAGTTGTCCCTGGCCTGGTAGCACCGGGTCACTCCACACAAACAGTCCCCACCGGCCGAGGGAAGGTCCAAAATATGCAGGCACATGAGCGATACCGCTGAGCACATGAGGCTGCATAATTTTCGCGGGCCCCTGCCTCGGAGTTCTGGTGAGAGCCTGGCTGTCTGTTCAGGAATCAGCCTCCAGGTCTGGCTTTTGGCCTTTGCCTCACCTGTGGGGTCTGTGCGGGGCTCAGGATTCCAAAGGCAAAGGACACGTTGCTAGTACTGCTCACAGCCCCCAAACGTGTGTACTTCACTTCACATGAAATCTGTCCCCATCTCCGAAGCTGTGCTGTAGGCCTGGCGTAGATTCCGCACAATATTTTATATTTGAAGATACTGGGGAATGGAAGGGACATTAATAGTGGGAGGGTCCGTGTCATCTTCTGCTTTTATTTTGTGTGTGTGTGCGTGTGCTTTTGTCTTGCCAACTTTTTTTTTTTTCAGTCAAAGGAGACAGATGTCTGCTTTTTGCTGCAGGGCCCAGAACTGAACCGCTTGCTAAGAAAATGTCAGCTCACCTCAATTCTCCAGGTTGACACTTGGCACAGGGTTTTAGGGGCGGGAAGGAGAGGAAAAGGAAATGGAGAGGCATCTCGGAAGGTTAGTATTGCTTTCCTTCTGTCTCTTCCGTTCTCTGCTTCTAAGCTGATGGGAAGATAAATAAAAGTAGTTTGGCTTGACGGGCCCTGGGTAGAAGGCGGGTGGGGTAGATAAGAGGCTTGAGGGAAGCCTTTTGTCCCTGAGCTTGCCTGCTACACGGCCTCCTTCCCTGCTCTGGCTCCCACTTACCCCCGAATGCACACCCCCTAAACAACACCCCCCCCACAGTACCACCCCCAACACCACACACACACACACACACCCCCCACACCATACACACACCCACACCCCGCACCCCCCCCACACCCACACACCACACCACACCACACACACACACCACAACACACACACACTCACCACACCACATACACACACACCACACCACACACACACTCACCACACCACATACACACACACTCACCACACACACACACACTCCCCACACCACACACACCACACCACACACACACACTACACACACACACCACACACACACCACACACACACACACCACATACACCACACCACACACACACACACACACCCCACCCACACACGCACCCCACACCACACACACACACACCACACACACCACACACACACACCACACCACACACACACCACACACAACCCCACACACACACCATACCACGCACACATACCCCACACCACACACACACATCATACACACACACACCACACCACACACACACACACTCACCACACCACTTACACACCACACCACACACACACACCACACACACACACACCACACCACACACACACCACACACACCACACCACACACACACACACACACACACACACACACCCCACCACACACATACGCAATACCACACATTCCCTTATACCACCCACCCCCCTCCACACCACACATGTAACCAATACCACACACATACCACCACACCACATGCACAGCACACACCACACACCACACAGACACACACACAGACACACACACCCCACCACACACATACCCAGCACCACATATTCCCTTATACCACCCACCCCCCTCCACACCACACATATAACCAATACCACACACATACCACCACACCACATGCACAGCACACACATACCCATACACACCACACAGACACACACACAGACACACACACACACCCCACATGTCCTGTGGGGTTGTGTAGGGATCTCCTCAGGAGAGCTCATATTCCTGGAGAAACAAGCTAGATAATTGTTTCCTAGGGTTCCTGTCACCCAGCCAGCAGTTGCTTGTCTGGGAAATATGGCAAATCATTACTTGACAGGATTGCCAGGTGTATTGGTTTGCTAGGGCTGCAAAACAAAGTACCACGGACTGAGTGGCTGAGACAACAGAAATTGATTGTCTCGCAGTCCTGGAGGCCAGAAGTCTGAGATCAAGGTGTGAGCAGGCTTGCTTCCTTCTGAGGCTGTGAGGGAGAAGCTGTCCCTGGCTCTTCCTCTAGCTTCTGATGGTTTGCTGGCCATCTCTGGAGTTCCTTGGCTTGTAAATATATCACTCCGTCTCTGCCTTCATTGTCACATGGTGTTCTCCTCGTATGCATGTCTGTGTCCAAATTTCTCCTTTTTATAAGGATACTAGTCATTTTGGATTAGGGTTTACCCTACTCGGGTATGACCTTATCCTAATTAATTATATCTGCAATGATCTTATTTCCAAACAAGGTCACATTCTGAGGTCCTGGGGGTTAGGAGGTCAACACATGAATTTGGGGGGATACCGTTCAGTCCATCACACCAGGTATATGAGTGCCCAGCTGCTGGGGCTCATAGCCCTCTGGGGCTTTGGACTCTAGAGGCAAGACGTAGGGCTTCTTGACTATATACCTGGGGACCAAACAAGAGGCCCAGGGTTTTGAGCAGGTTAGGTGCTTGGTATTATGAGAAATATAAAGGTAAGTAAAGACCTGTGTGTCCCTGGGTCCTCAAGAAACGTACAGTCTGGTCATAATAAAACTTGACAATTGCCTAACGTGTCATAGCCGGGAAGGTATTTCCATGCTTATTATCCATTTGAGCCTCACATCTTGACAATCTTGAGAGGCAGGTCTGGCAAGAACTCTTATCCTCATATCCAGAGACAAGAAGTAACTTGTGCAAAAATCATGCTGTTGGTTGGAATCAGGACTTGGGTCCTCAGATTCTGCTTGGTCCTCTCAGGAGGTAGAGCCAGGTACACGGAGGTGAGGGTGCTTGGGGAGGTTCACCTTTGGGGGATCCAGAAAGGCTTCATGACAGAGGGGACATCTGAGGAAGTCCTTAAGAAAAATCTGAGGAAGAAGGGAGCTTTCTAATTAAAGTTATGTGCAAAGGGCTGTCAACTGGAAGTGTCCCTGAGCTGCACAGTCCTTGGGCGACATGGTTTTCTCACCGGATAGGCATCATCCATCACTATAGTCTGAATGTTTGTGCTGCCCCCACATTCATATGTTGAACTCTTAATGCCCAGTGTGATGGTATTAGGAGGTGGAGTCTTTGTAAGGTGATTAGGTCATGAGGGTGGAGATCTCATGAAAGGGATTAGTGCCCTTATAATAGAAAGCACTAGTAGAGTGCCACAGGGAGCTCGCTGCCCCTTCGACCATGTGAGGACACAGTGCAAAGTCTGCAACCAAGAAGAGAGTCCTCACCTGACCATGCTAGCACCCTGAGCTTGGACTTCCACTTCCATAACTGAGAAAAAAAATTTCTGTTGTTTATAAGCTACCCTGTCTGTGGTATTTTGTTACAGCAGTCCAAACAGACTAAGGTACCCACTTTCACCCATGCCTCCCCATTTACCCCATCTATTCAAAAATAGAAACTCTTACAACTTTCTCTCCATGGAGCTCATCCAGTCCTTGAGACCAACAGAACCAATCTTCCTTTAAATACTCCTCTAAATTTTCCTCCTTCAACAAGATTCTCCCAGCGGCCTTGGTGAGTGCCAATTAATGCAAATAAACCCAGAGGATGACAACAAGCTGGATTTGGGGCTCTGTTAGGACACCCTCTGCTACCCCATTGCTCAACCCCCTTCTGGATCACAGCACGGCCAAGGCAGGATTCCCACCTACAATCCCTCCAACACTGGGAGGAAAGTGACCTCAGCTGTGTCATGCTGGCTCTGGCCTCTAGGATCCTTCCCACAGCAGAGCCATGCTCTCCTCTGCACACTGCCCAGGCCCCCAGCCCTCCCCACTCCCCCCACCCCACAAGCTAGGATGGGCCTTGGAGGATGGGCAGGACCTTGGCAGGCAGGAAAGTGGGGGAGAGGGGAGGCTGCAAACGGTTGAAGAGCTCAGTGCTATTCCCAGGTGCTTTCTGGTGCATTATCTTGTCTGCTTCCTTGAAGAGCTTCCTTGGCAGACTGGGCCAATCCTATTCTTGCCATTTTTAGAGCTGGGGAAAAGAGCCCTCTGTGACTTGCCCAAGGTCCCACAGTCAGCAAGCTTTGAGTGAGACTAAAATCATCTCTTCTGATTCAAGCTCAAGCCTCCTTTCCCAACATGACATGGCCTCTGGGTGGAGGCAGCTTCTTGACAGAGGACGCATCTGATATCCCTGCAGAAGAACCCTCCACAGAGACTGCTTAATTTGCAAAAGGATGGGGGTGGGGTGGGGTGGGTGCTGTTAAGAGCCTCAGAGTTCCCAGGAGGGTCTGCAATCCTCCCATGAGTCATTTTTCTGGGGGAAAAGATGGTGTCTACCAAGCTTGGAGGAGAGGCTTTGTGGATTGCATTTAAAACTAAGAAGAAAGGTAAGGCTTGTGGAAATGGGTAACTGATTCGGTTAAGGACACTTACCAGCTCTCCCCTCAGTCTCTTCTGGAACACATGCACTGTTTTGCCTAAGTTTAAAGCAAAGCCCTTTGCTAATCACTTCTTCCCATTTAAGCGCAGGCTCAGGTGGCAGGTAAAACACTTCAGGTGGCTGAGGGCCCAGCCTGCTGACAAGTGAGTGTGTCTGCTGTGTGACATCTACAGGGGAGCAAGACGGAGTCTGGTTCCCAACAGCTGATGACCTCAAGATGGCCTCGGGCTGAGAGCATGGGATCTGAGCCCAGAGACCCCAAGTGATCAGTGAGGAGCTGGGGACACAGAGGATGACCAGACAGGCAGGCTGGGAAGAAGGCTGTTCCTCTCTCTGAAGCCTCCTTGTGGCAGCAGTCAGCTCAGATTTGGGGCCATCACCCTAGCCAGACACCAGGTCCCAGATGCTGGGTGTCAGACCCTAGGTAGCTGAGGACATTGTAAGGGGTTGACCCAGGCTGTGCTGATGAGTTTCCCACTTCCTCAAATGCAAATTTCAAGTACAGGTGATGTTGTGATGATGAAATACCAATTTCAATGTTTTATTAACATACCCTCATTCAATAGATCCTCACTTAACATATACTAACATTTAACATGTATTAAAGTATAATGAGGACAAGTTAAATTATTTGATACGGCTATGGGCTGAATTGTGTCCCCTCTCCAAATCCACATGTTGAAGCCATAACCCCCAGTAGCTCAGAATGTGACTGTGTTTGGAGATGGGGGCCTTTCAAAAGGTGATTAAGTTAAAATAAGGCCATAAGGGTGGGCCCTAATCCAACTGGACCGGTGTCCTTATGAAAAGAGAAGATTAGGACACAGAAAGGCACAGAGGAATGACCATCTGAGGACACAGCCAGAAGATGGCCATCCACAAGCCAAGGGGAGAGACCTCAGGAGAAACCAACCCTGCAGACACCTTGATCTTGGACTTCCAGCCTCCAGAACTGTGAGACTATAAATGTCTGTTGTTTAAGCTGTCTAGTCTATGGCAGCCCAAGCAGACCATTAAACGGGTTGTCCTGCTTGGAAAGGCTGTCTAGCACTTTCTCACTTTTGGCTACATGTGGAGTTAAGGAGTCACGTGGTGGAGGCTGGAGAAGCTCACTGGCTAGTTAACCCCCCTCCACACCCAGGCACCCTCAGGACATACTTGGCATTGATACTCTCAGTGTGGAGATGCTTGGCCTTGGTGGGTAGACCCACTCTGATCACAAACCAAGCTCATAAAACAAACCAGAAGGCTGTGGACAGGACAGAGGAAGCCAAGACCACAGCCAGGACCCTAGCCAACCACTGCACACCCACCCTGGACACTGGCCCTCGGTTCTGTCCTGCAGTGTGGAGGCCTCTGTGGCTGCACTGGAACAACTTCCTGTGGGCTCTGCTTCTCACCATCACCGCTCCTGAGTCAGACTCTGGATGGGCTGAGCCCTGGCCATATGCTTAAGCCCTAATGGCAACATTGGCTGGGAAGGGGGGGTAGTTTGTGTTTTCAGCTTCTGTTCGAGGACATTCTTGACCTTGTCTCCCACCAGATGCATCCATAGGATGAAGCAGCCCCCAAATTCAGAGATGCCAGGCAACCAAAATAATCACAAATGCTCTCTGATGTTGGAATGAGTGTGTGCATGCACGCATGCAGAGAACGGGGCTGGTAATGACCTCAGATGAGTAGAGTAGCTAAGAGGGTGAGCTCTGGTATCACACAGATGTGTCTGAGTATCAGCAACCTCACTTAATAGCTTTTGATCCTGGCTTTTTACAACCTAAGCCTCAGTTTTCTCACCTGTAAAAGGGGAATAATAATGCCTACTTCATAAAATGGAAGCCATTATTTTTATCGTTGTTGATGTTATTATTAGAAATATCACGATAGCCATGTTGTGACACATCTGTCACGGCCTAACTACAAGGTCTGATTAGATAATCTTCCAGGTTTTTCACCTGTCTCTCCGGATGCAGAAGGTCAAGTCATCTTTTTCACCTTAAAATGAGAGCCATCAAAATCCTTCGAAAACGATTAACTTAAGCTTGAAGCATAAGGTTTATTTTTTTTTTTATAAATTTATTTATTTTTATTTATTTATTTTTGGCTGTGTTGGGTCTTCCTTTCTGTGCGAGGGCTTTCTCTAGTTGTGGTGAGCAGGGGCCACTCTTCATCGCGGTGCGTGGGGCTCTCACTGTCGCGGCCTCTCTTGTTGGGGAGCACAGGCTCCAGACGCGCAGGCTCAGTAGTTGTGGCTCATGGGCCCAGTTGCCCCGTGGCATGTGGGATCTTCCCAGACCAGGTCCCGAACCCGTGTCCCCTTCATTGGCAGGCAGATTCCCAACCACTGCACCACCAGGGAAGCCCGAAGCATAAGGTTTTTACTGCTGTTTTATCCTGTGGTGCGTGGCCTTCAAGCACTGTTTTATAAAAATGATGGCTCGTTGGGTATACCAAAGTCCTCTGTAGCTCTAACTTTCAGAAAAATAAATAGAAGGGGAAGGAAATTGAAAGAGTAAGCTAAAGTAAAATAAATGAGTTTCCCACTAGAGTTTGCAAGAAGATGGAGTTTGGGAGTGTGAGAGCTGGAGGGGTAGGTCGCTGGCTGGTTTTATCAGCAAACAGGCCGGTACAAGAAGTCAGTGGAGTTTATTGACATGAAAGTGTTATACGGTGGGCACCGAGGCACAGACAGACCCAGAGCATGTGGAAGGGCAGCGTGTACCCAGCTCACGCACGCAGCAACCTTTCAAGTGGGTCCTTTAACCACGGGACCTCTCCTCTGTACCTTTTGTAAACAGATAATGCCTCTCAGAGTGATCCTGGAGCCACGTAGGGGCCATGTAGATCCAGAGCAAAGAAAGTTCCGCTCGCTTTTGGTAGGTTTTTTACTGTGAAGTGTATTTCATTGTGTTCTAATTCTTGGAAACTTAGGGAGGACTGAATGATGTAAACAGCAATTCTCTATCCACCACAGTGTTTAACAGAGCAGAATACCCTGTTCTTCTGCCTACTCAGATATTTACCTGACTAATAATAATAACTAATAGTTACCTATAAAGTTTGCACAGCAGACTCTTTTTCTTTTCTCTCTTTTGTATCTAGGGAAAAATAAGTACAGGGTCAATTTCTGGATTGTATCACAGTGGAAAAACTTTACCTAAACTCCAAACCAGTATATTTGCACCAAAATTCCAGATGAAGACAGAATGGTAGGATGAATAGAGATTTACAGAAGGTGGCTTTTCATTCTGGTACTTACCTTCGTCTTTACTTGAGCAGTAATCGAATGGATTATCAGATCATATCTGCTTTTGTGCAGGAAGCTCCTGAAATGATTGCTTTATCCAAGCATGGGTTTGCTTCTTCTGTCATGTTTGACTTAGTCACGCCATGGAGACGTGGAAGCAAGAGGAGAGCACTATTGGGGATAGTGCTGGGAGGGGATGGAGAGAACTGGTAGAGGAGGTGGATTTTGAGCAACAGGTTTAAAGGATTGATCCATATAGTTAACAGATAGCTCTTGAGCATCTACCATGTGCCAAGCACGGTCCTAGGTACTGGGGATACAACAGAGAACAGAATGGACACCATCCCTGCCTCATGGTAGGTGTGTGGCTTTCAGGTTATTCTAAGCCAAAAGAATGAAAGTTGAGAAAGTTGGAGGAGATAGTGAGTGTTGTGTAAATGAGCTGCATGTGGGCTTTTTTCATTTATACTTTCTTTCCACTCCTCCAGCATTTACTGATCACCTGCCATAGACAGGTTTTGTGCAAGACACTGGGGATACAGTGATGAACCAAGCCCCATTTCCAGCACTTGAAGAGTTCAAAGTCTGGGAGGATAGAGGTGTAGATATTCCAGGACAATATATCTGAGCTCTGGTCAAAGCAAGCTTGGAGGAAGAAGATGCAGGCCCTGCTGGAGAGGGTGTAGAAGGCTTCCTAGAGAGGGAAGGGGGGTGTAGGTCTCCATCCTAAATGGAGAAGGAGAGCTTGCCAGATAGCGTAGGGAGGAGAAGATTCCAGGAAGAGGGAATGGAAGACATCCATTGCGGGAGGGGGACACAAGAAGTTTCTTAGGTAGGGGAAGGCTGATGGTGGAGAGCCTTGATTGGAAACCTGGTTTTAATTTAATTTGAGACATGATGGGGGCAACAGTCAAGTTCAACGAGTAACTCAATGTAAATGACACTTGAGGTTGAAGACGTCTGTGTGCTTGCTCAGGATCATGTCCTTAAACAGGGAATGCCTATTAGCAAGCTAATTAAGGCCCTTAATAAGTAGGACCATAATTGGTTGGGTTGTAGAAGACTTAGAGGCTGGGGAACAAATAATAAAAATACTGATTGAATTTTGATTTGTCAAGAAATTCAAGAGTCTATACCTCACTAATAAAAATGAAGCAAAAATATTTTTTTGATAAGACTAACACTAAGGTAGTGATGACTATAATAAATCAGAAATCCTCTGTCCACAGACCAGTTTGGTTGACAATAAGAGATTAAACATTACCCTAATAGTAAGGAAATTATTAATAGCTGCTACTTATTTATAGCCATTTATTGCCAGTCTCTGGGGAGGGAGAGGAAGCAGAAAGGTACAGGTGCAGGTGGCTTTGAAGGGGGTCGGTAATACCTGGTCCTTCTCCTTTCTCTTCACCCCACTCCCTTTTCCGAATGAAAAAGCTGTACACCATGCCCAGGCGGGCTGGAAGATGAGTGAGGAAGGCAAGAACAACAGTTTGAATTCTTTCTGTAGTTCTCGGTATATCTTTACTCTCATTTTAACTTTCTACACCTGTGAGTTAGTGGAGCTGGAGCTCCGAGGTATCATCATCTCTCTGGACATTGCCTCCAGCCCTGGTTGTCAGTCTTGGCAGGCATCAGAATCCCTTAAACAAAAGGTTGGAAACTGCACATTGCCACCTCACCCCCTTTCCTGGGTGTTCTGTTTACCTAGATGAGCAGTGGAAATCCAAAATCTGTATCTTGTAAAGTTCCACGGGGATTCAGGTATCTCACCTGGGTTGAGGTATTGACTTGGAGGCTCATGGGTGCTCTTTGGCATTCTCTTTTAAGTTGTAAATAGCCCTGGGGAGGTGGCGCTGCTCTGGACTTTACCCAGCTGCCTTCCCAGACACGCAGCGGGGTTCGAGTGGCTTTAGGGTGTGGGGTGTTGGGGGTTCAGAGGAGGGCTCCGAAAGAACGTTCTGGAAGGAGTTTGGACCATGGCAGCATTGGGCGTATTGGGGCAAGGAAGAAAGGGACAAGGTAGAGAAGGTCTAGGTGGTAGGAAAGGCTTCCAGAAGGAAGAAGAGAAGACACCAAAGACGCCTCCAGCTGCTGGGGATTTGCTGGGCATGCCCCGCCCCTGGACCTCTGAGAGGGCTCATTTCCAGCCTCGCCCCTTCCCTGTGGTGGGTGGAGCATGTCAGCCTGCTAAGGAAATTCCTGGAAGGAAACCCTGGCGCAACCACCTAAGGTCAGTACTTTTCCACTTCATGTGTTGATCTGTGCTTCTAGAACTCCTGGCACGTCCTCCCCTACGATGGCATAGAGGGCTGGGGCTCCACGCAGGGACTTTAAGCTTCGGCTGCCCCCTGTTCTGGTGATGCGATGAGTCTGTCAGCGTCACCACAGAAAGTTTTCCTCCTCTGAGTCATTCTCCATCATTGGTTCTCCTCAGTCTTGTGTCCGCCGAGCTTCAGCAATTTGTGATGAAAGGATGTGTTTTTCCACTGTGGCCTGCGCTTGCCACCTGCCTCCCAGTTTTCCTGTTGCTTTCAGAAACTAGTTAGTTTTTACAAAGGAGCACTCCTCCCTCCAATCCAATCTCAAAACAAGTATGGTTTTGGCATACTGAGCCTGACTACTCTAAGGTAACGGCTGCTCTCCTGTACCAGTTGCTGTCACTTCCTTCACGTGTGCGAAGCATGTGTTTCCTCCCTTTGTTCCTCTTTATTTCTCTGCCTTTCCCCCTCTGTGGGAATGAGGGTGGGTGGGACCCCTCCCATCAGGCCCTGCATATCTGATCGGTGTCCCAGAACTGACTGGTGGAAGATTCTGATCATGTTGAGCTCGTCCTTCAAAATCTCCACCGGCATCTAAGATTTTTGCTGCAAGACAAAGACTGGTTTCCTGTCTATCATCCTTATTAATGTCTTCTCTATCTGGGGTGAGTCTGGTGTGCATTGCTTTAGTTTTGTCAGTTCCAATACGTACTCTGTGCTAGGGGTCCTGAGGGAGACAAAACGGAAGGGGACTCATCCCACTTCAAGAAGAGATTTCAACATGATACAATTTTCTTTCTCATGAAATATCTTGAGAATAAGCAGTGAGCAACCCTTAGTGTCAGGACAGGAAACCCAGGCTCTTTCTGTCTTATTGCTCTGCCCCCTTTGCATGATCTAAGATACCTATCAACGGTTTCTTGATCCAGGCAGTAGGAGGCCCTTTAAGGGCCTGAGGGAGAAGTTAAATATATCACTTCTGTCATATCCCAGGTGCAAGCGGTTAGTCGCATTGCATGACCATACCTAGAGGCAAGTGAAGCTGGGAAATGTAGTCTTTTTCTGAGTGTCTGTGAACTCAACTAAAACCTCTATTAATTATTAAAAGATTTAAAAAAATAAATGTTTCATGCATATGTGAGAAGGCTGTGCATTTTCTAATTATTTGTTGCAGAATTCTGTATATGGTCATTAGGTCAAGCTTGTTAATTGTGTTGCTGGTTTTTGTCTGCCCAACTTTTCAATAATTGGGACCTACCAATAATTGAAATCTCCCTCTGTGTTGGTGGATTTGTCAATTTTCCTATGAACTTCTTTTTTTTTTTGTATTTTGAGGCTAGTTAATTAGATGCATTCATATTATGAATTGCTATGTCTTCTTGGAGAACTAACCCTGTCACTGCTATTGAGTGATCCTTTCAAGTCCTAATTATGCTTTTTCTCTTGAAGTATGTTTTATCTAATATTGACATATGTCTGCTATCTTTTTTCATTTTTAACTTTCTCATGTTTTTAATGCTTTTGATCTATCTTACAAATAGTACATAGATGGATTTTGTTTTTAAAATCTAATCTGAAAACTTTGATTTTTTAATTGGAAAATTTAGGTCATTTATATTTATTTAATTTTTGATGTATTTAAATTTTTTTCTGTCTTCTTAATTTTAATTTCAGTAAAAGATTAAAAATTAAAAATTCCTGTTTCAGTTATTTAGAAAATTTCATACCAATATCTTTTATATAGCTTTAGCATGCTTTCATACCCTCTGAACATATCTTCCCCATGTTAATATCCACAGCAACAACAAAAATTCCAAGATGTGTGATCCCTTTCATTTTGTGTATTTCTTGCAGTTTCTTCTGGATTTTTTTTTCTTTTTTTTGAGTATCACATCTTCAAAAAGTTTTAATGTGAGTCTTAGCATGGCTGATTTCCTCAAGCCTTGTATGTTGGAGAATATTTTTTATTACATTCTCTTATTTGAATGACAACCTTAATGGGAATGGAATTCTAGGTTCAAAGCACTTTTTCCAGTGCTTTAAAACTAATACTCTGGTATCTTTTTGCATTCAGCATTGTGGCTAAAAAATGTGATTCTTTATCCTTTGTGTGATGTGCTCTTTTGGACAGTTTTCAGAAGTTTCTCTTTGAGTTTGGTGTTCTTAAATTTCATTCAAATGTGTGTAAGTGTTGGATTTTCCTTATTTCTCCTTTTGGAATGCTATGCACCCTTTCAATTTGAAGTTATTTGTCTTCTTTAATTTGGGGGGATTTGTCTCCATTAATTCTTAGAATGTGTCCTTCTCTCCATTTCTATTTTATTTTATTTTTTCTATTCCATTACTTCTATTTTCTGGATGCTTCTACAAATTACATTTTTCATTTCTGAATCTTTCCCTATATTCTTTCTGGAGATATATATACTCTCATCTGGTTTTCCAACTCACTAATTTATTCTTCAGCTGTATTCATTTAACCATGTAGCAGACTTAATTGTGTTATTTATTCCCATTATATAATTTTCATACCTTGTATTTCTCCCTATCTTTGTTTTATATACCTTTGTTGTCATGAACAAGGAGAGAAACAGGGGAAGCCCAGGGAAAAGCCCCAAATAGGACACCCCCATTTGGTATCATCCAGCAAGCAACTCTTGAGACCAAGTCTTCTTCTTCAGATTGTGAGGGGGAAGCAGCTCTGGGAAGAGAAACTCACAGATTATCATTAACCAACCCTGGGTTGGGGGAGCAGGGAATGCAGAGGCTACTCAGCCTTCACTTGTGTTCAGAAACATTTTACTGGAACGTGACTTCTGAGCTGCTCCAGTTTTTCTCCTAAACCAGCAGTCTGGGCTATTACTATTACTTTCTAAAGGGGAGGGGGAAACTATTGATAGTCCCAAGGCAGTGGTAGGGAAGAAGAGCAGAACTCAAGCTGCTTTTTCTACTTTATCCTCCTAGAGTGGCACCAGCTGCTGTCCCTGTCCCAGGCTACCACACCCCTCTCCCACCTAACACTCATATATATAGCAGTCGTTTTCCAGAGTTCTCATAGTTTTTCCTTTGTTTCTTGGATTTTGGGTTTCCTATCTCAATTGAGTTGACTCTGAAGGAGACAGGTGTGAATTCTCCATTGTGGCATGTGTGGTATGTGTGAATTCTCCACTGTGGCAGGAATTGGAACCTCAACAGAGCACTCTGCAACCATGCTCTATTAATCAGGCCAGAGAAAGGATATATGTATCCTTAAGATTTATATGTATATATAGAATAAGGAATTATAAGATACAGGGTATGTAAGGATATATGTTATATTAATATTTTATATATATAATAAGGAATTATAAGATTTATATAAGTTAAAATAAAGTATAGATATGTCTTATTTATATAGGATACATTTACATATCTTATATAAGATTTATTTAAATCTTATATAAAATATACATATATATGTATATATTTATATTTATTATAAGGAATTTTTATAAGATTTATTATAAAGAATTGGCTCATGTGATTATGGAGACTGGGAAGTCCAAAATCTTCAGGGTGTGTTGGTAAGCTGGAGATCCAGGGGACCCAGGAGAGCCAGTGTTCCAGTTTGAGTCCAAAGGCAGTCTGCTGGGGAATTCTCTCTTGATCGGGGGAGGTTGGTCTCTTTTCAATTCAGGCCTTCAATTGATTGGGTAAGTCTCACCCATATTATGGAGGGAAATCTGCTTACTCAAAGTCCACCAATTTAAATGTTAATCCCATCCCGAAACACTCTCACATCCAGAATACATTTTTGGCCAAATATCTGGGCACCCCACGGCCCAGCCAAGTAGATACATAAAATCAAGCATTATACCTGTTATTTAAAGTATAGTCCAAGGAGCAGTGTTGGCCTCCCCTAGGAACTTGTTAGAAATGCAGAGTCTTGGGGCCCACCACGGAACCTACATTTTAAAAAAATGCCTGTATTTTAGCAAGACATAAATCTCAATTTATTGAGCCTGAGCTTCACATCTGTAAGATAAGGACTTTGGATTACATCAGAGGTTCTCCTGGACATGCAAGGACATTTAAAAAAATATGAACACTATCTGGGCTCACCCGAGACCAGTTGAAACTGAATCTTTAGAGCAGGCCACAAGCATCTGTATAGTATTTTAAAAAACTGTGTTGGTGATTTTGCTACCCATTGAAGGTTGAGAACATCTAGAGCAGTGTTTTGCAAAGTGAAATATGCACACAAATCACCTGGTGACCTTATGAAAATGCAGATTGTGGTTCATGGGATCATGAGGCTGGAGATTGCATCTGCAGTATGCTCCTGTCATACTGATGCTGCTGTTGTAGGACCACTCTTTGAGTCTGGAGATGCTAGACTGGATGGTGAGCGAGGTCCTGTGCAGTTCTGAACTGCTCTGATCCCTGCAAATTGGGAGGGCTTCACAGTTTCACCAAAGTGAGCTCCACCCAGGATGTGTCTTAGTAACCAACCAGCAAATAAGGCCTTGCCCTTTGTGGTTTCCAGCATCTTTTGAATTCCCCATGTCAAAAAATCAGATGTCTTCCTGTTGCTATTACCCACATGGAAGTGACTGTACTGTTCCTATGGAAAGATTGGCTCTATACCCCATGACCAGGGTATAAGGCTGTAGAAGACAGCAATTATGCCCCCCACGGGGCTGGGGAGATTGAGAATGGTTATTTGGTATCAGACTAAACTCATGTGGAGACTGAGAAATTCAAGTCAATGGGAGACCAAACTCAAGATGTGTTCTGGACTTCCCTGGTGGTTCAGTGGGTAAGACTCAGTGCTCCCAATGCAGGGGGCCCAGGTTTGATCCCTGGTCAGGGAACTAGATCCCACATGCTGCAACTAAGGAGTCTGCATGCCACAACTAAGAGTTTGCATGCCACAATGAAGATCCCATGTGCTGCAACTAAAGACCTGGTGCAGCCTAAATAAATAAATAAAACACATATTAAAAAAAAAAAAAGATGTGTTCTACCTGCAGCCTCAGGCTTGGCCCCTGCTACAGCTCCGTTGAATCCTCCCATTTCCTCAGCTGGAATAGCTTTTTCTCACTGGCTGTTTTCTCAGCCTCTAATTTAAAGCTCTGTTGTAAAACTTAACTGGAGCACTCTGACCTGAGTTCTAGGGATTTTGGGTTTGCTCCTTCTCTAAATCGAGATGTCCTTCAGGGAAGCCACCACAGCCCTTTGCTTCCCTTCTGGCCCTTCCACCACCCATCCCCAGTGGCAGCTGAGGTGGACCTCAGAAAGCCCAGATGAGCTCAGATCACTTCCTGTGCTTGGTGCCCTCCAATGGCTTTGCTTGTTGCTTTGAGTAGAATCCATACTCATCACCATGGGGCCCTGATGACCTCCCAATGTTGTTCATTACCACTTTCCCCCTTGCTCGCCACGCTCTGGCCATGTTGGCCTCTCCCAGCACTCCGAGCTCACTCCTGCCTTGGCTGTTCCTTCTGCTCAACACACCCTTCCCCAGGTCTTCCTGTGGCTGGCTGCCCCTTGTCATTCATTCCACAGCCCCTGTGTCACCTCTTCTGAAAAGCTTTCCCAGACCACCCTTCTAAGTGGCCTTCCCCATCCCAGTGTGTTTCTGTGCCCCATGACCCTGTTTTGGTGTCTTCATAGCATGTATGACCATTAGAATGATCTTATTTATGGATTTGTCTTCTTATCTACTGTCTTCCCCATCCCCACTAGATTGTAAACTTCACAAGGGACTCTGTGGTTTAATCACCTTGTTCTCTCTAGTGCCTGAAACTCTGACATTCAGGAACAGGAGGTATTCAATTATTAACGGAATGAATCGTGACTCTTTCACTGCACTTAGCTCAGTTTGTTCATTTAACAAAGCTTTAAAAAATTATTATTTCAACCAAAATGTGGATATGATTTTGGGTGTTTTCCAGAAAAACTAGTTCATGGAGAAACGTTGCAAAAATAAGGCACATTTGACAGGAATAGTATGGGACTCAGTTGGATCGCATTTTGCATTTGTAGGGGCACATGTGGGGTCCTGAGTTATGGCATGTTTGCCTGTCTGATTTAAGGAGCTCATGCAAAGTTCAGAATAAGCTTTTGCTTGTACCCCGCACTCTAAATTCCTCTTTCATGTCCAGTGGCAAGCTGGCAAGAAGCAGCTGATGAGGATGTGTGGCAGACAGGGTCAGTCCTGGAGCTCTGCCTTTGCTCTGATACCCCAACAACTCTGGCAAGATAGCAGCTCTCAACACCTGGCCCGGGGTCTCAGGGAAACCTTGGCACAGTAACCCAAAATGCCAGGCTGCTGCACAGGCAGGAAAGGCACCTTCAGTGAAGGCGGCTGGAGCTGACAGGGACATCAAAGTGAGCCAGGGGCCAGCTGGAGATTGTGCCGGGAGTGGCTGGGAACAGGCTTGTGTCTCCACCAAGGTTTCAAGCCGCCCTCTGACATCGCTTGTCAGGGGTTTTACCAATTTCGCAGGTCTGTGTGATTCAACCCAGCCCGCCTGGCAAGGTGGAGGGGCAATGAGGTGTTTCCCTGGTGCTGTAGCTTCACCAGGCTCCTGTGGTGGTCCCTGGGCTTCTCTAGGTGGTCTTGGGTAGGTGGAAATTGGCATCCAAATCACAAGTCAGACTGAATCTACTTTCTTTTTTTAATTTTTATTTTATATTGGAGTATACTTGACTTACAATGTTGTGTTAGTTTCAGGTGTACAGCAAAGTGATTTAGTTATACATATACATATATCTATTCTTTTTCAGATTATTTTCCCATATACGTTATTATGGAGTATTGAGTAGAGTTCCCTGTGCTATACAGTAGGTCCTTGTTGATTATCTATTTTATATTTAGGAGTGTGTATGTTAATCCCAACCTCCTAATTTATCCCTCCCCCACACCTTTCCCCTTGGAAACCATAAATTTGTTTTTGAAGTCTCTGAGTCTGTTACTGTTTTGTAAATAAGTTCATTTGTATCTTTTTTTAGATTCCACATATAAGTGATATCGTATGATATTTGTCTTTCTCTGTCTGACTTACTTCAATTAGTATAATCTCTAGTTGCATCCATGTTGCTGCAAATGGCATTATTCCATTCTTTTTATGGCTGAGTAGTATTCCATTGTATATATATATATATATATATATACCACATCTTTATCCATTCGTCTGTCAATGGACATTTAGGTTGCTTCCATGTCTTGGCTATTTTAAATAGTGCTGCAATGAACATTGGGGTGCATGGATCTTTTTTAATAAATGTATTTATATACTTATTATTTATTTTTGGCTGCATTGGGTCTTTGTTGCTGCATGCAGGCTTTCTCTAGTTGTGGTGAGCGGGGGCTGTTCTTCGTTGCAGTACACGAGCTTCTCATTGCAGTGGCTTCTCTTGTTGTGGAGCACAGGCTCTAGGTGCGCAGGCTTCAGTAGTTGTGGCACACGGTCTCAGTAGTTGTGGCTCACGGGCTTTAGAGAGCAGGCTCAGTAGTTGTGGTGTGCAGGCTTAGTTGCTCTGCAGCATGTGGGATCCTCCTGGACCAAGGCTCGAACCCGTGTCCCCTGCATTGGCAGGTGGATTCTTAACCACTGCGCCACCAGGGAAGCCTGCATGTATCTTTTCAAAGTATGGTTTTTCTCTGGATACATACTCAGGAGTGGGATTGCTGGATCATATGGTAGGTCTATTTTTAGTTTTTTAAGGAACTTTGAAACTACTTTCGAGGTGTTTTTCCCATTAGAGATGTAAATTTCCATTAAAAAATGCAATGTGAGCATGAAAACAGAGCCACAATGAAGGTTATTTGTCCAGAAAAGAATCCCTAAGCTATATTTTGTGTGTTGGGGACTAAAGGGGCATCAAAGGGTGAACAAAGGCAATTCAGGACTTCAGCATGTAGGTGGTTTTTGTGGTTTTGGCTTCACCGAAAGGTCCCAGAGATGGAGTGGATTGGGTGATAACTATGAGGGGTCTGGTGTGGATGACTCTTTTGGTTCAGCTGAATTTAATTCAAGTAAGAACCACGTGCCTGCTCTGTGCCAGGTACTGTGGACAGGAGGCCTATCAGTTGCCACCCTCTTGAACCTTATTATGCCGCGGGAGATGCAAACAAACGTTGCTCCCGTAGCAGTGTGATGGCAGACAGAGGCAGCTGCCTCTTCCTCAGGGAGGCCCAGGGATTTAGAATCCCAAGCCTCAGTTCAAGTTCCTAACTCACCAACCTCTAGTTCTTTGACTTTGGGCCAATTATTTAATATTTTTAAACTAAAAAATGAGGAAATTACATCTGCCTGCCCTGTCCATGTCATGGGCTGTTATGAGGATCTGATGAGATCATTTATTTGAAAGCCCTTTTGAACTCATAAGGAGAAATTTGAGTTGTTATTGAGACTACCAAGAACTCAGTTTTGGAGTTTTCAATGATAATCTCTTGCTGTTCACTGCCACATTGTGACACTCTCTGTTAGCAATGGGATGTGAAAATCTGAAGAAAGGTGTAGAGATGCCCTGTCCAGTATGGGAGCCACTAGCCACAGGGGGCTGTTGGACACCTGAAATAGAGCTAGTCTGAACTGAGATGCACACTAGGATGTGAACTCTGTAAAAAAAATTAAAAGCAAAGCAAGAAAGAAAAGTTGTAAAATATTTCACTAACGATATTTTAAAATATTGGTGACATGTTCCAGTGATAATATTTTGGATATATTGGGTTAAATAAAATATATTAGAATTGATTTAAAACATGGCCATTAGAAAATTTTAAATGACGTGTATGGCTCACATTATATTTTCATTGGAAGTACAGCTATAGAGATTCTCTTTGGAAATGTTCTTTTGTACACAGTACACATAAACATTCGTATAATTTCAGAGGTATTGCAGACCCCTTGAAATCCCAGCTATGGAACTCTAAAATGACTATTTTAAAGGTTGTTTTCCATTTACACTCAAAATACGCACAAAATGTGCTCCTGTGAAATTAGATCACTTTAGTGAGAAGCATTACTGTGCTCCTCTAGGCAGGAAATGGCTTCATCATCATGATCGTCCAAGAGGCTGCACGGAAGGCCCCCTGTAGAGTGCGTGCAGTGCACTCAAATCTAGATGGACAGAACTCTGCAGAAAGGCGGCTGAAGCATCACTACAGCTGTGTGGTTAGAGTGAAGACACGCCAAAGCTTCAGTAAGGAAGAGATTTTCCAAGTACCAAGTGAACAACCTCAGTTTCCTCCCACCTTCGAATCTTTTTCCCTCTCATGGAAAAAAGACAAAACAGAAAGAAAGACCCATCCTTTAGTGCTCTTTTATGTTCCCTAGCTCACGGAATTCACCCCCAAATCTTTTGAGGTATTATCCGTGCTGATTTTATCAGTTGAGGAAAGGAGAACAGCCCAGAACAGCTCAGAAACTTGCCAGCGGTCATGTGGGTAGAAGGAGAACTGGAATGCAAACGCTTTCCAGGGTCAGTCTGTTTCTGCCACTAGCTGCTGCCAGAGGAAGAGGGAGGAAAGTACAAAGTGGGGAGGCAGAGGCAGACATTGGCCACACCTACCCCCTGACCTTTATTCGGAGAAGGAAACCATGACGTTTGATGGTAAGAGAAGATCAACCATGGACCAGGTCTAGGGGATTCCTTGTAGTTCTTGGGGAACCATCTTTTCTTTTCTTGGCTTTATATTAATTTTGTTCTGTTTGTTCTTGTTTTTTTATTTTTTTAAATTGAAGTACAGTTGATTTCCAATGTTGTGTTAATGTCTGGGGTACAGGAAAGAGATTCAGTTATACATATATACATTCTTTTTTTTATATTCTTTTCCGTTATGGTTTATCATAGGATACTGAATATAGTTCTCTGTGCTGTACAGGGGAGCCATCTTTTCATGGCTACCTTTCAGAGGAAAACTCCTGTTAGATGCGTAACAGCAAAAACAAAGCCGCAAACAAAAGACCAGTCTATAGAATTTACACAGCTTGGGTTAGCTGTGGTTCCCTGTCTAGAGAAGCCAGGGAAACAACCCATGTCCATCCATCAAAGATGGGCTTGGAATGCTGTCAACCCTTAAACACGACACTGCTGAGGGCTTCTGAGTTGACTGTGATCTAATGAAACGCTGGTGTCAGTCAACTCCTGGAAGAGCTTGCTGGCTGGCCTGGTCCCCAAGCAGAAGCAGCAGATCACTGCCCAAGTTCTACGAGTGGGATGACCAGTGGCAATATAAAGGGCAAAAAGACAAGAGAGTCTTTCTTTCTGAGAATGTTTCCACTGCAGTTAGGTTAGAAAATGATCCAGGGAAGATATAAACTAGCCCTTTCATTTAGCAAAATAAAATGCCTATCCATTTGGTAATCTGCACAGTAGACATCCCGGCCAGAATCTTGTTTTTAAAGGTTTTATTTAATTTGCACCACCCCCGCACTGCCCAGCATCAGCCTGGACAGGAAGAGAGGGGACAGTGGCCTGGCAGATGCTGCCACGTGGTATGTTCTTGTAGAATAGCTTCCATGGGATTTGTATTAAATAACCACCAGAAAAAGGTGAAGTGTTGATGATAGGAGGTGTCTGGGGTTTCCTGGGGTTTTGTTCCAGTTTTAATGAATATGGATAATGCATGGAATGTCTCAATTTTCAGAGCTGTGTTTTTTCATTAAACACTGTCACTCTTCACGGGGAAGGAACTAGACATTCCTGACATGATTTGGCTGGTCTCAATCACAAATGCTCCAAAATTGGCTTTCAGAAACCCATTCCAGATTTGGCCCAGACTGTCAAATCTTGTCCAAGCATCAGTTGGGAGAGGACTGGCCAGAGGGGCCTGATCAGAAGGCCATGCTCTAAAAAATACTTGCTGAGTCTCCCCAGGGAGTTCGGTTGAGGAGGGCAAGTGATTTGCTCTTCAAATGACCTTTCCTTCCTTGGAAAAGGACACATGGAATGAAAGTGCACAAGGTGTTTCTGGTGTCCCCACAAGAGTTTCACACAAGTGAAGGCATCAAGGACCCTCCATGCATGGACCAAGTGAAGAATGTTTTGTCCCATCTCTAGGATACCTGTCCTCATCAGCTAATTAACTACAGTACAGTTGGTGACACCTGTCAAAGGAAAATTGAAATTGCCTTTAAGGTAAAAATGCATTATGTTCAAGGTTGGGGCTGTGTCTTTTTCTGAGTTGTGCCTCATCCAGCATTTCTCAAAACATGATCTTGAGACATTCCTGCATCAGAGCCATGGGATCTGTTTCAATAGCAGATTTGGAGTCTCCTAATCACCAAATATGTGAGAGCGGGAGCCCAAAGTTTGCATTGTACCAACCCCCAGGCAATCCTGATATACCCCAAGGTTTGTGAGCCACTGGACATGAAAAGAATGAGATTGGTTTCTTTTTGAACTTGTTTAATTGTATGTCTGTTGGAAGGAAAGTTTGAACCACAAAAGACAGGGATCACTCTAAGCCTGTGTTTTTGCTGACTGATACGTGTATCTTGTCCCTTCCCAGTTAGGGGTCATCATCTGCCCAAGAACAGTATTTCTAAGAGGTTGTTTCTGTGTATCTTCTGGAAAGAATTTGTCCTTCAATATATGTGATTGCAACATGTTGATAAAAGCAAGAGAAAAACAATAAAACTGTTTTGTCGAGTTTCTCATTTTTCTGAAGCAAACAGTTTTTAAGTGATAAAAAAGCAATTCAGTGAAACTTACTGTTCACGAGTTTACAAGACAGAATGGATGTGTACTTGTGTATTCATATACTGATCCCTGCACACATGATCACCCAAGAGTCTGAGTTGCCTGGTCCTCAAAAAACATGCTTTTTCAAATTTACACCATACTCAAGTCTAGAATGATGTTTGTTGCTTAAAGGACACTGATGTCTGATCAATGTAGCAAGAAGTCAAAAAGTGCATTGACCATTTCTGGATAAATTTTGGGTGGATCTGAATTGCTTATGTTAGGACAAATTTAGTTTTAATTTTAAACTAACTGGTTACCTTAGGCAAAGTTTATTACATTAGAGAGCAATGAAAACGAATGGCAACCCCTCCCCCGCAAAGTAACAAGTGGATCTTCAACCAAATAGTCCTTAATTACTGCAAAACAACTCTAGTTTTCTAAAATACCCCAAGCCATGACACCTAGGGACCGGCCACATGAAGTCAATAAGACAAAATGAAGACGCCAACATTAAACCAAAGGTACGACATTTCTTCTTATGGACAGAGGACTCTTTTAGCCATCAAGGAAGCTCTTTGTAGTTTGTCTAGTTAACCTAGAAATACCAGGGTGGTGCCCTGAGACTTCCTAGTGAGAAAGAAGAATGTTGCCTCCTTCACTGTGTGACCATGGAGAGTCTTGCAAGTGTGTAGCCAACAAATTTGTTAGTTTCAGATGAGATACACTGAATGTTTTTGCTGGGGTTGTTGATCCAGGAGGTCCTGTAAAGTCCAGCCATGCTTCTCTAGACCGTTCTCTCAGGTCCTCTTATTACTTGATCGTAGTGATGGGGATCCACCTTGTTCAGCTCCCATATTCCAATATACTCTAACAGTTATGATATAAAATGAGGAGGACAGATGAAAAGTGATTTCAAAATGTATGTGTTTCCTTTTCTCCATCTGGATGAAAATGAAAAAAATCAGGTCTTAAGGCATTGCAGAGTTTAATCAGGAAATGAGAATCCACTCAGTATTTTAAATAGAGGATATTTAATACAGGGAACTGGTTAAGCAGGTGATGAAAGTTCTGAGAAGCCAAACAAAGGGCCAGTGAAGGAATCCAAAAGCAGGAGGCCGCCAGTCCCCTAGGCTGGGGAATCAGAGGAAGGAGGGGTGTTAGCAGAGCTAGGAGCTGGGTCATCCAGCACCCATGGTGGGCATGTCTGGTGGGAGCTGGAGCCATGCCAGAGATTGCAGCAGCAGCTGCTGAGGCATCCCATGAGGCAAAGAGAGAAGGAGAGCGACTCCCTGGCTTCTCCCTTCTTTCTATTCCTCAATCTTTTTCCGTTGCTGTCCTTCAGCCAGACTCACCAGGAAGCCTGGAAAACACAATTGGCAGGGGTTAGTTTCCATGTGATCAGCTCATGGGAAGGAGGAGGGATGGATTTAACCAGCACATCACCCCATTGGGAATACGGCAGGACTCACTCCTTGCTGTCAAACATGGAAGTCATTGAACTATGGAACTCTGGCCCAGCATCTTGACCACGCCCTGTAGGGCAACTTTTCTTCTGAACCGTTTATTTGCTTGAGTGGGATATGCCATGATCATCAATTCAGATAAGGCAAATGCAGACCTTTATCCTTGCGCTGGATAACCACTATCCTTGGTATCTACCTGCTGTGGCTGGCTGGGCCAGTGTGGTGGTTCTGAAAAAGGTTAGAAATGGAACTAGAAGTCCTTCGAGGGCCGCTAGGAAGAGGACCACAACTTTCAGAGATGCTTTTCAGGAATGGGCTGTGAATCTGGGATGGAGGCTCTTTATTAAGCCAAACTGGTTTTTTCCAAGGAAAAGTACATCCCTTTGGATAGTTGTACTGGCTTATACTATTTAACTAAAATATAGCAATTATTAGAACAACAATCCACCTATAAAATGCATCCTTCCTGGGAAAAAATTCATGTTGAGAACTGTAAATGCTTTCCATTTTCTGCACTGATCCCCTCCTCCCCATGTCACCCCAAAACTGGGTTCACCTCTTAGTGGGTGTTGAGCCAAAAGACATAACCAAGCCAAAGATCAGGAGAGAGAAGGATTTATTACTTGCAGCAAAAGTAAGGAGGACACCGGGGATCTTTCCCAAATCAGCGTCTCCCTAAACAGCAAAACTGGGGAAGTTTTAAGCTAAGGACATATGTATGAACAGGCTTGGGCTGGTGACAGAGTCCAAGCTTTAGTTGATTGAAGTCACGAGGGTCAGAAAAGGTCAACGTCCTCCTCCCTTAGTTTCCAGTGGATCTGGTGGTTGAGCTTCAGGCTAATCTTCACCATTGAAACAGAACTGGGAGTCTTTACAACTGATACTTTATCTTTGCTATTGTTGGTTCTCTTGTCTGGAACCAGTCGTTCGTTTCTGTATTCTTTTGTTCCTTTAAGATCAGTAATTACTCAGATCTGTTCAAGGACGAGCACTGTGGCCAGGCTCAGATCACAAAATGTCTTAAGCCAAAATGACTTCTCTTCTGTCAAGAAACCCATGCTTGGTTCTCTTTCTCCGGGGACACACTACCCTATTTGCTTACACTTCTTTTCTGGTACTACATCCTGTATCAGGCTCATCTTGTATATTTCCTGCTCCAGACCTAGAATCAACCATTTCTCTAAGGAGACCTGGATCCTTATATTGGAGAACAGTTTTAGAAACCAAGATCTAGCTGCTAGATGTGCTCAGTTTGGCCCACTTTTAATCTATCCATCCATTTCCTAAACGCACACCTTTCCCAGTGTCAACTTTGGGCAAGACTCTGGAGCAGATTAGACAAATGAAGTGCAGGTAATTCTATTACTCCATGGTCCAAGAGAAGCACTGCCCACAGGGTATGAATAGAGCTCCATGCTAACTGGAAGGAGATTTCCAATTGGAGATCCATATCACAGAAGTCTTTGTTCTTGATTCTAGACTTTACCTCCTATCTTCCAGGGCCATATCTTAGTAGCTTGGCTCATAACTACCCTTCCACATGACAGTCTATAATATCAGCCTGACCTGAGTTTAATTTCTGGTTCTGCCACTTATTAGCTATGTGACCTGGAGCCAGTGTCTTAACTGCACTGTACCTCGGTTTCTTCATCTGTAAATTGGGGATGGTGATGCCAAAAGGACCCACCTTTAGAGGGCTTTGGGAAGATTAAGCCGAAGGCATGTGGAATGCCTGGCACAGTGTCCGGTGTAGTCAGGCACAACAAATGCTGGGAAGCAGAATGGCAATGAAAGCTTGTGTCCTTCTTGGAGCAACGTGTCTTGAGTGTCATCTCATTCTTAGGGATGCAGAAGAGGCTGTAATTAACACAGTTTGTAAAGGCAGAGCCAAAAGACGTGGCTGTGGAACAGGCTGACTCCTGGGGTCACAGTCAGGTCTGTCCTGCAGATGACATTGTTTTTGAGAAGTAAACCGTAAACGATAGAGGTCTTGGGGTCACCTGGCATTTGGTGGCTCAGCACAAAATTTAGCACCAGGAGGTGAGGCATCTGCTGCCACCCCCCCACCGCCGCCACCCCCCCCCCCCCCGCCACCCGCCACCTGTGATTCATGCTTATCAAAATGCATTAGCATAGCCTCCAATGTCAACATATGCTTGACATTCCAGAAGGGAGTTTCATGCTAGGGTTCTCCACCCCAGAGCTGCTCCCCCCAGACGGTGATGATGAGCCTAACAAATGTTTCCTGTTCCGGAAGGAAAACAGTATTTAAACTAAGTTGTTTCAGAGAGTCTTAAGACCTTTTAGGAGCGGGTGAAGCATAGATGTCATGAACTTTCCCTGGAGTTAGGTGTGTCCCCAAAGTCTTAAAATCGAGCTTAATATAGAGGTTGTGGTGGTTCCATTTGGTGTTTTTCTTTAACCTGAGAAGCATCTAGAACAGTGATGCTCAAGGTGTGGCTCCTAGACCAGCAGTATCATCAGCCTCTAGGAACTTGGTAGAAATACAAATTCTTGGGTCCCATCTCAGACCTACTGAATCAGAAATTCTGGAGGTGAGCCCTGCCTCTCTCCCCTGCCTATTACAATATATGTTTTAACAAGCCCTCCAAGTGATTCAGATGCCAGATATAGTTTAGGAACCATTGATCAAAAGGTGCAGGACTTTCCCAAACTTTCAACCTTAAAACTAAAGGCGTTTTGAACTCTAAGAACCTTAAGAGACTGACTCTCTCTAATGTATGACACTAAATAGGTACACATTAAATATTTATTGAATGGATGAATTAAAAAATATTGAAGTGGTTAAAATTCAAGACACTGACAGCAGCAAGGGCTGGTGAGGATATGGAACAAAGGAACTCTAATTCATTGTTGATGGGAACGCAAAATGGCACAGCCACTTTGGAAGTCAGTTTGACGGTTTCTTACAAAACTAAACATACTCTTACCATACAATCCAGCAATCCCACTTTTTGATACTTACCGAAAGGAGTTGAAAACTTATGTCCACACAAAAACCTGCACAGGTATGTTTATAGCAGCTTTAGTCGTAATTGCCAAAAAGTGGAATCAACCATGAAGTCTGTCAGTAGGTGAATGGATAAATAATGTGGTACATCCAGACAATAGAATATTATTCAGCAATTAGAAGAAATGAGCTATCAAACCATGAAAAGATATAGAGGAAACTTAAATGCATATCACTAAGTGAAAGAAGTCAATCTGAAAAGGCTACATGCTGTATGATTCCAATGGTATGACGTTCTGGAAAAGGCAGAACTATGGAGACAGTAAAAAGGTCTGTGGTGTTCAGGGGCTGGGGGAAGGGAGGAATAAAAGGGTGGAGAACAGAGGATTTTTAGGGCAGTGAAATTTCTCTGTATGATACTACAATGGGCAATATGTATCATTATACATTTGTTCAAACCCATAGAATGTATACACAAAGAATGAGCCCTAACGTAAACTATGAAATTCAGTTAATAATGACGTATCAATATTGGCTCATCAATTGAAATAAATGGACCACACGAATGCAAGATGCTATCATTAAGCCTTAAACACATTGGGGTCAACCCATCAGGTACATATGTAACTGATTTAAGAGCATCCTGTTTCCTTGGAAGCATAAATTCTTCTCAGTCTCTTATCCAAAGAGGGGGGGTCTTCTTTCCAAGAAAGAGAAAGAAGAGGGATCTTTCTAGCTGCTAAGGGTAGTGGTGCAGTGAGCCCTGGATGAATTTTGCCTGTCCCCTTTTTGAAACCCGAGATCCTTAGGAAATGCACTGGGAAATTGGTGCATGAATTTTGATAGTTGGGCTGTTCTAGTGGATAAAGGTCTTGGATTCTGCTCCTCATGGGGAGAATCAGTCATTCTGAAGAAGTTCAGTATTTCCTTAAGATGATAAGTGGGAGCTTCTCTGTGACATGACCACACTTCACGTGCATAGGAATGTTCCAGTAATACAGTGTGGCTCTTTTAATCTTAAAGAATGATATTGCCTCAGCAATGCTGGCAAAGGGGTTTGCTAGAGAAACGATGGAAGCTGCAGCAGAACATCATTTTTCTTTAAGGTTGGACCCAGCAAAAATTCTATACTTTTAGCCAGAGAGGGCCCTGTGGCAGCTCCAGCCGATGAGATATAAGCAGATGTTGTGTGGATGGGGCTTCCAGGTGAACTCTTTAAAAGAGGACAGAAAAAAAGGTGGAGTGGTGGGGGTGGAATAAATTGACATGCACCTTTTGTCCTCTGTCTTTTTCTTTCTTCTGCCTGGAATGCTGATGCAATGCTGGAGGTAGAGTTGCCACCTTGTAGCCATGAGGTGGCCATGAGTGCAACGTCCACAAACTAAGGATAGGAATGCAGAAAGATAGAAGAAACATCATTTCTAGAGGGTGTTGTGCAGCTGCCGTACCAGTCCTGAACTACTTACCGCTGAATGTTTTTACATGAGAAAAAAAAACAACAACCCTAATTTGTTTAAGTTGATATTTTGGGAGTTTCTGTAACTTGCGGTCAAATCCAACATCTAACTGCATGAGAGGTATTTTTAGTCTACGCTCATGGATGAGAGTACAGACTTTGAGGTCTGACAGACCTAGTGATGTGTTCTGCTACATGACTTTGAACATACTCAACTTTGGATACTTCATCTATAAAATGGACTCAATAGCAGTTCTGACCACTGTATCGTTTTAAGGATGACTTGAATGAACATATTTTAAGTGCTATTAGCACAGTGCCTTGCACATATTAAGGACAGAATAGGTGGTACAAAACTGGAGTTGCCTCCCATTACAGATATAGGGTGTGTCATCATTTGCAAGAACTTAAAAAACAGAGGAGGATCTGGCAGCATTGTGTCTTGGATACTCTGAATATTATATAATGTCTGGATTTCGTTGTCATGTGCTAAATCAAGGTCTGATCCACTGATGCCAAGTGGATCTTCCCAGGCTTAACTCGAGACTGTTATTCACTCCCTCACCCACTTCTAGGGCTTGATGCCTACAGATTCCTCTAGGGAAATGACCCCTCCCCGCCCCCCCCCCCACTCAACACACAGCCACTTATGGAGCAAGACAGTTATGCAGAGAGAAGAGGCTGTGATTCATGCCCCCAGGCCATTGCCTCAGAATCAGCTGATTGCACCGGAAGTAGACTTCCAACCAGAAGGGGCACACTCTGTAGGCTGGCCAGAGGCCTAGCAAGGGTCCTAGTGAGACAGTTCTTCCCACAAGGGACAATAGCTAGAGAAAGATACAGCTCTGCTGGCTTGTCACCCCCTATGAGGGACCTCAGTGCTGCCTGGCAAGCTGGTTCTATGTCATGGACCCATACACTCTCCTACCCTCTGAGATGGCCATTCTGAATGTTTTTATCTCCCCTCAGAACTTCTTCCCCTCCTCATTCTCATCTGATGATTTTAGTGAAAAAAGAGAAGCAATTGGAAGAGAACTGTTTCTGAGTCCTTTGCACTGCCTTCCCTCCTATTACCTGGGATGAGCTGTGCCTGCCCCTCGCAGAGGTCAGCCCTCACCTGGGTTCTGGGGCCTGTGTCCTCTCGCCACCCTAGAACATCACTCCAGAACAACGCTCTTTTCTCTCTCCTGTGTCATAATGTTCAACTGTCCCTCTGTCCTGGATCATGCTCTATGCAAACGTGTGCTAAGATTCTCATCTTGAAACAATGACAAAATCCTCCTCGAGCCTGAACCCTCTCTACCCTCCACCTCACTCCTGTGCTCCCCTTTTACAGCCCACTTCTGCCCTGTCCTCACCGTTTCCAGTTCATCACCTCTTGATTTCACTTGAGTCAGGTTTCTGTTCCTACCGTTCCAGGGAAACTGCCCTTGTCACCCAATGGCTTCTTCCTTGTCAAATCTGATGGCCAATTCTCAGTCCTCAGCTTACTCAAGCTTTTAGTAGCATCTCCCACAAATGATTATTCCTTTTTGGAAAAAGTGTCTTCACTTGGTCTCTTCGGTGTGGGAAAGAGACAATAACAAATACCTTTATGATATGATGAGAGCTCTGTTAGGGCAAGGACTTTATTTCATTTACAGCAATATCCCCAGTACCTGGGATGGTGCCTGTTACGTATGAGACACAGAGTATCTGTTTGTTGACTGGATGAATCTAGATCAGGGGTAGTAAAGTACAGCTCACAGGCTAAATCCGGCCCACTGCCTGTTTTTGTAAATAAAGTTTTATTAGAATACAACCATGCTCATTTGTTTACAGATTGTCTAAGGCTGCTTTCACACACTTCACAAGTTGAATAGTTGTGACAGAGACCGTATGTCTGACAAAGCCAAAAATATCTACTATTTGACCCTTTACAGAAAAAGTCTGTGGACTCCTGATTTAAATAATTATTTCAGTTTCCACTATGCGCTGTGTGTGTAAGACCCTGACCACAGATGATCAAAGAGAGAAAGTTCACGTAAAGAAATCACAGTGCCCTTTCTCATCCAAAGGTATCATCAGGGTTTGTCTGTGGCTCGGGGCTGAGAAGGACTCTCTGTGGTGAATAATTCAGTGGTGATGGGAGACTGAGGGAGATGGAAGTGAAAGAAAAAAGAATATTAACCTTAATTTTTAAATTAATTTTTATTGGAGTATAGTTGCTTTACAATGTTGTTAGTTTCTGCTGTACAGCAAAGTGAGTCAGCTATACGTATACATATATCCCCTCTTTTTTGGATTTCCTTCCAATTAACCTTATTAATCGGAAAACATTCCCTGAGCAATCATTTTATACCATGCACTTTGCATATTTTATTTCATTTTGTCCTCATATAATCCCGTGAGGCAGGCACTACCATCTCCATTTTATAGATGAGAAAACCGAAGCACTTGAAGGCTAAATGTTTTGTGAAAAGTCACACAGAGCTGTGAAGTATCGGGAAGGGGATACCGATGCCAGTACCTGAGGTGGACCCTGGCCCAGATGACAGTGATGATAACAACCACAAACACACGTGGGGCCTCTGATGACGTACAGGTACTGTTCTCAGTCCATCCCATCAACCTCAGGATACTAAGGCATGAGAAGAGTGACTGACTTGCCCAAGGTCACCTGGCCCCGGTCAAGGGCAGGGCCAGGACTTGACCTGGTAGTTCAGCTTCGTCTCTGTTCCCTTCCACTTTACTATAAAGTGTAATAGGTCCTCGACGAATAGTCATCGAGCTAATGGATTTGAACTGGAATTTTCTAAATCCCAGCCCAGTGCCTTTGCCACTGTCTGGCAGCATCTACCCTTTTAAGGTTCAAAGGGCTGTGCAACATTTTGCTTAGAGTGGAGTTGGAGGCCATCGAACTTGTTTCTGCAGAAATTACCAGAACATTTCAGAGTTTACTCATCCTCTATCTACATTCTTATCTCTCTTGGGGCACTGCCCACTCCCTTGGGAAACTACAATTTCAATAACTGGTGATAACATCTGTCTTCAGAAATCGTCTGCAGAAATGTACATCAGCAAGAACTAAGCCTCCTAGTTTTAAGGAGGTTTCTTATGAAAGTCATCGGGAGGAGCTTTCTTATTCAGTCCTGCCGAGAGGTTTGAATCAGGCAGCAAAGTATATTCTCCAGTTGACGGTTGGGCACATTATGGCTCTCCAGTGGGAGGTGAACTTTTTCCCTCATGTGAAAGTTACTTAACCTAAAAAAATGGGATTTGATGTATTTATCTTCCAAAATCAGATAAAACTGTTATGAATTTTATGCACGTTTGGCCATCCCTCAAGACTAGGACAGGGTTATTCAAGAAAGGAGGCATTCTGTGTTCATTAAGGCACATTTTCAATTTTTTGCTGGCGGGGAAAGAAAAGTGACATCTTTCCTTCTGTCTTAGTCATTTCAAATTCCCATAAAAAAGTACCACAGCCTGGGTGCCTTAAACAGTAGACATTTATTATCAGTTCTGGAGGCTGGGAAGTCCAAGAGTAAGGTGCTGGCCAATTTGGACCCTGGTGAGAGTTGTCTTCCTCGCTTGCACGTGGTCGCCTTCTTGCTTTGTCCTCAAATGGCCTTTCCTCAGTGCCTGCATTTGGGGAAAGAGATCGCCCTCTCTTCTTCTTAGAAGGCCACCAATCCTGTGAGACTAGGACCCCACCTTTATGACCTCACGTAACCTTAATTAGCTCCTAAAAGCTCTGACTCCAAATACAATCACTTGGGGGTTAGGACTTCAGCATATGAGCTTTGAGAGGACAAAATTTGGTCTCTAGCACCTCCCATCCCTGAGGACCTCTCCACGTGACCTGACATGATGAAAGTTTGCTAGTTGATTTTGCAAATATGATTTAGTCTGGTTTTGAGTCCACGCTAAACATGCTTCCATATGAGAATACCTCCAACAATTTGCTTTAGCTTCAAGTCCTGTACACATGAGGAAAAGTCATGTGTGCCAGTAGCAGTGAATCATTTTTCTGGCTATTCCATATGGAAGTAATAATGGTGGTTTTCTTTTAACAATTGCTTAAAAGGTACCAGGTGCCATCCTACGCAGTTAGTATCTCTAAGCATTTTGTCTTATCTTTTCATCTTCTTGACAACCTATGATGGATGGGGCTGTATTATTTTTACTTCCATTTTATAGATGAGGGCACTCAGGTTAGAGAAGCCAAGTAACTTGCTCAAGAGGACACAGTTAGGAAATGACTCAGGCTGGATTTGAACCGAGTACAAACTCCAAGGCATTCTCCTAACCATACTCCCTGTTTCCCAGAGCACTTATACTTCCAGAGACTTCAGTCCACTGTCACCAAGAATGATGGTTCAGCACAACCCTTTAGACCAATCTCTAGCTGAGAAGGAAGCTGATTCATTTGGATGGAGTTCTTGCTTTCATTCAGATTTATCTTATTCGTTTTTGTTAGTCATAATTGAGGCAAAGGGACACCTTTCTGAAAAGGCACTCATGACTTAAAAACATTTGGCTTTTTATTAGATGTCTAGAAATTTCTGGAAAAAGCCACTTCTGAAAAGAAGCAGTAGAGGATCATAATGGTGCCGTTTCTCATTCTGTAATTTCTTTTCGTAGCTGTCTTCTCTCATCTATGTGGAGTGCATCCTGAGACAGTTTTATGGGTTTTTTTTTAAATGAAAATTTCCCTCACTTTTCAGAAGCACAAAGGAAAAACCATCACAGAAAATGTTTTTCTTTTCCCTCTAGGTTCTGGGCTGCAAGTAATGTGTTTTTGTCATTTATTAAAGGAGTCATTTTTTCAGAGGAGTCCAGCTGTTTGAACGCTCTGAGTCGGAAGCGTGGAGAGGAATGGAAGAGTTGCTTCTTCCTTCTTGAAAGCTAACGCGCACAGAATATGGGCTGCACAGACCTTAGAGATGAACTGTGATGGCAGTGAGAACATATGAGCCAATAGGTTATCCTTAGTTACTGGAATTAGGGAGCTTATCTCTTTCTTTCCCCCTAAATGTTTATACTCACGGGAGAATTTTTCAGCTCCCTAAGAAAACACATTTTTTCCAAGAAAGATAAGAGTGCTTATTCTTTGCAGTGTCTATTCAACTGTAAAGAAGTCTTGCAGGTGGAAATAAGCCCTTCGATTACAAAGCAGCCCACTTCAAAGCATCCACGCTTGCTTTGTAGTCTGTGCCCACTCATCCTATAAACTGGTCATCAAAGAGTTAACTCTGCCCTGCTGCCCACCAGCCTGGAGGATGGGAGAATGGAAGGAAACCACCAGTACAAAATCCTGTGGCAACAACGACAACCATTTGGCCTGTTTAGAGGTGCTTAAGCAAAAAGAAGCACAAGAAAACAAAGGGGGAAGGGTATGTGAACTTCTAACTCTCTTCCCCGCATGCCAGTGGGGTAGTGGGTGGCATGAGCAAGCGTTCAAGTTCCCTGAAGTGGGCGTTTTTATGGGGCCAAGTGACAAAGAACCAAAGAGGGTAAGGACTTGTGAGCAGCAAGTGGAAAACTACCAAGACCTGCTCAACCCTGCCTGCAACTTAAGTCACTTCACTGAAGTGAGGGTAGCTCAGGTTCACTTCCCCACTCTGCGGTCCTTCGAGGCCCAGCTGCTCTAAGGGGCAGAGATTTTGCCAAACACTGAGTTTTCTTGCCCAGCCCCCTTCTCAGTTCCTCTTGTCCAAATGGAGTAACACTTTGTCAGCTGGTGGGCAGACAGGGGAGGGGGGGTAGTAATTATTGCTAAATGATGCCTGTTTGCGATTCTGCCTGTAGCTTTTTATGAACCCCACATGTTTTAATTAACACATCGCAAAGGCAACATCAGCTCAAAAGTGCCAGTGATGACAGTACTTCAATTGATCCCCACTCTGTGGTTGTCTGAATGGATCCACTAAAAGTGTACTCAGAGGAAGGCAGTAAACATTCGGTTAAATAATGTGAAAACTTAGGCAGGCCACGCAGTGGCCACATCAAGGAATCCCAGAAGGCTTACCTTTGGGTTTGCACATTGGCTTTAGCATTTGGAGATGGGAATACGGGAACCCGGGGGAAAGTGGAGGTCTTTTCATGATAAAAATTGAATAGACCTTGGCTGCGGATGGCGAATGCACTTGAGTTGGTGGTTTGTGTTTTTACAGAACATGATTCAGGAAGGCAGTGGGATTTTTCTGGAAAGCATGTTGGTTCTGGAGACATGAGAGGTGGGATTGAGCTGGAATTTCCTCTTACTGTGACACTCTGGGCAAGAAACCTAACCTTTCTGAGAGTCTGCTAAAAGTGGATAATGCTACCTGTCTGTCTCACATGAGGCAGAGGGTGCGAGAGTGCCTTGTAAAACACAGCATTACTATAAACGTTATATAAATTATCTGTAGGACTTGTAAATAATGTAAGCTGTTGCTTCATTTGTTGGTTCAACAAACATAATGAACATCTCCAAGGAGTTGGTGATATACAATAAATAACAGACTCGTTCCCTATCCCCCAAAGTTTACAGTTGACACAAGTAAACAGAAAAATACTCTATAGCGTGTAAAGGGCTATGATGGGGAGATAGAGACTGCCTGGAAGTTCATAAATATGGCACTGAACCCGGACTTGGAAAATTTCCAGAAGGCTTCTAGGAGGAAGTAATGTCCAAGCTGAGCTTAAATGTTATCTTTTTGGTGGGGACGCTCATGCTCACCTTATTTAAAAACTTAGACCAGCCTCTTGTACACCCTATCCCGCTTCCAGCTTTACTTCCCTTTATAGCACTTATTGCCATCTAACACACTCTACGTGTCTACTTGTTTATGCTTTGTGTCTATCTCCCTCATCCAATATATAAGCTCATAAATTTAGATATTTTTCTTTTGTTCCCTACTGTATCCTCAGTGGCTAGAATAGTTCATAGCACATAGTAGGCACTCAGAAGACACTTGTTGAATGAATGAATGGGAAATGTATGTATTACATGAACAGGAAAGAATATTCCAGGTGAGGAATAAGCATAGCAAGGGCCAAGAGGCAGAGTGCAGGTGGTTTTGTGTCTTGGTCTGTATGAGCTACTGTAACAGGATATCATAAACTGGGGGGCTTATAAACAACATTCATCTCTCACGGTTCTGGTGGCTGGGAGTCCAAGGCCAAGTTGTTAGCACATTTGGTGTGTGGTGAAGGCCCTCTTCCTGGTTCACAGCTGGCCATCTTCTCGCTGTGTCCTCACACAGTAGAAGGGGCAGCGAGCTCTCTGGGGGCTCTATTATAAGGGCACTAATCCCATTCACGAGGGCTCCACCCTCATGACCTAATCACCTTACAAAGACTCCACCTCCTAATACCATCACACTGAGCATTAAGAGTTCAACATATGAATGTGGGGGTAACACAAACATTCAGACTATAGTGATGGATGATGCCTATCCGGTGAGAAAACCATGTCGCCCAAGGACTGTGCAGCTCAGGGACACTTCCAGTTGACAGCCCTTTGCACATAACTTTAATTAGAAAGCTCCCTTCTTCCTCAGATTTCTCTTAAGGACTTCCTCAGATGTCCCCTCCGTCATGAAGACTTTCTGGATCCCCCAAAGGTGAACCTCCCCAAGCACCCTCACCTCCGTGTACCTGGCTCTACCTCCTGAGAGGGCCAAGCAGAATCTGAGGACCCAAGTCCTGATTCCAACCAACAGCATGATTTTTGCACAAGTTACTTCTTGTCTCTGGATATGAGGATAAGAGTTCTTGCCAGACCTGCCTCTCAAGGTTGTTAGGGCCCAACCTCCAAACACCATCACATTGGGGATTAGGTTTAAACATAAGAATTGGGTGGGGGGGGGGGACACAATCATTCAGCCTATAGCATTTGGTTTAGCTGGAGTATTAATATACGAGGGTGGAATATGGAGAGATGAGACTAGAGGGTACATAGTGCCAGATCATGAAGGGCCCTGTAAACCAAATTAAAGAGTTTGGATTTTCTTCTGAGGGTAATAAAGACAATCAAAGCATGAAATGTGAAAGTGACTCTGAGATTTGGGTTTCCGCAGCTGGGAACTATGAGAAACTCCTACAATGGCCTGGGAGCAAGATGGTGACGATGTAAACTAGGACCATTGCAGTTTAGGGAGAGGTATTTGGGAGGTAGAGTCGAAAAACCTTGATGCTCAGATGGCAGGGGAATGAGGGAGAGGGAAGACCCAGGAATCAGGAGTGGAGGCAGGAGATTTGTGCAGGGCTGGGGGTGGGGTGCCATTCACTGAGATGGAGGAGATAGTGGGAGAGCAGGTTTGGGGTGAAGATGATGAATTTTCCGCGTGGGCTTTTCAGTGGAATATGCTGTGATGTTTTGAGCATTTTCTGCACAGAGGTCAGTCAATAAATAGTAACTGAAGCCATAAGAGTGGTTGGAATTTTCCAGATAAGTGAGAAAAGGAGGCGGCCTGCCCAAAACCCTGAGAGACACTAACCATATAAGGATGGACAGAGGGAGTGAAGGCCAAGGAGGAAAGTGAGAAAAAGATTTCAGAGAGGCCCAGAGAAGACCGGAATAGATGGTGTCCCAAGGAGGGAAGGAATGTTGCCATGTCAAGTTTAGATATGAAAGTGTTATGGGTTTGAACTCTGTCTCTCCCACCTCCCCATCCCCACAAAATATGTTGCAGTCCTAACCCCAGTATCTGTGCGTGTGACCTTATTTGGAAGTAGATACAATCTACATTGCAGATACAATCAGGTTAAGATGAGGTCATACCAGATTTTAGGGCGGGCCCTCATCCAATGACTAGTGTCCTTAAAAGAAGAGGTAAGTTTGTACACGGAGACACACAGGGAAGAAGGCCATGTGAAGATGAAGGCAAAGATTGGAGTGATGCAGCTGTAAGCCAAAAGCCAAGGATTCACAGCAGCCACCAGAAGCTAGAAGAGACAAGGACAGTTCATGGTCCTGCCCACACCTTGATTTCAGACTTTGAGCCTCCAGCACTGAGAGAGAAGAAGTTCCTACTGTTTTAAGCCACTTGTATTTGTGGTAATTTGTTACAGCAGTCCTAAGAAACTAATACAGGAAGGGAAAGTGTCCATCAGATTTCACAACGAGGAAGTTATAAGAAACCTCGGTGAGAGCAGCATGAGTGTAGCAGTGAGGGGCCCTTGACTTCAGAGGACAGTGGAGCTAATGACAGGGGAGAAATGGAGACCACACACAGGTGACTCTCAAAAAATCGGGCTATATAAGGAAACAGAGGGCAATAGCTAGAAGGTGTTGAGATTTTATTTTTAATATGAGGATCTGATCATATTTAAATGCTAATGGAAAGAGCCATTAGGGAGGAAAACGTTTTCTGAAAATACAGGAAAGGGAAGAATTTGTCACAAGCAAAGTCTCTTAAAGGGGTAGGGATGGGCTCCAGAGTGGAGGCTCGTGAGCTCAGGTGAAGACACTGGTAGGTCTGGAGGTTTGGCTGCAGGAAGCCGAGTGATTTGACCGGACAGCTCTCCGGGGCCTGCAATACAAGGCTGTCCTGAGGGCAGGCAGGGTAGGGCCACTCGGAGGTTTGAGAAGTGAGAACAAGGGTGGCCACAGCCTATGGGCAGAGCGAGAGGGCTGACAGGGGACATGGTGGGTTGCTAGACAGCATGGAAAGTGGGCTCAAGCAGAGGTGTGGTTGCCTCTCCCACCCACCCCCTTATCCTTGTTGACTGAGCCCCTGTGTCAGGGAAGATGCCCTAAATAAGCATTTGTTGAATAAAATTTGATCTGATTTCTCTGGTAGAGTTGAAAACATGTGGGTTTCAGCTTCAGACAGTGCTGGAATGGAATCTTGACTTTGATACTGTAATTGGGTGACCTTGGGAAAGTTACTTAATGTAGCCAAGCCTCAGATTCCTACTTATTGGGGATAAAAATCCCTGAAGGAGCATATGTAAAGTGTCTGGTTTATTGCCTGGCACCAAACAGGCACATTGTAAATAGCTGTTCTTCTCTACGTTCTAGCACGATATAGAACAAGCCACGTGCTAAGCTCCAATTGATGAATATTCTAGAAACTCAAGTTTTGTGGTAAACATAATTAAGAAGGTGAATCTGCTGCCGGGAAATTATGTAAAGCACTTGCAAATTATTTTTGCATTTGTTTCTACTTTGTATGATCTACGACAGGGTTTCCTGCTATTAGTCCAGTGAATTGAGAGCCATCAATCTTTCATGTTAACACCCACATGCTCAGAGGATCTCCCAGACACACAAAGGCAAAGAAAAATATCTTCTCTCCATGTCTTGTAAGTTTACCTGAGGTAGACCAACGGCTTCAGGTGCCTGAAATGCTAGAAGCTGCTGGAGGATGACTGACCTCAAATGGGTGAGATTCCAGGCCCTCCTACCTCTGTGTCCAAGCTCCTTCCACGCCAGGGAGTTTGTCTTGGTGATAGGGAGGAAAATGTGTCCTAAGTACATTGGGCTTTGCTTTACTCTGCCTGTCCTCTTTCTTCTTTTTTCCCCTTGTTGTTATTTACTCCCTGCCCACCATACTCTTTTTTCCATTAAGGAACATTTTAGACACAATTAAATGCACAGATATGGAGTGTATAGTTCCATGAGTTCTGATAAATGCACACATTCATGTATACTCACCAGTCAAGATACAGAACATTTTTATCCCCAAGAAAGTTCTCTGTGTCCCTTTCCAGAAATCCCCTTACCTCCGGGCGATCACTGTTCCGATTTCTATCAGCATAGATTAGTATTGCCTGTTCTAGATCTTCATATAAATGCAATCATACAGATGTTCTCTTTTTTTGGTCTGCCCTCCTTTGCTCAATATACTGTTTGCAAGATTCATTCCCTTTGCATGTATTAGCAGCTCGTTCTCTTCATCCTCCGGGTCGTATATTCTTGTGGCTGACTGAATAATGGCTTCAAAGATATCCAGGTCCTAATCCTTGGAACCTTTGAATCATATTTTATGTTGCAAAAGGGACTTTGCTGGTGTGGTTAAGCAAAGGAATTTGAGATGGGAAGATTAGCTTGGATTATCCAGGTTGGTCCTAAATGTAATCACGAATACGTAGGAGGAAGGAGGAGGTTTGACTACAAATGAGGAGAAGGCAATGTGATGTGACCAGAGTCACAGATTAAATTGATGCACTTTGAAAGGGCCATAAGCCAAGAAACACAGGAGGCCACTAGATGCTGGAAAAGGCAAGGAATCAAGATCCTCTCCTGGAGGCTCCAGAAAGAACCAGCCGTGCCCACATCTTGATTTTTAACCTAGTGAAAGTGATTCCAGATTTCTGACCCCCAGAACTATTGGCGAATAAATTTCTGTTGTTTTAAGCCTCTCAGTTTGTGGGAATTTGTTACAACAGCAACAGGAAATCATTATTTTTCCATTGTATGGATGCAGCACAATTTGTTGATCCATTCACTTCTTGATACATTTGAATTGTTTGCTATTTGAGGCTCTTCTGAATTAAGCTGCCAGGAATATTCTTATACAGGTCCTTGTGTGGACCTATGTTTTCATTTCTCTTGAGTACATATACTTCGGAATGGAATTGCTGGGGGCATAGAACAAGTGTGTGTTTAACTTCATAAAAAACTTCCAGTTTTCACAGTGATTATACCATTTTACATGTCCACCAACAAAGTGTGTTACCTGGTCCTCTTTTCAAAAACCAACACAAATAAGAAGGCTGAGATCGTTCACCCCAAAAAGTAAGGGATTGGTGGGAGTCAATTCCTGGGTCTTTTCTGGATGATGCCAGAACCTGCTTGTACTTCCAGGGTCCTCAGCATGAGCTCCAGGATAGATTTATGCCTGGATTTTTTCCCCCTTTATTTTCTTTTCTTGAAAAAGAAATAATTCACCTGCCTAATTGCCCCCACCCTCTTTTCTCTTCCCTCTGTCCCTGTGGGCACTCCATTAGCATGCACTGTACTTTCTCTGTAGATGAGAGTCAGACCCCCAGAGACCTGGACGACCCAGGGAATAGGAGCCAGCAAGTCTAGACCTCGGGGTCCTGACAGGGACACAGAAAGCATGAATGCAGCACTCTGAATGCCTTTCCTGTTGGGGCAGTCAACCATATTATTCTTCAGTTAATGGAATTTTCTTGCTCCTCTAAGTAGAAAAACACCAGTAGCCCAGATGCCTCCCACTAACAGTAGTTGATAAAACACTCAAAGAAAAGGGACCAGGGAAAGAGAGGGGAAAATCCTGCCAGATCTATTGGTGTTTTTCTTGTTATTGTTATTCTTGCTTTGGTTTTTTTCACCTAAAGAAAATGTTCCAGGGCCACTTCCAATCCTGATCCCTCTAGATTCCAGAAGTCTTCTGAGGTTAAGCTCAAGAACAAAGAGGCAGTTGTTTTCCAGATGCAACCTTGGTGAGCCAAGTTTTGACACCTGAAAGAGGATCTGGAATTTGGGGGTCAGCTGGTTTATTCCCCCATGATTCTCAAACCTGCTCAGATCACTAATCTTTAAAAATGGTCCATCAGCTTGCTAAAACACTTCTCCCATCCCTTCCCATTTATAATATCCACGTAGTAGTAGCTGCATAGCATGTAACCTTCCAAGCACGCACCTTCCGTGTGAGCACGTGTTAAATTCTGGTACATCATTTGACACTTCTGAGTTTACATCTGTATACACCCTGGTATATTTCCATGGTCTGCTGGCCATACTGATAAGCTTGGGAACTCAAGATCCTGGCTGTCATTTGGGACCCTTTGGGCCCAAGGAGAGTCTTGTACAATATCAGGGGGGCTGGACCCGTCCTGATTGTTAGTCCTGGAACTCAGGGATGGTCCCTTGGCAGTGACTGAATGGGGCTCCCTTGCTGGGCCTGGCCGGATGTCCATCTGGGAGACCTCTTTGCACATGGTGGGACAAGTCCTCTCCCTGCTGTGCAGTCATAAAAGCTGTGGAATGGGAGCACAGCGTGTGGTACGAGCATGAGCTTGCACAAAAGTGGAAGCCTCCTGGGAGGCAGGATACATGGCCTTGCGGAGGAAGGTATTTGGACAGAGGCCCCAGGCTTGACCCTGAGTGAGGGGTGCAACTGCTCGGATAACTCTCCTTGGCATGGAAAGTGCTGTGCAAGGTTTACATGAGACTTTCCTCCCAGAGCATATTCTAGGTTGAATTCGTAACAATGCCAGCCATTTGTTGTACCAGGCTTGACAATACATGCTTGACCTATCATCATCTCTTTGTCTTCTCACCTTATCTGGAAGGGAGGTAGGGAAACAGTAGGGCAACTCCTTTCAGGCACACACACACCTATCCATCTCTTCCCAAGCCAGGCACCCTGAGAGCTGGCACCCTGTGGTTCTGGAATGTGAGAACAGCGTGGGGTATGGGCACATGCCTGTCCTCTTCAGGTGGAGCAAATGAGCACAAAAGTCTACACTCCGTGGGAGCCATGATGCTGCAGAGCACCGTGAAAAGAACAGGAGACCAGGGTCCGGAGATGAGGACGTGAGTGGATTTTACTCTTGCTGAGTTCTCACTTCCTCATCTGTAGAATGGAGGATGCTACTCTCACTTCCTCCCAAGGCGATGGGGGAGGGGCAAAGGAGACCTTGTGAATGAACGTACTTGGTCAACTGTCAAGGCCGCAAGAGGCGGGTGATCTTTGTTCTTGGTTGGGAGGCAATACGCATTCAGGCAGCATGAGAGAGGACTTGTCCTTGGCGGGAAATGGCACCCAGCGAGATTAGCACCCAGAGAAGGGGTGGGAGCCAGGGAGGAGGTTAGTACTCAGGGAAGAGTGTGTATTGGTCAGAAGGATGGTACCCAACGAGACGGCTTTTACTCGGAGAGGAGGATGATGGCTGGTGAGGAGATTTGGACTCAGTGTGGAGGTGAGACCTTGGCGAGGCTCGTCAGGTGATTTGACCCGTAAAGGGGTCTAATAACCAAGGTCGGATGAGACGGAAAGAGACGGCTGGCGCAGTTCTTCAATTTAAATAAAAAGCAGCAGTAGGTCCTAAACCTTTAGTGCTCTGCCCACGGTGAGGTGTTTTAGAACATCCATTTGTCCACAATGGTTTTAGATTTCTGCCCAAGGAACACGAGTTAAAATTAAAGTCAACATTACTGCGATCAAACTGATCTCATATTTCTCCCGCCTGGAAATACCTGCAATTCCTGAAAACAATGTTTCAATTTACCACAAGTCCGGAGGAATTTTAAAGTGTAATAACCGCCCTCCCCTTTCCTTTTCCTGCCTCCCACTCCTGGTCTTTTGGAGACGGCAGCGCACACGTGGACTTTCCATCAAGAGGAGACTGTTCATCCTTTATTTGGGCACCTCTATCTTTGCTGAAGTGCATGACAAACCTACAGATGCTGGTGACTCAGGTTGGATCATGGGGAGCAAGTGGGCGAGTCATAAGTGAACGACGTGCGTGTGCTTTCCTATCCATCTGACATGTTCCAGAGCTTAAGTCAGAAGGGTCATTAAGCCACTTTGGACTTGGGGCCACTCATTCACCCAGTAAGCTAATTCGACCTGCCCTCCCGTCATGTGCCTGCATTTGCACCTGTGGTCAGGGCTGATATTTGGCACGTACAGCTCAGTCTATTAAAATATTGAGCTACTTTCATGTTTGTTGCCAAATAACCATTGACTGGACACTTTGCAACATCCCCAATGGTCTGTGTCCATGCTAATTGATCAATACCTGTTACCACACTGATCGTTAAATAGTTGTCATCCCAGCTTATGGACAATTAAAACAAATTTCCATCCACATAGGTGGTGGGAGGTACCATGCATTCCCTTGCTTGGAAAAGTCTCCATGGTTCTTTCAGGATGAAAGGAGCCCCTAACCAGTATCTTTGTTTAGGTGATTGAGAAAACTCAGTTGAGAGAAGACCCTTCATTGACAAGGACCAGAGTTAATATTGGCTATTTTTTTTCTTTGGTAGTAAGAAAGTCACTGAAATAATTCAATCAGATAAAATAAGCAGACATGTGGCCTAAAAACTATGAGGTTTGTACAGTGAGGCAGATGCCATCTGGCCCAGTAGGAATTCAATGAAAATGGGATCATTTTCTTTAATGTCATAACTATCCAGATCATTGTCTATTTGTAGAGTCTTGGGGCACGTTGGAGGCAAAATTCGGAAAGCAATTCTAAGTTGAAGCTTTTTAATCCTGAACCACAGTTGATCACCATAGGGTATGCCTGTACTGGAAACCTCTCGTTAATTTCCATATGTTCACCCGTAATATATGATCATTGTAAAAAAAAATTAGAATAGCTGAAAGTACATATTTTTCCCCATGCCAGCCACTGCCAACACTTTCTTTAGCCCTCCCCAAAGAGCCTCTGCTAGTGATTTGCCTGTATACAAACATATATTTTAATACTTAACACATGAACCACAGTATCTAAAATCTGCTTATTTTCACTTAAGGTATAGCAGAGAACTTCCATAGTGGAAGTATGGTGTGCTCCCTAGATCCTGCTTCCGAGTGGAGACACTCATTTCCCCAGCTGTCTGGAAGTTGATTGGTGACAGATCACAGCTAAGTCCTTCCCCTGGAATTGCCCCTGGCCAAAATAACACCTTCTCCCAGGGGACAGCTCATATCCAGGGGCTGGTCAGTGCAGGGTATAAAGCTCAGCCTTCACTCTGAAAAGCCTTCCCAGCCAGCTCCAGAGTCTCCTGTGGGATCAGCTGAGACCCCTGTTCCAACTGCATCTCAGTTTAACTCCTCCTTTTGTGCCCTCCTACTGCCTTCACGCCTGCACAGGTGTTGTCCCTGAGGGCATTTCCCAGTAAAAGTCTGGCCTGCCAACCTCCGTCTCAGAGTCTATGTCCCAGGAGCCAGTCACGACAATGCCCGTCTTTTCAATATCTGCAGAGTATTCCATCATACAGAATCTAACAAATATGTTTAGTCTCATTCCTATAATCATGTTTTACATTTTCTGTTTAGTATTCTTTCTTGCTGTTTCCTTCTAATTTTTAATAGATTTTATTTTGTTTTATTTTACCAGATTAGTAGTTTCCTTTGTACTTTCTTCATTCTAGACAAACACTAATAGAAATATAGTTAGAGCCACATATGCAATTTAAAATTTTCTAGCAGTCACAGAGGCACGACTCATTGGGGATCATCTTAGAATTCTGACTACCACACACATTATAAAAATGAAATTAATTTTAATAATATGTGTTATTTAATCGAAGATAATCAATATATTATCATTTCAACATATATTCAAAGTAAAAATTATTAAGAAGAATTTCAAATTCTTTTTTTATTGTGTTGGCTTTGAAATCCAGTATGCATTTTATATTTACAACACATCTCAATTTGCACTAGCCACATTCAAGGGTTCACTAGCCTAATGTGGCTAATGGCTACCTAGAGAGCACACTTCTAGAGGTTTGAAAGTCTCCATCAAAATTATATTCTAGGATGTCAGCAAAAATGATGAAGTAAGGACCTCCAAAAATTCTCTCCTCCATAAAAGCAACAAGAACACTGGCAAAAATGTTAGAATCAACATTTTCGGAACTCTGGAAATCAACCAAAAGCTTGCAGCAATCTGGGAGCATTTATTCAAGAAAAATAGCTGAATCCTGGTAAGAACAATGAGCTTTGTGTCATTTTCTCTTGCTGTATTCCCTTACTCCCTCCCCAGCACCACAGCAGCCCAGCAGCCTCAGGAGGGGGCAGAATGGGGTTGGAGCTCCTTCAAAGCCCCATCCTTAGAGAACTGTCATAATTTGACCTGGCTGATGGTTCTTTGGAAGACCCCCCTTGCAATGCTGTCTTTATTTTATCCCACTCAGAGCTCATCTAGTGCAAGCAGCCTTTTCCCCAGGGGTGTGTGTTGAAAATATCAGAGGCAGTTATTGAACATCATGGCAGCCTGAGATAGTGGAATAAGAGTTGGGACAAACAATAGGTTAAACAAAAAGCTTAAAAGGAAAATCTGGGGAATGGATACCCATAGGGGACTTTGAAAATCTCCACCATATTCCTGGGAGTCTAGAAGTTCATGCAAAAGTAGGGTTGTGTGCATTCCCGGGGCTGTGTGTGTGTGTGTGTGTGTGTGTGTGTGTGTGTGTGTTTAGGAAAGACCTGAGGAGGTCCTAGTTCTCACCCCTGCTTAAGATGGAGTTGTAAAGTGCTTGACTGAATGTTGATGGTGTCCCCCAAGACACCCACAGAACTTCCTGGCGAAAACTGGGAGCTTTGTTGGTTCCAATCATCTAAGGAAGTGTCTGTTGAATCATTAACTGATCACTAATCAGAGACTTCGGTGTTCTCATACAACAAACAATATACAATTTACAGAATTACTTCAGAAAAGTCAACAAACAAACAAACATACAACAAACAACAACAAAACCTGGGATGGAATCTGATTTCCAGAGTTGCTACATTATATTATTTTAAATGTCTGGTCTTCAACAAAAAATTATGAGACATACAAAGAAGCAAGGAAGTATGTCCCACACGCAGGAAAGAAAAGCAGTCAATAGAAACAGTCTCTGAGGAAGCACAGGCATTGGATTTACCATGCAAAGTAAGTCAGCTATGTTAAATATGTTTTTAAAAACTGAAGGAAACCATGGCTAAAGAACTAAAGGGAAAAAGGTCCTGTATATAGAAAATCCTAAAGAATCCACAAAAAATACAGGATCAGTATACAAAAATCAATTGTATTTCTATACAATAGCAATGAACATTCCAAAAATGAAATTAAGAAAACAATTTCAATTACAATAGCATCCATAAAATACTTAAAAATAGATTTAACAAAAGAAGTACCAAACTTGTACACTGAAAACTACAAAACATTGGTGAAAGAAACTGAGGAAGACCCATATAAATAGAAAGACACCTATGTTTATGGATTGGCAGATGGCAATACTTCCCAAATAGATTTTCATGTTCAATACAATCTCTATCACAATTCCAGATGCTGCTTTTTGAAGAAATTGACAAGATGATCCTAAAATTCATATGAAAGTACAAGGGATCCATAATAGACAAAACAATCTTGAGAAAGAAGAAAAAAGTTGGAGAATTCACATTTTCCAATTTCAAAACTTAAGCTGCAGTGGTCAAGATTGTGTGGTACCGGCATTAAGGATAGACACATAGACAATGGAATAGAATTGAGAGTCCAGAAATAAACCCATATATTTGTGATCGATTGATTTTCAACAACACTGCAGAGACAATTCACTGGGGGAAAATAATCTTTTCAACAAATTGTGCTGGGACAACTGGGTATCCACATGTGTAAAAGAATGAAATTGTGCCTCTTACATCACACCATCTTCAAAATTTAACTCAAGATGGATCAAAGACTTAAGTGTGAGAGCTAAAACTATAGAACTCTTAGAAAAAAACATAGGTGTAAATCTTCATGACTTGGAATAGGCAACTTTTTCTTAGATATGACACCAAAACCACAAGCAATTAAAGGAAAAATAGATAAGTTGGATTTCATCAAAAATTAAAAAAAATCTGTGCTTCAAAGTACACTACCAAGAAAGTGAAAAGACAAGCCACAATATGGCAGAAAATATTTGCAAATCATGTACTTGATAAAGGTCTAGCACCCAGAATATAAAATGACTATTGCAATTTAACAATAAAAAAGGCAAATAACCCAATTTAAAAATGGGAAAGGAATTGAGTAGACATTTCTCCAGTGAAGATGTACAAATGGCTAATAAGCACATGGAAATATGTTCAATATCTTTAACCATTAGGGAAATGCAAAAAAAAAACCACAATGAGATACTACTTCATACCCATTAGGATGGCTATAATCAAAGACAGACAATAACAAGTGTTGACAGGGATGTGGAGAAACTGAACTCCTCATACATTACTGATAGGAATATAAAATTGGCAGTTCCTCTGGAAGAGTTTAACATTTCCCCAAAGAGTTAAACATAGTTTCCATATGACCCAGAAATTCCGCTCTCAGATACATAATCAAGAGAAATGACAACACATGTTCACACAAAACCTTGTATGTGAACTTCATAGCAGCATTATTCATAGTATCCAGAAAGTGAAAACAAACCAAATGCCCATCAAAAGATGAACAAACAAAATGTGTTATATCCATATAATGGAATATTATTCAGCTATTAAAAAGAATGAAGTACTGATTCATGACACAACATGGATGAATCTTAAAAACATCACGCTAAATGAAAGAAGTCAGACATCAAAAAACACAAGTTGTATGATTCCATTAATATAAAACATCCAGAATAAGCAAATCCATACAGACAAAAAGTAGATTTGTGGTTGCCAGGGGCAGTGGGGGGAGGGAAAATGGGGCATGATTGCTAATGGGTATGGAGTTTCCTTTTAGTGGTGATTAAAATACAATAATGGTAATGGTTGCACAACTTTGTGAATATATTAAAATATACTAAATTGTACACTTTAAAAAGATGAATTTTATGGTACGTAAATTATATCTCAATTTAAAAAAATTTTTTAAAGGAATTTAAAAAAAGAGATTGGAGAAAATTTTTTACTATTAGATACTCTTAAATTTTTAACAAACCTATTTTAACCTACATTTATCTATCAACATCAAGAATGAAATAGGCTTTATAAATCACCTTCCATTCTATTATCCCCACAATCTGAGAATTAAACATATTCTTACTCTCCCTACTCACCTCTCTACAACCTAAATTCTTTTGTTAATAATGATAGTGGAAATAATAATACACTTACTACTTGTTGAGTGCTAACTGCCAAATACCTTGTTTGTTTTATACACATTGTCTCATTTTTCCTTAGCTCTTAACTACCATCTCAAACTACTCCTCAGACTGTTTAGGGATTTTTGAAAAACACTGTCTTCTATTTTAAGCCTCCATCAAACAATTTAAAATTAAGTATGTAACAACACTATTGATGATTTTTTCTATTGATTTCTTAAAGCCACTTTCCTTCTGTGGCTTCTTTGACACCACAGAATCCCAGTGTTCTCTCACTTCTAGGAGACTTCCTCTCATTCTCTTTTGCTTGATTCTCCTCTTCTTCCTAACTTCTAAATATTGCAGTGCCCCAAGACTGAGTCTTGAGACCTCTCCTGTCTTCATTTACCTCACACTTTAGGTGACCTCACCCAGTCCCATGGCTTTAAACACCATCTTTCACAGATAATTCTCAAGTTTGTATCTCCAATCCTGACCTTTTTCCTAAACTCCACCTGCCAATTTGACATCTCCACTTGGATGTTCAAAAAGCATCTCAAACTTAGCATGTCCAAAACCATACCCAGACTTGGTCTTCCTCTGATATTCTCCATCTCTGTGAATGGCACCGTATTAATCCAGTTACTCAGGTCAAAAACTTAAGAATCAAACTTGAATTCTCTCTTTCTCTCATACTCTACAAATTCAATCCAATAGTAAATTCTGTTTTTTCTATCTTCAATGTAAATCTCCACTTCCTCTACTAATATCATCCTGGTCCAAAACAATGTCACATATCTTCTGGATTATCACAATAGACTCTTATCTATCTTGATTCGTTTCCTCTTGCCTCCCTACACTCTTGTCCCCAAACCCAAGACAGAGTGAGCCTTTCTATTGTTTCCCATCACACTAAAGTATAATCCAAAGTCCTTCCTATGGTCTGAAGACGTTAGGTGATCTGCTTTCTTAATACCTCTCTCCTTCCCCTCCCACTGCTCTCCTTGACTTCACTTGACCCCAGCCACACTCACCTCCTTATTGTTTCTTCAGTTTTCTGAGACCATCTGTGCCTTATGATGCTTGGAACACTTGCCCCCCATAGCCTCATCGTAGCCTCCCTCACCTCATTTGGGTCTTTGCTTCAGTGTCAACTTCAGAGAAGCCCTCTCTGACCAACCCCCCCGTCTATAACAGCAGCTCCTTCCACTCACTCTCTTTACCCTACATTGTTTTCCTTTATAGAACATGTATGTTTGTTGACTTTATGTCCAGAAGCATGCAGATATGATACATATTTTGTTTTATTTCCTCTTGTAACTGTATCACCTAGAAAAATCGAACAAATGGTTTGCATCCATGTTCATCATCGAGTAAAGAGATGGGTAAGAGCATTGGTTGTGTAGCCAACTTCTTGGGTCCAAAGAACCAGCTCTGCCACCCTTCTGGCTGTTTAACCTTGGACAAATTATTCTTATTCCTTCATCTGTGTAATGGGGAAAATAATAGTTCATACCTATGGTGATATTGGGAAAATTAAATGAGATATTAAATGTGAAGTTGTTTAGAATAGTGGTGCTTTCATCAGTGTAAGCCTTCAATAAATGTTGACTATCACTATTATTACTATTACATACTAGACTTTTTTCTTGATTCAGATTCTTTTTTATTATTTGGGTACAGTATATTCTTAAGTAATTTTCTCAGAAAGGGTAAGGGCATGTGAATGCTCTATTTTCCTGCATTCCAAAAGTCTCTCCCTTTGATTATCATGTTTGATAATAGTCAGTGCTCAATAAATGTTACCTATTATATTTAGTATATACAAAATCTTCCCTTTCTTGTCATCATTATTCTGATCTGTTTTCATTGGTTTAGAGAACTTCTTCAAGTAAAACCTTTAGAAAGTACACGGGTGGTACGTAATTTGAATCTTTGTATGTCCGAGCCCATCTTCCTTTTATTATCACACATGAATCATGGTTTGGCTCTAGAATTCCCACAGAATTCTGTCAATGTTGTTTCACTCTCCTAGCATTTGAAAACTGCAGATGAGAATTTCAATGTCAGTCCTCAGTACACGGTCTTCTATTTTTGTTTGGAAGTGTGTAGGATTCCCTCTTCACGTGACATTTCTCTTCGTGTCTCCTTTGTGACAATGTGGATGAACCTGGAGGACATTATGCTAAGTGAAATGAGCCAGATACATAAAGACAAATAGTGTGTGATCTCACATATATGTGGAGTTTTTAAAAGTTAAACTCATAGAAACAGAGAGTAGAGTGGTGGTTGATGGGCTGGGAGGTGGGGAAAACGGGGCATGTTGGTTAAAGGGTACAAACTTTCAGTTATAAGATGACTAAGTTCTAGGGATCTAATACACAGCATGTTGACTATACTGTTAATAACAATTAATACAGTTAACAGTACTGTATTGTATACGTGTAATTTGCTAAGAGAATAGATCTTGTGTTCTTACCAAAAACAAACAAGAAAAGGTAACTATGTGAGGTGATGGATGTGTTAATTAGGTTGATTGTGGTAATTATTTCACAATGTACACATCTATCAAATCATTACTTTATATACCTTACATATGTATAATTTTTATTTGTTAATTATACCTCAGTAAAACTGGGGAAAATAAAAGACAATTCACCATAGCAGTTTTGGTTGACTGTCTTCTATTTAGTATTCCTGCCTAGTGTTTGTTGGTTTCTTTTGATGTGAAGCTCCAAGTCTTTCTTTTAGCATAGGAGAATTTTCTCTTATTACTAATTGGATTATGAATTCTCTTCCAAGTGAATTATTGTCTATTGGAATTGATTTAAGTGGCTGACTCTCTTAGATCTTTCCTCATATTTCATATCTTAGTCTTAAAATGTCTATTTCTTTGGTCTTTGTTTTTTGAAAAAATGTTTAGTTATTCATGCATTGAATTTCATAAATGTTCTTTTTACTATTCAGCATCCCCATTGAAGTTTTTTGATGTACTTTTATTTAAACTTCCAAGGTATCTTTTCTATTGTTGTGGTAGCTTGATTTGTGAATGTAAAATTTGCCATAGACTGAATATTTGTGTCCCCCCAAAATTCATATGTTGAAACCTAATCCCCAATGTGATATACTGGGAGGTGGGGCCTTTGGGAGATGATTAGTTCATGATGGTGGAACCCTTGTGAATATGGTTAGTGTTTTATAAAAAAGACCCTAGAGAACTTGCATGATGACTCAGCAAGAAGACAGCTTTATGAGCCAGAAAGAGTGCCCTCCTCAGACACTGACTCTCCTGGTGCCTTGATTTTGAATTTCTCAACCTCCAGTGCCATGAGAAATAAATTCCTTCTGTTATAAGCCACCTAGTCAATGGTATTTTTGTTATAGCAGCCTGAACAGACTAAGACAAGGATGAAAACAAGATGTTTTTTGGAGGTATCTTCATGTTTTCTGTAGTATTTCCAATGACTTCATGTTTTTCCTTCTCCAATGGCTCTCCAAATGGGTTTACCTGTTCCAGTGCACTAGGTCCATACACTGTGGAACTGTGTAGTGACTCCTGGAGTTCTCTTTCAATTTAATCCACGTTGCATCATATCTGGATAATATTCTTCAGAGTTTGTAATAAAACGTTGGGGTTTTTCTTAGTTCCAGTTAGAATTATTCTTCTCTATTTTAGTTTCATTTTGCTTATTTCCTCCCCTACAGTTTTTTTAAATGAACTGTAAAGTTAACATTTTACTACGTAAGCTTATTCAATTCATACCTTAATTTTTTTTTTTTTTTTTTTTTTGCCGTACGTGGGCCTCTCACTGCTGTGGCCTCTCCCGTTGCGGAGCACAGGCTCTGGACGCGCAGGCTCAGCGGCCATGGCTCACAGGCCCAGCCAGTCTGCGGCATGCGGGATCTTCCCGGACCGGGGCACGAACCCGTGTCCCCTGCATCGGCAGGTGGACTCTCAACCACTGCGCTACCAGGGAAGCCCGAACAAAAATTCTTAATTTTAATAAAGTACAATTTATCAATCTTTATTTTAATGGTTAATGCATTATGCGTCCTGTTTAAGAAGGCTTTTTCTACCCCAAAGTAGGAAAAGAGTATACTTATTATCAAAGTAGGAAAAGAGTATACTATATTATCAAAGGTAGAAGGTTGGTTTTACCTTTCACATTTAGATCTAGAATCCATCTGAAACTGAATTTTATGTATGGTGTGAGATATAGGTTGAGTTTCTTTTTTTTTTTTTCATGTAGATATCCATGGTCCTGTATCATTTATTGAAGAGAGCTGTGTCAAATACCCAGGGTCCAAATATGCATGAGTCTGTTTCTAGATTTCTCTGTTTTATACCATTGAAACATCTGTCTATCCATCCACTAATACACATTATTTTAATTAGTGTGATTTTATAACTTGATATCCAGTAGAGCAAATCCTTCCGCCTTATTACTCTTCTTAAGAGTGCTTTGCAGTTCTTGGCCCTTTGCATTTCAATACCTGTAGGTTTTTGACACATACTATGACACTGTTTATAAATAATGAGAGTTTTATATTCTCTTTTCTAATTTGTATATCTTTCATTTCCTTATCTTGTTTTTCTACACTGGCTAGGAGTTCCAGCACAGCGTTGAATGGGAATAAGAGTGGACATTTGTGTCTTATTCCCATTTTCAAAGGGTAACCTTGCAACATTTCATCCAATAAGTATGATGTTTGCTATTGCTATAGTTTTTTTTTTTCTAGATAACTTTTACCACATTAAGTTCTCTTCCATTCTCAATTTTCTAAAAAAAAACTTTTATGGATGATATATTTTATCAAAAGATTTTTCCAAATCTCTGGGATAGTCATAGTTTATTGTTAATGTGGCAAATTACATTGATTATTTTCTAATGTTATTCTCAGAACGAATTTAATCATGATATTATCTTTTCATAATGCTGGATTTTGTTGGTCAGTGTTTGGGATTTTTGCTTGTGAGTTCTAGAGTATGATTGACTTGAATTTTCCTTTCTTGTAATGCCCTTGTCAAGTTTTGACATCAAGGTTATGCTTTCCTCATATAACAAGTTTTGGAAAATTCCTCCTTTTCCATTTTCTGGGACCATAGGTATAAGACTGATGTTATTTCTTCTCTAAATGTTTGTTTAAATTCACCATTGAAGACTTCAGGGAACAGAGTTTGACTGTGGGAAAAAGTGTTAAACAACAGATTCAGTTTCTCTAACAGTTATTCAGGTAATGTTTTCTTGAATCTATTTTGATATTTGGATTTTTTTTTTTGATGCCTATAGGATCTGTAGTGATGTCTCTCTTTTAATTTCTGACTCTGGTCTACTTTAAATATAATCAGGCCTGAATCTTTACTGTCTCACAAACACCATTTCCATTGTTGTTTCTCTCATCTGAAAAGCCAGACTTCACTTCTCTTCTTTTCAAATGACACTCATCCATTAAGCTTCCATACAAGTTTCTTGGTCTTGTTTGATGATTATCTCATTCTGCACTAATTTCTTTCTTCTCCGGATATCTATATATTTTTATCTTTATATCTCAATTTGTCCTTAATTATATGCTTTTTCTGTTTTATTATTTTGTGCCCTCTAATCAAACTATACATTCTGCAGGTAGTGACAAAGACTTGTCAAACTTCCCATAGAACTCAGATGGTGATAATTATACAGAAGGGCTCAGTTTAAAAACTACTGATTGAGAGATAATAGATTAATCCTATAGTCTATATAAACTCACAACTATAGAAACATCACAAAAATAATTTAAGAAGATATTTTGTTGATAAGACAGTAAAATAACATCCTAAGATAGGAAAAATTAAAGCACAACAGAAACTGTTCATATGTCAACTCTTGTATAGTAAAGGAGCATCACCCTTTTACACTAGCCTCCATTGTAGTCTCTATTGACATAAAAATTAAGGTATGGGCTTCCCTGGTGAGAAGCCTGCTTACCGCAAAAAAAAAAAAAAAAAAAAAAGAATGTTTGTTCAACAAAAGATACCATTAACATAGTGAAAGGGCAACAACTATTTGGAATTTTTTAAAAAGCAACTCTTACAAACCAATAAGAAAAAGACACTAGAAGAAAAAGAGGCAAGCCACTTGAATGGGCAACTCACAAAAAACGTTATCCAAGTGGCCAATATACCTATAAAGCAGAAAAGTGCAAATCAAAACCACAGTGAGAATCAACAGATTCATCAGAATTGCTACTATTAAAAAGACTGATAATACTAAGTGTTGATGAAGATATAAAGCAAAAAGAACTCTCATACACAGCTAGTTAGAGAATAAATATTGCAACCACTTTGAAAAACAGTTTAGCATTACCTATTAACTTTGAAAACACACACACATTATGCTCCTACAGTTCCACTCCTATATCTATGCCCAATAGAAATGCATGTACACGTGTATGCACAAGAATGTCCAGTGAAAGTTCCCAGGAGCCTCAAACTTTAAACAGTCAAAATGTCCTATAACAGTAGGATGGATAAATTAATGGTAACATATTCATAAACTAAAATAAGGTAAGCAATAAAAATGAATGAACTTCAGCTGTATGGAACAACATGGATTAATCTTGTAAACATAACTTTGAAGGAAAGAAACAAAATGCAAAAGAATGTATACTGCAAGATTCCATTTATATGAAATTCAAAAATCGAATAAAACTAAACAATAATGTTTAGGGATATAAGCTTAGGAGGTTAAAAAAAAGTTTTTTTTAATTCAAAGTGGCTTCCATAGAAATCAGGATAATGGCCACTTTTATCAGAGAAGAATGATGATTGGGATATTGAGGAGACTTCTAGGCTGCTGGTAATATTCTATTTTTTGAACTGGTTATATAGATGTTCACTCAAACGATTAAACTATACATTTTTGTTTTCTCCCTTTTCTGTATTTGGGTTCTCTCTCTCTCCTCTCTCTCTGTCTCTCTCTCTCTTACACACACACACACACACACACACACACACACAATCTCACACACACAATTACAAAAAGAAAAAAGAATGATTAACTACATTAAGATACATGTAAATTATGGTGTGCTGAGATGCTGAGTAGCAGTTTAACAAAATGAGGTAGATTTATACATAGCAACATTGGAGAGTTTTTGAAGACATATTATTACCATTATTAAATTGCAGAATGATGCACACAATGTGATACATTTATATCAAAACAAACAATACTATATATTTTTGTATATACCTTCATACATGCACTTCTATAGTACATACATACAAATATACCTACATATACTTCTTCATTACATAGAAATAATTGCAGAAGCATCTATGCAAATCTAAAAACAGTGGTTACTTCTAGGGAGAGGCCTGTGTGCATGCTGGGGTGGGTGTGGCTGTATGTATGACTTGCATAACTAAAAATAAACAAACAAAGAAGGAAGGGAGGGAGGGAGGAAGGAAAGACCAAGCCCAGAATTTTGAGCCAAGCCACCCAAGATCACAATGGAGGTAGTCTAGAGCAGCTTCACTTAGAATATTCCCTAGATGTTTCTTTCTTCCATCCACACTTGGGGGTGCCATTAGTCAAGAATTAGTTCATTCATTCATTCAACAAACATACATATTATTGTGTTCCCTGAAGTAGACCTGTTTGTAATTTTCATGTTTCAGTCCAGCCATTGAATGGACAAGTATTTGATAATATCAAGCCAATCTCGCCTTGATGACATTCAAAAACTTCACCATTAACAGGTGGCAGGTAGATCAGGTTTATAAGAAACACGTGCATTTCTGAGTGTTTAGTTACCTAATCTAAGAATTGCACACATTCTTCTTTATTTGGTTCATCAAATCTTTAAAAGCCTTAAAAGTGTAACAGTGGCAGAGGAGCTTCTAGGAACTCTGGGGAACTCTAGGGGGGATGTTGAAACTTTAAGCGTTCAAATACGTAGACACAGTGACGAGTGTGAAACCCCAAGGAGACAAGAAAGGAATTAGAGACACAATCACACCGGAGAACCAGATGTGAACATCTGCCTAGGTGTGATCCCTACAGAACTTGACGCAGGACAGCTGTGTGATTCCTCTGAGATGCAGGAAACACGGACATGTTCTCAACATCCCATCAGGCACAGACATGTTCTTCATACCCAGCAGAAAATTTTCTAACTCTCCTATATAGTGGGGAGTGTCAGTAAATCACAGGGATACTTGGGATCAGAAGCTTCATCTTGCCATCACAATAGCCTCTTGTGTGGACTCCCTGCTGCCCTTTCTGGTCTTGCAATTGATTCCCTACCTGCAGTTGAGTATTCCTTTCAGAGAGAAAATTAGATCACCTCTCTCCCTGATTTAAAACCCTGCAATGATGACACTTTTTATGAAATGTCAGTGCTGCTTCCATATATTCTAATGCAATCCTTCAAGCATCCTTGGAGCTGTTCTTAAGATTCCCACCTCACAGTTGAGGAAGTTGAGATAAAGAGAGGTCTTCCCAAATCCCTCTAGCTAATTCGGAGTGCCCTTCCGCCGTCTCCACCCAAATGCTCTCTCCCATTTTTCTTGGGTTTTCTTCACAGCACTTATTACTCTCTGAGATTTCTATTTGCCTATGTGTTTATAGTCCATCTTTCCCCACTAGACTACAAGCTCCAGGAGGAGAGGGACTTTGTCTAACTTTGCCATATCCCAAGTGCCAGAATGATGCCTGACACATGGTAGACACTCAAGAAAACTTTGTTCACTAGGCACTGAACAGGTGAGCTTAAAGCTAGTCCCTCCGGGGTTTATGAAATGTTACATCCAAAGTGTCCAAGATAGTTACTTGCATTTATAATGAATCATATAAATAAGTACAGTTTGAACTTTTAAAAGCACTGGGGTTAGGGGCACTGATCCCCTGCTCAGTTGAAAATCTGTGTATAACTTTTGACTCCCCCAAAACTTAAATACTAATAGCCTTGTTTATCAGAAGCCTTGCCGATAACATAAACAGTCAGTTAACATATATTCTGTATGTTGTATGTACACCTACATATATTTTATGCATTCATGACAGACCTAACTTTTCCTTAATTTTTAAGATATTTCTAGGCTGGCTACACAGTTTGTGAGTTTTTTCAAACTGTCTCAAATCTCCCCCAAATATTTAATATATTTAGTGAAAAAAATTGTGTATAAGTGGACCCACACAGTTCAACCCTGTGTTATTCAAGGCTCAACTGTACATTAAATATGATATTAACTCAACAACAAGAATGATGTATGTTCTGTATATAGTTCATTTACCAAATGCTGACTATGTACTGCGCATTTTTGGGTATGGGTGATAAAAATTACCCTTAACTTAAGGAGCTTATAAGTGTGTGTGTGTGTGTGTGTGTGTGTGTGTGTGTGTGTGCAGGGTGTGGGTGGGAAAGAGAATACAGGCAAGTAAACAATGTCACCATACTGTGTAGTAAATGCAATTATAGAGGTAAACAGATGCTGATGGCATAGAGGAAGGGGAGGTGAATAAAAAGGGGGATTGCGGTGGGGTGTTAGGGAAAACTTTCAAGGGGAGCTGAGAAAGCAGCTGAGTTAGGAAGAACATAATAATTACCCAGATAAGTGGGGAAGCCTATAAAAGGCACCAACTTATTAAAGGCAAGGAAGTGGGTACTTTTGGGGAACTGTATGGTACAAGGCAGGGATGCATTGAGAGATTAAACTGGATATGTATGGGAGAGCCATTCACAGATGACCTTGAATTTCACTGAATTTTATATCACCATGTCTGCTCTATTTCCCACTGTATATCCACTGCTGGATATTTCCCACTGTATATCCACAGTGCCTGTCAGATGGTAGGACCTCCGTAAATATTTGCTGAATGAGTGAATGGATTTGGAATGCTACCCCAGAGCAACCCTTGCTCCAGGAGCCAATTAGAGTTTTAAATAAGGAGGGGACCTGATCAGATTGACTTTTGAGATAGACCACTCTGAGAGCAGAAGAAGGAAGACTCAAGTCAGTGAGGGGTGATCGGGAGTGAATTTAAGGATCCTGGAGTGAGGTAGGTCAGAAGGATAAGATGGATTTGAGAGTTACTTGATGACTGGTTGCATGGGAAGTAAGAAGTAAGATCAAGGTTAGAAGGGTTGCAGATTTCTGGCATAAGACCTGGGTGTTTGCTGGTGCCACTCACAGGACATGGGACCCAAAGGGGAGCTACTGGATTCAGCTGGACCCCTGAATCTGAGTTGCATTTGGAACATCCTGGTAGAGACATCAATAGTCAGCCAAAATGTGGGCCTGGAGCCCAAAAGAGAGGTCTGGGCTGAAAGAAGACGTGGACACCAGCAGGGTCTAGGTAATGCATGGAACCTGACAGCGTGAGGAGGGAGCCCAGGGAGGGAGCTCTCCAGGGAGGGGGCTGCAGGGGTCCTGGAGGCAGGTGAAAGGACAAAGCAGAGAGGTGACCCAAAACTACCTCAGAGGTGGTGGTGGACCAAGAATCATGGTTTGAAGGAACCAATGTCAGAGGCAAAAGGATTTTGCCATTGAACACAATTGAAGCATGAAAGAATGACCAATAAGACTGAAAGCTGAAAGGATAAAATCCAGGATGGAGTGAGGTGGGAGGAATGGACCAAGGCAGGCAGCCTAGAACAAGCAGGGATGGGACAGTTTCTGTCTTTTCATAACTTTCAATGCCATCTCCCAGGAGGTTAGAGCTTCTCTAAAAATTATGCCCCTGGGATGGTGGCCTTCACCTGTACTTCTCCGCCACCCAGCCTCTGCTGTACAGCACGTGAGCCATCAGCTGTTTGAGGTGATGCAGCCAGAGGGGGGTCCAGGTGTAACATCTGCACGTGGGCAATTACATGTCTAGACTTATTACTCACATTCTCTGGCACAGATTTTCACATAAATCAGGCATCTCCAGCCATTCCCAGTTCCTCTTCCTAGATCCTCTGACCTCTTACGCTTCCTTGTTCTGGGGAAGTTTGGTTGTAGTTTGTCGGGGACTGAGAACATAGGATCCTTGCCGTTTGGGGCTTAGTTTCCCCAAGTTCTGGTTCTAATCTGAGGCCTGTTCTCTTTGGGAAAACAGTGTGGTTGTAGACCATAAACGATTTGGGAAATTCTTCTTTGAGAGGCCAAGTGAAGGAGGCATTCCGGAGGCATTCCTAAAGGTAGAAAAATCCGATGCACAAAGACATTCATCTTGGGATTGGTTTGAAGAATGAAGAATGAAAAATTGTGAAGTGAAATGGCCCAAAGCAGAGGAATGATTAAGAGGACAATGGCATTTCCTTGCGTGGAATATAACACAACAGTTTTAATACTAGTTACGAAGATTAGTTAAGAACGTGGAAATGCTGCTGATTAGATATCAAGGAAAGGAATAGAATACAAAATGATGTGTATAGTATGATTAAAACTATGTAAATAAAAACACACAAGAAGTCTAGAAAGAACCTCTAAAGTCTCAACAGTGGCTGTGTTTAGATTGTGGGATTATGGGCATTTTTTTCCTGTTTCCCAGTTTTTCCGTAATGAGGTTATATTGATCTTACAATGGAAAAATACATATAACAAAAATAACTTTTTAAAACGCTGAAATCTCATTTGACAGCTACCTTCTCTTCTCAGGCTTTTCAAGAACCAGGCTGTCCTGGTCCTCCCTCTGACTCCCTCTGTCCTCTCTGGCCTGGGGTTCATCTGTTGATCTGTCTAGGCAGGGCTTCCCCTGGAAACTAGACCCCCTCCTTGGTGTGGGGCAGGTAGGCGCCGTCCTGAGGTGTGGGCATTTAAAATGTGCAAAACCTATTAAACACAAGTTTTAAAGAGTAGCACATGAGGGCTTCCCTGGTGGCGCAGTGGTTGAGGGTCTGCCTGCCGATGCAGGGGACGCGAGTTCGTGCCCCGGTCCAGGAAGATCCCACATGCCGTGGAGCGGCTGGGCCCGTGAGACATGGCCGCTGAGCCTGCGCGTCCGGAGTCTGTGCTCCGCAACGGGAGAGGCCGCAACAGTGAGAGGCCCATGTACCGCAAAAAAAAAAAAAAAAAAAAAAAAAAAAAAAAAGAGTAGCACACGGTGAGCAGGGGAAGCTTCCGGAAAGTTCCTGAGAGCCACTCTCACAGCCTGTCCCTGACCCTAGTCATGAAGCTCCCGGTAGGTAGGCTCATGAGGGTGGGGCTCTCAGCCTCCTGTGGCCACTCTAGTTAATGTTCCACCCTGGTGCACCAAGAGTAGACTCCCAGGCCATAGGGAAATAACTCCATCAAAGGCAGGGGGATGGTGTCATGGGTTAGGGACAGGTCCCCTCTGGGAGACTCCGGAGAGGCAAGCCGGCTGACAGCTGGCCCAGGAAGGCACACCAGCAGTGGCAGAGACCAGTCTCTGGTACCTGAGAGGTGCAGATGGGAGTAGAGGGAGGTGAGGGAGGGGGTACTGGATGGTGCAGTAAAATAAGGGCTGGACTACAGGAACAGGATAGCCAGCCTGTGTTATAGCTGACTCTGCAGGATGAATTATTAGGGAGATAAAACACCAATGATGTTGCAGTGTTGTTGTTTGCACAACTGTGGACCCAGGAAAGGAGAATGTCACCCTTTTCCACCCGACACTAGGATGGAGAGGCCAGCATTTATCCTAAGGTTTGAACTGCCTTTGAGTTCCTCCTAGAATGTTTTTGATTCAGGCCCCCTGAGGGGAATGATGCTGAAGGGACTCCCTAGGGGGAGGGTACATGGGGGCAGAAATGGCAGAGACCTGTGTCCCAAATGGAACCCAAGGCCCCAAGTTTGAGGCTCTTCTTTTTTCTCTAGTCTCCGTCCCTGGGGGCTCCCCTGAGCTAAAGGCTTGGGTACCACCCATACAGGGACTCACAGGTTGATACCCAAAGTCCACCCCGTCGACAAAATCCTACCTTGTACTGCCAACAAATATTTATTGAGTGCCCTCTTTGTGTCAGGCATTGTCTCAAGGACCAGGATCCACAGCAATTAGACTAAGTTCCTGCTCTGGAGAGCCTGCATCCTGCTGATGTCTCAAAGGCACCACAAACCCATTATGTACTACACGCTTACAGAGCCAGGCACCCTTTTAGATGCTTTACGTGTATAAACTAATTTCATCTTCACAACAGTACTTTCCTCATTTTCAGAGAGGAAACCTGATAAAGAGGTCAAGGGGCTTGCCTGATGTGCAGCTGGTGAGTGGAGAGCTGGGCTGGAACCCGGGCAGCCTGATTCTGTACACTACCAAATTTCCTGTTTCCTGCCCTAAACAAAAATTGTGATTTCCCTCTCACATCATCACCCTAAATGTCACCAGTACCCATCCAATGACAGAGAACCACAGCCCAGAAGGCACTGCTGACACCTTCTTCTGCTCCCCCCTCCACAGCCACTCAAGCAACAAGCCTCACTGATTTTACCTGTTACGTTTTTCAAGAGGCAGAAAGGTGTGTGGTTTCGGTTGCCATTGTGTCCAGTCCCCAGCAAGTATAGTGACCACTTCATGGTGAGACCATCAGTGAACCCCACACTCGTGCTTGGCCTGGAGGGACGGAGTCCCCTATCTTTGGATGCATCACTTTGTTCTAGATGGAGAACGAACATCCCAGGGGGCAAATCATGACTGAGATGGAATCTCTTGTCAGGTTTGGTAGGTGGGAGCCAAACCGGAAGATCTCATTTAGATAGATATATAGAGAGATAAATTAATGAATGAATGCAATAACTCTAGCACCTGAGGTGGGGAGAAAGTTCATGCAAGCTCCATCTGTTTACTTGTCTGTTTTTTCAATCAGAATACACAGCAAACAGTTGTTAAACACTTCTCGCATGGCAGGCAGGTTTCCTCAGTCCTCATAGGACCACAGTCCTATGCCTTAGGTATGATTATGTTACAGATGGAGAAATTGAGGCCCAGAGAATTCAGTTACTTAGTCAAGGTCACGAAGTCATTAAGCCATGGGACCATGGGTTTGGATCCAGGCAGTCTGGCTTTGGCTCCGTACCGTTTACCAGCAAGCTCTACTGCCCCGAAACAGCCACCTTTGGTGAGATCTCCTCTGAGGACAACTCTTCCCTGAGAACCAAGCATTTGTCCTTCATGGCCACACTCTCTTGGATTCAGGGTGGATGCACCTTTTAAGGTGGATCTCAAGTGAGATTCCTTCTTCAGACCAAAGGTGATGGTCAATGTCAGCAGTCATTTGAACTCAGCACATGTGTCCTCAGGACAGTCAGGCTATGGGCCAGCCATCTTCCACAGTGGGGGTGGAGAAGCAGAGAGGCAAGATACTTCTAGAGCAGAGCAGAGACAGATACACGTAGTTCCGGAGACACCAAAATTGTCACATCTATTTCTTCAGGAGCCTCAGCCTCACGTCCTGTCCCAGATTATATTCCAGGATATACTCTGGAATCCTTTAGTAAGTTCCTGTTTTTTGCTTTTTCATTGTAATAACTACAAAATGATGGCCGTTGAGATAGGCAAAGTCATAAAAAGAATGTTGCAGACAGCATTCAATTAACCCTAATTTTACAGATAAGAGATTAGCTGCAATCTGCTGTGTGTGGGTTTGAGCCTGCATGTATTTATAGGGTGTGTCTACTCAAATCAGGTGATAGAAAGTTGAAAGAGCCTTCAATTAAAATAGTTTAAAGGAGAAACTTGGAAGCCACCTAGAAAACACATGAGGCAGTGTTATGAAATGAAATTCCAGGTGAAGAGTACAGGCAGAAATTCCTCTTGACACAGGAGATAGATTCCAACTCTAGTTTCCCAAACCCAGTATTCACAGCTGCCCAGGCAGGATCATTCTGGAAGTACCATGCACCCACATCCACATCCACTTCCAGTCTTCACTTCTCTATCAAGAACTGGAATCTGTAACTACTTCAGGATCCTGAATCTCTCACAGATAGACCAAGTTGGCCCAAGATAGCAAATATCCTCCTCTTGGCTTTTGGGTAAGTAACTTTGAAACCCCAGGAAAATGTGGAGATCAGAACAGAAAATGAGCTAAGTCAAGACCAGAGTATTGCTATATTTTATCGATTTTAGCATCTTGCAAATTGTAGTGCATTGTACAATCAATGATGTCATACAACTATAAAGGGTGGTACTTCTTCTTTAACGATATTATAAAATAATGATGAATCTTATAACTGAAGATATCTTAGATCCCATGAAATACTGTTGACCTTGAACAGCACAGGTTTGAACTGTGCTGGTCCACTTATATGCAGGTTTTTTTTCAATAAATTGATTGGAAAATTTTTTTGAGATTTGCAACAATTTGAAAAAACTCACAGACAAATTGCGTAGCCTAGAAATATAAAAAAAAAAAAGAAAGAAAGAAAAAGGCAAGTCATGAATGCACAAAATATACATAGATGCTAGTCCATTTTATCATTTATTACCATAAAATAAACACAAGTCTATTATAAAAAGTTAAATTTATCAAAATATGCACACAAACACAGACCATACATCGTGCCATTTACTGCTGAGAGAAATGTAAACAAATGTAAAGATGCATTAAAGATGTATTAAATCATAACAGCATAAAGTTAACTGTAATACATACTGCGTTACTGTAACAATTTGTAGCCACCTTCCGTTGTTTGGCAGTGTTTCAAGTGTTGTGATATCCACTTAAAAACGCAGTGTGATGCTCATCATTTCCAAGTGAGCAGTTCCTCTCTCCAGTAAATTGTGTTTCAAAGTAAAAAGTGACCTCTCACGGTTCTTGCTTACTTTTCATTGTGTTTAGTGCAATACCATAAACCTTGAATAACACCCTGGGACCCATACGAAGTGCCACTAGTGATGCTGGAAGTGCTCCCAAGAAGCAGAAAAAAGCCATGACATTAACAAGAAAAAGTTGAATTGCTTGACATGTGCCACAGAGGAGGCAGTTGCCCACCATTTCAAGATAAATGAATCCAATGTAAGGACCACTGTAAAAAAAGAAAAAGAAATTCATGTAGGCATTGCTGCAGCTACTCCAATGGGTGTGAAAACCTTGAGCTTCTGTGAAGTACCTTTTTATCTCGTATTGAAAATGCAGCTATTGTGTGGGGGCAGGATTGCTATAAGAATGGCATGCCTACAGACTCTAATGTGATTTGAGGAAAAGCACAGTCATTATATGACAACTTAAAACAAAAGGAAAGTGAAAGATCTAAAACAGGAGAATTTAATGCCAGCAAAGGATGGTTTGATAATTTTAGAAAGAGATTTGGCTCAAAAAAGTTCAAGATAGCAGGAGAAGCAGCTTCTGCTGACCAAGAGGCAGATGAGTTCCCAGTTGCCATTAAGAAAATCATTGAGGAGAAAGAAACTTGCCCGAACAGGTTTTAAATGCAGGTGAAAAGGCCCCATTCTGGAAAAAAAAAAGCCACAAAGGACATTTGTTAGTAAGGAAGAGAAGTGAGCACCAAGATCGAAGGCAGGAAGTGACAGGCTAGCTCTACTGTTCTGTGCAAATGCAGCTGGGTTTATGATCAGGACTGCTGGTTGTACAAGAATGCTTGAACAACAACAACCCTTTTTCTGGATTGGTTCATCGATGCATTATCCCTAAAGTCAGGAAGTACCTTGCCAGTAAGGGACTGCCTTTTTAAATTCTTTTGTTATTAGGCAATGCTCCCGGCCACCCAGAGCCCCATGAGTTCAACACCGAAGGCACTGAAGTGGTCTACTTACCCCCAAACACAATATTTCTAATTCAGCCTCTAGATCATAAGAACCTTTAAGGATCATTATACCTGGTACTCTATGCAAAAGATTGTCAATGTTATGAGAGAGAACCGCAATAGAGAGAACATCATGAAGGACGTCTGGAAGGATTACATCATTGAAGATGCCATCGTTTTTGTAGAAAAGCTGTGACAGCCATCAAGCCTGAAACAATGAATTCCTGCTGGAGAACACTGTGTCCAGATGTTGAGCATGACTTCACAAGATTTACAATGGAGCCAATCAAGGAAATCATGAAAGAGATTGTGGACATGGAAAAAAAAAAAAATGAGGGTGAAGGGTTTCAAGATATGGGTCTTGGAGAAGTTCAAGAGCTAATAGACACCACACCAGAGTAATTAACAGAAGATGACTTGATTGAGATGAGCGCTTCCAAACCAGTGCCAGATGATGAAGAAGATGTAGAAAAGACAGTGCCAGAAAACAAATTGACATCAGACAATCTGGAGGAAGAGTCCGGGCTTCCCAGGTAGCGCAGTGGTTGAGAATCTGCCTGCTAATGCAGAGGACACGGGTCCGAGCCCTGGTCTGGGAGGATCCCACATGCCATGGGGCAACTGGGCCCGTGAGCCACAGCTACTGAGCCTGCGCGTCTGGAGCCTGTGCTCTGCAACAACAGAGGCCGCGATAGTGAGAGGCCCGCGCACTGCGATGAAGAGTGGCCCCCGCTTGCCACAACTAGAGAAAGCCCTCGCACAGCAACGAAGACCCAACACAGCAAAAATAAATAAATTAAAAAAAAAAAAAGGAGTTCCGATTACTCAAGACTGCTTTTTTTTTTTTTTCTTTTTGCGGTACGCGGGCCTCTCACTGTTGTAGTCCTTGCGTTGCGGAGCACAGGCTCCAGACACGCAGGCCCAGCGGCCATGGCTCACGGACCCAGCCGCTTCGTGGCATGTGGGATCTTCTCGGACTGGGGCACGAACCCGTGTCCCCTGCATCAGCAGGCGGACTCTCAACCACTGCACCACCAGGGAAGCTCTCAAGACTGCTTTTGACTTCTTTAACAACATGGACCCTTTTATGATATGGACACTGAAACTAAAGCAAACAGTGGAAGAAGGATTGGTACCATGTAGAAATACTTATAGAGAAATGAAAAAGCAAAGAAGTCAGACAGAAGTTATGATATATTTTTGTAAAGTTAAACAAAGTGTGCCTGCTTTTCCTGCCTCCCCTTCCCCCTCCTCCCCCTCTTCCACCTCTGCCATCCGGAGACAGCAGGACCAACCCTCCCCTTCCTCCTCTGCCTATTCAACATGAAGATGATGAGGATGAAGACCTTTATGACGACCCACTTCCACTTAATGAATAGTAAATAATCACCACGCCATACAGTTCATAAACATATCTTCTGTGTATGTGTGAGTGGCTTTGTGTAAAAATCTGATAACTGTGCATCAAGAACTGTGTGAGATGTTTTTGTACCATCATCATGGAAGTATTCGTCATGTAGAACATCGTGGGCAAGACTTGCATTGAAGTGGGTAGTGTATCCTTACATCAGCATAAGGTGAGTCATAGTGAATGTAAAGTTAATAATACATTAGTTTTCTTACTGCCTTACAACTTTGCTTCCAAAGAATTACATTACCATATAGTATGCCTCTCTCCCTTGTAATTGGAGAAAGTGCATATCAGCCTATCATCACAGGAAAGTGTTTTTTTAAATGTAACAATGTTTCTATTTTCTTTTCTTTTTAATATTTATTTATTTTGGCTGCAGCAGGTCTTAGTTGTGGCATCTCCGTTGCGGCATGTGGGATCTTTTTAGTTACAGCATGAAGACTTCTTAGTTGCAGCATGCACGTGGGATCTAGTTCCCTGACCAGGGATTGAACCTGGGCCCCCTGCATTGGGATCTCAGAGACTTAACCACTGGACTACCAGGGAAGTCTCTGTAACAATGTTTCTAATACTGTATTATGAACATTGTTATAATACTGTATGCCATAGATATTTTATAACAATTCGTGCATTAGTGTATAAGATAGGCTACCATGAGGCAATCTCATATCGATTACACTAGGCTATAATAAGTCAATTATATTGTTGCGTCTTTGTTATCAATGCATGAATCGTTATACCTGTAAATAAATATGAATTTTTGTTTCACATTATCTTTTCATTTTTGATGTCTAGTTTTAGTAATACATATAACATCTACAGTGTTTTGTATCATTGAAGAAGCTACTTATGACAAACAATTCATTTTGTAAACAGACGATGTAGATTTATGGTATCGTAAATGCAATGCAGTACTGTAAATGTATTTTCTTTTCCTTATGATTTTCTTAATAAAATTTTCTTTTCTTTAGGTTACTTATTGTAATAATAAGGTATATAGTACATATAACATATAAAATATGTGTATCAACTATTTTTTCTGTTATCAGTAAGTCTTCTAGTCAATAGTAGGCTATTAGTAGTTAAGTCTTGGGGGAGTCAAGTTATACATGATTTTTCAACTACAAGAGGGATCAGTGCCCCTAACCCCTGTATTGTTCAGGGGTCAACTGTATAGCATTCCTTTTGCAGTAAGGTTAGAAATAAGCTTTTAATCATCATAATCTGTGTGTTATTTAAAGAACCTTGAAACATTGAAGAAAATCTAACATATTAGAAAACCTGGCATATTAGACTTGTGATTTTAATTTGAAACATTTAGGAGTATGTAGTTAGTTAAGCTTAGGGACAGTCTTTGGAAATTGTATTATCGGGGTACAATCTAACCCAAAATTACAATGGCTCAAAGATGATAGGAGTTTACTTCATGCTCCTGTAACAGTCAAGTGGTGAGTGGTCCAGAGCTGTGGGCCAAGCAGCTTTGCTATGTGAGGTCTTCTAGGGAATTGGCTCCTTCTCTACTTTGGCTCTGCCATGGCCTAAGGTGTTATCTTCATCAGCCTGGATGATGTTGGCACACCACCACATCCAAGGGAAGTAAGACAGAAGAGAGTCCAGGGCAAGTGTTTTAAAGAAGCACACATCATATCTGCTTATATCCTATTGGCCCAGCTTAGTCACATGGCCACAACTAGCTGTAAAATATAGCCTACTGTTGGGTGGACATGTGTCCAGCTAAAACTCAGGGGTTTTAGCTAAAGGGAAAAAATGGGAGAATTAACACTAGAAAATATTTGGCAGTCATCCACCTTGAGTCTTAAGAAACTTCACTCACTAGATTTATTAAATTTCAGTAATTGATTAAAGGCTTAGAAAGATTTCACTTGTCAGTTTTATAAGTTTGCCATGGCAGGTGTGTGAAGTGTTTTAGAGAAACAGATATATTTTAATTTTAAATGCACTTAAAATGTTTCAAGAAACTAGATAATAAGTTTATAAATAGGGTTAATTATTTAGGAAGACTTACTATGTTAAACCTAAGAGTCAATTCAACATTAATCAGAGAAAATGAAAGCAATTAATATTATTTTTATATAAAAACTACTGCACATAATTAAGAATAAGATTGTGAGTTAAACATAAAGGGTTACAAAAACCCTAGGTTTTAAAATGTTAAAACTTTCCAGATTGACTTCTTATACTTAGTAACATACATTTAAGTTTCCTCTGTGTCTTTTCATGGCTTGATAGCCCATTTATTTTATTTTATTTTATTTTTTTTAGCCCATTTATTTTTTATTGCTGAATAATATCAAATTGTTTGGATGTACCATAGTTTTGTCAACTAAGTAAACTTAGGAGGCAATAATCAAGCAAAAGGCCTTTATTTGGGATTGAAGAATTGCAATTCGGGACACACAAATTCAGGTAGCAACCCAAACAGTGTCCACTATGGAATAAAAGTCAGGGGCTTTTAAGGACAAAGAAGAAAGGTTTGCATTACAAAGAATTTTAATTAGCGTTGCAGGCAGAAACTAGCCCTGGCTAAGCAAGATTGACTGCTAAGTCTATCGCTAGAGAGAAGAAAAAGTTAATTACTGTGACAAGTTGCAGGGGCTCTTGCAAAGTGCTTTGAATCCACCTGGGGAGGATGTATATGTTTGCTCTTCTTAATGTTCTCTCTGCTCCATTTTAAAACCCTTTGACATAAGCGACTCTATTTTATTTCACATTTCATAGTTTCTTCATTCGTTCACCTGCTGAAGGATACCTTGGTTGCTCCAAGTTTTGGCAATTATGAATAAAGCTGCTATAAACATCCATGTGCAGGTTTTTGTGTGGACGTAAGTTTTTAACTCCTTTGGGTAAATACCAAGGAGTATGACTACTGGATCGTATGTTAAGAGTATGTTTAGTTTTGTAAGAAATCACCAGACTGTCTTCCATACTGGCTGTACCATTTTGCATTCCCACCAGTAATGATAGTTCCTGTTGCTCTGTATCCTCACCAACATTTGGTGTTGTCAGTGTTCTGGATTTTGACCATTCTAATATGCGTGTTTTGATATCTTACTATTGTTTTAATTTGCATTTTCCTGATGACTATGATGTGCAGCATGTTTTCATATGCTTATTTGCCATGTGTATATCTTCTTTGGTGGCGTGTCTGTTAAGGTTTTGGGCCTGTTTTACCATTGAGTTGTTCTTTCTTTCATAGATTGTGCCTTTAGCATTGTATTTAAAGAGGCTACATACTATATTATTTCAATTGCATGACATTCTGGAAAAGGTAAAATTATGGGGACAGTAAAAAGATCAATGATTGCCAGGGGTTAGGGAGGAGGAAAGGATGAATAGGCGGACCATAGAGGGTTTTTAGAGAAGTGAAAATAATCTGTATGATACTACAACAGTGAAAACATGTCATTATACATTTGTCCAAACCCATAGAACGTACAATACCAGGAGTGAACTCTAATGTACACTATGGACTTTGGGTGATGATGTGTCATTGTAGATTCATCAATTGTAACAAATGTACTACTCTGCTGGGGGATGTTGGCTGTGGTGGAGGCTGTGTATGTGTGGAGGCAAGGAGTGCATGAAAAATCTCTGTACCTTCTGTTCAATTTTCCTGTGAATCTAAAATAGCTCTAAAGAAATAATCTTTAAAAAAATATTACCGGTGAAGTCATCTGGCCCTGAACTTTTGTTGTTTGGAGTTTTAAAAATCACTGATTCAGGCTTCCCTGGTGGCGCAGTAGTTGAGAGTCCGCCTGCCGATGCAGGGGACACGGGTTCGTGCCCCGGTCCGGGAAGATCCCACATGCCACGGTGCAGCTGGGCCCGTGAGCCATGGCCACTGAGCCTGTGCGTCCGGAGCCTGTGCTCTTAACGGGAGAGGCCTCAACAGTGAGAGGCCGCATACCGCAAAAAAAAAAAAAAAAAAAAATTAAAAATCACTGATTCAATTTCATTACTGGCAATTAGTCTGTTCATATTTTCTATTTCTTCCTGGTTCAGTCCTGGGAGATTGTACATTTCTAGGAATTTGTCCATTTCTTTTAGGAGGGCCATTTTTATTGACATATAATTGTTTGTAGTAATCTCTTGATCCTTTGTGTCAGTTGTAACTTTTCTTTTTTCATTTTTATTGATTTGGGCCCTCTCTTTTTTTCTTGAAGAGTCTGGCTAAAGGTTTATCAATTTTGTTTATCTTTTCGAAGAACTGGCTCTTAGTTTCATTGATCTTTTCTATTGTTTTTTAGTCTCTATTTTATTTATTTCTGCTCTGATCTTTATGATTTCTTTCCTTCTACTAACTTTGTTTTTTCTTTTTTTTTTCTAGTTCCTTTAGGTGTAAGGTTAAGTTATTTATTTGGGATTTTTATTGTTCTCTGAGGTAGGCTGGTATTGCTACAAACTTCCCTCTTAGAACTGCTTTTGCTGCGTCCCCTAGATTTTGGATCATTGTGTTTTTATTTTCATTTCTCTCCAGGTATTTTAAATTTTTTTTCTTTGATTTCTTCAGTGAACCATTGCTTGTTTAGTAGCATATTGTTTAGCCTCCAGCTGTTTTTGTTTTGCATTTTTTTCTTATAGTTTGTTTCTAGTCTCACAGTGTTGTGCTTGGAAAAGATGCTTGATATGATTTCAATTTTCTTAAAAATTACTGAGACTTGTTTTGTGGCCTAGCATGTGATCTATCCTAGAGAATATTCCACGAGCATGTGAAAAGAATGTGTATTCTGCTGCCCTTGGATGGAATGTTCTGTATATCTCTATTAAGTCTATTTGATCTAATGTGTTGTTTAAAGCCAGTGTTTCCTTATTGATTTTTCTGCCTGGATGATCTGTCCATTGATGTAAGTAGGGTGTTAAAGTCCTGTACTATTATTATGTTACTGTCATTTCCTTGCTTTATGTCTTTTAATATTTGCTTTATGATTTTAAGTGCTCCTATGCTGGGTGCATATATATTTACAACTGTTATATCTTTTTCTTGGATTGCTCCCTTGATGATTATGTAATGTCTTTCTTTGTCTCTTGTTAGTCTTTGTTTTAAAATGTACTTTTTTTTTGGCTGCACTGTGAGGCATGCAGGACTTCAGTTTCCGGACCAGGGATTGAACCCGCATCCCCTGCAGTGGAAGTTCAGAGTCTTAACCACTGGACTGCCAGGGAGGTCCCTAAAGTGTATTTTGTTTGATACAAGTATTGCTACTCCAGCTTTCTTTTAACTTCCACTTGTATAGAACACCTTTTCCATCTTCTCACCTTCAGCCTGTGTCTATCTTTAGATCTGAAGTGAGTTTCTAGTAGGGAGCACATATATGGATTTTATTTTTCTATCCATTCAGCCACTCTATGTCTTTTGATTGGAGCGTTTGACATTTAAATTAATTATTGATAGGCATGTACCTATTGCCATTTTCTTAAATGTTTTAGGGCTGTTTTTGTAGGTCTTTTTTGTTTCTTTCTTCTTCTTTTGCACTCTTCCCTGTGATTTATGATTATCTTTAGTGTTATGTTTGGATTTCTCTTTTTTGTGTGTGTATCTATTATAGAGTTTTGGTTTGTGGTTACCATAAGGTTTATATACGTAAAACTTTAAGTAATCATATATATGATTATTATATGACTATAATATGATCTCTTAAGTTCAAATGCATTTTGACAACCCTGCATTCCACCAAACATTTAGAGAAGTGTTAACACCTATCCTTCCGAAACTATTCCAAAAAATTGCAGAAGAAGGAACGCTTTCAGACTCATTCTACAAGGCCACCATCACCCTGATACCAAAATCAGACAAGGACATCACCAAAAAAAAAATTACAAGCCAGTATTAGTGATGAAAATAGATGCAAAAATTCTCAATGAAATATTAGCAAACTGAATTCAACAATACATTAAAAAGATCATGCACAATGATCAAGTGGAATTTATCTCAGGGATGCAAGGATGGTTCAATGCCCACAAATCAATCAACATGGTACACTACATTAACAAATTGAAGAATAAAATCATATGATCATCTCAATAGACAGAGAAAAAGCTTTTGACAAAATTCAACACCCATTTATGAGAAAAACTCTCCAGAAAATGGCATAGAGGGAAAGTACCTCAACATAATAAAGGCCATATATGACAAACTCACAGCAAGCATCATACTCAATGGTGAAAAACTGAAAGCATTTCCACTAAGATCAGGAATAAGACAAGGATGTCCACTCTCACCACTATTATTCAACATAGTTTTGGAAGTCCTAGCCACAGCAATCAGAGAAGAAAAAGAAATTAAAAAATACAAATTGGAAAAGAAGAAGTAAAACTGTCACTGTTTGCCAATGACATGATACTATACATAGAAAATCATAAAGATGCCACTAGAAAACTACTAGAAGTAATCAGTGAATTTGGTAAGGTTGCAGGATACAAAATCAATGCACAGAAATCTCTGGCATTCCTATACACCCACAACAAAAAATCAGAAAGAGAAATTAAGGAAACACTCCCATTTACCATTGCAACAAACAGAGTAAAATACCTAGGAATAAATGTGCCTAAGGAGGCAAAAGATTTGTACTCAGAAAACTATAAAACACTGATGAAAGAAATCAAAGATGACATCAACAGATGGAGAAATATACCACATTCTCGGATTAGAAGAATCAATATTGTGAAAATGACTATACTACCTAAAGCAATCTACAGACTCAATGTTATCCCTATCAAACTACCAATGGCATTCTTCACAGAATTAGAACAAAAAACTTTACAATTCGTATGGAAACACAAAAGACCCCGAATAGCCAAAGCAATCTTGAGGAAGAAAAAGGGATCTGGAGGAATCAGGCTCCCTGACTTCAGACTATACTACAAAGCTACAGTAATCAAGACAGTATGGTACTGGCACAAAAACAGAAATATAGATCAATGGTACAAGATAGAACTCCCAGAGATAAACCCACGCACATATTGGGCACCTAATTTATGACAAAGGAGGCAAGAACATACAATGGAGAAAAGAAAGCCTCTTCAATAAGTGGTGCTGGGAAAACTGGACAGCCACATGTAAAAGAATGAAACTAGAACACTCCCTAACACCATGCACAAAAATAAACTCCAAATGGATTAAAGACTTAAATATAAGACCAGACACCATAAAACTCTTAGAGGAAAACATAGGAAAAACACTCTTTGACATAAACCACAGCAAGATCTTTTTTGACCCACCTCCTAGAGTAATGAAAATAAAAACAAAAATAAATAAATGGGACTCAATAAGCTTAAAAGCTTTGCACAGCAAAGGAAACCATAAACAAGACAAAAAGACAGAATGGGAGAAAATATTTTCAAATGAAACAACAGACAAAGGATTAATCTCCAAAATATACAAACGACTCATGGAGCTCAATAGCAAAAAAGCCAACAATTCAGTTAAAAAATGGATGGAAGACCTAAATAGACATTTCACCAAGGGAGACATACAGATGGCCAAGAGGCATACGAAAAGATGCTCAACATCACTAATTATTAGAGAAATGCAAATCAAAACTACAGTGAGGTATCACCTCATGCCAGTCAGAGTGACCATTATCAAAAATCTAGAAACAATAAATGCTGGAAAGGGTGTGGTGAAAATGGAACCCTCCTGCACTGTTGGTGGGAATGTAAATTGATACAGCTACTATGGAGAACAGTATGGATGTTCCTTAAAAAACTAAAAATAGAACTACCATATGACCCAGCAATCCCACAACTGGGCACATACCCTGAGGAAACCATAGTTCAAAAAGAGACATGCACCACAATGTTCATTGCAGCACTATTTACAATAGCCAGGACATGGAACCAATCTACATGTCCATCAACAGATGTATGGATAAAGAAGATGTGGTGCATTTATACAATGGAATATTACTCAGCCATAAAAAGAAATGAAATTGAGTTATTTGTAGTGAGGTGGATGGACCTAGAGTCTGTCACACAGAGTGAAGTAAGTCAGAAAGAGAAAAACAAATACTGTATGCTAACGCATATATATGGAATCTTTAAAAAAAATAATGGTACTGATGAACCCAGTTGCAGGGCAGGAATAAAGAGGTAGACATAGAAAATAGACTTGAGGATATGGGGTGGGAGTGCAAAGCTGGGGTGAAATGAGAGTAGCATCGACATATATACACTATGGAATGTAAAATAGTTGGCTGATGGGGAGAAGCAGCATAGCAAAGGGAGATTGGCTTGGTGCTTTGCAATGACCTAGAGGGGTGAGATAGGAGGATGGGAGGGAGGCTCAAGAGGGAGGGGTTATGGGGACATGTGTATGCATATGGCTGATTCTCTTTGTTGTTCAACAGAAACTAACACAGTATTGTGAAGCAATTATATTCTAATAAAGATCTATTAAAAATTAAAAAGGATATATGCACCCCTATGTTCATTATAGCATTGTTTATAGCCAAGATATGGAAGCAAGCAAGCGCCCACCAATAGATGAATAGATAAAGAAGATATGGTGTAGGTATATATATATATATATATATATATATATATATTTCACTATATATATAGTGAAATATTACTCAGCCATAAAAAGAATGAAAGCTTGCATTTGTGACAACATGGATGGACCTAGAGGGTATTATGCTAAGTGAAATAAATCAGTCAGAGAAAGATAAATGCAGCATGATTTCACTTATATGTGGAATCTACAAAAACAAAGCAAATGAACAGACATAACAAAACAGAAACAGAGTTATGGAGAACAAACAGGTGGTTGTCAGAGGGGAGGGGGTGAGGGAGGAAAGAAATAGGTGAGAGGTACAAACTTCCACTTGTGAAATAAATGAGTCACAGGTATAAAATGTACAGTGTGGAGAATAAAGTCAATAATCATGTAATATCTTTGTATGGTGACAGATCATAACTAGACTTATGGTGATTATTTTGAAATAGGTAGAAATATCAAATCACTGTGTTGTATAACAGGAAATAACATAGTTTTGTAGGTCAATTATACCTCAAAAACAAACAGACTCATAGACAAAAAGGTCAGACTTGTGGTTACCAGGGGTGAGTGTTGGGGGGAGTTGAACTGGATGAAGGTAGCCAAAAGGTACCAACTTCCAGTTACAAGATAAATAAGTACTAGGAATGTAAGATAAATAAGTACCAAGGATGTAAAAAAATATTACAACTTTAACAACTTGAATATTAATTAAAACAAGTAGCTATAGGTGATCCTCTGCACATAAAAGCCTTCAGATATGAAAACTCTCAAGTGCCATGTTTATGAGCCTTTGGATGGGTTATGTTACTTACAACCAAAAAAGTATTGAGAAAGACTCAGTTTTTCCCCTAACCCCATTACATCATGTTTCTAGCCTGTCTCAGTGTCATAGATCACACAGCTATATTTCTAAATTTTGTTCTGCTTATGACAACCCTCCAAACACACATGGGTGGAGAAGATGCCTATTGGGATGCCTGTCCTCTTTGCTGCATACTGTTTCTCTGCACCCATGAACCTCCATATCTACAGGGTTCAGAGGTATCTTGCTATTGTAATATGATTTGACCCACCATTTAGACTTGACTATTGGCCCACGGTAACCACTAACCCAAGCAAGGCTAATAAGAGTGCCAGTTGAAAGAGAGCCTCAGACTATATCTAGGTGGCTAGAAGGATCATATGTAGACCACGGAACTGGGAACAGCTATCCTCTACTTTTGGAGACTGGTGAGCAGAGAAAAACGGTCCTTTTAGAGAGAGAAGAATTAAGCTGATGGCAGATAAACAGAAACAAAAGATGGAGAGCATCGGGTTCTAGTCTGTTCCAGAAGCCCAGTCAGCTGCACATTGCCTTGAGGCTTGGGAGACATCTGGTACACTAATAATAATTCATCTCTCCCTTCTGAGCAAAACAGAGTCAGTTTCTATTATTTGTAGCCAAAAGAATACTATCTAATATTCCTGAAAAGATATTAAACTCTTCGTATGAAGCAAACTCATGGGTTTTATTTTAAAAAGAAATAGCTGCTTAGTTGTCTCAATTAGAGGAAATTTCCAGTGTAGTTCTGACTTCTGGATTTTAAGTACTGGTCCAAGCTATGTCCCCTGGTAAGTCCACAAAATCCAATTTACCTAAAACTCAACTCAGAGTAACTCTGGCCTGATAATCACTTGCAAAGTACCCAACACTGAGTATAAGAAAGTTACAGACAATTAACCACCTGTGACTCGTGTAGCATCTCATTATACTTAGTCTATTGGAAGATCTCCAAATTGCATTATATAGTCCATGGTTGAAACTATTAGTTTACCATTCTCTCCCAGCAAAAGCTACATTTCCCAGCCCCCCTTGAAGGCAAAGGAAGGCCATAAGACTAAGTTCTGACCCATAAAAAAGGAGTGGACATGATGGCGGCAACGTCCAGAACATTCCCTTAAAGGAACATCCCAAGTCTACTTTTCCCCTTCCTTCTGGAACGTGAACATAGACTGGCAGCAGGAATGGCCAGGCTAGACCACAAGATAGAAGTCATGTGCTGTAAATGGAAAGCAAAAGTCTAGAAAGAGCCTGGGTCTCCAGCCCTACTTACATTTAGACTTTTCCATGTGAAGGAAATAAGCCATCTTATTTAAGTCCCTGTTATTTTGACTTCTGTTTCAGTAGCTGAGCCAGCACCTTAACTATAACACAGTCTTTGCATGGAAAAAAACCAGAAATGAATGATTGTTTTCTACAGAAGGTAGTATAGCCAAAAGTAAAACTTTAAATTTGTGCAATTCACTCATTCAACAAATATTTATTGAGTCACAGCCTATCACCTTTGGAAACAGTGTCCAGGCTGGTGAAGCAATACAGCTCATGTGAAATGAGGAGTGCCCAAAGCAACATGGGGCATTTAGTCTATGGAGGGAAAAGGTTAGGAAAGGTTGGAGAGCTGTCATCAGATTTAGGAAGAACTCATATGGAAGAGAGGATAGACTTGCTCCATATGACCCCAGGGGGCTGAAGTAAGACCAATAGGGTATGCAGGTAATTGAACCCCTAAGATCCAGAGTTCCATGTCAGTTCTGGTTCTTGGCTTTAAGCAACAGAAGCAGACTCTAATGTCTTAGGCAAAAACAAAATTTGTTGGAATGATATTTCGGGGGGAAATCACAGAATTAACCGTATATCAGAGCACTGGCCAGGAATCAAGAGTATCCGGAAGGCTGGTTAGCAGGAAGCATAGCCACAGCCATGGAGCAGACAGGGTCTAATCAGCATGATGGATGACTTCTAACTGGTCCTCACGTCTCTGAGCCATTCACTCAGGAGTCAGGATCATGGGAGAGAGAGTCTTATGGTTGCACCTAGATCATCTTCCATTCCCTGGCTGAACACGGGGTGGACGAGGGGAAAATAAGGTCCCTGTTGACTCTGACGAGGAAGTCAGGTACTACCTCCAAGAGGAACCAAGATAGTATCAGACAACTATCCAGTGCTACTTCTAATGATTCTTTCAAAACCCATGAATCTGTGACCCGTGTCTTGGGATTGGGAGGAACTTGTCCATTCAGGGAAGTTACCTCCTTTCTATATTCCTCACATATGCTCATACACTCTCTGCCGAATGATTCCAACTATAAAAGGTTCACTACCTCGCAAGTTCCTTTTCATGTTAGGACAAAATAAAGGCTGGGGGCTTGGACTCTGCCTGATGCTCAAGACCCTCCAACTCTGGTCCCACTTTTGCAGGGGTAAGTCCTGTCATTCTTCTACAGAAACCTTTCTTCCCATCCAACTTATTCACTCAATGTCACCATCCTCTGACCCCATCAAAGCATCTTGTGTTTATTCTCTTTACTCCTCCTATCTATCTAAATGTTATCCATTCCAGCTCAAATCCCACATCCTACATGAAATATTCTTTTTTTTTTTTTTTGCCGTACACGGGCCTCTCACTGCTGTGGCCTCTCCCGTTGCGGAGCACAGGCTCCGGACGCGCAGGCTCAGTGGCCATGGCTCACGGGCCCAGCCGCTCCACGGCATGTGGGATCCTCCCGGACCGGGGCACAAACCCATGTCCCCTGCATCGGCAGGCGGACTCTCAACCACTGCGCCACAGGGAAGCCCGACATGAAACATTCTTGAACCATCCCAGCCCAAAGTAACTCTTTGGAAATTTTTGCCTGTACTCTTCATTAGGCGGTTAATCACTCTCTTTTTAAATGTTTTCTATTTTTTTAGAATTGATACTTATACTTTATTAGATAATTTAATTTTAAACACACTTATATCTTCTCTCTCTACCTGGATTATAACTTCTTGAAGACATGAACTATTTCTTATCCAACTTTGCATCTCCTGTAGAACTTAACAAAATTCTTTCCACATGGACTTTTTTTTTTTCCTTAATTGATATGAATACCAGAGGTGGAAATGGTCTTGACTCCTTATCCAGGAATTTGGGGAAGGGGAAACAGGGGAAGATGAGGGGAGAAGTAAGTCAGACAATGACTTAAAATAACTTTGCTCAGACTATAATAATGATGTGAATGATTTATTTTTTTATAGCATTTTGAGTTATAATTGGTATGAAAACTGCATATATTTGATAAGTTTTGACATATGTTTACATCCACGGAACTATTGCCCTAATCAAGATAATAAATATATCTACCACCTCCCAAAAGTTGCCTTATGTCCCTTTGTAATCTCTTTCATTCACTTCCACCTCAAGAAACTGCTGATTTGTTTTCTGTCACTCTAGTTTGAACTTCTAGAATTTTATATAAATGGAACCATTCAGTATGTACTCTCTTTGTCTGGCTTCTTTCACTCAGCATAATTATTTTAAGATTCACCCATGTTGTTGAAGAGTTCACTCCTTTTTATTGCTCAGTAGTATTCCATTGCATGAGCATATCACAATGTGTTTATCTGTTGATAGTCATTTGAGTTGTTTCCAGTTTTTGGCTTTTACAAATTAAGCTGCTATGAACACTTGTACAAGTCTTTGTGTGGATACATGATTTCATTTATCTTAGGTAAATACCTAGGAGTAGAATGGCTGAGCCATACAGTAGGTCTCTGTATAACATTTTAAGAAATTGCCAAAATGATTGCACCGTTTTTATTCCCACCAGCAGTGTAGGAGAGTCGCAGTTGCTCCATCTCCTCAGCGATATTTGCTCTTGTTTTTTAAATTGTGGCCATTACAATGTAGTGGTAGCTCACTGTGGTTTCAATTTGCATTTTCCTAATGACTAATGATGAACATCTTTTCATGTGCTCATTTGTCATCTTCTTTGATGAAGTGTTTGTTCAGATCTGTTGTATATCTTTATTTTATTTTGTTATTATTATTTGCAGTATGCGGGCCTCTCACTGTTGTGGCCTCTCCGGTTGCGGAGCACAGGCTCCGGACGCGCAGGCTCAGCGGCCATGGCTCACGGGCCCAGCCGCTCCGTGGCACGTGGGATCTTCCCGGACCAGGGCACAAACCCGTGTTCCCTGCACCGGCAGGCGGACTCTCAACCACTGTGCCGCCAGGGAAGCCCTGTTGTCCATTTTAAAAATTGAGTTGTCTTACTGCTGAGTTTTGAGTTTCAATTTCTCTATATATTTGGACACAAATTCTTTATCATACACGTGATTTGTAAATATTTTCTCATGGTCTCTGGCTTGTTCCTTAACTATATCTTTTCAAGAGTAGAAGTTTTAAATTTTGATGAAGTCCAATTTATCAGTATTTTCTTTTATGAATTGTGCTTTTGGTGTTGCAACTAAGAAATCTTTAACTCAGGGTCACAAAGATTTTCTTCTTCTGGAAGTTTTATAACTTTATGTTTTACCTAAATAGGTTTATAATAAACTTTGAGTTAATTTTTGCATATGGTATGAGGTACTGATCAAGGTTCATTTCTGTGTGTGTGTAAAGACATTAAGTTGTTCCAGAATCATCTGTTGAAAAGACTATCCTCTCTCTGCTGGATTGCCTTTGCAACTTTGTTGAAAACCAGTTGACCATAGGTGTGTGGATCTGTTTATGGACTCTATTCTGCTCTAATGATTGCTGTGTCTATCTTTACACCAATATGTCACTGCATGATTTATATTCCTATAATGTCTTAGATAAAGTGCTTTCACCCACAGATATAGAGCTGTGTTCATGATGTGGACTCTGGAGCTAGATTACTGTGTGCAAATCCTGGCTCTAGCACTTACTGGCTGTATTACTTTGGGCAAATTCTTTAATATTTCTGTGCCTCAGTTGACTCATCTATAAAATGGGGATGATGACAGTATCCACTCATCAGATTTCTGTGATCGGTTTGTGTTGATACAAATAAAAGTCTGTAGAACAACACTCAATAAAAGTTTTCTCTTATATAACTTCCTGAATAAAACAGTCAGAGGATTATTGTATAGGTATAGGTATAGGTATTATTGTTTCCTGAAATGTCTTGGCCAGTGTCACACAGATAAAGACTACACTTAGGTCTTCTGGCTCTAAACCCAGTGTCTTTTCCACTCCATCTCTGAGACTATAATGGAAACCCCAGTCTTTTTATAATCTAATCTCCGAGGTTATCGTCTATCACTTCTGCTGTATTCAGTACTTTAGAAGCTAGTCTTTAAATCTGGCTCACACTCAAGGACAGGGAACTATATGAAGTATAATGCCAGTAGGTGGGGACCATAGGAGACCATCTGAGAAGCTACTTATGACAGGTCCCTTCACTTTTCTAAGATTCTCACAAGTCTGGTAGGAAGTGTTGTGGTCAGAGGCTTCTGAACTATGGAATGAGAAACCAGGGAGAGTATTCCTCAGCCAATGACCTAATAGGAGTCTTTGCCTTCCCCGCATGGAAAGAAAGCGAATCTTAGCTGCTTCGTTCACTGTTGCACACTGGCCACACCTTTTAATTAGGAAGTACAGGCATAGTCTGAGGCTATGCCTGTGGAAATAAAGGAGGTATCAAGTTTGGCCAAGCAGTTTTCTTCTGCCTTTCAGATGACACTAGAAATGTGTTCATACGAAGCACAGAAGTGGGAATCTCACTTATGAAATAAATAACTTATTGATTCACCAAGATTTACGCAGCACCTACCATGTGCTAGTCCCTCTATTAGGCACTGGGGGCACGAGAGTTTCTTTTTTCATAATTTTTCTGTTGATTGTTAAGGCCACAAAATCAAGAGGAAATTACATTGTGTTAATTTAGGTTCTCTAAAAGTGGATACCAAGATAGGATTAGTCATGTAAGAGATTTCCTGGAGGAAATGCCTATGAAGGACAAAGGGAGGGAACCAGAGAAGGTGGGGGGAGCTTTCAGACTGCATTACTGGTCTGACATCTGTGCAAGGCTGGGGGAAGGAAGGAGGGGCGGGTAGGGAGAGTTTTGCACTGCAGTGCAATTCCAAGAAAGGATGTGCCGGGTCCCTGGGAAGTATCTGAGCCCAAGTCACCCATCAGAGGAGTCCTGTGTGTAACAGAAGTGAGCCTGGATTTGTATCTTCACTGTGCTCAGTCCTTGACTGGGAGCACCTAAGGGATATGTGGCCTCAGCTCTAATGGAGCAGTCGGTCCAGAGGGACAGCAGCTAGGGATCTGAGCAGCTTCTTCTCACATCTGTCATGTGCAGGTCACAAGGTATGACTAGTGTCATGATGAGGTGAGCATAGGTACTAAAGAAGTACAAAAGCGGTGCACCGAATCCAGACTTTCAGGGGTAGGGCAGGCTTTCTGCCGTGCAGTGGTCAAAACTGAGACCTGAGAAGAAAAGAGGAATTGGCAAACTCACACATACTGCTGATACAGGTGCAAACTGGTACCACCCCTTGGGAAAACCATTGGTATTATGTAGAAAAGTTGAAGTTTTACATACCCTGCGAGGTAGCATTCCACTCCTAGGGACAGCAATTAGAGGAACTCTTTGCACGTGCACATATATGCACTGGTCTCTATGTAGAAGAATGTTCCCAGCAGTATTATTTGTGATAACCACCCACAAAGGAAACAACCCACGTCCATCAGCAGAACAGATGAATTGTGGTACAATGGAGTAGTATCAGCAATGAAAATAAATAAATTTACAGCTACGTTAAATAACTTGGATCACAAACACAATGTTGAGGGGGAAAAATCAAGATACTCATACAATACTTAAAAAGCAGGCAGCAATAAGCTACGGCTTAGGGAATGCATACATTGATGGTAGCGCCATAAAGAAAAGCAAGGAAAGTGGGGAGAGTTGGCGTTGTGTTTGTGGAGACGCACAGAAGAGGATTCTGGGATGTGCTATTCTGGCATGCTTGTTGAATAATTTTTCTTTAAATTCTCCATATGTGTTTCATGCAATCTCTGTCTGTACATTTCATAATTTAAAAAAGGGGGTGGATAGGAGTAGGCTGGGTGGAGGGAGTGGGATGTGTTCCAGGCAGAGGGCAAAGGACGGGGGGGGGGGGGGAAGTGCATGCAGAGCTCAGGGACTTGCAAACACAATGGGGTGATGTGGTAAGGAGTGACGAGAGTGATGGAAGCAGACAGGAGGCCCCTACAGAAGGAGGGGCCTCATAAACCCCTGCTGAGGAGTTTGGACTTTACCCTGAGGGCAATAGGGAGCCACTAAGGTATTTAAGCTGTGGAGAGACTGAATCAGATTTACATTTCCAGAAAGATCCTTCAGCCCCAGTGTAAGGATGTGCCTCACAGTATCCAGGTGAGTGGCGATGAGGTGAGAAAAGGACGAGGGTTCCTGATCCTAGGTGTTGCTGGTGGCTGGTCTTCCTCACCATCAGGCTAACTGCCCTGCTATGCTGCTGCATCTAGGGACTTGTAGTTTCTAAACCACTGAATCATTAATAACAGGAGGAGAGTCTCCTATCTGCTTGCTCTCCAATGTCCATCGGTCATATTATTAATTGAGGTGAAAGTGTCATTCTGGGTCCCAAAGGCCATCTCATTAAGATGCTGAACATTTTGGTGCAGAGGAGAAAAGAAGAAAAGCAAAAGGATTTGTAAATAACTGATCATTCCAAAAGATAACCCTCTGTAGGAATCATTTAATAATAGCACTATAGGTAATGATTCTTTATCACTAAAATGACTTGTTCCATTTGCAGTGCTATTATAGATGAGCATGTGGTTAATATGGGAAAGTTTTCTTAGTGATTATGTATTTAATACTAAGGTCAGTTGTGGACTTCTTTATTCAAGTGAGGAACTAAATTCCCAAGACATTTCCTGCATGTTCTCTTAAGGCCTCAGTAAACCTAGGCTGAAAGTTCAAGATGATTTATTGTGGGAGGAACCACCTAATGGCTCCCAATTACCTTGTAATTTTAATTGCATGTGAGGAAAATTTTTTTCTTACTGGCAGCATGGATAGCTGCTATTGTTGCCATTGCGTTTATTTTTAAAAATATGGGCAATCTGAGAAAGCAGATACTCTCTAATATTGAAATAATATATCTAGATTTGATACTTTCTAAAGTATAAAGTCTTCCTCATAGCAGCTTTGGAGGAAGTTGGCTACCTACTAAATACCTTCTCCAGTGACAATAATCATTTACCTCCTGAATATGTTCTCTGTTGGAATTCCCTCTGCCTTCTACACCCTCTTGCCTAGCTGTCATCTTCCTTTGTCAAGGGAAAGTCAACAAAGTTCAGATCAAGGGCACAACTCTGTTTTGCCAAGGCAAACTTGACCCTGAGTCAACGGGGGCTGCACAGCTATTAGATGTAATCTAGTGCCTATGGGCTTTGCTTCTTTTTTTTTTTTTTTTTTCCAGTATGCGGGCCTCTCACTGTTGTGGCCTCTCCCGTTGTGGAGCACAGGCTCCGGACACGCAGGCTCAGCGGCCATGGCTCACAGGCCCAGCTGCTCCACGGCATGTGGGATCCTCCCGGACCGGGGCACGAACCCATGTCCCCTGCATCAGCAGGTGGACTCTCAACCACTGCGCCACCAGGGAAGCCCATGGGCTTTGCTTCTTTTACTAAAGCTCTATTCAGTCCTGTCTGATGACAATGTGGGCGTTCTTGCAAACGTGCCTCAACAGAGCCCCAGAAACACAAAGTGGGATAATCCTCACAGAGGGCTAGACTCTGAGATGGTACTTGAATGTATGACCTTCTTACCAGGAAGTGTTGACCGGTGGTGTCATGACACCCACCTTTCAACATTCCTTGGGTGGCCAGATCATTTAGGTGGTGCTTCTCCTGCAGGCTTCAGGACTGTCACTTTCCTTCTTTTGGTTAAACTCCTGAACAGGGAGACAATTTTGAGCAATAAAAGATATCACCTAGGTCCTCCAGAATATTATAACATTGTTATGAAGATTTATGAAGGTAAGACAGTCAGAAAAAACACCAACACACTGAGTTGTAATATAAGCTTTATGAACCAGGAGCTGAGGAAACACCACATGGGGGCGTGACCAGAACTAAAGGAAATTCAGTCGAGAATGTTTATTGCCATTGTTGACACGTGCCTCGCTAGCTGCCCCTCAGATAACTGATCAGTCTCCAAATCCTACAGATTCTATCCCTAATGCTCCTGCCTTCAACCTTCACAAGACTCCACCCCTTTTTTGGCCTTCACAATGCCCTCTGAGCTTGTCCCTGCTTGCACACGTGCTCACTTGCACACATGCCCCCTTTGAATCCATTCATCCCTGATCACCTCCAGCCTCGAAACTCCTATGTGCTGAGCAGGGCAGGCTCATGCCCCTCTCAGGCCTCCCCTGAATGACTGCACATCTAGCTTATTTTGCCGGGTGCTCCCACCTCTCCCAGAAAGCTTTGCCCCTCCAAGACCCCTGTAGATGTGTTTCATCCACCCACAACCTTCTCCAGCTCCTGGCCTTTGTTTATTTTACTAAATCTCAAATCCTTCCACATGTTTTCTTCTGTATTTTGCACTTGTGGAGAAAGAACATAAAGCTTTTTAATATCTTCAACATTATTGACATTTAACATTAAGAATACTTGTGGGAGGAGACCTTCAAGATGGCAGAAGACTGAGATGTGGAGATCACCTTCCTCCACACAAATACATCAGAAATACAACCACACATGGAACTCCTACGGAACGCCTACTGAATGCTGGCAGAAGACCTCAGACCTCCCAGAAGGCAAGAAACTCCCCAGTGTCCATCGGTCATATTATTAATTGAGGTAAAAGTGTCATTCTGGGTCCCAAAGGCCATCTCATTAAGATGCTGAACATTTTGGTGCAGAGGAGAAAAGAAGAAAAGCAAGAGGATTTGTAAATAACTGATCATTCCAAAAGATAACCCTCGTTCTTCTGTACCTGGGTAGGGCAAAAGAAAAAAGAAAAAACGAGACAAAAGAATAGGGACAGGACCTGCACCAGTGGGAGGGAGCCGTGAAGGAGGAAAGGTTTCCACACACTAGGAAGCCCCTTCGCAAGCGGAGACTGGGGGTGGCAGAGGGGGGAAGCTTCGGAGCCGCGGAGGAGAGCGCAGCCACAGGGGTGCAGAGGGCAAAGCGGAGAGATTCCCGCACAGAGGATCAGTGCTGACCGGCACTCACCAGCCCGAGAGGCTTGTCTGCTCACCCGCCAGGGCGGGCGGGGCTGGGAGCTGAGGCTCGGGCTTCGGTCTGAGCGCTGGGAGAGGCGTGAACACAGCCTGCAGGGGTTAGTGCACCACGGCTGGCCGGGAGGGAGTCCAGGAAAAGTCTGGACCTGCCGAAGAGGCAAGAGACTTTTTCTTCCCTCTTTGTTTCCTGGTGCGCGAGGAGAGGGGATTCAGAGCACCGCTTAAAGAAGCTCCAGAGACGGGCGCAAGCCGCGGCTAACAGCGCGGACCCCAGAGACGGGCATGAGACGCTAAGGCTGCTGCTGCCGCCACCAAGAAGCCTGTGTGCGAGCACAGGTCACTCTCCACACCTCTCCTCCCGGGAGCCTGTGCAGCCCGCCACCGCCAGAGTCCCGGGATCCAGGGACAACTTCCCCGGCAGAACGCACGGCTCACCTCAGGCTGGTGCAACGTCACGCCGGCCTCTGCCGCTGCAGACTCTCCCCGCACTCCGTGCCCCTCCCTCCCCCCGGCCTGAGTGAGCCAGAGCCCCCGACTCAGCGGCTCCTTTAACCCCGTCCTGTCTGAGGGAAGAACAGACGCCCTCTGGCGACCTACACGCAGAGGCGGGGCCAAATCCAAACCTGAGCCCCTGGGAGCTGTGAGAACAAAGAAGAGAAAGGGAAATCTCTCCCAGCAGCCTCAGGGGCAGCGGATTAAAGCTCCACCATCAACTTGATGTACCTGCATCTGTGTAATACCTGAATAGACAACGAATCATCCCAAATTGAGGTGGACTTTGGGAGCAACAATATATATTTTTTCTTCCTTTTACTCTTTTTGTGAGTGTGTATGTGTATATGCTTCGTTGTGTGATTTTGTCTGTACAGCTTTGCTTTTACCATTTGTCCTAGAGTTCTGTCTGTCGGTTTTCTTTTTTTTCATATAGTTTTTAGCGCTTGTTATCATTTGTGGATCGATTTTTTTGGTTTGGTTGCTCTCTTCTTTCATTCTTTCTTTTTTTCTCCCTTTTCTTCTGAGCCGTGTGGCTGACAGGGTCTTGGTGCTCGGCCGGGTGTCAGGCCTGAGCCTCTGAGGTGGGAGAGCCAAGTTCAGGACATCAACCAGAGACCTCCCGGCTCCATGTAATATCAAACGGCAAAGGCTCTCCCAGAGATCTCCATCTCAATGCTAAGATCCAGATCCACTCAGCGACCAGCAAGCTACAGTGCTAGACGCCCTATGCCAAACAACTAGCAAGAGAGGAACACAACCCCACCCATTAGCAGAGAGGCTGCCTAAAATCATAATAGGGCCACAGACACCCCAAAACACAACACCGGACGTGGTCCTGCCCACCAGAAAGACAAGATCCAGCCTCATCCACCAGAACACAGGCACCAGTCCCCTCCACCAGGAAACCTACACAACCCACTGAACCAACCTTAGCCACTGGGAGCAGACACCAAAAACAACAGGAACTACAAACCTTCAGCCTGTGAAAAGGAGATCACAAACACAGTAAGTTAAGCAAAATGAGAAGACAGAGAAACACACAGCAGATGAAGGGGCAAGGTAAAAACCCACCAGACCAAACAAATGAAGAGGAAATAGGCAGTCTACCTGAAAGAGAATTCAGAGTAATGATAGCAAAGATGATCCAAAATCTTGGAAATAGAATGGAGAAAATACAAGAAACGTTTAACAAGGACCTAGAAGAACTAAAGAGCAAACAAACAATGATGAACAACATAATAAATGAAATTAAAAATTCTCTAGAAGGAATCAATAGCAGAATAACAGGCAGAAGAATGGATAAGTGACCTGGAAGATAAAATAGTGGAAATAACTACTGCAGAGCAGAAAAAAGACAAAAGAATGTAAAGAATTGAGGACAGTCTCAGAGACCTCTGGGACAACATTAAACACACCAATATTCGAATTATAGGGGTCCCAAAAGAAGACGAGAAAAAGGAAGGGACTGAGAAAATATTTGAAGAGATTATAGTTGAAAACTTCCCAAATATGGGAAAGGAAATAGTCAATCAAGTCCAGGAAGCACAGTGAGTCCTTACAGGATAAATCCAAGGAGAAATATGCCAAGATACATATTAATCACACTATCAAAAATTAAGTAAAAGAGAAATATTGAAAGCAGCAATGGAAAAGCAACAAATAATATACAAGGATATCCCCATAAGGTTAACAGCTGATCTTTCAGCAGAAACTCTGCAAGCCAGAAGGGAGTGGCAGGACATATTTAAAGTGATGAAAGGGAAAAACCTATAAGCAAGATTACTCTATGCAGCAAGGATCTCATTCAGATTTGATGGAGAAATTAAAACCTTTACAGACAAGCAAAAGCTAAGAGAATTCAGCACCACCAAACCAGCTTTACAAAAAATGCTAAAGGAACTTCTCTAGGCAGGAAACACAAGAGAAGGAAAAGACCTACAATAACAAACCCAAAACAACTAAGAAAATGGTAGTAGGAACATACATATTGATAATTACCTTAAATGTAAATGGATTAAATGCTCCAACCAAAAGACATAGACTGGCTGAATGGATACAAAAACAAGACCCATATATATGCTGTCTACAAGAGACCAACTTCAGGCCTAGGGACACATACAGACTGAAAGTGAAGGGATGGAAAAAGATATTCCATGCAAATGGAAATCAAAAGAAAGCTGGAATAGCAACTCTCATATCAGACATAACAGACTTTAAAATAAAGACTATCACAAGAGACAAAGAAGGACACTACATAATGATCAAGGGATCAATCCAAGAAGAAGATATAACAATTGTAAATATTTATGCACCCAACAGAGGAGCATCTCAATACATAAGGCAAATGCTAACAGTCATAAAAGAGGAAATCGACAGTAACACAATCATAGTAGGGAAATATAACACCCCACTTTCACCAATGGACAGATCATCCAAAATGAAAATAAATAAGGAAACACAAGCTTTAAATGATACATTAAACCAGATGGACTTAATTGATATTTATAGGACATTCCATCCAAAAACAACAAAATACACTTTCTTCTCAAGTGCTCATGGAACATTCTCCAGGATAGATCATATCTTGGGTCACAAATCAAGCCTTGGTAAATTTAAGAAAATTGAAATCATATCAAGTATCTTTTCTGATTACAACGCTATGAGGCTAGATATCAATTACAGGAAAAAAATCTGTAAAAAATACAAGCACATGGAGGCTAAACAATACACTACTAAATAACAAAGAGATCACTGAAGAAATCAAAGAGGAAATTAAAAAATTCCTAGAAACAAATGACAATGTAAACATGACGACCCAAAACCTATGGGATGCAGCAAAAGCAATTCTAAGAGGGAAGTTTATAGCAATACAATCCTACCTCAAGAAATAAGAAACGTCTCAAATAAACAACCTAACCTTACACCTAAAGCAATTAGAGAAAGTAGGAAAAAATATCCCAAAGTTAACAGAAGGAAAGAAATCATGAAGATCAGATCAGACATAAATGAAAAAGAAATGAAGGAAACAATAGCAAAGATCAATAAAACTAAAAGCTGGTTGCTTGAGAAAATAAACAAAATTGATAAACCATTAGGCAGACTCATCAAGAAAAAAAGGGAGAAGACTCAAATCAATAGAATTAGAAATGAAAAAGGAGAAGTAACAACTGACACTGCAGAAATACAAAGGATCATGAGAGATTACTACAAGCAACTACATGCCAATAAATGGACAACCTAGAAGAAATGGACAAATTCTTAGAAAAGCACAACCTTCCAAGACTGAATCAGGAAGAAATAGAAAATATGAACAGAGCAATCACAAGCATTGAAATTGAGACTGTGATTAAAAACCTCCCAACAAACAAAAGCCCAGGACCAGATGGATTCACAGGCGAATTCTGTCAAACATTTAGCAAAGAGCTAACACCTTTCCTTCTTAAACCCTTCCAAAATATATCAGAGGGAGGAGCACTCCCCAACTCATTCTACGAAGCCACCATCACCTTGATACCAAAACCAGACAAAGATGTCACACAGAAAGAAAACTACAGGCCAATATCACTGATGAACATAGCTGTAAAAATCCTCAACAAAATACTAGCAAACAGAATCCAACAGCACATTAAAAGGATCATACACCATGATCAAGTGAGGTTTATCCCAGGAAGGCAAGGATTCTTCAATATATGTAAATCAATCAATGTGGTAAACCATATTAACAAATTGAAGGAGAAAAACCATATGATCATCTCAATAGATGCAAAAAAAGCTTTTGACAAAATTCAACACCGATTTATGATAAAAACCCTCCAGAAAGTAGGCATAGAGGGAACTTATCTCAACATAATAAAGGCCATATATGACAAAACCACAGCCAACAACGTTCTCAATGGTGAAGAACTGAAACCATTTCCTCTAAGATCAGGAACAAGACAAGGTTGTCCACGCTCACCACTATTATTCAACTTAGTTTTGGAAGTTTTAGCCACAGCAATCAGAGACAAAAAAGAAATAAAAGGAATACAAATCAGAAAAGAAGAAGTAAAGCTGTCACTGTTTGCAGATGATATGATACTATACATAGCGAATCCTAAAAATGCTACCAGAAGACTATGAGAGCTAATCAATGAATTTGGTAAAGTAGCAGGACACACAATTAATGCACAGAAATCTCTTGCATTTCTATACACTAATGATGAAAAATCTGAAAGAGAAATTAAGGAAACACTCCCATTTACCATTGCTCCAAAAAGAATAAAATACCTAGGAATAAACCTACCTAAGGAGACAAAAGACCTGTATGCAGAAAACTATAAGACACTGATGAAAGAAATGAAAGATGATACAAACGGATGGAGAGATATACCGTGTTCTTGGATTAGAAGAATCAACATTGTGAAAATGACTATATTACCCAAAACAATCTACAGATTCAATGCAATCCCTGTCAAACTATCAATGGCATTTTTCACAGAACTAGAACAAAGACTTTTACAATTTGTATGGAAACACAAAAGACCCGAATAGCTAAAGCAATCTTGAGAAAGAAAAATGGAGCTGGAGGAATCAGGCTTCTGGACTTCAGACTATACTCCAAAGCTACAGTAATCAAGACAGTATGGTACTGGCACAAAAACAGAAATATAGATCAATGGAACAGGATTGAAAGTTCAGAGATAAACCCACACACATATGGTCACCTTATTTTTGATAAAGGAAGCAAGAATATACAATGGAGAAAAGCCACCCTCTTCAATAAGTGGTGCTGTGAAAACTGGACAGCTACATGTAAAGGAATGAAATTAGAACACTCCCTAACACCATACAGAAAAACAAACTCAAAATGTTTTTTTTGTTTGTTTCTGTTTTTGTTTTTGCCGTATGCGGGCCCCTCACTGCTGTGGCCTCTCCTGCTGCGGACCACAGGCTCCGGACGCACAGCCTCAGCGGCCATGGCTCACGGGCCCAGCCGCTCCGCAGCACGTGGGATCCTCCCAGACCGGAGCATGAACCCGTGTCCCCTGCATCGGCAGGCGGACTCTCAACCACTGCGCCACCAGGGAAGCCCTCAAAATGTTTTAAAGACCTAAATATAAAGCCAGACACTATAAAACTCTTAGAGGAAAACATAGGCAGAACATTCTATGACATAAATCACAGAAAGATCCTTTTGGACCTACCTCCTAGAGAAATGGAAATAATAACAAAAATAAACAAAAGGGACCTAATGAAACTTAAAAGCTTTTGCACAGCAAAGGACAACTTAAACAAGATGAAAAGACACCCCTCAGAATGGGAGAAAATATTTGCAAACGAAGCAACTGACAAAGGATTAATCTCCAAAATATACAAGCAGCTCATGCAGCTCAATATCCAACAGGCAAAAAACCCAGTCCAAAAATGGGCAGAAAACCTAAATAGACGTTTCTCCAAAGAAGACATACAGATTGCCAACAAACACATGAAAGAATGCTCAACATTACTAATCATTAGAGAAATGCAAATCAAAACTACAATGAGGTATTACCTCACACTGGTCAGAATGGCCATCATCAAAAACTCTACAAACAATAAATGCTGGAGAGGGTGTGGAGAAAAGGGAACCCTCTTACACTGTTGGTGGGACTGTAAATTGATACAGCCACTATGGAGAACAGTATGGATGTGCCTTAAAAAACTAAAAATAGAACTACCATATGACCCAGCAATCCCACTACTGGGCATATACCCTGAGAAAACCATAATTCAAAAAGAATTATGTACCACAATGTTCACTGCAACTCTATTTACAATAGCCAGGACATGGAAGCAACCTAAGTGTCCATCGACAGATGAATGGATAAAGAAGATGTGGCACATTTATACAATGGAGTATTACTCAGCCATAAAAAGAAACGAAATTGAGTTATTTGTAGTGAGGTGGATGGATCTAGAGTGTGTCATACAGCATGAAGTAAGTCAGAAAGAGAAAAACAAATACCGTATGCTAACACATGTATATGGAATCTAAAAAAAAGAAAAAGAAAAAAAATGGTTCTGAAGAACCTATGGGCAGGACAGGAATAAAGACACAGATGTAGAGGATGGACTTGAGGATACAGGGAGGGTAAAGGGTAAGCTGGGACGATGTGAGAGAGGGCATGGACTTATATATACTACGAAATGTAAAATAGATAGCTAGTGGGAAGCATCTGCATAGCACAGGGAGATCTGCTCAGTAGTTTGTGACCCCCTAAAGGGTGGGATATGGAGGGTGGGAGGGAGACGCAAGAGGGAGGAGATATGGGGATATATGTATATGTATAGCTGATTCACTTTGTTATAAAGCAGAAAGTAAAACAATTTTACTCCAATAAAGATGTTAAAAAAAAAAGAGAGAACAATTCTGGGCCTGCAATAGGCAGTTGGGGATACTTCACAATAATGTTAGAAGAAAAACTAACTGCTTCAGTAAGTGGAGATGCAGGAAGTATTTTGTCTTTTTAAAGTCATAAAGTTAAAAAATACATTAAGCATTTCTTTCCTAAAAAATAAGATATTGTGGTAAGGAGAACATCTCTCACAAACATCCCATAATTTATTTGCAGGCGAGGGTAGGCAAGGGTGCAAGTAAGAGAACATTCCATTTTAGGCAAACTTTGCTTTATCTTGTTTTTTTTCTTATAAGTGGAGCCCAAATTTGAGCTGCACCCCCCCACCCCCCAAAAAACCCTTATTTTTTCAAGATTAAAAAAATAACTTGGGGGCTTCCCTGGTGGCGCAGTGGTTGAGAGTCCGCCTGCTGATGCAGGGCATACGGGTTCGTGCCCCGGTGCGGGAAGATGCCACATGCCGCGGAGCGGCTGGGCCCGTGAGCCATGGCCGCTGAGCCTGCGCGTCCAGAGCCTGTACTCCGCAACGGGACAGGCCCGCATACCGCAAAAACAAACAAACAAACAAAACTTGGAAATTGGGGAATTAAAAGAGAGGAAGATGTTTAGGGAACTCCCCAAATGCCTGACCTAACAACATATGTAGCACACAGGATTTCATTCTGCAAGGCACACAACCAATAGCACATGCAAGCTGACGGGGTGAGAGCGGTAAAGATTAGTCTAGATATTTCTTAGAGGCTTGCTGAGAAGACAGAAAGAATCACAGGCAAATCAACAAGGCTGAAAGGATCTAAAAGGGTGGGCAAGGCTGTGGGTAGGGGGTTTAGGAAATACCACCGGTATACTGGTAAATCATTTAAAAACAAAATAAGTGTGAAATGTTGTCACTTGGGTGTGGGCCATCGGATGAGGAACAAAGGTGCGTACTGAGCAGCCAGGCAGAGAAACAGGATTTTACAGGTCCATGTTCTGGGAGCAATTAGCGATGGAACAATCTCAGGTCTTGGTGAAGTGAGATACAGGACGGGGAGCTCACGTTTGCCGGAAATGGTGGCTCCCTTTCATCAGCAAGAAGGTGATAGGCTGATGAGAGTGATGATTGACAGCCTTAAATATGACTTGATTCCTCCGCGGGATTATTTTCTCCGTTGATTGAAAACATTCACATTTCTTCACTTTCTGAGGGTTGTATTTAGAGATACAGGACTCTTTTTGAGATATCTTTGAGAATTAATGATCTAGTGTGACTCAAGGTCAAGCCTCATGATACTGTAATATAAAATAAAAGGGTAAACGTGATTAAACTTATGTAGGGCATAAGCTGAGGTTACTTTTTTGAAATAGGATCAGATTTTGACTTCTTATTTTTTCTTTTCTATTCCCTCTCATAAAAACTTACTTGAAAATGTATTATAATTTCTGGCTAATCAAATCTTAAACGTATACCATATCAAATCTTTAGGAGACTCTAAATTACAGAGTAATTTTTTTTTTCTTGTAGAACTGAAACTGTGTTCTTTGACTAACTAATACCTCCTCTTTCCCCTGCTTCTCCCAGGTCCTCCCAATCACCATTCTACTCTCTGCTTCTATGCGTTTAACTATTTTAGATGCCTCATATGAGTGGTATCATATAGTACTTGTCTTTCTGTGTCTGGATTATTTCACTTTCATAACGTCCTCCAGGTTCACCCATGTTGTCACAAATGGCAAAATTTCCTTCTTTTTAAAGGCTGAATAATGGCCCATTTACCACATCTTCTTTATCCACTCATGGACATTTAGACTGCTTTCCTGTCTTGGCTGTTATGAATAATGCTACAATGAACATGGGAGTGCAGATATCTCATTAACATCTTGATTTCATTCCTTTAGATATATAATCAGAAGAAGGATTGCTGGATCATATGGGAGTTTTATTTTTAATCTCTTGAGGAGCCTCCATACCGTTTTCTATAGTGGCTGCACCAATTTACATTCTCACCAATAGTGTACAGGTTTCCCTTTTCTCCACACCCTCGCGATACTTGTTGTCTCTTGACTTTTCGGTAATAGTTATTCTAACAGGTGTGAGGTGATATCTCAATGCGGCTTTGATTTACATTTCCTAGATGATTAGTGATGTCAAGCTCCTCTTCATGTACTTGTTGGTCATTTGCATGCCTTCTGCTGAGAAATGTCTATTAAGTTCCTTTGCCCATTTTAAAATCAGGTTATTATTTATTTATTTAGTGCTGTGAATAGTATGAGTTTCTTATATATTTGGATATTAACACCTTATTAGATATATAGTTTGCAAATATTTGCTCCCATTCTGTAGGTTTCTTTTTCATTTTGTTGATTATTTCCTTTGCTGTGCAGAGGCTTTTTAGTTTAATGCAATCCCATTTGTCTATCTTTGCTCTTGGTGTCATATCCAAGAAATTATCACCAAGGCCAATGTCAAGGAGCTTCTTCCCTACGTTTTCTTCTAGGAGTTTTATGGTTTCAAGTCTTATATATACATCTTTAACCTATTTTGAGTTGATTTGTGTGTGTGTGTGTGTGTGGTGTAAGACAAGTCCAATTTTATTCTTTTGCAAGTGAATATCCTGTTTTTCCGGCACTATATGTTAAGAGACTATCCTTTTCCCATTGTGTATTTTTAGACCCTTGTTGAAAATCATCCATTGATCTCATATGTGTGGGTTTATTTCTGTGCTCTCTATTCTGTTCCATTGGTCTGTATGTCTGTTTTTATGCTAGTACTGTTTTGAGTACTATAACTTTGTAATACAGTTTGAAATCAGGAATTATAATGCCTCCAGCTTTGTTCTTCTTGCTCAAAATTGCTTTGGCTATTCAGCGTTTTTTTTGAAATTCCACATGAATTTTAGGATTCTTTTAAAGAAGTTCTCTAAAAATTGTCATTGAGATTTTGACAGGGATTGCACTGAATCTGTAGACTGCTTTGGGAACTATTGGCATTTTAACAATATTAATTCTTCCAACCCATGAACATGGATATCTTTCCATTTATTTGTGTCTCCTTTAATTTGTTTCATCAGTGTTTTGTAGTTTTCAGTATACAGATATTTCACCGTTTTGGTTAAGCTTATTCTTAAGCATCAGAGCAATTTTTAAAATTTATACCTGGATCCTGAAGAAATATTTTATAGTTCTAAATGATGACTATACATTGCACAAAAATCTTTTTTGGTGAATTTACATTTATAGTTACAGTAGGAAGACACTAAATTCGCAGCAGCATTCTCTATGATTTTATTATTATTTTTAAATGATCCCGCCAGCATTCTGCAGCTGTGCTTAAAAAAAAAAAAAATTGAAGGGGTGTAAAGTTTATTAACAACAACAAAAGATGGAACAGTAAACAGCTACTGAACATGGGATACTTCCTTATTTACAAGTTTCACTGCAGAAGGCCTGTTTTAATCAGCATTTCAAATAATCAAAGGAGTACAATGTTCCATTTTCTCCTTTTCAGAAGAAATGGAATGAGCCCTCAGGCAGCCACCAGCTTGGGAGAGTTGGGGGTGCTGACTGTGTTGAAGCATTAGGCAATCAGGCTAATTTCCTTATGCTACTTCTCAGGTTAGAGGGAGGAGGAGAAGCAGCAGCCAGATTCTCACTCACCCCTGGGCACTGGGGGAAACTGTGGCGCTTCCTAGGTGGAATGCTAAAAGCTGAAGTCAGCTCTTGGTATTGCCCTGGTCTTTGGCTCAGCATATTCCTTTGGGGTCCACATGTTCTCATTCAAACGGGGACATATGATTGATAACAGGAGGGACAGTTGAAGTAGGGACCATCCTGGGAAACCTGTAACTCACTTCTGAAGGTCCAGAAAATTCCTTACTTCCTTATTTTATTTATTTACAATAATCTACTCTTTATATCCAAAGGCGAAATTACACTAACCAGGTAATTTGTATTAATACTTCTATGGTTTCTCTTTGGAAGAATATGTGTGGTGTAGTCCACGAAAGGAAAATGTTAAAATCCAGGTATCACAGAAGAGTTTGTGTTCAAACCATCCTTATCTCTGGTGATGGATGGGAGGTTGGGGATGAGAAATAGAAAGGTGTCTGGATAAGGTGACAAAGGGACTCGTTCTTGGTTCACACAGCACGTCTACTGAATAAGAGTATGAGCTCAGTCTCCATAGTCTGGATGCAAACTTTGTCTCTGTTACTATCATAACCTTTGCGTGTCTGTATTTCTAAATCCCTAAAGTGGGGTTAAGAATAGTTCTTGCCTCATTGCAATGTAAAAATCGTAGCGTGGTGCCTGATCCATAGTTAGTGCTCAGTAAGTTTTACCTATTATTAAAGCACTTAAAAGTTGACAAACATTTCGCCTACGGACCATTTTAATGGGGCAAGCATGGGCAGAGGCTACAGTTGCAGGGGACTCCGACTCTAAAGAGTGCAGCTGGAGACAAATGCATTTAGTACAACTCCTGCCAGGGAGAGTACTGCCAACGGCTGGAGGGAGGTGACCTCTGCGTTCGTGCTTGAGGGGGTAAGGGGTACACAGGATGAGGCTCCACTCCTTCCAGGGCACGCACGATCCTGGACAGTTACTAAGTGGCTTTCCAAGCATTCAGCTGGTTCTCTAAATGAACGCCCAGTAAACATTTGCGCCAAAGTCTTAGCCTATCCTTAGCAACAGCACGTGGGTCAGGCCGTGCTCATAGAATAACAAATGCCGGTCTGTGCAGGCATCGTTCTCAGCGGTTTAAGAGCATCAACTCACTCAGAGGCATCACAGCCCTGGGAAGTAGGTGCCCTTCGCATCCCCTTTTTGTAGGAGCCTGCCCAAGGTCAGGCAGCCGGCGAGGGACGGGCACGATCCGAACCCGGCGGCCCACTGCCTGCGCCTGGCGCCCACTTCGCCGCAGAAGGGGCCCCGGGAAGCCGCGCCAGCAGCCGCACTGGAACGGAGAGCTGTGGGCAAGGGCGCGAGGGGTAGCCGGCCCCCCAGCCCCTGTATCCCCCGCGGAGTGCGGGTGGGGGACGCAGAGAGAAGCGGGAACGTTCCGGAACCCAGGTGCGCGGCCGGGGGCGGAGAGAGCCCCTGGTCCGGCCGAGATCCCGCACGGAGCAGCGCAGCCACGGAGCAGGCCCCTCACGCCGATAAGTCGCGGGGTAGGGGCGCGCGCACGGGCCAGACCGCACCGCAGCGCACGCGCACACGGGGGCGCAGGCTCGCCCGCCGCCCAGGATGAGACGGAAGGCATGGAAAGTTCCAGCTGGTTCGAGAACTGTACGTAGCAAGCGCGGCGGCAGCGGCGGCGGCAGGGTTGGAGGGGGCGTGCGGCTGGCGCTGGAGGTTCCCGGCCGAACCCGCGGTGCCTCCCCCCGCGCAACACCTGCGGGGCCAGGGTGGGGGGTCCGGCGGGGACCGCGGGCGGCGGGGAGCGCGGCTGTGGAGGGGGGCGGCGCAGCCGCCTTACAGAGGGGGCGTGGCTTGGCCTACGGGGGCGTGGCTCGCTGTGGGGGCGTGGCGCCCCGTCTGCGCAGCTGCCAGAGCCTTAAAGCCCGGGCTCGCTCGGCCGGAGTGTGCTTTCGCCGCCTGGGAGCCTTCCGGCCCAGCATCCTGTCCGGTCCGTGCGGTCCCCGCCCTCCTGCGTCCCGGGAGCCGGCTCGGTTCGGAGCCGAGAGCTGCGTGTTCGGGCATGCCCCGCTACGAGCTGGCTTTGATCCTGAAAGCCATGCAGCGGGTAAGTGACCTTCCCCTCAGAACCCGCCTTCCCGCGCGGGCGCCCTCGCAGCCGCTAGGCCGCCGCCCCCCGCCCTCCCCGCCCTCCCCGCGCGGCCGGAGGGGGCCGGGGCCGCGGGCTGCGGGCGGCGGGCGTCCGCGCTGAGGGGGCGCGTGGGGCCGGCCGGCCCGGCGAGGCCGCGTGCGCGCGGCCGCGGGAGGGTGTGCCTCGCACGCGGCCGCCGGGCGGTCTGGCTGGCGGGCGGGCGGGCGGGGGACGGGGGGCGGGGCGGCCCGCGGGAGTCCAGTGGAAGGTCCGCGGGAGGACACGCGCCAGCGCCCGGCCCCGGCCCGGGTCCCGCGCCCGCCGTCGCGAAGCTGCCTCGTCGCCGGCCCCGCCGCTGCCGCCCGCTCCGGCCCAGCTCCGCCGCCCACCCGCCTCCGCCTCGCCTCCGCCGGCCGCCCCGGAACTGTCCGCGCTCAATAAAACCTTCTCCAAAGCGTGTTTGTGCGATTGTCTGGACCACGGTCGCGTAGAACCGGCTCTCACGTCAAAAAAAAAATCTTTGACTTCTCGTTTTCTGACTTCAGCGACAGCCCTGCTCCGGGTGCCCTTAGCCCAGTTTCATTCATCCAAGTTGTGGCCTTTTTTGCGCCTTCCGGAAGAAATTTGGCTCCCTCTGCTTTTGATTGCTCTTGAGGTAGAGGATTTCAGGTTTGGAGGGATGTTAAGCGATCCTGCAGTCCGTTCACTCCAGGTAACGCTGTGGCCGAGGACAGGGACCCGCGGCCCGGAGGCAGCTCTTCGTTCTCTGTTCTGGGTCAGGTACTCCTCAAGCCGTCGCCGAAATCCCCATTCTTACGTGAATTCGGTAACGTAGAGTGTGGTGTGTGCTTTTTTTCCTCCCTCCCTTCCCTTCCAGGTATAATAATAAAAATGATAATAATTCGATGTTCGAACTTTGGGAAGATAGCTTCCTACAGCGCCAGAGGCTTGGGCACATTCCATGTTTTGGGTCAGTTTTGAAAAGGAGCTGTTAGGAAGTTAAGCCTGGGGTCTTGGTCCAAGCGCTGTTGAAACGCTGCCAATCACAGAGCATTAGAAAATCGTTCCGTTCTTTGCACACTGTAAAGTGGAAAAGACACCAGTGTCTCTCGATCAGGTCTGGAGAGTCTGGTCAGGCATGCCATTGTGTCCCCAAGCTTGTTCTCCCTGAATTTGGGGGAGGGTAAGATTGCATTGTTTAGCCTCCTGAGTATTGCCCCTTTCTTGGCCCTCTTCTCTCTATACTGAAATACACTGCTTAAAGAGAATGGGAACAATGAAGAAAAGAAAAGCACAGTATTAAAAAGGAAACATTTAAAATTATGTGGCAGTTTAAGTCCTCCCTTTAAGTTATGCGTTTTAGGAGCTGTCAGAACCTGGGAAATGGAGATACTGAAATTTCTTTTGTTTCACCTTGTTTTAGGGAGAAAACAAGTATCATTAAATAGTCAATGTATTTGAGTCAACGTACAGACATAGTATTTGTTCATTCCATAAACCTTTGGAATGAAAATTCAGAACTCTTCTTTGTCTTTAGCATAGCTGCCAAGTACTGTACATTTGTAAACAGAGCTTCAAGTATGTTAGTTAAATGTATTTCCTCTGTGTTCCTTTTTTTTTTTTTGTATCCTGTAACAACCAGGATTCACAGTCTTTGGTGTGGATCATACATTTTTTACTCCAGTTCAGATAAGCCACATAGTACAGTGTATTTAAAATAATAATTCAATTAACCTTCCTTGAAATCCTGGCGAGGTTGGGCAGGGGCCCTTTGCAAATAATCAAGGTGAACTCCTCCCTGGAGGCGGAGGCCTCCATGGCTACAGATAAGGACATTGTAACAATGATGAAGTTGTGTTGAAGAGATCCTTGACCTAAATAAAGTAAGATTAAACAACAAAAAATTTCTCTTTTTGTATTGTTCATAAAACCTGTTTTTGAGTAGGTTGTCAATGGGTAACAAACACAAAGACTTACTGGTTTTGAACAGTTTTGCTTGCTTTCCATTTGGGGAAATTGGATCCTAAAATAAGATCCATACTTTGGGGGAAATGAATGAAAAATGCCACCATGAGCTTGGATATCTCTGACAGGCTTTGGGGAAGCCTTCTTTCTAATATGCAGTGGTTTGCAGTTCCGCTTGCAGGTAGCCTATTCTATGTAACTCCTCAACTTTAAGACGCATATCTTTTATATTTTTAGATTCTGAAATGTATACCTCTTAGTGTACCCCTTGATGACTTATTTTCCTTTCCCACCTTCCTCAGATCATTTATGTATCTTGGAATTGAGGAAATATTCTAATGTTAGACAACTCTTGTAAAAGATGTGGAAGTTGCAGTCTTTTCTTGGATTCCCAGAGAGGTTTTCCTGTTTCTTTTTTGTGGTACTCTGTAGGCCTGAAGAGCATTCCTCCTCTCTTTATGGTGAAAACTGAGCATAGAAGAGATTTAAAATTTTAGATGCAGGTACTGTGTTGAGGCTCTCAAGCATTTCTTGTGTTAAAGACCCACTGCACTGTAGCACAGACTCTCGTGGGAGTCCCCATTGGAAGATTTCAGGGTGTAGTATATAGAATGAATCTTTATTGAACTACATACAATTGTGTGTTAGTCACTTAGAAGTTTCAGTTCTTTTTCTTAGTTTGCAATTGGAAGTCCATTATAATGAATCGCTGCTTGTGTTGCGCTTTCAAGTTTGTGTACTAATGAATGTAGATACCAGCCCTCCCAAGAAGAAATTTATTTGCAGGTACCATTTAGCTTGAATTTTATTAAAACGTGTGTATGTAAAGTTGTCTTTCTGTATTCCCCCTGTTTTTAATTTAGTGTGAAAAGTAGATAAATGTGGTTAATTCTGAAAGTTGATGCGGTAGAGTAATGGATGTTGTGAAACCAGACTTTTAAAGGTGATGACTAAAGCCATTTGAAAAGGTGGTTGCTTAGACCAGTTGTAGATTGTTAGGTAGACGTGTCTCCAGAATAAAAAGGTATTGAAAAGTCTTGTCATCGGTCAGCATCGTAAGAGTTTTATTCCTTTCTGGCAAACACGGTTTTCAAGGCTGTAGTATGGAAGGACATAGCTGTAGAAGAAAGATCACAAGCTGCAGGGTTCCAGGCAGTCTCAATTCAGCATATGGAAAATCTTTTCTAACAACTGAAAAAGTAACGAATTGCCTGTGAGATGGTGAGTTTTCTCTCCACCTCTACCCTGACCTCTTGCAGTGGGAATGTTTAGGTAGATAGAGGAGGAGGGGTCTTGCATTTGGTAGGTGAGATATGACACTGAGTTCTGAGGTCCCCTGAGAGTTTGAGAAATGGCTTGTCCTTTGATTTCACTTTGAAATTTGATTTAACACATTGGTATTTCATTTCAGCTAGGTAAAAGATAGATTGAAAAGACAATTTTTGAATTTTAAAGCCACACACTGTGTTGAAAAGCTGTGTGAACTTCGTAGAAAATTTTTACGTTTGGGATAGGCTCAGGAAGAGGAATTTCGAGGTTAAGAAAAGATCTATGCAGGACATTTATATATTTTGGTTACTTAGTTTAGGAACACTTTATCATGTCTTAGCACGTTTGCCCAGAGGATGATCACAATTGGCATATTTAGAGTTGTGAAAGCCCTGGGAAAATATTTTTTCCTGAAGTTTTCTCATTTCTACTTAGGAATTTTTACATGAAGAATTAAAGGTTAATGGTTTTAATAATAATTAGTTTAATTCTAAGTGAATATAGGTATGTACAATAAAATAGCATTTATATATCCTCTGGCATAATTTTTCAAATAAGAATAAAAGTAGATAGCTACTTTGGAAATCAAATTCTTTTTCATTAAAAGAGATTTCACAAGTTATTTTATGTTTAATATCCTTCATTTTTAATTTCATTGAAAATCAGATTATATTTTAAATTTTACGATAACATTGAATTAGTTCTTTGTAAGTAAAGAGTTTTACGATGTACTGAGTTTAATTTATGACTTGGGTTTTATAAGTTTAGAAATAGGAGTGTAGTGATATTCCTAAAACTGCAAAGCAGTAGGTTTTCTGATAATGCAGTGAAGAGTCTCTTCTGTTTCTCCTCAGTCAAGCCTTTTGGGTTAGAAAACCTGGCAAAAGTTGTGTACTCTAGAGTTGTGTCCCAAGTTTAGGATCTTGTGAAAGTAATTGCTACAAAATGTTTGCATTTTAGATACTTTTTGTAGGCATAGGGTCTAATAATGAACTCAAGTATGGAACTGGCCAACCGTAGGTCATTGTAGCTTGACTTGCTTGGCAACATTTGATAACTAGGAGCTAGTGATACTTTTGTTGTCAGTTGGTGACAGACAGAAGTTCAAATGGAAACATATTTGTTCTAGTTGTCAGATGGCTAAGTTAGTCTCTTTTTCCTTCTGTGAGCCCTCCCTTAACAGCTTAGCTTGTATCTTTAATAATCACCCTTTGTGTTTTGTCTACTTGAAATCAGGCAACTTAAAATAGTTATCCAGTAACGAAAGACTTGAGCCTTGTGGGCAATGTTGTACTTTCACTTTGTACTAAAGTTTTCTTGGGTTACAGCTTATTGCCGCAGCAAGTGATTGAAGAAGGAGTCCTGTTCCTGCCCCTGAGCTTACAGCTAAGGTACAAGGAGTGGCTTGGGGGTAAGGAATCCTTCCTCACCAGACATGGTTTGTATGTATGAAGACTGCTTGTCAGAAGTTTGACATTCTGCACTAAATTCTTTGGTTATTCGTGACTCACACATTCAGTACAGCTGTTTGTTGCTTTTTAGAATCTACATGTTTCAGATGCAGACTGCTGTTGAATCTTCTTACCTTTAGATTATAAAATCACTTTAAAGAAAACAGTGTGAAAGCATTGAGGAAATTCTGAAGTAATGTTTTTCATCTAGTACCTTCACTGTATTTGTAGTTCAGGTAGAATTTGTCTGTTCAAGATGAGGAATACATCTTTTTAGTGGAAGGCAGTTCTAAACCAACAAGAAATGTTACCAACACATGTAGTTAATCTCTTAGGGGAATCAAATTTAAGGAATTAGATTTAAAGAAATCATTCAAATTTAATGAATGTTTGGTAAGTTCTCAATTTATCTAAAGGAAAAACTACCCTCAGAAGTTCGGAAAAAGACAGTTAATCCAGTCCTGTTATCCTTGTTGTACTTAGAGCAGGAGTTGGCAAACTATATGGTTCACAGGCCAAATCCAACCTGTCACCTGCATTTGTATGGTCTGTGAGCTTAAGAAAGGATTTTACATTTTTAAATAGTTGGGAAAAAATTAAGAGTATTTTATGAAAGTTATATGAAGTTCAAATATCAGAGTCCATAAATGCAGGTGTTTTGGAACATAACCCTATTCATTTGTTTATATTTATTATCTGGTCCTTTACAAAAAAATTGCTGATCCCTTATTTACAGACACATGATTTCCTAGGTTCACCATTTCTCTTAGCTTCTTACAGTGCTGTTTTCTGAGATTTCTGCTTTGATTCCTTCCTTTCCCTCTTCTTTATATACTGTACCTTTGCCTTCATGTGGTTTGACCTTCATATGGTTTGCCTTTTTTTTGGTAACAAGTCAAGAACTCTGGCATTTTGTACTCTTCTGTGCTGGTTATAGCCTCCTGGATGTTCCCTTGGGTCTGCAAACTCAATGTGGTTCAAACTTAATGAGTTGCCTACCCCAAAACTTGTCTAACTTATTTCTGTTTGTAGCTTTTGTTTTCTATCACATGTGGCTGAACCAATCCAACTCTTTGTTCCTTCAGTCTCAATCCCATATAGTCTCTTCTCTGCCCTAGCTGAACTACTTATGTTTCTTGCTTGGATTCTTGCAGTTTCTTAGGTGGTCTCTCTAACATATTGCTGGGGGGAGGATAATCAATGCCTGAAAATATGCTTTTTGGAGTGCAAGAATATAAGTTCTTGAGATACTTTGAAAGAATTAAATTGGGATGCATTTTTAAGGAAATAACACAAATCATTGTCACAAAGCATTGTATAATGATGCCTTTTTGATTACATCATTACCGTCCCATATCAGTTGATTGTGTCAACACCATTGCCAAATTACAGCACATTCAGAAATGTGCTCTTTTTCAAAGATATTCCTAATGAAGTCTGGCATCCAAGGCCACCTGTGATATGACTCCAGTCTTTTTTTTTTTTAACCTCATCTCTCAATTTCTTTCATTCTCCATTTCGTATAGTACTAAGTAAAGAGAATTGCTGTAGATCCCTATAAATACCATTCCCTTTTATTTCCTTCGGTGCCTGTGTCACACTGCTTTTCTTGGAATGCCCTCCTGTATTACCCCATCATCTCCATGAAAACATGCTTCAAGTTCATTTTAACTCATGTGGTACATGAAACAAATATTGAGGACCTGCACTGTTATGAGTATAATATTTCCTTTGGACTTGCATGGTGTGTTTCTGTGTCTTATCACATGGACCACTTTCTACTTAGTATTACAGTTAATTGGTGAATGTTTCATATCTCCTTTGGTAGGTTACATGTTCTTGAGGGTCAGGTCTGTTTCATTTCTGTCCTCTGCTCTGCTTTGCACACAAGGTTGATGTTCACTTAGCTGCCTTATGGGGAATCCTCTTCTATCTGTCTAAAACAGTTCTTGAATGTGAGATAGCATGCTGACCTCTTGTGCTAGTAAGTTGCTTTCAAGTCAGTACACTTTGCACTGAGAGAATTGTATGCTTATCAGAAGTTGTGTTGGTTTCCAAGACTCTTTCATGGCAGGTAATCTTGCTTTTATAATAATTTAAATATGTAAACTGATGAAATGAATGCAGACTTTTTTTTTTTTCCTGAAAACCAAGTTGGATTCTTTGGAAAAACTTGATAAAGGTGAGTCACTAAAATAACGGCTATAGAATTAGATATGGCTGTAATACCAAAGTTTTGGAGGAAGAATAACAATAATCCAGGATGATTCTGTATGTAGACTGCTTTACAAGATTTCTTAAAGCTTTCCACTTTAATGAAACTGGAATGGAGATTGTAGATGATGCATTTATAGGTACAGTTTAGATCAAGCAGCAGAAACTTCGGTCAGCAAGGAGCTCCACATCATCAATCCCATTCTCCAAGTGCTTGACCCCATATTAAGATTGGCAAATACGTTTATGTGTTAAATGTAGATAAAATGTTATGTATGTATGATTTTTTGATTTCCTATTTTAGCCTTAATCCCTTTTTTACTTACTACTTTTGTATATGATTGTTTTGGATACAAAGGCTTTTGCTTCAATAAGTGCTCCGATTTTTGTTTTCTAAATGAATGGAAGAAATTAAGATCCGAAATGAAGATCCTGGTTGTGTTATGTTGGAATAAACAAAGAACTGACACTGGGACAACAGAAAGAGCTTTAGAAACAATGAACCTGGTTTTGGTTCCTGGCACCTACACTAGGAATCTTAACCCTCTTGGATCCTCATTTCTGTCTGTAAGACGGGAGTGATCCCTCAGTTGGAGCGTCTTTGAAGATAAAATGGTAACACGACCTTAGAGGTAGTAGGTGTTCAGTATGTCATTAAAGTAGCTTTGTGATCTCAGGCAAGTTATCAAACTTTATTGTGTAGTTTTCCATTATTCCCACTTTCTTAATGAAGAGACTCCAAAAGATAAATTTTGTTATGTGTAAGCTACCAGAATCCAAGACTGAATCAAACCTGGAATATAGTACTTGCTCAGAAATTTTTGTATTAGTGAACATGAGCCCTATTGCATAATAGCTTGCATGCTAATTAAGCAAGGTCTAGCTTCTGCATCCGTGAAACGTAGAATGTGTGTGTGAGGGAGCCCATGAATGAACTCCACTGCTTGGAATGGCCTTTCTGTCAGACAGATGTGCAGCGTTTATTCAGTAGCTACTGGCCTTTCCCAGTCTGAGTGCAGTGGGGTTCCTCATCAACAACTAAACTGTTTGCAAGTGGGCTTTGTGTTCATCTCTCTCATCTGACCTTGTATAACTAGTACTTAGGTTTAATGTGTTTTTTAAGTGAGAAGGTTGGGAAAAGTGAAGAACAGGGAACAATCTAAAGAAAAGAATTACTTTAGATAGGCTAAGTGTCCAGGTGATTTGAGGCAGGTGGATGGAAAACTTAGTATTTTAATCTTCAGTAAATGTTTGATTGCTAATTGCCAATTGCTAAATCTTTAGGGATGACCCTTTTTCAGTAAAATCAATACATGGAGCAGATAGATCATAGCCTAATTGATTTCTGCTGCTACGTAATATCTTCAGTTAGTATTTCACTTTTCATTTTTGATGGAGCTATGTATTATAAAACTACATCTTTCCTTTTAATTGTTGATTTTGAGAGATTTTTTTCCACTCCTATTGGTACAGATTTTTTTCTTACAAAGGAATTAAAATACAACAGTATTATTTTATTTTTTAAACATAGCATATGTTGCTGGAATGTATATGTTTCATTAACATTAACATGTTAACATTCATTAACACGCTTGATTGATTTTTAAATAATTGTCTTGTAAGCCAGGGGTACCTGTGATCCAAGTCAAAAATAAGACCATTTACAAGAGAATGCACATATTGTATTGATGTGTACTTAACTGTCAGTTTTTTAAGTCCAACTTTGTTTCAGACTTAATTTGTGACTTTTTTTCTACCTGATTATTTTACTCTGAAGCTGCATAATGAAATATTGGGTGATGTAGGGCATTGGGTGCTGTATGAAGCAGGGTTGAGAAATATGTGTGTGTTAGTGTATAATAGTGGATGAAGAAACAAGAATGTGACCAAGAAGATCGAATAGTAATGCTGCTAACTTTGAAATCATTTTCATTGTGTTTGGAGATGGCAATGTGAAGTGTAAATATATTCATGAGTTAATGAAAGCTGTTTAACAAAGTTGCCTAAGAAATGGAAAGGTTATATGTTGAATTCTTTTGACTACGGTGTTTTAAAAACTGGGTAAGTATGAATCAGCCTTATTTTGTCATAGTTTGGAGTGTTGTAATTCAAGACTGAAAGGAGTTAGGTGGGCCCGTGGTAAAATGGTAGAGCTGCTAGGGGTGGGGGGAAGGTAGGTGTGTGTGTGTGTGTGTGTGTGTGTGTGTCTGTACGTGTGTGTGGGTGCACACATACTTGTGGTGCTGGTGCTTACCACTACAGTCTATTATTGCCATGGGGAGTGTGGGCCAGGTTTTGCCAGCTTGTCCTTTTCTATCCTATTCTTAGCCAGAAATCCAGATTTTACAGGAAGTCTGATTTTTAAGATGTCGCAACTAAAAATATTTAAGCACCATGGACCTAAGGAAATGTATCTGTTGGTCAGGTATGGCTGCCATCTTGTAATTTCTGATTTAGATGATGGGCTTGAGATGTTCTTTAAAGACATCCTTAATTGCCTTTAGAACTCTTTTAGCATTTAGGTTACAAAAATTGCTGCTCACACATTGACAGAAACCATCTAGTTAATTGGTCATTGATTTACAGTAGGACTTATAATTAGTAAATGGCAGACATGTTCATGTCTTAAAAGTAGTATCAGTTTCTAGTTCTGGACTCGTGGATTATGTATGCCCATTTAGGCTAAGTGTACGTACAGAGAGCTGTACAAAGACTGAGGCGTTGACTTAGTATGAACTGTCAGAAATTGGTATTCATAGTCCACTTTTTCTTTAGATGTCTGGGTGATTGCTTATTTTAAGCATGGTTTACACCCACTGTACTAAAGCCTCACAGGTTTGAAATACTGCTTCCTGGAAAAGACTGCTTTATCTAGAAAATGACATTTTTTTGCTCAGGGTATATCTGTGAAATTCACATTAGCTTATATGACACATGATCCTTGGAATATAGTATTACTATGAAAAAAATTAGGTGCTCTTCTAGTCAGAGGACAGAACAAGAGGATGATACAATATTATAATTTTTGGTCAGGCTTCATGTTTCCATGGAATGGAAGCCAAGTCATTACCTTGACTGACTTGCCCTTTTTGTCTTTATTACTTCCCCACTCTCACTCCAGATACATAACAGCAAAAGTGCAAATAAACTCAGGTCCAGTTTGTTCTTCCCTACCTTTCAAGTCCAGGATACAGTTGATTTGTTCCCATCCCTCTCCCCCATCATTTTTATTATGATTACAGTGCCCTAGTTAAGGGAATCCTTACCCACTTTGGGAACATTTCAGTAGAGGTTGATGTGGATGAGAGCTTAAAAATGGAATTGCAAGTGAAAGTAGGGACTTAAAACCTCGACCTGGAGCTCCCAGTGCTCATAAAGTGGCATTTCCCTGCTTCTGTCCTAGCATCAAGAATTCCTGGTTCTGAATTCCCTGGCAGTCCAGTGGTTAGGACTCCGTGCTTTCACTGCTGAGGGCGAGGGTTCGATCCCTGGTCGGGGAACTAAGTAAGATCCCACAAGCCATGTGGCGTGGCCAAAAAAAAAAAAAAAAAAAAAATTCCTGGTTTTGTCTTTGTTTAGACTTCAGTGTCTCCTTGACACCTACCTTGCCTATTATAATGCTTTAATTTTGTCAGGTGTAGAAACCCAAGTGCAGCTATAACAGCCAGATTGCTGTGGATATACTTCAGTATGAGAACACATTGACTGTGTGGTGGTCAGGTCATAGCTGAGCTTGGATTTCAGGTGCTGGGAAGGTCCTTGTGTGGGGACCCATGTGTAGTCTTTGCTTGTATTAGAAGGATGGAGGACCAAAGTCCCAGATACCTGTCCTGTTTTCAGTTGCTCAGGTGTCCTGTGTGCAAATTATGACTATAAGACATTGTTCAGTACTGGTTTTGATTCGGATTCAAGGTGAGTTTCTGCTGCTGAATAAAAAGCGAAATTTTGCGGTAAGGTCTTTGCCAGGCGTATGTTGCAGGGAAGGTGTACTTAAGTGTCCTTTTAAAAAAATTGCTTCAACCATTATTAAGTAAATATATGACCCAGTAGTAGGTTGTTTTGATTGTCATTCTTTTGTGCTGGTATACTGCTTGCCTTCTGTTTTGTTGGCAGTTACATGAGAAAGCAGTTTTGTGAAGTATACTACCTTGAAAACCTTAGACACTGAGTTTCCATCAGGGATGATCTTTAGTCCACCAGACTAGTAGCATGATTGGTCTCAGGAATGCCATTCTTATGTATAGACTGAGGGCCAGGATTTTATGCAAATTCAGTTTAAGGAGATTAAAGTGAAGAAAAGAAATTCCTTCTAATATCATTTCCTTTATTAAATATTTTATCTGATTAGGATGAAATAATTGGAAGCTACTTATAATTTCAACATCTCCTACCTTCTGACATCCAAGGAAAGCACTTCTGATCTTACTTTTCTGGATTTTTATACCAGTCTACTAGTTCTGTCTTTGAAATGTAAGAGAAAAATCCAGCTGCGTTTGTAATCTACAAAACCATGCCTCAGTTTTATGTTCACCTCTTAGGTTCAGTTCAGGGCATAATTTCTTCCAGTCCTTCCAAATTCTGTTAAAGTTATCCTGTTCGTGGTCCTATTGTTTACTTCTTGAAAATTCTGTATTCCCTAAACCTTGGAGAAGATGAGAAGGTTTTAAAATTTTCTAACCAAAAGTATCTGCCTGAGGAAACATCCCAATTTCAGGATCTTCTATTTTATGACTTGGCCTCCTGGGAGAATTAGAATCTGGTCTACCAGGAAGACTCTTGTGTTTACATTTTCTGGCCTCAGTCTCATGGAAAAATGAGAAACTTCTTGGCCTCTGTTCTTCTAGGAACATAAAATTGGAGCCAAGTAGGATGAGAACAGAAAACATGACGGTAAACCACCAAGTTGACCTGGTTGGATGTCCGAGATCTGTAAATCTTACGGTTTGTAATACCTAATTCTTAGTGGCTGGTTTAAGCAGGGTGTGTGTGTGTGTGTGTGTGTGTGTGTTACATATATGTGTGTGTGTGTATTCCCTCCACCCCTTGAATATTCAGCCATCTTAAGGGTTAGATAGTGTGATCTCCATTTTACACATGAAAAAACTGAAGCAGAAAGGTACCTGGGACCACACAGCTCAGTAAGGGGCCAAGTCAGGATCCTAAAGGCAGTCTCAAACTAGAAGCTATACTTTTGATCACTGCATCTGTAGAAAACAGTGTACACTGTACTGTTATTAGAGCTATAAAATCCCTTTAGACTGAAGGATACCTGTTTTGAGTGCCTAGTAGGTGCCAGCACTACCATGTGTTTGGGGAACAGAGGGTTAAACTGTAGGACAAAGTTCCAGCTTTCATAGGGCTTACATTCTAATGAGGGAGACAAACTAGCAAATGCTGTGAAGAGAAACAGCAGGATAAGGGGACAAATGTGGCCTTATATTTTCGTTATAGTGCTCAGGCAAGGCTGAGACTAAAGTGAGGGAGCGAGCCATGGCCGTTAACTGGGGGCAGAAGAGCAGGGATGAGTGCAGAGGTCTTGGAGTGGTTATATTAACATGGCATTCAATTCAGCAGGCTTTTATTTTATAGGTTGTCTTCAAGCTTTCCTGAAAGAATTGACAGTATATGACAGTTTAATGCTTACTTTTTTTCCACAGGACTTTTATCTAGTAATCTATCTTGATGAATTTGGCTTGAGGTACATGTTTTTCTCATTTTATAGAAGTGAGAATTAAGATGTGGACTCGAGCATACGTAAAGGTGACTCGTTTAACGAATCTCCATATTGTACCCATCACCCAGTTTCAGCAGTTATCACCATTTACCACTCTTGCTTTATCTCCACCACCCCTTCCCTTTATTTATTTATTTTTTTTGCTGGAGTATTTTATATTTATCTTAAAATTTTAAACCTTTAGAAGAGTTACCAGTATAAGAACCATTCAGTTAACACCTGTATGCTTTTCACCTAGATCACTAATTTGCCATATTGGCTCTTTTTTTATCATTTGAGAGTTGCAGGCATTGTTGACATGCCTTTCTTAGGAATAAGGACTTTCTTCCTAACCATAGCATGACCATTACACTCAGATTTGACATCAGTACAATACAGTTATAGAATGTTCAATTTGTGTTCTAATTTACCTTGTTATTCCAGTGTTATCCTTTAGTTCTTCAGTCCGTTATTCAGTCAAGGCTCATGTATTTGGTGGTTGTTTAGTCTTTTTGATCTAGAGCAGTTCTCAAGCCTTTGTCTTTAAGGACAGTGTCACTTTGAAGAGTCCAGGCCCTTTGGTCGGGAGAATCCCTCAATTTGAATTCGTCTAGCTGCTTTCTCATGATGAGAGATTAGGCTAAACATTGTTGGCAGGAATGTTACATAGGGATGTCAGTTTGTCCCACTGTTGGGGATGTCAAACAATTATTTGGTTTAGGTGATATCCACCAGATTGCTCCATTATAAATGTACCTTTTTTCCTTTAGTAATTATTAAGTGATTTATGGAGTGACAAACTTGATTGAGACTCAGTATTCTTTTCTCCAGCAGTCTTCCACTGGATTTAGCATTTATTGATGATTCAGAATCAGTTATTGCTGGAGTACTTTAAAGCAAATGCAGATATAAAAGTTCTCCTATAAATATTTATCATGTATCTAAAAGGTAAGGGCTTAAAAAACAAAAACAAAAAACCACAGTGCCTTTATGCTACCTCACTACAATTCCTTAACATGTAATATCCATATTCAGATGCCCTGAATTGTCTCAGTTGCTTCTCTACAGTTGATTTGCTTGAATCTGAATCCAAGCATCCACAGGTTGTATTTACTTGATGTTTTTGCAAGTGTTCCTGGGTATAGCATTCATGTCTGCCTTTAGAGATAAGATTAATTCTTGATGGGTGTAGGTGTTGACAGCTTCATCCATCCATTCTGAAGTTCCCATCAAACTTTCTTTCACCTAAGCGTTCTAGCATGCATTGTAATCATTGCCTAGGGACATTACTTCATTAGGGATTACGAAAGGTGATTCTGTATCGATGAGCAGATTTTTTTCTGACCTGTGTTTATTTCCACTTTTTTATGTATACCTTCCTGGGGAGAGTTGTAAAAGGATACATTCTTCATCTTTACAGAGGATGGTTCTGGACTTCCTTAGTAATTCTGTAATATGTCCTCAATTTTCTCATATGTAAATTTGGGGGTAATTATGCCTACCTCTTGGGGATTTTGTGAGGATTAAATGGTCTGGTACATGTAGCTTAAAAATGGTGCCTGGCACTCATGTTGGGGTAAGCGCTAGTTATTAAAGTAACTTTTTCATTTAATTCTTCAAGTGTAATGGAGAGGCAGAGATGGGAGAGGTTCTTCACGCGTTGACATCAGCAGGATGCTTGAATTTGTATAGAGTGAGCTGAGCGAAGTGCTGCTTGCCCACACCAGGCTGTCCTTTTTGACTGCATGGAAACAACCATAATACACGAAGCATGTATCACTGCACACTGTGAAATGGATATTGACAATTGAAGAGGTAAAATCTGGAACACATTCTGAAATGGAGTTAGTACAATGAAGGGAAGTAGGTAGGTAGGGAGGATGAGATGGTGGCTCCAGGTACAGGTTTTTACTATGTCACGGCCCTTTGAGATTTTTATCTGAACAAAGGGCAGCATGCTTGCCTAGTCTGATTTGTCTTGTTATCATTCTACACTCAACTAGAGCTGTTTCAGATTGCAAATCACTTTGGTAGGGGAGGAAATGCTTTACTTCTTCTTGGCCTTTTAATCTGCCTTCTCTTTCTGCTTTAAAAAAATCCCACTGTTGATAATTGTATAGAGTGTTGGAAGTTTAACACTCTATTTTTTTTTTGCGGTACGCGGGCCTCTCACTGTTGTGGCCTCTCCCGTTGCGGAGCACAGGCTCCGGACGCGCAGGCTCAGCGGCCGTGGCTCACGGGCCTAGCCTCTCCACGGCACGTGGGATCCTCCCGGACTGGGGCACGAACCCATGTCCCCTGCATCAGCAGGTGGACTCTCAACCACTGCGCCACCAGGGAAGCCCAGTTTAACACTCCTGATCAGGTGTTTAGTCATTAATATTTGATTCATTTATTTAAACATTTGAGCACCTGCAGTGTGCAAGATAGTGTTCTAGACACAGACCCACATCAGTGAGCATCAGAGACTAGGGTCTCTACCCTCATGGAAATTTACATTTTGGTAATGAGGTGACAGTAAATATGAGGAAGTTGTATAGTATGTTAGAAGGTGTTGAGTCCTGTGGAAAAAAATAAAGCAGGATAAGGAGAGATTGAGATGGTTAGGAAGTTACTTTTAAGCAAAGACAATGAGAGGAGAGCAAGTCTTGTGAAAATCTGGGGGTGCATAGGGAACAGCTAGTGTCAAGGTCCCGAGGCATGTTTGGTACATTGTGCATTGTGAGTGAAGAGGTGACTGCTTGCTGTGTTAATGCCCTGTAGTGGGCCAAGGGCCAGAGCTTGGAGACAGGTTAAGAGGCTAGGGCAGTTAACTGGATGAGATGGAATGGTGATTTGGGGCAGGGTGCTAGTGGTTGAGATTCTGAGTGGTCTGATTCTGGATATAGTTTTTGAGAGAAAGCTAACAGATTTTGCTAATGGATTGATTATGAGTGGCTTGAGAGAGAAAGTGAGCAAACCTTCAGGGATGACTGATAATTTTTGGCTTGAGCAATAGTAAGGATGGAGTCGCCATTTTCTGAGGTGAGGAAGATTGAGAATGGAACAGCTTTAAGGGGGTCAGCCAAAGTATTCACACTCCCAAGGAAAAGGGTAGGTGGTTACAAACTCTTCATTCAGTAAGGACAGTGGTCCATAGATCTTGCTATGAGAACTCATATCTATAGATCATATAGCCAGTTCTTTTAACCTAATGTCTTAAGGATGTAAGAGTTAGCAGATGAAGGAAGGCTGAGATTCATATAGCCTGTGGTAACAAGGTCAGATGTCGAATAGACTTTGAGACTTAATTTTTTAATTCTAACACTGAAAAAGAGAATGGAGGCAAAAGCCTTGGACTTGGAGAGTGAGAAGCTGGTTGAGCCTTGATCTTCTAGCCGAATTTCCTGCTCAGTTTTTACTTATATGAGAAGCCTGTGCCTGGGACTACTTTTTGTTTTGAATCTCTTCGTTTTCTTCATACATATATTCATCACAAATGATCATACATAAATACTTCAGTTGGATTTTATCCTGTACACTCTTTGCAGTCACTTTCGTTAACATTTGTTATATATACATCTCAGTTGTTTTCTCTGCAAACTCAAAATTTTTAAACATGGGTGATATTGAATGATCTTTTACTAATATTGTTTGTTTCTATTAATAAATGTCCTTTTTATGAAAGATAGTATTGCATAGTGATTAAGGGAAGAAGCAATTTAAACCTAGATGGGAGTGCAAATCCAGATGTAAACACAAATAACTGTATCCTGGGGTGTTATACTACTTCATTGGTTTCAGTTTTGTGTGTAAAATGATCATAATAATTGTACTTATCCCATAATTGTTGTGAGGATTAAAGTAATGCATACAGCACTCTAGGCACAGTACCTACAAGGTGTTAGGACTTAGTGCCAGGTAGTTATTTTTTATCTCCATTATTTATAACTCATTTATGATAACTAGTCGTTTGCAAGCAAATAGTGCTGAGCCTCTTGAATTCTTCCCATAAAAATTAACACAAAATGCTTAGTCATTGGGATTACATGATATGGTATCATAGGCTCTTGTACTCCGTTACTTTACATTTTCATTTCTCTCAAAAAATGTAGATTATTGGAGTTTGCTCCATACACATGTTCTGGTATCATCCACATAAATATTGAAACCAGTGGTAGTTTCAAATTTACCCCCATACCCAAAAGGTCTTCATTGCTGAGACTTCTTTCGAAAAATAAACAAAACCAAAAAGACCCCTGGTGAGCCACACTTCTACATTCTTAGAAGCAAATTTAAATGACTGTATCTTGGGGGATGTGTGTATATGGATGAAATGATAAATCTAGTGATTTATGAACTTTTCTAGGTGAATAAGATTTTATTTGAAGAAATGGCTTACTTACATGGGAAACCATCCCTCCTAACCCCCTACCCCCAATAATTTGCTAAAAGTAGAGCCGTTCTGGTTGGTAGAGGGTTGCTGGAGGGGGGCTTAAATCCCTGTTCACTCTGCCTCACTTCCCACCCCTGTGATGGGACACCCCCATGTCCCATCTAGGAACCCTCAGAATATAGTTTGAATGCCATTTGAGTTCAGTCACGGTTTCATACATTTCTTACATACTTCCAAAAACTTGAATAGCAAGATTGTAGGTATAGTAGAAATGTTTTGCCAAAGAAATTTAAGGGCAAGCTCCTTAAATGTTTTAGGGACTATTATATGATTACATGTCTTCAGCTCCACTTGTAATTTAAAATTGGCTGGAATTCATATCTGTTGTATTAGAAACACTCATTTTCCTTTTGGTGTCACTGATAAACTGCTATCATAGCCAAGTTCTACAATTTTAAAGTTAAGCAAGGGTTGAGGAAGGCCCTGTTATGAGTATGTATATACCAAGCGCCAGTAACCTATTCCACTAGAGGAGTTTGCTTTGCTGGACTTTGAATCAAGATAACAGAAGTGAAAATGTGTCTGAAAAGTCCATAAGTAGAATTTTATATAAATTTAGTGAGTTTTTTTGTATTTAACTTGAATGAAGTGATGTAGATAGGAGCTAATAGTTGAGGTGGTTGGGAGCCTGTTTAAAATATTCGTGAGAGAACTGCATATTTAATACATTATTTTATTTAGTTCTTTTTATCTATAAACTTTTATGAGGCTTTTAAAACACCTGGGGTATCGTTGACAGTTTAATTTGAAAGGCGCCGATATCACCACTTCCAGTCTATGCAAGTTGTAGACAGTGAAGTGACGTTTACTGAGCACCTGCCTGTGTCACTGGGCAGCACACTTTCTAGGTGTTACTTATTCCTTATTAAACCATTAGGAGCTGCATGGTGCTTTCATTTTACAGATGAGACAGTTGAGGCTCATAGAGATTGTTACTTGCCTAAGATCCTGCAGTTAGGAAGTGACAGAGCTTGGACCCCCAGCCCTTCAAAGCTCGTCTGCTTGCTTGACCATGCCACCTACACGTGTAAGTTTTCAGATGTGTTGGTGTATTCTGTACCCCTTAAATTACTAGTTAGTAAAGGGAATATTTTCCATTGGATCAAAATGAGCAAGACTTGGCAAGCCTGCTGTTGACAGTAGTGGGCTCTGCCTATTCAGATTGTCCTTTTGAATGTTTGGTTTTTAAATCGACCCCAAAGCTAAAAAGGTTGTGGTTTGGTCACTTTGAGGGTCACTTTGTTCTACTCTTTGGTAGTTCACTAGCCTCATTGAGTTTATTATGACTTGCAGCCCTGATGGCTTTAAGGTTTGTTTTTCTTGTTCTTTGTTTGGTTTTTATGGCAAATGACTTTCTTTTAAGAGTGACCATACATCCTGGATTTTACAGAATGTCCCAGAATAGTTTCCTAGTTTGGAAGATAAACTATATGTTTTTCCTAGATAATAGAAGAGAGATGTTAGATTTGGTCCTAACTAATTATGTTTTGATTATATTACCTGAAGGGGTTTAATAGCTGATTTAAATTTGGTCTTACCTATTTTACTCTTTCTAGTTCAAACACAGCAAATATTTGTGTACACTTCTTTATTTGGATTAATTCTTTAACTGTAATTTAATTCATCCAAGTAAATGAAATAGTACTTTCATGTACCAAGATTGTATTTTAATTTTGTGCGGAACTATCAACAAAACACTGCTTTCTGAGACAGAAGCCCCCTCCTGTTGGGGAGAGTCTCTCAGTTTCACAACACCCTTGTGTTTGATTGAAATCAGCTAAATTTCTTACACTGGCCATCATAACTAGGGGACCGTTTCTTTATACATTCTACGTCTATTACTCTCACTATAGAAATAATCATTTTCTTAAAAATGCACTACCAAGGAGCCAACCCACATACTTATCATTACTATACCTACTTTATTACTTGTCCCACCTTTCTCACTTACGGGATTTATCTGAACCGTAAACCAGCTTAGTCCTAGAAATATAAAAACATAAATTAAAAAATTTCATTTTAGCTGGAGAAAAAATTTTTCCATGTATATTCTTTCTAACAATAAAGGAACTCTGGATAGTGTTCGTTATATTTTTGTTGTAGAAATGTTTACTTCTTTAAAAGAGTGAGAAAAAATATGCAAAACTTGTATATTTTATTTGGAACCATTTTTTAAGAATTGCACAGTTTATCTCCTGAAAGCCTGTGACAGTCTCTCTTAATGACTAGAATGTGAAATTTGGCTGCATTGTATTATAGTATTTTATATCCTTCTGTAAACTAATTTGATCTGTTTTTGTTTTTGTTTCCTTTTCCAGTCTTTACTAGGTGCTGGTCTCTGGATGTTTTTTGTTTAAGTTGGAAAAATCTTAAATCTGTCCACAGACTGATATGGTATCCAGTGAGATGGGGACTGTTGGCAGTGGCTTTTGAAGGATCTGAGGGGGCAGAAAGAGTTGAGAACTCGGCCTTGAGCTAGTGTTTGGTGTCGTCCTGCTGCCTCTCCTGTGGGCCCAACGTTTTTTCTCTCTAGCTTACCTGCCAGCTGTTCTAGGGAAGTTAGGGGTTAGACCAGTGTAAGCATTCATCAGGGAGCAGAATATGGCTTGGATATCTTACTTGCATCATATTTGACAATGGGAAACAGTGTTGTTTATTTTAGCAGTGCTTCCTGGTGATCGGAGAAGGAAGGGCTTGTTTTGTTTCTGAGCACTCTGTTCTTCGAACAAATAGGCTGCTGCAGCAGCCACTACAACACATACCCGCTTCCACCTTCCCTCCAAACAAAAATAAAAACACTCTGGGTGTTTGTCCCTTCTTGAGGAGACAGATAGTCAAGTATTGCTGTTGAGAAGAGAGACACTTGAAATGGCCGTTCTGACCAGTAAGCTAGGCTTATCTGTGTGTAAGTTGGAACAAAATGGCAAGGGTATGGCTTGGATGTTGGATGGCAGTGGGAGCTCTGTTGGAGGCAGGGATCTCCTAATTGCCAACTACAGTTTTCTTTGTAATTGAGGACCTAACCCTTATACTGAAATGTTACAGGTACCCTTTTAAATAATTAATATTTATTAATCACCTGATTAGATTTTATTAAAAATTTAGGTAATTCTTCCTAAATAATGTCCAAGTATTTTTTTTAATAACTTGAACATTTGGGGGCGAGAGAAAGTAGTCATAGAAATACAAGCAGCTTCAGGTTTTGGCAAGTATGAAGTGATACAAATACCAACTTTTAGTGTATTTTATGTTTTTGTGTGTGGCAGTTTTACTCATGCCAGTCATTATTGACACTGGCTTTTAGGAGGAAAGATTTTAGTCAGTTTTTTTTTGGTGTAATTGTTGTAGTGCTTTATGCTTAAAAAGGCATAAAGATGGGTTTAAGACATTTCTACGTGGCAGCATTATTAATTAGACCTAATAACCTAATTCGGTAGCATGTTTATCTTTAAGCATTATTTCCAGCTCTTTTCCTTACCAGTAAGAGGTTTGTTGTTAAGTGTTTAGTACTGTGGTCTATTTGGAAAAGAGGTGGCTTTTAGTATCATTTATAGGACTTAATGATTTTTGAAGGAAAGTATCTAGATTCATCAAAAAGCATCTGCTTTGTTAAGCATAAAAAAACATTACACTCTGAGGTTGCCTTATCTCAAAAGGAGAAATCACTTTAGGAGTTAACATGTGGAAGGCGTTAGGTTGAATAACAAAATGTTTTTCATATTGGTCTTTCAGCTCCAATTATAATAACTTTGAAGATTCAGAATTTGTCTCTTTTTCCAGGAGAAAACCCGTCATATTCATAAACTCAATTTTAGGTAAATTTAAATGTCTGTTTTTCAATGATTTTCTTAATCCAGGACTGAAAAGATCTGATTGACTTATTGAAGACAATTTATTATCTAATGGTTTATAGATGTCTGTTTTGTTTAGGTTTGGAAGATATAATAATAATAATAATGACGTTATTTTTCAGTCTTCCAGAAAAATTTTCTATTTCTTCCTCCTCTCCTTGCTCTGTATACCCTTCAACAAGAAAGCATTAAAAGGAAAAATTATTCAGCAAAATCAAACCTTGAGTCAGTGCCTTTATCATCTCAGAGGTTCTCTTGGAAATAATGCCTGATGAAATGGAAGGGAAGGAAATGACTTTCTGTAACATTAAAAAAATCTTCTTTTCAATGTCTTCCTTCTAGCTAGCAGAGTAAAATTTTAGGGTTGTTTAGGTATGTTCCTAGTTTTTTTGTGTGGAACATCTTGTTTCCCCTTAGGGCAGGAGTCATGTCACAATTTCTAGGTTAATGTATGATGACTAGCACAGATGTACATTTGTAGTAGGAATTTAGGAAAATTTTGTAACAGTAGTCTGCACAGACTAAGCAGTACTTGGTATTGTGTTTGGGGGTAGATGATAATACTTAGTAAATACCTGTTCTGTCCAGGACCCTAACTGGCTATAAAATACATTACTCTCAGGATTCACAGTATTTGAAGATTCATTTTGGTGTCCTTATTTATTATGAATAATTAGTGTCATCCCCCCGCCCCCAAAGTGCTTTAAGACCTTGGTGCCTTTCCAATCTGAGACTACCACACTAAGACAAGAAAGGGCAGTGTCATGGTGGGCATTTCTTAGTTGCCAGAGAAGTTAAGCCACTTAGTTAGGAGGTCAATTAATTTTTGTTCTTACTTCAAAATGATAAATATTCTCCCTGACTTTAAGTATCAGATGTGATAGTATGGATCGCTCTTTCCTGTGGAACTAAAGTACATATATTTTAAAAGTTTTTTTTTTCTTTTTATAATGTCTTGTTGCGCCGTTTTGCTAGACTGAAAGTTTCCTCATCGCTTGGTGAGCCCCTCCTCTAATTCAATCTTTGTCTTTTGTCTTTGCTGCCTTGCAGGGTTGGTACAGTAGGCTTCACTAGACTTAGCTGCAACTCAGAATTTCTCCTCCAGCACCTGAGTAAATGCTGATGGTCTTGTGGAGAGTGGATTAAGAGTACGAGCTAAGTTCTCAATCCCAATTAAGAAGCGGAGGAAAATTTAAACTGTCTCCTTCAAAGTTTATCACAACCGCCACCATCAAGACAGCAAACCAAAGGACAAAGACTTTGACCTGCTGTGTTGCTCTGTGTAGTCCAGTTCACGTACGGTTTACAGACTTGGCTGGGGTTACTAATGAGTAAATAAAAAGTTGGACACTTCTGTCATTGGACACTTTTATTCACAAAGTTACCAAAATGAGGGCTGTACTGGAGACAGCAGACATTGCCATAGTGGCTCTGTATTTTATCCTGGTCATGGGCATTGGTTTTTTTGCCATGTGGAAATCTAATAGAAGCACTGTAAGTGGATACTTCCTGGCGGGGCGCTCTATGACCTGGGTAGCAATTGGTGCCTCTCTGTTTGTGAGCAATATTGGGAGTGAGCACTTCATTGGGCTGGCAGGATCTGGAGCTGCAAGTGGATTTGCAGTGGGCGCATGGGAATTCAATGCCTTACTGCTTTTGCAACTTCTGGGATGGGTTTTCATCCCGATTTACATCCGGTCAGGGGTATACACCATGCCTGAATACTTGTCCAAGCGATTTGGTGGCCATAGGATTCAGGTCTATTTTGCAGCGTTGTCTCTGATTCTCTATATCTTCACCAAGCTCTCAGTGGATCTGTATTCGGGTGCCCTCTTTATCCAGGAGTCTTTGGGTTGGAACCTTTATGTGTCTGTCATCCTCCTCATTGGCATGACTGCTTTGCTGACTGTCACCGGAGGCCTTGTTGCAGTGATCTACACAGACACTCTACAGGCTCTGCTCATGATCGTTGGGGCACTCACACTTATGATTATTAGCATGATGGAGATTGGCGGGTTTGAGGAAGTTAAGAGAAGGTACATGTTGGCCTCACCCAATGTCACTTCCATCTTGTTGACATACAACCTTTCCAACACAAATTCTTGTAATGTCCACCCTAAGAAAGATGCACTGAAAATGTTGCGGAATCCAACAGATGAAGATGTTCCTTGGCCTGGATTCATTCTTGGGCAGACCCCAGCTTCGGTGTGGTACTGGTGTGCTGACCAAGTCATCGTGCAGAGGGTCCTAGCGGCTAAAAACATTGCTCATGCCAAAGGCTCTACTCTGATGGCTGGCTTCTTGAAGCTTCTGCCAATGTTTATCATAGTTGTCCCAGGAATGATTTCCAGGATACTGTTTGCTGATGATATAGCTTGCATCAACCCAGAGCACTGCATGCAAGTGTGTGGAAGCAGAGCTGGGTGCTCTAATATTGCGTACCCACGCCTGGTGATGAAGCTGGTTCCTGTGGGCCTCCGGGGCTTAATGATGGCAGTGATGATTGCAGCTCTGATGAGTGACTTGGACTCTATCTTTAACAGTGCCAGTACCATATTCACCCTCGATGTGTACAAACTCATCCGCAAGAGTGCAAGCTCCCGGGAGCTAATGATTGTGGGGAGGATATTTGTGGCTTTTATGGTAGTGATCAGCATTGCATGGGTGCCCATCATCGTGGAGATGCAAGGAGGCCAGATGTACCTTTACATTCAGGAGGTAGCAGATTACCTGACGCCCCCAGTTGCAGCCCTATTCCTTCTGGCAATTTTCTGGAAGCGCTGCAATGAACAAGGGGCTTTCTATGGTGGAATGGCTGGCTTTGTTCTTGGAGCAGTCCGTTTGACACTGGCCTTTGCCTACCGTGCCCCAGAATGTGACCAACCTGATAACAGGCCAGGCTTCATCAAAGACATCCATTACATGTACGTGGCCACAGCGTTGTTTTGGGTCACAGGACTCATTACTGTAATTGTTAGCCTTCTCACGCCACCTCCTACAAAGGAACAGATTCGTACCACCACCTTTTGGTCTAAGAAGAGCCTGGTGGTAAAGGAGAGCTGCTCCCCAAAAGAAGAACCGTACAAAATGCAAGAGAAGAGCATCCTGAGATGCAGTGAGAATAGTGAGGCCATCAACCACGTCATTCCCAATGGGAAATCTGAAGATAGCATTAAGGGCCTGCAGCCTGAAGATGTTAATCTGTTGGTGACCTGCAGAGAGGAGGGCAACCCAGTGGCTTCTTTAGGTCATTCAGAGGCAGAAACACCTGTAGATGCTTATTCCAATGGGCAAGCAGCTCTCATGGGTGAGAAAGAGAGAAAGAAGGAAACAGAGGATGGAGGCCGGTACTGGAAGTTCATAGATTGGTTCTGTGGCTTTAAAAGTAAGAGCCTCAGCAAGAGGAGTCTCAGAGACCTGATGGAGGAGGAGGCTGTTTGTTTACAAATGTTGGAAGAAACTCCACAAGTAAAACTAATACTAAATATTGGACTTTTTGCTGTGTGTTCACTTGGAATTTTCATGTTTGTTTATTTCTCCTTATGAACTTTTAAGGATATGATGAGACACTAACTTAAGAAAATACTGGTCTTTGAAAAAAACAAAAAAACAAAACACTTATGTAACTGTCGCATCTCTCAGGCATTGTTTACGCTGTAGGTTTTAGCCAAATTTTACTTAGCAGAAAAATCATCTATTTGCAAGACTTTATTTTCCCAGAGATGGATGAAAGTAAAATTTCAATCTAAATGAAGTAAAACTTGTTTAACAGACTGAATTGTGCAAATGTGGTTTAAAATTTTCCATACCAAAGTAAGGAGAGACCAATTATTCTCATAGAGCACTTAGAGCAGAATATATGCTAAGATATCACGAATAAGATATACTGTCTGCACTGCCAAATCTTGGTAGGCCTTCTTACCCTGAAGTAGAAGACTTGCTCATTTTAAAGTTTTTTCTCTCTCTGTAATCCCTACTTCCATTTTAAAAAACTGAATTTGTAGACATTGTATAATCAATTATGTACTGAAAATCGCTAACATGTGCTTGTTTCAGGGCAAGTTCGTTTGCCAGGTTCGTTTTGTTAGCATGAGCCTATGGATTCTGAATGCTGAAAGAAAGGAAGAAGAATGTTTTCCTGTAGCTATTCTTGTACCACCAGTATATGGAATGTTGGGAAAAAGTTTGTTCCAGTTGCTTTTTTCTTTTTTTCCTACTTTGAAGTTTAAGTGAACCATACTCAAACGACCACCGAGTCTGTCTTTATAAAGTTGTATGTCATGATTGTATTGTACATGATTATGGGGGAGAAAATGAAGTAAACATTGCTGATGATCCCCAGATTTACTGACCAAATTAAGATCATTTATATAGTTTGGAAATTAGCATCCCCTAAGCAGCATTTGATCGACTAAGCTGAACAGGTGATAGTCTAATACTAAATATTGGACTTTTTGCCGTGTGATCACTTGGAATTTTCATGTTTTCATACTTCATTAATTCTCTAGCTTTGTTCTTGTCATTTGGTAATATTCTTTATTAGCCAGGTACCTTCCCAAGTGGATCCATTTGGAAGATATGTCCGGAAATTTGAAGAAGAATTAACTCTGCCTTTGTGCTGGGTTGCCCTACTTGATTAGATTGTGAGATATTGCAGTTGAGTTTTTAGAGTGAAAATTTAATTCTCAGATCATATTGTATCCTTGATAAGTCTTTTTTCCCCGATTTACTTTTTTTTCAAAAGACTTGCCATGTGTACACAGCCTCTACATTTTTGTTTAAAAAGTTAACAGTGCTTAGAGTGTGATGATATTTTGATGCAAACTGACCATCAGTAACAGAAAACTCAAGAGTGCATGCTTTGCCATTGGTGGATTGTCAGTATAGTTTTTCTGTAGAATGGATAGCATGTTCAAGAGGTGCCATGAACAAGAACTTCTACGGGTTTCGTAGTGTGTCTTGTAGAGGAGATTACAGGACTTGCGTTAATTGTAGGACCCTCTATCTTGACATGGCTTCATACCCAGTTACAGCCTTCCTGGAAGAGAATCCATTTTTCACAGAGTGATTCCCTTCATGAGGACAGGGTACAAAAGACGTTTGAGAAGAGCTCTACAGATTAGGTAGTTCTTTGTGTGTCCTGTCCTTTTTCCTCCATGACAGATGAAGGAAACTAATTGTGTATCTACTTTGACTTTTCTGTAATCTCTGATATTTTTTAAATTGCATGATTTTATTAACCTTTATTCTTCAGGGGAAAATTATTACTTTTTTAGATATTTTTGTAGATTTTGAATCAAAACTCAGTCCTAATGACTTTAAATTTTTTTGTATTTATAAACTAGTTTCATTATGATGGATTTGATTAGTTCAAAGTTGATTTTAGAAATTGTCAGGTAGCATAATGTCTTCCCATCTCCAGGGGGCTTTCTGAAGGACTGAGTCTGTAGATGAAAAAAATAATTCATGTACAAATAGTATGATTTCTGAGAGCTTATTAGAGTGCCTTGTGGAATTTTGTTCTCAATTTCATTCTTAAGGTTTATAAGCTGGGGGCCAAATAAAAATAAGGACCATCCTTTTCTTGTGTGGAGGCTGAGGCTGTGACATGTCCAAGGTTACAAAGTCTGTTGGGAAGAACAGAAAACCAGGTGTCCAAATCTGGATTCATGGTTTGTCCTCTTCTTTTTTCAAAGGAACTGTTCTTCCTTTGAGACAGCCTTTTGATATTTGGGGAAATAACAGGATCTTAGATTTTTCAAATTGACATTAAGTTGTAGGAATTAAAATTTTTCTCTGACTCTGAACACCTTGCTGTGTAACTCAGCAGTGAGGACTGACATATTGGCTGAGCAGCCTTCTTACCCCTTCTATTAAAAGCATAAATGAATAGGTGGTATTTAAGTGGATTTTTCCCCCCTTTATTTAATGTTGACTCCTAATAGTTTGGGATATTAGCATCCCCCTACCTTCTCTCTGCTGTTGTCTTAGTATGATACATAAAATACATCATCTTGTGTCTATTCATGTGTATATAGCAGTAGGTCAAGTTTAGAGTACTAATGTTTGTAAATAAGGAATGATTATTAGCATATCCATTAGGATTGTTTATTCTTGCCAGTATAAACATTTTATTTAGACTGAAGTCCCTGAAGCTTGCCCTTCTTATTGCTTCCCAGTAATAGATAATGTGCTTGAATAAGTATGTGAATTCCTGATTGCAACTTCATTTCAGGGGGACCACTCTTCAGTCTGTATTTCATTAGAATGATTGTTCATGGAATGATACATGGTCTGTCTTAAAGCTAGCAAAATAGTCATACTTTACACTAACTAAATGGGTCCTAAATGATGACATTGATACCTAGACATTAACATGTATATGTTTTCATATTGGCTCAGGCTGAGGTTCAGAATTGACTAAGAGTGATTGACTACAGTAGTTAGCTACGAGTCAGAATGAAGTGAGGACACTGGTCTTCAAAGGTGGAGAAAAATATTGTCTTATCTGCTGTTAATGGTATCTCCAGTTCTTAGATTTTTGTCCTCTCAGGCAATCTTAGTCTCCAGATCTGATGAGAAGAGCTTATTACCCTGACATGCAGAACGATTATTGGTTCCTTTGTGGTACCTCTAATTTCCCTGTTCATCTCAGAATATTTTGTCCTCCCACCCAAGACAGTAAGCGGCTTTTGAAACAGCTGAACCAGTCTTTTCCCCCAGCCTTTCTTTCCTGGTGAGGTTATCACTCTTATCTTTTGGTTAGAGAAGCATCAAGCAGTAGCAATGGTGCTGTGTCCTTTGGCCGAAATCCAGCAGATCTGATCTCCCAAGGCTTCTTTTTCACTTGGCTCAAAGGATCCATTGTCTGTTTGCGCAAAGAGGCTGGCCTGGGTCACAAAGCCCTAGCTCTTGGGGATGGCCAAGTCAAGTAATTAGTGGGGGCCCATCACTTCATGAAACTTCACATTTTAAGAATTGAGTGGGAAGGTTGTTACTCAGGTCTCTAACCTGATGCTAAGTGGGGGCTTGAAAGTCTTGTCCAGGGTGATTAGAACCTTTAAGTCTCTACATTTCTCAGTCCATTGCTGTCTTCCCTATATTGGGTGTGTGGATCTTCCCCTCTCTTTAGATATCATTTAATGTAGCTTATGGGTTATTCTCATTCTTTACCACCCTATAGAGCTGCTATATTATTAGCTATTAAAAGGTTAGACCCATCAATGTTCCCACTTGGCAGTATTCGGCTTACTTGCTTTTCTTATACTTTACTCCCATACGTCATTTTCATCTGAGGTATGATGGCTGAAAATGACCACATGGGTATCTAGTAGTGACACCTCAGCATTTCCTGAGTTTGGGTTGAGAGATGTATAAAGACCATTGTTGTTAAATTCCGTGAGTACGGAGACTTGCCAGGACAAAATTTTCTTACGAAGTCAGAAACACTATTAAGTGAGATGCTGAGAAGTACCTGGGTGATGCAGACTTAACAGAAGACAAAATTAGCTTAAAATGTGTTAGATGTAGAATCATATTCATTGAACTCTAGAACTTGAGGTATCTTTGCTATCAGCTAGTTTAAACCCCTCCGCATATAGATTAGGGTACAGTGAGTAAGATCAAGCTTGTTAAACCCTGGTTTGATGTTAAATATCGTAAAGTATGAGTTTATTAACATATTTGAGGTTAAAATGACTGATATTTCATAATGATACTTTAGTAGAAAAAATACTTTTAGGTTTCAGTATTCATAAGATTTATCATTAGCCAGGTGTTAAATTGTTTAAGTCATTTTAATGTTGACATTAGCCTGAGCAGACTTTACAAATGGGATATATTCCTATTTGTGTGTATGCCTACCTACCATTCAGAGAGACTGGTTTCCCCCTTTGTCTTCCCTCACATTGCTTTAATTATTCACCTATTCTTTCAACACTTAACAGATTCCTATTTTGATCTTTTGTCAGCTTAATTCACTTCGTTTCAGGCTTATTGTCATGGTGTGCAGAAGTGCTGCTTTGCCCCATATTTGAAGGTCTGGATCCAAATAGTGATTCACTAAATATAGTTGTGTTTAAATATACTAAATTTCTATTAGCTTAAACTGTTCTCAAGAATTGTTTTCTTAGACTTTGTGTTCACTAATAATAAAAGCCCTTAATAATTCATCAGTATTTTATTCTCGAAACTCAGTTTTCAAAAATTAGGAGGCAAGAATAGTTAAATTCACACCAGTCCCTTTGAAATGATGGTGTCACAATGTAGAGAGGAATGGAGTTTGTTTTGATGCCGAAAAGCCTTGTTCTTGCAGTAATTAAAGGTAAAAAGTTGGAACTAGTCAGTTGGCATATAGAGAAACCCTTTTGTACTAGTTAGGTATGAAGCTGGATTACAAAAGAAGTAATCTTTTGATCACTACATTTGGTTTTCTTGGTTGACTTAACTCAGGGCTGCAAATCCCTTTTCCTCCATTAAGCTAACTTCTCTTAATTTGGTATGCTTTTTGTCAAACTCTCACCTCTGTTGGAAGAGTAGATAGATACTCAACTACTTTGACTCCAGAACAGAATTTAGCTAAGGTTCAAAATAATTGATGGGCTTTGCCAGCACTGAGTCCCACACCATTATTCATGTTGTCATATAAATGTTTTTATTTAAACTTCTCTCCAGTGCTGGGAATAAGGCTTTAAACTACTGATTCACCTTTAAAGGAATGTTAAGAGAATTGATATAATTTATGTTTGTTTCCATCTCAAATCCTTTATAAAAGATAGGATTTAGCTTATTGTTTTGGGTTAAGCACCCCATTTATCTGATAACCAACAGGCTTAACCATTGGCATATAGTCTTTTACTCAGAAGTAAACAGAAAAGGTTTGATGTATCTGTATCATTACTCATCTCGTGCACTTTACTTTTTCGGGGAGAACCATAATCTGAGACTTGACTTAAACCAATAACCTTAATTTATGTAATGACTTTTAAAAGTTTGGTTGGGTTACCTGGATACATAGTGTGTTTGCAGAGAGGGATGCTAGAATAAATAAGTCAAGACAAAGCACAGTGGTCTCAGATTCTTGTTAGTGTAGGAGCAGTGCTTTGCTCTCCTCAGAGAAGCACTGTATTATAATTGTTGCCCAGGATAATGGAGCCCCCCACCCCAGTTCAAGACAGTTTACAGTAAGTGAACTCTGTCATTGAGGGAAATACATTTTCCAGTGATTTCGGCAACAGCACAAGTTGACAGTAGGTAACCACACCTTTGTTGGAGACTTATATTGGAAATTCACCTTGTACCCTAGTGCTGCTGGATAAAGGAGTGTTTACTTTTTTTATTGCCTCTGGACAAACTACTCTGGATAATTTTCCAATATATCAGTGTAGCCTATACCTCTATAAGTGGAATGTTCCTTAATAACTCACTTTTTTGTTACACTAGTTGGAAACTGAAATTAAGCTCATTGCTATCTATATTATTGAAACCCCCAACTGGCAAAGGCCATTCTGTAGGGTATATTCCATAATATAATCATCTTCTGAAATTTATGTTTTGATTAGTGCCTTCTGGCTGCCAATACTGAATCTGCTAGTTCACACCTTTCCCTTTCTTGATAGATAACTCTTATTTGTTACAGTTCCTCTTTTTAAATATCGTTATAGCTAGTGAAGAAAATACATTTATATTTACATACTTTATATGCAGCCTCTGTTTAAGTTCAAGGAACCAGGTAAGTCTGGTTTGTGTTGCAGCTTAAATGTTATTTATTCATCTGAATTTGTTTCTTTTATATCCTTAATTAAAAATTTAAGGTTACTTATTCTGTGAGTATATTTTAACTTTACCATTTTCCAGTGTAGGTTGGATAGGCATATCTGAGAACATATATGTGACAACCGTTTCACATTCCATGATAAGGAAAAAGCTGAAAGTAAGTGTCCATAGAAAGCACAAAACCATGTTCCCTCATATTTGTAACTCCACATGTAGAAAGCACAAGACTAACAGTATTCTCATTGTCCCACAAGTGCCAGGCATAAAAAGCCCACCATGGGTTTGTCTCGAGTTGTCAGGATGAGGACCGCAGTACTGAAAGCCCTAGACAGTGAGGTACCTAAGATAGGGGTCCTAAATCATAAGGGATTCAGTGTTCTAATCTGAGTACTTTTTTACTGCTTTGGTGGAGGAGAGAATACCAATGTCAAGAATGCTGCAATTGTATTGGGGGGGTTACTAGCTAAAATGGGGTCTGTGGGCTCTTTCCTACAATCTGGAACTTGAGAAACAGGGACAGACTTCTAGGTTTTTGGTGGGTGGAACATTTTGACAAACTTCTGCTTTAAGCTGTAGAGCCATTGGATTTTTTTTTTTTAATCATACATCTTTAGGAAATTTTACCTCCCGTCAATAGTACCTTGAAAACATGGAGAAATCTCACATTTTAATAGGGCAAATACTAATCTTTAATCTTTGCATAAATTTAATCTAAACTTAATGAAGTTATTTTTTCATATGCTTCACTGTACTTCATTTTAATAGAGCAGAATTTGATCCAAGTGTTACGAGCATCAAACTAACAGAGAGATCTGCCAAATGAAGTGCTTTGCTTTTCACAATGGTTGTAAGAGTCTAAAGGATTCTTTTGCCTGTCTCATTACCCGCTTCAAGACTAGATTAGATGAAATCTGTGAATATGCATGCAAAAGAAGAAAATAATGTGTTTTCTTGAACTCGACATTATCCTTATTTTACTCCTCACTTTCTACACCTGAATAGTCCCTGTTTGTAAACAATGAATAAATACATTTGTGTCTTGGATTTTGCCTGTATGTCAAAAGATGGAAGGACTCTCAGGATGGAGAGAAGTGACTAGCTTTGTTCCCACTCTCCTCTATTTTGTATGTTTATCCTCTTAGGGATAATCACGTTTAATAATATATGGGATGAAGATTAAAGCTGGTATAGACTAATGGAACATGTTTTAGAAGAATTAACCTGAGCACTTTGAGGGAGAGACTTACGCCCTCTAGCCAAAAGTCGCCAGGTTGTGGACCTGCAGCATTTTTTAAGAATGTAAAACCTCAGGCTTCGGTGGGGTTACTGGAGAGGAGTACCAGAAATGCAGGAGAAAGGAGAGGTTTGAGGAACATCTTTGGCTTAGCAATATGTGATAAGGCAAAGCAGTAATAACCTGTTAGTCCTGTGTAGAATGTGTTCTGTACCTTTAAATTTTGTTTTTAAATTTAAAATAGTTTTTAAGAACTTAAAGGATGCTTTTGAAGATTCCTTTGGCAGAATATCTTTCATCTGTAATTCCATGGAAAATTGCTTTAATTAGTCTAGGTGAAAGTAGTCCTAGCGGTGTAAATATGTATAAATAGAATTTTCTAATTTCACTGTGAGATCTCTAACTTTTGAGTGGCAAACAGATCAACAGGTCTTTTGCTCATGGACTTTTCTGTGGGGTTGTTAAAATGCAAAAGCTTTATTTTTTAAATAATGACATATTACATTAGTGTCAGATGATGGTATGGAATCTGTTGCCCTGCTTTCCCCCACCAATAATGCTTCAGTTTATAGATTGCCAACAGAGTTCCAAAATAAAGCGAGGATTTACCCATTCTTTGCTTGGACATCCCATTTTCTGTTGCCTGGACCTATGTTGGCAATCACATATGAACTATGTTATGCTTCTCAGTGCTTCTTCTTCTCCTTTTTTTTTTTTTGATAAGGTGGATATCAAAAATAGTTGCTGTGCAAAAGTTAGTAGTCTTCTTCAAGAAGAAAACCAATTCCTTTTCTAATATCCTGTGAAATTGCTTCATTCATTCCTTTATTTTTAAGCCAAATGTCAGCAGAGTACTGCTGCTTTTATCTAGTAATTTTGATATGTAAGTATTAATGCATTTTTAAAAGATGTCTACATTGAAAAATGTTTTTCCCAGTGTCCTGCCTCTTAAGCTTTGTTCAAATGTTCTGTGAGAGACCAGTCTGTGCACTGGGGTTGTGTATTGTATACATGGATTGTTTTGTCAGTTATGCATTGTAGACCAAATGTGATTTTAAATGAAGTTGTTGGGTTATTGGTGAGTTTTTTGAATTGTAAACTGATTTCCAGGGTACCTTCATTGTCCACAGCATTTTTTTTTTTTTTAAGGCTTGACTGATCAGGTCCATCTCACTGTACAATGTTTTAGTTGCAAGCAGAAAGTAGAATTTGATATAAACCAGGTTACTTCCATATTGAAAGGAATACAATTAAAATTGTAGATTTAGGATTGTTAACCATACATGACAATTCTAACTTTGACTTATTCTAACCTATTGTATACAATCTTATTTTTTAAATTGTAGACATGTATGATCTTGGTTTAATGTGTTTTTAAAAGTGTTAACTGTTTAAAAATGAAAAAAATGAAGCAAATCTGCTAAAGAGCTGTCAGTTTTCATTACTGACTCTGTAAAATACACTGTTCTTTGTGTACTATGTGTTATTTTGCCAGCTGCTGCATTAGCCTTTAAAAGTATTTGGAAACTTAAGATGAACTACATTTCTTGCAAAGTATATTCCTTTCTGTGGTATTTTGTCCTGTAACTGAAGTATAGTAATTATTTTATGGAAATGTTAGCACTTCTGTACCAACTTTGAATAAAATGAAAAATTTACACTTCTGTGACTAAGTATTTTCAATATGAACACATGTCTACCCTCAAAAGGTTGTATCTCAGTTCCTTTTCTCTTGGCTCATGAAGAGTTCCGGTGGGTTTCCCCCACCAATTATTGCCATTCTTTATCTTGGAAAACATGGACTTGCAAATACTGACTGAGAATTGAGTTGTATATAAAACATTGAATAAATAAAAATATTCTTGGTTTTTTCATTTCTAATTTTGAGATAATTCCAAATTATAGGAAAGTTGCAAGAATAGGTTGAAGAACCCAGGAATCATTTTCATCCAGATTCACAGAGGTTAACATTTTGCCACAGTTGCTTTGTCATTCTCTCATCAGACACTTTCCTGAACGGTTTGAAAACAAGTCACAGACATCATTCCCCTTTACCTTCTAAGTACTTAGGGATATATTTCTTAAGACAAGGATAATCACAATATAATCAAAATCTGGAAAGTAACTGGTACGATATTTTAATCTAAAGTCTTTATTCAAATGTTGCTGTTTCAATAATGTTCTTTTATAGCAACTTTTTTTTTTTAAGTTTGGAAACCAGTTCATTGCATTTAGCTCTTATGTCTATCTCCTTTAGTCTGAAATAGTTCCTCAGCTGTTCTTTTTGTCTTTTGTGGTATTGATATTTTTGAAGTGTAGAGGCCAGTCATTTTGTGAATGCCACCCCTATTTAGGGTTGTTTCCTCATGATTTGATTCACACTATGCATTTTTGGCAGGACTACAACGTAAGCAATAATATGTCCTCAAAGCCTCACACTGAGAGGCATGTGTTGTGTTGTCTCATTATTATTGACATTAACTTTTGATACTTGATTGGGGTGGTACCTACCAGGTCTCTCCACTGTCTAGTTAATGTTTTCCCCTTTGGTAGTAAGTAAATTGTGGGGAGATAATTAGAGTTTATGTAAATAACTTATTCCTCATCAAACTTGAATCCCTAGTTTTAGCATCCATTGATAATTCTTTTTTTTTAAAATAAATTTATTTATTTTTGGCTGTGTTGGGTCTTCGTTGCTGGGCGCGGGCTTTCTCTAGTTGTGGTGAGCAGGGGCTACTCTTCGTTGAGGTGCTCAGGCTTCTCATTGCGGTGGCTTCTCGTTGTGGAGCACGGGCTCTAGGCGCATGGGCTTCAGTAGTTGTGGCTTGTGGGCTCTAGAGCACAGGCTCAGTAGTTGTGGCACATGGGCTTGGTTGCTCTGTGGCATGTGGGATCTTCCCAGACCAGGGCTCGAACCTGTGTCCCCTGCATTGGCAGGAGGATTCTTAACCACTGTGCCACCAGGGAAGCCCCATTCATAATTCTTGCCTGAGTAAGTTATTACTGTGGTGGTGTGAAACAGTGATTTTTCTAACTTTTTTTTTTTTTTACTATACTGAAATCAAGAGTTTCCCCTTTTCCCCATTTATTTATCAGTTTGAACTCATGTATTATTTAGTGGGTTATAATTCATTACTGTCATTATTTTGCTCAGATGTTTCCAGATTTAGCTAGCAGGTCTCCCTTCAGGCTAGTTTGTGTCCTGTGGCACGTTCCATCGTTTTTTGAGTACTTCCTTATTTTCCAGCACAACAAAGTGTTACAGGCTCATCTTGTACTTTCCCTGACCCATTCAGGATCAGGCATTTAGTAGGGTATGGTATTTAGAAACTAAGGTCTGGGTGTGCTCATTCTTACAGAGGTAAACATGGTCAGTGTACAGAACTAGGAAGTTCGCGTACACATCTCCTGATGCCTCCAGTTGTAAACCAGCACCAGAGGTTTCTTTTTAGCCTCCCCTTTCTATGTTTGTATCTCCCTTCTCCAACAGCAAGAAATCTGATAATACTGACACAATACTGACAAAATTTACTTATTTTTTTTCAATTTTACAGTGCCTTAGAATTAAAGTTTTTGCATGTCTAAAAGTGTTTTTATTCTACTCATTTGTCTGAAAGTTTGGCTGAATATAGAATTCTGGATTGGGAAGTAGTTTCCTTCAGAAATGTGTAAACATAAGGCCATTCTTTTCTAGCTTCTAATCCCTGTGTTTTAAAATTTCATGATCATGTGCCTTGAAGAAAGCTTTTCTTTCACTTGTACTGGCCCTCAGTGGCCTCTTTCAATTTGTCAACCCCGTGTCCTTCAGTTTGGGGGTAATTTTTCTCCTCTTTTGGAACTTTTGTTCTTGTCTTGGATCTTCTGGACTGGTCCACTTGGTTTCATACAGTCTTTTAATTTTCACCTTTGTCTTTCTGGTCTTTCTAGAGGTGTATCTAAACTTTATCTTCCAACCCTTATGTTAAAAAAGCATTTCTTTTAAATTTCTGTCAGGTTTTTAATTTTTAAGAGATCCTTTGTTCCCCAAATCTTTCTTTTTTATGGCCTTGTTCTTTTTTCATGTATGCTGTATTTTCTCATCTTTGAAGATGCTTAAGTTTTCTCCTTCTGCATTGTTTCCTCCAGTTTTTATTTTGTTTGTGTTGGTCTCTCATGTTAAAGGCTTTTCACAAATGTGTTCTGATCTTTGGTGGTTTGCTTATGTTTAACGGGGTGGACTAAAAAATGCTCTGAGTGTGTGGGTGGAGTTTCGGCCTCATTGTTGGGCTTTCAGGGCCTGGCTGTTGGTTGAATGACTACTGCAGTCTCTTTAGAACAGGTCAGATTCCCCACAGAAAGTTCTTTGAATGATAAAAGGCCTTGGGCCATCATTCTGGAAGCCAGTCGGGAGGAAGAGCACAGGGGTCTTCAGCATGCAGTGTGCCTTTTTTTCTTAATTCCTTTTTGGTATAATATCTCCTCTTACAGCTGTGCCTGTGTCCTGCAGTCCATGTACTTCTCTGTTTTACCCACTCCAGAGAATCAACCTCCAAACATGCATCTAGAGGTCCAACCAACTTTCATAAACTTTCAACCAACTTTATTTTAGTCCCCCACTCACCCCTATTTTCCGAGGTGTACTCAGTGTTGCCAATTCCCAGATCTTTTGGGGAATTCTACAGTGTAAATATGGTTGACTCTTGGTTTTCCCCATTGCTGCTTTTCTCCGTCTGCTTTTTTTCTAAAATTGAATTGCTGTTTTCCCCTCCTTTCTCCCTCATTCTTGCAAAGTTGTACGTTAAAAAAAAAAACAAAAAAACCACTCCTTTACAGTAGTTCTAGTAGGTTTTCAGGAGGGAGCATAACATGCTTATGTTGAATACTCCAACTTACTGGGAAATCCTGGTATCCACTCTTCACTTAGCATTTGAAGCTTAAAATTTCAGAGCCTGTTGCCAGTTTCTGCCTTATCCTAAAGAACATGTTGTCAACCAGAAGCACAGTGGGAGTTTAAAAATTCTGCTTATCTTAGGAGTTATATGTGACCTCCAAGTTTGGATGCAGTACTCCAGGGTAGATGCTGCTGATTTTAGACTGGAAGGAGAAATAAACACAACAAAATGGGGGCTATCGTTACTTTGGGTTTTACTCTCCTTCCAATTCTAATTGGAAATTTTATTGTCATGCCCTATGGCAGATTCTCTGTAAAATATTATTGTCTCTACATAAGGCTTGCTGACTAAGTTACCAGATTTCATAGGTTTTTGGAGGCTGAGTTTTGTTGTAATATTCTCTGGTACACTCTAGGAGTCGAATGTCCATTGGTTTTATTAGTAGTCCCAAGAATCTTCAGAAGTTTGGAGGCACCTTTACGTGTCTCTCACTATGGTTTTTTTTTTTGTTTTTGTTTGTTTTTTTTTGTGGTACGCGGGCCTCTCACTGTTGTGGCCTCTCTCGTTGCGGAGCACAGGCTCCGGACGCGCAGGCTCAGCGGCCATGGCTCATGGGCCCAGCCGCTCCGCGGCATGTGGGATCCTCCCGGACCGGGGCACGGACCCGTGTTCCCTGCATCGACAGGCGGACTCTCAACCACTGCGCCACCAGGGAAGACCCTTTTTTAAAATTAATTTATTTTTGGCTGTATTGGGTCTTCGTTGCTGCGCACGGGCTTTTCTGTAGTTGCTTCGAGCGGGGGCTACTCTTCGTTGCAGTGCGTGGGCTTCTCATTGCGATGGCTTCTCTTGTTAAAGAGCACGGGCTCTGGGTGCGTGGGCTTCAGCAGCTGTGGCTCATGGGCTCTAGAGCGCAGGCTCAGTAGTTGTGACGCACGGGCTTAGTTGTTCCGCGGCACGTGGGATCTTCCCGGACCAGGGTTCGGACCCGGGTCCTTTGCATTGGCAGGTGGATTCTTAACCACTGTGCCACTAGGGAATTCCCGCCCACTGTGTCTTTATTTCCACCTTCCACCTGTTTGTTCCTAGTTCCTTGACCATATACATCTCTGTTTTTGACTAACAGGATATGCTTAACTTTATTATGTATCTCTGCCTTTATATATATATATACACACATTATATATATGCATTTTATATATATATATGCTGTTTTTGTTTTTGCAATGAAGATCTTATTTCTCCTTGAATTTTATTTCATTTTTTGGTTTAATCCTTTCTTCCTTTCTAGTTGAATTAAGTACAGTCTGTCTTTCCATTTATTCTTTGATGTACGTATTCATCAAACATTTATCGAATGCATCCTGTGTGCCAGGTTCTTTGCATCTCCAGCATCTAGTAAAGATGAATAGGAAGCAACCTTGAAGAGGCTTTGTTAGGGAAGGACATGTACTTCTAAATAATTACACTTGCAAGATAGGATTAGGGGAGGAAAAGCACACTTTTCCTAGGAAGTAGCTGAATCTCGAAGGGTGTTTTGATCCCTTCAGTTCCTCTGTGCTTTTATGCCCTTTCTCCTCCCTGCTCTTTGGAGCAGTGTAGTCCCGTAAGTACCTTCCTCCCACCACTTGAGTTAATACACACCACTGCAGTGTCTTAGTTGGTGATGACACTTTTGGTGTGTTGTTCAGCAAGGTATGCAAATCTGACTGTCTTGCCAAAGCCCAAGGTTCTGATTATTTCGAGGCATATTTTTAAAAAATTTCTCCTAACCCAGTCAGACTGATATTTTTGCTAAACCCATACACTGATGCTTAGAAGATTCACAGAATCTAAATTGGCTTTTCTCATAGCCCTTTTGTCTCTACTGTCAGTATCCTTTGCTGATTCTTACCTCCTTGGTCTCCCTGTCATTCCAGTGCTGTCCCCCTTCTACTCTCTGAACAGGATGAAATATAAGGCGGAGGCAGTGAACTGAATTGTGCATGAAGGAGAGCAATCAACAAGACAGGTACAGCTCCATGATGTCTACCTGATGCCTGCTCTCACTATCAGTTTCATGAGCTGTGGCATTTCATTTGCTTGCTGCCATAGTAACCAGGACTCCTGCCAATCTTCTTGTTTCCCATCTTTTATTCATCTGTAAGTGCATCTGGAGGGGAATGAGGAGGAAAGAAATGGAGATCTCTCAGTAAAAGGATTGTGGATTTTGGAATGTTCTCAGAGTAGCAAACATGGGTACCTTAATTTTGGCATTTTCCCAGCTGTTCAGGCAGTATTAACCACAAGTAGTCACCTGTTGTGATTGTCATTTCACATTCAGGGAGGGCTCCATTATTACTGTGAGAAAAGTGGAGCATTTATGTTCCTTAAATTAGAGTTGAAGGAGATCATTGCTGAAAATCCTTTATAAACTACAGTTCAGCCAGAATCATTCATCTTTGGAGTGGTGAGAGGCTAGCCAGCTTCCTACTAGAATGTGGTTTTCACCTTTGTCCACACCTGGGGAGCTTTGAAAAATCCTAGTGCCCAAGATTTTTGAATCCCCAATAGACCAATAGAATCAAAATATCTGAGGATGAGACATAGGCATCTCATTTTAAAAGCGCCCCAGATGATTCTAATGTGCTCTAGAGGAATGCCTTGGTAATTTTGCCCTTTTCCTTTGACTTACCCGAATCACAAAGGGAATGGTTGGTTATATGCAAATGAGCCCCCACTTTTGGTCTTAAATGGCCTCTGAATGGCATTCTTTGAGTTGAGACCTTGGAAAGAAGTGGGTTTATTAAGGAACAAAACTGCATTATGGTTGAACTACTCATGTTTACTGATAACCTAGGCACATAAGTAATTGACAACTAGTAAATTCATGTGAAGTTGGATCTCATGTAATCATGACTTCCTTCTTTCTCTCTGTGTTAGTTCTTTAACTTTATTCATTTATAGCCTTTTGATACCAATGCCGGTATTTATGTCTCTATGTGGACTAGCTGCAGGGGTCCCTTGGATGCCCATTGCATTTAAGGTAAGTCCAGTTTATGATTTAAAGACATTCTGCCTACCTTGCAGCTGAAGTTACTTTACCGATCATCCTATTATTATTTTATTTATTTATTTATTTTTTGCGGTACGCGGGCCTCTCACTGCTGTGGCCTCTCCCATTGCGGAGCACAGGCTCCGGACGCGCAGGCTCAGCGGCCGTGGCTCATGGGCCTAGCCGTTCCGCGGCATGGCATGTGGGATCTTCCTGGACCGGGGCACGAACCTGTGTCCCCTTCATCGGCAGGCGGACTCTCAACCACTGCACCACCAGGAAAGCCCCATCCTATTATTTTTATATTTGCAAATTCAGCCATGCTACGAACTGTGACTCTACTTCATTTGCACTTTGCTGTTGGCACAGCGTTAATCTATGCTGAATCTGGCAGTCGTTGGACCCTTATTCCTCTGATTTTTTTCTTCCATTCTTCCCTGGGTTCTTTTTATTTTCATCATATCATCCAAAGAATACATTTTTGTGTCAGATTTCCCAGGTCTCAAGGATCTGAGTCTTGGCTGCATGGCAATAGAATGGGCAGGCTCCTCTTATTTTTCACATCATCTTGCTTTCATTGGCTGTTGTGTTTTCAAGGCCACAGTTGGCCTTTTCCCATCACATCTCTTTGGTCTGCTCTGATTCTAGAATCAGAGATCAGAGATCTCTGGGCTCCTGACTTCGAGATTCCAGTTTTTCCTCTGATTCCCAAGAGACAGAGCAGCCAGTTGTAAGAGCTCATGATGCTGGAAGTATAGCTTACAAGGCTCTTTCAGTAACCGCTGAAAAGCTGCCCATCTATACCTCCCTGATTATTAATTTTTTAAAACGTATATGGGTATGGAATCAGTATGGATATGGCATGAGTTCTAAATGTTGAGGCATAGTTTCAGGGCTTTGACACAGAATTCACGAACTGTGGCATCTAGTAAGATAGCAATTGGCATAGACTCAGGGGAAGAAATTCTTCTTAAAACAGAACAAAACTGAATTCGCTCCCACCCCCACCCCAAAAGTTTTTAAATCACCTTTTCATTGCTCATTGTGAGAGAAATCAGGTAATAAAGTGCAGAAGGAAGAGAATAGAATACTCCTCTCATCTTACTATCTAAGGAAAACTGGTATCATTTAGCTGTATATTCATCCAGACTTTTAAAATATATGTATCTTAGTACTTTTTTTCTTTTGGAAAAAACTGGACTGACCCTACATGCTGGGTTTTTTTCTTTATTATTATAATATTTTCATGTCAGTATGTAAGGATCAGCATTCCTTTTGTTTTAATGGCTGCATAGTAGTTGTTCAATCAGTAAAAATAATTTATGGAACCAGACTCCTATTAATGAAGAACTACATTTCCATTTATTCACTATCCTAATAATTTTGTGGTATTTTCATAGCTAAATCCTTGTGCCTGGGTATGACAGTTTTCATAGAGCAATTTCCTAGAAGTGGCTGTAGCATTGAAGGCATACATATTTTAAACTAATACATATTGCCAAATTGTCCTCCAGAAAGTTTACGTTTTTACCAAAAGTGTGTTTGAAGAAACTAAATCTTAACGTTCTGGGCAAAAAAAATATTGCCGCGAGTGGAAAAAAGCAATGGCTTCTACCTGTACCGAGTACAGTGTCCACATTGATTCTACCCCAAATATAAATTCCATCAGAACCTTCTTAATCCAGACCTGCTCTGAGAGGACCCTAACTAACGCTCCTTCTACCTCTTGAAGAGGTGTTCTTCAGCCTTTAGAGTCTGGCTGAGGTCTGCCATCTCCAAACCACCAGTCAGAAGTGTTTCACCCTCCCTTTATTAGTTACTTATGTGTGTCTGCATATCTACATCACAGACTTCTAAAGGGCAGGGACTTTGTATTTCATATCCCCGTGGCTATCCTTTTGGGGGTGGATTTCACAGTGAGCAACTTGGAAATACCTGTCTTGAGGGAGGCACTTTGAGAGGACTGTTTGTGGATAGCTATTAGGTTGAGCCTTAAGAAATGGTCAGTATTTGGACTGTTCTTGATCCTCCCAAATGGCAGTTTCGTAAGGTTCAACCTATAGTTCTGATACCCACAGAGTTTGATATATTTATAAGAAGTCATCCAGTTTGTACTCACTCCATTTCCAGATGTGGATGTATACACCTTCTCTTTTACAGCTGATTTATGCCATTAAGATTATTTTAAAATTGTTCTGCAATGGAGAGTTCTAGATGCCCCCGCATACTTGTTTCTCATGAATATGAGTGTGTATATTGAATATCATATTCATGAGTGCTTTTCACTTAGTACATGCTTCAGCAACTCCTAGGGCTCTATTGCTTTAACGGTTAAATGACCACTTGATATGTCTGAACTGTGAATTTGCAGTATTTAACATTATTTTAAAATTTTGAGATATTTTCGGTTTGCAGAGTACACAACAGTGGCTTATAAAAAGAAACAGGTTTTCACCTCATTAGAGTATTTGTTACTTTCCCAGTACACTTGATGTGTATTGGTTCCCGTCTCTTCTCCTGTCCTCTCCCCCGCTTTTTAAAGTCTGTTAAGTCTTTTTTCGTAGTTATTTTATATTTTTTTAAATAAATGGTTTAATGATTCATGGGCAAAGTAGTAGAGCAGTTAAAAGATCTCAAGTGTTTTCTATCGTTGACCTTTAAAAAATCTTTAAGAGTTACTTTTCTAGTCACTTACCTACAAGTTATAATAGTGTATAATAATAGTTCATTATAGGTAAGTATAATCATGTTCCAGCATGTATTTATGTATCTTTACTTTTTTTAGTGTTCTAGATTTGCCCTTACTGAATTTTATTCTAATTTTTAAAATAGCTTCTGTGCTTAGTAATTTTTATCCTTAATTACTGGGAGGACTGCAGCTCTTGATTCAATAAATTGTGGGGCAAAGAGGTTCTACTGAGTCATAAAAATATTTGATAAAACAGTTCCCATGGAATCATTCCCAAAGTCGGGCTCTGTAGATGTTAGGCAGGGCTGGCACCTCACACATTTTGAGGTAGGTGGTGTCCATTCTCTGCTTCCAACTGAGGTCTGCTAGTGGCAGAGCTTTCCCTGGAAGCTGGTTCTTCTGTTGAAAGCTGTGCTCACAGATTTTCTTTTTCAAATTGCTGTGAGACTCTCAATGCAGAATTTCCAGGTACATTCTCTCTATTTGGAAATGTAAATTTCAAGGAAATTTTCTTAAGGAGATTACCCTTGGAATTAAGATGCAGCGTTGGTTGGCAAAGGCTTTTACATTTACATTTTCACAGGTTTTGACAGTTTTCTGACCTGGCTCCACCTTCCCTAAATCCTACTTGCTCCTGGGAGTTGCACTACTCTTTGTAGAGTGAGAAGGGTGAGGTGTAGGTAGATGCTTCACGCCATTAAATGTTGTGGATTCTATGTGGTTTTCATTTCCTGGTGGGCCGTGAGGGTGTTGTAGTGATAGCTGGGTGCACCCGAGGGCCACTGGTTCAAAACTGTCTTTGCCAGAGAGTCTAATTTACAAGATAATTTTGTTGAAAAGCTTCTCTTCTGGGATGAAAATAAGTTTAATTAGATTAAACACTGGTCGTTGACCGATGGTGTTTATGATAGTCCCATGAATTCTTAGCTTATAAATAACCTTACTGAATGGGGGTTTTATTTGAGGGGCAAGTAGAGATGTCCTTCCTTTTATTTTCCTCATCTCCTTGCTCTTTATTCTTTTTTATAGAAACTTTGCCCATTAGAATCCCTAGAACTGCAGTTTGCAAAATGTGATCTGAGGAGCCTTGGACTTCCCAGAGACCTTTTCAGGGGGTCACTGCAAAAGCAATAGTGGGTAAAACAGCTGGTGCCTTCACATAAATCTAGGCACCACCACCAAACTTTACTAGTAGTGTGTTCCTCACCACCATGCAATTGTAGTGTTTGTAAAAAGGCGGTTGCACTTCAGAATGTCCTTCAGAATGATGAGTGGTGTCAGAATAGTATTGGAATTTAATCTCAGCAGGGCCTTTAGAAGTCGAAAAGTCTAACTTCCCACCTGGTGCAAAGATTGAAATGACGGTCATCCCATATCTTTGCATTTCGAGTGATGGGAAGGTCAGTTCTTCACAAGGCAGCCTATTTCACTCTCATATAGCTGTAATTTTCAGAAATGTGTTCTTGTTTATACATCAGTGCTCTGTTTCTCTGTAATTTTTACCTTTTGATTCCAGTTTCTCAGTGTCCAATCCAAATAAAACATACCTATCTTTTACATAGTAGCCCTGAAAATATTTGAAGTTAGCTGTTGGGTTTTCCCAAAGCCTTCTTTTGTAGCCTGAACACCAGTAGGTCCAGTAATTAATAATAATAATATCAAAATTTGGTTTTAATTTTGTCTAGGATGAACTTTCTTTACGTATTGTTTAGTGTAAATTCTTTGGATAGTATTATATCTTATCACAGATAATTAGAACAATCCAGGTTTAACATTTATGTTTATGTATGTTAGTACTTTATATTTCTGAAGTACATGAAATATTTAGTTTCACTTCTATTAGATGAATTCTGGATTCTTTTAAACCGTAGTATTGGTATTAACAGCGTTTTGGCACTACATGAAATAAACAGAAAAACGCTAGTACTGTAATGTTGCTTCAGTATTATGGTCACTACCCTGATAGTGAGGTATGTTGTATATGAAAAGTGGCTTCAAATTGTATTAGAGAAACGAGGAAACTTCCAGTCCCTCGGGGGGAAAATGAGAGTAAGTAAGCAAGAGACCCTGTTGGGGAGGTACATTTGATAACGCTAATTTATTCAACCACCATTTCTAGCGCCCGCTCCAGACTCTTGTAGATTTGGGGAGTACAGTTGTGTACAAGATGGACAAAAGTGCTTGCTCTCCTGAAGCGCACATTCCCGTGATGAACGGGCATTCATAAATCGCTGTGTAGAAGTAAATGAGAATGACATAAAGAGTCCCTGAGGTGGGTGGGGCACTCTGGGGTGACGAGGATATCAGAAGAAAAGAGAGACTTTTTAAAAACTTTGTGCCCCCAGGATATTTTGAGAATTGTGACATAAATGTTGTTTGTGAGAGGCTTATAGAGACAGAAAATTTGTTGAGAACCGCTAATTTAGCACATGAGGAAACTGAGGCACAACTTTAAAATGGATACATTTTAATAATTTATTATTAAATTTAATAATTTAAAGAGTGGCATAGCATTAGTGAAGGAGCTGCGACTGGAGTCCAGGTTTCCTAGTTCCCGTTCACATTTCATTCACTGTTTCTTTTCCATACTTTTTTTGTCCAAGTGAACGTTTTTGGCTCTCCAATCTGTGCTGTAACAGAATTGTGTTTCATTGACATATGGTGGGTTGGAGGAAAGTCTTAAGGAGCTGCTTTCAGATGGGGTGAGAGAAGCCCGTAAGGAGCACATGCGCACAACCTCTCTTAGAATAGTTGGAATTAAAGGGTTCAGAGACCTTGTAAATGAGAATTACGCCAGCAAGATCGTGTGCTTCCTGTAGACCATATGTTTTTACAAATTGAACATTGTGCTGTGTTGAGCAGAGCTTTTTTTTTTCTTTTGGAAGCCTAAAATTTTTATTTTAATAGACTTAGAAGTTTCACCAATAAGGGAAGTTGAAAGCCTGGATTGATTAGATTAGGAGCTTGGTGGGTGGAATGGTGATTTTGTAGAATCCCTTCTGAATCCTGTGGTGATTTGAACAGTCAGGCTGATGTTCCTTATTAGGTTGGCGCCCTGTGTTTCTGCCTGCGGACCCATCCCATGGGGAGCTCACTGTCTGTAGCTCAGTGGCCCAGGCTTATGGTATTATCTGTGGTACATTTTGGGGTGAGTGGATTGAGGCCTTGCCAGCTTCCCTCAGTCCATTACACTGTAGAGCAGAGGTTGGCCAGATAGTAACTAGTTTAGACTTTGAGGGTCATATAGTCTCTGCTGTAATTTCAAGTCTGCTTTTAGCATGAAAGCAGCCATGGACACTATGTAAATGCATGAGCTGGCTGTGTTCCAGTAGAACTTTATTTGCGAAAGGAGGTAGTGAGCTAGATTTGGCCCACAGGCCCTGGATTGCTGACCCTTGACTTAAGAGTGACGAGGTAGGTATATGGGACTAGTTGAGCAGCTCCCTTAATAAACAGGAAGTCTTTTAACCCCTCCTTCATCTTTTTAACTTTTGGGTAATTTGAATTACAGTGAAATGAATGTGGCCATTCAAACAGTCTGCAATTTGACCTTGACCTGCCAAAGTTAAAATGTGTTTTGATATTTTCCCAAGTTACATTCTTGTTAGGTGGCCTTTCCCCTTTTTTGGACAGAAGCAAATCTTATTATACAAGCTCTTACTTCAGAAGAGGATGCTCCATGTTTCATACTGTAAACTCTTCAGTTGGAATTTAAACAAGAGGCATTGAGATATATTCCTTTTTAATCAGGCAACACTGAATTAAAATTTATGATTTGGGTAGCTAATCAGAAGACTGTAATCAAAGTGTGGTGTGTGTGTGTGTGTGTTTGTTTGTGTTCTCCCTTACCCATTCTTTATTTGGATAGACTGTTCATCTACTTATCATAATTTAATTGATGCAATATCGAGTCAAGAAATAGCATTTTTAATGAAATGAAATATTACCCTGCTGTTAGTAATGAGGTTTCTGCAAAATACTGAAACGTCTGTGAACTAATGAAATGTGAGAAGAATTTAGGCTCTGTTTGATTTAGAACTATGTAAAAATATTTGTTTACAATTATAAGGAGAAATTGCCATAGACTTTTTACCTAGTTCGTGTTAATGCAAAGAGATTTTGGCCCTTATTTTTGTTTTCAGGAAGTTTCTGTTTATCATAAGGCTGCTTAAATATATAAATACACATAATTTTCAGTAGGAATTTAAAAAATCCCTAGTAGACTACAATATGAAATAAAAGTAGAAATTTTATTTCTACACCTTAAACTAATACTTAGTGCATTCACAGCATTTTAGCAGTATTTGTCAGAAAGAAAATATATAGGTATGTAGGGGATTTTCTTCAGTTACTAGAGTGTACACTTAAAATTGTTCTGCAGTTTTCTTTTCATTTGATCCAAAATGAGCCACTGGAAGGTAGCCTTTTCTTAAGTTCACTCCTGCATTGAAGATTTCTCTGCTTGCATTTCTTCACTTATGTCTGAGGAGAAGTACTCTTTTCCTTGCCAGGGTGTCCTCTGGCCTCCTCCCCCGATTTGACTTTTGTCAGTGTTCCTTTTCTTTGCATCAGGCTCTTCCACTTGTTAACTGCCATGTAATCTCAAAGTCATGACATCTCTCAGAGGCCCAGTTTCCAAATCTATCAACCTTCTTGGCTCCTTTTTTTGTGTGTGGTGAAGATTAAATATGTACCAATAAAACACTAGATCTGTGTTGATCACGTAGCAGTTACGCAGCAAATCATATTGGCCATCGATGATGATGTTTAAAACATCCGACATTTTATCCTTCGACTGGTTCATTCCCCTTTAACTGCTAACTTCCTTGTGTTTTCTCTCTCCTCAAAGTTGACTCAAATTTGTTTGCCCCTCAGGCTCTAGAGCTTTCTCTTTCTGTCACCTCTACCTTTGCAATCTAGCTTTTAGCCCCATCTTGCTAAGTGACCGTGCAGTCACTGTGCTGTGGTTTTTTCTTCATCTCCATCCTGTCATTCTGGAGGCTGCCTCTTCCCTTAGTTTCTGTGACAAGGGAGGTCTGGTTTTCCTTTTGCTGTTTGCTTCTCTGACTTTGAGTCCTCTTGTCAGCCCCCAAATGTTTGCACTCCCCCCGCACCCTGTTCTGTTTTTGGTCTCTTTTCTTCTCTCCCCACCCCCTCCCTCAGTGCCCTCACTCCTCCCAGGGTTTCAGAGAGCCTTTCTCTGCAGATGACTGTTAAATGTGTAATTCTAGCCTGCCCTGTTGTTTTGAGCTTAAGGTTTACATCTTGAGAGGTCAGCCTGGAGGAACTGTGGGCATCTCAGACTCAGCATGTCCTAAACCAGAGTCATCTTTTGTGTCCCCAGCCAGCTTGTCCAGATTTCCCTTTAGCTGTTAATAATAACCCCATTCTCCCAGCCACCATGTTTGGTGCCCCTCTTTTGCCACGCCTCTCCCTCATTTTCCACATTCCGTTAGTTGTGTCTGCTCATGTTTACCCCTATAAATTGTCTGTTCTTCCAAAAGTTTTTGGTGTATACATGTGCATAGAGGGCTATCTGGAAGGAAATTCACCAAAATATTTGAAGTCCTTTATCTCTGGATGATGGGATTTTATATTGTTTCAATTTTGGTTTTTAGTAACAGGTATTGATTGTTTATATACTTGGACCCAACCTACGATCTTAACTTCTCAGTCCTCCTTGTCCTGTACTTCATCAGATGGGACTCCTAGCTGTTTCCTCAATACTTTCTTGTCTCTGCTCTTTTACTCAATGCCTGGTTTGTTTGTTCTTTGCATCTCCCGTTGTCATTTTCCAGGGCTCCCCTCCAGACCGCTTTCTTTAATGGAACCCTTCTTCCAACTGAATGTGCTTTCTCTTTTCATGAGCTCTCTGGTCCCTATGTCACTTCCGGTGTTCTGCCTTCTGGCCTTCTTACATGGGTTTTTGAGTTCATGTCTTTCTTAGATTGTAAGCTCCATGCGGGCAGAGATTGGGTCTTACTCATCCTTTCTCCCTTTTGGTTACAATCTCTCAGTTTTTCTTTGGGAGACAACCCCTTTTCCCACTGGCTGTCTATGGTTTTGGTGAGATGGTCAAAGTGTCCTGCCAAGAGGATGCTCTTTCCCTGGAATTTGAATTTTGAATCATGGGCTACAAGGACTGACAGTGATTGGTGCTGATTCATCCTGGCCAAGGTGCTCTGAAGACAACACTCATTAGTTCCTGCCTCCCAGATCCCTGGAGCTGCTCTGGTCCCTGAACTCTCCAAGGCCTGCTGCTTCAGATTTTCCTTCGTATCTGTGAGCTATCTCATATCCTTATGATAAATGTGTCTTTCTCTCTCTTTTTTTTTTTTTTAAACTTTGTTAGCCAAAAGTAGTTTCTGTTGCTTTTACCCAAAGATCCCTACCAATAGAGCTGTTATGATTGGAACTGACCACACTTGATCATTCTAGTTCTTACATTGATTCTGATGTGTTTTTTTCTTCTTTTTAAAAACAAAAACCAGCCAGAGACCGCTGCTGCTTTGAAGCGTACACTTGAAACCCTGATGGACAGAGGGGCTGTGGTGAGGAACTTGGAGAACCTGGGCGAGCGTGCGCTTCCTTATAGGATCTCCGCCCACAGTCAGCAGCACACCAGGGGAGGGTAAGTCCTTCGTGAGTCATTGGACACGTGCCTTTGGTGGGCTCCGTAAGGTGCGCTGTGTAATTCATCTCAGGAGTTATTAGACGCTCATAGTCAGATCCCCACTGCGCCAGGTGGCGTGCAGTTACGTGCCCCAGCAATGTTGTGCTGCAGATGGGATGCATTTATGCTGACCCACAGTAAGCTAATCAGAGCTCCCAAAGAGATCATGCCAGCAGTAATACATTTATAAGCTTTTGATTGTGGGAAACTTTTCTCGTCAACTTAAGCACTGTTTTCCCCTGGCATTTCTTTAACTTTCGCCTTTAAAACACCTCATTGAGCAATGTGTTGTCTACCTACTCAGTGCATCCTTTGTAAATATGAAGGTTGCAGATAACAAGCAAAATGTACTTATTACTAATGTGTATAACCAGAGCCTAAAATCCCCAATAGGAACATGGTTTTACCTATTCCAGCCAATTTTAATCACAATTTTCTGTAATGGGACCTTTTTCTCACATAGTATATAGCGAGTTCCTCAAACATGTCAAGGATTTGATTTTATAGTGATACCTATCCTTGTAGAAATTCTTCAAGGTCAGTTTGTTGGGTTGGTTTGCCGCTTCTCTAAACTCATGCCCAAGGTTTCTGGTTTGGAGGAAGAATCTTATTTTGTTGGGTTTCCTAGAAGTAGGTGATAGAGAAACGGGAATCAGTTTTTAGGGAGCAGGGAAAGTCCAGGACTAGAAGACTTGATTCTCCTTCTGGGGCTCCCAGCTGTGTGGCCTAGACCAAGTCACTTGGCTTCCTTGGATACTGAACTCAGGTGGTCGTTCTCGCATCCACTTTGTCACAGTGGTCAAATGAAATAACCTCTGAAGATGTGCTCTGTGGACAGTACTGGGTGTTGTATGATGCTGCTTTTAGTCATGTGGGGCGAGCAGCCTTGTGCAGGTTTGCTACACGTGATGGGCCCGAGTAAAGGCACACCCGACGCCGGGCTTTCTTACTGCTTGTAAACCTTCTGCCGAGATGTGGCACAGACTGCACGTTTCTTTTGATTGCTTCACCTTGTTTTGTGCTAGCGTTCAGCTTCCTGAGGGCACCTCTGAAGAGTGTGCCTGAGGCGTTGCTAGGCAACCTGAAATGCTCGGTGGCTTATTCCTCTCCACAATCATAACAACAGTAAGCAATGGAGACTGTGTGTATAACATTTTTTTTAAACTTAAACCAAACAAAGGGGTTTGGTTTTAATAGCAAGGCTCTGAATCCTTTTGCCTTTTTTTTTTTTTTTTAAGAGAAGCATATAAAATTTGGCCAAGAGTTATTAGCCAGGTTCTGTTATGGAAGGCACTGAACAGGGAGAGAAGTCAGTTTCCTCATTATGTGCTTTCAGGGATGTACAGTAGGAATGCTCTCTTCTGCCCCCTTTCCAAGTAGAGGATTTGACCTTGTTGAGGGCTAGTGTGACCAGCATCCTGGAATTTGCATTTCTCACAGTGCGTGGGTAGCGCTGCTGCTGCTACTGTGAGGACCACGCTTTGAGAACTGCCGCATTAATTCATCTAGTTTTCAGGCCTCTGTGTGCGGTGCTGGGGTAGGGTGGTACTCTTTCTCCTTTATGGATAGAATAAACTCAGATCTGGGAAGAGCTCACCTGGAATCAAGCCAGAGCTGCTGACAACCCCAGACCTACATTCCAGATTCCTGACAAGGTGCCGGTGCCCCACCAAGGGCTGTGTTGCCGTCACTTAGTTCATTTATAGTTAAGGATTTTACTTCTGGGTGGTTTTTCTGTTGGTTTGTTTTTTTACTTTCGGACTCCTCAGAGAAGAAGCAGCAGCATCCTTAAAATATACCATACTGTGTCTATTATACATCAACATAAAAAGGTGGTGCCTAGCCCCAGTGGGGGAGGTTCATGTTTTAAGTTTGCTTTTCTGAGGATAAATCAGTATCTGGTATTTATTTGCTTGAGGTAGTATTTTCCAAAGTGTGGTCTCTGAAATGCTAGTGATACAGATATGCTCCACCAAAAATGGAGGGTGTGTGTGATCAGTCAGATGTGGGAAGCCTTAAAAAAAAAAAAAAAAAAGTGAAAAAAAGTGACCTCCCTGGCAGTCCACTGTTAAGACTCTGAGCTTCCGCTGCAGGGGGCGTGGGTTTGATCCCTGGTCAGGGAACTAAGATCCCACATGCCGCGCATACCGCGCAGCGCGGCCAAAAAAAAAAAAAAAAGTGTGGGAAGCCTTGCATGATCTAATCCTGGAAATCCACAGCACACCTTGGCGTATAAATGGTGAGAAGCCCTTCCATAAGATGCCCTAGTTTGTCAATTTTACTTGACCATGTTACTTTGTTTTTGTAACACTCGCTAATGTTCTTCACAGTGGCTTTTGGTAAATGAGACGAGGGGCTAGTGTAGTTGGGAGTTCCCTGGTTTGGAGATTTAAAATTGAGTGGCGTGTCAGATGGCTGCATTGTGGAGCTTAAGCTTAGTCTGATATTCCCTTAGGTGCAGCCAGTCCTCCCATAGTCACTAACCCCAGTGACGTTTGTAGTAGGCATTTTGTTCACTTGTCAAGTTCTTTTTGTGCACTGACATAGCCACAGAAGGCATTACAAGCATGTACGAAGGAGACTATGTGCCAGGGTGTGTTAGGTGCTGGGAAGGTTCACTTTTATGAAGTGGTTGAGAAGAAACAGGGTGGACTTGTGTGTTACGCATTTATTAGCATTCAGAAGTTTTTGGCTCTTTTCAGACAGCCCTGGAGGCCGTGAAACGTATCTGTAATTTTGGTGGGGCACTGGTTTGACCCCTGAGGTTGATATGTTGAGAGCCGGTTTTTTAACTGGCTAACGAGTGAGCCCTAGATGCCCTCCATGAATCCACATTGCATTGTGGTCCTGTTGGTTTTAAGTGTTTGTTGCTTTTACATTTTGTGGGAAGAAATGGTATATCCTAGTGGCATTCCTAGGTCTCAGGATGGTTCTTAGGATCGTTGTGGTTCTTGATCTCAAGGAGTTTTCACTTGAATTAAAGACATGACTGCATATGGCTAACCTAGGCACCAGCCAAGGGGCTGTAAGCACAGGGGCCCAGCACAGAACCGTCCCTCTGACCGAGGCTGATAGCCAGGCGTCTCTCTTGCAGTTACTTCCATCATGTTGAGTGATTGCCTCCCATCTCACCTCTTTCCCCCAAATCCATACCCCTGCTACACACATGCCAAGTAGGCCTGCTCGAAAGAAGAATGGACTGAGAGAGTGCTTAGGTAGGAGAGATAGTGCTACTTTAGGGTTATTTGGGAAGCTTTCCAAAAGGAGGAGGTGGTACCTTGAAAGTGGTACCTGGTGTTTATTATTATATCAAGCCTATTACCAGTTTATGCCAAAAAAAAAAATCATTATATTCCAAATATTAACGTAGTCAGTCCTGACTTTGGGAACAGGTTACATTCCAGGAATTTGTCTGTAAGTTTATTGTTTATAACTGGGAACCTATTTTCCCATTGGAACAACTTGATGGTTAAGTTCCCAGGCTGATCCACAGAAACTTACTTAAACGCATAATCTCTGAGGGTCAATAGAATTGGACGAGTCATTTATGTCCCCTAGTGACAGGGAAGAGTTGACCGGATGCCCTCTTGCTGTTTGGGCCAGGTTGGGATGGTTGGGAAGTTTGGGTCTTCGGACCGTTTTTCCTGATAGAGGCTTCTGGCCTCACTCACCACCCATTTCCCGAGGCAGTGTCTGGAAACCACTGGAGCATGATTAAGAGCTGGGGGTAGAGTGGGGGGTTGGGGGGGGGGATGGTCTTAGAGGGGCTGGGATTTATTCTCAGCTCTGGATTTGCTTTGGTCTCCTGGGGGCCCTCCCACATTACCTTTGTGCTTTCACATGCTCACCTTCGTACCCTCATCAACTCTCTGGGAAAGGCAAGGTGGTTGTTGTGGAAAATTCTTTCTGTATTCCTTGGTGTCTAAAAGGGGACAGTGTTACACAGGCAGAAGGGAGTAAGTGCTCATTTAGACCCTTGCTCAGAAGAGGCAGGTTTTTACTGAATCATAGTATCAGTCACCCTCTGCCAGAACTGCCTTAGCATCTTCCTCCAGGGCTGCACAGACTGGTTTAAGGCTCTCTTTCCACTAGATGGGGCTGGACTGAGACTAAGAGGGATTTCTGGTGCAGGAGAGGGAACCTTAGAAGAAACCGTAGTCTATAATGCAGCGATGGGCTTGTGCCTGTTTGTAAAAGGATGCCCCAGATTGCTTTGACTGTTTTTACCACCTCTACTTTCACTGCAGTGCGATTGGGCTGACTTCAGAGTGTGTGTGTATGAGAACTCTTAAGTAGTGGAGGAGGTTTTTCTTGCCTGTTTTGTCCCTCCTTTGTCTGTTCTCATGTGTTTAAAATGTGAATAGGTGCTTATAGCAAAGATCTGCGGGCCTACATATAAGACGCCTTTCTGTTTACGGGTAAGCAGAATGATAAAAATAACTGGCTCTATGGTGAATCAGTGGAATTTTACTGACTTGCTCTCCAAATGTGTCTGCAGCTAACTCCAAGAGTGCTGGCACCCTCTCTAGAGGAGATTGATTCTCCTCTGTAGTTTTCCCGTTAGCTAACGTTTCTATGTTCTTGTGCTTTCCTGCCAGCATTAAGTCCAGGCCAGCATCCTGACCCCATTCTTGTGTGTAGGTGCTTCACGATGGGGTTTCAGGGCAGGGCTGCTGTGGCCTTGGAGGTTTCTTTTTAGTGGCAGTGTCCCAAGATTTGTAAGAATTCTGCAGCAGGTTTGGTAGTTTTTAAAATGTATGAGACCCAACGGATTTTAAAAAAGGAATGGGGCTTTTCCATGCAGAGGCTGTCTTGCTTTTAAGGAGAATAATTCACTGCTTCAGTGAAGCCTGAATCCAGCAAGGTTTAACGGATACAGTCTAGGAACTGGCATTCAAACGGATCTGTTTCCTATGTTCCAAAAGGCTTGAAGAGGCTTCCTGGCTGCAAATCCCTCTCCTCTCCCTCCCCCACCCCACTCACGGGGAGCCACTGAGCACTTCAGTGGAAATTTCCACTCATCTGCGAGGGGGAGGGCGAGGCTGTGAGTGAGTGTGTGACTGAGAGAGACAGACAAAGAAAACTCACATTCAAGCAGGCACTTTCTATGGACAACTTGTAACTGTAGGGTGAAGACGGAAGTGAAATAAAAACCAAATAGAACCTTTAGTGTTTAGGTGCGTTGCAAGAAGCCACTCGGGTGGGTGAGGTCTGGCAGGCTGCAGAGCATTGTGTCAGGAGGCCACTGAGTGGTTTGCTGGTCTTGTTGCCTAGAGCGGAGGGCAGAAAGGACGCTGAGGGCTGCTGGCTCCCTCGAGAAGCTGAGCTGGGGATGGAGTATGCTTGGTGGCACTGGGCTCAGTCTGTCCTGGGCAAGCCCTTTCTCTGGGTCTTCTCAGATCTCTGTGGGGTTTCAGTCATGTAGTGGAGAGTTTTGTAGTGCGTGTCTTAAGAAATATAGAAAGGGTTAACTGTTACTTCAAGACCACGTGGGCAGTTCTGCCTACGAGATGGTTCCCTGTTCCTCCAACTTTTGAACATGGGACTGTGATGAGAAAGGCACTAGTGTACTAAACCTTTTTTTGTCCTTTCTCTCCTTGCCGGTATCCATCATTTCCTTGCTTCTACTTCTGCAGCGTTGGTGCCACCTAAAATCCAAGTGCTTTTCTATAGAAAAGAGAGAAGCTGATGTCTACCTTGCGGATGAAGTGATTCTATAATGAGAACCACATGTGGGACAATACACCTTGAAATGTCAACACCATTGGGATTTGTGTTGAAGGCGAGAGCAGTGCTACCCTGGCTACCTGGTGTGCAGAACCATTTCACTGGTGCTACTGAACATGTAGCTGGAGGGGCTGGGAATGTAGACTGTAATTAGATTTGAGATTGCTAAACTGGATTTTTCCAAAATGATTGGTTCATATATTGATTTAATCACTGATTAGAGTAAACGTGAAGAATGGAAAACTGGCTATTTGGAGAACTTGATTTTTTTTTTTTTCCTTATTGGAATGTCAGCTTTTGGGCATGTCTAGGCAGTTGTAATTATAGTCATAATTGTAAACTACCTTGAGTGAGGAGCTTATCCCGAGAATGGAGATACGGGTCTACATGTTAGATGTGTTACGACGTTTGGTCTTGTGTTTTGATTCTGCGTAGCTAGGTTAGGGGAAGAAGCAAATATTGTTATCTCATTGTGGGATAAAGGTGGAGCAGATTCCTCTAGAGATACCGAGCCCCTCTTTTGGCCCCCTTCCTTGAACAGCAGCTCGTCTGTATTTCAGAATGGCTTCTCCATGGCAGATTTCAGTGGGATGTAGGGAGTTCCGAGGTTGTTTTGTCAACCTAATTCCTATTTTTACAGGTCTGTTATGGACCTGTGTTGTCATGGGAAGGGGATCCTTGCAGGCATCAGAAGCTGCCCAGACCTACAACTCCAAGTAGGCTGTTTCTGGGCTTCACTTCTCATTGTCATTCCTTAGGTCTCCTGTGGTTAGAAAACCCCACTAATATGTATAAAATAGGTAACTAACAAGAACCTGCTGTATAAAAAAATAAATAAAATGAAATTCAAAAAAGAAAAGAAAAACCCAGTAGCTAGGAGTGAGGTGTCCATGACCGCCGCGTCATTTCCACAGTCTCCTGCGGGACTGGGAGATGTGTGAAGGTCTTGGAAGCCTGGGTTTCTGCTAACACTGTGGCCCTTGTGACTTTTCTCCCCAGCTGGACTCAGTGTTCCAGGGGGTCAAGACCATGTGTACCTCATCTTTTTAGTCTCCTGAGGTTTGCCCATAGTAGATGTTCATTGATGGTTAAGTTTGTCCAAGATAAACCAGTGAGAAGAAGAATATATCCTGGCAGTAACCAAGAATTGGTCAGTGCATCTCTGTGTGGGAAAGCCTTAAAGAACTATTGACCTGTGTGCTTGGGCCGCTAAGGCAGATAGAGGTTGTCCTGGACTCCTGCTTGTTTCCCTCACAGGGGGGAGGGACAGCTTGGTTCCCTGGAGGGAGATGTGGAGGTAAGAGGTTAGCTATTTTTTTAAATTAAATTAATTTATTTTATTTTATTTATTTTATTTTTGGCTGCGTTGGATCTTTGTTGCTGCACCCGGGCTTTTCTCTAGTTGCAGCAAGCAGGGGCTACTCTTCGTTGTGGTGCGCGGGCTTCTCATTGCGGTGGCTTCTCTTGTTGTGGAGCACAGGCTCTAGGCATGTGGGCTTCAGTAGTTGTGGCACACGGGCTCAGTAGTTGTGGCTCACGGGCTCAGTAGTTGTGGCTCGCGGGCTTTAGAACACAGGCTCAGTAGTTGTGGGCTTAGTTGCTCAGCAGCATGTGGGATCTTCCTGCACCAGGGCTCAAACCCGTGTCCCCTGCATTGGCGGGTAGATTCTTAACCACTGCGCCACCAGGGAAGCCCAAGAGGTTAGCTTTCAACTGTGAATGTAAGGTTAGCTTTCAACTCTGAATACAGTAAGATCTGCCCATCTCTGAGCCACTCCTAGCCCCTTCTCTGTCTTGGTGGTGTTTCCTTTTTGTGGAAATTTCCACAGTGCAATAAGGAGCATGGGAGTAGAAGCAGTCTTGCCCACATGCGCCCCAGGCGTAGATCAACAGTGTGATAAGCATGAAGTGACTGTCACAGCTGTGGCTGTGGGCACTAACCCATTTGCATCTTGGCCAGTGCTTTTGTTTGGGTTTGGTTGCTGGATGAGTGTCCTGACTGGTAGAGGGAAGGCAGAGTAGCTAAAAGAAGGTAAAGGCTGGAGGGGTTTTGGTAGTAACAGAGCCTCCTGAAGCCAAGCTTAGGATTCTCAGACCTTTTTCTAGTGCTTTTCTTTATCCTTGAGAAACCATCAGAATGCCAGTTGCTGGCTAGCAAGAGATGTAGTTGACAGAGTGGGAGCTGAGGGGTCTGGAGTCTGGATCCTGCCTCACCCTTTGTGACCTGGTGCAGATCAGTTCCCTTGAAAGCAGCGGAAGGGGTTGGACTGCGTCGTCTTCACGGTCCTCTCCCCATTCACTGGGGTTCTGTAACCCAGTGATCCCAAAGTTCTCTGTGGCTTCTTATGTCCTGGAGTCAAAAGACGTACTCTTAGGATCCTGGCTGAGGCCGCTTAGTAGCTGAGTGACCTTGAACTAACGACTTAATCATTATAAAATTCAAAGGAGATAATGTGTAGGAAACCACTTTGAACAGTGCTAGTTGTTGCTGGGGAGAAGGCTGCTGGGCCCACACCAGCACCCAGCACCACTTCCTCTTGCACTTCCTGAGTTGCCACATGGAGTGGAGCTTCCACTTCCTCCTCCTCTCCCTCAGGAACTGTTTAAAAGAAAGTTCTATCTAAGACACTTGCCTTTACATTTCTGAAATAATATCTGGCCTCTAGTTTCCATCCTTGGGTATCTTTTTACCCTTATCACAAAATGGTATCCAAAAAACTTTGGGCTATTTCTTAGCTTTATTTGGTGAGTGCCAGTGTATGGAGGATACTGCTCAGGAAGACTGCACGATAACTGATTTGTGGGCAGATGAGTTGCTTGTTGGCTATCGTAAACACACTCTCTCTTAGAAACATGTTTAGACTCAGAGGCTAGCCCATAAAAATACCTCTGTGGTGTAGAAGAATGGAAAATGGAAGAAGACAATGCTTGCTGAACCCCAGGTATGGTATCTGACTAACTTGAATACTTGACCGTAAAGACGGGCAGGCTTAACTCACTAGAGCAAGAGACACCTGTGTACTCTCTGGTGGGGGGGGGGGTGTGGAGCATTTACAGGGCTGGCAGTGGTAACTGTGCCCAGAGCATGTCAGGCCCTTGCTAAGCATTTCCCTCCGTATGTTACCCTGTGTAATAGATGGCATTTCACAGTGCACTGCCTCCGGCTATCAGGGCTTTAAGTGGAGTAAAGCAAAAGAGGAAGACACTTCTAGGGAAACTAGACAAAAAGCAAGGAAAGAGGAGGGAGCTCAGAGAGGACGTATATGTGTTTAAAGAAAAATTGCCGCTATAGAACGAAGTATTGTGGGATGTTAACAGACAGAGGGTGAGGTCATAACTTGTCCATGGTAGCTAGGCAAGACATTTTGATGTATATTGGATGAAAGAACAGATGGATAAAAAAAGGGAAGAGAGATGCTGGAGGCCATGTTGAATGAGAGCGTTCCCAGCCCTGGCCACCAGGCGGCCATCATTATTGGAGGTTGGAGGAGTGGGAAAAGTGCTGAGAGTTGACAAGGAGAAGGTAATTTAAGGTCGATTACACTTTTTTTTTTTTTAACATCTTTATTGGAGTATAGTTGCTTTACAATGGTGTGTTATTTTCTGCTTTGTAACAAAGTGAATCAGTTATACATATACATATGTTCCCATATCTCTTCCCTCTTGCGTCTCCCTCCCTCCCACCCTCCCTATCCCACCCCTCTAGGTGCTTACAAAGCACCGAGCTGATCTCCTTGTGCTATGCGGCTGCTTCCCACTAGCTATCTATTTTACGTTTGGTAGTGTATATATGTCCATGCCACTCTCTCACTTTGTCACAGCTTACCCTTCCCCCTCCCCATATCCTCAAGTCCATGCTCTAGTAGGTCTGTGTCTTTATTCCCATCTTACCCCTAGGTACTTCATACACTTATTTTTTAAGCTCTAATTCAGAGCCTTACTCAAGGTAAGTAATCAATAATTAACCATTGAACAAATGAGCAGTTCTTAAGTTGGGTGATTGCAACCATAGTGCCTGCTTTGTGGAGTAGAAATAAACAAGTAGAATTAAACCTTGGAAGATTTGGCCAGGTTGGTGTGTAATTTTCAGAGTAAGCCCAAATGGTGGTCTCATTGTTGAGCACACATGCAAGTCAGTGATCAAGAAGTTTGCCAGGTCGTGGAGGAATTGGCATTTTTATTTCATTTCTTCGTTGTTGTTTTTTTTTTGCGGTACGCGGGCCTCTCACTGTTGTGGCCTCTCCCATTGCGGAGCACAGGCTCTGGACGTGCAGGCTCAGCGGCCATGGCTCATGGGCCTAGCCGCTCCGCGGCATGTGGGATCCTCCCGGACCGGGGCACGAACCCGTGTCCCCTGCATCGGCAGGTGGACTCCCAGCCATTGCGCCACCAGGGAAGTCCTTTATTTCATTTCTTGAAAAACCCTCGGCGTCTTCATCAGCTGTAGTTACTCCTCATCACCACCACTCTGTATCGAGTCATTCACCAAGTCCTGCTCATTCAACTTCTACATGCCATTTTAAAATCAACAGCTTTGTAGAGGTATAAATGACACATAATAAACTGCACATATATGTCAACCCATGAAATCACCACAATCAAGATGATAAATTGGTCACCCTAAAGTTTCCTCCTGCCTCTTGTGATCCTTCCTTCCACTTATCCACCATCTGATCTCCTTTCTTTCACTATAGATTAGCTTATATTTTCTAAAATCTTATTTAGATAGAATCAGACAGTATGTACTCTTTTTTACTCTAGTTTCTTTTACTCAGTGAAATTATTGTGAGATTCATCAGTGGTATGTATTAATAGTTTATTCCTTTTTATTGCTGAGTAGTATGCCATTTTATGGATATACTACAGTTGCTTATCAGTTTACATGTTAATGGATATTTGTGTTATTTCCAGTTTCGGGTTGTTACAAGTAAAGCTGCTATGAACATCGATGTAGAAGTTGTTCTGTGGGCATATGCTTTAATTTTCTTGGGTAAACCTAGGAATGGAATGGCTTGATCATAATGGCAGGTGTATGTTTAACTTTTTAAGAGACTGCCACACTGGTTTCCAAAGTTGGTTGTATCATTTTGCATTCCCACTAGCAGTGTATGAGAGTGTCAGTTCCTCTACATGCTCACCACACTTGGTATGGTCATTTTTTAGCCATTCTAGTAGGTAACTCTTTGTGGTTTTAGTTTGCATTTCTCTAACGACTAGTGGTATTAAGCATCTTTTCATATGCTTCTTCGCCATTGTATATCTTCATTGAAATGCCTTTTCAAATTTTATGTCCATTTTTAAAAATTGTTTTTTTAATTAAACTGAGAGTTTTTAATATTCTAGAAATAAGTCCTTTATCAAATATGAGTTTGCAAGTCCCAGTGCATGGCTTGTCTTCTTATTATCTTAAGAGTGTCTTGCAAAGAGCAGTTTTTAATTTTGATGAAGTCTAAAATATCAAATTTTTCTTTTATGGATTGTGCTTTTGGTGTCATGTCTAAGGAATCTTTGCTTAACCCAAGGTCACAAGGATTTTCTCCTGTGTTTTCTTCTAGTTTTCTAGCTTTGTGTTTTATGTTTAGATTCGGGTTCTAGTTTGAGTTAATTTTTGTATATGGTACAAGCATGGATCAAAGAGCTCATTTTTTTGCCTATGGATATCAAATTGTTCCAGCACCTTTTGTTGAAAGGACTATCCTTTCTTTACTGAATTGCCTTTGCATCTTTGTCACAAATCAGTTGTGCATTTGGATCTATTACTGAACTCCCTATTCTATTGATCTGTTTGTTTATCTTTATATAAATGCCATACTGTCTTGATTACCATAGCTTTATAGTAAGTCTTGAAATCAGGTAGTGTTAGTCCTTCAACTTCATTCTTTATCAAAGTTGTTTTGGCTGTTCTTGGTCTTTTGAATTTCCATATGAACTTAAGAATCAGTTGTCAATTTCTAACAAAAAAGCCTTAGGAGCGCAGGCTCAGCGGCCATGGCTCACGGGCCTAGCCGCTCTGCAGCATGTGGGATCCTTCCAGACCGGGGCACGAACCCGCGCCCCCTGCATCGGCAGGCAGACTCTCAACCACTGCGCCACCAGGGAAGCCCCTGACTGGGACTCTTTTGACTCTTTATGTCAGTTTGGGAAAACAGACAACTAAACAAGTTGAATCTTCCTACCCACGAACAAGGTATACCTCTCTATTTACGTATGTTTTCTTTAACTTCTTTCAGCAATGTTTTATAGTTTTAATTTACAAGTCTTGCACATCTTCTGTCAGATTTATCACTAAATATTTAATTTCAAGGTCTGATGATTTGTTGCTAGTATATAGAAATACAGTTGATTTTTGTTTATTGATCTTGTATCTTGCAACCTTGTTAAACTTACAGTCTGGTATCTTTTCCATAAGCTTCTTCAGATTTTTCTGTATACACGTTCGTGACATCTGCAAATAAAGACAGTTTTACTTTTTCCTTATCAACCTGGATGTTGTTTGTTTGTTTGTTTGTTTGTTTGTTTTTCGCGGTACATGGACCTCTCAGTGTTGTGGCCTCTCCCACTGCAGAGCACAGGCTCCGGACGCGCAGGCTCAGCGGCCATGGCTCACAGGCCCAGCCGCTCCGTGGCATGTGGGATCTTCCCGGACCGGGGCACAAACCCGTGTCCCCTGCATCAGCAGGCGGACTCTCAACCACTGCACCACCAGGGAAGCCCAACCTGGATGTTTTTTACTTCTTTTTTTTCTTGCCTTATTGCACTGGCAAGGCACTTCAGTAAAATGTAGATAGAAGTAATGAGAGTAGACGTTCTTGTTTGTTCCCACTCTTAGGGGGAAAGCATTCAGACTTTGACCAGTTAGTTTGATGTTAGCTGTAGGTTTTTCAAAGATGCTTTTTATAAGGTTGTAGAAGATTCCTTCTTTCCTGAGCTTGCTGAGAGTTTTTGTCAGGAATGGATATGGGATTTTGCTAAATGCTGTTTTCTGCATCTATTGGAATGATCACATGGTTTTTCTTTTTTAGTTTGTTAATATGGTGATTTTCATTGACTTTCAAATGTTAAGCCAATCTTGCATTCTTGGACTAAATCCTACTTGGTCAGGATATATTGTCCTTTTTATATATTTTAGTAGTCAATTTGCTAAAATTTTGTTTAAAATCTTTTCATTTATGTTTATGAGGGATGTTGGTCTGTTTTTTTCTTTTCTTTTAGTGTCTTTGTGTGGTCTTGGTACCAGGGTAATGCTGACTTCATAGGACAAGTTCAAAAGTGTTGTCCTACTTTCCAGACCAATTTGTATCAGAATTGGTACTTTTTTCTTAAACATTTGGTAGATTTTGCCAGTGAAACCATTTGTGCCTATAGTTATCCTTGTGGGAAGGTTTTTAACTACAAATTTAATTTCTTTGATAGATATAGGGCTATTCAGGTCATCTGTTCCTTTTTGAGTGAGTTTTGATAGTTTGTATTTTTCAAGGAATTTCAGTTAGGTTGTCAGTTTATTGCAAAAGTTTTTTTTTATGATATTCCCTTACCATTCTTTTAATATCTGTAAACTTTGTAGTCGTTTCACCTTTCTCATTCCTAAATATCAGTAATTTGTATCTTATCTCTTTACTGATCAGTCCGATTGGAATTGTATCAGTTTTATTGATCTCATTGAACTAGTATTTGGTGTCACTGATGTTCTCTGTTGTTTTTCCTGCTTCAGGGATTTGTGCTCTGATTTTTATTATTTTCTTTTCTGGTCTTACTTTGCATTTAATTTGCTCTTCTTTTCCTAGTTTCTTAAGGTGGAAGCTGAGGTCATTGATTTGAGGCCCTTCTTCTAGTCTTACATAGATGTTTAGTGCTGTAAGTTTACTGCGAAGTACTGCTTTAGTGGCGTTCTCCAAATTTGATGTGTTGTTTTCATTTTCATTCAATTCAAAGTATTTTGTGATTTCCCTTTTGATTTCTTCTTTGACCCATAGGTTATTTAGATGTATGTTTAGTTTCCAAGTATTTGGGGATTTTCTCAAGATTTTTCTGTATGACTCGAATCCCTTTAGATGTATTGAAAATGAGCCCATATTCTGGGCTCATTTTATGGCCGGAATATGGTCGTCCTTGGTAAATGTTTTGTATGCCCTTGAGAACCAATATGTATCTTGCTGTTGTTGGGTGGAGGGGTCTATAAATGTCAGATCCAGTTGGTTGAGGGTGGTGTTTGCTTCTTCTCTAACCTTGCTGGTTTTCTGTATACTAGATCTGTTGATTACTGAGAGGAATGTTAAAAGTGTCCACCTATAATTGTGGATTTGTCTCTTTCTCTTTTCAGTTCTGTTAGTTTTTACTTTCTGTATGTTGTAGCTCTGTTATCTGTAAGTACACATTTAGGAATTTTGTGTCTTCTTGGTGAACCCATCGTTAAGTATTGTCTCTTTTTTCCCCTGATAATTTTTTTTTGCTCAGAAGTCTCCTTTGTCTGATATTACTGTAGCCACTTCAACTCTCTTTTGGTTAGTGTTTTTGCATGATATATATTTTTCTGTGCTTTAACTTTTAATTATTTTTACTTGAATAACTTTCCCACTAGGCTTGTGAATGGTCACATGGGAAGTTGGGAATTTTTCATATGAGTTTTGAACCCTCTCCTTGTGTAGAACTACACAAAATGCCATACTTTTTCTAATAACGTTCTTCCTTGCTGAATTTGTTCATTTTTACTTTGGTCTTTCCTGCTTTCTGTGAGAATTCCACCTTTCATGCCAACACACCACTGTGAAATATTTACTGTGGACCTGATGTACGTTAGCCTATGCTCAGGGTGCTGGGGATGTAGCAACAAAGTCCTTCTTCCTAGGGCAGTTACGTTTCAGTGGAGTGAGACAGACTGTAAACAAATATACACTGTGTTAGTGGTGATAAAGTGCTATGGGGAAAAAAATAAAGCATTAAGAAAGGGAGGTAAGAGGGATGAGGCTGGGTGGGTGGGGCAGAAGGGCTGTCTGACAAGGTGACTTTTGGACAAGACGTGATGGAAGTGAGGGATGAACCGTGTGGAACTAGGGTGAAGAATATTTCTGGTAGAGGCACAAAGAGTGCAAAGACCTAGGATGGGAATATGCTTGGGAGAAGAGTGTGGCTGGAACCAAATAAGTGGTGTCAAAGGTCATCTGAACCAGCTGGAACATTGTAGAATTCTGAAATACTGCGCTGAAAACTGTCCTTTAACAGCACCGTGGTCCAAACCAAACAGTACAAGTGAGGCTTCAACTTTTGCAACAGAGCATGGGTGGGGTGGGCAGGGAATAGAGACACTTATTCCTTTGCATCGGCATACAGCCAACTACTGATAAAGTTATTAAGACTGAAGACCAGTGAGCTGTATGAGATGTCTGTCTGTGTTAGTCTGGTCTGAGTAGATGAATGTTAAATTCTTTCTGTCACCCAAGATTCAAGTACTTTTCTTTTGTTCCTTGTCAGTTCTTGAATGTGCTGGATAGTCTTAGATGAGTCCCAGGCCTTTCTTAACCTTTTTCTAGTTTGTGAAGTATGGCTGATACTTACTGTATGTCTTAGGTGCGTTAAGTCACTTGTAAAATCCTTTGGAAAATTAGAAGACTCATAGATGTTTTCACAAAAAGCATCAACTAATGGTTTGAAAAATTCAGTGGAGTGTAATGGGAAAGGCCGTAGGAAAAGGGAGGTCGGGCACAGCACTACACTTCGGTTCAGCTGGTCAGCTCGCAGTTTCTCTTTTGACAAAGATGTGTATGTGTGTTTGTAGGTAGTTGATGTCTGTATGTGGAGGGGAGTAAAACAAAAACATAGACCAAAATAGTGAGATTGCTGTATTTCAGAATGCAGCACATTCACAAATTTTTATTTTATTGCAGGTATTTCTTGGTGGATTTTTACGCACCGACAACAACTGTTGAAGGCATAATGGAGCATTTGTCTCGAGACATTGATGTGATTAGACCAAATATTGTAAAACACCCTCTGACCCAGGAAGTGAAAGAGTGTGAAGGGATCGTCCCAGTCCCACTTGAAGAAAAGCTGTATTCCACCAAGAAGAGGAAGTGAGAAGATTCACCAGATTTTAGCCTTCAGTTTAATTCTCTCACTTTTGAGCACCATGGATTAATAACTGACCAGCCTGATCTTTATGTAAGAGGGTGCTTTCAGTGTCCTTTGATTTTTCTAAGGTACTTTTAGTTCTTGATCCCCTTTGCTGTGAAAAGTCGGGGAATGGCCTCCTTAGAGCCACATTGTAATATATGGCATCAGCGCTCCCTGCTCGATTGCGTTTCACGAATGTAATTTGTCAGTGAGGACTTTGCCCTACAGCAGCACTAACACTGCTTTGAAGAGCAAAGATTATAAAAACCACTTTGGATTACACACTAGTCATTCAGACTGTATACCACCATGCAAAATAAAAATTTAAGACCATCGTATTATATGAGTAACTTTTGATCAGAGTGAAAGTCTGTGATTTTAAAGAACTTTTGCCTCGTCACCCCCCCCCCCCAGCACTGTGCCCCATCCAAGGCCTCACAGCTCCGGTCTGCCCAGAATGCTGGCAGCGTGTGGGCGGGGCTCCCGGTTACCAGCACAGGTTCAAGACTGGGAGAAGCCACGGTGAGGGCAGGTGGGATGTGTCTGTCCCTTGACTCCTGGGCAGTCACTTTTCCTTTCCTCTCACAATTAACTTGTCCTTGTGGTGGGTGCTGCTCTTGGTAGAGGGGCGTGTGTGTTCTGTGGCAGTTGGTGGTGGCACTGCTTCCTGTCATTCCTCTGCCAGTAGCACTGCTTCCTCACTGTCCCTCGGGCCTGCAGACCTCTTTGGGGAAGTGGCCACCTGTGAACTCTGCACCTCCTCCCTTCTGCCCGTTACCCTGATGAGTCGGAAGCCAATTGCTGTTGAGTTGGGGATGCCCAGAGAGCTAGCTGGCGCCATGCCTGTGGCTAGTGGCATGCTGAGCTCTTAAGTTAGGGGGACTTGTAAGAAGATCCATCTTTTTTGTTGTTGTTTTTATTTGATACTCATAGACATATTTTTAAAAACATGTCCTGAAAATAAAAAGACAGGTTTTGCTTTGAGAGATTTTTGTTAGCAGGGGAAAAGTTGGGTTTGAAGTGTTGTTGTACTTTGAGACTAAGAAGCAGCTAGTCTTTGCTTAAAATTGATTTAAGTAGGGTTATCATATTTAGCAAATAAAAATGCAGGATGGCCAATTAAATTTGAATTTCGGATAAATAACGAGTCAGCTTCCACATAAGTATGCTCCAAATATTGCAAGGAGTACACTTATAGCAAAAAATGATGCATTGTCTACTTGACATTCGGATTGACGTGGGTGTCCTGTATTTTATGTGGTAACCTTGGTATAACTCACATAAAGGAATAATCAATACCAAGCCAGAGACAGCAAAGCTGAGAAGAAAACAAAGTCAACATCCAGCATCCCGGCTTCAGCTGACCACACTGGCAACGAGGCAAGTTACGGAAGAGAACCCGGTGGGTGTGCCTTAATGTGCCCCAAACCCTTGTGCCCTCAACCTACCAGAAAACTGATCTAGAAACCAACTGAAATTTCATTTCTGGTCAGTGCCAGATAATCTGTTCTGTGAGCCTGAATTTACACCACAGTCTGAGAATTCTCCTTTAAAAAGGTCCATATGTGGTCTCTGCCCCAGGCCTGGGACGCTGAGGACCTGGGGTCCCTGGCAGTGGGCTGGCTTCTGTGGTGGGTGAGGATGAGGCTTTTTGCTGGAACAGTCGCTGGCATCTCCTCCTCAGTCTCCTCAGAGCTGGTGAATTGGAAGAAATTGACCGGCCTTTCCATCTTCCCACAGCGGGGCCCTGCACAGGGCGTCCATCAGCAGCCCAAATGACAAAGCTTCTGCACACAAGTTGTTGGGGGGAGTGCCAGTTACTAAGTCGAATCTCTGGTTGTACTAATTACACAGTCAGATCATATTGAAGCCGGAGGGAGCCCAGAGATCTGGCCTCTGCCTCTTTTTAATGGTGAGACTGAAGCACAGACAGATGTGCAAGAGAGGTGCCCCAAGAGCCGGGAGGAGCCCAGCTCCAAACTAGTCCAAGGCCTCCTCCCTCCGGGATGCTGCCTGTCTCTGCCCTGGATGATCAGAGTCCGCCCTTTGCTTATTCTTAAGAGCCCGGGCAGCATCCAGCTTCAACTTCCTCCAGAAGCAAAACTATTAAAAAGTCTCTTTGAAGAGCAGTAGTTCAGTCAAGAGGGTCATTAAGAACTGTACACTGGAAATAAAAGGGATAAAGTGGAGATTATCGGGGAAAATATGCTTCTTCCTGTTCATTAGGGATTTCCTGAAAGCGCAGGCTCTCAGCCAGGGCTCGAGGGATCACAAGCTCCTCCACCAAATGGCTTGGGTCTCCATGTACTGTCACTCAGGTGCTATCTGAGGTGCGTCTTGCGTTTTCCTTACGGTGTATTATGTGCGTGCTGCGTGCCATATGCTGTGCTGCTGCACACACTTAATCTGTTACCTCATTTAGCCCTTTCAGCAGCTCTGTGAGGGAGTGGTGTTACCCCTGTTTTCTGGATGAGAAAACAGACTCCAAGAGATTTGAACTTGACCCCACAAGTACCAAGTGACAGCTGGGATCTTGAGCTGGGGACCCTGACGCCATGGAGTCTTTTCCATCTGGTAGCACTGAGGTTGGCATTGTTCTCTCTGGTTAAACCAGGCACCTGGGTGTCAGGGGTGAGTTAGTGTCACTCAGATAGTAGCAGTTGTCCTCGTGTCCTGAGTGTGGTGCTGACACTTTCTTCTCCTGCACTTGCTAGCCCCTAGGAAATCGACGGAGCCCGTTGGGCATTCCAGGTCATCGAGTGTTCGGAATCCTGTGGCACAGTTTAGAGCGGCTTAGGAAGGAGGCTGGCTAAGTAGGACAGCTGTGCTGTGTGCCAGTTCCCCTCCAAAAGGAAGCTCCAAAATGAAGCCACCGTCCCTTCCCCCTGAGGCACTGATTCATAGCTGGACCTTCAGCCACTAAGGGGCCCTTGCCTCCTTGCAGCCTGTTGGGATGCCAGGGTTTGAGCAGGGCCTATGCAGGTCACCTCCGGGCTGCTTCTTTGCCCTGGGTCCTCTTGCCCAGGTTGGCGGCAGGCAGAGGCACTGTTTGGGTGGTTTGCCCCTTCAGTGGACGGTTATCAGTGAAGTGCTGGGAGTAGAGCGTGGGCAAAGACAGTCCTGTGGGGCTGATAGCTCGGAAGGCAGAGCGGTGTGGGTGTTGCCACATGGCGGGCGCTGCAAAGGGCAAGAGCAGAGGATGTGGTCGGGAGGGGACAGGGAAGCCGAGACCTGCAGGATGCGGAGCCAGTCCCATGATGTGATGGTGTCGGCAGATGGCACAGCACGTGCAGATGCCTCGAAGTCCTGAGCTGGAGACCAGAGGGTGGAGCGGGCAGGATGAGGAATTGGGGGGCCAGATCTGGGAGACTGGATGGAAACTCCCGAGAATAAACACGAAGGGATAGGAGTCTGCTGAAGTGAAAGGAGACGCAGAAGCATAAGAGGCCAGGTGTCGGGGTGAAGCAGCAACTCCAGAGTGCTCCCTTTGGGGGCCTCTTCCTCAGATTTGTTACCCTATTTGTGGTCCACTTGGAACAGGGTTGAGCTTCCAGAAATCCTTTTTCTTTTTTTTTTTCCCTGCATAAGGTGGGCTCAGGAAGGTGGAGAAAGATGGAGGCTGTGGACCCAAGAAGCTAGTCCCAGGGGTGCCTTGGAAGCTGCTTCCTGGAGACGTTGTCAGGTCACGGAAGCATCTGAACCCGAGACGATGAAGTCCTGTCCCGTGGAATGTCCACAAGGAAGGACCACTAGGCCCAAGTGAGCCTTTTGCTGAAAGACCAGGTTTGTGTTGATTGAGATGAAATACCAATTAAAAGATAGAGGAGCACTGAAAGCATGAGCTGCGTGTCCATGCTTCTGGTTGAGTCTAGAAGAGTAGTTATCCACCCTGACACACCTGAGGGATACCACACACACCTTCAGCAAAAGCTCAACATGGACATTATACCTTTCCCCTCCTCACAACTCCCTGAGGCCAGTGTTATACCCGTTTTACAAATGGGGCACCCAAGTGCTAAGAGAAAATGAGTGACTCCTCCAAAGCTACCGAGGGAGGAGTTGGGATTGGGGATTTGAATGTCCACTTTGGGCACACTGCACCCTTCTAGAGGTGGCCCCTGCCAGTCCCTGCAGCCCGGGCCACGCTGACTGACCTGGTACCCTGTGCCCTTCCTGTCCCACACCTGGACCAAGACCCCGGGCTTCATCACTATAGGAGGGGAGACAGTGGATCTGGGACTCCTTGGGAGTGCTTTTAATCTCAGGTCTTCAAAGGGAAGTCCTGAGAACACTGGAAGAAAAGTTAGTGTACCCTGGAGATCAGGCCTCCTTTTGTCATGTTTTTCCAAACTGTTCCATAATTTCCCACAGAGCTTTTTTCTCTCCACATTTCCCCAGGGGTGTGTTTATAGGACACACACATGGCAGGTGCTGCCCTGGGCAGGATGCAAAGACGAATGGGCTGTGTCCCTGACCCCAAGCCTCTCACAGATGGGGGAGGTGGAAATATTCAGCCATCTGAAGACAGGCCATAATAAAAACAATCACTGAGGTTCATACCAAGTGCTGTGGAAACGGAGAACCGGATTCGTTAGTACTTGGAGTGGGGGAAGGTGGGGAGTTTTCCAGCAGAGATGGCGTTTAAGCTGGCATGGGAGCAGCTAGTGTGGAGCATGGGTGGTGGGAGATGGGAGGTGGCTAAGGTGTGTTTTGGAAACACCTGGGAACGGGCAGGTATGGTGTGATGGCGGGAAAGGGCTTGGGGTGCAGGAGAGCCTGGAAATTCAGGGAGGGTCCAAGTTGCCATCTGTTGGTGAAGAGACATTTTGTGGCTGCTAAGGGTTTCTTGAAGTGAAGGGACCATTTTGAAGAACCAAGAATGAGTGCTATGCATATTAACTTGTTCTGAAAGGTGCCTCCTAATTGACCAACCCCCCATGCTGCCCACATGTTCGTGAGAACGAAATGATTATACAGACTCATCATGGAGAAGTACAAAGAGGGCTGAGGCCAGGTTTTCAGATGTCCCCCAGCAGTAGACAGAGTGGACTAGACAGTGTAGTGCTTGCCCCGTGGCCCCTACCTGACCTGGGGGCGCTCTGAAATGGCGTGAGGGAGCATTTGGAAAGTACGCAGCATCCTCTCCTTGTGGTCTGGAGGGCTCAGCGAGAGATGACTGCACCTGGCATCCACCTGGAAGGCCACCTGCCACCCCTGCCCTGTTTTCTGCACCCGGAAACAGGCCAGTGTGGTGCTGATAGTGGGGAGTTCCCAGGGCAATTTGTGAGATTCTCAGTCACCTTGAAAAAAGCGTAGTAGTGGGATGAGCGTAGAACTTTGGGTCAGAGACCTCCTCAATGGACCACGTGATCATGGACCGTTTCTTATCTTCTCTCAGCCTCCAGTGCACAAGCTGGTCTCAAAGAGCCTTTCCAAGCCTATCAGGCGCTGGACCAGGTCCACTGTCCCCCCAGTTTGGTGGGGTTTTGGGTGGAGGGTTATTCAGTCATCCTGCTGGTTGGCAGGATAAGGAGATGGGGAAGGGTTAAGAGAATTTCTCAGAGGCTTTGCACACTCTTCATCTTGTGGTAAGGATAGCTGTTTCCACAGCCTGCCAGGGGGTTCTGTGAGGCTGTTACTCTAATTCTAAACAGAATAGGCGCTGTACTTGATCACAAGAAAACAGCAAACGGAGCTCCAGAGGCCAGCATGGTCATTTGCTGGGCTTGAATTGCCAGCTTTCTTTTTGCTCTGAGAACAGAGTTTTAAGGCATCTGGACTTAGACCCAAACATAGGCACAAGGCATCCTGTGAGTCCACAGGAGGAAAACGGTGTGGTGACCAGGAAGTTCTTGGGTGGTGGTGAGGTCTGGTTTTTGGAGAGCTGCGCCATGACCCCAAAAATCAGCCCCTAAGTTTATAGTAACAGCAGCAATACCTAGATAACCTTGCACACTCCCAGCTACCCGCAACCCAACAGGGAGATTAACAAAAGTCAAACTCCTGAAGCCAGACCGAGTGTCCAAAGTGCTCAAGACCTTTGGGTTGCTGCCAAGGGGCAGAATTGTATGCGTACTGCAACTGAACCCTTTTCTCCAGAACACCTGGGGCTAAGCTGTGTCTCCTCTGGGGGAAGGAAATGTGATTTCACTTCATTTCCCAGAGATTTGCCCTGAGATGATTGCATTGTGAGTGAAGACAAGGATACATTGTTCAGTGGATAATGTCAGAAGTCAGGATTGTGCAAAATGGGCTCTTGACCTCTCCATTCCAAATAAGTGGGTGACTCCGTTGTTTCCATAAACTTGTACTGAGCTAAATGATGTGAATTGGATGTAGCACCGTTCGTCCATGTGGATCCCCAAATGTGAGCACCTCTTTGTGGAAGATTAGATTTTGCTTTTTGGACAGAGATTAACTGGTACAGCCAATTCTCATTATTCAAAGATTCTGTTTTTGTGAATTTGCCTACTCGCAAAAATTTATCCGTAGCCCCCAAATCCATACGGTGTCTTTGTGGTCATTCACAGATACAGTGGCAAAATTTTGAGTCTCCGGTGAATCTGTTCGCAGCCAAGGATGAGCAAGTCTTAACACTGTAGACACGTGTCTTTTTCTCGGTCAATTTAGTGTCGTGTGTTTTGCGTTTGCATGCTTTTTGTTGGTGATTTTACTGCTTAAAATGCCCCTACCCGTGTGCCCCGCCCACTGTGTAATGCTGAAATGCTGTCTGTTGTCCCTAAGCACAAAAAGGCTGGGATGTGTCTTACGTAAAAAATACATGTGTTAGGTTAGCTTTGTTTTGGCCCAAGTTATGGTGCTGTAGGCCTTGTTCAGTGTTAATGGATCAACAATATATATTAAGTAAGGGGTCATTAGAAAGAAACACACAGATAAAGCAAGATTATGTACTGACGGGTTGACACAGATGTTGTGCCCAGAGGCTCGCAGGAGCCTAACCCTGTATTTCCTCTAGGAGCAGTGGTTTTATTGTTCTCTAAATCAGCATTCGCAGCAACTGTATATGACAGAAGTATCAGGCATGACGAGAACTGACTGTATTTGACGTGGGTTTTGTGCTTTGTTTTTCTGCTGAGCACCTCTTTGACATCTTCCAATAATTCTCCAACTTTTATTTGCAACAGAGATTTTTATTCCCACCACTGTTCTTATTCTGCTTGTCTGGTTTGTCTTTCACCATCCTGCCTCCCCCACCATCATCACTTTCATTCTCCTCCACCAGCTCCCATCCACTAGAGAGCCACATGTCTCCATGAGCCAGGGGCCTTCTCTTTGAGGGGAGCACAAAGAACCTTGACAGAAAGGTTTGGTGATGTGGCCAGAAAGAGCCTGGACACTCCACTTGTCTCCCAGCCTTAGAAGCAGGCGATTCAGTGGGTTTAGTTAAGGGATAATTAGATTAGCAGTGGAGCAACCCCTTCCCAGGACTCTGTGATATCTCAAGGGTTTTCATAACACTCTTCAAATCAAATACTTTTTTTTTTAAAGATAGCATTTTAAAAATTATTTACTTATTGGCTATGCGGCATCTTTTTTTGTTTTTATAGATTTATTTCTTTCTTTATTTTTGGCTACATTGGGTCTTCATTGCTGCATGCAGGCTTTCTCTAGTTGTGGCGAGCAGGGGCTACTCTTCGTTGCAGTGCGCGGGCTTCTCATTGCTGTGGCTTCTCTTGTTGCGGAGCATGGGCTCTAGGCATGCAGGCTTCAGTAGTTGTGGCACGCAGGCTCAGTAGTTGTGGTTCGCAAGCTCTAGAGTGCAGGCTTAGTAGTTGTGGCGCATGGGCTCAGTTGCTCCGCAGCATGTGGGATCTTCCTGGACCAGGGTCCCAAACCTGTGTCCCCTGCGTTGGCAGGCAGATTCTTAACTACTGCACCACCAGGAAAGTCCCCGGCATGTAGATCTTTGTTTCCTGACCAGGGATCAAACCCGTGCCCCCTGCATTGGAAGCACAGAGTCTTAACCACTGGACCGCCCGGGAAGTCCCAATCAAATACGTTTTAATTACCTTTAAAACAACAGCAAAAAGTTGTTCACAAAGCAGAATCACAAGGAATTTTAAAGGTGCTGATTTTATGAAGTAGGCAGTTATGGCCAATGTTTTGAAAGCTTGTTCCTCTTCCATTTCTCTCTTACCAGATCTAAATATAATAATATGGAATAAGTTACTTAGTGTGGTTAAGCAAAATGTTAAAGGAATCTCTGCTTGCTCAATACTCCCTTATCCCTCCTAATCCTGAAATGGTTCTCGGTTAAATCTCTATTGTGATGAAACGTGATTGCTCTAACAACTGTGGTCCTCACCTTACAGCACTATTCACACTCTGCTTGCTTTCTTAAAACCTTCACATGGATTGATACACTGGAAACATCCTACTTTAAAAAGAACTCAAACATCCCTAAAAGAACAGAAGATACTATAACAAACTTGAGGTCCTTATCACTCAGATTGAACAGATATTGTATTTTTGCTGTATTTCTTTTAGTTATTTTAAAGAAATGAAATGTTAGATATAGTTGAAGTCCTTTCTTGGTATCTCTTCTCATCTATTCCTTCCTTTCCTTCCCAAGAGGTAGCCATCATTCTCAAGTCAGTGTGCATCATTTATATCCATCTTTTATGTTTTATTATGTACATATTTGGTCATAATTCATGATACTGCTTTGTGGATTTTTTTTTTTTTTTTTCGGTACGTGGGCCTCTCACTGTTGTGGCCTCTCCCGCTGCAGAGCACAGGCTCCAGATGCTCAGGCCCAGCGGCCACGGCCCATGTGGGATCCTCCCGGACTGGGGCACGAACCCGCGTCCCCTGCATCGGCAGGCGGACTCTCAACCACTGTGCCACCAGGGAAGCCCAGCTTTGTGGATTTTTAATGAACTAACTGGATTTTTAATGAACTAACTGGATGTGGAGGCTTCAGCAACGTGCTTTCTTTCATTCAACACTATCATCTCGAGATCTATCATGTAGATCTAGTTCATTGATCTCTGACGTTCTATAAGGTGCCATGTGTGACTACAACACACTTTAGTCACTTGCCTCTTTTTGTTTGTTTGTTTTTTGGCTACTTTGGGTCTTCATCGCGGGCTTTCTCTAGTTGTGGCGAACAGGGGCTTCTCTTTGTTGCAGTGCGCAGGCTTCTCATTGTGGTGGCTTCTCTTGTTGCAGAGCATGGGCTCTAGGCTTGTGGGCTTCAGTAGTTGCGGCACGCAGACTCAGTAGTTGTGGCTTGCGGGCTTTAAAGCGCAGGCTCAGTAGTTGTGGTGCACGGGCTTATTTGCTCTGCGGCATGTGGGATCTTCCCCGACCAGGGATCACACTCGCATCCCCTGCATTGGCAGGTGGACTCTTAACCACTGCGCTACCAGGGAAGTCCAGCCACTTGCCTCTTAATGGGCATGTCTAAGTTTACAGTGTTTCAAGCAAAGCTCTAGTGAACTTGCTGGCAGATATCTCCTAGGGCATACATACATGTGAGTGTTTCACTAGACATTGAATTGCTGACTCATTGGGTATTTCCATTTTCATCCTTACTAGTTATTGAAAAATTTCTCTCCAAAGTCATTGTACCAGTTGACACACCCAACAGCCAGATTTGAGAGACCCTGTTTTCTTTTTTTGTTTTAAATTTTTCTTTCTTTTTTTTATCATTATTATTTTTTTACATCTTTATTGGAGTATAATTGCTTTACAATGGTGTGTTAGTTTCTGCTTTACAACAAAGTGAATCAGTTATACATATACATATGTTTCCATATCTCCTTCCTCTTGCATCTCCCTCCCTCCCACCCTCCCTATCCCACCCCTCCAGGGGGTCACAAAGCACTGAGCTGATCTCCCTGTGCTATGCGGCTGCTTCCCACCAGCTATCTATTTTACGTTTGGTAGTGTATATATGTCCATGCCACTCTCTCACTTTGTCACAGCTTACCCTTCCCCCTCCCCATATCCTCAAGTCCATTCTCTAGTAGGTCTGTGTCTTTATTCCTGAAGAGACCCTGTTTTCTAACATCCCCCAATACATGGTATTAATCATGTTATTTAAAAAAAACTCACAAAAACCAAAAAAACTTTACCAATCAAGTGTCGAGAGCTGTCTCTCTTTTAAACTTACATTTTTCCCTATTATTAATAAGCATGAGCTTATTTTCACGCTGATGGTCATTCTGTTTTTTCCCTTGTTAATTGCCTTTTCATATACTTCGTTAATTTCCTTCCTGGATTTTTCGTCATTTTTCTAACCTAAGAAACCAAAGGCAACGCTTTCTATACAAGTGCAGTTCAAAAGAAGGCCTAAGACCCCACCCTGGCTTCACCCCACCGCTGGCAGGAATGAAGAAGGGCGTCCCAGATCCCAGATTCTACATGCTTCTGACAACACCCGCATTCATTCTTGCCTTCCCCCTTCCTCCCCTCCCCCCAGCCTGGCTCTGCTACTGCCTTGAGAATTTGGGACTAATATTACGATGGCCTTTATTCTGGTTTATGAGAGTCGCCACGAGCAGGCTAGGATTTCCAGATCGTCCCTCACTCTCGGCAACCCAGTCCACATTTAGCTCAGGACGTACCGTCTTTCACCTCTCTCCCTCCACTCTCAAAACCTATTCTCTGTGCCCCTGGGACTCACAGTCATCAGTCAGATCTCTTATCTCTTCAGCTTGTTCTAAAACATCTCTTTCTTCTTGTTGCCCCAGCTGAAACTGGGATCGCCCCTGAGCCCCTGCTTCCCCTGGAGCCCTCTCAATTGTGACTGTTTTCTCTCCCATCACCCCTTTCCCACTTGGCCTAGAGGCAGAGCAGCCATCCTCCTTGGCTCTCTGCCCCATCCAGACCATTGCCCGTCCTGTCCTAAACTCCCTAGACTTCTGTCATCTGAGGACCCCAGGCTACACCCTCTTGTTCCTTGATGACTTCAGCTCCTGGCTCACTGTTACTCTTTCCACCCAATTTCATATGATTCCGGGTGATTTCAGTATCCACTTAGGTGATCCTCTCTGATACGCTGGCCTCTCCATTACCTGATCATCTCCTCTGCTCCAGTGGTCATACCATCCATCTTCCCTTTGTCACCTGCTCCCTGGTTATACCTTAGACCTTGTCATTACCAATAGCTACATCACCCAACATCTCAATTTCCCTTTCTTATCTTTCTAGGTCACTCCCTCTTGAACCCCAGCTCCCACAATCCATTCTGTCAACCCCTCCGGGACCTACCGATCCTACCATCTTTCCTTTGTGTCTCGTCTCCCTCACGCCATCACTTTCCTCCCTACTCCAGCTTAAATTCCATCGCTGTGGTCACCCCTCAAGTCTCTAGATCCTCTCTTGCTGATTACAGTCAAATGCTTCACCCATTCTGTGCCTGCACCTGTGCAGCTGAATGTGGCTGGAGAAAAACCCATCTCTGCTGACCGGTCTCAGAGACCTGGCACAGCGCCACACCCCTAGTCCATTGACTCTGCACCCCCAGGCAGATATTTCCTTCCTTCCCTTGTCAAACTTCCAGTATCCTTTTGGCCCAATTTCACTCTCAGCTGATGACCTCACTCCCTATTTTACTGAAAAAATTAAGGCAGTTAGAAGAAAAGTTCCACAAATGCTCAAACCACACCTACTGTCCTCCCGGCATCTGTAACCACATCCTCCAACCCCTGTCCTGGGTGGACGGCCCGTGATGCTACAGAGGACTCACGCCTTCCCTGTGCCCAGAGTTCTGTCCTCTCGCACCTGCCGAGGCATCACCCAGCAAATTTCCCCCCTCCCTCCTGCATCATCAGATTTCTCGGTCTTCTGGTCATTCCCATCAGCAAAAACATGCTGTTAATTCTCTCTGAAAAAAACTTGTCAAAAGAGTTACCCACGTCCGTCCTTTCTTCTCGGTCTCGATGAAGGTAATGGTGAAAGGAGCAAACAGAAGCCCAGCCTTTTGTATTCAAGTGCATCCCCCGCCCCAAGCCCTTGAACTCGCTTTCGCCCCCTGCCTCACTCACTGCTCCTCTCAGCCCCATTTCACTCTCCCATCAGAGGCACTGGCACGGTTGCTCACTCCCTCCCCCTTGAAAAGCCTTCCTTGCTTGGTTTCTAAGGCATCACAGACTCCGCTTCTCCTGACTCTGTTCTCCTCCGAGGGCACTTTGCTGGTTCCTCCTCAACTTCCCTGACTCAGCGTCAGGCTGTTCCAGGTTCAGGCCAGACCTCTCCTCCAGCTGCTCTCACGCCCACACTTCCAGGGTGATGTCACCACGCTTCTGGTTTTAAATATATATTCATCTCTATACCTTGGAAACATCCTGTACTCCTCACTTTCCTCCACATCCCCTATCCAGTCCCCATCCTGTTTTCTCACCTTCAAAACGTATCTGGAGTCCAACCAGTTCTCATGTCCTCCACAGCCGCCTCCAGGGTCCAGACCACATCATCTCCCCGCTAGACCACAGCAAGCCATTCCCTTAGTCTTTTCCTGGGGCTGCTGTAACAAAGTACCACAATCTGGGTGACTTAAAACAATGGAAATTTAGTCTCACAATTCTGGAGGCTGGAAGTATGAAATCAAGGTTTGCAGCTATTTTATTGACAAGTATACATTTAGCACAAGGAAATAAACACCGATATATGGAAGCCTAATTAACAACCGTGTAGCAGTATGTATCATTTTGATGATTACATTATTTTAAACAACAAACTGCCCTGAAAATGAATGCGATAAAATTCTTGGTCATAATGTTATTAAGAAATAATATTAAGAAATATTGTTAAGAAATTATATATTGGTTTCAATATATAAATTGAAAATATGATTGCTTAAAATGTGACTCCCTCCAAAGGCTCTAGAGGAGGATCCTTCCTCGATGCTCCCAGCGTCAAGTGGTTCCCGACGTCCCTTGTCTGTAGCTGCATCTCTCCCATCCCTGCCTCTGTCTTCATGGGGCCTCCTTCCCTGTGTGTGTCTGTGTCCCCTCCCCTCCTCTTAGGATACCGGATTTTGATTTAGAGCCCACCATTTAGTCTAGGGTGATCACACCTAAAGATCCTTAACTACATCTGCAAAGACGATTTCCAAATAAGGCCACATTCTGAGGTTCCGGGGGACATGAATTTGGGGAGACACTGTTCAATCCACTCCACCTCGTCTCAGGTGCCCTCGTCCTACTCAGCACCTCCTGCCCTGACTTGCAGCCCACAGCCTGGGCACATGGCTCCTTGGCTTAAACCCTCCAGAGGCTCCTGTTTCACCCGAGTAAAGGCCAGTGTCCTTCTAATGGTCTAAAACCCGACCTCCTTCTCTTCCCCTCCCCCACTCCGCTTTAGCTACACCAGCTCCCAGGCCTTGGCTTCCGGCAGTGCCCTCTGCCTGCCTGGCCCTTCCTCGAATCTTCCTATTTAGCAGACACGCATGTAACATGCCAGGCCCAGTTATAAGTATTTTATGAACATTAACTTAGTTAATTCTTCTTGTTCTCTGAACATCCCTCTGCCACGGGGGCTGACACCCCTCGTTTCACAGTGGAGGAAACCCAGGTACAGAGGAGTTAAACTGCTCTCTCAAGGCCACACAGCTTGTGTGAACGATCAGAGTGCATGATCCTGAGGGGGGCGCAGCACCACCTCTCTTTGAGGGGTTGGCCAAGTATCACCTTCCCAGCGGGGCCTTTCCTGACCACCCTGCTTTGAAATGCAGCCCACCTCCTTCCTCTGCTGTATGTTTCACCGCTGCACGTGTTTTGCCATCTGATACGTGTGTTATTTACTTGTATCTATAGTGTCTGTCTCCTCCCAGGTGGAATGTAAGCTCTGTTGGGGTATGAATTTTATCTGGCTGGTTCATGGATGCATGAATAGTGCCTGAGGTGGTGCCTGGCACATTGCTGTTGGATGAACGAAGAGGACTTTTCCAAGAGAACACGATAGATCTAAAGTTAGTGTCCTAGACTTTGAAACCTCCCGTCCTAAGAGAGCCAACGTCAGTGGCCCTGTCTTCCATGTGTCCCAAGGGGCAGAATGGATTGGTCAAAAACTGGATAAAGATGAATAAGGATGAGTATAGCAAAATGCCTGTGGATGTAAAATCTCAAACTACCAAGAGTAAGTTGGCAGTAGGTGACAAAAACACCAAAAAATGCGTGGCCTGTGGCCCGGCAATTCCACTTGTGGGCATTTGCCTTGAATCATGATTGGCGCACAGAGTTAAGGTATGAGCATGGTCACCACATTGTTCTTTGATAAAATCAAAAAGTTGAAAAATCACCTAAATGTTCTGCAGTAGGCGACTATTGAAATATTGTGTATGGACTTACTGGGACACCATTAAAAGAATCAACATATAACAGCATGAGAAAATATTTATGACATATCCATGGGAGTAAAGTGAAATGGTATCTCAGATACATAAGCTTAATATGAAAATAAAACAGATATGCCCCAAAAAAGAGAACCAGATTTACAAAGATAGGAAAAAATACATAGATGGGTCAATATAATATCAATGAGAGCTCACGGATATAGTAGAAAATCAGTGTCTGGTCTAATTTTGAGCACAGAAACAGCATGAGGTTGGCAACCAAATTGGAAGAAAAGCAACCAGCCTGAGGGTCACCCACAAGGAAGGACTGGGTAGGCATTCAGCAAGCTGGTCTAGGACGACAGCCAACCCTTCAGCAGCAAGGATCCACTGGTGCTCACGCGAGGGCCCTTATGGAGCAGCCCGGTAAACCCACTGTGGGGACCAGAGTGCCCCGGAGAAGGTCCCTCGTGTAAACCTGGGTGGACTCAGAAGATGGAACAAAGGAGAGGTTTTGGTTTGAATAAATATCTCAGCCCAAGTCTTCTCAAGGGCTTGTTGGTGTTTCCCTCCATGTACTGGGCTGGTTCCTCTTCAGGTTAAATAAATCAGCGTTGGTAGATTCATTTCATTTTGCCTCCTAAGCCAGTCTGGACTGCTGCTAGGACTGATTCTGAGACTAGGAGCTGCTTTTGTGTTGAAGCGGGTTGTAGTGATGGTGACCCAACAGCCGGGAAAGAGTGAGATGGCTCTGAGCAGGGGGACAGCGTGGGACCCCGTCTGTTATTGGATGAAAAAAGTAGCTTGAGAGCAGTCCAGTCCAGTCTGATCTCTTCTTAAAAAAAGAAAAAACTCAGGATAAAAGACCGAAGTGCTGAGTACCACCCTACCAACAGTAGTCTCTGAGAAGTGTCATGATGGTGTTTTTGATTTTCTTTTTTTTGTTAACTATCATTGCTAATTTTTAAAAAACGATGGCTATGTGCTGAAGAACACAGTAGAAATATTTGCAAGAACAACGAAGAAATACTGAGCAAGCAAAACAGCACGAGAAACAACCTGAAGGGTCATCACAGCAACTTTCCTACTCTGCAGATATGATTCAGAGAGAGCTCATATGGCACGGAGGATAGTAGAACTGCTTTGTGAAGTCATCGTCTCTGGGGGCTTTATTAAGCTCTTCCTGGTCTTAGGAGAGACCCAAGAGGGCTCAGCAAACACAACTAATAATAGAATTAAGAAGATGATAACAGTTTGGATTATTTAGCATGAAAGAAATTGGGGCTTAAAAATTGTGAGTAAAGAGGTTTTAGATGAAGACACTGATCAATTATGAATCATTTTCACAGAGGACAGAAGAGGAAATGGCCTTAAATTGATTAAGAGAGAGCTTGAAGAAGAGATCCTTGCTAGGGAGGCTGTTGAGAGCCTGGCATGGGCTGACCTGACCGTGGGCTTTCTCAGTCCTGGGAGGACTAAATATAGGAAACACCATCTGTCCTAGAAAATCCAGGGAGACTTTCCAGAAGGTTCCTTAAAGTTCCAATCCTATGATGTCTCAATGAAGGTATAAGCTCACCCAATCCATTCTTGAACATCCTATCCTGGAACTCGACGTGTCTGTGTTCTTGGCTAGGACTGGTCTTGGGAGAGCTGGTGGCGATCTCATCTGTGTGATGAGAAGGCTGCCAGAACACCAGTCCTCCCACTGAGTCATGCTGTCTGAAGTTCTACCAGGTGACAATCATTCTTTGGTCATCAAGAGCCCAATGGAGTGTGAGTGATGCACTTAGGGTTTTCTTTGTTTCTATTCTTAGGTTCAAGAAGGAATAAATGTGGAGATTTTGAGATAACTAGTTTAGAATTTCTTTTAGGGATTGTTAAGAAAAATTATCCCAAACTATTTGCCTAGAAATAAGGCAAAAGGGCATGTCCTCTCCATGTCACACAGAGGCATTGTTAAACAGGCTCACCCAAGGATTACTTAATTCTTTTTTTTTTTTTTTTGGATTACTTAATTCTTGAGGAGAATGTACCTGTGTTTGACTTTACTATTTACTAGTTGACAAGCCCAGACACAGTAAAGTTGCATGTTAACTTGTCAATTTCTGTCCCTTAGAAAAGATAACCATGAAGGTTATGGTTTTATTCTCATATAGGGCATTAACCAGTTTTGTATCTAACAAATGATCCAGCCATCATTCTGACATTCTGTTTTTAAAGGTCAGTAAGTTCCACAAATGCTCTTTGAACCATCTTTCCTGTCCTACTGGTTGGCTCATTTTCACGAGTTAAATAAATCTTGGACACGTGTTCATTCTATGTCTTTATGGGAGTCATGGGCTTAACTTTTTGAAAATCAATACTTGGATAGGAAGGAGGAGAGCTAACATTAGGAGAATAGCTTTAAGAGCATGACACTGATTCTCATCTGTATAGATGTTTCTATGGTCATTCTTGGAAGGAAAAGGGTTCGTCAGTTCCGTGTAATCCATGATGAGACAACCCTTGGTGAGCAAGAGGTGACTGGATTTTTTCCAGCCTTGACAGCTAGCTGAGAATGCGGTCTGCAGGATTGGGTGTGGGGGATTCTGTGTAGTAGAACGGTTAGGGGCCTGAAATGAAAACCCTGGTGGATGCAGACGTCAAACTGGAGAATAAGATTTCAAAGGCAGAGGGATTCAGGGGAGGTCAAGGTCCTGATGTGAGTGTGGGAGAAGGTGGCTGAAGTGGGGGCTGAAATTCACCGGAATCAAGGAGTTCAGGCGGAAGGTGGCCTGGAGCCAAAGGAGCCACGTGTGGGGATGTTGAACTCCCCTCTGATGGTGACAGACCCTGGCAGTGGCAACAGGAGCACTGACCCTGGGATGCTGGAAGGGAGTGGGGTACCTGGAGGAGGGCCAGGCCTCAGCCATGGCCAGAAGGTGGAGGGACTCAGGGGGGCCGAGGATGACAAGGAAAGGCCCCTTTAAACAGAATGGGGGCGGGGATGCTGCAGAGCTGTGTAGGGGGATCGAGGGGCCAGTAGAGAACTGGCGACCCGAGGAATAACAATTCGGGCCATACCAGCAGCTCCGGGGGTGAGGGCGGGAGGGGAGGAAGTCCGCCATGAGCGGCCCAAGCATCGTTAAAAACTGTGTGGGTGACACAGCGGGGCTGAGTGTCCGAGTGAGGTCGCTGCCGGCCCTGCCCCAAGGCACAGACACAGGTAAACCTCAGACACCACCTTGTACGGTGTTGACATCTCCTTCTAGGCCTTTTTCAGAAAACAGCCTCCGCCTCACAAGGGTCCACGGCTGGGGAAAGCTGAGGAGGCGCTGGCCCACGCTTTCAGGCCTTAGAAGGCAGCACACAGCAGCTGAAAGCTTTGGACCTGCAGGGCTGGGTTTCACTCTGGGCTGGCAGTTTCTAGACTCTGTGCCCCGCCCTCCATGCTGGGGCTGCTCATCTGGTCCCTGCCTGAGGCTCAGATGCCACATCACACAGCAGGTCTCAACTGTGGAGTGTCTGGGGCCCTGGCTCCAGGGATCGGAGCCCCTCATAGGCATCTCCCGAATAAAACAAAACACCACACTTCGGCGCATTCATTGTGTGTGGCCTGTTTCACCCCATGGGCGTCTCTCTTCACAGCTGCAAATTCCAGGTTTATCTCTGTTCTGTTTTTGAACCTGTTTGCTTTTGATTACGATTCGGGTTTGAAAGGGAAGAGGCACACACTCTCTAGCTCCCTGTTTTCTTTCTTGGATGGAATAACACAGTTTATTTATAGTGGGATTATTTTTTCCATTATGGCATATGTACTTTTATTACTCTGCCACCTTATGTTTTGAATTGCATGGGGAAAGAAACGCATCAAAGAATACTCCATTGTGTGTGTGTGTGTGTGTGTGTGTGTGTGTGTGTGTGTGTGTGTGTGTTTTTCCTCCTGTAGTTGATAGTGGAAAAAAGTGTAGCATCCGATTAGTCATCCTGTACCATGATGTTTTTTTGCCCCAACCAGCAGAATTACATTTTACACTCAAAAGAATTCTCTGTAGGAACCCTTTCGATTCAGCATGGGAGGAGATAAGATTCAAAGTATGGCCAACCCCATGCATCACACCCAAAGTCCATTTCTTCTATGGTTTAAAAACAAAATTTTTAAAAAAAATTAATTAATCTGTCTGCCTTGGGTCTTAGTTGTGGCGCACAGGCTTCTCTCTAGTTGTGGCGCTTGGGCTCTAGAGGCACGGGCTCAGTACTCATGGTGCACAGGCTTAGTCGCCCGTGGCATGTGGGATCTGAGTTCCCCAACCAGGGATCGAACCCGCATCCCCTTCATTGGAAGGCAGATTTTTAACCACTGGACCACCAGGGAAGTTCCTCTTCTGTGGCTGATGATGCTCTCCAAGGATGCAGTGCGCTGTAGAGCATGAAGGTTTAGGCTTCTGCAGAGAAGTCTGGGCATGCTATTCCTTTTTTTCTTTTTTCTATTCAAACCTGTTGAAGACATTACTTAACTAGGCATTTTGCTACTGCCCTTTGCTTATAGCCACCTTGGCTCTCCAGGTCACTTCTCCATCACCCTGGTCTTTGCTTTCTTAGGCCTGGAAGGAGGATAAGAAAAACCTCTCTCCTTGGAATCAAGGAGGTTCCTTCATTGATCAAGCAGGCTTGCAAAAGATCTGTTTATATATCACGTGAAGCCTTGTTACATGTTATAAATCTTAGGTTTTAATCCTACCATGTTTTCTACCTATTTTGGACTAAATAGGTACCTTCATGAGATGCTTCTGCGTCTGTCTTCATTTCTAGAAGAGAAAATGGAATCACAGGGGAGGGTGCTTGCCTTGCCTGGAATCCCCACAATTTAGGAGAAAGACTTTGAACTTTACTATTTCTGTTTCAATTTATACAAATAAAAGGGAAGCAGATCTTTACCAACTTGTGGTGCTCTCCAGGAAAGAGGTGGGGATGCTGAATATCCCATTTTTCTGTAGCTCATTTGCTCTCTGGTTACTTTAAAAAGCATCCTACTGAGATGGAGAAATTGGAACCCTCATATACTGCTGGTGGGAATGTAAACTGGTGCAGCTGCTTTGGAAAACAGTCGCAGTTCCTCAAAAAGTTAGACATACAATTACCATATAACTCAGCAATCCTAGTCATAGGATTCTACCCAAGAGAACTGAAAAACTTATATCCACACAAACACTTGTACACAGATATTATAGCAGCATTATTCATAATAGCCGAAAAGTAGAAACAACCCAAATGTCCTTCAACTGATGAATGAATAAATAACATGTGATATATCCATACAATGGAATATTATTTGGCAATAAAAAAGAATTTTTGCAAGCTATGTAAACCAAAAATAAAAAATCATTGGGGCAATTTTTTTTACTTCAGATCAAGGAACCTATTTATACCTAAACACCTAACAATAATAATAAGAATAATACTCATTTGTTTACTATACTTACTATTCTACATATCTCATTTGATTCTCATGATAACCTTCAAAAGTACATATTATCATTCCCATTTTCAGACGAGGAAACTGAGGTTCCAAGAATACTTTCTGCAGACCCCAGCACTTTCATCTCCAAAGCCTGCCCTTCTTAGAGTTTCTGAAATGTCTGTCACCTGCCACAGAACTGGCACCAATGGTGGCATTTTCAGAAATGTGACATCTCCTGCAGGATGCACTTGACCTCGGGCGGGCAGAGCAGTATGGAGGTAATGATGAAAAGAACCAGTTACAGTGTGGTTTCATGTTTTCCAACAAATATTTCTTGGGGTGAAGAAGCGAGACACACAGACATATGCAGTTTCTGTAGTTCTGATGGGTACAGTTCCAGTTGGTAATTAGGTAAAAGACTTAGGCACCAGGAAGTAGTTTTGCACCTGCACCCCAATAATGAATGTGGGAGCAGTTCTGAATTCATGGACAGGAGGAAACTTTGTAGCATATTCATTCATTCACTCCAATTACCCATGGGTCACTGTTTTCCCATCCCTGGCTTGGTCTGGCTCTGAGGCAAGCTTCCTGGATCCATGGGTAGAGAGTTCTCTCGTTTGGTTTCTGGAGACAAGTCACTCTTGGTAACTCCTGGCTTCATGCTGGCGGCTCATTCAGCTCCCCACCTCTCCTGACACGGCAGACTGGGCTCCTCTTCCAGTATGGTCCCCCAATCCCACCCCAGATGTCCAGGCCTATGTTTGACTCTGGGAGGCCTTGGACTGTTTTCAATACTTTTGCTATCGCTCACTGCTTTATGTCACCCCCTTTTTTTCTGGTCTCTCTCTGTTTGGTTTCGAGCTCAGCATTGTAACAAAATTCTGTTATATTTCCATCCATTTGGAGCAGGACATTCTTTCTCATCATCTCAGGCTTCCACATTGAACAGAATGTTTATATCTATTTTTACCTTTTCCTTTGTGGCCTAATTGTTATGAACTGAATGTTTTCCCCCAAAGTTCATATATTGAAGCCCTAATCCCCTGTGTGATGGTATTAGGAGGTGGGGCCTTTGGGAGGTGATTAGACCATAAGAACAGAGCCTTCTTGAATGGAATTTGTGCCCTTATAAGAAGAGACAAAAGACCTCTGTCTCTCTTTCTCTCTTTCTTCCTCTCCTACAATGAGGAGACAGCCCTCACCAAGAACCTGACTGTCTGGCCCTTGATCTTGGACTTCAGCCTCTAGGACTGTGAGAAATGAATGCTTGTTGTTTAAGCTGCCCAGTTTGTGGTATTCTGTTAGAGCAGCCTGAAATCATTTATGAGTGTTTGAAGAAAATTTGTTTTCTAAATTTAGTCTGAAGTTCTACGCAGATGGCATTTGGCTTATTGGGTATTCAGTGTCTCCACGTCTTCACTTCTTGTTTGACAACTTGATCTGGTAATTTCAAAGAGAGCTGTTACCCTACAAGGACTGCGGATTCATCCGTTTCTTTTATCTTGGAAAAGTTTTGCCCTATGTATTTAGAAATAATGTCATACGGAATATATAATGGTTCATGACTCTTTCTATTTGGAGTTGTACCTATTATCATTATAAAATATTGCTTTTTGTCCTATTTAAAGCTGTTGGTCTTAAATTCCACTTTATCTGATCTTCATGTTGCCTCCATTCTTTTGTTTACTCTTGCCCAGTATATTTTCCTATCTCTTTCTTTTCAAGCTTTCTTTAGAATTTTGTTTGGCTCTCTCTCATAAATAGCATATAACCAATAGTGCTTTAAAACTCTATTTCAGAATATTTTTCATTCAACGGAGGAATTTAATCTAGTCACATTTATTGAGATGTCTAATATTTTTGGTCATTTTTTCATCTTACCTCTTTTTTTAACGATTTATTAAAGTTTCTTCTTGTGTCTTATTTTCACTTTCCTTATTTTTCCTGGAGTAGTCAAGGTTTTTGTTTTTAGATTTTAATTCTTCCTACCCATCTTGTCGCCATGCTCATTGGTAATTGGAAGTTCAACTGTGTATCTTCTTTTATGATTTGATTTTTCCTAATCCCATGTACTCCTAGTCTTTTCTTAAAAATGGAACATGGGTAGAAATTTTTTAAGTCCTTGCAAAGTGCCAAAGTGTCTTTCCCTGGCCTCCTGTATGCATGATATTAGCCAGGCAGAGGAATCTTGGACCAGAGCCTTATCTCTCAAAAGCTGTAAGTCTGGCTCCACTGCTTGGGGGCTCTAGCTACTTCCAGTGAGGATCTGGTGCCATTCAAATTTCCTTCCCTATGTAAATATTTGCTTTTGTTCTCTAGCAGCTGGAGTTTGGGAATTCACCAGACTTTGTCCGGGTGTGAGTTTTTTTTTTTTCAAATTATTCTTATTTATCTTGCTTGGTGCTTAGAGTGTATTTACATTCGGTCCAAAAATTGGTCTTTATTCAGTTAAGGGGTGTTTTCTTCTATTTACTTCTCAAGTTTGCTTCTTCATATCATTCTTCTCTCCTTTTCTGAAACTCCCAATATTCAATAGCCAATATTCTCTCAGTTTGCAATATTATTGAAGATGTACTCACCAGCTCTATTTTATTCATGATTTTCATTTTATTGAATTTGTACTCTATGTTCTGGGGTCAATCATATCATTGATCATTAAGATCAAGTTGTTTACTGGCACCATCATGAGAAAGTGGAAGGCTGAGGGATGGATAGAAACTGTTAGCACTTTTTTTTGTTTTTTTTTGCGGTAGGCAGGCCTCTCACTGTTGTGGCCTCTCCCGCTGCGGAGCACAGGCTCCAGACGCGCAGGCCGTGGCTCACGGGCCCAGCCACTCTGCGGCATGTGGGATCTTCCCGGACCGGGGCACGAACCCGTGTCCCTTGCATCGGCAGGCAGACTCTCACCCACTGCGCCACCAGGGAAGCCCTGTTAGCACTTTTTATACTAATTGCTTGGGGATGGTTTATACCTGGAAGGCAGGAGGATCCAAAACCCCTTGATGGGGAGACTACATCAGCAAGGGGGCAGCTTCAGATTCAGATGTCGTTTTCAGTCTGACCAAACCCAGGATGAATCCAGTTTCTAGAGAAAGTATCAGTGTTGACAATTTTGAAGTTGAGTTTATCCTTAGATCTTCTTAATTATTTCCTGGAATCAAGTCATTTCTCCCTCTGTGCTCTGTTATGGGCCCACAAGCTTGCTTATCACCCCACCCTGAGTTCTGAGTATTGCTATCCTTTGTTCCTGTGTCAGCTTCCTCCTGAGCCAATGTCCTCTGTTCACCTCCCACCTGTATTAGTCAGCTCAAGCTGCCACGACAAAGTACCACAAACTGGGTGGCTTAAACAAAAGAAATTTATATCTCACAGTTCTGGAGCCTGGAAGTCCAAGGTCAGGTGTTGGCAGGGTTGGGGTTTGGTGGGCCTCTCTCCTTGGCTTGCAGATGGCTATCTTCTTGTTGTGTCCTCACAGGGTCTTTCCTCCTCACATGGTCTTTCCTCTATGTGTGCATGTTCCTGGTGTCTCTTTTTGTGTCCAAATTTCCTCTTCTTTTAAGGAACCAGTCAGATTGGATTAGGGCCCACCCTAATGACCTTATTTAACCTTATTTACCTCTTTAAAGGCCCAAACACAGTCCCATTCTGAGGTATTAAATATTAAGGCTACAACATATAAGTTTGGGGGACACAATTCAGTCCTTAACACACCCCTGGACCTTAGTGCTGGCTCGGTCTGTAGTAGATGCTCAGTAAAGTTTTGTTTATTGCTTAAATGAAAGTCTCCCAGTGTGTTCTCTTTCCCTATTTTGATTTTCAAGCAGGTTGTTATGCATGAGATGGCAAATGCTTTCTTAAGATAAATTAAATGAACTACCTCTTTATTGTCTATTTTATCCATAGGCAGTCATATTTTATGTAAAAAAAAACCTCTATAGTGGCGTGAATATACAGTCCTTTCTTTATTTTTTCTTCTTTTCCCCAAAATATCCTGCTGTTGCATGGTAATGAAATGAGCTCTATGCCTGAGGTCAGATTCACCCCATAGTCTCTGTGGCAAAGCCACTGAATTTCTCACAACAGGCCTGTGTTTGTCTGTGGGGATTTGAATCTGTGTTATTGCATGCTGGATTTACCTGCCTTGGGAATTTAGTTCCTTTTTTATTTCTTGGCATACTATCTCTGTTTCATCGTATTTATTTCCATTTTCTGCCCCCAGCTCTGACAAATCTGAATTTTTCAAAAAGCACAGAGAAATGTATTATACTGATTGTGTCAGTTATTTGTGGTTGTTCTTTGAGTTTATAATAATGAAAAGATGGAATTTAAATTTTTTCCTTTGGCTATTTTATTCTTTTGCATTCTTAATTTTTGTATTTTGCTTTCAGTCTCCTTACTGAATTTTTGATCTCTGAAAGAGCGATTTAAAATAGCCATCCAATGGTATATGTATCCACAACAGAGGTTGTTGCCAGGCATACAAAATGAATGGATTCCTTATTGAAATGTGAAATGCCTACACAGCAGAGTCTATGTATAGAACTGAGATGGAGATTTGGAATTGGATTCTACCATGGATATCATCAGGATGACAGCTTCCAATGGGCTTAGAATTTCATTGAATTTAATAGTCTACCAATGCTGTCTAATGAAGCAATGTGATTTTCTTCTGCCATGGTCTCAAAAGCCAAGAAGAGTTCATGTCCTGGCCATTCTAAACTACTCGCTATGATCCACACTTTCCACATTCTGGTTCTTTTCTGGCTCATGAGCATGACTTTCCATTTGCTGAGAACACTCTTCCTCCCCTGCTCACTGGGCAGCCTTTCCTGATCCCAAACTAGCCTACGTGCTCTCCAAGGGCTCCCAAAGGTCCTAGCCGCTCCTCCTGAGCATATATAATGCTGATTTGAAAGTCGTTGCTGACATATGTCTCTCCCTTTTGACTAAAAATCCTACCTATGCCAGGCACCACTTTGGAAGCTGATGTGGCCTATGGATCTTACCTCAAAATTATGTTTTAAGTGCATGAAATAAAACACATTGGGTTCTGATTCAGGGCAAGATGGAGTAAGCACATTCCAACCTGTCTGAAAAGCAAACGGTAGTTTGCAAACTGGTGAAGAAGACAGAATCTGAAGAATCCCCAAACTTGTGGTGAGTTACCATTTTTTCCCCTCCAGAACCCCCCAGCCTAAAGTAAGTACAGCTCTAAACCCAGAAATGGGCACTGGTGCCTATAGAGAGAGTCCCACTCAGGTCCTGCCATAGGGAGCAGGAAGGAGGTCTCCTAATACTGAGAAGTGGTGGAGAAATCCCCTGTTTTGTTTTCCTTTTCTCCATTCTCTTGTGCCCCAGACTCCAAGCCATCCTGTGGTGTCAGGGGCATGAGAGCTTATAGGATCCTAAAACTGAGGGAGGAGAATCATCCCTCTGATCAGAAGAGCTGTGGTCCCAAGAGCATAGGGCAAACTCCCAATGCTTTTTTTCTTTTTTTCCCCTTTCTGCTACCACTACTGTCCCTGGACACAGATGTAGTTGTGGAAAATGCATGGAAGAGCAGGCTAAGTAAAGCCCCAGCTTTTTGGCCAGGGGACCAAAAAGTTGAGCCCCTGGGAACTGGAAACTACCATAGGGAAGGAAGAGCTAGGGAAAGGAACCCCAGAAAGTTGTTGATGAACTTCTGGGCTCACCCCTGAGATGCACAAGAATAGACCTGACCGCAAATAGCACACCATACATTTTGAGAACAGAACTACAAAATAGACCACTGCCTAGGTTTCAGACTGGCTACTGAATATTGTACACAGGCTGAAATCTTGTAAAATATTTCAGATCTGAAATCTTGTAAAACAGGACTTATATTAGAATCATAACCCATGGAAGACTGGTTGGAACTCAACCTGGTAGAATCAGATGAAAAAAAAAAAATCAGCATTCTCCATAGGATTTAGATAAAATCTAGAGTCTTGTAACATAATCATCCAAATGTCCAGGAAACAATTAAAAATTACTCAGCACATATGAAGAATTGGGAAAATCTCAATTTGTATGGGAAAAGACAGTCAACAGAAGCCAATACTTAGATGACACAGAATTTAAAGCAACTATTATAAAAACACTCCAAAATGTAATAACAAACATTCTTAAAATGAATGAGGGATTGAAAAAAAACATATAAAGAAGAACCAAAAGGAAACTTTAGGATGGAAAAATACTACAACCAATATAAAAACCTCACTGGATAGGGCTCAATAGCAGAATGGAGATGATAGAAGAAAGAGTCAGTGAACTTTAATGTAAATCAATAGAAATTATAAAATCTGAACAATACAGAGAAAAAAGATTAAAAGTAAAAAAGAACAGAGTATCATCAACTGGTGGGAAAGTGTCAAATATTCTAATGATCTTATCCTAGGAGTCCTAGGAAGAAAGGATATGGTGCATAGAAAATGTATGAAGAAACAATGGCTAAAAACTTGCCAAATTTGTAGAAAGCATAAATCTACTTGCCAAATTTGTAGAAAGGCATAAATCTAAAGACTCAAGAAGTCTAAGAAACCCCAAAGAAGATAAACCCAAAGAAATCCATGCCCAGATATATCATTACCAAACTGTTGAAAACTAAAGAAGAAAAAACAACATGTAAAGCAACCAGAAAAAAACAACACTTCACTTATAGAATAACATGATTCAAATAGCCATAGATTTCTCCAGAAGGAAATGGAACATTTTTAAAGAATATTTTAAAAGAACTGTCAACCAACAATTCTATATGCAGTAAAAATATCCTTCAGAAATGAAGATGAAATAAAGACATTCTTAGGTGAAAGACATGGAAGAGAGACTTCATTGTCACCAGCTCTATTGCTTCAGGATGAGAAATGACACCAGACGGAAGCTGGAACATCAAAAATGAAGGAAGAACAACAGAAGTGGCACATACCTGGGTAAATATGACAGACGGTTCTTCTCTTGAGTTCTTTAAATGTGTTTGATGGTTAAAAACCAAAATTATAACATTGTCTAGTAGGATTTCAGTGTATGTTAAGGTAACAAATACGACAATGGCAACATAAAGGAGGAAGGGTAATGGTGCCTACACAGTGGTAATATATCACTTGAAGTGGTAAATATTGATTCTACAAAGACTATGAAAAGTTGAGTATGTATATTTTAATCCCTAGAACAGCAGCTTAAAACTTACACAAAAGAGTGGTACATGGCCCCAGCCATCTTGAATTGCAGTGTCTCCACAGCACTTCTGTGAGCTGAGGTATCGGGCATAGCTTTTCGCTCAAGGATCTTTGGTTTGAAGCTGAGAGCAAGACCTCTGTATGCGGTACCCTATGAGCAAGTGAAACTGGACTAAATGCAATTGAGAAGAAAAAAAAGGAACTCATGTTCCCTTCTTCCTGCTGGTGTTCCCTTCTTCTGTCTGCAGTACTACAGTATCTGGTGCTACAACAAGTCAGTCGCTGAGCTCTCATTGGCTGCCGGCAGCCAAAGTACCAGTTTACCCATCAGCACACTAACTCAGGAGGACCTTCAAGATGGCGGAGGAGTAAGACGTGGAGATCACCTTCCTCCCCACAAATACATCAAAAATACATCTAAATGTGGAACAACTCCTACAGAACACCTACTGAATGCTGACAGAACTCATACATCCCAGAAGGCAAGAAACTCCCCACGTACCTGGCCGTATGGCTGACAGGGTCTTGGTGCTCTGGCCGGGTGTCAGGCCTGAGCCTCTGAGGTGGGAGAGCCGAGTTCAGAACATTGGACCACCAGAGACCTCCAGGACCCACATAATATCAATTGGCGAGAGCTTTCCCAGAGATCTCCATCTCAATGCTAAGACCCAGCTCCACTCAAAAACCAGAAAGATCCATAAAGACTGAAAATGAAGGGATGGAAAAAGATATTCCATGCAAAAAGGAAACCAAAAGAAAGCTGGAGTAGCAATTCTCATATCAGACAAAATAGACTTTAAAATAAAGACTATTACAAGGGACAAAGAAGGATACTACATAATGATCAAGGGGTCAATCCAGGAAGAAGATATAACAATTGTAAATATTTATGCACCCAATGTAGGAGCACCTCAATACATAAGGCAAATGCTAACAGCCATAAAAGGGGAAATCGACAGTAACATAATCATAGTAGGGGACTTTAACACCCTACTTTCACCAGTGGACAGATCAACCAAAATGAAAATAAATAAGGAAACACAAACTTTATATGATACGTTAAACAAGATGGACTTAATTGATATTTATAGGACATTCCATCCAAAACAACAGAATACACTTTCTTCTCAAGTGCTCATGGAACATTCTCCAGGATAGTTCATATATTGGGACACAAATCAAGCCTTGGTAAATTTAAGAAAATTAAAATAATATCAAGTGTCTTTTCCGAGCACAACACTATGAGAATAGATATCAATTACAGGAAAAAAACCATAAAAAATACAAACACAAGGAGGCTAAACAATACGCTAATACATAACCAAGATATCACTGAAGAAATCAAAGAGGAAATAAAAGAATACCTAGAAACAAATGACAATGGAAACATGACGGCCCAAAACCTATGAGATGCAGCAAAAGCATTTCTAAGAGGGAAGTTTACAGCAATGCAATCCTACCTCAAGAAACAAGAAACATCTCAAATAAACAACGTAACCTTACACCTAAAGCAATTAGAGAAAGAAGAACAAAAAAACCCCAGAGTGAACAGAAGGAAAGAAATCATAAAGATCAGATCAGAAATAAATGAAAAAGAAATGAAGGAAACAGTAGTAAAGATCAATAAAACTAAAAGGTTGTTCTTTGAGAAGATAAACAGAAATGATAAACAATTAGCCAGACTCATCAAGAAAACAAGAGAGAAGACTCAAATCAACAGAGTTAGAAATGAAAAAGGAGAAGTAACAACTGACACTGCAGAAATACAAAGGATCATGAGAGATTACTACAAGCAACAATATGCCAATAAAATGGACAACCTGGAAGAAATGGACAAATTCTTAGAAAAGCACAACTTCCCGAGACTGAACCAGGAAGAAATAGAAAATATAAAGAGACCAATCACGAACACTGAAATTGAGACTGTGATTAAAAATCTTCCAACAAACAAAAGCCCAGGACCAGATGGATTCACAGGCGAATTCTATCAAACATTTAGAGAAGAGCTAACACCTATCCTTCTCAAACTCTTCCAAAGTAAAGCAGAGGGATGAACATTCCCAAGCTCATTCTATGAGGCCACTGTCACCCTGATAACAAAACCAGACAAAGATGTCACAAAAAAAAGAACACTACAAGCCAATATCACTGATGACCATAGAGGCAAAAATCCTCAACAAAATACTAACAAACAGAATCCAACAGTACATTAAAAGGGTCATACACCATGATCAAGTGGGGTTTATTCCAGGAATGCAAGGATTCTTCAATATATACAAATCAATCAATGTGATACACCATATTAACAAACTGAAGAAGAAAAACCATATGATCATCTCAATAGATGCAGGAGAAGCTTTTGACAAAATTCAGCATCCATTTATGACAAAAGCTCTCTAGAAAATAGGCATAGAGGGAACTTACCTCAACACAATAAAGGCCATATATGACAAACCCACAGCCAACATCGTTCTCAATGGTGAAAAACTGAAACCATTTCCACTAAGATAAGGACCAAGACAAGGTTGTCCAGTCTCACCACTATTATTCAACATAGTTTTGGAAGTTTTAGCCACAGCAATCAGAGACAAAAAAGAAATAAAAGGAATACAAATCAGAAAAGAAGAAGTAAAACTGTCACTGTTTGCAGATGACATGATACTATACATAGAGAATCCTAAAGATGCTACCAGAAAACGATTAGAGCTAATCAATAAATTTGATGAAGTAGCAGGATACAAAATTAATGCACAGAAATGTCTTGCATTCCTATATACTAATGATGAAAAATCTGAACGTGAAATTAAGGGAACACTTCCATTTACCACTGCAACAAAAAAATAAAAATCCTAGGAATAAACCTACCTAAGGAGACAAAAGACCTGTATGCAGAAAATTATAAGACACTGATGAAAGAAATTAAAGATGATACAAACAGATGGAGAGATATACCACGTTCTTGGATTGGAAGAATAAAGATTGTGAAAATGACTATACTACCCAAAGCAATCTACAGATTCAATGCAATCCCTGTCAAACTACGAATGGCATTTTTCACAGAGCTAGAACAAAACATTTCAAAATTTGTATGGAAACACAAAAGATCCCAAATAGCCAAAGCAATCTTGAGGAAGAAAAAGGGATCTGGAGGAATCAGGCTCCCTGACTTCAGACTGTACTACAAAGCTACAATAATCAAGACAGTATGGTACTGGCACAGAAACAGAAATATCGATCAATGGAACAGGATAGAAAGCCCAGAGATAAACCCACGCACATATGGTCACCTTATCTATGATAAAGGAGACATAAAAGAATGAAATTAGAACTCCCTAACGCCATACACAAAAATAAACTCAGAACGTTTTGAAGACCTAAATGTAAGGCCAGACACTATATAACTCTTAGAGGAAAACATAGGCAGAACACTCCATGATATAAATCACAGCAAGATCCTTTTAGACCCACCTCCTAGAGAAATGGAAATAAAAACAAATATAAACAAATGGGACCTAATGAAACTTAAAAGATTTTGCAAAGCAAAGGAAGCCATAAACAAGATGAAAAGACAACCCTCAGAATGGGAGAAAATATTTGCAAATGAAGCAACTGACAAAGGATTAATCTCCAAAATATACAAACAACTCATGCAGCTCAATATCAAAAAAAAACCCAATCCAAAAATGGGCAGAAGACCTAAATAGACATTTCTCCAAAGAAGATACACAGATTGCCAACAAACACATGAAAGGATGCTCAATATCACTAATCATTAGAGAAATGCAAATCAAAACTACTATGTGGTATCACCTCACACCAGTCAGAATGGCCATCATCAAAAAATCTACAAACAATAAATGCTGGAGAGGGTGTGGAGAAAAGGGAACCCTCTTGAACTCTTGGTGGGAATATAAATTGATACAGCCACTATGGAGAACAGTTTGGAGGTTCCTTAAAAAACTAAAAATACAACTACCATATGACCCAGCAATCCCATTACTGGGCATATACCCTGAGGAAACCATAATTCAAAAATAGTCATGTAGCACAATGTTCATTGCAGCTCTATTTACAATAGCCAGGACATGGAAACAACCTAAGTGTCCATCGACAGATGAATGGATAAAGAAGAGGTGGTACATATATGCAATGGAATATTACTCAGCCTTCAAAAGAAACGAAATTGAGTTATTTGTAGTGAGATGGATGGAGCTAGATTCTGTCATACAAGTGAAGTAAGTCAGGAAGAGAAAAACAAATACTATATGCTCACACATATGTATGGATTCTAAAAAAAAAAGATGGTTCTGAAGAACCGAGGGGCAGGACAGGAATAAAGACACGGACGTAGAGAATGGAGTTGAGGACATGGGGAGGGGGAAGGGTAAGCTGGGACGAGGTGAGAGAGTGGCATTGACATATATACACTACCAAGTGTAAGATAGATAGCTAGTGGAAAGTAGCCGCATAGCACAATGAGATCAGGTCAGTGCTTTGTGATCACCTAGAGGAATGGGATAGGGAGGGTGGGAGGGAGACACAAGAGGGAGGGTATATGGGGATATATGTATACATACAGCTGATTTATTTTGTTATACAGCAGAAACTAACACAACAGTGTAAAGCAATTATACTCCAATAAAGATGTTTAAAAAAAATAAAAAATATAAAAATTAAAATGAAAAAAATTACACAGAATAGTAAAAATGCAACAGATAAATTAAAATAGAAAACTAAACAATCTTTAAATAATCTAAAAGAAAGGAAGAAAAAGGGAAATACAGAAACTAAAAATAGAGAGACGCAGAGGAAACAAATAATAAAACGGTAGACCTAAATCCTAAATACCAGTAATGACATAAAATGTAAATGAACTGAACACTCTAATTAAAAGACGTGTTGTCAGAACAGATTTCAAAAATGACTCAATTATATACTGTTTATTAGAAACTCATTTCAAATATAGTGACTTAGCTAGGTTACAAGTAAAAGATGGAAATATATATATTTCACTATTCCGAAGAAATCTGCAGTGGCTAGAGTAATATCGGAGAAATCAGATTTCAGAGCAAAGATAATTACCAGGGATAAAAAGGGACAATACATGGTGATAAAGGGGTAAATTCACACAAGAAGTCACGCAATCCTAAATGGATATGTACCAAGTAAACGAGCTTGAAAATGTATGAAACAAAAACTAACCGAGCTGAAACAAGAAACAGACAAATCTACAGTAATAACTGGAGACTTCAACATTCCTCTCTCAGTAATCAATGGAACTGGCAGACAGAAAACCAGCAAGTATATAGTATACAAAACTGAGCAATACTATAAACAACTGGTTCTAATTGACATTTATAGAACACTCCAGCCCAAAACAGCAGTACACACATTCTTCTCAAGTGTACATGGAACCTTTACCAATATAAACCATATCTTGTGTCATAAGATAATTTTTTAAAAAATTTAAAAAGTTGGAATCATACAAAGTATGTTCTCTGATTATAACGGAATTAGACTAGAAATCAATAACAGAATGACTGGGAAAATTCCAAACCCTTGGAAATTAAACAACACACTTCTAAATAATCCATGAGTCAAAGAGGAAGTCTCAGGGAAATTAGAAAAATATTTTGAACTGAATGAATATCCAAATATAACATATCAAAATTTGTAGGATGCAGGAAAAGCAGTGCTTAGAGTGAAAGTTATACAATTAAAATGTTTGTATTAGAATAAAGAAAGGTATCAAACCAACAGCCTAAGCTGCTACCTTAAGAAATTAGAAAAAGAAGAGTAAAATAAACCCAAAACAAGCAAAAGGAAGGGAATAATAGAAGTAAGAGTATAAAGCAATGAAACTGAATAAAATTTAATACACAATAGAGAGAAATCAGTGAAATTAAAACTTGGTTCTTTGAGAAGTTCAATATTATTGATAAATCTATACAGAGACTGCAGAGAAAGAGAGTGCAAAAATTACCAGTATTAGGAATGAAAGAGGAGTTATCACTACAGACCCTGGTCATAAACTTGACAATTTAGATAAAATGGACAAATTCTGCCAAAAACACAAACTACCAAAACTCACTCAAGGTGAAATATAGATCAGTTGAATAGCCCTAAAATTATTTTGAAGACTGAATTTGCAATTTAAAACCTTCTGTAAAAGAAATCCCTGGACCCAGACGATTTCACTAGCAAATTCTATCAAATATTTAAAGAGGAAATACAATGCATTCTATACAGTCTCTTCTAGAAAATAGAATAGGAGGGAACACTCCCCAACTCATTTTATGAGGCCAGCATTACTTTGATGCCAAAACCAGAGAAATATGGTACAATAAAAGAAAGCATATGGAACAATATCTCTCATGAACACAGATGCAAAAATTCTCAACAAAATATTGGCAAATATCCAGCAGTACATAAGCCTATGAAGAGATGCTCAGTATCATTGACCATTAGAGAAATGCAAATTAAATCCTGAAGAGATATAACTACATACCTAGAATGGCAAAATAGAATGGTGAAAATTAAAAACTACAGGCAATACCAAGTGCTCAGGACGATGCAAACCAATTGGGAATCTCATACGTCACCAGTTTGGAAGGGCAAATTGCACAACTACTCTGCGAAACCACTTGGCAGTTTCTTATAAAGCTAAACACACACTTAGCTTATGACCCAACAATCATACTTCTAGGGAATTACCCAAGTGAACGGAAAATGTATGTTCACACAAAAACCTGTACATGAATGTTTATAGCAGCTCTACTCATAATCATAAATACCTAGAAACAATCCAAATGTCTTTCAATGGATAAATGGGTAAATAAACTGTGGTACATCCCTATGGAATACTACTCAATTTAGCAATAAAAAAGAATGAGCTACTGACACCCAACAACTTGGATGAATCTTGAAGTTGTTATGACGAGGGAAAGAAGCCAATCTCAAAAGTTCTACATACTGCATGATTCCATTTAAATGAAATTCTATGAAGAATTTTATATGAAAAATTAAAATGATAGTGATGGAGACAAATCAGTGTTTTCCAGCAGTCAGAGGTTAGTGAAGACAATGTTGTAACTTTTTTCCCATCCAAGTTCATGAACCACTTTGGGAGACGGTCTGTGGGCTCTAGGTTAAAAACCATTCTGTGCTATATACTGTGTAGAAAAGTGTCTTTTTTTTGTTTATCCTTCTATGCCCTGAGCCTAGTAGAGTGAACTGGCATACAGTAGGCATTCAGTTATTTGGAGAATAAAAGAATAAATGAATGAATGAACTACGAAATGACTTACTAAACATAAAACGATGCATTGAGAGACTCTAAAGACTTTAAGAAAAATGGACACATTTTGTTTAACCCAGCATATGCTCACTTTTGATAACTATGCCCTGGACCCTCTCCACTGACTCTCCTGTCTTGTGTTGTGGTACCTGCATTGTTTCTGAGCATCTCCTTCTTCCATCCTGTAGAGGGACCACAGTTAAATATACAAATCGTTTCTCCAGAATTATGCAGCTGTTGTCATCAAAATGGTAAATAACTGTCCAAAAAAGGTACACATGGGAACTTCCCTGGTGGTGCAGTGGTTAAGAATCCACCTGCCAATGCAGGGGACACGGGTTCGAGCCCTGGTCCAGGAAGATCCCACATACCACGGAGCAACTAAGCCCATGTGCCACAACTACTGAGCCTGCGCTGTAGAGCCCGTGAGCCACAACTACTGAAGCCCATGTGGCTAGAGCCCGTGCTCTGCAACAAGAGAAGCCACTGCAATGAGAAGCCCACACACCGCAACAGAGAGTAGCCCCCGCTCGCTGCAACTAGAGAAAGCCCACGTGCAGCAACGAAGACCCAACACTGCCAAAAATAAGTAAGTAAATAAATTAGTTAATTTTTTAAAAAGTACACATGGAAATTGGTGTTTGAGATTTCTCATGCCCTGTAGGGCAAGACTTGGTAGATGCAGTGTTGAGACAATAATGCAAACGGGAATCATTCAGGCTTAACAGGGAGTCTCGGGTGAGGGGCAGAACTGAGCAAGCACACATGGTACTTTGCATGGGGGGTTCCAATGGGAAATTTTTGGAGACCTGAAAGCTAAAGTTGGAATTGGAACTGGAGAGCCCTTCTGCTCAGCCAGTAGCAGGGGCTGGTAGAGAACTCAATCACCAGAAGGTTCTGGAAAAGTTGCACAGACTGGATGAGTTGCTACACTTCACTGACCCTATCATGTACCAACACTCTCCTTGGTGATCCATAGACCTGAATAAAAGATTGGAAGAGGCTAATACCTCATTTCATTAAGTAAAGTCTAAGATGCCCTTGATTTTAAGCTCTACCATCATTTTATGCACCAATAAGAAAGGAAAATCACTTCCAATAGACTATGACAGGTGCCTTTAACAACAGTCCCGAGAGACATATGAATCAATCATATCAGATTCCTTTGAAATTAATTTTCATCTCTTCTGAAGGATTTGGCAATGAAGCAAATATTTTGATAATAGAAAGTAACACAGCTTCCCTGACTTTGTGGGTATCTTCCTTCCTGTGGATTCTAAGGTACTTGGTTGTTCCTTTACAAGAAAATGTGGACTTATGATCATTCCTCTATGACAAGTACTCTTCACTAATATCACATTGACATCCTACTGCTTGGCTTCTGTGCCTTTCTGAGTACAAAATAGCTTGTCATTTCAATGCTGAATCATAGTGAAAATTTTTTTGACGACATTCTGAATGACAGTTAAGTGCACAAGTTAACAGATGCACATACCTCAGCTGAAGTGAGGACAGTGTAAACAGCTATGACCAAGTGAATGCATACACAAAGGCCATGGCCTCCATGTCATGACCGCCAGTGGCTGATGGCTTTTGAAAGGCACCATTGACTCAGATGCACCGGATTCCAGAGATGTTAAATTTTGCAAAACTGTATATCTTAGAATCAGTAGAATACAGCAATTTTGTTAGATTCCATGATCTGGGAGAGTTCTGCCCCTAAGACATGTTTCTTTTTTATAAATTTATTTTATTGAAGTACAGTTGATTTACAATGCTGTGTTAATTTCTACTGTACAGCAAAGTGATTCAGTTATATATATATATATATATATATATATATATATATATATATTCTTTTTCATATTCTTTTCCATTATGGTTTATCACAGGATATTGAACATATTTCCCTGTGCTATACAGTAGGACCTTGTTGTTTATCCATTCTGTATATAATAGTTTGCATCTGCTAATCCCAAACTCCCAATCCATCCCTCCCCCTTGGCAACCACAAGTTTATTTTCTATGTCTGTGAGATTGTTTCTGTTTTGTAGATAAGTTCATTTGTGTCATATTTTAGATTCCACATATAAGTGAGATCATATGATATTTATCTTTCTCTTTCTGACTGACTTAGTAAGATAATGTCTAGGTCCATTCATATTGCTGCAAATGACATTATTTCATTCTTTTTATGGCCGAGTAATATTCCATTATATATATATATATATATATACCATATCTTCTTTATCCATTCATCTGTCGATGGACATTTAGGTTGTTTCCATGTAAGACACATTTCTTGAATGTCCTCTGCCAGGAAATGTTCTAGGGCTACAGTGGAAGACAGGCTAGAGGACTCCCTTGACCACATGGAGCTCACATTAAGTAGGGAGAGCAGACAATAAATGAATAAACAGAAAAATAATCACATTTTTAAAGTGCAACGAAGGAAATAAACGGGAGTGGGTTGAGATGGAGACTTACGGTGGGGTGTGGGTAGGGTGTATCGTGCATTTGTGATGAGCTCTCTGAGATCTTGCTGAGTTCCAACTAAGTCAACATTTGAATTTTGGTCTCTGAGAGTCATTGATAGCCTGCAGGGTGATCAACTGTTTCGAGGTTTGCCTGGGACTGGGTGGTCTCCTGGGACGTGGGAATTTCAGTCCTAGAGCGAGCATTCCCAGGCACACTGGCAAGGCTGCTCACCCGATAGAACCCAGTAGGGGTTCTAACTCTGTTTCCTTTTAGTTTAATATTTGCATTACTATTTCCATGTCTAAGTTTGATACTAAACCTTCAACTGTGGCTTTTATTTTCTTTCACTTCCATCTCTCCTATTTTCATAGAAAGAGGTTAATTTGACAAACATGACTTAAATCTTATAGTTACTAAATCCATTCAATTCAGTCACTCAACAACACTGATTAAGTTCCTACTTAAAGCCCTATAGGGGGCTACAATGATAGGTCAAGGTGGCTGCCAGGGGTGAGAAGACCTGTCCACAAATGGCTAGAGGAAGATAAGGTGGTAGCCTAAGAGAGCATCCACCACAGTCTCCAGAGGTTCAGAGAAGGTGGGTGGCTGGTAGAGCAGAGATGAGGAGGACAGGGAAAGCTGCTTTCATTTTGTAATTTTATTTTACTTTGGATAAACAATGAAAACCAACATCTCTGAAGAAAAGTAATTTTCTTTGCCTTTGAAATGAGTTAATGGCAAAAACAACTCCATTCTTTCATGTTAGGAATCATTTTGGTGTAGCCTTCTGTTTTTCAATTAAAAGGCTAGCTGAACTCTGGATTGCAAATGCTTTCATGAGTATTGGAAATATATATATATATATTTTTTTTTTCTTTATAAAACAATGAAACGTATATTCTTGGCTTTCCCTTCCAGCAAGGGGCCCTCACATGGAGAAGTCATTTTCGTGTCTGTATACAAATGGGGTGATTAGGTTGTCAGCGATATTACAATCCTTATTAGTTTTCACAAACCCTCAGTGAACTTCATGTTTGATCTCTGCCTTCAGTTCAGGGTTGACATGTAATGACTCACACACCTGCTGGAATATTCCAAAACTACTGTGTGAGTCCTTTGCTTCCCTCTTACCCCTCTGCAGCTCGTTTTCCCATCATAGCTCATAAACATACTCTTTAACGACTCATTGCCTCGAATGCCATGACCATACTTAGAAGCGTTTTAGTCTGAATGAAGCAATCAAACTCTCCACTCCTGTTTATTGTTATTTTTTTAAAGATGAAAGTTGTCAGATGGAAATGGGGGTGTTAATTCCTTATCCTATTCTAAAACTTTTGCTCAGATATGCCAAGAAAAGAGAATGTAAGTGTGAGAGTGTGTGTGTGCGCTTGAAGCAATAGCTTAGAGGAGACCAAAAAACCTTAAAGTAAAATTTGGAAGCAACATTTAAATTAGGTATGCTTTACAGGCTGATGTTATTTGAAATCCGAAAGCTGATGTCAAAAATAGATTTCCCTTTCTTTCCAGAGTGTGGCAAAAAATAACCACATGCCTTCTTGGACTCCTGACTCTCACCCCAAAGGGTTTTCTTGTATAGGAACCAACAATTCCTTGGATGGAAACACTGGATAGGCTAGTCATTATTTTGAGATTCAGAAGATTGCAGATTCTTGGCAGACCTCGGTTGTTTTTCTAGTAGTAGGCAAGTGGTTGGACAAAAAGCAAGAAACGGATCCATGTTGCTGGCTTTGGGTTCTTTGAACAAATGAGACAGGTGAGTAGCGCCTTGCTCATCCCCCCTCTTTGTTTGGAGAGGAAAGGTCGTGGTGGCTCCGATCCTGCCGTGGGCTTTTGGTTTCCTGGAAACAATGGGTCCCTTCCCCTTTGCCTTTGGGGTTACCGGCCACTTGAGGAAGACCTAAGCGATGTCTGCCTTTGCCAGCACAGCTCATGGAGGGGTTAGAAATAGTAGGATTGCTTGTGGAGGGAGAACAATCACTCCATTGTCAGATTTTTTTTTTTTTCTCACTCTTCATCCAAAAGCTGGGTTGCTTTGTAGCGCAGTTGGAGATACTGTGTTGAGAAGCCTTTGCTCATGGCAACGTTTCCTCGTTTCGTTTTCTGCTGCTTCTTGCATTGGAAAATTCCATGCTTTAACACTGGGATTATATGTCACCATTGCTGAAATCATAGACAGAGTCCACTTAATTGGCTGCAAGCATGAGAGATAGCCAGAGAGAATGGGAGACGCAGAGCGTTCCCTTGTATAAAGAGAGGATTGAACGAGGTCAGTGAACCAAAGAACCAGCAGGTCACAAACCCTCAGGGGGTCATGAAAATCTTCCCGGGTTTCCTGTCTTTAGAAGCAAAAATGATGCCTGTTAAATTTTTTTAAAAAAGAAAACGTATTTAAGGTTGCCCATAATCGAGGTGGGTGAGGTATTTGAGGACCCATTATTCTAATACTTTGTATATTTTTGAAAATTTCAGTGAGAGAAAGTTTTTAGAAAGTATGTAAATACTTCTATTTTTCATCTCAGAACGATCTCAGAGCCCGCGGGTGGGTATCATGTACACATGCGCGGCAGGGAGGGGGGCTCGACTGAGCATGCTCGCTCTGGAGTGGCCTCGGCCGATTTCACGGGGAGCTGAATCCCCCGCTCCCACCACAAGGCTTCTAACGGAGGTATTGATACGGTTTCCAATGGCCTTTATTCTTCGCCATATGTTCTTTGGTCCATATCCTGAATGGATCGTTTGTTAAAGACTAGAAGCATTAGCAACACAGATGCTGAAATTCATGTTAATAATTCAGTAAATTGCCTGACGATAATGTTCACTTTATCTAAAGATGGTCTTTTTTTCGTCAAAATCTGTCCCTCTGAAGAGGCCCCTGGACCTCAGCAACAGTGTTACAGAAAGAAAAGACAGTGACAATTATGTCTAAATTTGGTTTTCACTTAATCAAGAACAAACGATCATACAGAAGTGATTATAAATAGCGACTAGTTGATTTTTTAAGCACAAAATATAAGAATTTCAGACATGAGGTCATGAAAGCAAGTTTTGATGCTCCAAACCTATATTTTAATGTGAGTGCCAAACAGCTAACACAAAGTAACTCTTTTATTCACTTCCTCCTTGTATCTGATGGCCTTGATGGTGGTGATCAGAAAACGTACTGTTTAGTCAGTGTTTCCTAGTGACACTGGGTGCAGAAATGGTACAAGTTTCTAGAAATAGGGCATGTAGGCACACTGGAAGGTTTCTGGGTTTTAGACACACTCCTGAAATCCAATGTTAATTCTCACATTTAATTAAATGTTTAAATATGCTGAATATTAAAGATTATACTAATATGAGATTTATAATATATGTGGATAAAATATAAACATGTTTTTTTACTCCTAGTTTCTTCTTTTTGATAGTACACCATCTTGGACATCTTCTGTGCATGTCTCTCACCTTCTGGCCCACCTCTGATGCCAGCTGTTGCTGGGGAACCAGCTTTGTGCAGGTGCAACCCGATGGTGCCTTGTTTCAGCTGCACCCTGTGTCTCCCTTTCAGCCCTGGCCTTCTCTGGGACGGTATGCTGATATACATGTGTGTGCAACCTGGAAGTTGTGAGGGTGTTAGCACTTCATGTGACAACGCTCCGAAAGGGAATAGGAGTCTATGGGTTAAAGCTTCTCTTTTTCTTCCATCAGGCTGAAAATTCTGATGTGCATTCTACACAGCTTCTTAGAGGGTCCTTGCCAGAGACATGACAGACCACATGGCCACCTTATCTCCCCCCTTCCCCCCTTCACTCCCTCCTGCCCTTGACTCCTGTCTGCTGGGACCACTCTCCAAAATAACCTTCTTTTACAAAAGCTCTGCTTTCTGTAGGGAACCCAGGGTACAGTAAGATGCTAGGATACACTAGAATGAAGACAGAAGACGAACTGCTAAGGGATTGGTTGGGTTCTGTATGTCTGTGAATGGGGTTCAAAGGGAAGTCTGGGAAACCCTGGACCAGATGGCCATTGGAATCATGGCATGTAAGATTAGAATTGTCAGGTCCCCATCCAGCTCTAACAGGTTCATGAATGCCTGAGTCTTACACGATGAACAGTAGGAGAAGATCCCCAAGCCTTGTCAAGCCTGTTGAACAGCTGTGAGTACGTGTGACATCGAGGAGAAGCAGAGAACAAAACCAAACAGTGCAGAAACATTCAGAAATCCCACTACCCTGGGAGACTTCTGCACTATTACTAGATCTAATTATAAAACTGCAAGTGATGCTGGCCTATTAGAAGGAAATTGTTGATCTCACTCTAGGCATGGTGTCTGTCTACAAGTAAAAGTGGAGGAGACCCAGTCAGGGAGGGCTTCTTTGCTTCCGTCATGATCCATTCCAGGGAAGCATGGCCTTTGCATCAGCCAGGTTGTTGGCTGGACACTCGGGATTCTGAAAATCTAGTTACCTCCCTGTACCTGTATGATCTAATACAGTACTTCTGACCCCTGGATGAGACCATCTTTTTCTGAAGGCACATTTCCACATGAGGGAGGTTAAAAATTCCACTTCTTGGATCCCACCCCAGATCTTGAGGAATCTGTTCTGATAAGCCTTCCAAGTGATTCTGATGCCGGCTCAAGTTTGAAAAACCATGGCCCTGGGGCTTTCCCTTCACACCCTGGCTTTCGAGCTTTGGTGGTCTTCAATATTGATTTCACACTCCTTCCCGGAGAATGGGCTTAGGGAACAAAAGATTACTTGATTAGCCAAGAGATCAGAAAGGGGCTAGGACTGTGTAGGCAGCTACCCAACTTACAGATTATGCTCTGGACTTTGGAAGTCAGCTGCTTGGAATATGAGCTGTCTTCCTGGGAGTGATAGATATGTTCCCATGCCAGCGTATTTAATCCTGAATCCAGCTGAAATATTGCTGCATCACAATGAAATAGGGCAGATCACGATGCACCTGTAGCATTAGAAACCAATCAAAACAGAATAGGGCAATAAATGAAACAGGGATAGTATTTTCTTTATGCTAATATTGGTGGTGGAAGGAAAGGTTGATTTGGAGGCGGATGAAGAGGTAAATGGGGATTTCTCAAGATTATGACGGAGTGGCTGGCCTTTCTCTTTAGAATGTCATAAGACTAATTCCTTTCGTTAGATTTGTCTTAAACGTGGTTATGGACTGTTAATTTATCTTTTTCTGAAGTCAAATTTCTCACTAGGAGGGAGGTAAAGAATGCCAAGACAAGTTGGCAAGAGTTGAAAAGGAGAGGAGAAAGAGTAAGGGAATCGAAGAGAATGTGGGCTTTCTTTTTATTAACACGAGCATCAACGGAGACAAAATTAACTTGTGAGCAGTGAGAGATGGATGGGCAGAGAGAAGACAGAAAGCAGACCAACTGACCACACAGTTTGGGAGCTCCTGTTCTGGAAGTGTTCCCTCCCGTCATATTGTCCTTAGAATTGGCCCTTAATAGTCACATTTCATGTCCTCTTGTTCCGTCTCTGGCCACAGATGGGCGGCTGACCAGAGGCCTTGACAATGACTACTGATATGGTGCAAGAACATGAGCTGGACCAATCCGATGTCCCCCTTTTTCCTTCTGGGCATTCAAACTCAGAAATAGCCAGAATGTTTGTCCAATCCTTGATGGAAAGAAGTACATGGCTGGCTGTGAGCACTTTACATGTTCTCAAATCAAATGCTTCTAGCTAGGTTTTCTGTGGTGGCTAAAATACTTTCTTTGGGGGTTCAATATCCATTTATTAACCATTCTATTTTTGTACCATACAAATTATTCTTGCTGATGGTTGAATGGCTGGATTTGGGGAAGTGTGGTAGCCCTAATAGAATTAATTAATTGAATAATATTGCCTGACAAATGACTCTGTATACCAAAGAGGGATGGAGACTTAATTACTGATGTCATTTATCTCTCTATTTGCACCCCAACAATAAGTGACTCGTTTCTCATTAACGCTGGGTCATCTTCCAAAAGGAAGAAAAGAGGCCAAAATATCAGGGAGGGAAAGAAAAATCGATGTCTTTTTTCCCCACCTCATTATCCCGATAAATCATAACAGACTCTGTTAATTAAATGGGCAGCTTTAACTGGCTGACTCCCGTCCAGCAATTACCTCAGAGAGAGGCACCACCGGGAGCGTTTCCTTCCCTTGGGAGGATATGAAAGGAAGTCTGTAACAAAGGAAGGGATCCTTCCCCGGCCATGCTGGGGGGATCACAGGTGTCAAGGCGAATTTCTGGACTGGAGGGCTGGAGCTGTTTCAGGGGTGTCCCGTTATGGTGATGGTGGGGTGTCTGAGGCTGCCCTCCTAATCTAAGGCTTAGGTCAATGTCCCTGGTGCCTCCAACCCCCTGGGAAGATTAGAGCCTAATTAAACAGGGGAACAGGTGTAAGAGGGCCTGATTTAATCTGGCCAAATTAATTGCTGAGATTGGGCTTGCATTTGGTAACTGGAAACAGTGAATTAACTACAGCTGGAATACAGCTAATCCCTCAGTATTGCTGTGTCTGTGTATAAAACAGACTGGACTTGCTGGGAACACAAACAAAGAGGGATTTGAAGTGAAGGTACAGTGCATCCTGGCCTGGGAAAGGCCGGACAATGAACCTCGCCACAGACGGAGGCCATAAGTCTCAGACTGCACGCCTAGGACAGTCCTGGTTTATGCCCGTTGTCCCTGCAAAATTATTAATGGTACCCCCCTTTCATTCTTATAAAACATCCCAGTTTGGACTATAAATAAGTAGTTACCGTACTTCAATGTCAGTTTTAAGCTGCCTTTTATTTCTCTACCCGAAGAGTGATGTTATAAGTTGAATTGTGTTCCCCCAAAAGATGTTGAAGTCCTAACCCTTGTACCTGTGAAAGTGACCTTATTGGGAAATTAGGGTCTTTGTAGATGACCAGCTTAAGATGAGGTCATCTGGGTGGACCCACATCCAATATGACTGGTGTCCTTATAAAATGGGGAAATTGGGACAGAGACAGACGTGCACACTGGGAGAATGCCATGTGATGACAGAGGCAGAGATTGGGGTGATCTTCTACAAGCAAGGGATGCCAAAGATGGCCGGCAAACCTCCAGAAGCTAAGGGAGAGGCCTGGGGCAGCACTTTCCTTGTGGTCCTCAGAAGGAACCAACCCTGGGGACACCTTGATCTCGGACTTCTGGCCTCCAGAGCTCTGAGCCAATCCATTTCTGCTGTTCTAAGCCATCCATCTGTGGTATGTTGTTATGGCAGCTCTTGCAAACGAATTCAAGTGGGTACTGGTTTCAAAGTATCTGAAAACCCTCTCATTGTTCTTAGTGTTTACAGTTCATAGACATGAGCTGTCTTGGTGTCAAAGCCTGGATGCAGCTCTAGGCTGAGGAGTTGGTCAGTGAACAAGCACCAATTTCTCAGGGCGAGGTGCTGGGGAGACGGTGAGGGAGACAGACCTGGTTCCTGGCCTCTGGGAGCCAGCAGTCTGGTGGGAAGGGAGGCAGCGCGGATGACCTTGTACTTGATTAGTTAACTATGAATTTCTATCGAGTGTGCTGAGGTGGGGAGAAGGCACGTCCCTGGGGGTGGCACCCCAACCTGGGCTGGAAAGAAAAAGGCTCCCTGAGAAAGGGACATCTGAGCTGACCTGCGAAGCAAGGTTACTTGGATAAAAAAATGGGGAGAGGGGAGCACACGTGAAGGCTCTTGGGCAAGAGGGAGCAAGAAATGTACCCCGCATGTCCAGAGAAATCCACCAGCAGCAGCAGAGAGAGGACCCGGGGGAGGGCTAAGCTGTTATTCATCTCAGCATTCACCACCTCATCCATCACAGATTTAAGGCACACTTACCTGTACCAGACCCCGAGCTAGGGGCTGGGGGGTTCCAATGGCAGAGCCCAACATGTGAACGGCCAACCAAGCAGTGGACGGCCCAGGGCTGGGGAAGAGGTGGGAACAGCCGGAGAGAACAAAGCCATGACTTCGGTCAGGAGAGCTCAGAGCAGTGGAGAAGGCTGCCTCTGAGATGAATCTTCAGGAAAAGCTTTGTGCAGTGGCTAGAAAAAGAGATGGGAGAAACCGAAAATGTTAATCCCGGGTTAAGAAGGGGAGGACCCTTTGGTCCTGGATCTCTCTGGCCAGTAGTTTTCAGGTGACTGAGCTTGGAGAGGTCACATGTCACGTCCAGAAACACTAATTCTTTCTAAGTGTAGAATTTGGGTCGCTGCTTGTCTAGGTTACATTCAGGTACATGGCAGGACATTTCAGAACATTCCACAGAACACCTTTGCGATGGTTCCTTGTCCCTGAGGCCTCATGCCCCACATCCTTGGACCCGGATTCCCAGGATGTATGATGGATGCCATCTTGAATTTAGGTTTTCATCCCCTTGGCCAGAGTCTGAGGAAGTAATTGAATCTATAGACTCAGACCACACTGTGCCTGTATGTTTGAGCTCTTAGCTTTGGCAGTTCTAGTGCAGTCCAATCAAAAGGGGTCATTGAGAGTGCCATTTTCAAGGTGGATTTCTAGATTGGATATTAGAGGCACCGTCTGTCTTCTCTAGTTGACTCCAATTATCTGTTTCTGGTGGGCCCAGGACAAAAAGTTTGGGTAAGGCAGAACTGGGCTCCAATTTTGTAGGCATGGCATTTATTATGTAAGCATACAGGTCTGCATTTCAAAATGAAAAAAACAATAATAATTAAAGTTTCTCTAGGCTTCTCGTGTCCAAACCACTCTTGCAAAACCACCTTTGGATGAGCTTTAAGTGTCAAAAATCAGAAACATGTGGATTTAGTTTCCTTTGAAATACACCAGGGGGACAAGGGGCGGTGGAGTCTGGCAGGCAGCTTCTTAGGGTTTGCCAAACCCCAAACATCTCACACTCTGTGACAGCCATCCTGCTGGCCCCCAGCAGTCTCATCTGGCCGGTCCAGCCACTGCATTTCTTGCTGTACCATCTAGGTTTTCTCTAACCATTAGGCCGTTCTCTTGGTCCATTTTAGCTGCCAGAAGGATGCTGTTAACACCACCCACATGCTTAACAGGACTTTGGAAGAGGGACCAATCCTGCAATGAGGTGTCAGGTTGGCTCTGGTCTTATCTGGACCAACAGGCCATCTTTGCAGCCATTACTGTGATTTTAAACTCCAAACCAACTGTGAGAGAGGTTTTCCAGCTTGGTTTCTGGATGGGAAAATATTTTGCTTTTATGGAGGATGATGGTATCAGGTCCCAAATGTATTAGGTTTCCCTATCAACCAACACTTACATATATCATGTAAAACACGTACATACCCTGCAAAGACCACAGCCATCCTAACATTAGGCTCCATGGTAAATATGAGCCCACAAACCTCCTGGGGAAATAAAGAATTTTCCCTTCAGGGAGAGGAGACCCACAGTCCAGTAGGCCTGATGTCTCCCTGAAACCCCCAGATCCTGGCCTACTAGTTTAACAGTGAAGATGTGCTGACAAGGTCTGTGTTATTTTTCTTTCTTGATATTAATGCCTCTCTTTTTCCTCCTATCTATGTCCAACAGTCTCTTTCGCCTAAAATAATAATAAACGTTAAATGTAAGAGACAAATCGAACCTTTAAAAAGTACCTTTTCGCATCCAAAACAACTAATGCTTTGGTGCCTGCCGTGTGTCATGTACATATGCTGACCCTTTCGTTACCCCCATCTTCCCAGAGAGGCATTGGCGGCAGTCCCGGAGAGACTCGAGGAACCTGCAGATCGCACAGCCAGCAAGTAACAAAGCTAGAGCTCGGCCTTGGGCTGTTGGGCTCCAGAAACGGGCCTTCTTTCAGTACTCATGCTGCCTTTTGCTCCATTGTGGTGGTTCATTTTAGGCGTCAACGTGACTGGCCCACAGGGTGCCCAGACACTCTTCTGAGTGTTTCTGAGAGGGTGTTTTTGCATGAGATCAACATTTAAATCGGTAGACTGAGTAAGAAGATTGCCCTCGCCGGTAGGAATGGACCTCATCTAATCAGTTGAAGGCCTGAATAGAACAAAGAGGCTGATCCTCCCCTGAGTAAGAGAGAACCCCTCCTGCCCGACTGCTTGAGCTGGGACATCAGCTCTGTCCTGCCTTTGGACTTGAACTGAAACATCAACTCTTCCTGGGTATTGACCCCACCAGCCTTTAGGCTGGACCTTCACCAGTGGCTCTCCTGGTTCTTAGGCCTTTGGACTTACACTAGAGCTACACCGTGGGCATTCTTGGGTCTCCAGCTTGCCGACTCAGCCTGCAGATCTTGGGACTTGTCAGCCTCTATAATCACAGGAGTCAATTCCTTATGATAAGTCTCTCTCTCCATCTCCATCTCTATCTCTATATCATCTTGGTTCTAGTTTTCTGGAGGACCCGAATCTACTCATTTCTTATTTGATCTACCAAACAATCCTGTGAGGTGCGTGGGTCAGGTACTGTCACCTGGAAGGTGAACATGAGTGCATGCAGGTTCACACGTACATGCACACACACGTATGCAACACACTTCACACGTACTTTGGGACACAGATCAGAATCCAGGTCTGCTCGTGCCTTTTCAGTGCTTCATCCCCAAGGCATCCACCTAGCAACCATGGGTGGCAAAGCTGGGTCACTTAGAGTCATTTATCTCCAGACTTGTGGCATCAAGTCGTCTTTTATGCAGAAAGATCTGCCTCTGAGTACTGGCCCTGCAAAGGAGCCACTGCAACTTTTTTGTTCTTCAAATTCCACATTGTAAATTCCGGCTACAGAAAGCAGTGCAACAGGGGAGGAATCATACTTCCCAACCTCCCACCTGGACACACACAGTAAATACAGGGAAGGGATGCTGGAGAATAAAATTACTCTCTGAAAAACTGAGCCCCAAGTGGGACATGGATATCTGACTAGTAGAACTTCTGTGTAGGCGGGGACAAACTCTCATTGTCTTTGTTAGTGGATGTAATCTCCAAGGCCGTTCAACGTATCATAGCCTTGATACCACTGGCACTTGGTGAGTACTCAGTCCCTTCTCTCTCAAGGCTTTCTGTTTTATCAAGCCACCCTTGTCTCAGAGTGAAGGAGAACTCGGGCTCTGCCCCCACCCCCTCTTGCCTTTCCAATGTCCATGCTGGCAGTTGAGCTGTTAAACTTAGAAGATGTATCCTGACTCTTCATTGAAGGGAAGATTGGTGAAGGAGTGTTTAAACATCTTCAACTGCTCTTATCAAGTGGTCAAAAGTTCAGGAGGCGGCAGCTGTGGCCTTTGACTGCTGTTTCTAAGTAGCAGAGAATTCTGTTCTGGGCTTCAGCAGCCACAAGATCCCCGCACAATCCTCTGACCCTCCCCCTTTCTCCAGCCTCCCATCCCAAGCGTGTTTGTCTTGACACTTCTGCAGGAAATGGATGGGGGAATGGTGCACCCCCGTGAGGCGTGCAACTCCCCTCACACACCTACCTCTGGTTCTGCAGGAGCCGAGAGGCTGGTGGCAGAGAAGCGTGGCTGGGAAGGAAGGGCTGGGACCGATACTGCAAAGATGGGAGAGCAGGTGGGACCTGGTGCCTGCAAGCAGGGAGCTTTGGTTTGAATTCATGACATCTGGCAAGTTCGCACCTGGGGACAATGAATGCAGGAATCCCTGGACTGAATAAGTGGATGGGATTCAGTTTGGCCAAGAGGACAGAAGAAAGTTCTCATCCTTTGAAAACCTCTGTCTCTCCCAACCCCTTAGTCCTAGAACAGTATCATTTTCAAAAGGTCTGGTTTGGGCTTCATACCGGGAACTAGTTGCTGTGAGCAGCGAAGAAGAAAAGAGCCGTTTCCATTTAGAAAATGAGCCTCAAACTCTAGTTCTGCCTGAAGCCCAAAGCTCCTGACTTCCACCAGCTTCCCTCTAACGAATAATGGGTAGTTTTTCATACTTTGAAAATCGCTGCTTTTTTCTCTGCCAGTTTAGTAAGCTCTCGTAAGGGGGGTTGAACAAGAAACGCTGTCTCATGGAAGTGGTTTTATTTCCATGATACCCACATACGAGCTTGTTTTCAGAGTGACTCAAATGTGCTGGACAATGTACTCTGAATCGAGGGGGAAATGGAGACGACTGAAACATTTGCTTTGAGGGAAGAAACCAAGCAAAGAGATCTATTCATTCACATTGACCTTGGAGATAGATATCAAGTAATGCTGTTGTTCTGCGCTAATTATTTGCTGAGGGGCAAGCAGGGCTCCTGTTCCATGCGTGGTAGCTGTGATCCTCTCCCACGGGGAGCCTCAATGTCAGATGCTGTTCCCAAGCCGGCCGGGACGGTCCTGGCACTGCCTGGTCACATTCCATCTCGGCAGAGTTGTCCTTCCAGCCAGCCAGCCCTGGTGTCATTGGGAACAGCACAGAATAACATATACCTGGCTGTATAAAATTGGTGGCTTTCTACCTGGTTCCCTTCTGGAATATTTGCAGCCTGCAAAGGGGTCTGATTGCACACTAGATGAACCTAGGTGGCCTTTAAAAATATTGATTCAAATTGAAATCACTAAAAGAAAATTCAGATGCCTAGCCCCACCTCAGATCCACGGAATAGAATCACCTGGGAATGGGGCCTGGGCGTGAGCATTTCAAAAATCTTCTCAGGTGGAGGCTTGTAAGGTGCCAGGGCCAAGAACTCCTGAGCTTGAGACATGGAAGCTGTCTCTCGACTGTGTTTCCTGGGATCCTGGGTCTGTTGTCTCTGCAGGTGGTGCTGCGATATTCGTCCGTGTGGCATAAGGGCCACTAAAGCGTGCTCATGTCCCTGGGATGAGGCTTCACTGTTTTCAGGTCCTGCTAGGGAAACAGGCATTGTGAGGGCTAAGCCCACCTGGCAGGGGACACACACACACACACACACACACACACACACACTCTTCCCAGGTTGAAAGGTCCCACATTGGTCACCTGGCTGGAAATGCAGGTTATCCAGTAACCATGGGAACTGCACTCTTGTGACCTCAACCTGTAATCTAGGGAATGTTTCTCACCCATATTCTGGTTTCTCTTTGATGAAAAGGGTACTTATGTACTCTGCAAACTCAAAGCATACATAGAGAGCTCGTGTGGCTATCTTAGGATCCAGCAAAGCAGGCTTCAGGATAAGGAGTATAGACAGAGGTAAGGCCCCCCGAAGCTCCCTTCCCATCCCCCTTCACCCACCCCACCCTACCCTCACCGCTTTGGCACTGGGTCCTTCAGACCCTGCAGTTCAGCTGCATCCACAGGGACAGGGATCTGGGTAGCGGTGCCTGGGGCCACCCCTCTGACTGCGCCCCCCAGGACCTCTGACGTGCCATCGCCTCCCCAGACCCCGCAGCTCGTGCTTGCACGGCCCCGCCACTCTGGATTCCTTCTCCCGCTTTTTCTCCCTCCTCTCATCCTCCAGGCCCTTGGTATCATCTCATCCAGGGGTTTAGCTTTTACAAAAGCAAGGAAGACTCTTTTCAGCTGGCCTGTATCCCCTAAGCCAGGAAGCGTGAAGCTTGGCTACCAGCTGGAAATGGGTGTGGGTGGGGAAGAAGGGAACCAGACTCAAATTCGTATTTTAACAGCCGATCCTGCCGTAATGTCGTGCCACTATCCCCAGGTGCCCACCAGCGGCGCTCATGGTTTCTGCCCTGGGCTGTTCCAGTCTCTGGGTCTCTGTTTGTTTGGACAAGAACTGCAGAGGTGATTGAGTTTCTTATCCGCCCTGCCCTCTCCCACCCTGCCCCCAGCCCGCTCATACTTTAACCTGTTTAAGGCAGCCCTCACTTTTCCCAGGGACCTCCTAGCTCACTCAGAAACCTCCTGTTGAATTGAGCAGAACTGAGTTATTCCCTCTGCAGCAGTGTATGGGTGTAGATTTGACTTGGGGACCAAATCCCCACTGGAGATGTTTGGTCCTGACCCTTCTCTGCTAAGGGAAGACAGCTGCTCTTACTCAACAGTACAGATGTATGTTGTCTTATGATGCAATTGCAATGCTGGGGCGACTAGGAACTCTACTCCAAGTGAGTTCTGTGGGCCAACAGCACTGCATCATCTGACAGCTTCTTAGTGATGCTGATTCTCAGCTGACCCCAACCTTGTCGCATAAGAACCTGCATCTTAATAAGATCCCGGGTAATTTGTACACACATTAAAATGTAAGAAGCACTGCTCCAGAGCATTCAGGTCCCGTTGATAAGAATGGAAACAAGATGCTTCCGTTGTTTAGAAACATTTTTCACAACTAGGAAAAACAATCATGAAGAAATTTTGCTTATTAAAGTAGCAAAGATTCAAAATAGAAAGAAATTATACCAATGTCTTTGTCACTTTTGTTACCAATACCTTCACTGGGAAGTTTTAGGACAAACCACAGAATTGTTCTTTAAGGGAACAATTTCATTTCTGGGACTTGATCTTGTTAAAATTTAGGTTGTGATGTAGCTTCAAGGATATAGCAAAAAGGATTTTCAGACAATGGTTTAGTTGTTCTCATCTTCTTCCTTAGTAACAGAACCCCAGTTTTTGAGGGGAGGAGTGAGGTGCTTAGCTAAAAATGTTTTCTGGACTCTTTGCAAATAGAGGTGGACAATGAAGTGTAAGCAGACATCATTCAGAGGCATCTCCAGGAAAGCCCTTTATGAGGGGAATCAGCTCAGTTGCCAGCCCTCTTCTGACCTATGACTCTGCCCCCCTCCCCCCTTTTATCTTGATGGGATTTTGGAGACCCATTAGCCACTAACCTAATGTCAGCACTTCCTCCTTCCAGATTTGTCATTATATGAGGAAAAAAAATCCTAGTTTGTTTAAGTTGTGGTGTCTCAGGAATGTGATATTTGCATCTGAACACAACTTCTAACTTACATGCAACCTAACTGTCCAAAAAGAGAGCTTTGGTTAATACATTATCATTTATCCACGCAATGAAGTACCATATGACAGAATCAGGTTGAACAGTGGTTTCAAATTATTTCTAGTAGTGGACACCTCCTCCTTCTAATAGTCAGTCTTTCATAGGATCCTAGTATACAGAACTGAGAAAAGTAGACTATTCTGGGTGAACCGAGGGTGGGAACTCATATCTTCTCTTCCACCTGCAAAATCTACTCTCCCTTCTGTGCGGCCCTGAAGCACCTTCACTAGTCCCTAGCATTTGAAAACCATTGTTATAGTTATCTCTTTATCTACATGAAAAAAATACGAGGTCTTGTTAAACAAAGAAAACAGTTTACCAATCAAATCATGGTATGATCCAATTTTAAAATATTTAAAATATTTTTAAAATATTAAAAATATTAAAAATATTTAAAATATACTTTATATTTATATAATATATAAACACACACACACATATATATATATACTACATATATACTATATATATACACTAATTTTCCCAGGCTTCACCGGTCTTTGGAAAAAATGGAATCACATTAATCATAATTACTCAGATTCCCCTGGCTGGTGACCTCATTTGCATAATGGTAGCACCTTCCTCCTCAGTCTCCCCCAGTTCTCTCTGAGCGGGCTTAGGGGGGTTTCCTACCTAGTAGGACCATGAGCCCTAAAATTCTCTCTCTGGCCTCTGGGTTTCCATCATGGGCAGAGGTGCACGAGGACAGTCCCAGCCCTCGCTCTTGCAGCTGGTGCCTCAGAGAGGTCTGCCACAGGTGCATGCCTCACTCTACTGCATGCACTTGCCTTGGTCCTGTGCAGGGTGGGTCAGCTGCATTCTGCAGAGAAGGAGGCAGATGAACAGGGGCTGTTCCACAGGGCTGCGCTGTGGTTCTGGGCAGGCTGGGGACCAGTGGCCATGCCAGCAGTCACGCTGGCCTCATTTTCTACATGCTGGCTGACCCCATGCCCCCATGCATCTAGCACCAACCTCATAGCTCTCTCCACGCCCAGGTGAGCTCATGGGGGCGCCCAAGCTCATCCTTCTCTGTCGGTCCCCCATAAGTGTGAACGTACATGTACATGCACGCGAGTATTATTAAAGCAATGTAAATTAGAATTTAAAATTTTAATGGTAATAATTCCCGAATGGCAAGGGCAGGGTGCTTCAATGTTTAAAAATTTTTTTTCTTGCTTACTTGTGTTTTTTGAATTTCTACAATAAACATGTATTACTTATATTGAAAGAATTAAGATGCACCTGAAATCAGTTATGACTCCAAATCACTGAATCCTCTTAATTGCTTAGTACATTTAACTGTGAGTTTCCTGCCATCCCAGGCAAAGTACTTTCCCTGTGTCAATGTTAGAGGGCTGGGGTAGGATTGGGAAGGGAAGCGGGGATGGCAGGGGGTGGCAGGGTGGCGCGAGGGGAGATATACAACGGGCATAAAAGAAACATGTAGAACTGTGATTTCAAGTTATTCCTAGTAGCAGACACCTCCCCTTTTTTACATTCAGTCTTTCATAGGCTCTCAGTATCTATATACTGTTAACAGTTAACTGTATTGTGTACCTATATCTTTTTTCTGGCTTTATTGAGATATAATTGACATACAACATTGTTTAAGTTTAAGGTGTGCACATGTATTGCATTGATACACTTGTTATCTCTATCTCTTATCTTTTTATCCATGTGTGGACAAAAAAAAAAAACAAGTTGCCTGCCATTTCAGTAAACGACGACTATTGCCAGCCATCAAGCCATCAGCCACTGCAGTCACCCCAGTGGTGCACCGTGAGGGGCATTCAGGTTGGAGAACAGGATACTGGCCCTAGATAGTTAACATGCATATCAAAGGAATAATTTTGATGAGCCCAGACTCTTACGTCTTCCCATACATAGAGAAGCACCAAAATTATTAACTTGGATGTCTGTTTGTGATTAGCTGTAATCTTTTGATGTTCCACTACTTGTTTTCTCCAAGGATATAAAAACTCCTGTATATCCGGGCTCCTCCCTTACTTCTTCAGAACGGTTCCTCAGAACCATCTGAGAGGCTGTCTCATGGGCTATAGTTCTCAGTAAGCACCCCAAATAAACCACAACTCCCAACTTTTAGGTTGTGTGGTTTATTTTTTTTTTCAGTTGACACATGAAAGGCTGAAGAAAGTCTGAAGACAATGCTTTCCAACAAAACCCAAACGGCACATCCTCTGGGGGCTTGGTGACCTGTTTTCTCTGGAGCGCCGGTTCACTGGGTGCCCTGCCCTATGACTGGGGGGAACTGGGCTTTGGGGACACAGGCTGACCATGCTGTATTGCAGGCCAGTGCTTTCTTTGGGGCACCACTGGATTCTCACACTGACACATCACTGACGGGTGGGCCAGGCCAGGAGGCCTCCAGTTACAGTGAGGGAAGTAGGACATGAGGACCATGGCTGATATTACAGATGCTAAGTCAGGGGCACCATAGAAAACCAAAAAATGCTCTAATTCCCATTAAATTCTGCTCCATGCAACCCTCCCTTTTGCTGCTGAAGGCTGATTTGCAGAAAGATTCACTCTCATGATGAGACTTTCAACTCTGGTGGAAACAAGATGAGTTCAGGGACGCCTGCATGGCGGGACTCTACTGAGTTGAGTTCATTAGTGGCTTTCCTCTGAGGGAGCCTGTTTGGCACAGCTGATTCTGCTTGGAGAGCTGCACTTTCCCAGTTTCCAGTCGCAAGGGACAAAATTCCAGTCCCCCTCTCACTGTTAAAACAGAATAGCCAGTCCCCTGCCCTGTGGAGACACCTGAGTTTCTGTGTCATCCCCACTTCTGAGCCGCTCCCAGTACTGACAACTCCTCCTTCCTTAATTTTCAGAATAATCCCTTTGATGGTCGACTTCTCCTCTCCCTTCTTGACATTGTCCTGTCCCCCAATTTCCCCTACTCCCTTCCACCCGGCAGTGCTGCAAATTGCTTAAAGCAACTTCAAAAACAACTTCAAAACGCCCCCTTTTGCTTTAAGTGCTCCAAGTAACCCCTTGCCTGCCTCATCCCACCAGCCCCCCAACAGAGCCCACACGCCCAGTGTTTCTTGGTCATTGCTTACCATTTCCTTGCTAACATTTGTTGAGCATATACTCTATTTCCAGCACATGTGTTAATTCGCTGACTTCTGACAGCAGCCCTATGCTGAAGGTACATCAATGAGCCCCACTGTTCAGATGAGGAAACTGACTCTTGGCAAAAGCCTTCCTTAGCTGGGGGTCCCACGCATGGGCAATGGGAGGGCTGGCAGCCCAGGCCACTAGGCTCCCAGCCTCAGTGGTGAGACAGCCCCGGTTCTGTGATTGTTCCTCTGAGGCACCTGTATGAAAAATTTTAAAGACTCCTATCCTATCATTCAGCATTCTCGTTGTTTTTTTTGTTTGTTTGTTTTTGTATTTGTTTTCTGAAGTATAGTTGTGCTAGTTTCAGGTGTGCAGCAAAGTGATTCAGTTATATATATTCTTTTTCAGGTTCTTTTCCATTATAGGTTATTACAAGATATTGAATATTGTTCCCTGTATATATGCAGTAGTACCTTGTTGATTATTTTATATACAGTAGTGTGTATCTATTAATCGCAGCTCCTAATTTATCCCTCCCCTCCCTTTCCCCTTTGGTAAGTTTGTTTTGTCTGTGAGTCTGTTTCTGTTTTGTAAATAATAAGTTCATTTGTATCATTTTTTAGGTTCCACATATAAGTGGTATCATATGATATTTGGCTTTCTCTGTCTGGCTTACTTCACTCAGTATGACAATCTCTAGGTCCAACCACGTTGCTGCAAATGGCATTATTTCATTCTTTTTTATGGCTGCATAATATTCCATTGTATATTCCACTGTATATATGCATCCTTTATCCATTCATCTGTCAATGGACATTCAGGTTGCTTCCATGTCTTGCCTATTGTAACTAGTGCTGCTATGAACACTGGGGTGCACGTATCTTATTGAATTATAGTTTTCTGAGTGGGATCACATGGAAACTCTATGTTTAGTTTTTTAAGGAACCTCCATATTGTTCTGCATAGTGGCTGCACCAGTTTACATTCCCACCAGCAGTGCAGGTTCCCTTTTCTCCACACCCTCTCCAGCATTTATCACTTTTTAGGTGGTTTTCATGGTCCCTTGAGGCTTTCCTGCCTGCAAGACAGGCCATTGTGGAGCCTCCGGCGCTGGGGCTTAGATCAACACCATGAAGCCCCCTGTTCTCATGGATCTATGTGACCCAGGGCATAAGGTAGAGGGAATCAAAGAATAAGGTGTTTAACTTGCTCTAACATCTCTCCATAGATGTCACACTTAATCCTCAGTCAGGTTGTCTTACATTAGCCCCATTACATTTTTTGTATCGAAGTGAAATTCATGTAACATAAAACTAAACATTTGAAAGTGAACATTTCAGTGGCATTCAGTACATTCACAATGTCGTGCAACTGTCGACTGAAAAAACAAAAAAACCCACACAACCTAAGAGTTGTGCGTTTTGATTTATTCCAGGGCCTTCTGAAGAACGGAAGACAGCCTCTCAGATGGCTCTGAGCAACTGTTCTGAAGAGGCAAGGGAGAAGCCAGGATACATAGGAGTTGTTGCTGAAAAAAACCCATGTAGTGGAACATCAAAAGATTACTGCTAATGACCAAAACCAGACATCTCCAGTTAATGATTTTAGCGCGTTTCTATGTATGGGAAGATGCAAGAGTCTGGGCTCATTGAAATTACTCCTTTGATATGCATGTTAACTATCTAGGGCCAGTATCCTGTTCTCCAAGCTGAATGCCCCTCAGGGTGCACCACTGGGGTGACTGCAGTGGCTGATGGCTTGATGGCTGGCATCACTTCTTTACTAGAATAGCAGGCAACATCCTTTGTTTACTGACATGGCAGGCAACATTTTTTTTTTTTTTTGTCCATACAACCACCACCTTTACCTAGTTCCAGAACATTTTCATCACCCCCAACGGAAAATCCCATACTCTCATTAAGCAGTTATTCCCTATCCCTTGCTCCCCAGCCCCTGGCAACCACTAACTGCTTTCTGTCTCTGGACTGATCTATTCTGAACATGTCATATACACGGAATCGTATAGTAGGTGGCCTTTCATGTCTGTCCTCTTTCACTTAGCATAAAGTTTTCAAGGTTCATCCATGTGGTAGGGTGTATCAGTACTTCACTCCTTTTTATGGCGGGGTACTATTTAATTGTTTGGACAGTCCTCCACATTTTATCTGTTTCATCCATCGATGGAAACACTTGGGTTGTTTCCACTTTTTGGCCATTGTGTGACTAATACTCCAATAAACATTCCTGTACAAGCACCTGTTTTGAGTACCTGTTTTCAATTCTTTTCAGTATATACCTAGAAGTGGAATAGCTGGGGCAAATGGTATTTCTCTACCTAACTTTTTGAGGAACCTATTAGCACCATTTTAAAAGCAAGGAATCTGAGGCTCAAAGAAATTGAGCTGCCTGAGGTGACACGGCTAGTAAATAACACAACCCGCACTAGGACCCAGAAGCTCATACTGCTGTCATTCTAAGGACCAGGACTGCAGGGAACATCATTCATTCACTCCCCAAACATCCATTGAGGGCCAGAGCTGGCCTTTGTGGCAGATTTAACAATAACTCTCAGAAGGAAGCTTCCTAATGCCAGACTTCAGGAGAAAACAAGGGGAGTATTTTTTTTTTTTTTTCTTCTGCGGTGTGTGGGCCTCTCACTGTCGTGGCCTCTCCCATTGCGGAGCACAGGCTCCGGACATGCAGGCTCAGCGGCCATGGCTCACGGGCCCAGCTGCTCCGTGGCATGTGGGATCTTCCTGGACTGGGGCACGAACCCGTGTCCCCCGCATCGGCAGGCGGACTCCCAACCACTGCGCCACCAGGGAAGCCCAAGGGGAGTATTTTAATCATGAATCAACACAAGGATCTCACACATAAATCCCATTATGAGAACAATCTAACTGAGCACAGCGACAGTGTCTCAAGTCTTGCTGCACATTTTAATGTCAGTGTGGGGAGTTCATGCTGATTCTCCAGCAGACAGAAAGGAGTCACTCACTATTTCTGTCTTTCGCTGTCTTCATTTCTTGACTGACCCCCCGGGTGGGAGGGCGGGCGTTCGTGGAAACTGATTTGGTTCTGAAGTTTTTATTGGATGGGGGAGTCTGTGAAAGTCACTGTCCAAAGAGAATCTCTTGACGGCATTGCTGCTCAAAGGGTTAAATGCCAGGGCCAGACTGAGACTAAAGAGAGGGGCGGGGGCGAGGGATGGGGGAGGCGTCTGGACTTGGGCATCTGGGCATTTTCCAGTAGTTTCTAGGGGAATGTTACTATGAAGAGGCAAATTCTCATATCTACCCTCGACTGTTCCCGGCTCACTGGAGCATTTTCTGCGTAGAAAGGTGACATCCAAAGGCCGGAGCTTAGCTGGGTTTGAAAACAGACGCGGACTCCTCCCGCCTCCCACCCTCCCTTGGCTCCCCTCCCTGGCCCCGCCGACCTGATTAATCAGAACCCTGCCAAGCCCACTGAGGAGGGCTCCCAGGCTAATCTAATCTCCGTCCCCTTGCGGGGACAGACACCCCCGCTCGGCCAATGAGACGCAATTGTGCAAGCTCGGCTGAGCGGTGGAAAATTCCACACGCCGGGCGGGCGGCTGCGGCGGCCCCTGGCGGCGGCGCGCGCTCAGCATCCTGCAGCTCCGGGTCCCCAGGTGCCCGGGCCCGGCCCGCTGCTGTGGGGGCCCACCCCCCCAACAAAGCCGCCGCGTTTCGGGGCGCTGTCACACGAATCACCGTCCAGGAGCTGTTTTTTCTCTTGTTCTCCCCACCTCCCTGCGAGAGATGCTTTCAGCAAATCAAAAAAAGTCTGGCGATGCCGGAATCATTGCGGGGTTAGGGGGGAGGGGGGCTCTGATGGCATTTCCCCCTCCAGTGTGTGTGTGTGCGCGCGCGCGCCTGTAAGTGTTATAAACCACCGCCCCCAGCACCCTCCTCGCCCACCCAAGCAGTGAGTCCTGTCTGCACTTGTCCCCCACCTCCGCCAGGCTTTGCAACCCAATAAGTGTGCGGAGAATGAATGAGCGGGGCTCCTTTCTAGATCTCTCCACCCGTGAACTACGTTGCCCTTTTAGAAGTGGCCGGTGGGTCCTAGAGAGCGAAGGGTTAGGAGTCTGCAAAGGTGTGTATTTAATGAAGGTGCGGAGGGAGACCCAGCTGCAACGGAACCCAGTACAACAGGATCAGTGCCCTGATCCAGAGACGCACAGAAAATCGCAGGGCCACAAAGGAGGGACGTCTTGCTCAGTCTGCCATTGCGGGGGAAGGGATGCAGGTCGGAGCTGGAAGGAGAGAAGTTAGCCAGACAGAGAAGGGGGAGGCGCCGGGAGCCTGTGTTCCAGCCCCCCGGAGTGAGGCTGCTGGACAGGCCTCTGCGTTTCCATGCAGCTGGACTGTGTTACGAGATCCCTTCCTTAACTCCACGTGAATTATTGCAATAAATCCCCATGATTTCAGGGGATCCAGGCCTGTTTCGGCTCCTCGCGATGTAAAAGAACCTAGTGAACAGAGTCCAAAAATTAGAATGCAACCTTGCCCAAGAGCGCCTCTGCCAGAAGACAATCACAAAGGCTTCTTCTGGGATTGGAAGGGGGGAGGGGGATAACGGGCCCCAGCGATCTGGGAGGGGGAAAAGAGAAGGAAAGGAGAAAATGCAGGGTTTTCTTCTTAAGGGAGAGTATGAAACTTTAGGAAGAACCCACAGAACAGAGAGGTAAGAAGGGGCCATCCTGGGTCCAAAAGCCTGAGGTAGGTGAGCCGAGCTGAGCTTCAGGAGATGGGAAACCAGCCGCCCCAGTTCTGCTAGTGACCCGCTGACGGTCCTGGACAATCTCCTAACTTCCCTGAGTCTTAGTTTTTACCTCTGCAAAATCTGGATAATAATCCCTGAGACTAAAAGAAAATGAAATGATGTCTATAAAACCGTCAAGAAATCTATGCAAGCGTTTTTTATCCACATGCATAAACAATACGTATGTTTATCTAGTTGAATTAACTTTGATCAAGTCATGGTTAAATCAATCAATACATGTATTAATATAGTCGGTAAATACTTACTGAACACCTACTATGTGCCCGGGGATACAGCACTGAAGAAAACACAACTAACCTGCTCTTGGGAAGCTCCCATTGTCATGGGGGAGACAGGTAAGAAAATAAATAAAAAAACTAAAAGAGTATTTTTGGTGCTGATAAGTGATATGGAGAAAACTACAGCAGGTAAGAGGGATAGGGGGGTGATTTTGAATAGGGTGAGGGGGAAAGGCCTCACTGAGAAGGTGGTATATAAGCAGAGACCTGACAGGGAGGTGAGGGGGTGATTTCTATGGATTTCTGGGGGAAGAACATTCCAGGTTGGGGGGTGCCAGAGAGTGCAAAGGGCCTGAGATGGGACTGTGGTCCTCCCTGTTGGAGGAACAGGCACGGTCCCCAGAGGGGAGTGAATGATGGGACTGAGGTCAGGGGCTGGCCGGGTGGAGGTGGGGTTAGGAAAGGCTCCTTGGGCTTTGAAGGTGGCCCTGCCTTTCACCATGAGGGTTCTGGGCAGTCATTGGACAGCACTTCTGAGGAGCCACCTTGGGTCTTAACTGATTGCAATGCAACTTGATTTCTTTTTTTAAAGTTTTTAAAAATTAATTAATTAATTTACTATTTATTTATTTTGGCTGCACTGGGTCTTTGTTGTGGCACGCGGGACCTTCGTTGTGGCATGCAGGATCTTTAGTTGCAGCATGAGGACTTCTAAGTTGCAGCATGCATGCAGGATCTAGTTCCCCGATCAGGGCTTGAACCCAGGCCCCCGGCATTGGGAGCGCGGAGTCTCACCCACTGGACCACCAGGGAAGTCCCGCAACTTCTAATTTGGACACTGAGAAGCCACCAGCAAGCATTTATCAAAAGCTTTGTTGTGTTTGAGCGTGCTCTGGGGGTCTGGAGAACACAAGGAAGTAGAATGCAGAGGCATGCCTTAAGGAGGCCACAGTCCTGTCAGCAATATAGTTTAGCTGCAAAAAAAACCAACTAGTGGGCTTCCCTGGTGGTGCAGTGGTTGAGAGTCCGCCTGCCGATGCAGGGGACATGGGTTCGTACCCCGGGATGGGAAGATCCCACATGCCGCGGAGTGGCTGGGCCCATGAGCCATGGCCACTGAGCCTGCGCGTCCGGAGCCTGTGCTCCGCAATGGGAGAGGCCACAACAGTGAGAGGCCCGCATACCGCAAACCAACCCCCCCCCCCGCAAAAAACAATTAGTGATCAATACAAGACAGTTTCTCATACTTGCTAAATTGTGTGGAGGGACCCTGAAAACAGGAGGAAACTGGGAGCTTTGGGAACCCCAGGGGCACCCAGGGATTGTGCTGGGATCACAGTAGGTGCCCAATGATGGTTTGTGAACAGAGGGAGTGCCTGAAGTTGAGAAACAGAGAGGTCTCCTCCTCTCCCACGTCAGGATGGCCTGCAGTCCCTGGCAGCCCCTCACACGCGGGCCAGTGTCACCAGCCCACAGTCGAGGCTGCTTGGATGGTCCTCCAGCTACAGGGTGAGAAAAGGCCTTGAGAAGAAGTAAATGACCATGCTGGTAACTGGGTGGAATCCCCCCAGGGAAATTACAAAACGGAATCAGATGTCCAGGCTGCAGCCTCCCGTCTTTAAGTAGGCCAGTCCTGGGTCCTGGGCCAGGGGCCTGGGGGCAGCTGCATTCTGCTGACAGGCCTGTCTGCATTCCAGGTCTCTGACCCTCCTTGCTTTTGAGATTTTGTCCAAGGCCTCTTACCAGGTGAGGAAGGTGATCAGGGATAGAGAAATTTGAGGAGGCCAGTTCAGAAAATCCCACTCTTTGTGGCAATACCTTGCCACTCTTTGCAGAACCAGCCAACTGGCCCAGTGCCCCCTCCCAGCAGTGGTGGTGGCCCCTCACAGGCTCTGGTCTCCTCGCCTGGGGGTCAGGGGCTCCATTCTGAAGTCACAAGATTCATCACTGCAGAGTACCCCTGCCCAGTGCTTCTAACTCTAGCATCACCCTTGACCTCCCTGGACAGGCCTGAGCAAGTCCTACGTATAACCTTCAGAGACTCAGCTGCGTCCTCCGGGGCTGGCTTTGTGAAACCAAGACAAACATGCATATGCTCATTCCTCAGCTCAGCGGCAGCCCAGCTGCTCTGGGGTGGCAAGAGGAAGAGAGGGGGGCTATTGTCCTCTATCTCCTCATAGCTAAACGTTTTATTTATTTAACGTTTTGAATAAGTAATATAACATATGGTTCAGAAAATCAACAGTTATAAAACGTTACACAGTGGAAAGCGTACTTTACCATCTGCTCAGCTCTTATCTCTCTCACCTCCCAACAAAGGTAGCCACTGTTATTAATTTGTTGTGTACCTTTCTAGAGCTCCTCCCCCCTCCCCTCCCCTCCCCTCCCCTCCCCCCTCCCCTCCCCTCCCCTCCCCCCTCCCCTCCCCCCTCCCCTCCCCCCTCCCCTCCCCCCTCCCCTCCCCCCTCCCCTCCCCCTCCCCTCCCCCCTCCCCCTCCCCCCTCCCCCTCCCCCTCCCCTCCCCCCTCCCCTCCCCCTCCCCTCCCCCTCCCCTCCCCCCCTCCCCTCCCCCTCCCCTCCCCCCTCCCCCTCCCCTCCCCCTCCCCCTCCCCCCCTCCCCTCCCCCTCCCCCTCCCCTCCCCCTCCCCTCCCCTCCCCTCCCCCTCCCCTCCCCTCCCCTCCCCTCCCCCTCCCCTCCTCTCCCCTCCCCCTCCGCACTTCCCCTCCCCAACTCCCCTTCCCCCCTCCTCCTCTCTTCCTTTTGCATACACAAGCAAATTGAATACATAGTCTTCCCCAACTTTCAACTCTTTTCCCACTTGCTTGGTAGTTCACAATCCAGCATTCTGTACCTTGTTGTTTTCGGTTAACAGTATGTCTTAGACATCTTTCCATCATGGTACGTAAATCGTGTCATCATTCCTCTTTTTTTTTTTTTTTTTTTTTGCGGTATGCAGGCCTCTCACTGTTGCGGCCTCTCCCGTTGTGGAGTACAGCCTCCGCACACACAGGCTCAGCAGCCACGGCTCACAGGCCCAGCCACTCCGCGGCATGTGGGATCTTCCCGGACCAGGGCACGAACCCGTGTCCCCTGCATCGGCAGGCGGACTCTCAACCACTGCGCCACCAGGGAAGCCTGCTTTGGGTGTTTTTAAACTTAGTTTGGTTCCTGCCATGCAGAAGTTTTTGATTTCCATGTAGTCAAAATTGTCAACCATTTATTTTGTGGCTTCTAGATTTTGAGTCATAGCAAGACCTTCCTCATCTCCCATTTCTATTTTAGTATTTTTATGTTTTTTTCTGTTTATATTTAAATCTTTTATACAACTGAAATTTATTCTACTGTAGATGTAAAGTCTATCTAAAAAATGTTTGATATCATCACCACTTATTGAATACTCCATCTTTTCCCCATGTATTTGAGATGCCACCTTTATCTTAAATGTCATTTCCATAAGTATTTGGGTATTTTTCAGGATTTTCAATTCTGTGCCATTTGTTAGTCTGGCAAATCATATTCTACTAGTACAAAGTTTTAATTATTGAAGATTTTAAGTATATTTTAATATATGGTATAGCTATTCCTTCTCCTTTTCTTTATCAGAATTACCCAGGCTATCGTTTGTTTTTCCATCTGAAAGTTAGAATCACCTTGTATAGATAAAAATTTCTTTTCTTATTTTTATTGGGATAATATTTATTAATTAACATTTTATGTTAAGGAAATTGACAAAAAGCTAAGTTTTCCTATCCAAGAACATGGTATGTCTTTTATTCATCTCTCTCTCTCGCTCTCTCTCTCTCTCTTTTTTTTTAATGAATGTTTAAAAGATTATGTAGGTCCTGTGTGTATCTTTTAAGTTTATTTTAATTATTTTATCTTTTTTATTGTAAATGAGGTATTTTCTTCCATTATATTGCCTAATTGGGTTTTGTTTGTATAAACAAAAGCTATGGATTTCTGTATATTAATTTTACATATCCTCTTAAATTCTGTTACTGATTGCAGTTTTTTTCACACATTTTTCTTGGGGTTTCAAACTATAAAACAAATCACCTGCAAATAGTGATAGTTTTACCTCTTTTGCTCAATTTTTATTTTGTTCCTTTTCTGGTACAAAATCAAATGATGTAATAGTGAGTAAACATTTGTCTCATTTCTGGCTTAAGGGTAGAAGCCTCTAGTATTTCTTAACTAAGCACACATTTGGTTTTGAGGTTCTATATATGGTTTAAATGTATCTGTCTATTCCTGTGTTATTGGCTTTGAAAAATCAAGAATAAATTGTCAAATATTGTCAAATACTGTTTGAACATGTATTGAGGTGACTGCATAATTTTCTCCTTAGAATTAAGTGGATTTCCTAATGCTGAATCATCTTTGCATTCTTGGAACAAGCCCCATTTGTTCATGATGTACATTATTATTTTTACCTGCTGACAAATTCTGTCTGCTAATATATTTGTTAGCATTTTTATTGATAGTAAAAGTGCACAAAACTTATGTGTACACAAATGCACAAATCTAAAGTGTATAAGTAGATGAATTTATATATGTATGTATATGCAATATATACATTAGAATCTGCATGCAAAAAATATACAATTAAAAAGCTAACTGGTGAGAAAAGTGGAATAGAAGAATGCATGATTAATCCTCAAAAAGCCAGAAAATGGAAAACAAAGGAATAGAACAGATGGAACAAGTAGAAAATAATTAGCAGCATGGTAGAATTTAATGTAACTGTATCAGTATATATAGTATATATATATATATTTATAGTATATATATATATGTATATGAAGTATAAATATGAAACACACAAAGAAGAATAAAGTAGTCCGACTAAATCAAAAGAATTGAGACCCAAGGGTATACTTTTACAGTGAGAATATATGAAATATAAGGATAAGGTTAAGGGGCTTCCCTGGTGGTACAGTGGTTAAGAATCTGCCTGCCAATGCAGGGGACACAGGTTCAAGCCCTGGTCTGGGAAGATCCCCCATGCCGCGGAGCAACTAAGCCCATGTGCCACAACTACTGAGCCTGCGCTCTAGAGCCCGCGAGCCAGAACTACTGAGCCCGTGTGCCACAACTACTGAAGCCCACACACCTAGAGCCCATGCTCCATGACAAGAGAAGCCACCGCAATGAGAAGCCCTCACACTGCAGCAAAGAGTAACCCCCACTCACTGCAACTAGAGAAAGCCTGCCTGCAGCAACGAAGACCCAATGCAGCCAAAAATAAATAAATAAAAGTTTTAAAAAATTAAAAAAAATAAAAAGGATAAGGTTAGGATGAAAGCAAAAAGATGAAATGAGTTATACCATGCTATACTAGCAAAAAGAAATTTGGTTGGCTACCTTAATATCAGACTACACTTTAAGACAAGAAATATTACTAGAGGGAAAAGGACATGTTTTATTGAGATTATGATAACAGGGTCAATTCAACAAGAAAACCCAAGTATCTGAAATTTTATGCACCTAATAACATTGTTTAAAAATGGAAATTAACCGAATTAAAAGAAGAAAAAAATTAACAATCATAGCTGAGAATCATGTATTTTCCTATTCCATTTTCTCAGCTATTAGCTTTTTACTTACACAATTTTTGTGTGTGATTGTCCTAAAGATTTCATTATGCATTTCTCACTTATTGCCTGCAACCTTCAATTGGTACTTTTCCCTTTTAAATAATAATGCAATAACCTTAAAACAGTTTAAGTCCATCTACTCCATCCCACACTTTAGGATATTGTTGTATAGTTTTACTTCTACGTGTGTTATCAAGTTCACAAGACATTATTATTTTGGCTTCAAACAGATAATATTCTTTTCTCTCTTCCCACGTATTTATTCTTTTCAGTGCTTTTTTTCCTTCCTGAAGTTCTGTGCTTTCATCTGGGTACATTTCCCTTTACTTGAAAAAATGCGCTTTAGTATTTCATGTAGTGCTTCTCCACTGGGGATGAATTATTTCAGGTTTTGTTTGTTTGTTTGTTTTGTCTGAAAATTTTTTATTTTGCCTTCATAGTTGAAGGACCTTTTGCTGGATATAGAATTCTAGTTTGATAGTGTGGTTTTGTTTTCTTTCAGAATTTTAATATATCACTCTATTGTCTTCTGGCTTTCACACATTTTTTTTCCTTGACAAGAAAATCCATAATCAGTTTTACTATTGTTTCATTGAAGATTGTGTACATTTTTAGAAAGATGCCTTTAAGATTTTCTCTTTGTCTTTGATCTTCAACTGTTTCAATAAGTTGTGCCTTGATACATTTTTCTTTTTATTTATTTTCCTTGAGGTTCACTGAGACGCTGGATTAAAGGGTTGATATCTTTCATAAGTATTGGAAAATTCTTGCCCATTATCTCTTGAAATATTGCTTCCACTCTTATCTGTTTGTCTTCTCTTTCTTGACTCCAAATATAAATATTTTAAATCTTTTGGCTGTGTCCAATATATCACTTATGCTCTATTCTGTTCTTTCCATTAATTTTTCTCTCTGTGCTTTGTATTGAGTATTTCTATTGATCTATTTTTGAGTTTACTAATCCAGTGCCCTGCTGTATAGAGTTTTCTTTTAAAAGTGATAAGTTCTTTTTTCTTTTATTGAGCTATTGAGATATAAGTGATACACAGCACTGTGTAAGTTTAAGGCGTGCATAATAATTTGACTTACATACATCATGAAATGATTATAACAGTAAGTTTAGTGAACATCCATCATCTCATATAGATGCAAAATTAAAGAAATAGAAAAAAACATTTTCCCTTGTGATGAGAACTCTGAGGATTTACTCTCTTAACAGCTTCCATATGTAACATACAGCAATGTTCAATTTACTTATCATGTTGTACATCATATCCCTAGCACTTATTTATCTTATAGCTAGAAGTTTGTACCTTTTGACTACCTCCATCCAATTCCCCCACCCACTGCTTCTGGTGACCACAAATCTGACCTCTTTTTCTTTGAATTTGTTTGCTTCTTTGTTTTTGAACTATAATTGCCCTGCAACACTATGTTAGTTATTGTTACACACACAGTGATTCAAAATTTCTATACATTTCAAAATGATCGCATGATAAGTTTAGTTACAATCTATCACCGTACAAAGAGTTTACATAGTTATAGACTATATTCCCCACACTCTGCATTTCATACCCATGACTTGTTTAATTTGTAATTGAAAGTTTGTACCTCTTAATCGTCCTCATGTATTTCTCTCCTCTCCTCTCATCTGGCAACCACCTGTTTGTTCTCTGTATCTATGACTCTGATTCTTTTTTGTTATTTTTGTTCATTTGTCTTGTTTTTTAGTTTCCACATGTAAGTGAAATTATACAGTATATGTCTTAATCTGTCTAACTTATTTCACTTAGCATAATACCTTCCAAGTCCATCCATATTGTCACAAATGGCAAGATTTCATTCTTTTTGTGACTAAGAAGAAAATATAGGTAAAGAAGACATAGATAGATAGATAGATAGATAGATAGATAGTTATCTACCTATAGACTCAGAAGAAGATATATATCTTTTTTAAACATTCATCTCTTAATGGACTCTTAGGTTACTTCCACATCTTGGCTATTATAAATAATGCTGCAGCGAACATGGGGGTGCATATATCTTTCTGAATTAGTGCTTTTGTTTTCTTTGGATAAATATCCAGGAGTGAAATTGCTGGGTCATATGGTAGTTCTATTTTTAAGTTTTTGAGGAATCTCCATACTGTTTTCCATAGTGCCTGCACCAATTTAGATTTCTACCAACAGTTCATGAGGGTTCTCGTCTCTCCACATCCTTGCCAACACTTGAATTTGTTGTCTTTTTTTTTTTTTTTTTTTTTTTTTTGCAGTATGCGGGCCTCTCACTGTTGTGGCCTCTCCCGTTGCGGAGCACAGGCTCCGGACGTGCAGGCTCAGCAGCCATGGCTCACAGGCCCAGCTGTGTGGGATCTTCCCAGACTGGGGCATGAACCCGTGTCCCCTGCATCGGCAGGCAGACTCTCAACCACTGCGCCACCAGGGAAGCCCTTTGTTGTCTTTTTGATAATAGCCATTCTGACAGTTGTGAGGTAATATCTCATTGCTGTTTTGATTTTGATTTGCATTTCCCTGATGATTACTGACCTTGAGCATATTTTCACGTGCTTGTTGCCCATTTGTATGGCTTCTTTGGAAAAATGTCTACTTAGACCCTCTGCCCATTTTTTAACTGGGTTGTTTGTTTGTTTTTTGATGTTGAGTTAAATGAGTTCTTTGTATATTTTGGCTATTAACTCCTTATTGGATAAATCTTTGCAAATATCTTTGCCCATCCAGTAGGCAGCCTTTTCTTTTTGTCGATGGTTTCCTTGGCTGTGTAAAAGTTCTTAAGTTTAATTAGGTCCCATTTGTTTATTTTTGTTTTGTTTCTTTTGCCTTAGGAGACAAACCCCAAAAATATTGTTACGATTTATGTCAAAGGGTGTTCTGCCTATGTTTTCCCCTATGAGTTTTATGGTATCCAGTCTTACATTTAAAGTCCATTTGGAATTTATTTTTGTGTGTGGTGTTAGAGAATGTTCTAATTTCATTCTTTTATATGTAGCTGTCCAGTTTTCCCAGCACACTTATTAAAGAGACTGTCTTTTCTCCATTGTATATTATTGCCTCTTTTGTTAGAGATTAATTGCTCATATAAGTGTGGGTTTACTTCTGGGCTCTCTATTCTGTTCCATGATCTATGTGTCTATATTTGTGCCAGTGTCATACTATTTTGATTACTGTAGTATTGTAGTCTAAAGTCAGGGAGTGTGATACCTCCAGCTCTGTTCTTTCTCAAGATTGTTTTGGCTATTTGAGTTCTTTTGTGTTTCCATACAAAATTATAAATTATTTGTCCTAGTTCTGTGAAAAATGCCATAGGTACTGATAAGGATTGCATTGAATCTGTAGATGGTCTTGGGTTATATGGTCATTTTAACAATATTTCTTCCAATCCATACACATGGTATATCTTCTATATGTTTGTGTCTTCTTCAGTTTCTTTCATCAGTGTCTTATAGTTTTCCAAGTATAGGTCTATGACCTTCTTAGTTAGATTTATTCCTAGGTATTTTATTCTTTTTGATGCAATTGTAAGTGGGGTTGTTTTCCTAATTTCTCTTTTGGATAGTTCATTGTTAGTGTATAGAAATAGAACAGATTTCTGTATATTAATTTTGTATCCTGCAACTTTACCAAATTCATTGATGAGTTCTAGTAGTTTTTTGGTAACATCTTTAGGATTTTCTATGTATAGTATCATGTCATCTGCAAACAGTGAGAGTTTTACTTCTTTCTTTCCAATTTGGGTTCCTTTTATTTCTTTTTCTTATCTGATTGCTGTGGTTAGGACTTCCAATACTATGTTGAATAAAAATGGCAAGATTGGGTATCCTCACATTGCTCCTGATCTTAGAGAAATGCTTTCAGCTTTTCACCATTGAATATCATGTTAGCTGTGGGCTTATCATATATGGCCTTTATTATGTTGAAGTATGTTCCCTCTATACCCACTTTTTTTGAGAGATTTTATCATAAATGGATGTTGAATTTTGTCGAAAACTTTCTCTGTATCTATTGAGATGATCAATTTGTTAATGTGGTGCATAATATTGATTGATTTGTGGATACTGAACCACTTTTTTATCTCTGGGATAAATCCCACTTGATCATGGTGTATGATCCTTTTAATGCATTGTTGATTTCAGTTTGTTAATATTTTGTCGAGGATTTTTGCATCTATGTACACCATTGATATTGGCCTGTAATTTTCTTTTTTTGTGATATCTTTGTCTGGCTTTGGTACCTCATAGGATGAGTTTGGATGCTTTCCTTTCTCTGCAAATTTTTGAAATAGTTTGAGAAGGATAGGTGTTGACTCTTTTTTAAGTGTTTTGTAGAATTCACCTATGAAGCTTTCTAGTCCTGGACTTTTGTTGGTTGAGTTTTTAAATTACTAATTCAATTTCATTACTGATAATCGTTCTGTTTATATTTTCTATTTCTTCCTGGTTCAGTCTCGGGAAATTGTGCCTTTCTAAGAATTTGTCCATTTCTTCTAGGTTGTCCCTTTTATTGGCATACCTTTGTTCATAGTAGTCTCTTATGATATTTTGTATTTCTGTGGTGTTGATTATAACTTCTCCTTTTTCATTTCTGATTTTGTTGATTTGGGCCCTCTCTCTTTTCTTCTTGATGAGTCTGACTTAAAGGTTTATCAATTTTGTTTATCTTTTCAAAGAACAGCTCTTAATCTTCATTGATCTTTTCTTTTTTTTGGTGGGCGGTCTCTATTTCATTTATTTCTTTCTGTTCTTTATGATTTCTTTCCTTCTACTAACTTTGGGTTTTGTGTGTTCTTCTTTTTCTAATTCCTTTAGGTGTAAGGTTAGGTTGCTTATTTGAGATTTTTCTTGTTTCCTGAGCTAGGCTTGTATCACTGTAAACTTCCCTCAGAACTGCTTTTGCTGCATCCCATAAATTTTAAATCATTGTGTTTTTGTTTTTATTTGTTTCCAGGTATTTTCTAGAATTCCATCTTTGATTTCTTCTCTACCCATTGGTTGTTTAGTAGCATATTGTTTAGCCTCCACATGATTAGTTTTTTTGCCTGTAGTTAATTTTCTAGCCTAATAGCATTGTAGCTGGAAAAGATGCTTGATATGATTTCAGTCTTCTTAAATTTACTGAGACTTGTTTTGTGGCCTAGCCTGTGATCTATTCTGGAGAGCATTCCTTGTACAGTTGAAAAGAATGGGTATTCTGCTGCTTTTAGGTGGAATGTTATATATATATATATATATAGAGAGAGAGAGAGAGAGAGTCCATTTGGTCTAACGTATTGCTTAAGCCAGTGTTTTCTTATTAATTTTCTGTTTGAATGATCTGTCCATTGATGTAAGTGAGTTGTTAAAGTTCCCTATTATTATTGTGTTACTGTTAATTTATCCCTTTATATCTGTCAATATTTGTTTTGGGTATTTGATGCTCCTATGTTGGGTCCATATATATTTACAATTGTTATAAATTCTTGTTGGATTGATCCCTTGATCTTTATGTAATGTCCTTCTTTGTCTTTTGTTACAGTCTTTATTCTAAAGTTTATTTTGTCTGATATAAGTATTGTGGACACTTGCTCCTTGGGGAGAACCACTGTAATTGTAAATATCTTCCTGTTTTTTGGTCACCCACTTGGGAGTATGGGTCCTGATTATACTGCTTCTCTGCCTCTTCCACCCATCTTATTGTGGTTCCTTCTTTAGATCTTTAGTTGTAGAAGATCTTTCTGCTAGGCTTCAGGTTGTTGTCATTAATAGTTGCTCTGTAAATAGTTGTAATTTTGGTGTGTCTGTGGGAGGAGGTGAGCTCAGGGTCTTCTTACTCCATCATCTCGACCATTCCCTCAAAACCAATAAGTTCTTAATTTCAGGTATTGTATTTTCAGTTGTAGAATGTCCACTTGATTATCTTCATAGATTCTAATTATTTTCTTTAACACATTTATCATATTTTTTAAGACTCATGGAGGCTCCAGATGATATCTTCTTACCAGTGAAGGTTGCCTTTCCCTTCTATTTGGCAGATAAGTTGAAGAGCAGATTGCTTCAGTCAACTCAGGAACCGAGTTGTGCTGGGGCTGCATTCTAGTTTAGTCAAATACGTTCCACCTCTGGTTTGCCCTGAAAGTCCTTCTTTTTTGACAGAGCTAAGCAACCACACCAAGCAAGTTAAAATTTGGCAAATATCTTGAGGGGAAGACTGGTCATGTGTTTTGCAGGCCTCTGCTTCTGATGGGTCTTTGTTTCTGAAGCACCTGAAAGACTGCAGAATATTCCACTCTGCCTTTCTACCCAAGTTACCAAGCTTCTGGACCACACTGGAACTTAGCAAATGGCTCATGAGGAAAATTAGCCTTGTGTTTTGGGTTCTTTCAATTTCCAATCCTTTAACCAAAAACTCTGCTGGTTTCTCTTTGCATACAGAGTCCTTCTGTTTGAGCCAAGCTGACATTAGCCCACATCCAGCTGGTGATTACCAGCTCATCCAGGATGAGCCCTTCCTCCTCTGGAATTTTGGTCTATATAGTCCTTGTTGTTCTCATGGTTTTCCACTGTCATTAAAATACAAATATTTCAAATTTATCTAGTTGTTATTGTTGAGAGAGCATTGCTCTTTCTGGTCCATTGTATTCTACCTGGAAGGTCAAGTACCCTGTTTGTCAATATTTTATTTAGTTTTTTTTTGTTGTTATCATCATCCTTTGCTTGTTGCTTCAAAATTCATAAGTGAAATTAATTTGTGAGTTTCTGTGTAAAATCCTTCTCAGGTTTTGGTATTATGGCTATTTCATGAAGAACATTTGAAAATTGATTTCTTAAAAATGCTTAGGTACAGTTTAAATAACATTGGAATTACTGCTCTTTGATGGGGAGTCATCTTGGTCTGGAGCTTTTATTGACAGAGGTGGCAGGGAGTTTTTGCACAAATTTCTTTGCTCCTCTGCAGGAATCAGTTTATTAAATTTCTATCTCTTCTGGAATCAGTTTTAACAAATTATATTTTCTTTTACAGTACTGTCCAATACAAATATAACACAAACCACATATATAATCTAAAATTTTCTAGTAGCCATATTTAAAAAGTTAAAAGAAGGTGAAATTATTTGAAATATTTTATTTGACCATATATAACTAAAATATTACCATTATCAATATTATCAACAAGTGAGCAGTTAAAAATATTAGTAAAATACTCTTTTTTTGCTCTATATCTTCAAAGTCTAGTGTGCATTTTACACTTACAACACATCTCGGCTTAGACTAGCCACACTTTATTTTTATTTTATTTTATTTTATTTTTTAACGTTTTTATTGGAGTATAATTGCTTTACAGTGGTGTGTTAGTTTCTGCTTTATAACAAAGTGAATCAGTTATACATATTCATATATCCCCATATCTCTTCCTTCTTGCGTCTTCCTTCCTCCCATCCTCCCTATCCCACCCTTCTAACTGGTCACAAAGCACTGAGCTGATCTCCCTGTGCTATGCGACTGCTTCCCACTAGCTATCTATTTTACATTAGGTAGTGTATATATATCCATATATACACTACCACTCTCTCACTTTGTCCCAGCTTACCCTTCCCCCTCCCCGTGTCCTCAGGTCCATTCTCCAGTAGATCTGTGTCTTTATTCCCATCTTGCCCCTAGGTTCTTCATGACCATTTTTTTTTTTTTTTTTTAGATTCCATATATATGTGTTAGCATAAGGTATTTGTTTTTCTCTTTCTGGACTAGCCACACTTTAAATGCTCAATTTCCACATGTGGCTAGTAGCTACTGTATTGAAGAGATCAGTTCTAGAACCGTGTCCTTTTCATCCATGCTTTCAAATGTATTTGAAAATTTATTTTTATAACATTGAACAAACTACTGTGAATATGATTTGCTTACTTTCCATGGTTTCTCCAGCTGTTTGGATTCATTTAATCTCATTTTATATATTTGCCCTTCTTTCCTCTTGATTTTATTAGCCATAAGTTTATACATTTTATTGTTATTTTGTTTTTCAAAGAAACAGCTTTTGAATTTGTTAAATAGCTCTATTGTCTTGTTTTATGATCATTGTAGTCTAACTTCATTAGTTTATTCCTTCAGCTGGTGTATCCTTCAGTTTATTTGATTTTTTCTAACTTGTTTATTATGTTGCTTCAGTCACATACTTTTTTTTTCCTGTTTACTAGTAAAAGTATATAAGACTATGCTTTTTCATCAAGCACTGCTTTAACTATTTGCCATAAATACAGTTTATGGTGTGTCTTCCTTATTACCACCTTATATTATTCTTTGATATCAGTTTGTATATTTTCTTTGACTCAACATTTGTTTGAAACAGTGTTTAAAGTTTTCCAACTAGTTAGGGCTTTTTGCTTTTTGCTTTTTGAGATTAATTTCTACATTGTCATTAAAGAATGTTTTCTGTTCTGTTTTTGTTTTTTGGAAATTTTGGGGTTGTTGAAGATGTTCTCTATTTTTAAAATTTATTATATAATTTTAGTTCTCCTTTAGCCTTGTTAAATTTTCTTCTCACTTGTGCTGTAAACCTTTGAAGATTTATTTTTCTCTTTGTCTTTGGTATTCTGTATTCTCTTTGTCTCTGGTATTCACTATGATGTATCTGGGTATGCATCCATTTTAATTATCCTTTTGAGGTTTTGGTATACTTCTTTAACTGTGGGTTCATATCTTACTTTGTTATTGAAGAATTCTCAGCCATTACTTCTTTGAATATCACCCAATTTTTCTTTTTTTTTTTTATTGGGACTCACTTTAGATATATGTTGGGTTTTCCCGTTCAAATGTTCATGATTCTAAACTTCTCTCTCATATTTTCCATCCCTTTATTTTTGGAGGTGTGTTGGGTAATTTCCTCTAATCTCCCAGTTCACTAATACTCTCCTCATCTATGGCGACTATAGTTACCTCAACTGCATTTTTCTATGGAAAGTTTATGTTTCCATTCTTAAACTTCTATTTGGTCCTTTGGCAATATCCCTGTTCTATTTTCATTCTGTTCCTACAGTTTATGTTCCTTCCTTTACATTTTTAAATGTGTTAAATATCTCTTTGGTACTGTCTTATTATCTTTGGTTCTTGATATGTAATTTTCCCCATTGATTGCATTTGTGACTCTCCATCATGGCGATTCATTTCCTCATGCAGTTTTTTACTTCTATTTATCTTCAGTGTGGTTCATAGTTTTATGGTAAGTTCCCAGTTCCCTGGATTTGAAGACCACCTCTACAGAAGTTTTATTTTTTGCTCTGCCAGGGCCTTATGAATTTCTTGAGTGCTGAACTACTTTTTACACTGATGTGGCTTGAAGCCATTGTGCTAGATAGTATGAATTTACTTTCTGTAACAGCACTGGCCTGGATTTCTGATTTCTAGTATTTTTCTTCCCCAAAGTCCAAGCAGATGATCAGCTTCCTTGTCACTTCTCAGACTGGTGTAGAATGTTTCCAATCCTTTTCTTATTTCAAGTCTGGAGCAGTGTTCGCAAATCCCAACCCAGTGTTTTAGATCAGTTCTGACTCTGGGCACTAGAGTCGGGCCCAGACTTTTTCTTCCACATGAATGTTAGATTTTGCAACTCCCAGCCTATATCAAGTCCTAATTTTCCATAAGTCCCTCATCTTGAGTTCCCATCACCATTTTCACTTTTCTTGCCTTACAGCTTATGAATAAACGTTTTTCTTGTTAAGTTTTATTTAGAATTTTTATCCATTTAAAATGGAAGTGAGGGATTTACAAATATAGTGACCAGAATTCCACAAATATGATTTGAGGAGAAAATTATGTTTTACAGGAAGTCGAAGATGATTCTATTGTGGAGTGAAAAAATCAAAATTAGCTTGAAATTTTAAGATAGTCTGAGCCCTAAAGAAATTTTTCTTAAGGCAGAGGTTTGGACCAATTTCCTTCATCCCCTGAGGTTATGTGTTCGTTCTATTTTGTCATCGGGGGGTACTTCTGTGGAAAAGTTTGAGAAGCACTGCCCTGAAATGACCTTTACTGCTAAAATGGAAATCACTCTGTGGGCAAGTCCCTGACATGGAAATTAATGCCCCAAACTTGAGAGCACTTGGCTGGCTCAGTGGTCTGTATCTATTGTTTATCTAGGCCTGCCCTAAAATGTCAGGAGGCAGATCTTTGAAAATTATTATTACTCATGACAAAAAGTGAAAACCGTACCAAAGGCTGTAGAGTGGAAGGAAAAAGAGCCCCAACCAACCACCCCTCCCTCCCCGATTCCCATAAGTCTCACTTCTCATGGACCTTTCCAGAAATGTTATATGTGCAGACACTGATTTTTTTCCTTTTAACACAAACGAGATCAAGCATACTTGTTTTGCAGATTTAAATTTTTATTTATCGATAGAGTTTGGATATATTTTCCTATCTGCCCATGTAGTTTTACCTCATGTTTTCAGCAACTGTAGTAGGTTTCCCATACATTAATGATCCTCTATTAATAGGCATCAGGTTTATTTCCCATACTTTGGCTATTTCCAAAAACACTTTAGGGAGTGTATTGTGCAGACACCTTTTTGTAAGCGTGTGAGCAGATCTATTGAGAAAATGCTGGGTCCAAGATTTGTACATTAAACCTTTGATGGACAGGGTTGGGCTGCTCTCCAAAACCATGGCAGCAATTTATACTGTTGCCAACGCTGGGAACACTACCCAGTGGGCAGGACTTTAAGGGGCTTCCAAATTTGTCAACTCTGCTTGGCATCCCCAGGTTGTGCAGGGGTATTACCGTCTGACACCTTGTCAAGGATAAACATCTGGTTATTGATATCAAGATCAGATTATTCTGATGGCTTTTGAGAAATGTAGTTGCTTGAGTAGCTTTTGGGATTCCAAATGAAGACCAGACATGGAGACACTGGGAAGGCAGAATAAAGGACAGTGGATGAAAAATACCTATGCATTGAACTTTTTATTTCTTAATTTAACTGTATTATTGTTTAAAACAATTTTTTTTGATAAGTAAAATATTTTCACTAGAAAAAAAGTGGAAAATATGAAAACACACAAAGAAGTTAATAAAGCTACTAATGTGTGGGTAATTAAATAAAGCTAATTATTTGAATAGTTAAATTATTTAGTGATAATTAAATAATGTAAATTAATTAATTAATTAAAACTACTTTGTGTGGGGGTAGTTAATACACAAAGTAGTTAATAAAAATAATTCCAGTGCCTGTAACTGAGGATATGACCCTTCATTCTAGAAAACCAGTTGTTAAATACTTTGAATATCTCTCTTGTGTATATACTGTGTGCTCAGAAAGTTTGAAAGTAAAGATAACACAAAGTTATACCATGCAAATAGTTACCAAAATTTTCAATACTCTTAATGGTTCATAACTCTCTCTTTTAACTTAACATTGCCTCTTAGGTGAATTATTCTTTTACATTATTTTCTGGTGACTGCAGATTATGGAATGGATATCCCATCATCCATTTAGCTAATTCAAATTTCATTAGACATTTTGGTAATTTCCAACATTTTAATGTCAAAACACTATGTTGAATATTCTTGAGTGTACAGAACTGCCTTGCACACTTATTTCCTCAAGATACATTTTTGGATGTGGAATTGCTGGTTCAAAGGTTATGTACATACATTTTTAAGTCTTTTTGCTCTATTTTGCCTAATTGGCCTCTAGAAAGGTTACCTGAATTTATATTGTCATTAGCAGTGCATTATAGTACCAAAGCCACTTCCCTTGCCGCTATGTGGTATTTCTTTACCATTTTATAAAGAAAACAACAACAATAACAACAACAAAATGAGAAACAAAAGTGTCTCATTTTATAACTCCTTTTTCATTACCTGTGAGTGGTAGCATTTTATATGTTTTTATATGCTATAAGTTGTGTGTGCTTAATTTTAAAAATTGATTATAGAGTTCAGGATAAAATAAGGGTCTCAAACATTTGTCGTATGTGTTGCAAATATCCTTCCCAGTTTTCCTGTTAAGTTCTGGATAATTGTTTTTGAAAAAGGGATTTGACATACAGTCAAGTCTATCTTTTTCTTCCCTGGCAGTTGTATTTCAGCGGAGGGTCCTGAAACCCAGAGGCTGAGAAATACTAGTTGAGGATTGAGGATCCATGAGTCTCCTTGCCAAAGGCTCTGTCAGCAGAGTCTGGTCATGGACAGCTGTCATTCCATAGAATTTGAGGGAGATGGGTGTTCTAGGCGAGGTTTGCTTTACTGCTGCCTGGTTTGCTTCTAAAGCATCTTGCTATAGGACCCACTTGTCTAGTAATCTGGGACAGAGGCTGTAGTAAACACCCTGGGATATGGAATGTATTGTTTCCAAATTCCAAGCAGGCCACTGTGATATTGAGCCTCCTTCTTTGTTCTTGGTGGCTGGCTACAAGCTGTCTTTTCATAGTCTCTAAAATGTCTCCTTGGACCTCAATGTCACTTTGGGGACTGGGACCTTGGATTCTGTCCTCCTTCAAAGTCTGTCCATCTTTAGTCAGCAGTACTTGAGCGGCATGGAATGCAAAGCCAGCTATTTTCTTGTTGGGGGTCATTATTAAAATGCCTAGAATTCCTGCAGCCGTGTTGCTACCAGACAGAGAACGAAACCCACACAGAAAGCAGAGAGAGGCAAAGAACAGCGTCCTTGTTGACATCCATGAACCACTTATTCTACTGACCCCAAAGCTCCCCTACAGAGAATTTTTATTATAGAAGATAATACATTCCTGTATTGATGCTGCTGGTTCCAGTTGGGGTTTCTGTTATTTGTGGCCAGAGCCTCCCAGTGGATAGAGTAGTTCTAATGCCAAACCCCCATAAAGCCCTGCAGCTTCTTAGGATGCCCCAGGAACAGTATCGGAAGACTCACAGCAGTGTTGTTCTTTTGAAAATCTCAGCAATGAAATTTCCTTTTCACATTCCTCTGGGAGCCAGCCCACCCACCTCTGCTGAGTTTTTCACTTTCATTCCTCCTGGCTTCCCCTCTTCTGGGAAAGTCCAGGAAAACCTCCCACCCTGCGTGTCTTCCCTTCAGGTATATCAGCCTCCTGCTTATGAAGAAGGACAGGTCATTGCTCATTAGTACAGGGATTCCTCACTTTTAGGGGGATGTCTCACTATTGGGGCGATGGCTTACTATTGAGGGGATGTCTCACTATTGGGGGATATCTCACTGTTGCGGGGGATGGCTCACCATTGGGGGGATGTCTCACTGCTGGGGGTATGGATCACTGTCGGGGGGATGGCTCACTGTTGGTGGGATGTCTCACTGTTGGGGGATTTCTCACTGTTGGGGGATGTGTCACTGTTGGTGGAATGTCTCACTGTCGGTGGGATGTCTCACTGTTGGGGGATATCTCACTGTTGGAGGATGTGTCACTGTAGGTGGGATGTCTCACTGTTGGTGGGATGTCTCACTGTTGGGGGAGGTCTCACTGTTGGTGGGATGTCTCACTGTTGGTGGGATGTCTCACTGTTGGGGGATGTGTCACTGTTGGTGGGATATCTAACTGTTTTGGTGGGATGTGTCACTGTTGGTGGGATGTGTCACTGTTGGTGGGATGTGTCACTGTTGGGGGATGTCTCACTGTTGGGGGATGTCTCACTGTTGGGGGTATGGCTCACTGTTGGTGGGATGTCTCACGGTTGAGCAGATGGCTCACTGTTGAGCAGATGGCTCACTGTTGGTGGGATGTCTCACTGTTGGTGGGATGTCTCACTGTTGATGGGATGTCTCACTGTTGGGAGATGTCTCACTGTTGGAGGATGTGTCACTGTAGGTGGGATGTCTCACTGTTGGTGGGATGTCTCACTGTTGGGGGAGGTCTCACTGTTGGTGGGATGTCTCACTGTTGGTGGGATGTGTCACTGTTGGGGGATGTCTCACTGTTGGTGGGATGTGTCACTGTTGGTGGGATGTCTAACTGTTGGTGGGGTATCTAACTGTTTTGGTGGGATGTGTCACTGTTGGTGGGATGTCTCACTGTTGGTGGGATGTGTCACTGTTGGGGGATGTCTCACTGTTGGGGGATGTCTCACTGTTGGGGGTATGGCTCACTGTTGGTGGGATGTCTCACGGTTGAGCAGATGGCTCACTGTTGAGCAGATGGCTCACTGTTGGTGGGATGTGTCACTGTTGGTGGGATGTCTCACTGTTGATGGGATGTCTCACTGTTGGGAGATGTCTCACTGTTGGAGGATGTGTCACTGTAGGTGGGATGTCTCACTGTTGGTGGGATGTCTCACTGTTGGGAGATGTCTCACTGTTGGAGGATGTGTCACTGTTGGTGGGATGTCTCACTGTTGGTGGGATGTCTCACTGTTGGGGGATGTCTCACTGTTGGGGAATGTCTCACTGTTGGTGGGATGTGTCACTGTTGGTGGGATGTCTAACTGTTGGTGGGATATCTAACTGTTTTGGTGGGATGTGTCACTGTTGGTGGGAGGTCTCACTGTTGGTGGGATGTGTCACTGTTGGGGGATGTGTCACTGTTGGGGGATGTGTCGCTGTTGGGAGTATGGCTCACTGTTGATGGGATGTCTCACGGTTGAGCAGATGGCTCATTGTTGAGCAGATGGCTCACTGTTGGTGGGATGTCTCACTGTTGGGAGGATGTCTCACTGTTGGTGGGATGTCTCACTGTTGGTGGGATGTGTCACTGTTGGGGGATGTGTCACTGTTGAGGGATGTGTCATTGTTAGGGGTATGGCTCACTGTTGTTGGGATGTCTCACAGTTGGTGGAATGTCTCACTGTTGAGCAGATGTCTCACTGTTGGTGGTATGTCTCACTGTTGGAGGATGTCTCACTGTTGGGGGATGTGTCACTCTTTGTGGGCTGTCTTACTTTTGGTGGGATGTCTCACTGTTGGTGGGATGTCTCACTGTTGGGGGATGTCTCACTTTTGGTGGGATGTCTCACTGTTGGGGGATGTCTCACTGTTGGGGGATATCTCACTGTTGGCGGATGTGTCACTGTTGGGGGATGTGTCACTGTTGGTGGGATGTGTCACTGTTGGTGGGATGTCTCACTGTTGGGGGATGTCTCACTGTTGGGGGATGTGTCACTGTTGTTGGGATATCTCACTGTTGGTTGGATGTCTCACTGTTGGGGGATGTCTCACTGTTGGGGGATATCTCACTGTTGGGGGATGTGTCACTGTTGGGGGATGTGTCACTGTAGTTGGGATGTGTCACTGTTGGTGGAATGTCTCACTGTTGGGGGATGTCTCACTGTTGGTTGTATGTCTCACTGTTGTTGGGATGTCTCACTGTTGGTTGTATGTCTCACTGTTGGTTGTATGTCTCACTGTTGGTGGGATGTCTCACTTTTGGTGAAATGTCTCACTGTTAGGGGTTGTCTCACTGTTGGTGGAATGTCTCACTGTTGGTGGGATGGCTCACTGTCAGGGGGATGGGTCATTGCTGGGGTGATGGCTCACTAGTAGGGAGGCAAAGAATATTTCCAGCCAGAGAAGTTTTGGAGAAGACCAGTCACATTTAGTGTTTAGTATGTGACCCCTTACCTGTCTGGAAACTGTGATCAGCCTGGGATACCACTCTGGGAGTTGCTGGGAAACCAGGGGTGATGTTACTTGAGGTAGGTTAGACACCTGGCCCTGATGGTGTTGTCCTCTAGGACCCAGTCTCTTTGCTTCTCTGTGCTTTACCGTCCTTGGCATTGGCCTTATCCTCCTGCTGGTTTAAAGATGATGTCATTAACCTGAGAAGTAACATCCTGAGGGATGAGGAAGACTGTGGCTTTTTTCTCAGGAAATAGGACATTCCAACCTTTGCCTCCCCGTACCCCTACCTGCAGGTCCATGTCTTACGAGACATCCTTGTGTCATGGGCTCATCCCAAGGAAATCACTAGCCATCAGAAATGGAGGGCTGCTCCCCAAGGCCCTGTCCTGGGTACACAGGTACCTGGGAGTGGGGTTGATGTCTGAACAAAACGGGGGTTCTTTAAAGTAGGAGGATGGGGACATAAATACTGCGACAATCAAGGTTGCCATCTCTAAATACAACTTGCAGTTTCACCACGTTCCAGGACTTGATCTGCAATGTTTCTAACTCCCACCTCAACCCCATGAGTTTGTATTATTACCTCATCTTACAGAGGTGGAGACTGTGCTTGGAGGTTAAGATTTTTTGATATTATTAAACAACACTTTTTCTAAAAGATTGTGGTATTAGAGTTTGCAAGTGGGCAGCGCAGGGCTGTAATTTCCCAGGTGGTGGGTGGAGTTCAGTCAAATGCAGTGTGATGCCCTCCCAGCTTTCAGTATAGCCAAAAGCTCTGAGGATACATGCTCTCCCTTGGATGTGCCTCAGCTTGAACCCTAGAAAACCATCGTTGGTCAAGACAGGCCAGTTCATAATAATGGGAAGGATTGGCCAGGTACCAGACAGAATTACACTGGAGAACAAGGTCAGGCACAGACCTTTCTGGATGGATTTGTCTTTCCGTCCACACTTAGCCCACTCGGGGCCACCCAACAAATGATGCCCTGAGGCCTTGGCACGCAATTATAAGTGAAGAAATGCTTAATCAAATCATGCCACTTGAATTGAGTTGAGTTGGAATGAAAAGCTGGGCAGCTCTGCCCACAGTGGAAACTTACCAGACCTGAGCAAACACCAAATACTCCCAGGTTGTTTTGAAATAGATACTGTTGTATTCTGTAAAGTTCTGAGATCCTTTTGCAAATATTTAAAAACCTTTCCATTAACAATGATTGCTTTAGGAGATCACACACGCACACACGCTCACACACATTCTGCTGTCCTCAAAGGCTTACACTACGTTCAGGGGGTGAACGGGAGAAGCAGAAATCCATGGCAGGCACTCCAAGCACCCCAAATATCTCTTCAAATTGACTGAGACACATGAGTCCTCTCTATCATTTGCTGAGACAGCTCTCATTTTTAAAAGTTTATTTATATTTTCCCCCTCAAAAATGTCATGACTAACTTTCCATTCATTATCAAAATATTCTTTTGCCGCTAATTTCCCTTCTCGGTTAAAATAAACAAAGAAGCAAACCTTGCTGGCATTGCACCTAGGATGCACTCTGCTGTAAACAAGAGAACATTTTTCTTAGAGGATCTTGAAGCCCACCCGTGAGAGTTTCCTGTGCAATTTCTCTCTGTTTATCAACTCTGTTCGGCACAGAGGTCGAGCAGGGGCTACGAAGTGCAGGGGCAAGGGCAGACGACCTTGAACGTGCCAGGATGGAGCAACAAATCCTTCCAGGCCTGGCTCCAACTTCTCAGGCCAGCCCTCCACTCCACCCATGCTGTAACCAGCCCAGGGTGCAGAGTCGCGTGACCTGGACCCTGGGGCTGGCTGCTGTGTGACCTCGGGCAGTTATTCATCTCTCTGGGCCTCAGTTTCCTCAGCCAGAAAAAAACCCGTAGGATCTTAGGATCTCTAAGCCCCCTCCTGTACTAAAATTCTAGGATTCAAACCTATCGAAGTCTAGATGAAAAAAAAAAAAGAGGGAGGGAATTCTTGACAAAAATAATCTAAGTTTTTAGGATTCAGGAATATGCAGTAAAGGACTCTGTGAGTGAAACAGTTCAATTTCAAAAGGCAGAACACACAAAAATAAGTCAGAAAACCAACTCTTCCAAGGCTTCTTTTTCATCAAGACAGCTGAGAGCTTGCCCCCTACCCTCCAGGATATACCCTGCAATTGGAGGAGCAGAAAGGGAGTGTGGAAGCGGCTTCTTCCACTGCCCTGAGACAAGGGACAGTTCTCAGCCCTTCAGCTTCAAGTCTACTCCGTGACCTAATACTCCGCGATATTGGGAGAAGCCTACAGGCCACCTAGAGAAATGTTGGGGGCCTGGGGGTAGAAAGAAGCAGAGGTCTCCAGAGTAAATCAAGACAAAACATGAATCTTTTTGTGATAGATGAGGCCATTGATAGATAAGACACTGCCCAGTGTCCCTCAGTGTTCTCTGGGCTGGTCTGCTGAGGACCTGTTCTATGTGGACGGAATGTGAGGCAGAAAGAGAGAGCACTGCTAGAAAAGGTGTGACCTTTCACGACTGGCCAAAAGGAGACAGACATCACTGCTTCTGCTGGGGAGACTCCCCTATGTGGCACACCCTTGGAGAGTGACAGATGTGATGTTGCTGAACTTTCTGGAGACCCCTGATATAATGTAAGGTCCTGCAAGGGATTGAGTTCTCCAGACACAGCAGTGACCCGAAGCTACACAGGACCTAGGTACCCTTGGACATTTGGCAGTGAGAAGGGACTTTAGGGCGTTGAGGCTGGGGTTTCCATACTAGTACCAAGTGGGAGCTGGGGGTCAAATCACACTGGGGTCAATCATAGCTGTCCCCCTAAGTCAGGGAAGTGTAGGGAGATAAAGATGATGCTGACATTGCCCTGCCAGCCATGCCTCAGTCATGGCTCCCTGTTCAGGTCAGGAGATGAATGCTTGGCTGCTGTACCAGCTTCAAGGGGAATGAAAACAATGAGGATGATATGGTGCTTTCTTCCATAAGTCTAAATTCATTTAATTTAAAACTCTGTTCTCTATTTTGAGATAACTCCTTCTCCAATTTTGGCATTAAATATGTCCTCTTTTATGAAACAATGGCAATAAGTGATAGGCTTAAAAAAAAGTTCTTATTTGACAAAATAAAATGTTGGCAAATCTAGTTGATCCCTGTGGCTGATTCTGCTAGTTTTCTGTCAATATTGGTTTTCCCTTCTTCCACATTAAGAGAAGTTTAAAGGGACATGTGATCACCCAGAATAAAACCTAGAGTTCTCAGTCCTCCTTGGATTTAAGTGTGGCTATTTGTTCAAGTTCTGGCCAATGACATGTTTGCAGAGGTGACGAATGCAATTTCTGAGTGGTATCTTTAAAGGGAAGGGACCTGTCTGCTCCCTGCCACTTTCCCTCCTCCTGAAGGCTGGAATATTGGCGTGGAGTTATCTGAGACTATGCAGATAATGCAATATACTGGGGGGTGGCTGAGCAACAAGACAGAAGGAGCCTGGGTTCCCCAAACCATGGCACCATTATATCAGCCCAGGATGCTTATACAGTGTGAGAGAAATGGCCATTGATATTTCATGTCTTTGCAGATAAAATGAATCAGCATTTACATGATATTTACAGTGATGGAAATAAATGAGATTATCCAGGAATAGAGAGTAGATGGAGCAAAGGAGAGGGTCTAGAATAGAGCCTTAAAGAACTCAAACATATACTTGTCATGTGGAGGAGGAAGAACCCCGAAGGAGGCTGAGGAGGGAAAGCCAGAGAAACAGGAAAGGAAAATGATGTGAAGGAGACAATGGGAGAGTATATTTCAGGAAGGAAGGAGTGGTCAGCCAGTTCTGGTAATGCTTGAGGTCAAGAAAGAAGAGGCCCAAAATGTGGCCATTGTGCTTAAAATGAAAGTAATTGGTGACGTTATCAAGAACTGTTTCATTGAGATAATGGAATAAAAGCCAGGGGCTAGGAGGTGAGGAGTAAATGGGAGGTGAGAGATGGACCACATTTCTGATAAGTGTGACCATGATGGAAGAAGCAAGAGAGGGTAGGAGCTAGAGATCGGGAGACTTCTTTCCTTTTATTTTCCCTTCTCTTCTCTTCTCCTCTCCTCCTCTATTCTCCTCTCCTTTCCTCGCCTTTTCTTTTCCCCTTTTTCTTTCTTTTTAAAGGAGTGCAGAATCTAGGACATTTAAATGCTGAAGGGAAGGATGTAGAACAGAGACGAGATGGAAGAAAAAGACCAGAGAGAGGGAAACTGATGGCATAAGGCCCCTGAGCAGATGAGAGGCAAGGGAAGCAGAGAGCATCTGTGAAGGAATTAGCCCTGGATGAGAGGACGGAGAGTCAGGGGCAAATGCAGGAGTGTATGCTGATTTGGGGATTGACAATTGGTTCTCTTTTCTCCGTGAAATAGGGGGCAAGGTCACTTGTGGAGAGTGAAGGAGGGAGGGGTGGCTGCTGACATGATGAGACTGGAGAAGGTTGGAAGGATGATTTGTGTGTAATTGGAGCCTAAGCTGGCGGGGGGATCTCTGAGAGGCTTTGATTGTCGGGCAGTCCTGAAGGCATGGCTGAAGTGGGTTCATGCACCTGTGGGACTTGCCTCCAGCAATGCTCTGGCAAGATGGAGAAGCTCTCCTGGAGAAGATGGATGTTGATCTTCATCTATGGCTGGGATTTCACTAGAAGGGGGAGAGGGATGTAAGAACAGAAGAGGAAGGGAATGTATAGTATTTGGAAGAACTAGAGCATTGAATCTAAGCAGGATAAAATGTCAGATGAAGAGAGTGAACAGACAAGGGATTCCTGGAAGGTCATGGGACCAAAGGCTTCAATGGTGTTGAGTAACAGGTGTAGCAGGATTATGGGATTGAAAGAGAAGTTAGGATAAGAGGCTATGGTCAGAGAGTGGGGGCACTTGGGTTTAAGATTTAGAGGTGCAGGAGCCCTGAGTGTCTGCCAGGCTCAAGGGAGCATGGGAGTGGGGTGCTGAGGAGAAGGAAGGAGATGATCACTGGAGACAGAAGAACAGGAACGGAGAGGCCAGGATCTTGGCTGAGCCACCCACAAGGAGTCTGAAGCAGCAGCATGATAGGGGGTGAAGAAAGTCATGAACCATTTGCTAAGTCTTGCTTGGATGAGGAAATGTACCAAAGAAAGTCCAGAAAAGACCTAGACTAAGGCAAGGAAAAGACCTGAATGACCTTAGCCTCAATCGAGCAGGTAATTTGCAAAACTGTGAACGAGCAATATTTTGGAAGTACAATATGGAACAAGGAAGATGTAAGCCCAGCTCCTAGCCCCAAGGTCAAGAGCATAAGAATAAACAGTTTGTATCTGAGAGGGCTGCAGCAGAAGTAGGATCTCTGGGCAGCCAGCAGCAACCCTCTCAGTCACCCGAGCATCTCCTGGGAAGCTTCTAAAATGCAGAGTACAGGGGCCCCAGACTAATTAAATCTAATGTTTAAGGAAAGCGCCTGGGCTTCATAGGAGAAGGCTCCAATTACACACAAATCATCCTTCCAACCTTCTCCAGTCTCATGGATCCTGCAATCCCTGTAGTTGCACAGGGCCTGGCCCTCAGAAGGGCCTCACACTTGGTTTGATGCTCTGCTGCTGCCATTGTGAAATTCTTAATACTTTATGAACAAGGGGACCTGCAAATTCATTCTGCTCTGGACCTCACAAATTAAGTAGCCAGGCCTGTCTGGGCAGCAGTATCTTTTAAAAAATCTTCTTGAGGGCTTCTGGTGTGTGGTCAGGGTTGAGAATCACGAAGTCAAGCCAAGAGTTAGGAGGAACGTGTGAAGAAGTGCTGTGGGTGTAGGGAGTTTGCCACCATGGCGCAGGAGTTTGGAGAGTGGGAGGGAAGGAGAGAGGGAGGAGAGCAGACTGAGTCAGGGGAAGATGGAAGAGGGTGTGGGGCGAGGATGGATGGGCACAGAGATTTCCATTCTAGGTTAATGCTTGGTTCCTTGGAGAAGGGTGGGTGCTTGAGCCTAACAGCATTCTGCCATGGACTGAAAGGGAGGAACGGTGGTGGGATGTGGGGCTGGAGAGCCTTTTCCTTGTAATTTCCGGGGAAGTGCATGGGTAGCTTGGGGGCAATGGATAGAAAAGCAGGGCTTACGCAGGGGTGGGGACAAGTGTGAACAAGCTGAGCAGATCGCTCTGGGCTGGGGCGCTGTGTGATTGCACTGAGTATTGGGCTTGGGTGTGTGGGAGGATCTCCAGGGCTCCTCCAAACTGAGAGACTCATGATGCTTTGGCTGGAGGTCCAGACTGGAGAGCTGTCATCAAACAGATGGCATGTGAAGCCAGGCCAGCCTCAAGTTTGAGGCCTTTGGAGTGCTCAGGGGACCTTATCAGGGATGCGGCCTGTTCCTGAGAATCTTCTTGTCCCCTGAGAGTCTGAGAGGAAGTGAACAGAGCAGTGTAAACTGAGACAGGGCTCTGGGAAGAGGATGCTCCCCAGAGAAACAAGCCGCAAAGAGAGGCGCCACGGGCTCAGCTGTCAATGAAATGTTGGTTATTTTTCTAAACTACAAGAGATAAGAGGTGGTGAAATCTTCCCTTAGCTTCAGCCCTTAGTATAAATATTTCTTTCAAAGTCAACGCAGGCAGGGCTGGGCCTGGAGGAGGAGCCAGGTACACAAGCCCTGCTGCTCCGCCTTGGGAGCTGCTTTGTCCGGGACCTGCCGTGAAGGTGCCAGGTGAAACCAGGTGCATCTGGGGCTCCTGAGGCCCCTCCAGGAGGGCTCCTTCCCTAGAGGCAAATGAGAAGCTGCTGGAGGAAAACCTCATCTTGAGCTTTTAGCGATGGTCAGGGAACGTCAGACACCATTGCCTCTCCCCCAAGCTCAAACATGGCTTGTCGGCAGGAGAGGTTGGTGAAGGCCCTCTGACTCAGGACACCCCCAGATTCAACAGAGCAAATCTAAGCTCTTGTTATTTCAGGAGCAGCTGGGGCATGAGGGCAGCCTCTCACCTGGGTACATTTTTATCTACCTTGGCCTCAGAGGAGCTTAGCCTCTCCTGCTCACTGGTCTCCAGCCTCTCGTGGTCCAACTGGATCTCTTCCAAGACCACCTGTGGTTCTGCTCCAATGAGATGCCTGAGTTGGCCCCAAGTGCACCCTGGCTGATGGGTCACTGTTCACGTGGAGGAAGGTCCGCATCCGGGCGTCCCCATCCAACAGCAGGATCAGGCAGCCACGCAAGGAAGGCCCCCCAGAGCATGCTGGGTGGTCAATTGCCAGGGACACAGGCTACTGTGGCTGTTCCACTCTTCACAGAAAGCTTCTAAAATTATAGGTCCGCCAAGAACTGCCCTGAAAAAGTCTGACTTTTTTAAAGTGGCGAGGACAGTCTGTCTTGCTAGTTGGTTGGTTGGGTCTTTGGCAAGTGTGATACCATTTGACTCGCCATTCTTATTATTGAAGTTTCCTTAAACCACCGGTGGAGAGGATGGGTTCTCCCTCCCTCTGCCAAGGAAACCTACACAGAGTGTAGATAAGGTTTCATCTGCTCTTGACTTCACGTTCACAGTGTCACATTCCTAAGGTGTGCCGTGTCCAAGAATGTGGGTGTAGCGCTTCTCATTCAGCTAGTTCATCCCCGTGCACGTGAATGAGCGTGTATCTGGGGGTGGGGCTCACACCTTCTGAGCATCCCACGGCGACCTCACCTGCATCCCCACACTTTTCACACCTTCCCCCAGGCCCCCAAATCCCATGAATTTCTGCCTCTTCCCTGAGATCCCTTACTTCTCCATTCTTTGCCTGAGAACCTGGCCTTTACCTGCTCAATCTGGAACTCTTCAAGCTTCTTGCTTTGCTGACTCTTTCCCACCCTCTTCTGACTTGGAGTCAGAAGAAGGTAGGGAGTTTCAGATTTAGGAAGGTGGAGAAAGAAGGGGGCGGGTCTGGATTCTGGAATTCCGGTAGGGTATCCACTGGCCTCCCCTCAACCCTGGGTGCTTAAATCCTTCCACTTCAAGGTAACCTGCTGAGATTTGCAGGTCCTAGGAGGCTGTACTTGCCCAAGAATGTTTGTCTCCTCACCAACCTTGAAATACATTAAAAAATCACTTTCACTTGCCCCTTTCCAATATCTGAGTTTTTTTTTTCCCTCTTCCACTGCCACAGGTAGGGGGAAGCCATCCTGCCCCGTTTTCTTCTTGGTGGAAATCTTTGTGACCTTTCAAACCAGAGACCTGGCTCCTTCTACTTCTGGTGAACCCATGGGTCAATATGGTTGTGTGGTGCACCTGGGCGCCTGGGGAAGACCGTTCCATCTCTCGGCCACCATATGTCACTTGACATGTCAGGGAGCTCTGCCACTGCCCTCTGTGGGAGCCTGTGCTGGTCCCACTGCCATGGAAGCCGTGTCCTATCTGTGAGCTGGGAGAACTGAATGTGTCATCCTTGGGGAATTTTCTGGTCCAGAACATCTCTCATATCTCAACAGCATCTGTCTCTTGCTGAAGATCAGATATAAGGGCTCCAGCACCTTCTGTTTTGGTGTTCCACATCTATCTGCAGACCTTAGCCTAAATCAGTGGTTTCCAAGCTTTTCTGATTATGTACTCATTTAGTAAAAAGCTGTGTGTGGGAGGGATACATATTCCCCATCTATTTATTTAAAAACCGTACATTATGTGAATTATAAAATATACGTCAAGTTGAGGTTAAAACAGAGGAACAAGGTGAAAGAAACAATTTTAAAAGTGTCGTTAGTTGTGGTAGCTTTATATCACCAGTGGTTAATACCTCACGGCATCGTAGGAATTTAGGTTTGATTCATCGATAACAGAAGGGATATGATTTTGTTCTGTCCTCCTGTGGGATCTGACCAGCTCCCAGTGTTTCTAGGGTGCAGCATGGTGGGGGTGAGGGGAAGCCTGCGTGTAAGAGACAAATCAGCTCCCCTTTTCCCTTTTCCCTCCTGTGCTTGCAGCCTCTGCATTGTTTCCAGTTGGGCTTTTACGCATCTGTTTTGTAAGAATTGATTACATCACAATGAGATCTAATCTTTATAAATCCACTTCATTTGCTTCTAGTCACTCTTCCCAGGAGGGGGACTTGTCACCTCTCCCCGAAAGGTGTGGTACTCCCTCCTCCCTCAAGAAGCCTCAAATCCTGCAGTTAGGGGCACCCAGAAGCACCTTTATATTACAGATTAGAATAGTAGCTTCTTAAAGCTGCCGTAATCAAGTACCACAGACTGGGTGGATTAAACAATAAAAATTTATTTCCTCACAGTTCTGGTTGCTAGAAATTCGAGATCAAAGTGTGGACAGGGCTGGTTCCTCCTGAGGGCTGTGAGGGAGAATCTGTTCCAGGCCTCCCTCCTAGCTTCTCGTGGTCAGCCAGCAATCTTTGGCATTGCTTGGCTTCAAGACTTATCACCCTGATCTCTGCCTATCTCTTCACGTGGCATTCTCTCTGTGTCTCTGTCTGTCTTCTTCTCTTTGTGTGTGTGTGTGTGTATGTGTGTGTGTGTGTGTGTGTGTGTCTATCCAAATTTCCCCTTTTTATAGGGATACCAGTCATATTGGATTAGGGCCCACCTTGACCTTATTTTAATTTGATTAGCTCTGTAAAGACCCTATTTCCAAATAAGGTCACATTCTGAGGTGCTGGGGTTAGGACTCTAAAATATATTTTTTGGGGGGCAGTGGGGAGCACCATTCAACCCATAACCATTAGTAAAGCTCATTTTTGTCTTACTTTTTAGATAATCAAAATAGAAGTCCTATTCTAGTGTATTCTAGCATCTCAGTAGGTAATGGTCTGGTGCACCCACGGGTTGTGGGTACTTTTCTTTGGAGTCCACTGCCTCATTAGTTCTGTCCTTCCTCCTTTTTCCCCCGTGATCATTCAGCCCCAGTTCCTACTGGGGCAGGGAGGGTGTGAGTGTGGAAGACCAGGCCTTCTTCAGGAGCTACAGTGATGCAGAAGGTTAATTTAATGCTGGCCTTCCGGTATCCAGACGGCTGAGTGAGCCACCAGGGAACCTCCATTCCCTTGTTCCAAACTTCAGAAATAATAGAGAAGACAGTTTTAAGTGAAGGCATAACTGCACGTAAAAGCAAGCAGGGGAAAGACAGTTTGGTGTTTCTTCAAAAAGTTAAACATAGAATTACTATAAGACCCAGCCTCTCCACGCTTAGGTATATACCTCCCCAAACTGAAAATGTATTCAAACAAAAACTTGTACATGAATATTCATAAGAGTGCTATTCACAATAGCCAAAAGGTGGAAGCAACCCAGTGTCCCTCAACCAATGAATGGATAAACAAAATGTGCTACATCTGTGCAACGACAGAATAGTACTTCACCATAACAAAGAGTGAAACTCTGATACATCCTACATCGTGGACGAACCTCAAACACATGATGCTAAGGGAAAGAACCCAGTCACAAAAGCTCACAGATGGTAAGACTCCGTTTCTGTGAAATGTCCAGGATAGACCAATCCATAGAGACAGAACGCAGATTAGTGGTCGCCAGGGGCTGGGGGGAGGGGAGGGTGGGGAGTGACTTAATGGGATGGGGGTTTTCTTCTATGGTGATGAAAATGTTTTGGAACTAGATAGAGGTTTTGGCTGCACAGTGCTGTGAATGTAGTCAATGCCACTGAACTGTACATTTTTAAATGGTTGATTTTGTGTTACTTGAATTTAATTTTCAATTAAAACAAGTAAAAGGCAAGAAGGGGAAGTCTCGGGAGACCAGAGGCTGTGCGGACTCAGTAACCATGGATGGCTCTGTGGGCACCCCCTGTGATGGGGCTCCAGAGAGAGCACCCAGTTGGTGCCGTCCTGAAACTGGCCTGTACAGCCTCCACCGTGCAGCTCACGGGAAGATCCGAGTAACAAGATGGAATCTTTTCTCTTTAAAAACATCAAGTGCTATCTGCTGTCCAGAGCTCTAGGGCAATGTCGTGGTATTAGTAACCACAATTTACAAGGACCCTTCCTGCCTTCTCTATCTCCCTCACAAACCTTCAAATCCGGTATTTTAAATTCCTCCTGTTTTCTTTGGAATGCAGTTAATTGACTTGGAATGACCATAATCTCCAGTGGAGAATAACATGCTTACTGGGTAAATAGCTCCTTCTCAAAGGAGCTGCAAAAAAGCAGATTATGTGCAAATTCAGAGAATGCTTTTCGGTGCCAAGCTCTGGTTGGATCTGAAAGGTCCTGTCAAGTTTCAGATTCACAGCTTGTCATTTATATGGTTATTTACGTCACTTATTAACTGTGGTGTGTTTGTGACACTCTAATTATGACTGCCCTCTTAGTTTGTCTTGCAAACAGCAAGAGGAGATTGCTTTGTGACAGGAGTTCACCCTGGGATATTCTTGAACACATCTGGGGAAAGATGCAGATCAAAAGGGCTGATGGCTTTGGCATAAGTTCATTTGACCCGCACCCTTCTCCAGATGTGTTGCCAGGCGTTTCTGCTGCTCTAGGTCCCGCAAGAGGCAGAAAGATCCACTCTTGGAACCTGAGAAGTGCTGTGTCTTGAATAGCCTTTGTTTCTAGGAGATTCTGAGGCACGTAGAAGGAAGCTCTGCATTTCTTGAAGGTGGTTCAGAAAGCCAGCCTGAGTAGGGAATTGTGAAGAGCCAGTATCTTGCTTTTCGAGAAATGTCTTCTAATTTTTGACATTCTGATATTAAAAAAAAGACCTGGAGCCATAATTCTTAGTCTTGTACCTGCTGGGCAAGGGGATCTGCTCTGCTCCGAAGGACCTGGACTCTCTCACTTGGACCTGGAATGAAAATGGACCCACATTGTGAGGCTTCTGGTTATACTGTTCACCTTTCCTCCACCCTCCCCACCCTGGGGGGCTGTGGGGTGAAAGGTAGGGTGAGGGAGAGGCCAGGGCAGCAGAAGAGAAGTGAAGAGAGTGGGTTCTCGGCTCACAGTGAACTCCACCCAGCTCCCCCAGCTCTGGGTGAAGTTCACAGGAGGAGACTGAATCCTGACACTTTCAAGGAGAACCAAAAACTATAAGAAAAGCACGTCTGAAAAGAAATATTGCACTGAGCTGCAAGACATGCTGTGAAAAGTGCACCCTGGCCATTACTGGTGGCCGGGAATGGTTTTGTCTCCTAGGTGGGGTTTTTAACTTGGGTTGTGGTTACACCATGGTGCCACAGTCCCCATCACTGCCCACCATGGCCTTCAGAACAACTCAGTGCTTTAGAGAAAGGAAAGCTGGAATTCACTCACATCCTGCCATGTCCTTGGAAAGAGACCTATTCTGCTGGTTTCCATTTTTTTTTTTTTTTTGAGGTACACGGGGCCTCTCACTGTTGTGGCCTCTCCCGTTGCGGAGCACTGGCTCCGGACGCGCAGGCTCAGCGGCCGTGGCTCACGGACCCAGCCTCTCCGCGGCATGTGGGATCTTCCCGGACCGGGGCACGAATCCGCGTCCCGTGCATCGGCAGGCGGACTCTCAACCACTGCGCCACCAGGGAAGTCCTCCATTTTTTTTAACTGAATAAAAATTTATTTTAGCATTTGAAGCTAATGGTTTCCATTTTTATAAAATCCAGTTAAGTGCTTATTGACACCTGCCCTTCCCAGACCATTTTAGCTTCTTGCTTTCCTTAAGTTAGGATGCCATTTTCCACATCCCTGATGCTTTGCAACTGGGTAGGAGTTTGAGCCCAGGCTGCTTGAAGCAATGGCTACCTATCTATCCAGAGTCTCTGAGACTTCAGACAGGCCCAACCAGTTGCCTTCTGCCAGGCAGGGGAATTTCTAAAAAGAAAAAAAGGCAAAACAAATGTCAAGCGAATGACCCTACAAATATGTCAAAGTGAATTTTCACAAAGGAGCAGAAGCAATTCAGTTGAGGAAGGATGGTGCTGGAACAATGGATATCCACAGGCACCGAAATGAACCTCAGCCTAAACCTCGCACATTTGGTACTCACGTTATTACACAAAAGTTAACTCAAAATGGATCATGGACTTGAATATAAAATGTAAAATATAAAACTTTTAGAAAAAAATAGAAGAAAATCATGGGGACCTAGGGCTAGGTGAAGAGTTTCTAGACTTGATACCAAAAACACGATCCATAAGGGGAAAAATTGGACAATTTTACCTCCTCAAATTAAAACCTTTGCCCTGTGAAAGACTGAAAAGAGAATGGAAAGACGAGTTACAGCCTGGGAGAAAATATTTGTGAACCACACACCCAACAAAGGATTCGTATCTAAAATATATAAAGAACTCTCGGACACTCAGTAGTAAAAAAACCCTAAACAATCCAATTAGAAAATGGGCAAAGACATAAACAGATGTTTCACTGGAGAAGATATGCAGAAGGCAGAGATGCACATGAAAAGGTTTTGAACACCATTAGCCATTAGGGAGATGCATGTGAAAACCACGACAAGCTATCATCGCACACCTATCAGAATGGCTAAAATAAAAACCAGTGATAACACCAACTGCTGGCAAGGATGGGGAGAAACTGGATCACGGCTGATGGCTGATGAGAATGGAAATGGCACAGCTACTTTGGAAAAGAATCTGGCAGCTTCTTAGAAAACAAAACATGCACTTACCATATGACCCGGCAATCAGACTCTTGGACATTATCCCAGGGAAATGAAAACTTATGCTCACAAAAATAAAAGAAAACCTCTACAAAAATGTTCATAGCAGTTCTATTTGTAAGAGCCCCAAACTGGAAACAACCCAAACGTCCTTCAGTGGGTACATGGTTAAACAAACTTGTACATCCATATCGCTGTCAAATTCCTGGTTGTGACATTATACTATAGTTATGCAAGATGATGTTATCTTTGGGAGAAACTGGGTGAAGGGATCTTCCTGAATTATCTCTTACAACTGCAAAGAAACCTGCAATTACCTCGAAATAAAGTTTTTTCTAGAAAGCTATATTAAAAAACGTCAAGTGAATCAGACTCTAAGAACTGGAGAGCTGTGGGGCATCAGGCAGACCCCAGAAGGAGCAGAGGAGCGGGGGCCTTTGCATCAAAAGCACAATTAATAATAGCAGTGCCTCTTACCATACGATCCACCGGTTATGCTCCTTGGTGTTTACGCAAATGAACTGAAAACTTTTGTCCACACAAAAACCTGCACACAGATGTTTAGAGCAGCTTTATTCATAATCACCCAAACTTGGAAACAACCAAGATGTCCTTTAGTAAGTGAAAGGAATAAATAAACTGTGGTAGATGTAGAAAACAAATGTATGGTTACCAGGGGGAAAAGGGTGGGGAGAGGGATAAATTGGAAGACTGGGATTGATGTATACACACTACTATATATAAAATAGGTAACTAATAAGGACCTACTGTATAGCACAGGGAACTCTACTCAATGCTCTGTAATGATCTCTATGGGAAAAGAATCTAAAAAAGGGTGGATATATGTATATGTATAACTGATTCACTTTGCTGTACACCTGAAACTAACACAACATTGTAAATCAACTCTACTCCAATAGAAATTAAAAAAAAAAACCATGGTGGTGCATCCAGGCAATGGAAATATTATTCAGAGCTATAGAGAAATGAACTGTCAGCCATAAAAAGACATGGGGAAAATGTAAAGGCATATTATTAAGTGAAGGAAGCCAATCCCAAGAGGCTACATACCGTATGATTCCAACTATGTGACATTCTGGAAAGGCAAAACTATGGAGACAGTAAAAATATCAGGGCTTGCCAGGGGTTAAGGAGGAGCGGGGGATGGATAAAAAGGCAGAGCACAGAGGGTTTTTAGGACAGTGAAAATACTATGTGTGATACTATACCAATGGATACATGTCTTTATACGTATGCCCAAATCCATAGAATGTACAACGTCAAGAGGAACTCTAATGTAAACTGTGGACTCAGGGTGATAATCATGTGTCAATTCATTGACTGTAACAATGAGGGATGTAACATCTAGTGGAAGATGTTGATAATGGGGGAGCTTATGCACGTGTGGAGGTGGTTTATATGGGAAATCTTGGTACCTTTTGCTCAATTTTGCTGTGAACCTAAAACTGCTCTAAAAACTAAAGTCTATTAAGAAATAATCATATCTCTGGTGTTAACTGAAATCTTCATGCAATTCAAGGTGTTTTTAGGAACGTTTTCTTCTTTAAAGGACCATGCTCTGGGATGGGTGGAAGGTGGAGGGTGTAAAATGATAGTAAGTGCTGTGTAGAGGACCCTAGCAAGAGCCTGTGTGGGTAAGAAGTGTGCCCTGTATTACCTGGCTCTCCATAGTGGATGGGAGGCACTGATATGATCAGAATATCTTTTCTTCTAGGGCAGGGATTGGGTGAGAAGAAGGCTCCCTGGGGCTCACTGGTAGGGGGGTGGGGTGGATAGGGGCATTGAGAATCCAACCCAGGAAAGCTGGATGGAGGCAGGGAAGAGAGGTAGGTGTGTGGTCCAAGAGAGGGAGGACCAGGGCAGAGAAATGATAGAGGTCTACTAGAATTCTCTTCTTGTCATTGGATGTCATGACCTAACATAAGAGTGGGACTATACTGTATACACAGGATAAGAAAAGGAAAGGAGAAAGAAGTAAAGGGAGCCGGGAACAGGGTCTAAACTCAAAATTTGGAAGCGGTAGGATTCTGAAACCTGGGATGGATCTAGTAATTAACCCAAAGTGTTGTTTGACTTTGGGGACTTCATATAGAGTCAGAAAAAGGGAGAGAACGTGGTGGGAGGGATTTTTCTTGGTGTCATGACTTTGGGGGAGGGATGCTAGCTAATTTCCCTCCTTTTTTCTTTCTTAAGTTATTTATCTCTTTTCCAAGCACTTGTTTAGGGGCACAGGCTTTCCTGCTGCCCACCCCAGCGGAAAAAGATGTCTACCTTTTGTGGTCTCTTGGGGGAACCACTCAGACCTCCTGGAAACTTCGGAGCTGGGAGGGCCATGTTGGTCCTTCCAGGTATGAGGCTGCCTCCAGGCAAGAAATCTAGAGGGGAATTTGAGCCCCGGCTTGGCCTCTTCTTGGCTGTATCAAACCAAAACGAACTCTCAGGATGCCTGAAAATCAGGGGAAGTGAAGGAGAAAAAATGAAGCAACTGCAGAGGCGGGGGAGAAGATTCCAGAGCCTCACGGGGGCTGACTAGGTGCTGCCACCTTGGTAAGAGGAGGGGCAAAAAGTTTGGAAAGAGCCGGGGGAGGAGAGCTCTTGTCCTCCAAGCCCTCCTTTTGTGGGCAGCCCCTCACCCCTACCCCATCCAAGGTGACCAGGAGTGCCCTCTGTCAGTGCAGTGTGGTGGCAGGTGCTCACTCTTTGGTGACCATAATGATGTTTCCTTATGGGGACAATCAGAATGATTTGAGATGGCAATGAAATTCAAAAGACCTATGGTCATCTAATCCCTCCTAACAGGCCTTGGATCTCCATGACGTCTGTTGAGCTGACGTCTGTTGATCTGGGACCATGTGGCAGAGGTGGCCAAGGGCCCAGCCCTTCTGCCTCCTGAGGGCAGCCTGGTCCGCTGCTAGCCTCACCCCTATCAGTCATTGAAATGACAATTGGTAGTTAAGGAGGGAAAGAAAGCACTGACGCTTTGCGGAGAGAGAGGAAGATTTGCCTGAGAAGCAGCTGCATTTGGAACTTGGAGTCAGAATAGATGACCCCAGAAGCAAGCACCCTCACCTCCAGGGCTGAAGGGCTGACTGTCCTGGTGGCACACTGCATTTGGGTGGCCATCAATCACCACACGGCCTGAGTTTCTTCCCCACCGACAGCGGCCTCCTGGAGGGCAGATCGGGTCTCTCTCACTGGGTTTTTCCTGAAACACAGCTGTGTGAGGCTGGCTCAGCCTTTTGGCCCTTGTCATGGGGTTGAAACCTGAGAGGGTCGGTGACCTTAATTAGAACTAGAGGCTCTCACCTGTCTTGACATCCACTACTTCTAACCCCAAACTAAGGTGTTTTTAAAATCCTAGACACTTTGCTTTTTAAATTTTAAAATGTCACTTAACCTTTTATTTTGAAATTTTTCAAGCCTGCAGAAAAGTTGTGAGACTAGCACAATGGACATCTGTCTGCCCTTGACCTACATTTATCAATGGCTAACATTGCTACGTGTGCTTTTAGCTCTCTCCATATGCAGACTTATTATATTATTATCAATATTTACGGAACCATTTGAGAATAAGTTGCAGACACGATGATCCTTTGTCCCTGAAGGCTAAGAATAAGGGCTCTCACTTTTATAATCACAATATAAGTGTTAAGTTCAGAAAATTTAACACTGATACAATACTAATATGTAATATACAGTCCATATTCAAGTTTCACCAATGTTCCCCAAAGTGTCCTTTATGGTAATTTTCTGAGCCCAAGTAAAAACCTATTATTCTTAGCGTCAACAGTTGTTGAAAAGGTGGATCTGGCTGTACACACACACACACACACCACAGACACACACACACACTATACCACACATACACCACAGACATACACATATCACACCACACAAACACACACACACACCACAGACACACACAATCACACACAACCCACACTGCCCCAGATTTAAGCTTCATTGACAAGCGTGCTCCCTGTAAGAGGATTGTAATGTATTTACTCCTTTATTTTTTGGTGACAAGCTGCCTCCCCCCGTGCTGGGGTCTTCTCACCAGGCTCTTTCCTCCAATTGCTGGGGCAAGGGGTTTGGGGGTCTGTCCTGTCTCACTCCCTGGGCTTGTGGGGCGGGAGGAATGTAGGGCCAGGTCAGGCCAGCTCTTCCTGCAGGGGTGATGCCCACTTGACAGTGGGCTGCAGTGAGTCTTTGCTTTTGACCTACCACCATCCACTCACAGAGATGGAAAATGCAGTGCTAAAAAGAATTTCGGGGATCACACTGCTCCAACTTCCTCTTCATTTGACTGAGAAGAAAACTAACATTCAAGGAGGTGAAGTGACTTGGCTAAGGTCACTTTGTCAGCAGATGGAATGGGGATCAAACTGATATTTTTTCAGCCCATTCATCTGTTTTACAGATACCCAAGTCTGGGGAGCAGGGAACACAGGGACAAAAGAGAGAACACATTCCCTGGAGAGAATGAGAAGCACGGGCAGTGAACATGCTTCTGGAAATATGAAGAGGCAAAGCTTTGGGTGCACAGTAGCCCCTGTGACGGTGTAGCATCTGGAGGGCTGGGGGTCAGGCTCATCTCCCCCGAGGAGGTGAATCCACGGTGAAGTGGTCCCCAGGGCTTGGTGGTAAAGTGGCTCCCTGATAGGAGAGGGCTGAGAGGCTGCTCGTGCCCCGTGTCTGTCCCAGCTCCTAAGTGCTCTTGGTTTGGTTGTTCTACTTTCCTTGGCTTCCTCTCTGGGACTGGAGTCCACTGGGAAGAATATGCTATAATCTGCTCTTCTTGCTTTGGAACTCACCAAGGCATGCAGACAGGAGACACATGCTCAGCATGAACAAGAAATCATAGCTAAAATCATCATTTCTCTAGTGGCATCCAATTGGATTTTACAGGACTAAATGGTTAGACAGAAAGTCATAGGCTAACAAAATAGGAGCTTCTGCCAATAATCCCTCTGCTGCCGGTTGTGGGGTTGGAATCAGTGGCCTGATTTATGGGGATCCCATCCACTGGGAATGCAGAACCGTGTGCCAGAGTTTGGGGCTTCATTCCTCCTGAAGACAGCCCAGAGTGGAGACCATCCAGGCTGCATCTGTTTTGCAGATTAGGAGAAACACACAGAAAACAAACCATTGTGTTCCTGCCACTCTCGTGGCTCATGGTGGTCCAAGCCAAGCTATGATGGCCAAGAGTTAACACGCACTGGATGGAACCCGGCCTTGGAAAAATCTTTTCCTTTTTGAAAACTACTTGAACAACATATTCAGAAGTCCATGACTGCAGAGAGGGAAGTTTGGGCAAAAGGATCAGTCCTATCCCTTTTCTAAGTTAGATCTTCTGTTTTTATTTACAACAACAAACATGAACCAACTGTTATCATTTATTGAGAGTTTACTGTGTGCTGGACCCTGTTCTAAGTGCTTTAACTATTGTTTTCTTTAATCCTCCGGACAGTCCTATGAGATAGGTCCCATTTTATAGATGAGAAAACTAAGACTCAGAGAAGGTGAGAAATTTGGATAAGGTCACACAATAAGTAAGTGGCAAAATCAAGACTCTAGCCCAGATAGTCTGGTGCCAGCCTGTTCATCCTCAACCACCATCCTTTATTTTTCTTAACAAATCTTGTTTTTTCAGGTTGGTGTGTGTTTGCTACAGACTAAATGTTTGTTTTCCTTCAAAATTCATGTTGAAGCCTAATCCCCAGTGTGATGGTATTTGGAGGTGGAGCCTTAGGGAGGTGATTAGGTCATGAGGGTGGAGCCCTCATAAATGGGATTAGTTCTTATAAAGAGACCCCAGTAACCTAAATGTCCATTGACAGATGAATGGATAAAGAGATGTGGTATATATACACAATGGTATATTACTCAGCCATAAAAAGAGTGAAATAATACCATTTGCAGCAACATGGATGGATCTAGAGATTATCATACTAAGTGAAGTCAGTCAGACAGAGAAAGACAAATATCATACGATATTGCTTATATGTGGAATCTGAAATAAAAAAGATACAAATGAAGTCATTTACAAAACATAAATAGACCCATAGACATAGAAAATAAACTTATGGCTACCAAAGGGGAAGGGGGGAGCGATAAATTAGGAATTTGGGATTAACACATACACACTACTATATATAAAACAGATAACCAACAAGGACCTACTGTATAGCACAGGGAACTATATTCAATATCTTCTAATAACATATAATGGAAAAGAACCTGAAAAAGAATATATATATATATATATATATATATATATATATATATATATATATATATATGAATCACTTTGCTGTATACCTGAATCACTGTAAAGCAACTACACTTCAATAAAAAATTTTTCTTAAAAAGAGACCGCAGAGATTCCCCCTGACCATTTTGCCATGTGAGGACACAGCAACAAGATGGCTGTCTTTGAACCAGGAAGTGGGTCTTCACCAGACACCAAATCTGCTGACTCCTTGATCTTGGACTTCCCAGTCTCCAGTACTCTGAGAAGTAAATAGTTGTTTATGATCCACCCAGTCTATGGTACTTTTGTTATAAGAGCCCAAACGCACTTAGATAGTGTTAGAGGTGGCATGAGCCTGGGCTGGGGGTTCCTATGTGAATCTCCTTGTATGTAGATATGATATGATATATTTCCAACTTTCTAAGCCACTGTGGAGCATTTGGGGAACAGGAGTGGATCTGCAGTGTGTTGAGCCTGGTAAGTGGCATGGCCTCTGTCTGAGGGGCCAACACTCTCATTTATGGAGTGAATGTCATGGAAAAGGAGGATGGCAGGCAGCCTCCGAGAATTCCCCCAGTGGCCCCTGCCTCCTGTATTTATTCTCTTGTGTAATCCCCTCTCCTTGAGTGTGTGCTGGACTTACTGACTCTCTTGAATTATGCAGAAGTGATGGGATGCCATCGTGAGATTAAATTATAAAAAGATTGTGCCTTCCATCTTAGGTGCTCACTCTTTCTTGGATTACTCATCTTTGGGGAATCCAGCTTTTGTGTTGTAGGGTAGCTCTGTGGAGAAATCCACATGATGAGCGGGAGGTCTTTCAACAATCAAATGAGTGAGCTTCAAAATAAATCCATCCCACTTCTATCAAGCCTTCGGATGAAATCACAGCCCTGGCAGATAGCATGACTGAAACCTCATGAGAGACCTTTAGTCAGAGACACTCAGCTAAGCCATATCTGGATCCCTGACTGAGAGAAACTGTGAAATGATAAACGTTTGTTGTTTTCAGCAGCTAAGTTTTGGGATAATTTATTGCACCATAATAGACACTGTATCTGAGGAGCATCTGGGACTCATCTCCTCCCTCAGGTGTTGCCTGGTTTCTAAACCCCTGTGTACCTCTGATCCTCCCCCACCTCTTGGGGACCACAGAAGAGACACATTTTGAAGGATTGTGTGGATAGGGAGAATTGAGGAGTTAGGGATCCCCTCAGTTAAAATGCTGAAAATTTATAGAAAATATGCAAAAAAAAAAAAAAAAAACAACCCTCCAAAAACCAACCAAACAAAAAATTCCTCAAAACCACACTTTTTCTATTTATAAATTGGGGACAATAACATTATACTTGACTTTGAAGGTTTTATGCAGATTAATTAATTAACTCAAAAAAGTATGACAGAATGTCTTCCATGTGCCAAGCATTGTTCTGAGGACTTGGAATGTGGGGACCAAGACCCAGAAAATGCCTACCCACTTAGAGCTTATATTCTAGTGGGAAAATCTGCTTATTCTACAGGAGCTATAAGTCTGTATGGGTGCAGAGATGTGCTACTTTTTCACTGAGCTTTATGTCATATTTACTGTTCCATTGTTTTTGATAATTTACATATTAAATTTTTTACTTGCTATAGTTTACTTAACCATACCTAATAGTTAGGCATTTTGATTTTTCCAGTTTTTGATCATTACAAACAGCCACTGTACACAAATCTATAAAATTAACTTCCAACAATTCCTTTGAATTATTTCCTTAAAAAAATTCCCAGAAGAGAATAATAATTCCCTTCCTAAAACAATAATTCACATCCTAAAGGATGTGAATATTTTTTGATTCTCATTAGATAGTACTAGATAATGCTCCAGAAATGTTATATCATCAAATTATATAGTTATCAATAATGCTTTCTTAAAATTTCTGGTATTCTTAGCAATGAATTTTAATCGTTTAATTCCTTGTTTGCTAATTCAAAAATTACAAAATGCTATTTCTTAATTGACTTGAATTGTACAAAGCTGAACATTTTTCTTTCATATCATACACATAAAACTAATTAGGCTGGGTTAAGATATGGTTACAACATGTCAAAAATCTTAGTGACTTATAACCACAGAGGTTTATTTCTTGCTCATGCTACATTTCCACTGTGGGTTGACTAGTTGATGTTTCTCCTCATGTCCTCATTGTAGGAGCTACGCTGGTGAAGCCACCACTTTCTGAAACGCTGCTGGTCATGAAGAACTGAGAAAGAGTAGCAAATCATATGTAGGCCATTAAACGCTTTGGCCTGCAAGTTACATGTGTCACTTCTCCCACCATTTCATTGGCCAAAGCAAGTCACATGGTCACACCCTACTTCACCGGCAAGGGATCTACAATCCTATCATGGTCCCAAGAGACAATCCAGAAAAATCTAGAAGGCAGAACTAATGACTACCACATCATGGTTTACTATTTTTTTATGTGTAAATGGACTACTTATTCTTGGATCACCTTTTGGTAGGCAATGATTCTGATAGAATAAAAAGAAGCGTAATGTTCTTTGTTTAATGCTCTTCTCTGAGAACATTTAGACTCTCATATTTCCATCCCATAGAACTCCGCTGTGGACATACCTCTCCTTCCACCAGCTCAAAATCGGCCTTAACCTGGCAGTATTTTTGATTTTGTCTTCACATTTCTTTTTTGCTAAGTCAGAATGACAAAGTGGAGAAATATCCAGTCATCTTTTCCTCGTTCTCAACAATGGGGCACTGTCAGCTCAGGTTTTGCCTGTAGCTTTAAGACTGATTGGTTTCGAGCCCAGGGAGTTTCTTTAAGTGACTGTTTCAGTAGCGATTACAGGATAGTGAGTTGCTTGTTCCCCTTCAAAGGCCAGCCAGTTTGGCTTCATTTCTGTTTAACTGGTGCTTCCTTTGATGTCACTTGTGTAAAAGAGTGTTACTAAAACAGTCAAGGCATATTCGTACTCCATTCTAAATACGGTTTGATGCATATTTCATGATCTGACTGAGAGGGTATGTTCGTTTTAGGTAAAGGCAAATCAAATTTTCCTTTCAATATAAATCAGATAACTTTAATGAGTTGACTCTTGTCTTTCTCATCCGATCTAGCACTTCTTGTACAAAATAATTAGAAAAGAAGCAGTTTGATTAGATAAAGATGTGGTTTTCGTCTGGGAGAGCACCTTTAGGAAAACGATGTCGTTCCACCCGGATCATTATGCGCTAGTTGGAATATCCCCATTTGGGGAGGAGGACCTCCTATGGAAAGAGGTGTGAGTCACTGTGGTCAGGGAATTATGCGGAGTCGGGGGTCGGGGCGGGGGGAATGCACACGTGTCTGGGAGACTGCACAGATGCTGGCAACAAACAAAGCCAAGAAATCTACTTCGTTATGCTGTTGACTGTCCCTGGTCTTGAGGGGCATGTCCCAAGGCATACCTCTTGCAGTTGAATATTGGGTGATGACCGGACATGGTGGCATTTCTGTTTCTGTTTGCCCTGAGGGTGGGCTGGGAGCTTCATTAAAAAAAAATCAGAGGAATTCCCTGGTGGTCCAGCGGTTAGGACTCTGCGCTTTCACTTCTGAGGGCCCAGGGTTCATTCCCCGCTGGAGGAACTAAGATCCAACAAGCGGCTTGGTGACAACCGAAAAAAACAAAACAAAACAAAAATCAGTTCGCGTTCCCTTCCCATCACATCTAGCGCCATGGTTCTTAGCCTTGGCTCACATTAATATCATGTGGGAAGCTTTTAAAGATACTGATATACAGGCTCCACTTCCTAGAGGTTCTCATTCAGTTAGCATGGGGTGGAGCCTGGGATTCTGTGTTTTTTCAGGTGAGCAGGGTTGAAATCCAATGAAGCACAAATACTTCACATCTCTTCTGTGCCCAGTGTATGAAAATACCTGTTCCCCATCAAACGTCCAACAACCACATTGGGAGTATTTGCTTTTTCACGCTTAAGAGAGGTGGTTGCTTCTAACCCTCTCTCCTACGTTCTAGGAGGTAGCTTGAACGGTGTCCCCTCCCCAACCCAAACGTGTCCATGTCCGAGATCCTGTGAGTGTGACCTTATTTGCCAAAAGGATCTTTGCGGCTCTAATTAAGTAAAGGTAGGCAGCTTGAGATGAGGTCATCCAGGACTACCTTGATGGACTTTACGTTCAACAACAAGTACGTTTCTAAGAGATAGAAGAGGAGACACGGACACGGAGAAGAGGGGTTGGCTAGGTGGAAGTGGAGACAGAGACTGGACTGATGCAGTCCCAAGCCTAGGAATGCCTGCAGCCGCCAGAAGACGGAAGAGGCAAGGAAGGATTCTTCCCTGGAGCCATGGAGGGAACATTGCCCTCCTGACACCGTGAGTTCAGACTTCTGCCCGCCCTGCGCCCCCCACCCAAGCATGAGAAAATAAATTTCTGTTGTTTTAGGTCACCAAGTTTGTGGTAATTTGTTACAGCAGCCGCGGGAAACTAAATACATCTTCTTTCCTTTTTCTTTTATTCACCTTTTCTTTGGCTCTTTTCCAGGTGTCTCTTGACTGTTTCTCCAGAATGAAGTTTACATATTTTCTGATTTCTCCATACCATCTCTTGACTGTTGCATCCTGGGACCCCAGCTTGTTGCATTCACGGAAGCTGTCCAATGCAAACCCATCGCTGTAGGCCCTACTTAAGAGCCTGGCTGTTTTCTTGCTCATTTTGACAATTCTTCTTTGGAGTGGTGCACTTTTCCCCCTTCACCAGTTTATCCCTCTGCCCATGCTCCTGGATAAAGTCTTCTTTACCTGTTTTCTCTGAGGTCTTTGTAGCACTAAGTTGATGCTTTGGGGTGTAGAGAGAGGTGAGGCAGTAGAGATAGGGAACAGGCAGAGTGAGAACTCTAGAAACTATGGTGGTCAAGAAGAGTTACAGAGGACCCAGGACCTCCAGAACCAGGGAGCCACTGATGATGCTGGAGAGAGAGCTGGCTCTCTGATGCAGGTATTTTTTGAGTAAGCTTTTAATTTTATTTTAATACACTTTTTATTTTAGAGCAAGTCTCATTGTAGAATTATTGTGAAGATAACACAGAGAGTTCCCTACACCCAGTTTCCCCTATTATTAACATCTAACATTCGTATGGTACATTTGTCGTGATTCGTGAATCACTATTGATGCATTATTTTAAAGTCCACACTTTTTCTTCAGATTTTCTCAGTTTTTCCCTAATGTCTCTTTTCTGTTCCACGATCCCATTCAGGATTCCACATGACATTTAGTTGCTATGTCCCTTTAGGCTCCCCTTGGTTGTGACAGTTTCTCAGACTTTATTTGTCTTTTTACGCCCTTGACAGTTTTGAGGGGAACTGATCAGCTATTTTGTAGAGTGTCTGTCAATTGGGATTTGTCGGAGGTTTTCCTCATGATTAGACTGGGGCTATGGGTTTGGGGGAAGATGACCATACATGTAAAGTACCATTTTCATCACATCATATCAAGAGTATATGCTATTAACATGACTTATCACTGTTGATGTTATAAAGTAATGTTTGTCAATTTCTACACTGTAAAGTTACTCTTTGTCGCCCTTTCCATACTGTCCTTTTTTGGAGGGAAGTTGCTATGTACAACCCACACTTAAGGAATGAGGAGTTATGCTTCATCTCCTTGAGGGTGTACTCCATTCTACATAAATTACTAGAAATTCCTCTGCACAGGAGATTTGTCTATTCTCCTCTTTATTTATTATTTATTTATATCATTATGGGCTGATTGATATTTATTTTATACATTGAGTTATAATCCACTACTATTTTAAAGATTTTGTTGCTCAAAATTCTAGATTTGACCATTGACAGCTCTTTCAGTTTGCTTCTGGGTCCCTCTGAAATACCTGCATCAATGTGTGTTTTGTGGGGTTTTGAGCACTTTCTTACTTTCTGGCACCAGAAGATGCTCCAGGATTATCTTGTATATTTCATGCTCTGGTTCTAGAATCAGTCATTTCTCCAAAGAGCTTGGCTCCTTTATTGGAGAATGCTATCATAAACCAAGATCTGGATGGTTACTGCCTTTAGGTCTTCTCAGCTGACAGAGTAAGGAGATATATGTGTGTACACTAACTTGTGTATATACACTTATCTATAAATGTTTCTATATGTAACCATCAGTATCTATACTAAGCTAACTATGAGTTCATACGGATGTCTCCAACTTTAACCCATTACTTCATAGATTATTCTAGCCTCCTCTCACTTCTTATATGTAACTTCCCCCTCCAACTGTAAGAAACGTGGCTCTCACTATCTGTGATCCATTTACTTAACTGTCCAATTCCAGTATACATATATAATGACTTTAAAGTTGTTAACCTGTACACTTGTGGGAAACAACTTTATCAGCTAGTGTGCAGTGCTGTGCCTATGTACCATTTCTTTGGCCCTTAGTCTTACAGACTCCACTCATTTCCAAAGTTATCGATACTTAGGTCAGCACATTATTCCCCTGCATTCTGCATTTCATTCTGGGATCTCCTGACCTCCTAAATAATTTTATTCCAGCTTAAGCAGAAAAATACCAGGGAAGGACTTACACTTGCACCAGCACTTGTGGTTAGAATAATGGGAGACTATGATCATCAGGGTCTATGTCAGTCATTCTCTCCTGTGCTGAGAGATGGTGTTGGGCTGATGGGGTTGTTGATCCATCTATAGTATCTAATCATGATTGATATGGAAGAGGAGCAGTTCCACAGAGGAAATGGGGGTTTTGAACAGACAGAAACAACAGATGCCCACATTACATCCCTTATTCCCGTGGCACACACACCAATCCTTCTTCTCATATTTGGAGTTAAAAATATGCATCCTTTTAACAATATTTATGCATCCTCTCTTCCCAAAGAGAGTCAGCCTAAAGCCCACACATTTACCATCCCCAGCGGGAAGTCTAGGACCCTGAGTAACATGTTCTGCTTTCTTTTAGTTATGAGTGTGTTTCCTCGTGGTCAGGCAAATACCCAGAAGAATTTGGATTTTAAAAAAGAAGAAAAAACAGGGTAATACTTAACTAAAGATATTAATCTTTAATGGAAGAATGAGGAGGGAGATTTTCTTAGGAAACATCCGTGCATTTGTAGTTCTCTTCACAAAATACCCCACAGGTGCTCAACTACTCTGTTCCTGCATTAGTCTAGTCCTGTAGAGAAGGCAAACAATGAAGGATATGGATTCATGTGTTTCAGGGACATTAGTTCTTACTCTCAGCATTGCTTAATGTGTGTTATTATTTCATCTGCCTACAGGGGTCATTTCTCAGTACTAATTGAAATTCAAATAAGTACCTTATTTTCTCATGACAGTTTCATTTGGTAATCACTTTGTGTCCATCAAGAGTTTTATGTGTGTTCTTCTTTAACTCCATTAATCATAGCTGAATATCAAAGCATTGTAATTAAATTGTATCAAATTGTTTACTTTGAAAAACTTTTAAAAATGTTAATGGACTGGAAATAAATTCTACTAATTGGTACAGAGTCCCTGCAAAGGCAGAATGAGATACAATATGTGACCATTGTTAATACGATAAGACCAGAGTTGGCATTAATGAAAGAACTGTAATAATTTACCATCTGTTTGATCATCTGATATTTCTCAGCATATTGCAAAATACTGCAGAAAGAAGGCAGCCACTAACAGTTTATGAAAGGTAACAATGTTGCATTTCCAAGTAGAAGTTCTCAGTGGTTGAGTCTTTATCACTTTCAGTCTTTTAGAGATTCTGGTCTGTATCACATGCACACACACACACACACACACACACACACACACACACACACACACACACTGAGTTCCCCAAATGGTAGAATATTTTAAAATATTTCTATTTTTAAAATTAATGTTTTTAATATAAAAGCCAAATTTAATATAACTGTCTCACAAGATGATTACGGGATTTATAAAAAGTATAATCTCAGAGGCATTACAGGTAGTGTGGACTAATAAAGACAAAAGTTAAAAATCAGGCAGATAAACATTGCCATCTATCAATTTTATCAATGTATTACTATGACAATACATGTAAGCTTATTTAGAGATAATGTCAAAAGTTTCAATTTAAGACCCTTTATGGATGTGAAACCCTGCCTTCTCTGCCTTCTGGCTTCCTGGCCTTCCTGAGATATACAACTCTGTTGAGTAACCCATTTTAAAGATCAATCTTTTCATTTTTCTACCAGAAAATCTTCAGTAATTCTTTATTCCTTAAGCTTTCCACTATGGTCCTCCATAATTTGGCTACCACCTGTCCACTTTCCTTCAGTTCTTATCAATTATCCTCCCCCTACTCCTATTCTCTCCTTTTCCTGGAAAACCATTTCCCAGTTTTAGCAAGCAGTTCCTGAGGGCAGTGACCCTATCTTGTTCATGACACAGATCATGGGTGGTTACAATCTCTCCATGGATATTTGCCAATGAATGAATGTCTACTTACTCAAATTCTACCCATTTTTCAAGACCCAGCTTGAATGATACCACTTCTAAGAAGATTTCTCTGATTCCTTCATCTGGAACTAACTTCCACCTCCAAGCTTCTAGCACTGTGATAACTTCTTTTGTTATACCACTTTACACACACTCATTCTCTGCTGATGATCTATGCTAATTTATCTTTGAGAACATGAGGAACAGAGAGAGGAACTTGGAAAGTCAAAAAAATCACCAACTGATTTGATGTCTACCACTTCTTTGCTGCTTCTCCTTTTACAAATGACAAATGACATTTTCCTACCAAAGTTCACTCTCTCCATTTGTGTTCTGGAACCCACTGGCTCTCTTTTTCTTTACTTCTTCTCTCTGCTGTAACATCAATCTCTTTATATTTATGGGATCATTTTCATCAGCACTCAAACATGTCTTATATTTCTCTTCTTAAAATACAATCCCTATTGATGCAACATCCTTTTCCAATCACTACCACATTCTCTCTGCTCCCTTTTACAGCAAAAATTCTTCAGTTGTCCATGGTATCTCTCTCTACTTCTTCATCTTTTATCCCTTATGCATCCTATTTAGATTGGATTTATAACCCCACTGCTTCATCATGGTTGTTTCTATCAAAGTCATCAGATCAAACTCCACATTGTCAAATCCTATGGTCATTTTACTGTCTATATTTATTCATGCTCTCAGAGGCATTTAACACAGTTGACTACTCTTCTTATTGAGATATTTCTTATGTTAACTTTAATGACACCATATTCATCAGATTTTATTTCTATTTGCTCACCAGTAATGGATATAAAATAAATCATAAAATATTATCAAGTAATCCAGAAAAAGTAAAAGAAGGAAAAAGAGATTAAAGAACATATAGGACAAATAGGAAACAAACAGGAAGATGGTAAATGGAAATTCTACCATGTGGATAATTAAACTAAATATAAATGGTCTAAACACCCTAATTAAAAGGCAAGGAATGTCACTGGATAAAAATGAAAGACCACACCATACAAGAGGCTCTCTTTATATATAAAAATACAGATAGGTTAAAAGTAAAAGGGTGAATAAAGATATACCATGCTAACATCAATGCAGCGAAAGCTGAATTGGCTATATCAGACAAAGTAGACTTTGGGACAAGGAGTATTACCAAGGATAAAGAGGGAGCATTCATAATAACAAAGTTTTTAATTTATCAAGAAGACACACCAATTCTAAATATATATTCATCAATAACCAAGCTTCAAAATATATGAAGCAAAACTAACGTAACTAAAAGGAGAGACAGACAAATCCACAATTATAGTTTAAGACATCAACACTCCTTTCACCATAATTGATAGAACAACATAAATAAGCATATAGAAGACTTGAATATATATCAATAATGTGATGTAATTGACATTTGTTTAAAAACTCTCCATGACAACAACAGAATACTTACTTTTGTTTGTATATGGAACATTCATTAAGATCAATTATAGGCTGGGTCATAAAATAATTCTCAATGATGGAAAAAAATGAAATAATATGGAATGTTTTCTCTAATGGTAATGGAATTAAATTAGAAATCTGTGAAAGAGATCACCCATGAGGAATATGCAGAGAGAGAGGAGAGAAGGTCCAAGGCTAAAATTTTGGGGAATACATACTAGAATGGTGGTACCACAGTAGGAGCTCTTTAAGAAGGCCAGTAAGAAAAAGATTGGAGAATAATAAGGAAAACAAGGAAAGAGGAGTCACAGAGGTCAAGGGAGCAGAGAATTCCAAGGAACAAAAATGTAAATTGTAGAAGTGTCCAATAAAATGAGGATTGAAACAAATTCATTGGGTTTGGAGACCTGGAGATTAAGGGTGACCTCTGAAAGAGATAAGCTGATGAGAAATGAGGAAGTAAAGGCAGCATCTATTCCTCCCAGGCAAACCACTTTCCCTCTTGGGAAAGCCAAGAACATTTCAAAGCAGACAGTAGCCTGGAGGGAGAGTCAGGGTCATGGGAGGGTATTTTGTTTTAATTTAGTTTGTTAATTTGTTGTTGTTTTCACGATAAGGGAGATTTGAACATGTTTGTAAACTGAAGATTAGGAGCTGGTAGTAAAGGAGATAAGGAATGGGGTTATGACTGTAGGTGGGAGATTTATCTTGAATACAGAGATGCGAGCTAACAGTGTAAGGGTGAGTGTGAGTGTAAATGTAAATAAATTTGTAGGTGGGGCTGGAAATTTTTACAATAAATCACCACCACAGATTCAACTTTTACCTTTAAGCTGATGTCTCTCAAACGTCATCCCTAGCCTTAACTCTTGAACTCCATACTCAATTTCCAAGTGCCCTCTGGTCATCTCCACTTAGATATACCATCACTTTGCACTTACATGTATGAAAACAAATTTGATTTCTCCTTGTTAGGTCCCCCTCCTGTCTCCTCTCTCTTCCCTTTGTCCCCTCTTGGCCCAGGCAACCAGAACCTCGAGTCAGCCTGGTGTACAGTGTATCCTAAGCCAGGTGAAAGTTGGGCTTCACATGTCAAAAGCTGCAGGGCATGGTGTGTATGGGGTGGGAGTGGGAGAGGGATCATGGAAAATGATCATAGAGATGATGACAGATCAAAGCCTACCAGGCTACACCCCAAAATGTCACCAATTCACAGAGGTAAGACAGGAGGGAGGATCTAGGGAGAAAGGGAACAAGATGAAATTTTGCAAGATTAGAAGAGATTGGAGAGTCTGGAGGGTGGGAAGCAGGTGTCGGAGAAAACTCTGAGCTGGTAAAATGCTGATACGAGCCCTTTCCGTGCTGTTCCTTCAAACCTGAACATGAGCGTGAGGGAGTGATTAAAAGCACCAGCCTGGTACAGATGCCCCAACTCCATTGATTCTTCCAGACCCCAGCCTTGAACTGTGGACTTTCCCATGATTATTCCTTCTCTTTTCTTCATCCCCATCCCACTGTAATTCATTCTTGAGTTCTAGATATTCTTCTTCTGCAATGTCTCTACTCTGGCCCACAAGCATGCATCTCCCTTTTTTCTTTTCCTCTTGCCAGCCACTGCCTAGATTCCTTATACCTCTGTTTCTAGTCAGTTCAGAAATGTTAAATATAAAAAAACCTTTCTCATAGTTTTCTTGCTCTTGGCAGAGTAGATCTGGCTGGAGGCCAGTAGTAGCAATGTGCATGAAAATGGAAAAAAAAATATATATATATAATAATGAAGAAAAACACGGATCCAACCTTGGAAAAGAACTCCCCTGAAAGTTTACATTTATATTCTGGGCCAAGATGTTGATTGCTGTTTATATGCTCTGAGCCAGACATGGTGGCTACAAGCTGCTTGCCTTTCCAAAGGTCTCACAAGACATTACAGCCCCGCACAACCCTGCTCAGGCCCCCTTCAGAGTAGATTTAATTAGGGTAAATGATACTAATGTTTTGGCCTGGAGACTGCCACGGTCCATTTGTTGGACTGTGAGCCTGGGAGTCACCCATGCTGGGCTATGATTCCACTCTGTGCCCCCATCAGTTAACTTCAAATTTTGTAACTGCTTAGACGTGCAAGGCTTCAGAAGTGTCCTCTTTCTTCATTCATTTCAACCACCTGGGATCACCTGTGGTTTGGGGACCAGTGTATTAATAGCCCTCTAAACACAGCTCACAAGCTGGTCATCACTTCTCTCTTTGACATCACCTTTTTCAAGGACAAAACCCTCCATTTTGTGGTAGACCTTGCTGCTTTTGACACAGGAGAGTCTGCAACAGGATCTTGTCAAAATCCAATTCACATGTGTGGCCACATTTACTCCAGTCTTGGCCCAGTGGCAGCAGTGTCTGTTCCACATAGTTCAGCAACCAGTCGTGTCCGCCAGCAACTATTTTAGCTTCTCTGCTTACAGAATTAAACTGTTCGTGCATCCTCACATTCAAGAAACATAAGAACCCACTGCAGCATTTATTGATAATGGCTCTTTCTGGGCCCTAGTGTGAAGGAACAGGTGTCCCCATTGTGTAAGGAGGAGAAAGAGCTGTGACTTGGGGACTGGGCAGCAAGTCACTAAGGCCCATGAGAAGCAGGGGAAGGTGGCAACTTGGCCTGCCACCCAGCCTGCTTAGGAATGCTGGCCACCCCAGAGAGAGCTGGTAGGGAGAGCAGCATGGAAGGCAGCTTAGAGGCCTCTCAGGGAAAGCCATGGGTTTCACCAAAAGACACAGATGACCTTTGGCGGGGATACATCTTGGATTAATTTCGGGGGCAGAGAGGCTGGGAACAGCATCCTGTTGACTGTTCAAGTCCTGGATGTGACAGGTACAGAGAAGACACTGTTCTGGGTCTCTAACTCCTCTTCTGGGGTTTCCTCTAACAGTGCTTCTCATCATGGGGTGGTACCACCTCCTTTAGGGGAGCATTTGGAAATACCACGCCGTGGGCACTGGACCAAGGGACTGAGCAGATAGCCAAAGACTCCCCAAGGCCCAGGACAGCAGCACCCAACAAAGGATGGTCCTGCTGGGATGTCTCCCTATGAGAAACATGCAGGACTCAGGTCTTCCCAGGAGGCTCTCAGCACTTCTGCACAGACAATATTTTGGAGTATAAGTGTGCCACCCAGCCTCTCCTTTGCTTGACTGAAGGGCACTGCCCATCACAGCACAGAGCTCTAAGCAGCTGAAGAGTTGGCCCAGCAGCTCAGCCTTTCCAGGGCCTGGCGCTCTCCCAGCATTATCTAGGAACTCAGTGTGCTGTGGAGGTTGGAAAAAGATGTGGGCGCAGAAAAGGCAAACACCCCCGGAGGTGGCAGTGAGACCCCCGCCTTCACTATCACCATGGCAACGAATATTTGTAGCAGTGATCGCCTTCCCTGAGAGTAGAACTGAGCATCTCATGATGAGATTGGTTTTAGAGGGATGGGTGGGAAACTGTTTTAATTTACTCCACCACCTGCAGCCCTCAGAAAACAAAGGTATCGCTAGCGTCTAGAAGGTTCTAGAAGCTTGCACAACCAGGTTCTTCTTTCCCAGCCCTCTACTCCTGCCCAGTTGTTGGTTGGTCAGTGCCTTACCTTGAACCAGAGCAATCATATGTTGACAATGCCTCAAGCCAAGCTTAGAAGTAGAGGTAGACAAGATTCTGGCTGCCTTGTCTGAGTTTGCTTCTTCTCTTTCCCTCCCTAAAGGTAAGGGCAGAGCCTGCCAACGGTTTGCTAATTGTCTCCAAGTGAAAAGATTGTTGAATTCAGAAGAGATTTTAGACTCCCAGGGGCACGATGCCCGTCGTTTCACAATGGAGAATTATTTTGTGGTATTTATTTTATGATTCCTGACCCTTGTTCTAAATCTTGCCGGTGTGTTTTCATTTAAAATGTATTAACTGAAACTTGGCCTCATGACTTGGCTCCATTAAGTTCTACAACAGCTTAATCCAGATTTTATTATGCTGGGACTTGAGTATATGAACTGTGATATGGGAGGAAGCTGGAGGATAAATAAAGTAATGCTTACTATACATTTAACTCCTTGGGTGCTCCCTTGGCAATTGACCAGTTTGTGGTTGGATTTCAATGTTTTCAATATGTTGCAAAAAGGGCTGTTAAGCCTTCTTGAGACTGGGGCTCTGGAGGCTTCCGGGTAATTGGCAGATTCAGGTGAGTGTTTTTGGTCCTGTGGTTGTCATTTGTTAGGCCAGGCTAGTGGATGTGGAGCCTTGCTATGCCACGTGGAGAAAGCATTCTCCGCCTCCTTTTCTGAGTTGCAGGATGGTCACATCTCCGCCTCCTTGTCAGCTTGGCTTGGAGCTCTCATGGACTCCTCGACCTCAACATTTCCAAAGCAGCCTCGTGACCTTCCCCTTGAACCTGCTCCTTTACTGTATTCTCCTTCTGGAAACAGAGCCACTGTCCACTTAGTTGCCCCTGCAACTCTCTCCCCTTTATCACAAACAGAGTGTATTTATTCTGCCTTCTGAGTACATCTGCAATCTATCTATTTCCCTTCATCTCCACTGCACAAACCCAGGTCCAGCACCAAGAGTTCTTACCTGGTAGTATAAAATAAATAAATAAATAAGTAAATGTTATCACACACACAAAAAAAGAGTTCTTACCTGGAGAACCCATTAGCCTCCTACCTGTCTCCCCATGACTATTTATAATTGTGTCCATCTGCAGCCTTCTCTCCTGCAGCCAGAATGATCTCCTCTAAGTAAAAACCAAATCGTCTTAAAATCCTGCCCCAAACCCTTCAATAGTTTCCTCCTGCACTTGGCTTTGAATCTAAGTCTTTCATACGTCCTCAGGACCCTGTGTGATCTAGCCCCTGTTAACCTCCCAGCCTCCTCTCTCTCCCCCATCTCTACCTCTCCCTGGGCTCTGGTCTCACCAGTCTTTCCCCTAAATCAGCCCCTGGCTAGGGCCTCCTCGTCTTTGAGATGACTTCCTCAAAGAGGTCTTTTCTGACACCCCTCAATCTAATTAAAGCCCCCATTATACTTTCTCATAGCACCTGACATGAGAGTGCATACTTTTTAAAAATTTTTTTTAAAAAATTAAAAATTTATTTATTATTTTTATGTTTGACTGCGTTGGGTCTTTGTTGCTGCGTGCAGGCTTTCTCTAGTTGCGTTGAGCAGGGGCTACTCTTCATTGTGTTGCACGGGCTTCTCACTGTGTTGGCTTCTCTTGTTGCGGAGCACAGGCTCTAGGCAGGCAGGCTTCAGTAGTTGTGGCACATGGGCTCAGTAGTTTTGGCTCATGGGTTTAGCTGCTAAGCGGCATGTGAGATCTTCCCGGATCAAGTCTCGAACCTGTGTCCCCTGCATTGCAGGCGGATTCTTAGCCACTGCGCCACCAGGGAAGCCCGAGAGGGCATACTTTTATATCTATTGTGGTACTGTAAATTTGGTACCTGTCCCTCCTACTAGACTCTAAGTTACATTACGGTTAAGGTCATGTCTATTGTTAAAAACAAGAAAACAGGCCCACAATGGAGCTGTTTATGCAAAGCCCATGTCACCAAACCAAGACTTAATTGAGTTACAGTTTCAGCTTTCCCAGAAATGCAATCTTAAATCAGTCAATAAGGAATCACCTGATGAACGTTCGTTAGGTAATCTGCCTGGTAGGCCCCTGCCATCCTCTAAAGGAAAGTAACCTGGCAATAACCAGCTTGATTTTTTGCCCAGTATAACTTCTTTACGCCTGCTCCCTTTTACTTTTCCTTTTGCACAGCTCCTCGGAGCTCCTTCGTATCTGCTTGATTTGACGCTACCTGATTCATGAATCGAGGAATAAAGTCAATAAGACCTCTGAAACGCACTCAGTTGCATTTTGTTTTCTGTTGTTATGCTCACCACTATAAATCAAGACCAGTGCATGTAGTACGTGCTCAATAAATATTGGTTGAGTCTGTTAATACTGCCTTCAAGGAGTTGATTATCACCTCCATCAGCAGCAACTTACTGAGCCTCCGCTTGTTCACTCTGTATGGGGAGAAAGATAAAGACCCAAAAAAACCTTAAAACCCATTCAAAGCATTGTTCAATAAAGTGGAAATCCATAGTTACTGAGTTTATAATCTGCTGAGCAACCATGTAAAGGCAGAGTGACTGACGACCACGGTACCTTCTCAGCCTGGTCTTTGCATTAGAGCTTCAAGTCTCGGAGAGCTGAGCGCAGGGCCCAGTGGTGAGGAAATCCACAGAAAATGTGTGTGGTGGCCACCAGCTAGGTCCTCCCACTGGGTCCTGTTCTAAGTCCTTCTGTTAATCCATCAGGGTCTATGTGTTTGTAGATCCAGGCATTCTACCGGGGCAGCCCCACCCACACCCTCTAAGGAGATACTGTTCTGCTCTTGTCTCCTTTCCTCTCTGGACTTCTGGAGACCCAGGGTGAGCATCATGGTGGACTTCCTCTACGGGCCCTCTGCAGCTCTGGGTACAAACTCCTTTGTCTGAAGCTGACTGTTGGAATTAAGATGCTTTAACCTTCTTTTCCAGGAGGCAAAATAAAATGTGCTTAATTGTTCTTAGTGGTAATGTGTTTAATTACTTGTTTTCAAGTTTTCATGTGGGCCTAGAGAGTTTGTATGTGAAGAAACCTTTACTAATAAGTCTGAAAATAGTAATTTATAGAAAATTAGGAAAAAAAAGACAAAGATGGTGAGGGCTGTTTGTTCCAATGTGACTGGCACATACCAAAGGGCATCAAAAAGGTCACATTTCAAGGACATATTCTTCTGTTTCTCACAAGAACAGATATGATGCCATGAATTTAGGGTGGGGTGTTATAAACCACTAAGGGGGGAAAAGCAGATATTCCAAAAAGATATACAGACTCTTTTATCACTAACATTATCAGTAATGGGCTTTTTAGGGTAAAGACTTGACATGCTTGTGGAGAAGATAGGTAGGTCCCTGGAGGCCAAACTCTGGGCTTCATTCAGCTAAGATCATTGGCTCTTTGACTTCAAAAAGGGAGCTTAGAATAATGAGCACCTCGTATACTTGGATCCTAAGAGTTAAGTAACCATGCCCAAGGTCACACAGCCGGTAAACAGCAGAGCTGATGGAAGAAGAATCAAGGCCAGCCTGTGTCAGACCCAAACTCTTAACCCCTACCCCGTAACCTCCCTCCCCAATCCACCATCTATGCAGACGCAGGGTTTTCAACATTTCAACGTTACGGTAGTCAATGTTTCGGGTTGTGACTTCCCTTATTAGTTCTCTTCCTTTCTAACTGCTCATCTCCTACATCCTCCTATCCTCAGCAGGCCAATATGAAAAAAAAAAGTAGTCACTGTCTTTTCCAGAGAACGTTTTAACCTCTTGGTCCTCTGCTCCACCTCTCTTGCCCATCACAACAATACCTGGAGACATCCTGGGCTGTACGAGTCCATGAGTTGGGAGGTCTTGACACCAAGGTCGAGAAACTAAAAGCATTTAGAACTTCACAACTGCTCATCACACAGAAGATGACTCTCATCTATTGTGCAGAAATGTGTCTGAAATGAGGAACATAATCTTCCTCATTCCCAGAGATATTACCCTGGGCTTCTGTCAGCACCATTATTTCTTTTGGAGTCTTAAGTTTCTATACAGAAGGATTTAATTATGTTTTAGCAAATCTCAGTAAGAAAGGTCTAGTACAATAAGTCAATCTCGTTTCAAGTAAACATCATATGCGAAAATTTTATCCCATTTTTAAGTCATACAATCTTGTTATATTTTAAGTGATTTTCTAAATTGCCTAAAATTCTTTTATCAATGTAGTAAGCTGTATAAATATTCATATATATGCACACACACACCCATGCAAATCTGAATTCATTGAGAGCAAGCATATAAGGGATAAAGTACTGGGGTTTAAACCACCTGGAATAATATTTCCTCTTGTAATTTTTGTACTGTACCAGTGGTCAAAGGATATGTGCTATTTTCTCACCCAAACAAAAAAGTAATGTTAATTAGGGTGCCCCAAATAACGTGGAATGTGATCACATATGTGATCTGCCAAAGTCACCATTCTATTTTCAAGGTGGAAGGATGAAAATCGTCAGTGCCTTCCCCCCATCTATCTGCTGCATGTGTTCTGTGAGAGTGTGAAAAACACGTGTGATGTCTCACAATTCTTTCCTTGTGGAGATGCTCTGTGCATTTCCCTAAAAGGAAGCTAACGGCTTACTAGCTTCTGTAGCTGTGGAGTCCATCTAGCTACTTCCCTTTCCTGTGAGGTCAAATGGGTAGATTCATGAATGGTACAGATGGAGAAATAGATTAACTTTAGAACGGATGCTGGCATTGATATTCCTGGGACTGAACTACTTCCAAGCCAGAAATAACCCTTGTACTTTCAAATTTGGGAAGTCTGATGCAATTTTACACTCCCTGTCAGATGGCTGGATGTGGTACAATGGTCATGGGAGAAAAATGGGGAAAGTGTGAGCTGCTCAGGTGGCTTTCTATGAATATCTTGAAAAGGAGACTCATTGTGTCACTTGGATTTTCTACGAAGACATCAGTAGAATTTTGAGAACTTGAAACGTTGGTAATTGATTGGATACTGTGCCCAAAACAAATTGCCTGTGAAAGCCCATTGGTTTATTTATTTATTCAACAAATACTTACTGCATATATGCTAGGTGACATGGGACAAAGAGAAATAAGACATGACCCCTACCCGCATTGACTAATGGGGGAGATGAATGAGGACCCAGTACCGACTCTACTATGTGGTGGTATGTGCTTTGGTTGTCTCTCCCTGACCCAACCTGGAACTCCTTCCCATCAATTCACTGCCCCATGCTTTTGCTCACAGTGTTCATTGCTACTTGAGGTTATTTATGTGTGTGTGTTCCATTTCATCCCACTAGAATACCAACCCCATGAGGGCAGGGACTTAGATTTGTTCCTCACTCTATCCCCTGTGTCTGGAATTGAGCCTAGAACATAGTAGATGCTCAACAAAGCGTCTTATGAGCAAAGTCCTGTGGAACTGCTAAGAAGGGAGGGATTTCCTAGGGCAAAGGATGGTGGTGGAGGTCAGAGGGAAGAGATGTCTAAGAAGGAAGTATCTAACTGTAGGATCTCAACGGGTAGAGAATGGGAAGCACATGCATCCCTGGCAGAGGGGGCAAGGTGAGCACACGCTCAAAAGTGTGAAACTAACTTCAAATGGGAACCTAGGGCAGTGAGGCCAGGTTTCAGGTGTGGTGGGGAAGGGCAGGAGAGGAAACTTCATGGGGAAAGCTTGGGCCAGACTGGAAAGGGTCAGGTGCAAAGTGAAAAATCATGAGAATTCACCAAGTTGTTGGAAGGATAATGAAATCCTTTCTGTAACTATATGGGATATAGAAGTAAATGCATTGTCTGTGTATGTGTTGTGTGTCCCTGCAGATGTAAATGTGTTCACTGAGCATTTCACACATGGTAGATAACTAACAAAATTAGTTTCCTTGTTTAACATGCCAAGGAATTTATCCTACTATTATTAAACTACCCCCGAGGTATTTAACAAGGGGAGGAAGAGGATGAGATCGGTGTTTTGGAAAGCTCCAGAGAAAGTGTGAAGCAAGGATCAGGCAAGAACCTGGAACAGGGAGGCCAGGTCAGAGACTGTGGAAGTCATAATGACCAAATTAAGGCCAATTTGGAGAGAGGGGAAGGTTCCATTCGGGGGTATTTAGTCAGCAAAGGGATAGATCTTAGTATCCAATTGGATGTAGGGAGTAAAGGAAGAAAGAAAAGAGGATAACTCTAAGATGCCTTGCCCTTCATCCAGTTTATTATTATCTGACACTATAAAATATATCTGGTCTTTGTTTGCTTCTTTGTTTTATGGACTGTCTGGTGTCACCCTCCAGACAGTGAGCTTCTGGTGGAGTCTGCCAATTTTGCTCTCTATTATATTTCTATAGCCTAAAACTGTGCCTGGCCCCTATTAAGTAATCAATATTTGCAAATGAATTAGTGATTGAGTGGGAATATCCTTATCTCCAGATAAGGAAGGCATGAAAAATATCAAGTTTGGAAGAAGAGATAGGAAAGAAGGCACAAAGGTAAGGATCAAGGTGGAGTGCTCATGGGCCCTTTCGAACCTGAGAGAAAAGTCAGGATTTGGGGTTCAAATGCTGGAATCATTTTGGAGTCCTTAATGTGCTGGTGATGAATGATCACCCAAAGAAGGTAAGAAGGGACACAGATAAAGAAGGAAATCCTGGGGCATATTAATATGCAAAGGGGGTGGGGGAAAGAGATGGAACCAAGACAAGAGATGAGAAGGTGTGCCTGAAATGTCAAAGGAAAACTACAACAGTGTGTTGTTCTAGAACCACAGTAGGAGAAAGCTTCAAGGAGGGCAGTGAAACCCTATGTACCAAGGCACAGTAGTTTTATGATCCAAATGTCAATGGAGAGATGGGCTGGTGTGCTACATCGTTGTGCTGGAGGAGGCTTGCAAGAGCTGGTTGGTAACTTTTGGAGGATTTTTGTGAGCTGTTATTAAAATTTAAAAATTAAAGTGCGTAAGATTGTAATTAAATACATTTTCTTGAAATCAAAGGTAATAAATATTCAAAACTCTTCACTTCTTAGTTATTTTATCACATTTTACTATTACCAATGCTCTTGAGGTTACTTATGTCTATTGTATCTCTTTGGTCATTTAAACCAAACACCACTCACGTGAATGGTGTGCTCTTGTTTATCTCTTCTCAACTCTTCGTTCAGTGACATCATGTGGGTAGCCTGAAATTGGCCACAGTAGGAGTATTTACACCATGGCAATTGGCAAAGGCTATAAATCAAGTGTCTTCTCTCCAGAGAGCTGGTTGTTAAACATTTACTGGCACACCGCTGCTTGAAGGGAAAAGGAAGTGTCCAGAGTGAGTTTCATTTAGGTTGGGGACAGTGAGAGCAAGAAGTCACAGGAGGTGGCAGTGGAGATGATGCAGACAGATGGAACTCTGATTAAGTAGGGCTCTCAGGAGATGGTAGATTGGGTTCTGGAGCCTGGGTATTGGGATAGGCTATTGTCTACTGACATGGCAGAAGTTCCTTTTAAATATACAGCAAAATAATGAGACCTTTTCAGCCATACACTCAAAGTGACCATTTGGTCCTCCATTTAGTCTACTTCCCTTTATAGAGTTCACTTTTGAGCATTTAAAAATTTGCCTTAAGTGTGCTACCATACTGCCACTTCAGTGCAGCAGACCATCAGCCTGTTTATCTCATGTAAACTCTCTTCCTAGGCAAATTGCTGGACAGGAAATTATTTTGTGTGATAGCTACCCCTCAGGATAGTTGTGGGTGGCTAGACTGCTTCAGTATGAACATTTTCCACGGAATATCTGGAGATCCAATTCAAATGCCATCACTAAGTAGGTTAAGTAAATACCTAGAACCAATTGTAAGAAGGAACTTAGTACTTCTCAATATTTTTAAGCCCTTCTTTTGATTTTTGATAAACATACGATGCTCACATTCTTTAAAAATATTATTCGAAGTTCAAATGAAGCACAGTCTCTCTCTCTATGTACATATATGTGTATATGTATGTACACACACACACACACACACACACACACACAAGCAAACAATAGAACAAAATACTGTATTGTTTTTAAACTATGTGAACCTCCTCCTTTCCTCCATCTTCTGACTTTGCTGCTCCCCTCTGAGGGGAGTATACTGCCTCCCAGTTGAGAGTTGTAGGATTTAGTATACAAGGAGGTCAAACAGGCCCAAGGTGAAACAAAAGCTAAGGAATCCCGATAACTGAACCCCTATATCACTAGTTACATCATAAAATTTTACCTTATATTCTTGTGCACTGATCGATTTTCTACCTTTTCCACTCAGAATGCTTTTGCATGATACTTCCCAGACTTCATAATCACCCTTATAATTGTCCTTCCTAGTGACCATTTAATATTCCATTGTATTAATAGAGCACAGCCTGCCTAAACCATTTCCTCACAGTGGGGTACTTGGGCTGTTTCCAGTGATTCATTTTCATATACGACAGGACCAGAAACATCTTTTTACAAATATGTTTGTTTTCTTGGAATTGGGGACATTTTTCCCTAAGAGGCTCTACCAGGTCAGAGAGTAGAATAACTACTATGACTGGTCACATATTGCAAAATTGCTCTTTAAGACTTTTTTTTTTCAGTTTATAGTGCCACCAGCAAAGTTTAGTGTGCCTGGTTCCCCAAAGCCCTGCCAACAAACAATTTTGTCATTTTTAGTCATTTCTCCTGTGGTTCTCCTGATTGCAGCACAATCCCTTGTAGCTAAGGAGATGGGATCAGGAAATCATCTTCCCCTAATTAAAGCCTGGTGCAGTAATACAGGGGAGGTTTAAATATATATCATAAAGTGCTAAGAAACTAAGGAAGATTTTATCACTCAAGTACAAAATGAAAAAAATTGTCGGGACATGGTTGCCCTTTTAGAGGGTTAGAGACAAACAGAACAAATAAGACGACACCAAAGGGAAAATGATGACACACGCTGTAAAACAAAATGAGAATGTAAATATTCTTGCTGTTAATTTCAGCTCTTTATGAAGCAAAAGAATTGCCAGAATTACTAAATTTTGGAAAGAAACCTGTAGAATAAGCTTTGTTTTTGTTATTGCTGTTAAATTAAACACAATATGTGGGATATTGTCTTTATACTTGGCCTGGGATCTGTTTTCTTTCTCAATAGCCATAATGCAAAATCAGAGCAATGACTATGCTGTTGAATTGGCTTTTGCACTTTTAAGAGTGCTCATTATTTATACAGGGGTCCCCAAAGGCTGTATGTGGATATCTCTGGCATCCGTAATGAACAATGCACGTATACAGCACATTCCTTTAAGAGGACAGCTGTATTTATACTTTATTATTTTTGGATATTTAAAACCGATTTCCTCTGAAGGGAAAAGACTTGTGTTTTTAGGTTTCGTGGAGGATCTTCTCAAAGGAAGCAACTGGAATCAATGTAGCCACCAGATTATTTCACAAACTGTAACTTCATATCCCTTGAGAAGGATGCCTGTGTCGTGTTCCACCTCCCTAGCTGCTTAGTCAAGATTTCACTGCTGTAATCTCAGCTCTGTCATCACTGTTGATTACTGAGAAGTTATCCATTATTTTTAGGGCTTGTTTAGCACGCTGAGATTTCCTAACCCACACTTCTACTGCCTGACTGGAACCTCCATCTTTGAAGCAAAGAACCTGTGTCTACAAAAGCAAAGCGAGGTGTGTTATTGAGGCCAGTTCCAGATGATCCAGGCCAAGAGAAGAGCTTCTGCCTGACAGAGAGGGATTTATTTCTCTTCATGGGATAGAATTAAATTCCATTACCGTTTTTCTTTCTGAAAACTTATTTTTCTTTTAGCTTGTTCAACATCCCTAACGCTTTTGATACACTCTTCCCTTTTGGAAACTGCCCCTTCTTGGTATCTCTGACCTCTTCCTCTGGTTCTCCTACTCTCCAGTGCCTTCTTTTCTTTTCTTTTCTTTTTTAAAATATCTTTATTGGAGTATAATTGCTTTACAATTGTGTGTTAGTTTCTGCTTTATAACAAAGTGAATCAGTTATACATATATCCCCATATCTCTTCCCTCTTGTGTTTTCCTCCAGTGCCTTCTTAATCTGGAATCTTCTGCAGCTCTTCTTCCTCTTCCCACTTTCCTGGTGACGGTGTGTGTGTCAACACTCAGGCCTTCTTTTCAGTGTGTGTTCCTCTGAGAGCTCAAGCTTCTTCTGCTACTGCTGGACTGAGACTCTTAAAGGTGGTGGCATTTTCCAACACATTCTTTTCCTCCAAGCTCCAGTCCCATATCTCCTCACAGTCGTCCACAAGATATTTCCATTGTACACCCACTGACTGTTGCCTCCCATCCGGCAGGTTCAAGAAATCGTCTTCCTTCCCAGTGTGTTCAGCTCAGCTAGTTCTTTCACCTTTAACTTTCCTCTCAAGTCACCCAAACCTGCCTCATGCATCTTTGACTGGCCTGTCTCCCTACTCCCAAATCCAGGCACCAAGTTGTGCTTGGATTTACTTCAGAATGTCTCTCCCCTTAGTCTCGCCATCTGGGTTCCATTTGCCACCCTTGCTTCCAGCCCCCGTACTTCACAGCCTTGGAGCCCCATGTCTGTCTTTTCCCCACATCCCTCTGCCCTGTCTGTCCCTCTCAGGCTTCGTCAAACATTATGGCAGCTGCTCCCTTGCTTGAGTGCCTCCTCATGTCCTACTCCATTCAGACTGGACCGGGTTCTGTGTCTTTCCTAGTCTTTTAAACCTGGCTCCAAGAAGTGGATTCTATTTCCCTCTAACCTCCAACACAAGCCATTCCTGTGGGTCTGATTTCTTTGTTTTATGTACATGCAATAGTGTCTTGTACTGGGTCACAAGAGCTGATGGTAAATTTCCAGGAAGTCTGTGAGCCAGTTGCTAAACTCAGCCATTATTAAAAAGTAACATAATCTTAAATAAAGTATGTTTTAAAAGTTAATACTTAAAACTCATAAATCCCTAATTATTTTACTATTATCTGTGCTCTTGAGACTACTTATGTCTATTGTACACTGGAAACACTATATGATGGTGAGCTAATGCATATCTCTTCCCAACTCCACATTCAGTAACATCATGCTGGTAGCTTGAAATCAACCATGTTTGGAGTAGTTATACCATGGAAACTGGTAAATGTTACAAATAAGGGTTTGTGTGTATTTTTCCCGAGAGAGGGAAGTTGAATATTTACCAGCATGCCACTGTGTGTACATACCTTGTATATTCCTCTACCTGGGATTTTGCTGTTTTTACCCCTTATCTGGCATGTCTTCACTTTTTCCTGAAATAGAGAATCTTTACTGATCTATGAACATCCAGTTAAATCTCTCCTTCTCCATGACACTTCCCCTAACAATGCTCACTTTCACTGATTTCTTTTCCATCCAAACCCTGCATCTTTTACGTTGTGAACCATACAACCAGGCACTTAATAGTATGTTTTCCATTAATTACTTTTAACTCATTGATTCAATCACTTGTTACTTCAGCATGTTCCTTTAGAGCCTAGTGTGTGCCGTGCCCCACACTAGTTGTAGTTCTGTCCTGAATCATTCATTATTATTTCATAATTTGTCTTCTCTCCACTAATAGCTTCATACATCTTAGATGTCATCAACCACTTCACTTCCACATCCTTTTTGGTCCCAGCACAAAGCTGAGGCTCAGCTTAAACCTGTAAATTGATATAACACTCTATAATTACTAGATGTTCAAGGAATATCGATAGCAACTATTGCTGAATTTCAGGGAAAAAAAAATCTTTGTTCAAGTTGTTCAAATTTTTGTCCCACCTGGAAGAAATGGACAAATTCTTAGAAAGCACAACCTTTGGAGACTGAACCAGGAAGAAAAAGAAATTATAAATGGAGCAATAACAAGCACTGAAATTGAAACTGTGATTAAAAATCTTCCAACAGGGCTTCCCTGGTGGCTCAGTGGTTGATAGTCTGCCTGCCGATACAGGGGACACGCGTTCGTGGCCTGGTCCAGGAAGATCCCACATGCCACGGAGCGGCTGGGCCCATGAGCCATGGCCGCTAAGCCTGCACGTCCGGAGCCCGTGCTCCACAATGGGAGAGGCCACAACAGTGAGAGGTACGCGTACCGCAAAAAAAAAAAAAAAAAAAAATCTTCCAACAAACAAAAGCCCAGGACCAGCTGGCTTCACAGGCAAATTCTATCAAACATTTAGAGAAGAGCTAACACCTGTCCTTCTCAAACTCTTCCAAAATACAGCAGAGGCAGGAACACTCCCAAACTCATTCTATGAGGCCACCATCACCCTAATACCAAAACCAGACAAAGATGTCACAAAAAATGAAAACTACAGGCCAATACCACTGATGAACACAGATGCAAAAATCCAACAAAATACTAGCAAACAGAATCCAATAGCACATTAAAAGGATCATACACCATGATCAAGTGGCGTTTCTCCCAGGAATGCAAGGATTCTTCAATATATGCAAATCAATTAATGTGATAAACCATATTAACAAATTGAAGGAGAAAAACCATATGATCATCTCAATAGGTGCAGAAAAAGCTCTTGACAAAATTCAACACCCATTTATTATAAAAACTCTCTAGAAAGTAGGCATAGAGGCATAGATGGAACTTACCTCAACATAATAAAGGCCATATACGACAAACCCACAGTCAACATCATTCTCAATGGTGAAAAACTGAAACCATTTCCACTAAGATCAGGAACAAGACAAGGTCGCCCACTCTCACCACTATTATTCAACATAGTTTTGGAAGTTTTAGCCACAGCAATCAGAGAAGAAAAAGAAATAAAAGGAATTCAAGTCAGAAAAGAAGAAGTAAAATTGTCACTGTTTGCAGATGACGTGATACTCTACATAGAGAATCCTAAAGATGCTACCAGAAAACTACTAGAGCTAATCAATGAATTTGGTAAAGTAGCAGGATACAAAATTAATGCATAGAAAGCTCTGGCATTCCTATACACTAATGATGAAAAATCTGAAAGAGAAATCAAGAAAACACTCTCATTTACCATTGCAACAAAAAAAATAAAATACCTAGGAATAAACCTACCTAAGGAGACAAAAGACCTGTATACAGAAAACTATAAGACACTGGTGAAAGAAATTAAAGATGATACAAGCTGATGTAGAGATATACCATGTTCTTGGATTAGAAGAATCAACATTGTGAAAATGACTCTACTACCCAAAGCAATCTACAGATTCAATGCAATCCGTATCAAACTACCACTGTCATTTTTCACAGAGCTAGAACAAAACATTTCACAATTTGTATGGAAACACAAAAGACCCCGAATAGCCACAGCAATCTTGAGAAAGAAAAATGGAGCTAGAGAAATCAGGCTCCCTGACTTCAGACTATACTACAAAGCTACAGTAATCAAGACAGTATGGTACTGACACAAAAACAGAAATATAGGTCAATGGAACAGGATAGAAAGCCCAGAGATAAACCCACGCACATATGGTCACCTTATCTTTGATAAAGGAGGCAAGAATATACAGTGGAGAAAAGACAGCCTCTTCAATAAGTGGTGCTGGGAAAACTGGACAGCTGCACATGAAAGAATGAAACTAGAACACTCCCTAACACCATACACAAAAATAAACTCAAAATGGTTTAAAGACCTAAATGTAAGGCCAGACACTATAAAACTCTTAGAGGAAAACATAGGTAGAACACTATGACATAAATCACAGCAAGATCCTTTTTGACCCGCCTCCTAGAGAAATGGAAATAAAAACAAAAATAAACAAATGGGACCTAATGAAACTTAAAAGCTTTTGCATGGCAAAGGAAACCATAAACAAGCTGAAAAGACAACCCTCAGAATGGGAGAAAATATTTGCAAATGAAGCAGCTGACAAAGGATTAATCTCCAAAATATACAAGCAGCTCATGTAGCTCAATATCAAAAAAGCAAACAATCCAATCCAAAAATGAGCAGAAGACCTAAATAGACATTTCTCCAAAGAAAATATACAGAGTGCCAACAAACACATGAAAGGATGCTCAACATCACTAATCATTAGAGAAATGCAAATCAAAACTACAATGAGGTATCACCTCACACCAGTCAGAATGGCCATCATCAAAAAATCTACAAACAATAAATGCTGGAGAGGGTGTGGAAGAAAGGGAACCCTTTTGCACTGTTGGTGGGAATGTAAATTGATACAGCCACTATGGAGAACAGTATGGAGGTTCCTTAAAAAACTAAAAATACAACTACCATATGACCCAGCAATCCAACTACTGGACATATACCCTGTGAAAACCATAATTCAAAAAGAGTCATGTACCACAATGTTCATTGCAGCTCTATTTACAATAGCCAGGACATGGAAGCCACCTAAATGTCTATCAACAGATGAATGGCTAAAGAAGATGTGACACATATATACAATGGAATATTACTCAGCCATAAAAAGAAACAAAATTGAGTTATTGGTAGTGAGGTGGATGGACCTAGAGACTGTCATATAGAGTGAAGTAAGTCAGAAAGAGAAAAACAAATACCGTATGCTAACACATATATATGGAATCTAAAAATTTTTTTTTTAAAAAAGAAAGGTTCTGAAGAGCGTAGGAACAGGACAGGAATAAAGACACGGACGTAGAGAATGGACTTGAGGACATGGGGAGGGGAAAGGTTAAGCTGGGACGAAGTGAGAGAGTGACATGGACATATACACACTACCAAATGTAAAATAGATAGCTAGTGGGAAGCAGCCACATAGCACAGTGAGAGCATCTCAGTGCTTTGTGTCCATCTAGAGGGGTGGGGTGGAGAGGATGGGAGGGAGACACAAGTGGGAGGGGATATGGAGATATAAGTATACGTACAGCTGATGCACTTTGTTATACAGCAGAAACTAACACACCATTGTAAAGCAATTATACTCCAAGAAAGGTGTTAAAAGAAATCTTTTGTCTCAAGTGCTGAAGGTCTCAGCCCCAAATGTAGCACCAGGGTGAGGGGCAGAGTGTAGGAGGCTAGGAAACTTCAGGTCAGTGCCATGTGGTCATGGTCACATCACTTGTCAACTCCATTCTTCAGACTCTGTACCCAGGTGATATGGTTTATCCTGCTTACCTACCTATGTGGTTGTTGTGAAGACCCAAAGAGAAAAAGATATAAAAGTGCTTTATAAAGTGTTCTTCTAATGTACAGACCAAGAATGCTAAGAACCCATCGCTTTACCATATTCCTTCCTCCAGTCATCTGTAAGCAAGAATAAAAGGACTAATCTATATATTCCTGATTGCACACAGTTTTTTCCTCCTTTCTTTCCTAAAATAAGGAGACAGAGATGCTGGGGTTGATCTCCAAAATGGGATTAGAAAAAGCAAGAGCATGGGCACATTCTAGTTATTGGCATTGAGTATTCATAGCACTATCTCCAAAGGCTGGTTGTGTCATGAAATATCCCTCCATAAAGACACATTCAGAGATACATCCACATAAAAAAGCTTATTTTTGATGCCTTCAACCATCCTTTGTGGTGAATAGAGCAGATATTATTATTACTATTGTTACTGACCCTTTCAAGTCAGTCTCCAGCAAGGGTCCTTCGGCCCTGTGTCATTCAAGCCAACAAATGAGCCTGTAGAATGAGACCAAGTTTGGTTCAGAACAAAGGAAAGCTTTATTCTTTGATCAAAGAATGGAGAGGTGGGAGCTAGTGCTCCAGAGCAGGGATCCCTGACCTTTGTCACCAGAGACCAGTTTCATGGAAGACAATCTTTCCACGGACATGGGATGGGGGAGTGGGGGGGGATGGTTCAGGCAGTAATGGGAGCGATGGGGAGCGGCAGATGAAGTTTCGTTCACTCGCCGCTCACCTTCTGCTGTGCTGCCCGGTTCCTAACAGGACACAGACCACTACCAGCCCACGGCCCAGGGGTTGGGTCCTCCAGCTCTAGAGCACATGCTCTCTCTCGACAGGCCGTGGGCCTGGCTGCTTTGGAGGGTTCCGGTCAGGAGGGAGGGGGCGGGATTCTCAAGCATCAGGAGCAGGTGTGCTGCTCTGAGCTCCAGATGGCAGCGCCAGATGCAGAGTCTCTGCACACGGCCCACTAAGCTGAAGTATCGGGCGGGGCCATTTCACACCAGGAATCCCGGTCTGAAGGGCCAGGTGCCAGGCCTCTGCACGCAGTACCCTATGACACTGGACTAAGCACAAAGGGAAAAACAAATATTAGACTTTATTTTATTACCCAGATTCTATTTTTATTTCCTGGGAATTGTTCATGGGTTTCGCTGGTGACACTATTATTCCTATTTATGGGCAGGAAAATAGAGGCTAAGGTTCAGGGACGTCCTCAGAGTCACATGGTCCCTCAGTGGCCAATCCAAGTTGAGAAGCAGGATTCCTGTGTCTAAGTCCAGCATGTATCTATAGCACCCAGTGTCTCCTCTACACTGTCCCACAGCATCACTCAGTTCTGCACCTCTTTCCGAAGATTTATGCCCCACTTCTCTATGGTACCCAAGGGAAAGGACGTGTCCCAGGCGTCAGGGGGGTTTATTTGAAGCAGGTCACCTTGAGCATCTCAAACAACCTCTTTGTGCCCTAGAAGCTGATGCATCTGTCAAAGGCAATGGCTGTGCTCTTGTACCCACCTCACCGGGCTTTGAGAGGATGAAAGGAGATCATAGATGTGATAGTCCTTTGAAAATTAAATTGCCAGAGGAAGGCAGGCCATCATCAAAACTAACAATGGCTCTGTTTAAAGTGGCTTCCCAAGAAGTTGGTGAATGAAACGATCCATGTGCACGCCTTTGGCTCTGTTTCTCCTTGGTTTTCCCTCATTTTCCTGATTGCATCCTCCATACAGAGGGCACCGAGGCATCCATACAATTGTCTCCTCTCTTCTAAACAGAGTCTCTAAGAGTTGTGGCAATTAGGAGACCTTTCTGTCACTGGGCAAAAGAGATCAGCCATAAGTTGATAACTTTGTAGAACTATTAAGTCCAGCCTCAGCTGTCCCTCTCTGCCTCTTTCTGACATCGAAAAGGCATCAACTTGTCCCTGAAGTTCCCACAGAGTCAGAAGTGCCGGTTCTCTGGGGTTATGTGACTGTCGTGGTCCCTCACCCGAGAGTCTGAGAGTAGGGATGAGTAGAAACCTGAGGCCAAACAGACTCTGGGGCTCTGGAGGACCCGTTCTCATCCACCGAAGTATTCGTGTTACTCTTTTGAGAATAGGAGCAAATCAGACTGAGGCCAAGCATTTGATTGTGCCTTAGTAATAGCTTTATGGTATGGAGATAGGTTTTTCCTTGGTTTTTGTTTGTTTGCGTTTTGTTTTTGCAAACAGCTAATGTGCCTTGCATTTTCGTGGGCAGGGCCTTCTCCTATTTCTTCCTCTACAGTTAAGCCATCCGCTCCCCCTCAGGGGGAGGTTGGAAAAGAATCAGAATTGTTATGTCGGGGGGGAAAGAGAAACAAGTTTCTGACATCCAAATAGGATTTTGCAGCAAGACAATAGTCTTGAAAACCAGACTTTGTAGAGAGGGAGAGGACTTTCAAAATTCCTGAACATATCAAGAACCCAGGCTGGAGGACGCATATCCTGAAAATTTTCTATAATTACTGAAGAGGTAGACTTCAGCCAGTGAGAACTAGACTTTGAGGCTCCCTGTTTCAGGGTAGGGGAAAGATATGATACACAGAAGGAAGAGCTTGAGCCTACCCTGCTTGGACCTGGAACTGTGAGTAAGAGAAGAATCGAGAAGGAAGAAGGCTGGGTTCGGTATCAGGGATCTTGCTCACACACCTTTATTCCATGGGGCTACCAGAAACATTCAGATAGGCATGGGAAGCCCCAAACCTCAAGGCTAGTGGCATGCTTCCCTAGGTGTATTAAAGGGAGGCTCAGACCTCCGGGAGAAACCCTGCTCTTGGCCACTTCCAAATGGCACGGAAGGACTGGTTGGAGGGCTGACCATAGCAGGGCAAGCAAGAGACCAAACCCCAGTCTAATATCCCCTCTCACAGTCGCAACCCCAGAGTCAATGGGGACTACTGGTAAATGAGCAGAATACAGTTTAGGACACTGGGAGGAGACTGTTTCACAAGCTGCCCTGGCTCTAGCCTGGGGAAGACACCAACTCAATGGGTCAGAGGAAGAAGCAGCGATTGACCCTCCATAACTGTCATCAGCTGCAGTGTGGAAGGGACCAGCAGAAATGTCTGGATGCCCTTGGAGGGGCAGGCGAAGCTAGGTGTAATATCTGGATCAGGGAGCTTTCCAGTAGGGAGGCTCAGAGATGCCAGGTCTCTGCAGAGTCATGAAAATTCCACCTCTCCTCAAAACATTTAGCTGCCATATAGGAAAGTAACAGAGCAACAGGTGAGGAAATCTGAGCTGTCCTAAAGAGACTGTTAAGACTAGGCTTATAGCGAATTGAACTTTGAATAAACTGACTCAATGTTTACATGGAACGGAGACCGTTTAAATTGGAAAGGTCTGATCTACTGTTAATTGAGCAGGGTGTGGGCTCATGAGGAATATCAGATGAAGTGATAGAGAAAATAAAGAATCTTTTCTTTGAGGCTCTGTGTTGTAATGTGAGTAAAGGCATGGCCTCAATATAATATTTGCATTCTGTGCCCCCTTTCCTCCAGGAGATATTTCTGAGATCCCACCCTCCTGCAAGCTTCTCTGAACACTGGCAACTGCCTGGCTGCAATCTCTTCTATTCATGGTTAGTGCTGTCCCAGGCTAAGGTGAAGAAATTGGCGGGTTACTGTGTTCTATTTGAGGTTTTCATGTTCTCCTAGCTGGCAAAGTTTTGTTAAGGTGCCTGAAATTCTCCCTATTAGGGTCATATATTCCCTTGGGGTGGAAGAGAGGAGGAACTTTTAATACCCCTTCACCTCATCCTGCCTTGAGCTCATAGGAAGCCCCATGAACATTTCCTTCTGCCCCCCTTTTACCAGAGTCTCCCTGGTGTGCTTGGTTAGGACTCAGGAGATCTGAATGTTCATCTTTTACCAGCTGAAGACATTCTTCTGCCTTGAGGATCACTGAGATGAGTGCTTCCTTTACCTCCTGTTTCTTGCGCTTCTTTTCCTGCTAGGCACTTCCTGTTCCCCCTCAGCACTTCCTGTTTCCCCCTCAGCACTTCCTGTTTCTCCTCAGTACTTCCTATTTCCCCTCAGCACTTCCTGTTCCCCCTCAGCACTTCCTGTTTCCCCCTCAGCACTTCCTGTTTCCCCTCAGCACTTCCTATTTCCCCATAGTACTTCCTGTCCCCCCTCAGCACTTCCTGTTTGCCCTCAGTACTTCCTCTGGGCAGGTCCGCCACTCTTTTCTGTCCCACTCCACACAGCTGGGTGGGTGGTTGAACCAGGGCCCCCTCTTGGGCATGAACATCTCTTTTAAGCGGTTGGGAGTAGGAGTAACCAAATGCTCCAGCTGTCAGGAGCATATCAGGAGTTTGATAGTCTCTGGGTTTGGGTTATGGCGCTAAAATTACATGGGGGAAATCAGTTGTTCTCCATCCCAGCATCCTGTTTATTTCCTTCACTGCAGTTATCATGAGATGTAATTTCATTGTTTGTTTCTCTGTTTGCTTATACCCTGTGTACTCTATGAGGGGGAAGTCCTGTGTGCCCTGTTCAGTTGTTATATCCCCAGCGACAGAACAGTGCCAGGAATATGGTGGGTACTCGATCAATATTGTTGAATGAATATACTGAGAAATGAAGAGACTGACACGGCTATTAGGAAGTGGGATGGGGAGGCGGTGATGGTAAAGACATAAAACAGGAAGGGAAAAACGCTGAGGCAGCCCCTGATTTGTGGCTGGACGTTGCTACTTGCTAGCTATGTTATCTGCTCTAGGGCAATTTCCCTCTCCAAGCCCCAGTAAAAAGAGGAGAAGCTTCTCTTATAGTATAGCTTTTATGACATGTAACAGACATACAGAAATGTATATAAAGTAAATATTGGGCATTTGGTATTTGGTGGTACCTTTGTTACAATTAATGAACCTATGCTGGCAACAGCTGTGATTTTTATTGCACTATCTGTATCAACCACTTGGGGGCAGGCTATCCTGCTGAGGAACTGCTGGCAGGAGGGGCTGATCAGGGAGTGGCCGGAAGGCCCGTGCAGCGTCCCATTACCCAGGTGCCGTGAACCCCAGATGCAGACACAGGAGCTTCGAGTCTAGGTGCCAGGTGCCACCGGGAGACTCTCATCTCAGAGCCGATATGGCATCATTCTTCAGTGGAACTGCCATGTTAGAAGGCTGTGTGACTCCTCTCTACTTCCAAGGCTGGCACTTGAGTGACAGTGGGGGAGGCAAGCATGGGAGGGTGGTGGCCCAGCTTGTTCCCGCTATTGCCAAGAGGTGTCCGGGGTAAAGGAGGAGGGGCGAGCGGGCTTTCTACCCGCCTGCTTGATGTGCCGGCTTTCCATGTAAGATTCTGTTCAGAGTTTTAAAGTTTTAAAACCACAGACTTACATAACCTCTGAAATTCCTTTCCGTCTTTGACATGGTATGGCTTTATAATCTTTCTCATCTCTCCCGCACCCGCAGTCAGGGACTGGGTAGCCTTTCTGAAGAGCACTTTAATGCTAATACTATTTAGGGCTTGTGACAGCCATTTTGCCCTGTAAACGCCTCAAGAGTTTTCGTACTGAATTGCTTTTCTATTTCCCTCAAAGCCGCATGCTTGGTGCTGGGGAAGCCATGCCCCAGGGTTGGCTAAACCAGGGAATGAAACAGCCTGCCTACGCTCTCACCCTCCTAGGCCTTGGTGAGGCTTCCAGGGAGGTCCAGGGTCATTTCTTTGGGGTGGCTCCTTGCACCAAGGTCTCCGCCAGCAGCTGGGAAAGCTCTACGGTATATAGGTGAGGAAAAACTTAAGTCCTGACTTAGTTGAAAGCTTGCAGGTCTCCAAGGAATGCTGAGGTAGAACAGTTTGGATACAGTCTTTAGGCCTGGATTAAAGATACAGTTTGTTATCGCTCCAGTATGTGTAGTGGAGAAGTACTACCATGGGTATCACCATGAATGCCAAGCCAAAGAGTCACAGGTGGTTCTAATGTAGGGTTTTGATTTTTATTTTTTCCTGGTAAAATGGAATTCTCTTTTGGATTACGTACATTTACACATATGAAACTTTCAAAATAATGCCAGCCCCACAGTTCGATAAATGTTAATAACATATTCTCCAGCCTGAAGATGGGTTTGCCTACATTGACAGAGTATAGTCGTGGACTGGCAAAAGTCCACGTGTTTATTTGCAAGACTAGTTTAAAATGATTTACAGGTACGGGGATCCACAAGCCTGAAACACTTTATCCATAGGCAACTTGTGTTCCCCTTGGGGTAGTAAATGTGACTCTGAATACATATTTTACTGTACTGATGAATTTATGCGGGGTGGGAGTCACTGAGCAGTGGAATAAGTTTAAAACCCAGTCCTCAAGCAAATATTTTAGAAAGGGTCCCTTGCCCTTAATTCATGTCACAGTATACTCAGAAACAGTCCTACCCTCTCTCTTGCCAAAACTCGGGGGCTGCCCCTTGAGAGTATCTGCCAACAAGCAGTTGTCTTTGCTGGGCAGTGAGAATACCGCAGCCCCTTCGTGTCGCCAGCTCTGGTTGGGACAGACGGGCCTGTCTTCTGCCTCCGGGACTCCTGGGTCTCGGCCAGATCCTGGGGTGAGTTGGGGAGTGAGGGCAGGGTGGGGCGAGACTGCTTGGGGCTGGAAGACGATGGGGAGGAGGGAGATGGGCTGCGGGGCTTGCAAAACATCACATCTTGGCAAAAATACTTTGAAAAACAGGAGATTCCTGGAAAGCAATAATGCTGACAGCGGAGAGCGAGTTCGGGGCCAGCCAAAAAGTGCAGCAGAGCTTTGGTTTAGATACCGAAGAGGTGCTGAGTCTGAGAACAGGCTGGCCTCTCCCGCTGTCTGCAGGCCTGCTTCGGCCACAGGCCCTGCCGTCAGCTCCCTGTTCTTTCTGGAAAGTATACGGTTCACATAGCATCCTCATATCTGCATTGGGAGCCCTTGCCTCTGCTTCGGTCGGAACAGGGCTCTGCCACCCCGTCTCAGCCCTGAGCACAGCTGGCTCCTACCTGAATCTGGTCAGGTAGGCCGTGCCCTCACTTCTGGGGCCTCTCTTCGGCCTGCTCTCAGCCTCGTTGGTTTCTCCCTTCCAGGCTCAGCTCTGGTGCCACCTCCTCCCCCAGCTTTTTTCCCCCAGGCCTCTGGCCTTACCCTCCTCTGACCGTACCACGCACTGCTCCATCTTGCCGTACTTGCTAACAGCAGTGCCTCTGTGTGGGTAAATGTCAGTGTCTTCTTTTCCTTTTAGAGTAGATTTCCCGGAGTGTTTCAGCTCATCCATTGTGAGGATCAAAACAGTTCTCTTCAAACAGCTGCTTAAAGTCTCCAACACGTTCTGGCTGGCGGCATGGCACATCTGCACGTGGAGGCCTCCGTGAGGCCTCCTCCATCCTGTGAGATCACAGGGCTGGCTGGACCTAGTGATGGGGTTTCCAAAAGTAACCAAGGCACCACAGGCACTAAGGTGATGTCTGTTGCCTGGAGTGTGTGTGGATCTTTTGGGAAAGAATCTTCCCTGAAGGCTGGAGGGGTGGGGGAGGGGGGGAGTGTCATGGCTACAAGCCAGAGTAGCTGAACTGAATTCAGTTAAAGGCACTTGGTGACCTCCCAGGACCAAGAGAGATGGGTGTTAAATAGATGAGGACAGGGACCCACAGTTACTAATTTCAAACTCTTCCTCCGATGACCTTTTTACCAGAACTGTGACCTAGAAGCCAGTGACTTTGTTGGACCTTTCCTTCTTCTCTGACTCACTGTAGCTTGTAAGGAATGCAGTGGTGGATAGCCTAGCTAATAGGCAAGGAACATGAGGGGTCAGACTTGAATGGGTGGGTGCTGTGCTCTGTGACTATCACAGACGGAATCGTGTCTTCTCCAAGAGTCGTATGTTTCAGTCCTAACCAGCACACATCAGAATGTGACTGTATCGTAGACAGCGTCTTTAAAGAGGTGATTAAGGTAATGAAGTCATATGGGTGGGCCTTAATTCCATCTGACTGGTGTCCTTATGCAAAGAGATTAAAACAGACACCAGAGGGAGTGAAGACACCGGAAGAAGACATGTGAAGACACTGGAAGAAGAGAGCCACATACAAGCCAAGGAGAGAGGCCTCAGAGGAAACCAACCCCATGGACTCCTTGTCCTTGGACTTCTGGCCTCCAGAACTGTGAGAAGATAAACTTCTGTCGTGGAAGCCCCCCAGTCTGCAGTTCTTGGTTACGGCAGCCGTAGCAGACTAAGACAGTGACATACGTGTGTGTCAACACGAGTAGTCCTGAATTGTCTTAAACAATCACATCCTGAAAGGTCTGTAAACAACACAAGGGCCGTTCACCTAAACTTTGCACTCTTCCCAGGCTCTTGTGGGCTGCGGCCCTAGGAGGGGAATTCCAGAAAGGAAACAGGAGTTTATGCTCTGGTGTGGAGGCAAGGTAACTGCAGCCTTGCTCTTCTCTGTGTCCCGGAGACCCTGCTTGGGACAAAGACCAGAGAGCAGGGCAGGCTTGCACCTGGGAGGTGCCGGGGTATTGTGCCACCTAGAGTCCTTGAGATGAGTTGGATTTGGCTGATGGTGGAGAAAGGGTGTCTGGAGGCCACCGAACCCTGTGCTGCTTTGGAAGTCCCTGTGACAGACAGGGAGACCTGGGGGCTGATCACCAGGGTGGGTTTTCCAAGCTTCTGCTGAGAGCTTCCCAGGGCTGAGAACAGGGCCCTGTGGCTGGATGCCTGAGGTAGGTCGGGCGTGGGGAGGTGCAGAGACGGGGATGCAGGGCAGGGGTGTGGGCACTGGCTGTGAGTCTGCTGATCTTTCCTTCTTTCCTGGGGCCTCCGAAGGAGTTCAGCCTGGAGCTCGCCTGAGAGCGAACAGTCTGAGGCCCTAGGATGACACCAATAGTTTCTTGTATAATTTGCAAAGATTGAGGCAATTTATTTTAATTGAAAACCTCTAGATGCATTTCCGGCGGTGATAGTACCCAGATGATCCCCTCAGAGGACTGGAAAAAGCTAAACAAGAAAATGTGTGTGTTTTAGAAAACCTGAAGATTTGAGTTCCAGACGAGCCCCCGACCCTGAGGCCCGCATGTGTTAATGTGCAGATGAGAGGCCCCCGTGTGACTTGGATCTGCAGAAACTGTCAACTCTAATAGGCCTTCTTTTGGTCTTAAAAGATGTCCTTGAGATGACTCCCAGGTTTTGGCCCCCACTGACTTTCCAGTGGAATACAGCTGGCTGGGTTGAGCACACAGCTGTGCAGGGTTTGAAGTTGCCTTTGAGATCACCACTGGTGAGTGATCCCAGCCAGAGCACGAGTGACAATAACAAGGTGCAGCTTGGAAGGTGCTGTCACAAGGTAGCCCTGGCAGGACAGGAAACTAGAGCTGGTTTTCCCAGAGCAAGGCTGGATCTGCAGGAACCCATTCGTCCTCACTCCCCAGCTCTCCCCACCTTGGTGTGATGAACGGCCTGTATCTGCAGCTGGCCATTGGGCATGAGGTGTCGTCTGTGGCCATGAACAGAGGAAGCTAATAGACTCCCTGAAGGCCTGTCCCCTGGCCTGAGCCTCATTAGTGTCCTGAGGTTTCCAACCGTGCAAGTTGGCCATAGATTTTCAATGCCACTTAGAGACCTGCTAATGGTATACTGTTTACACACTGGCTAGGATGTCCTGTCAGCACCTCAAAGTGACCAACAGCAGCATAAATTATCTTCCCCCACATGGCTGTTTCCCCTGCCCTCCTTGTTTCTGCCAATGACCCCACCATCCTCCTGGCCACCCAGGTCAGAAACCCTGAGCCGACTTCCATCTTTCCCTTTTCCTTTACATCTAATCACTAGTCCCGTTCTACATCCTCTCCTGTCCATCTCTCCCAGCCCGAGTTTCCTCTCCTCCCCTCCAGCTCATTCCCTTCTTGCCTCTTTCTGGAGAATCTCTGCAGCCCCCCAACTGGTTTCCATGGCTCGAATCTCTCCTCCTAATCTGCTGATTCTCAAATTCAGTGTCCATTAAAATCTCGGAGGTGGTTAAAATGTAGATTCTTGGATCCCAACCCCAAGGATTCTAGTTGTGAGTGGGGCCTGGGAATTTGTATTTTAACTCCTGGGGGATCAGCTCCTGGGGGATTCTGATCCAACTGGTATGGGACGATGTTTTGAGAAATTCTGCTCTTATCTTTTTGGCCCCTGTGGTCAGAGAAGTCTTCCTACAGTGTAGCTGGAATTGGGCAACCCCTCAGCTCAAAGCCACCTAAGGCTCCCCATTGCTTAGAGTACAACTACCGGGCTAGGCTTTTGGAGCCTTCTGTGTATCAAATCCCAACCAAGATTTCTAGCCTCATTTTCCTCTTTCCCTACTAACCGTATAGTTTAGCTCAGTGGGTTTCAAACTTATTTAAGAGATGGAGTCAATTAAAATAACTATAAAATTAGTATAGTCAGTGTTCTACACTAAATTCTAATTTACATGGTGGTAGAAGGGGCCAAAGAGTTTAAAAAATTTATAGAGGGCACATATGTAAAATTAAGAAAATTGGATTATTTACTGTGGTTTGGGAAAAGAGTAGTATTGGCATTTTCCCATCTTATGTAAGTAATGCTTTGGTTCAGTTCTTGGGGTACTGCATTTGGGGGTGGATAATTTGGGGACTATAGCTTGACTAACCCAGGCCACTTGGTTTAGAATTAACATGCCTGAATGGAGAGGGTATGCGCTTTGGAGTTAGACAGTTCTGGACTCAAAATGTGATCACACAATTTATTAGCCTGTGACCTTTGGCTTGTGACCTTTGACTTGATGCCTCTGAAGCTGTAAAATAAGGGCAGTAATGTTCACCTTGGGGTGGGGTGGGAATTAAAGATGATGTATGTAAAGAGCTGAGCAGACGGTCAGTATTAGTAAGTAAAGAGAAAGGATGCTAGAGATGGTAAAGGGAAGGCTATGGCTTGACCTTGTAGGCCACGAGTAACTTTCTAGGCCAGAGGGATGTGATCAGCTGTGAGCCCCAGGGAGCATACGCAGCTGGCACTGTGGAGAAGGGATTACAGGGATGGAAGGCTGCAGGAAGAGAACCCACATGTTGCTATGGCACAAGTCACCCCTGAGGCAACTAGAGCCAACCAAGATCACATCAATGAGCCAGGTAGGAGGGAAGGAACACTTCAAACTATTCCTTCTCCCAGAAATGCTCAGGTTACGGTAGACCTCGAGCCTGCAGTAGATGATAACTATTAACACAGAGGGGCTTCATGGCTCTGAATTATCCTCTCAGCTTCCATTCTCTTCCAGGTCCAAGCTGTTCTTCATAAAATCTAGAAAGAACTTTCTGAAGCAAAAATCTTATTGGAACATTTCCCTGTGATCATTTTCCTTTGACTCCCCCGCCCACAGGGTACAGTCTATCCCCTTTAGCATGACTTAGATGAGGTCCTTTATGACTTGATCCTCTAGCTTGCTCACTGACCGTTTCCCTCACAAGCATCCTGATCCTAACTGCTACAACCATGCAGAACTATTTATTTTCACTTTCTGATGCCTTCATGCCTCTGCACATGCTTTGTTCCCTCTGCTTGGAATGTCCTTCCTCCTTTTTCTTCTTTGCAAATCTCTTTTCATCCATTAGTATTCAACTGAAATGCCACCTACCATGAGAAGCCTTTTCCATTTCCTTCAAAGAAATTAAAATACGTTTTGGGGGGCTCCTATGGTACTCCCTGTGTACCCACATCACAAGGTTCTGTAAATATTTATCTAAGAATTGCTTTCTTCCGTGAGTTAACACCTACTCAGTATTCAGGACTCAGCCCAAATGTCATTTCTTCAAATCCTCAAGTCTAAGATTTGATGCTTTGCTATGCTTGTTCACAGACCTGAATCTTTCCTTCAGAGTCTTTATCTCAGTTTGTAATTACATGTTTATGAATGAGATTACCTGACTTATACCCCTCTCCCCTCCATAAGCATCAAGAGGGCAGAGACTGCGTTTGTCATCGAATCTTCAGTATCTAGCAGAGTATGCCTGGCACATAGTAGGATATCAATAAATATTCTTTAAATGAATGAGTGAATAGTTGGAGGGCTCCTCCTTTGGGTACCAAGGGGATTATCAAATCCCTTCCTCTTTTTATTAGAGGTTTTTGGTTGTAATTTTTTAAAGTTTAAGCATAGAGAGGAATTACTGACATATCATGTAATTCAGGGAGAAGTTGAAAAGTCACCTCAAGGAAGATAGGAACTGGGCTGCTCCACTGATGTCTATCCACCCAGGAATTAATAGACCTTTCCTCTAGAATTTTGCTATTCATGTGGTGAGTTCTCGTCCCCTGGTCTCTGTTAATTTCATTCAAATTCCAAGTTCCCGGGAGAGAGAAACTGATTGGCCCATTAAGGTGAGGGCTATGCCCTTGCTTGCCCCAGTCAGCCTTGAGGAGTCAAGCTCATGTAGTATAAACATGGCTGCCAGTAGCCCATTCCTGTGGTTCCCATAGAAAAGGGAACTGCCATGAGCAAAAGATGTAGCATTACTGAGTCAGGTGTGCAACTCAGTCTCCCGACTCATATCTCATATTGTTTCTTCTTTCCTTCTCCCCACTCCTTTATACAATGTATATTGGTGATGGAAGCATCCATAAGGTATGAACTTGGGATAAAGGACTGTGATAGAATGAAGGGAGGAGTGAACACCCGTTGGAGTTTGGGAACACTGAGCAGTATGCCTTTAACATCACCCTCTGCAGTGATTAAGACAACACTAGCTGCTATAAAACCAAAACCAAGAATGTGTTAGGGCTCAAACACCATAAACTTTCTTTCTTGCTCTTCTAAAATCTCAAATGTGTTCTTGATCTGCTGGTTCCTCTTCTCTAAGAAGCGACTTGGGACCCAGCCTCCTTGCATACTGTAATTTTTCCATAGGCAATTTACAGAAGCTGCCAAGGTCACTGTGGTATCTGCATCAAGTCAGTGAAGGGGGAAGAGCAAGGAGGTCCAGACCTAGAAGTGATGCCCAATATTTCTGCTCACATTCCACTGGCTAGAACTTGGTCACACAGCTCATCTTATCCCAGGGGAGGCTGGGAAATGGAGTGAATCTGTGAGCCCAGGAAGAAAAGGAATCAAGTTTGATGAGCTGGATGTGACTTTTGGTTGTTTCTACTAGGGAGTGGATATGTGTGCTTGTGCCCCTATGTTCTGTATTGTGTTACCCCGGGGGCGTATCTGGATGCACAGGAAGGTCCACGTATGTTGGTGCTGGGCAGCGGAGGGATGGAACTTCTGGGGACTTGCTCGGCTACATTATGACTTCCCTCTCTTTGGAAACTGTCCCTGGAATCTATAATGATTGGGTCCCCGTTCACCTTGCTGATACTACATGACCTGGCCACCTTGGCCACAATTAGTTGCCACAGGGCTAGACACCTGACCAGCCAATCAGATCCTTTCATCTGGGAATTTGAAATTTGATCAGAGACTCAGTCTTGGAGGTTGGCTGTGAATCATCTCCATGGCAACCTCATGGACTAGCCTCTCAACCACTTGCAGGGGAAGGCCTCGGGGGAGCTGTGGTTCTGGTCTTCCCATGGCCGGTTACCTATATTGTATAGCTTCTTCGTGGGGGGCATCTTTACTATCAAATGATTTTATGTCTAATTTACTCAAATTGGTGGCTATTTTTCAACCAAAATCATTTTAATCAAGAAAGAAATTTAAAGTTTATCTGACCTTGGACAAAACACTCTAACAGTCACAAATTTCCCATTTATAAAATAAGGATAATTTGTTCTGCCCTGTTTATCTCTTGGGACTATTAAGTGGAATCAAGTACATGAAGTGCTTCAAAAACTGTGAAAAGCCATACAAATATAAGTGGGGCTATTTGTCTATAGCAAGAAGAGTTTTAAGAGTTTTCTCCAAGTATGAAATAGAAGGTTTGCTTTCTTTTTTAACTTTAATTGCTTCGTGGTCAATTCCTCTCAAGCACAGGAAATCTCCATACTTAGAGGTTTACTCTTCTTTTCTTTTGCTAGATATTTAATACTCTGATTGTTTCTGACACTGAAATTACCCATTATGGCATTGCCTTTGCCAAACCAAACCAAATTTTTATATTATTATTGCTGTTTGAGGCCATATTCAGCAGCTCTGTTTGAGAGTCTGAAGCAAGCAGTTATTCTCAACCCCATCATACCCATTGCCTCTTTTTATAACATATCTCACACCCCTTGTACTTTTCTGGAATGAAATTGCATTAGTGTCCTAGGGTTTCCATAACAAAGTACCACAGATGGGGTGGCTTAAACACCAGAAATTATTGCCTCACAGTTCTGGAGGCCAGAAGTCAAAGGTCAAGGTGTTGGCAGGATTGGTTTCTTCTAAGGTCTGTGAAAGAAGATCTGCTCCTAGGCTTACTCCTTGGCTTGGAAATGGCTCTCTTCTCCCTGTGTCTCTATGTTGTCTTCCCTCTATGTGTGTCTCTGTATCGAAATTTCCCCCTTTCAGTAAGGACATCAGTCATGTTGGATTAGAGTCCACCCCAATGACCTAATTTTAACTTGATTATTTCTGTAAAGACCCTGTTTCCAAGTAAGATCACATTCTAAGGTATGGAGGTTAGGACTTTAACATTTAAATTTTGATGGTGGGATGGAGGCACAATTCTACCTATAACAGAAATTAATCATATAATCTTGCCCCTGCCTCCCATCTGCCCTTCCCTCAGTTGCCCATGTTCCCAGCTGTGTTCACCATCATGGACGTTTTCATCCATGTCCAAACTTCTCACAAGGAGCATTCCAGCTAGAAGATGGGGATGGAGACATGCTTAAATGCACTCCTAATGTCAACAAGAAGAATCAAATTAAACAAAAAAGCTTCTGAGTGGGGTCCAGAGCCTCAGTCAAACATCTTTGTACTGGAGCTGGGAAGAAGACTTTGATGAAGGAAACAAATGGGGGAAATGTGGTCCCTGCTCACCCTCTGTGAATCTGAAGGCAGCATAAACACTTCCAGGCATTCTTTCTACCCAGGGAAAGAGGCTAAGCAGTTGTCTGGAGCCAAAGACTGCCAGGAGTAATAAGAAAACACTTTAAGTAAGTTTTCTCCATCTGTTTAGTTTCTTATGCTGAAAAAAGGAGGAAAAATATAAATAAATGATTCAGCGAAATGTCACATGCAATTACCTCTACCACAGAAAAATAAACAAGGCTTCACTTCATTAGGAAGGTTCTAATGTGACCAGTACCTTCTGGTGGGTGCCTTTCCCGGCTGGAGATCTTCAAATTTATAAGCTTCCAAGTTGGCTTGCCGTAGCTCAACTTCAGCTGAAACTTGGCCCCAACATCCAGGCAGGGCCCTCTGTAGAGGTATCCGTCACACTGGGCATCTCCCTCTGTCCTCAGTCATGTTATCCAAAGACAAAATCAGGTAAAAGGGAGGATCTGGGTAGCCTGGAAGATGAGAAGTCAATAAGGCCCTGACCTGAGGGGTGTGTCAGTGTAGGAAGGTGGAGATGAATCTATGGGTATACAGTCAGCATTTGTAGCACCAAATGCACTAACCAGCTTCCAGTCCCCCAACGGCTTCCCTGGGGTGGTGGAGAGCAAATTACAGCATGGCCTCGGTTGGCAAGCACCCTGACATGCCATGCCCTTGGCATTGATTCTGCCTAACATCAGAGCAAAAGAAGTCGATTTGGACCTTTAACTTTAAATCCAGTTCTTCAAGATGGTGAGACTGTGTTCTTGTTACCCTCTAGCTAACCTTATAAACCTCCGGCAGGGCCAGGGAAGTTTGTCACTCAACAATCCCCATTAAAACAATGTCCCTTAAAAATTGTCTCTGCAGAGCACTGAGCCCAGGGTCTTCAGTGGACAGGATTTGGAGATGGTGAGTGTTGAGTGCTAATTGCTTCCTGTGCTGACACATCTGTCCCCACTTCCACCCTACACACCACCAGCTTTTCCGAAAAAGCCAAGGTCACATACCACCAGCAACCTCAATTTTTCTGTTCTATATATCATAGCTTTTCTAGAGTTTTTCTTCCCTTTTCCTTCTCATTCTCTTTTATCTCAGAGGAAGAGGAGCAGGGCATGTGTCTTCATCTCGCTACAGATAAGACTCTAAATGATGTCTCAGTCACATCTCCTTTCTCATTTGGAATCTTTCTCCAACAATTTATTCCATTAACAATTTTACTCCTTCTCTTTACATTACCGCCTTCTTCATCCCTGTCTACAAATGTCTCTGCCTTTCCCTTCACACCTCAAACTTGGCTTATCTAAAAATGCTCTTTTTTTTTTAACTGCATGAAACCAATCAGTCCTTCCAGTGGGAGGACATTCTCCCAAGTAACTGAGACCAAATTTCTGAGTCATTTTGGATTTATCTGCCTTACTTGCATGTATGTTGAATTCAGCCCTTCATTTCTGTTATCACTGCAACAAACCCATTTCAGGTCCTTATAATCTCACGTTGGGAATACAAATAATAGTGACTGTTAAGTGTTTGTTTTTTGCCAGGCACTCTGCTGCATGCGTTATATGCATTATCTCAACCTTCACATAAATCTATGAAGCACCTTCTATTATTAGTCCTTTTTTGAAATGGGGAAATGGAGGCTTAGTTGATTAAGTAACTCAAGGTCAGTGTAGTTGACAAATGGAAGAGCCAGGATTCACACACAAGTCTGCTGACCACACAGCCTGAGCTTTGAAGTAGTGACTCGAGACTCACCATTGTGGTTGCCTCTTAATCAGTCTCAAAAACACACAGGTTTTCCTGTGCTTCCTCTAGACCTTCTTTTTTTTAAAATATTTATTTATTTATTTGGTTGCACTGGGTTCAAGTTGAGGCAGGTGGGCTCCTTAGCTGCGCCTCCCTGGCTGCTTAGTTGTGGCATGCGAACTCTTAGTTGTGGCATGTATGTGGGATCTAGTTCCCTGACCAGGGATTGGACCCAGGCCCCCTATATTGGGAGCACGGAGTCTTAACCACTGGACCACCAGGGAAGTCCTAGACCTTCTTCAGTGTTCCCAGAGTCATCTCCCTAACGCATCAATGGGACTGCACCTTCCCCCACTCAGAATTCCTCATTGGCTCTTCATTGCCTACAGGATCAAGTCCAAACACCTTAGCTTGACATTTAAAGTGCCACCAGGAGACACACATCTCTCTTCTTTGAGAAGACCCCTTCTCAGCTCTGTCTACTGAAATCTTATCTCTCCCCCAAAGTCTGGCACAAATATGATCTCCTCCAGGAAACATTTTCTAACCACACTAACTGAAAATGTTGTTCTCTTTACTTAAACTCCCATCATGATTAATTTGGGCTACTCTCGTGGTGCCTGTGCTCTGGACTGTTTCATAATATGATTACCTGCATGCATGTTTTAGTTATAGTCTTGAACTCAGGGATGTCTATTTATCTTTGCAGCCCTTACAACATCTGTCAAAATGTCTCACACAAAGGAAATGTATTAATTAAGCAAACACTGGTTGCTGTAACAGACACCTCAAATATTAGTGGCTTGACACCGTTGAAAGTCTGTTTCTCACTCACGTGAAGTTCAATTGGTGATGGAGTAACCCCTGAATCCATTAACTTGAGTTCAGGGCGATATGACAAATGCAAATTATATGAGCTTAGTTAAGTGGGTTTACGGTTTCTATCATTTTATTTCAACAAAACCAACACCCACAAGGCAGACAAGTGGGCTTTAAAGAACCTGTAGAGAAATTAGTGGTTACAGATAATACTAATAATGAAAACAGTGGTGAACCATTGGAGAGATGTCAGGGCCGACCCTCCTCCTGATGCAAGCTCTTTCTTGGTCACATCATGAGGCAAAACAATGGTAACCTCTTCAGTCCTGGCAACAAGTCACGTACACACACACAAAAATTGACATGACCGAAAAAGCTGCTTGAAATATGAATATATATCATCTACCATTAGCAGTGCAGCCCAAGTAAATGCATATTGCAACTTGGGTTATCACTAAAGCTGGTATGAAGCTAACTATTTGCAAACATTGAAAAAGGTATTATCCAGAATATGACAGTAAATTTCTACATTTTTTTAAATGCTCAGAGCTGTTCACTACTCAATCCAGCGCTTTACAAAAATCACAATAAATTTGACGATAAATGTTTGGAAGCCCCTTAAGAGACTTCCAAAGTTTAAGTTTCGCATTTAATAGTAAACTGGGGGAAAGCTACATACTACGAAGGAAACACTTGTTATTCCTGTAGTGGTGACAACAGCTTGAACATAATGCATGGAACACAAATTGATGACTAAACTAAAATGCATTCCTTTGTCAGCAAATAATTCTGGAAGATGCTTTGAAAAACATCACTGAAGATGTGAAGAAACAAGTCCTAGGAGAAATGAGACAGTGTGGGTGCTTTACTACACAGCTGGATTGAAGTACAGATGTTTTTGACATGTCTCAGCCTATGGAATTCGTTAACTCTGCTCAGTGGTAAAATACATCCAGGACTTCTTTCTTTGTGAACCTCTAAAAGAAAGATGGACTGGAGAAGATATTTTTAACGCTAAGTGACTTCTGTTATAAGAATAATGTTCTATGAGAAAATGGTGTTAGTGTAACCCGTGATGTGACAGCCTATTTGACCAGAATATAAAAGGAAGCCCAGGGTAACCTTACAGAGATAGATCCAAGGGTGATTTTTATTTACTACTCTGCTCACAGGGAACCTGTCATTAGGAAGAAGTTGTCGCTGGAGGGCACAAAGTTTTAGAAGATGACATTGGTGAAGTTAACTTCCAAAAAAAATGTAGTAATAAAACACGCACAAAAAACTTTAAATTATGCAGGACTCTTTCGAGTATTTTGTAATGGAAGTGGAAGTAATTGTGAACATGTTTTTTATCATACAGAGATTTCCTGGTTATCTTTTATGAAATACTTTAAAAGGTTTTCCAACTTAGAGCCAGGGTATTCAGTGTTTTACCATAAGATTAGTGTTGCAAATTCAGTTTCTGAGGCATGTGGCTGCCAGTGGTTTGCTAGCTGGCACATAGTTTTGAAGTAATAAATAAACATAATCTGTAAAGGTAAAGTTGCCATTTTAACTTTGAATAAGAATAGCACTGATCTGATTCTCAAGAGTAAATCATGCTACGGAGAAAGCGTTTTGAAAACAGATATTCGGAAATATTTCATTACTACGCAGTACCATTGCTGAAAATGATGTTAGCTATAAAAACTCGTACCTGCATATTAAAAATGGAAACCTTTTTAACCTGTTCAAAAATCTTCCAGAGAAAGTATTTCAGTGAGTTTTTAATCTATTTGTTAAAAATATTAAAAAGTCAGTGTGTTCTGATTAGATTGCAAGAAAATTCTGTTAAATAGGAGAAAAGAAGCTTACTAGTGCAATTTCAAGAAAAACTTTGTCATGGTTGGTATAAAGGATTGAACAATGAGTGTCCAGACCCGGTAAGCGGAGACACTCACATCTTCTGTTCAGTTCTCTCATATTTGGGCAGTCACTTTTAAAAGTCCATGGCAGTCAGTAAAATAAGATCTCTAAATTTTTGTTGTTTCACAAAATATAAAGTTAGGACTTGCAAAAATAATGAAGTCTATTAATCACCTCTCTCTCATTAAAGATATATTTTAAGTACCGTTTCATTGTCAGTCCACATTCTATGGGACACGAGTGATGATGTTTAATTCAGTTTATGAAACTCTGTCAAGCATGTGACCACATGTGATCTTGGCATTACCGGGTGCTGACGGGATCATAAGCGAAAATGAAGTGTCTGAGCGATTTGAGGAATTTGAATAGTAGATGGGTTTCTAACTAGGGACAAGAAGTTGTCATTTCTTATTTCAAGCCGTCTACTGGCTTACCTGTGCCAAATTAAAATGTGAATAATGCCTGAACTGGAAGGGAAGCTGGTTAAGAAGAAATAACTAGTAATGTTTCCTTCACCCATTCAACATCTATGGGTTCCCCACCATGTGGCAGACACTCTGTAGGTACAGACATCCAAGACAAAGCCCTGCCCTCAAAGAACTAGAGCCCAGATTCCCCTGATGACCAAACATGAAGGTCATGTCAAAATGCTGACTAAAATCTTTCCTCCTCTTCTTTCCCCACTTTCCTCAGTTAAGGTTCTTTCAGAAAATGACTTAACATCATCTTTCCTCTAAATTCCTGCCGTTGTGGTCTTGGTTTCCCTGATGGGAACTAGAGAAAGGTCTGTTGTTCTAGAATCGTGAAACTTTTCCCTAATTAAAATCTTCTAACAGTTCAGTTAATCCCATCTGCTTTCAACCTGAATCTTCTTATAATGTAGGATTTGTATTTCTGGCTTTTCTGTCATTCTCTTCACAGCTTCTTATTAAAATCCCTTCTTGAAGCCATTGTCAGCTTCCTCTTATCTTCCTCTGGTAGGAAAATAGAGTGACACATTGTTAAATTGACATAAAGGGACATGATAATAAACAACTATGATTTATGAGCACTGATTCTATTCTCGGTAGAAGGCTGAACATTTTAGATGAATTATTTGATTTAATCTTCACTCCAACCTTTGAACCTCACTGGGGAAAATTCAGGCACAGAGGATTATTTAACTGGTCCAAAGTGAAATAGATAGAAGGTCAGAGCCCATGTTTATTCTATGCCAAAGCCCACGGTCTAACCATTATGCTGCCCCGTCTTACCTCTTTAACTGTACACCAACCCTGAAACAATCCCACACATAACCCTAGAATTAGTTAAATCAGCCAACAAGTATCCACGATCCAGTGATGAGATGCTCTCAGACGATTTCACCATCCAACAAATGGGTCATGGCTGTGCAATTCAAATGCGCAGGAAAATATGCTTCCGTTTTACAAATGCTGCCCTTGACATTCTTGTTAGTCTCCAAGGGGCTGGGCCCCCCTCTCCACCTTCTCTTTTCCACTTGCCTTTATATCCTTTGCTGTGGCCACACCAAACTACTTGCATTGCTGAGCTGGGCCAAGCCAGTCCAGGACATCCAGCCTCTAGAGCTGCAGCGCTTACTTTCCGCCTTCAACACCTTCCCCCATTCTTCCCTGCCTGCTTGTTGAGCCCTATTGATCCTCAAGACCTAGCTCAAGGGTCCCATCCTCCCAGAGGCTGTGTTTGAGACCAACTCCGACCAGCTCTCAGCAGTGTGGATCGCCCATACATCTCTCTTAGCACACACTGACCGCACTCTTACCATCCATCGCCCTGCTGCACAGAGACAGAGGCTGTGTCTGTTCAGTGTTTTATCCCAGTACCTACCACAGCAGTGGGCCCTAGAAGGTGGCTATTTAGTGTCACTTGAATAAATGAATGAATGAATAAATGAAGGAATGAAAAGAAAGTATGGAATGGTAGCAGTAATGGGAGGATCTGGGGGGTCTGACCACCTCTGTGGTTGGAACAGTTCTGCATTCCAGAACTTTGCACAAACACTCAGATACAATTCAGCCAGCCAGTGTGGGTGGTGTGTCTTGGAGCAGGGGAAGAAGAGGAGAGAGATCTCCCCTAAGTATCCGCCAGGGTTGGGACCTCCCACAACTTGGCCTGATCCACCAAGTACAACCCAAAGCCAGGAATTCCAAGAAAATATCCAAGTCCCCTGTACATGGCCCCAGCCCCAAACAACAAGACTGTTGTTTTTAGGATCTAAGACACTGTGAAAAAATAAAGGGGAAAAGTGAGATTACTACATAACATTTTCCTGGGGTGGAATGTGGAGCTGGCTAGGTCAAAGAACAAAAGATCGTAGTGTAGATGGGGAGGGGAGTGTACTAGTTTCCTGTTGCTGCTGTAACAAGTTATCACAAATTAGTGGCTTAAAACAACACAAATGTATTGCCTTACAGTTCAAGAGCTCAGAAATTGGTTTTGCTAGGCTAAAATCAAGGCGTTGGCAGGGCTGCCTTCCTTCTGGAGGCCCCAGGGCAGAACCTGTTTCCTTGCCTTTTCCAGCATCTATAGACCATCTACCTACCTTGGCTCATGGAGCCTTCCTCCACCTTCAAAGTGCATTACTTCTACTCTGCTTCTCTTACATCGTCTCTCTCTCTCTCTCTCATTCTGATCCTTCTGCCAGCCTCTTACAGGGACCCTTGTGATTATATTGGGCTCACCCAGATTATCCTGGAGGATCTCCTTATCTCAAGATCCTTAATGTAATCACACCTGCAAAGTCCCTTTTACCATGTAGGCAACATTTTTATAGGTTCTCAGGATTAGGATGTGGACATTTTGGGGAGGCCATTATTCTGCCAACCACAGTCTCCAAGAAATTTTTTTTTAATAAAGGAATAAAGGAAGAACAGTCAAACTAACCAACAAAATAGAGCCCTCAATATAAAAGAAAACAAATCAATTAAATACTTATGTTGGCTTACTTTTGAACAAGCAGAGAAAAATTCACTTAATGTATAAATAACCAAATTAACTTTGGTTGAACTGTAGCTCTTCCACTGACTAGCTCTGTGACCTTGGGTGACTTATTTAATTTCCCTGATCTATCAAAACAAGAATGCTGATACTTATTCACCAACGGTTGAAAATGGGAAATTTTTAATAAATCATACAAAGCATAAAAGTTAATTCCATTTCTTCAACCTTAATATATCTTAATTCCACTGATTAAAAAAATATAGTAATGCATATCCATTTGACTCAAAAACCAGAAGACACATATGAAAATATAAAGGGCCGACTGTACAACTGGGACAGAATCACAACAAATAGATTAAGTGACACTGAGCGTAGAATAGGAGGATTCTCAAGAACATTTCCTGATATTTTCAATAGACACCTATCTTTTAAAATTATTTTTCCAGCTTTATTGAGATATAATTGGCTTAAAAAACTGTGTAAGTTTAAGATATACAGCTTTGATTTGATATGTTTATATAGTACAAAATGATTACCACCATAGTTAGCTAACAACTCCATCATGTCACATAATTAACATTACATTTTTGTGGTGAGAACATTTAAGATCTACTCTCTTAGCAACTTTCAAGTATACAATACAGTATTATTAACTATAATCACCCTGCTGTACATTAGATTTCCAGAACTTAGTCATCTTCTACGTGGAAGTTTGCACACTTTGACTAACATCTCCCTATTCACCCCAGCACCCAAGCCCTGGTAACCACCATTCTACTTTCTGTTTCTGCAAGTTCTGCCTTTTTATTTTTTTATAAATTTATTTATTTATTTTTATTTTTGGCTGCGTTGGGTCTTTGTTCCTGTGCGCTGGCTTTTCTCTAGTTGCGGTGAGCCGGGGCTACTCTTCGTTGCATCACGCAGGCTTCTCTTTGTGGTGGCTTCTCTTGTTGCAGAGCATGGGCTCTAGGCATGCAGCCTCCAGTAGTTGTGGCACTCAGGCTCAGTAGTTGTGGCTCTCAGGCTCTAGAGTGCAGGCTCAGTAGTTGTGGCACATGGGCTTAGTTGCTCCGCGGCATGTGTGGTCTTCCCGGACCAAGTTTCGAACCCGTGTCCCCTGCATTGGCAGGCAGATCCTTAACCACTGTGCCACCAGGGAAGCCCCCAGTTCCACCTTTTTAGATTCCTCACATAAGTGATGTCATACAGTATTTGTCTTTCTCTGTCTGACTTCTTTCACTCTGGATGACTTAGGAGTCACCTTGGGTATCCCTGATCAATAGAGAAAACTCAGGTAAGCCTAAAGTCCCCAGAACAGCAGACAGGGGTTTGGTAGCTGGAGAGGTTGTGATGGATGTGCTGCCGTATTTCAGCCAAGGTTATGAAGCATCCGGTGGAGGAGGAAACTTGTGGATATTTCCCATCTGGGCTTGGAGGTCACGGACAAAGGAAATTTATCCAGGAAGAGTTGTTGCTTGGGAAAGGCCAGCTGGTCTGCACCCTAGAGATCTTCAAAAGTGTATCTTGTTGAGGAGCCCAAGCCCAGGGCAAAGATGTGAGTTCCTTGCATTGTCATTCCAGTTCTGCTCTGGAGCTACAACATTTCTGATGGTGCCCATTCCTGTGGCTTATTATCAAACAGTTCAGTCCCTGGGGAGACATCCACCTTCAACAGATGGGGTGACATCTTGGATGAGGCTGAGATCGATGCAGCTCCTCCCGCACATCTGTGGACAGGTGAGAACACAGGCATCCCCGAGTGGGCTCTGAACATTTCTGCTCCCCGCTCCTTTCACCTCCTGTCACTTTGTGCCTCTCCCTCGGAGAACAATACTTTGTACATAGTGATTAGTCATTGTTAAATAAGTAAAACACTTCTTTAAAAATTCCCATTTTAAAGTAATTTAGTGCAAAAGTAATAAATAAACCCAATGGTTATTGTTCTTTCTAGACATTCACAGGATGGCATTTCCATAAAAAGAGAAGGGAGAGAGTGGGTAACAAGTGCAGAAGTGGTCATCTATTTCCCATCCCCACCTTCCTCTACCCCAGCCTGGACTCAGCCTTAGAATCACTCAGAGAATGTTTCAAAGATATCAATCCCAGAGACCCTCCCCAGACCAATTAAGTCAGAATCTCTGGGCATAGGGCCAGGACATTGCAATGTTTTGTTTTGTTTTGTTTTTTTTAAATTTCCTTGTATCATTCTAATGCCCAGCCAGGGTGAGAACATTGAACCTTGTCAGTCTGTATTCCAGCCTCCCAGGGAATACACCCCTGAAAATGAATTGCTGATCCCTGTGGCCACATCTCCATGGTGTCCATTGCTTGGTCTAACCCACCCCCAGTCTGTGCCTGTCTTCTTCCCCATCAGGTATTCATCAGATGCCTTGAGGATGTACCAGTGCCTGAGAAACAGTCTAAGAGAACTCCAGGTCCCTGACCATGGACTCCAGAGAGAACAGACTCCTGGTGGAGTTGTCAAGGCAAGTACCTAGTCTCCCAGGGACAGGTTTCCTGGCAACTGGCCTCCCCTGGCAGCAATGATCCTTGGAAACCAACCCCAGCTTCTACCTGACCAGGCCTTGTGCAAGGAGGTTCCTTACCCACCTTCAAACTCTCTCCCTTTACCCTGCTCCCCACACTGGCCATTTCCCAACCCTAACCTTGCATGACCCATACAATTCCTGCAGCTGTCCTGAACTTTGCCTTAGACCCAAAAAACTTAATTTCAGGTCAGCTATCTGGACTCAGGTTCCCTGGTCTCCTGGACTTGAGTTTGACTCCTGATGTGGAGACCCCAAGTGGAAACTTTGCCATGGCTTCCCCTGACCCTGGGGGTCTTCTTGTCTTCTGGTTCTGGTTTTCTCCCAAATCTCTCATTCCCCCTGCTGCCCAAGCCTTAGTCATGAAAATCATTTTTCTCAGTTGCCTCAGCCAAGGTTTCCGTGGGGAAACAAATCTGTTCCCCATAAATATGTGGTGAGCTTTAAACAAATATTCACAGTGGCATTACAATAATGTCCACCAGATATAGCTCCAAGGGAATGGGTGGAAACTCAGAGTAGATGAGAATGTGGTTTCCAGCATCAGTCTCTTAAGTGTATAAGTATCTTGGTGAGTGGTTAAAAGAACCCTAGCTGTTTATTTTACTTCTCCCTCAACTCCAGTTGAAGACTTCTTGCCTGTAAACCATGAAGATGCAAATTACTGTGGCCATTTCGTGGGCTTTCCTATTATAAAAACCACTTGTTTTCATGATGGTTCAACATTATGCTATTTTGAAATTTTAAGTGAAAATTTTGATACATTCTTAGCATTCCATTTTATGCAAATGGAATTTTGCCAAGCTTGGGAATGTCAATCCATTTTCCCTTCTCTCTGAATTTCACTATCCTCTGTCAGAGAAGCTCTTGATCCAAATAACTCCTTTCACCTAAAAGCTAAGAAGATGGTGGTGATTTGATGCCATCTAGTTCTTAGGTTGTGGCTTGCCTTCCAGAGGACTATCCTTGCCATGACAATGTAAAGATGGTGGGTACAGGTGGGGCAGGCTTTCAGTAGACATCATGTCCAGGACGTGTGTCCTTCAGCAGAAGTCAATGTTGTCAGGGGTGAATAGAGAAGAAGTTGTCAGTCTTCCTCTTCTAGCCCCTATGTCTGCAAGAACTTTAGCATGAGTGCTTCGTCTCCCACTTTTCCCATCCCACGTACCTACAGAAGACTCCTTGGTTCCTTAACTCATCAAATCTCAGTTCCTTCTTCTCAGTTCCTTCCCTTGTTGGCATAGTTGGGCATTACCAAAACCCTTCATTATTCTAAAATTGTTTACAACAGAACTGAGGGTTCATGAAGCTTGACACTCCACCCACTCACATGGCTTGACATTTGGTCATTTCACTTTTTAATAGTTCCTCTACCGAGAGAGATGAAGGGGATGAAAGGAAGGGAGGGTAAGACTTAACTCTGGCTTATTTAGGTGGTTCGAATAAGACAGAAAAACAGTCCTCCTCACCCCAAGTATTCTTATTTAGTCTGCATAGTCAAGAATGCCATACACTACATGGACAAAGCTTTGGGAGTTTGTCAAATTTTCTCCTTGTCTAATTCACCAGTGATAAAACAAGGAATGCAGCAGTCTATAATGCAGTGGTTCTCACCTGAATGGAGATTGGACTCACCTGGGGAGCTTTGACAAAATGCCAATACCCAGGCCTCATTCCAGACCTATTAAGTGGGAGTCTTTGGAAGTGAGGCCAGGCAATGATATTTTATACAAACTCCCAGGTGATTCTAAAGTACAGCCAGGGGGACTTCCCTGGTGGTCCAGTGGTTAAGACTCCATGTTTCCACTGCAGGGGGCACGGGTTTGATCCCTGGTTGGGAAACTAAGATCCTGCATACTGTGCGGTGTGGCCAAAAAACAAGTACAGCCAGGGTTGGGAATCTCTGGTCTAGTAAATTAGTCAAGAGCAGTGGTTCTCAAACTTAGCATGCATTAGAGTCTTTTGGACAACTTGTGGGGCTCATAAAGTTGCATTTTTGACAAGCTTCCAGGTGATACTGATGTTGCTGGTCCTTGTTCTAGGACCAACTTTGAGAATCCTTAGTCAAGAGATGTGAGATAAAATTCTAGTTGTGTTAACTCTCCATAAATTTAAATAATCACTTAATATCTTCTCTTTCCTTTAACGTTCTACAATAAGGGTGGGCAAACATTTTCAGGAAAGGACCATATAATAAATATTTCTAGCTTTGCCATCCACACAGTATCTGTTGCAACTACTCAACTCTGCCATTGTAGCATAAAAACAGCCATAAACAATGTGTAAACAAATGGTATGGTTGTGTTCCAATAAAACTTTATTTAGATGGCAGGCAGGATTTGACCCATGGGCCATAATTTGCTGAATCCTGTTGCCCAGTTTCACTACCAATGCACATAAGGGAGAATTTCTTTTTATTTATCTAGTTTGTTGCTCTTAAGGCTTTCTGAATCTGAGGATTGATAACTTTCATTGGTTCTGTAAAATTCATACTTATTATCTTTTTAAATATTGCCTCTTCCACATTGTTTCTGTTATCTGTTTGTGAAACTCTGATCTGGCAACATGTTAGATATTCTCACTTTATCCTCCATGTCTCTTAACCACTTTTATACTTTCTACCTACCTCTAACAGAGGTAGAGCTTCCCATGTTGTATGAATTTTGGCTTGCTATTAGAAATTCACAGGGGACAATTCTTTCCAGGTCCACCCAGAGCCAAGGAGGAGACAGAACATTCTCTTCCAGGCCCCTGTTTTGCCCGGGTTCAGTTTTCAGGGGGTTGCCCTTTGGTGGCCTTGGCTTTATGTAAGTGCTTCCCAGGCATCACTTTACTGTCCCTGGTGCCTTCACGACCCCTTATAACCGGAGTTAGGCCACCAAGAACTGGCCTGTGACCCCATAGGTAACTGCTGCCTCCACTTTAGCTCTGTTTCATGGCTTCATGCTTTCTCAAGGTTTCTGACCTCCTGGGAATCTTTTGTTCTGATGCTTGTTCAGCTGTGCTTTACAAACATTATTTTAATTAATATCATCTCCAGCCTTGTTAAGTGGTCTACTTAGGAGAGCTGTCACCATATTGCCAGGGACATTGATAGGTAACTACTTCCAATTTCCACTTCTCATCTCTCAGTGGAGAAGCCAACAGAACTGGGACTCAATTCATTTTTTACAATGAATGGATCAGTGGTTTTTTTTTTTTATTGTTCTCAGCAGTCTTGATGTTATACTGTCATTACGCTAACTGTGTAATGTGAGGAAAGACTAATGAAATATTCCTTAGATTAGACCAGGTTACTCATGTGAATCTGTTTCATAAGACCTTTTGAAAAAGAAGCTGTACTGGATTTGTGGACCTGTTCTTTGAAGTTTTGAGTTTCCCTGAACAATTCAGAAGGCCTACAGCAAGTTGCACTTTGTCATTTTGCTGAGGCACCGATATGAACCAACTACACAGTGAGACTTGTACTGGGGACAGATCATGTGGCTTCATGAATGTACTTAGCTGGTCACCAGCATCCTCATCCCAGGGTGGTGAGTTGATCTCCTCTCCTTGACCTAATGCTACAAAGTAATTCTCTTGAAAGTACAGAACAACCGAAAGTAATTTTCTTGTGTGTAAAAAAATGGTCACCAAGTAAAAGCTAGACATTTAGTAAAAGTCAAAGAGGCAGTTAGATTGTGGTGTGCATGGATGTGCAGAGAACACAATCCCCAGTGGACATGTGATTCGGGAAGATGCCAGGAGCCTGTACAAATTTTCCACATTCTTGAGTTGGGGAATTCTGGAAGAATCAAAAGTGTCATCCCATGAGGATTTCAAGCGCCTACTACATATTAATAAATAGCTTTGTGAAAAATAAAGTTAGGCAAAAATCGTACATTTAAAAAGAGTCTGCACACTTTGCCAGTTTCTTGCAGAACTAAACATACTCATCGTATGATCCAACAGTCAAGCTCCATAGTATTTAGCCACAGGAGTTGAAAAAACATACTTATGCAAAAACCCTACATGAGGATGTTTACAACAACTTTATTCATAATTGCCCAAACTTGGAAGCAACCAAGTAGGTGAACTTTATAGACAAACTGGTATATCCAGACAATGGAATATTACTCAGCAATAAAAATAAATGAGCTATCAAGCCATGAAACGACAAGGAGAAATCTTAAATGCATACTACTGAGTGAAATAAGCCAATCTGAAAAGAGTAATACTATATGATTCCAACTATATAATATGGTGGAAAAGGAAAAACTGTAGAGATAGTAAAAAGATCAGGGGATGCCAGGGGTTAGAGGAGAGAGACAGATGAACAATCAAAGCACAGAGGATTTTTAGCACAGTGAAACTATTCTGTATATAATGGGCAGTGATACTATTTTGGTGGATATATGTCATGCATTTTTCCAAACCTGTAGAATATACAACACCAAGAGCAAACCTTATGTAAACTGTGGACTTTGGGTGATGATGGTATGGCAATTTTGGTTCATTGAATGTAACAAATGCACCAGTCTGGTGGGGGATGTTGATAATGGGGGAGGCTGTGTGTGTGTGTATGTGTGTGTGTGTGTGTGTGTGTGTATGTGTATTGTGTGTGTGTGTGTGTGTGTGTGTGTGTGTGTGGACAGGGGGTATATAGCAACTCTCCGAACTTTCTGCTCCATTTTTCGGTGAGCCTAAAACTGCTCAAAAAATAAAGTTTATTAATTAAAAAAAGAAAAAAGAGCCTGCAAAATGTAATGAGTTCATACCTCAGCTTCTTCTTCAGAGTAGCTCTTACCTCCTGAGAAAAACAGCCCACACAATCACACACAGGGTCTAGGCCAAAGTACCTGCACCTCTGGGTGTCCCTGCCTGGCTGAGGGAGTGAGCGTGGGCCTTGGGAGGGAGACAGGGTCAGTGGCATTTCGGGGCTTGGACCTTCCCCCACAGGCCTGGGACTTCCCCCCAAAGAGTCATGAGGGGGAGTAGGAAAGGAATTGAGGCCACTGGGAATTTCCTGCCTTCCCAAGTGCTGCAGGGGTGGCTTTCTGGGAAGGCTGGTGTGTCGGTCAAAAGCCTGCACCTCTGGGAGCATCAAAGAGAGATGAGAGAGGCTGGAAGGGCAGTTAGAAGATTCCACCTCTGGCAGATCTTGGTTCTTAGTAAAAAGCAGGACTTATACGTGGAGACACTAGCATATACAAGAGCAAATGCACAGACGTAGGCAGACTGACAGACACATGCAGATGCACACCTATGTGGCACACACTTGCAGAGTCTATCCACTACAGAGACACAGATGATCAGGGAAGCTTGCCATTCTGGAACACAAGCAATAGCTGCTGAAAAAACATACTCTGCTCTCTCAATCGCCTGGGGGATGAATTGTTCTAACACATGTCCCCTGGGAGTGCAACAGCCTTCCAGAACAATCAGCCCTCCTTCCTCTCTCAGCTGCATGAGCTCTGCCAGCATATGAAACTCGCCATAGGTTTCTGGCAGATGCATACACGTGTTCATCCCAGTCTGCCTGCAGGGGGCTTTCCCACTCACCCTTCTTCAATGCCCAAGGCAGGCTGTAATTCAGTGTTGTCAGTGGATGACACTCAAGTCCCCCACATGACACTGGAGGTCTTTGGTGGCAAGAACACGCTGCTTGAAGCTGCCTGAGAGGGTCAGTAACAGGAGGCCGGAAGGAACTGAATCATGTTGGGCCAGAGGAGCATTTGTCTCTCTCCAGCCCCACAGCTTTGTCCTCCTGACTTGGAGTTTGACTCAGCGTTGCATAAGCTGCCTAGAGAAATCCAGGGTAGGAAGGCATTTTCAGTAGTTCGGGACACTTCTGCCTCGAGGCTGCACATGGAAGAGGATCTTCTAAGTAGAAACAGGCCCATGTGCTCGTTGGCAGATGGAATCCAACTGGATGTGGAAAAAAGCTCAACAGAGGGCTCAAACCAAACAAAAAATCAAGTGAAACAACATGATTTTAGTATAACAAGGACTTAAAAACGATTTTGAAAAATGTCTGGTACTAATAGACAGTTTAAAAAGTTAGTTTAAAAACTCTTCTGTTGAGTTAAAAAGCAGGAAGGATTTCAATACTTCCATCCTTTTAAAATCCTCTCCTTTTGAACATAATAGAATTATTTTCTCTTAAAATTGTTTTACTGAACTGTTTTGCAACTGTGGTAGACAGAATAATGGCTCCCAAAGATGTTCACATCTTGGAACATGATGAATATGTTACCTTACATGGCACAAGGGACTGTGTAGATATGATCAAGTTGAGGATTTTGAGATGAGGACTTTATTCTGGATTAAGTGGGTCTAGTGTAGTTACAAAGGTCTTTGTAAGAGGGAGACAGGAGAGTCAGAGTCTGAAAAGGAGCTGTGAGGACAGGAACAAAAGTTGGAGTGATGTAATTTGAAGATGGAAGAAGGGGCTATAAGCCAAGGAATCTAGGTGACCTCTAGAAGCTGGAAAAGGTAAGGACATATGTTTTCTTCTACAGCTTCCAGAAGGAATGAAGCCTTGCCTTGATTTTTGGATTTTAGGATTTCTCAACTGTGAGATAAAAAATTTGTTCTCAGCCACTAAGTTTGTGTCAATTTGTTTTGGCCGCAATAAGAAACTAATACATCTATCGTGACTGGTCAGATCCTGCATGCTAGCTTGAAGGAGGACTGACTTATTGACAAATAAAGTACTGCTTCATCTGGACCGTCGTACAATTTCCTTGGCTTCATTCCTTTGTTTGGGTGAGCTTATGGTATCAGTTGTTCACATACTTTTCAGTATGCTAAATGAAAAATCCATGTTGAGAAGTTTAAATCTATCTGTATCTAATTACAAGGATCTTCATTCATCTTTGTGGGGGATTATCCTACCATATTAGTTTTCTAGGACTGTCAAAACAAAGTACCACAGACTGGGTGCCTTAAACAACATAAATGTATTTTCTCACAGTTCTGGATGCTGGAAATCCAAGTACGAGGGGCTGGCAGGTTGGTTTCTCCTGAGGCCTCTCTCTTTGGCTTGCAGATGGCCGCCTTCTCCCTGTGTCCTCACATGGTCTTTGTTCTGTGCACACACATCCCTGGTGTCTCTTTGTGTCCAAATTTCCTCTTCTTAAGAGGACACTGGTCAGATTACATTAGGACCCACCCTAAAATTACTTAAAGATAATTTTGCCTTAACCTTTAAATTTTATTAAAATTCAATGAAAATTTTAACTTGATTACCTTTATAAAAGTTCCATTTCTAGTCACATTCTGAGGTACTAGGGGTTAGGGCTTCAACATATGAATTTGGTGGAGGGACATACTTCAGCCCATAACATCTACACTGGGTACACGGGGGAGAGGGTCTGTGCCAGCCAGGCAGATAAGCCTGTGCACACTACTTGAGTGACATGTGCAGACCTCTGTCTATAATTCCATGCTTCATTCCACTTTTGATATGCTCAAGTGTACCACACTGTGAACCAATTGGAACTGTATCAACTTGTCACCTGATGCACAAGAAAATGTGTTCCAGAGAAGATTACATGAAGACAGGGACAGGCCAACTCTGGAGTGGCAGAAACTATCTCAGAAAAGTCTCATGAGGTTGGGAAGTGGGGGGTGAGGTGAGGGGGAAGAGCAGAATAAAGGCAATTAGATCCCTACCTCAAACCATATACTTTACACATACACCAGATGGATTATAGATCTACATGTGAAAAATTATTAAAGAAAATAAAGGACAACATCTATATGATTTTAGAGAAAACCTTAAAAGAAGAATTTATAAAGCACAAACAGTAAAGAAAAAGATAGATATATTCAACTGCTTCAAATTTTAAAACTCTGTACAGAAAAACCTATAAACTTCTGTTGGCAAAAGGTGAAAAAACAGACTGGGAGACATATTTAATAGACTAGGAATTAGTATACAAAACACATAATAAGGAAAATAAAAGTAGAAAAAAGTGAATTATCCAAAGAGAAAATATGAATGGTCAACAAATAAGAAAAAAGGAAAATACAAACAAAAGATGCTGAAACTCAGAGAAGGCAAATAAAAAGAACAAAGAGAGACCATTTTCCAGCCATTGTATTTGTAAGATTAAGTAGTCAAGCTATCTCAACTGCTGGCAAGGTTGTAGGGGAAATGGTAAATTGTTTCTGGAAATATGAATTGGTAAAGACGTCTTGGAGAGAAGTTTGGTGCATTTAGGAAAATGTACTTGCCCTGTGTCTTAGAAATTATGCTTTGAGATACACAGTAGACAACCTCCTGAGAAGTTTCATAAGCATCCTGTATGCGATGGTGTCTGTTACAGCATGGTTTGCAACAGCAGAAAAAAAAGGAAATGACTGAAATATTCCTCAATATAGGAATAAACAAACAAAATGTGGTATGTTCCTATGATGAAATACCATAAAACAATTAAAAAAATAATAAATAGAGCTGATACACATTAACATTAACAGATGTTAAAAACCCAAGGTAGAGTATAAAAAGCAAGAAGCAGATTTATGGGATATATACAGATAATGTACTTGTATATGTAGTTAAAAAACAAAACCATACAATGTGTATGTGTGTGTGTGTGTGTGTGTTTTAATGGATGCACATCTACCTAGAAAAAATATTTTTAATGAAATGGAATGATACATGACAACTTTAGTCTCCAGGGGAACGTAGGGAGGAGTGGGTGGGGGGGTGGTTTGTGGCTTAGGGGACATTAGCTAACATTCATCTTCAACTCACCCCTCCCCTCTCCTCTCCCTCCCTCATTCCTTTGTTTCTTCCTTCTTCTTCTCTTCCTAAAAATTGACAAAAAGTAGATATGACAAAAAAAGTTAACATTTGTTGATTCTAAATTGTGGGAATATGGAAGTTTAAATTATTCCTTTATTTTACTGTAACTTTTAAATCTCAGAAAGCAGAAACCAAACCAAACAAAAAACCCAAGTATTTATACAAATAAAATCATAAACTATAAAACTGTACTAAGAGAGGTAAAGGAAGACTTGAACAAAGAAAGAAAGTGTGATACTGAGTATGCTGTGTTCCAGAGAGTGGGGTGGTTCCTGGTACCGTCAACAGTCTCCTCACAGTTAGGAGTTCCCAGTGGCTTTTGAGTTGGAAGGTTGGAAGTTACCATATAGACATTTGGTGCTGAACCCCTATTTTACTTCCCTCATGAATGGCCTCCAGTCTCTTGCAATACTGTGGTAGGGGTGTTTTCTTCCAGTGCCAGCAACTGGCCCCACTGTCCTGAAGCAAGTGGTTCCATTTTTAACACCTTAAACTATTAAGGAAAATTCTTATTTTTGAAAAGAATTATATTCCTGTAGACTCTGCTCTTTGGTTTCATTCCTTTTTTTCTGTAGCAACAGAAATGAAACCCAATGCCCCTTTAATAAGAAAGTCTTTCAAAATGTGAAGACAGACGTCCTGCATTTATAAGTTTTTATATCCAGAAATCTAAAGGGCTTTTTACACAAATACATATGAACATCATATGGGAACATCAACTTAAAATACAAATCACCATGTAATGCAAATGGGCTGTGAATTTAAACTTTTAAAATTCTCTTTGAGAACATGGAAGAAACTAACCTGAGAACACAGAGATCTCTGCCCATCTCAGGTAGCGAATTTTTCTCTGGGCTTGGAGGCAATGGAGTCCCCCCTGGGAGGGAGAAGTACATAATTGATGAGCAATCCTTATCAGACTTGAAAGGGCAAAGATATAAAGGGGAACTGGATGCCTGGTTAAGAATTGATACCTCAACAGACATAAGAGGAAGCTACATTATCTCCTTATTAATGACATTGTATATTTTATGAGAGTAGCAATGCCTTGCCAACTTCAATGCCCCGTGTGGGCTAACAAAGGGATCTAAATGTTGACTTAAGAAAATTCATCTTAAAGGTAAAGGCCTCTGGAGACACGTCCCCCACTGGATTGATATTTATTGGTTGGTCTCTTTTTGAAAAGTGCTTGAAAAATGACCAATGGACAAGAGAGGCTGTTGGCACTCAGTTCAGGAGGTTTTTGGTTGATATTGTTCAAGTTACCTGAGATGTTATGTATCACTGTGGGTAAGAGGAAGGGGGAAAGAAAGAATCTGAAACTTAAGTTTCTACTGTTAGTAGTGGAACAGGGCTTCCAACTCAACTTCCTGGAACTCAAATGTCCTTCATTTTATTTTCTTTTGTTTCAAGTCTCACCATTTCAAAGAGACTGTGAAGCCACAATAGCAATAATACAAATATTTAATGACTGGTTTCAACCAATCAAAATGGACTATGGTTGCTATGCCTTCTAGGTACATCCTGGTGGGATATCTGCCCTGATGTCAGCTCCAGCCAGTCAAACTCCAAGAAACCCTTTTGAAGGTGACACAGAGCAAGCGTTGCTCAAGTTAAGCTACTTGTGCTGCCTTTGTCTTCTTTGACTTTCCACATTTAGATCTCCCTGTAATTATAGTCTATGCATTAAAACACTTCTTTGTAAAACTTCTCTTTATAAATCACTTCCATCTTCAGAAGAAAATAATGGAGAAAGGATATGGGGAAGAGGTGGCTTAGTGTGTCTACATTTGGGGGTGACTGACAAAGTTTACTCCTTCTCAAAGGTCTTTGGGTGGCCTGAATTAAGAGAAGGGATGTAGCATCCTTTAACACTCTCCTCATAGTCTTACACCCCAATGGTTCCATTTTTGAAGAACGTTCTTCTCCTAAAACCCCATCCCCGCTCTCCACCTGCCTCCTTCTTACCTCAAAGTCATTTCTGATATGGCTCCCAGCACGTAGCTTTCCTTTCCTCCTTACCAGGTTCCATCTGCCCCTCCTTCCAGTGGTGAGTCCATTTGCTAAGGCCTGACATCTCCCAAGTGGGTAAATAAATCTTTAAGTGGTAGTTTCTAAACACCACCCCTCAATTTGGAGGAGATTGCCATGGACATAACTTTTAGTGTCAGCCCAACTCTGCCCCCAGTATTTTAGGTACATGAAGACTGGCTGGTTTCTCAAGAAGTTCCACAGGCTGATGCCCACTTAAGAAGTTTGCTTTCCAAAACTCAAGCCTCAGTAATTATAAAAACTTATTGGAAATGCTTTCAATATTTTCAAGCTGAAAATATGCCCATATATTTTACACAACCCCAAAGTGACCAAGAGTGGGGGAATGGCAGGGCTGGGTAAGAAGCAGCCTCGTGCTGAAGGCCCAGGTGGGAGTGTGCCAATGTCAAATTATTGGATGAGATTTCTGAGCAAGAATCAAATATTTTAGTCCTCCAGCATTTGTGGAAATTATTTTAGCAGGGAACAGTGGTGGCACTCAGACAATGATTAGTTTTCTCAAAATCCAAATTAAGAAATTGTATGGCTCTGTGTTTACCTTCTGATTAAGGATTTAACCTTTTCTTTAAAACACTGTACCTGAACTATGAGAGACCAAGAGACAGAGATCTGTATTTTTAAATCTCTGGGGGGTCTTGAAGACCCCCAAAATTGCTTAGTAATAGATTGGTGATCTCCAGCCTCAAATTACTTCCACATATATAAATCGCAAGCCAGAAGGAGGCACTAAGCAGAAGAACAGAAGGGTTTGTTTGGAGAGTACCACCAATAATTATAAGTTATGGGAACAGAGAAGAAAATAAGACATGTTGATTAGAAACATCAGGATGAATTGGCATTGATTTTGCTGTACAATAGAAAATTGGTTTCAATTTTTTTTTCCAACAGATGCATAGCATGGAGAGTGAGGAATTAAATTTTATTCCAGGTTAAAATTTAAGTTTGGAAATGAAATTTCGGAAGGTACACCTCATTTCACAGAAACTAAGCAACTTTCTGAATACTTTTACGTAAGATATCCAAGAGGGAACAGACTTGATTATCCACTGTCTGTAGGCTCAGAAAAATTATTCTCGTGCTTTTGAGCTTTAGTGTATGTTTACATTTATTTTTTATTCATTTAGTGATGCTTTCTAATATCCTTTCCTGTGAATCTTTGCCTGTTCTGTTACAGCCTGGTTCTAACTGCTCATCTCTTAGAGAAACAGGAATTTCAATAAAGCCCTAGCTTGTTATAAGGCTGCAGAATGTATTTCTGCTCAGTTAAATTGCAGCTTTTAATTTTTCTTGGGGTCCTTAATAATTGGAATAAATACAAAGGTCACATGAACAGTTTATTTCTCCTTTTAAATGAAGAGTTGGTTAGCATCATCAATTTTGTATGTTAAAGTGTCATTTGATTACTTGGGGGGCTAACTTCTCAGAGATACAAGCACCCATTATCTCATGACTAGGTAGATGCATCACTCGGCCAGCCAGGGCCACAGGCATATTGCTGACCTTTAGCAGAACTGGCAGATGGGCGTGGCCTCTGGGCTCAGTCATAGCTGTTCCCTCTGGCCTCCTGAGAGGAGCCGTGCCCCAGAGCATCCATCCCCACCCTGGGCTCCATTGGCCTCCCCTGGAGCCACACCACTTAAAGGCCACTCAGACCTCACTCCACTGGCCTTCCTCTGCCCTAATCTTCAACCTAGGATCATGTTAAGTGTTCCCGTGTTCTTGCTCCCAAGCCTCAGAAGATCCCTGCTTGTGGGTTCCTTCTTGCAGGGTGGTCTTGGGAATCTCTGCAGAGCAGATGATCAGCTCCAGAGAGCTTCCGGCCCTTTGCCCCCAGCAGCTGCTCCTACCCTTGGCCTCCTCTGAGCCCTCCGTGCCCTCACCACCTCCCATCTCATTCTCAGCACATACCTGGGCTCTGTGAGGAGACAGGGCAGCCCATGAGAAGATAGGCACCTCGAAGGCACATGACTGGGCTTTCTGATGCCCCCAGGTCTGAAAGAGTGCCTGAACAATGCCTGGAATGTGATCTGAGTTCAGAAAAGTGTTGTTTCACATGGGATGAGCCTTCCTTCACTCCCTTTTCCTCCTCCTTTCTTTCCCTTTGGAAAAGAAGACATGACCCCTCTTCCAGTCAAGGAAGAGCGTAAGAGATGACCTCACGTGCTTTGTTATTCTCTCCTCTAGAGCCCTGGTCCTTCTTTGGTTTACTTCCTAGAATCATCAACTTCATCTTCCTCTTGACCTCAGCATTATCCCTCTTTAAGGGACATTCTACTTCTCACCTTTCCCCCCATTCCATACTGAAGGTTGAAAACTTGTTTTTACCATGGTAAATAAAAATGCTACCACTTAGAGAAGGGACAGGCACTCTCATAAGGAGATAAAAGGAGACACTATATGAAGTGACATTGGACAATGGCTTTGTAGTGTTCAGAATTAGTTGTGGACATTTAAAAAAATAAGAGATTTCAGATAAAAATCAAGATTATTGTAGGCTACTCCTGAAAAAGTAGAAGATACAGTAATGCCAGGCCTATATATCAGCATCTCCACAGACATCAGCTGTTCTTTTCGAGAAGGCCCTGCACCAAAACAGGTGCAACACACGTCATATCCTGCATACTCTCTTGCAACATGGACTTGCCACTCTGCCACAAAGAGATGGGGTGTGATTCCTCTCGTCTTGAGTCTGGAGAGAATCTTGTCCTTGGCCATTTGCTTGTAACCAATGGAATACAGGAGAAAAGGTGCAGCATGTCTTCTGAAGCCAGGAATGCTGACAGTACTCTAGAGAGGGAAGCTACTTCCAAGGCTGGCATGTGGAAGTAATGCTTTTTAATTTTGTGTACAGAGACATCATCAGTTACATAATCCTCATGGGCAAACACCCTCTCTGCTCCCTGTTTGTATAGATGGAAGTTTTTCTGCTGAACTTGGATGTGGGCTGTTGCATTACAGGTGGAAAGAGGGAGAGACTGAGCTACTACTGACCCCTCTTCACTCTGTCCTTCTACCTCCAGACTCTCACCTTTCCCCATAAAACCACCACAGCATCTCAACAAAATCCACCTAAGTTTCCTCACCATCCATAAAAACCACACTCCAAAAGGCTCAGAGCCAGGCAGAGACAAAAGACCATTTGGTGATGAAGTGTTTACTGCCATATTTCTGAGAGATTAACTGGCATCAGAATATGAAGAGGGCCTAGGTGCAAGGTGTCCTCCATAAAAATGTGTTTAAAAACCTGATTACAAACAGTTCACATTGATTGCAGAAAACCCAGAAGCACATAGGAGAAGATTAAGATGGCTTCTATCCTCACACCTAAAGAATAGTCTTGTAAATATTTAGGCTACATCCTTCTTCTTTATTTTTTATTCATATAAATGGAACAATAATGTTCCAAAAATCAGATCTTACTGTAACCAAATGTCCTGAATATTGTACACATTTTCCCATGTTACTAAATATTCATGTACAGTGTAATTTTATACATAATATTCTATTATACTAATATGAATTGTCATAATTTATGTAATCATCTCCTATTATTTGATATTTAGGTTGTTTCCAGTTTTCTCCTATTATCCATAACATGGCAATGAACATCCATCCTTGCCTACATATCTTTTCACTTGTCCATGATTATTTCCTGGGTCTAGAAATGTGATCACTGAGTCAAAGGTACAATATTTTCAAGGCTTCTGATACTTATTGCCAAACTGTCATCTAGAATCACATTCCCACCAACAAGAGTGACCATTTCATCATATCTACACCAGTTGGAAAATATCTTCTTATGGTTTGGCAAATCAACAGTTCTAGTACTTTGGATTCCACAATAATATGACAATAGACAATGACAAAGCACTGAAAATAGTTGGGAGAGCAGAAGAAATCTCCAAGAATGTAGAATGTCTCCTTTACAGAGGAGGAAAGTGAGACCCAGAAAAGTAAGTGACTTGCCCAAAGTTATACAGATAATCAGTGGGTATCTCATTGAAACTGGTCATTGCAGCACAATGACCAATTCTGGTCGCCACAACGGATCAATGAGTTAATGATTATTCTAGGCTTACCTGACCTCCTGTTGTACCTTCCATTAAAAAAATTGTATTTAAGCAGCTTCCCATACTGGTCTTGAAGGATCATGATGACTCAAAGTTCTCTAGGACCCCAAAACAGGGCCAAATCTTCTCCATGTTTGCTTTTCAATATATTGTTATATTCTGTACCTGGTCAAACTTGCTGACAATGAGCTTTGTTTCAGGCTCAAAGAAGGGCTAAATGGTCTATGAACTAGAGTAGCAGTCTTCCTAAAGAAGAGCCCTGGTGCTGTGAAGAAGAGCACCAGCCTCTCTGAAGAAGAGTGCATGCAACAGTATCCCCTGAAGCTCAAGCTGCAGGACATGCTGCAGACACAGGCAGCTGGTAAAGTTGAGAGAAGCCCTGTACATGTAGCCTCTGTCCCTTGAAAGCTGACCGCCTCGTTTCTCACAGCCTCCTTATGCAAACTGTGGCTCATCCCTGGTTCTTTCGGCATTGGTGTCCACACTACCACTCACACTTTGTGGACCTCCTTTCTCCCCTGATTCCTGTGACACCCATCTCCCTCTCTCTTGGTTTCTGTCCTACCTTCTTGGGTCTATTTCAGAGTCTCTACTTTTTCTTTTAGCCTTAAAGATGTGGCACAAATCTCAAATCCTGAACTCAGAAATGTTCATTATTTTTAATTAAAAAAATAAAACTGATTTTACCTTCTGTTTCAAGATCTTGTTTTGCCAGATGGTGGAAACTGAAATGTCAGCAAACTCAGGGTCATCTCAAATCCTTGCCCACTGCCCTGCTCTCCCCTTGCCCTGGGATCCTTGTTCCTTTTGTGGGGAGGGGGCTGGAAACTGGTTATGACTCATTATCTTCCATGCACACTGGCACACCCTAAGGTGTCTGTCACTCCTGTCAGGTCCCTGTCCTCAGCAATGTATGTCACCACAGTGTCCTCCTGCCCCCCGCCCCCCCCCCCGAGCTCTTGTCAAGGCTGGCTCTCCATCCATCACCTCTGTGCCACTCTGGGGCACATGGGAAACATTTAGCTACTCTCAGAATTAATGTGGGTGCAGGGAAGTTGTGACACAGGACTGGCCCATTTGCTTGGTGACATGCCACCCCATTTTTGCTTCTCTAGTACTTATGCTTGGCATGGAAGCACCCTCGCAGGCTCACCCCCTTTCAGGAATCCTCATGAGAAGAATCCTAAAGAATAACAGTGCCTTGCACATGGACTCCCCAGCCCTCTGGGACATTTCTGTCATTCTTTTCCCATGCCATGCTCCACCCCCACCGTCACATATCTCCACCCCGACCTTACACCTTGGCTGGATCAAATTAAAAATTCCTAACTTTGGAATACCCCAATTTACAGAATATGAGAAGTAGCTGGTGAGCAGAAAAGGAATGTCTGGAACTAAAAACACTAGTTTTTTTTTTTAATTGAAGAATATTTGATTTACAATGCATTAATTTCTGTTGTACAGCAAAGTGATTCAGTTATACATATATATACATTTAAAAAATTATTTTCCATTATGGTTTATCACAGGATATTGAGTATAGTTCTCTGTGCTGTACAGTAGGACCTTGTTGCTTATCCATTCTATATGTAATAGTCTGCATCTGCTAACCCCAAACTCCCAGTCCATCCCTCCCTCCCCCCTCCCCCCTTGGCAACCACAAATCTATTCTCTATGTCTGTGAGTCTGTTTCTGTTTTGTAGATAGGTTCATTTGTGTCATATTTTAGATTCCACATATAAGTGATATCATATGGTATTTGTCTTTCTCTTTCTGACTTACTTCACTTAGTATGATAATCTCTAGTTCCATCCATGTTGCTGCAAATGGCATTATTTCATTCTTCTTTTTAATAGCTGAGTATATGTATATATGTACCACATCTCCTTTATCCATTCCTCTGTCGATGGATGTTTTTGTTGTTTCCATGTCCTGGCTATTGTGAATAAGGCTGCTATGAACACAGAGGTGCATGTATCTTTTTGAATTATAGTTTTGTCCAGATATATGCCCAGGAGTGGGATTGCTGGATCATATGGTAGCTCTATTTTTAGTTTTTTGAGGAACCTCCATACTGTTCTCCATAGTGGCTGCACCAGCTTGCATTCCCACCAACAGTGTAGGAGGGTTCCATTTTCTCCACACCCTCTCCAGCATTTGTTATTTGTAGACTTTTTAATGATGGCCATTCTGACTGGTGTGAGGTGATACCTCATTGTACTGTTGATTTGCATTTCTCTAATAATTAGTGGTGTTAAGCATCTTTTCATGCACCTATTGGCCATCCGTATGTCTTCTTTGGAGAAATTTCTAAAAACACTAGACATCATGTCACATCACACTATCTATCACATCACACTATTGTTGTACCACCCATGGATCTATTCTCAACCCTTGATACTCTGAACTTCTTTCCGAGATTGTCCTTGTTTAGCTCTGGTCTACTCATATCATCGCTATATAGGTCTACTCTCCACATCTACCCCTGATGTGACGGTGGCACACATGTTACATGGCCAAAACAGAAATCAATTTCTACCTCCCTTATGTTGTTCACTCCAATACAGTAAGAATGCATCCCCCTCCACCCCCTCTTGACTCCCTAAGGCCCACCCTGCCGCCCTGCCCCTTCTTTCATGGAGCTTAACCTGATCACTCTGTTGCTCAGTAGTGGCATTCTTCTCAAGTCCTAGAGCGCTTATTGTCACTCATTCTGTTCTCACTGAGCACGTGCTACATGGTATTGTTGTTTTGTGAGATCACGACTCTCTAAGGGATGGAGACTCTGCTTCTTTCCCTGCTGTGTCTCCAGGACACTGCTGAGCACACAGTAGGTACTCATCAGACATTTCCTTAACAGATGAATTCTGCTAACAAGGTTTGAGCCTCCTCAAAAGAAGAGGCTATGTCTTATACCTCTAGAGAATCACAGAGTCTGAAAAGTTCATGGCTCTGAATGCGTCTTTGTGCATGATGGTGATGGTGAAGTGAGACAAGGGTATAGCACTCATCCTAGAATTGAGAAAGTATTTTTAAGTTAGGAAAGTCCTGATAAAACACTCCCATTACTGCATACTCAAGCAGGCCATATCTGGGTCCTCTATTAACTCTTTCCTTGACAAAAACTTTGATTTTGTTTATTGGGGTATCTGTAGTGTAACACAATCATTCCACACATCTGAAACCACCCAAATAATGAGCATGTGTTAAGTACCTAATATGTGTCTAGCACTGGGCGTGGAGAAATGGAGGATGAAAAAGAAATGAAGATTGTTTCAAGAGAAGTGCTTGTCTCTCAAAGAGTTTAGAGTCTAGCTGGGGAGTCAAGTCATATATACCCCAAATAACAAGACGGAAAGAGCTTGGTTACACAGCAGAGACCCTAAAAGAAGGTCTAGCAGCTAAAGAATTAGGAGATCAGAAATTCCTAGAGGGATCAATGAAAGCTTCACAGACATGGTGGGGCTTAGGTTGGAGCTTATATTACTAGGTCCTCGGTAAGAGGAGAATGCCTTTGCAAATACCCAACAGGTTTAAGCGTAAAGAACAATACTATGTACGATTAATCGAACACACAGCTTATTAATCTCATAAGCCTATTAAATATTGTTCTTCAAATGCCACTTACCCAACCAATAACATAAAACCTAGGAATTTACAAATTTTAAAATTCCCTGATATTTAAACTTGAGTACAAACTTCTTTTTTCAAATTTTCCTAATCACCAATTAAAATCACAAGCCTACTATACTGGATTCTTTTACATGCTTCAAAAAATTTGAATATTATCACAATGATAATGAAACTTTGTTACAATTACACTTAAAACAATGATAAAAGTACTAGAATCATGGACCTAATTTGTTTACTTTATTATCTCTCTACTTATATTTCCTTTAATCCATTACTGAGGTTACAGTGACTATACAAGATAGTAATTTCTATACTTTCCCAGGGTTATAATAATTTATCAGACCCAAAGTCAAAGTATCACCTCAGCCTAGTCAAGGTAGCAGGTTCTAGGTTTTATATCAATTGACTCTTTTTGGGTTATAAGTTGTGGTTAAACATCGAAGGACATTCAATTCTGAACTTCCAAATTGGGTTCCTTTTATAATTGAATTTTGATTGCTATGTTTGGGGAATGCCTTCTCTTTTCCCTGCTATGTTCTCTCTTCACCTTCCCCCACACTCATCTCTGCCTTGGGGGCCTGACCTATATGGCACATGGATGGGATCATGGAGCCTGCCTTCTGGTTGGGTTTGGTGCTCTAGCAGGGAGCCCAACCTGAGACCAGAGGCAGGGAGTAGGTTGGCACCATGGTCTGACTCCCCTGGCCCCTCCTTGTAAAATGGTCTTGGCTGGCTCTGTCCCTCACAACTCCTCTCAAGATGGGCTTCTCCACATGACCCTCACATTGCATATTCTGGGGACCTCTCCTTTCCCCATCCAGCAGGTGGATGGAGGGGCCATGCATGAGAGCACCAATGTTGCTAACCTGGGATTTCTGCACCACCCCTTGTGGTTATGCTCAGCTGCCCACACCTTTGTAATTACCCCTATGTCCCCACCTTGAATGCTTCCGTTTTGCCATGACACTTGTTTTTTTATTGGGGTCCTATCTGTGGCCTTGGTAGAGGCAGATATGTACTCAGATGCTCTGATGCCCGAGGGGGTAATCTGCCTGGTTAGCCAAAGGCAGGGACAAGAGGGGGTCTCAGGGGAAGTGTGCTAACTCTGCAACAAGAGTTTGGTCCAGTTTGGTCAATACGGCCCAGACGGCTGACCTCAGGAACTGGCCTGCCGTGGACACCTCCTGCAGTGAGGGGACGAGGGATCTCCCAGCAAGGGGGAAGCCATCCAAGATGATAAACTTGGTTCAGGGACCAGAATGATCTTTAAGGTGGGAATTCTACCTTCGAGGATCATCACGGACCACCAGCAACAAAAACATCCATGAAATCCATTGTCATAGGAAATCTTTAAACGAACCCCAGGCTGTTGCTGCAGCTGAGTGCTCAGCAGAGCCTAGCTCTTCCTTTATTAAATTGGCATCATTACTATCATTGCTTGACTTCAGATGTGCTCCCTCAGGCGAGCCGGTGATTTGTGAGGTCCCATCTGCATGGACAAACTGGAGAGCTAAGGCAATTACGCGGATAATTCAAGCAAGAGCCTGGCTTTACTTAAGCTCTATAATCACCTGAAGAGCCTGTTTTTCAGAGCGTCTCCAATGGCACATTCAGACAAAAACAATTTTGTTTTCTGGATGATTGCCTCACTCTTTTGGCCGTGTGACTTCAGCCCCAGTGGAAAAGTGATATTCATCATGCTCTGGTCCTGGAGCCTGTGGAATCAATAAAGATGTCGCGACTGAGACCGGTAACAGCTCCAAATGTGCATAGCCAAAAAAAAAAAAAAAAAGAAAGAAAGAAAGAAAAGAAAAAGAAACCAGAGCTGTTCGTGCTCCCTTTGCACAGCTCTCTTCTCGCCCTGCTCCCCACCTCGTGGCCAGGATTCATGCAAGGCCTAACAAGATGGCTGGGGCCTGGGCCCTGCCCCTCCCTCATTACTTTTCTGGGTGGTGGTCACGCTGCAGAGGTGAATCATCCATGGAGCTCATTTAAGTGGTACAGGAGCATCCTCTGCTCACATCTGACTAATGAAAACCTTAAGCCAGTGTTAGCGAGGCTACTGGACACTTTGTGCCAACCAGCTTGCTGGCTCTTGCTGGGCCATGAGCATGGTCAGGACACATGGGAAGCTGCCTTGGTGATATGATTTGGAGGGTGCAAAGACCCTTGGCCTTCGAGGGTGTCTGGAATTCTACTGTTCGAGATGCATTTCTTTATCTCTCCAAGTGTTGTCTACCTCTAAGAGCCTCCTACTGAAATATTACCTCTAAGAGAAGGGGTAGTTCCTTAGACCACAGGAGCACAAATAAGAAGAGCTAATGCTTATTTAGTGCTACTTCATCCTTACAACGTTCACAGGAGAGAGGTACTGCTATCCTGCCCATTTTACAGATGTGAGGTCCAGGGCACAGAAAGGTTCAGTAACCTGCCCTAAACCACACAGCCAACAACCTGGCCAGTCCACTTGGAGACTGTGACAGAACTGCTCCTCTCTTCTTCCTCTTGGGGACAAAGTTGGGTCTCTCTCCAATGGTGGCAATTCAGCAGGGGAAGTGAGTGCAGCATAGCTGGCTTTGATGGGGGAGGAAATGAGGACGACGCAGAATCCAGGATGCAGATTGAGGGGTCGGGGCCTCAGGTGTGAATGTCAAGGTCTTCTCGAGACAGCTTGGAAGATCTCTGGAAGAGGACAGGCCCCTCCAGTCTAAGGTTGCCCTGGGTGGGCCAGGGTGTGGGTGCCCTAGGGCCCCACAGTTGAGTGAACATAGACGGCAAGAGGGGAGCAGATACAGACATGAGGCAGGATATGCTCAGTGGAGCCTGATTCCTCACCATCATGTTCTGGCTCTGCTACTTTTTCAAAGGGACACCCTGGGAAAGAAAGTTTATCCTCTCTGGGACTCAGTTTCCTCACCTGTGAAATGGGAATGAGGATGGCAACTGTACCTAACCTCTGGGGTTGTTGTGCAGACAGAATAGCTGAGTGATGGCCTGGCCCAAGGTGGGTATTCAGTGGCACTCATCAGTGCAGTGGGGCAGTGCAGAGTGGCTTGGGTTGGGGGGTCTCCGATGGATGTGGGAAGATGCTGAGGAGGGGCTTGCTTAGACTGGGGAAAAGTTGGGGAAGACTTGGAGGAGATGGAGATGAGCCAGGTGGGCTGGCACATTTGGGGTGGAGGAAGTCGTGGATAACAGAGGGGAAGGAGGTGACACCTCCAGCAAGCCAGTGATTGACCTCCAGGTGCCTCTGGACTGCCTGGAGATTTGCTGTGTGATTCTGCAATTTCCCCAAGAGGCCAGGTGTCTCAGCCAGGCCAGGTCACTCATTCTCCTGCTCATAGCCTTGTGCTTCTTCTGCCTCCCTCCCAGTGGGGATGGGAGTTTGCCCAGGGGCTCCATATTGGGCCTTGGGAGCGAGAGTTTCGTTTGGTGGAGAGGTGGGCCGGCAATCAGACTTCAGACATGCTGGAGTGAGCAAGTGGCTACAAGATGCGGTGGTGGGCAAAAACCTTGTGATGAAGAATCTTGGTGAAGAAGATGTGGTGCATTATCACAATGGAATATTATTCAGCCATGAAAAAAGGGGGAAATTCTGCCATTTGAGGCAACACAGATGGACATTGAGGGCATTCTGCTGAGTGAGGTAACTCAGACAGAGAAAGATAGATACTCTATGGTCTCAATTATGTGTGGGATCTAAAAAAGCCAAAATCATAAAAACAGAGCAGAATGTGGTTACCAGGGGCTGGTGGGCAAGGAATTGACTGGGAAGGTATTACTTAAGGGTACAAACTTGCAACCAATAGTTAAATAAGTCCTAGAGATCTAAGGCACAGCACAGAGATGATAGTCAACTATACTGTATTATAAAGTTCACAGTTGCTAAGAGTCTAGATCCTAATTGTTCCCACCAGAAAAAAGAAATACTAATTTTGTGATGAGACACGGATGTAAGCTAACACTACTGTGGTCATAATATTATAATACATAAATGTATCAAATCAACATCATGCACTTTAGGCTAACACAATATTATATGTCAATTATATCTCAATACAATTCTTAACATTTAATTTAATTTAATTTTTAAAAAAAGGTATTTTGGCCATGAGAGATGGTCAGCTAGGGAAGAGAATGAGCTCAGGAGAAGATGATTTTTTAACGTCAGGAAGGAGCCTGTGGGTGGGAGGGAGAAGCCGAGAAAGCTGTGAGAGGAAGGTCCTCTGAGGTGAGGGCAGACACTGCACAAGAGTTTAGTAGAAAACTGTTGGCCCTGGGGAGAGTGGGCGTGCTGCTCTCCTGAGGCCAGGTGGAAGGAAAAGATGACGGACCTGGAGGAAAGTCGTTATCAGGGACCGCGAACGGTAGCTGTGTAAATGAAGACAATTCACTTTTCATGACCAGAAAATCCTGGGGTCAAGTTATCAGCCAGGAATGAGAGAATATTAAAAGTTGAAGAACACTGATTTAATGTAAAGCTGTACATTTGTCTCCGGTGTCATGGTTCACTGAGTGTTGTTGTACATCATCTCATTTAAATAGAGAGGACAAATCTGAAATAGCTGCTGGGGTGAGCCAACTTTGCAGGGCCTGAGTGTTTATAGAAAATTATGTCCAAAAAGAGAAACTCAGGCAGAGAATCTGGGGCCATCAGAAACTGAGGGTTAAGAGGGTCCTTTCATTTAGAGATATTAAGGCAAAGAAGTGGTGTGTGGCCATGATCTGAGCCAGTGCTGGTGGGGAGAACTTTTAGGGAGATTCTAATTAATCAGATTAAGGTTAAAATTCAGAGGTGGTCAAAGTCCAGTATTTTCCAGGACAAGTAAACTAAATGTACCTCAGTGTCCAGGACTGTTAGTGAAGGATGTAACCCATCATTACCTGTGGTCACAGTGTCCCCGGAAATCCTACTACACAAAAAAGGCTCAGTGTTCAGGCCTCAGTTCTCCCGTGTGTCACATGGCACAGATATGCGAGTCTTATAGAATCACCAATCCTTTAAAAAGATGATCTCTTTGGGGGAAAGAAAACAGATTATGTCAGAGCAAAATCATGCCTGACCAATTTATTAGAGTTTGACATGAAGGTGAGTAGCCTTGTGGATATAATTTATATAGACTTTCAACAAAGCTTTGTCTTGTCAAAGGCTACTATGTGATACTGACCTTCTGTGAAATAGGTGAGGATGTAAAGTTATGAAGAGGGATCAGTTTAGGGAATAAATGTTCCCCCTGGAGTTGGGTAGCCTGGTGGCCCAGAGAGGGCGAAATCTCCAGGGCTGCCAAAAACGCTAAATTCTTTGGTGCTAAATCATCAAATCAATGGATAGAGATTCTAGGTACATTTGGTAGGGCCCACCCATAAGCAACACATACACATTGATTGATCTCTAATAATAGTAACAACAATCTTAACTTTCACAATTATTTAGCACACGCCTGCTCTACGTTAGACCCTGCTCCAGGTGCCTTGTCATTTGTGATCCTAACCCTTACAAGAGCCCCGCAAGGCAGAAACAAATATTCCTAATCTACAGATGAGGAACAGAAGCTTAGAGAGAGCCCCCAGGATTTTTGTTCTTTGGCCAGCGCATTAAATTGTTAGGGCTGCATACAAAATACTACAGACCGGGTGGCTTAAACATCAGAAATTTATTGTCTCACAACTCTGGAGGCTGGAAGTCCAAGATCAAGGTGTCAGCAGGTTTGGTTTCTTCTGAGGCCTCTCTCCTTGGCTTGTAGATGGCCGCCTTCTGGCTGCGTCCTCGCGTGGGCTTTCCTCTGTTTGTGTCTGTGTCCTAATCTCGTTTTATAAGGACACCAGTCAGAAAGGATTAGGGCCCACCCTAAAGGTGGCTCACCTCATTTTAACTTAACCACTTCTTTGAAGACCCCATCTCCAAGTACAGTCACATTCAGAGGTATTGGGGGTTAGGGCATCAACATGTGATTTGGGGGGGAAATGCAGTTCAGTCCATAACCGACAGCAAGTAGAGTGAACTAGGGGAAAATGGGATTAGCATGGCCATGGGACTCTAGTTAGAGCCCCTCTCGGAAGCAGGGAAGGTGTATTTCCCCTGGGGTAGTTGGGGAGCATGGGGGCAGTAAAGGAATTCCACAGTAAGCTTCCGTAATAGGCTATGAGGGGAAAGCACCTCTCTCTCCCCTCTTCCTACACACCCTCGTTTCCATCCCCCGATCTTGTCTTTCCTCTAGGTCAAAAGTACTGAGTTGCTCTATACATTTCCTTCACCCTAGGGTCTAAAATACAGAGTTATAATGGGAGACTGGGTCACCCCCAAGCCCAGCTCAGGGCCAAGTCAGAGCTGCTGGAGAGTTGCCCCAAACCCAGCCTTATTCCATAGCACACAGCTGAGATGGAGTGTGTGGAATGGGGCTGAGGTTACTGGAATTCTCTTCCAGGCTGACTTCCATGCAAAAGCCTGCATTTTCTCTGCATTCAATCTGTAGCAAAGTAAACAATTTGTAGCAAGTAAACAGCGTGCCTATGTGGACCGAGCTTCAAAGAGGCCTTTTGTTCTAAAGGATATTTTCAAATTCTTCATTAGTTATAAAAGCTATTTTAAAGCTCTTTTCCAGACACCCAAATACCTCTCATATGAAGATGAAGAAAGAAGAAACAAACTCACAAAACTTTTGAATAAGAAGGAATGGTCATTTGTAGCCCCGACTTCTAGTTGGTCAAGGAGGCAGGGTTTACAGGGCCCTTTTGGTGTCCAGTCCTGTATGAGGCTCAGAGAGATGAAGACAAGGAAGATGAGCCTCCTGCTGTGAGGGAAAAGGGGGTGACGATGATGAGCGATTGGAAACTGGCTGCAGAGGACCATAGAACCCTCCCAAGTTTGCAGCCCTGCTTGGGAGGAATCTGAAGGACGCAGGGCTGCACAGCTCCAGGGGGCACCTTTCACCCTGGCAAAGCTCAGCTATTTGTCTCAACTGCACGTAAGGGGTACCCCTGCAGGGGCGCAAAACCGAGGTACACCTGGGCCAGGCGCCAGGCGACATGTAGCCGCGGAGGCGGGCTGCGGGGAGGGGGAAGCAGGGCTGGGTGGGGGGATGCCTTGGGGAGGCTACTACCGAGTCCTCAATATGCCATCAAAATGCTTCGCCCTCCACCGCCCGGGCACCTCGAGAGTGGAAGCTCGTGTCCGGTCCCCCAGGGCCCAGCAGGACACCCCCTCCCGCGCGCGCATCAGTCTTCCCAGAGGCTGCAGCAGGCTCTTCCGTGGAGGGGGCGGAACAGCTCTCAGGCTCTAAGAAGCAGGCTGCCCACGGAGGAATCACCACCTCTTCACAAACGCTCCCGAGAGGCTCCCGCAGCCCTGCTGCTTGCGGGCTGGTCACGATGGAAGGCACATCAGAGTCCCCTAGGTCGCACCAACCCCTCCTCACACAGACGAGGACGCTGAGACCCAGCGAAGGACGCCAACGCACAAGGCGCCGTGTGACGTGAAGTGGGATTCCTCAGTTTCCACAGTGAGAACTGTTACCCTTTACATGATGGCATTTACTCCCATTATGACGTCAATACACTGATCTTGAATACTCGACCTGTGATCAGGGCAAGAACAGTTGCATCAGATCCTTTCCTAGGAGCAGATTTGGGCGGGGGAGGAGGGAAGACCCTAAGCGGTCCTTGGTGGTGGTGGGGAGGGGGCTGGGGACCGGCAGGAAGGTGGGCAAGAAGCAGTGAGAAAGCAGAGAGGGGCAAGTCTGCACGCTACACAATATTGCCTCCATCTGGCCTGGCTTGGACTGAATGATTGTGATATTATCCAGAAAACTTAGGATGCTGACCAAAGACTTCTCCAGATGCTCAGAAGTTGTACTTCCAAGCATAATTCTTGGCTCTCCGAGAACCACGAGTAATTGATGACAACCTCCCACCCTCCTTCTCCACATCCTATTCTTTCCAGCTCCTAGACAGATAGATTTTCTTGTTTGCAGGCTCATTCATTCCAGGCTGTGCAGCAATCTCAGATTTGACAAATGCAAGCACAGTGTGGTCGCCTTCATCTGTGTTCACCTGGTCCTCATTAGGGCCATCAGAGGAGGCCAGTGCCTGGTTTTGTGATTAGCGGTTCCCCCTCCACGTGGGCTTGAAAGCTCTAGGCGGCCTCTTGTTTGCATGGAGGCCTCGGAGGACAATGCCAGGCTCAGCTCCACGTTTTCCACATGACTGATGGCATTCAAAGCCTTGCAGTCCCAACAGGCACATTTCTTGACCGGCTTTGTTTCTCGTTGGTTCAGGTGGAATAATAAGGTTTTTTTTTCTGCCAGGAATGTCAACGTGTGGTTGGGAAGTTGGCAGTTTTCTATAAGGAGGTAGGGAAGTCGATTGGTAAATGCCTGGGTGCCTGGTGCCAACAGTCAGAAAGGTTGTTTCAGTATTTCTCATTCTTAGCGAAGCAAGGTGGTATGCCCTAAGGGGTAGGGTGGACTGACGCAAGGAGTTTTCCTGGGGGGCTTGTGATGCCTCTTGCTAGCAGCCAGGCTGTTGTTAAGCCCTGCTTCATGCATTCTCCTAGGCCAAGTTGGGGCTGGGGTGAGGGTGGGGTACGGGGTGCTCTGGGATTCGTCTTTCATTTCTGCAGCTGGGAGAACGCTTGGCCTCTGCCAAAGCCTTTTGTCCCATTTTTCTCTTGCTTCATTGGGACATTTCCGGAATGAAATATATTCAACTAGTCCTCAGCTTCAGGAGGTAATTGAATATCCAAATGCTGGTCCTTCCATTGTCCGATGACCAGAACCAGCTGAAACACTCAATTTTGCAAAACAGTCATGCTCTAACCATTTCCCCAATTATCTCTTCCAATTATAGTGTCTTCACATCCTCTTCTTATTGAGGTGTTTGGGGCCCATATGGATTCTGAGAATTCTTAGGATAAATTCCACTCTTCAGGCACCAGAGGCATTAGGCAAAGTCGCCTTCTCTTAGGGTGTTTTGTTGTTGTTTTTTTTTGCGGTACGTGGGCCTCTTACTGTTGTGGCCTCTCCTGTTGCGGAGCACAGGCTCCGGACGCGCAGGCTCAGCGGCCATGGCTCACGGGCCCAGCCGCTCTGCGGCATGTGGGATCCTCCCGGACCGGGGCACAAACCCGTGTCCCCTGCATCGGCAGGTGGACTCTCAACCACTGCGCCACCAGGGAAGCCCTCTTAGGGTGTTTTGTTCTACTGTACTTTGACATGGATTCCAAAGTCTGCATCTTACCGAAGACAGGCTATCATTGTAATTATTATTTTGAAATGGACACATTGCTGAGCTCCTGGATCTGAGCCTGAAGATAAACATGGGTACTCAGGGGCCTTGAAACCCATCCTTGCGGGTTGCCGATCCTTGCAGGCTTGTCAGAACAGTACCAGACTAAGCGGAAAGCTGGCACTCCCTACCCGGGCCAACACTTTGGGGCTTTTGTCAATTGGGCAGGCGTGCAAATCCTCAGAGATATTCTCCATGGAAAGCCTGTTTCTTTATGTCCTTTGGCTCGGACCTTGGCCAGTGTTGGCAACGTAGCCTTGAGCTGCCCTGAGTGACCTTGACGTTTCTTCATTTGGGCCTCTGCGCTCTAGGCTCCAACTTGACTGCTTATCTTGGAGCAGGAAGGAGGGGTGACCCATGGTCTGGTTTCTTGGCCTCTGGAACTGAGAAGAAGCTTTGGGGTTTGGAAGAGTCCAGTTTCTGACAAGACAGGTGGAATGGGAATTCGAGAGGTAGGCTTTAGAATGACCAAATGGGGAGGGAAGATGGCAAACAAGCAGACAGTCTGTGTTTATTACCCTGTGCTAAACGTATATCTGGTGTCACTCAGAGTTACTGAGCACCTGGGGAATTGTATCCTTTTACCTAGCCAGGTACCCCCAGACATGCAAATGTGTTAGCTCTGCAGCCATATATGATGCTTTGTCCAATGTGGCGACCTTCCGGCCCCACTGAGTATCACTCACAAGCTGTCCCCTGGCATATCCTGGAACTGCAGGGGTGGTGGCCGTCCACAGTTCCTCCTTAGGGGACCACCTCTCCATTCCTCCCTGACACTTCTGGCTTCCCTCAAAGATTTCTATATCCCCATCTCTCTCCCCTTACCAGAAAGACACCAGAGAAAAAGGGGGAAGTCCCCCTATTTGGGGAGTTCCCTCTTTTAGTTCCTTCTTTGGTTCTTAACCTCGAACAGTCCCTTGCCCCACCTGGGTGTCACTGTTTCAAGGTGGCCTGCCTTTGGGACCTGATTTTATTGTCTTTGGAAAACAAGCCCAAGAGGAGAGCCGAAATTCAAATATAGAACATGTTCCTGAAAATAAGGGAATCCTCACATCCATTGTGACTGGGATGGTATGGGGACTTATGAGGAAGGTGGGTGCAAAGAGAGGGGAAGGGAGCTGGGATGCATGGGGGTGAAGGGAGGCCAAGTCAGCCATCCTGTCTCAGAAGAACCTCAGCTGGGTCACAGGAAATGCCTTCCTAGGGTTGTCATGGAAACCTCAGGGCTATAGTGTCAGGTCACTTTTTTTTAAACAGGGGCCCTAGGTAGGTAGATGGAAGAAATGTGCATGATCTTTTGCAGTCTCACCACTTCCCCTGAGAATCAGCAAAGTACAAAGGCCCAGAGGCTCAACCCAAGGAATAAATTCAGCTCACTCCTGACTTATGTTTCTTGCGTGTAGGAACCATACCTACTCATCATTGCATTTCAAAGTCAACTACAGTTCCAGGCTCAAAGTAAAGGCACAAGAAGTGCTTTCTGGTCTGAAGGAGCCCAGGCTGGCCAGGGCCCAAATATGAGGAGAAAAACCAAAAAAATTAAAATAATTGGGAATTGGATCCAGAGCCATGCATGTCTTTAGATGCTGGGTTAAGAGGGTCCATAGACAAATGAGAATCATGAGAAGGCATTAAAATATTTTTCCTTGTCAATTTTCAAATAACGAGTACTCATTTTTATGAGTGAAACGATGCAAAGATATAGCAAGAAAACGTGGTCTCTCCCTTCATTTCTCTCATTCTCTCTTATCTTGGTAAACAATTTTCTTTATCCTTAGAATTCCAAGGTTTCACCAAGTTATATCTAGGTGTGTGTCTTAAAAAAAAATAATCCTGTCTGGAACTTGGGCCTTTCAATCTACAGTCTTCAATCTTGTGTCAGATCATGGAAAATCTCTTCTGTTATTTAACTATTACTTCTCCTTCATCATCTGTCCTCTCCCCCCATTCCAACATCTGAAACTTCTACTGTTTGAATGTCATCTCTCTTGTCTGGTCCTCTAAGTCTCTTACTGGTCCTTCTTGGTTTCCATCCCTTTGTGTTTTCATGTCATAAGCTATTTCTTTCCCTTGATCTTCTAGACCTCTAATTCACTGCTCAATCATCCTCTTTCCAGTTTATTTCCCAAGTTTTAAAATAAAGAATAGTTTTCTTTTAGTTCCAGGAAGTCCATTTCTCAGACTCTAATCATATTCTCTGAGCATCCTCATTACTTGTTCATCCAAGCTCTTTCATCAGTCTTCCTCAAGTGGGGGCCTTTTTGGCTAAAGCCTTGGTCTTTCCATACCTCATCACAGAGACCCTTAAATGCTCCTGATTTTGTAGTCCACTGGCAGGTGGATCAGGACAAGAACATCTGTCAAACAATAGCAAAGCAAGGGAAGGTTCAACAGTTTCTGCTCATAGGAGCCAGCAATAAGCCAACTGGTCAACCACTTCTCTGTATCTGAGCAGGCCATCCTCTCTTTGAGCTCCTGCGATCAAGGTTCTAGATCTTAAAGAAGGTGAAGGGATGGGAAGAGCACAGGTGGGAGAATTAGCTCCAAAGAGGAGGGGAATATACCCTATTCTGACCTGCAGGATTGGCTGGAGGGGTTAGGCCCTTGTCATTTTGTGAGCAGTAAGTTAAGGGAGTTCATGGTCAGTGGTAGAGATGGGCTTGCGGTGGCCATGTTCCTCTCATTCAAAGAGAAACAACCACTGAGCTGTGTCATTCAACCTCCCAGGGCTTTCATTTCTCACAGTCACCTCAAGCAATCGATGGCTTGGGTACCGCCTCCTTATCTAACACGTTGTCAGGTGCTGTGAGGCGCAAAGGACAATCAGACGGCAGAGTTCCCACCCCGAGACACTTCCCCTGTCCCTCAAGGACTGGCTTAGCTGCCAACTCCTGAATTCTCCCTCCTCTGAGGCACCAGGATGCTGTTGCTGCACCTTCTCCCTCTCTGCTGCTCTGGGAGGATGCCACAGCTGCCCTGGGGGCAGTTCATCTGTGGAGACACTCTGGTGTGGAGTGGTTTGGCAGGAAGGTCCCGAGGCTTTAGCTTTCCTGAGCTGTATTCAGGTTAGGTGAAGGTGGTGAAAGTGAGACTAAGGAGAAGTCAATGGTCTGGCTAGGGTAGAGCAGGGGAGTCACAGCCAGACCTCAAAGAGGAGGCCAAGTCTCCAGAAGCAGGTGGCTTTTGGTGGAGCCGAGACTTGAAGACTGACCACGTGGCCCCAGCCTTTGGCCACCATTTCCGGCAGGGTGAGGCTCAACTAGCAGAAAAGGGACATGGCCCAGGAGTCCAGTGGAAGCAGAAGTCACCACACCAAGGGTGCTGAGATGTCCCCTCTGCCTTGAGGTTTCCAAACCATCACCACCCCATACTCTGAGAGGCCATGGCTATCTTGGGACCAGGGAAGAGAAATCTCAGAGATTTGGAATTTGAGTTTGTTTTGTCTTTTCCTAGGAAGACTGAGCATAACTGAAAGGACTGTTTAAATTTGAGGATCTAAATTATAAAGCAGATTGGATTAAAAATTAATCTTTTCCCTGTTAGCCAGCAGTAAAGACCCCAAAAAAGAAACTGTAGACAAAGTAAAGGAACTCGTTTTATTCCCTGCACATTCAGGTTGTACAGGGAATTTGAATACACACACACACACACACACACACACACACACACATATTTTCATGTCTTTTGATTTTTTTCCTAACCCCATTGGTTAGAAAATGACCTAAAATTCATAGGAGAAACCACAAAAAGACAAACAACCCGATTTAAAAATGAGTAAAGGACTTGAATAGACATTTCTCCAGAGAAGAGATATAAATGACCAAGAAGCACATGAAAAGTTGCTCAATGTGATTAGTCATTAGGGAAATGCAAATTAAAACCACAATGAGATACCACTTCAAACTCACTAGGATGGCCAAGATTGTTTTACAAGGGGTAAATGATAAGTGTTGGTGAGGATGTGGAAAAATTAGAACCCTCATACATTGCTGACTGAAATGTAAAATGGTGCAGCCACTGTGGAAAATAGATAATTTCTCAATAAGTTAAATATAGAATTACATACCATCCAACAATTCCACTCCTAGGTATATAAACCCCCAAACTGAACACAGGTGTTCAAACAAAAACTTGCTCACAAATGTTCATACACAACAGCCCAAATGTCAAAAGAATGTCAATCAACAGATGAGGAGATTAACCAAATATAGTATATCCACACAATGGAATACTATTTAGCCATGAAAAGAATGAAATACCAATATATGTTGAAACATGAATGAACCTTGAAAAGATTATGCTAAGTGAAGAAACCAGACACAAAAGACCACATATTGTATGATTCTATCTATTTACATAATCAGAGTAGGTAAATCTAGAGACACAGAAAGTGGTTTCCAGGGAGGGAGGAATAGAGAGGGACCATTTATTGGGTATAGGGTTCCCATTTGGGGTGCTGAAAAAGTTCTGGGATTAGATCATGGTGATGGTTGCACAACATTGTAAAGATGCTTAATGCCACTGAATTATACATTTCTACATAGTATATTTTATGTTATGTGTATTTTACCACAATTTTTAAAAATCCATAGGAGTGGTATTATAGCTGAAATATCTACCCCATACTGATAATAGCCTGTATCCCCTGGGTGCTGACTCTACACTGGGCATTTTATTGATGCATCGTCACAAAATGACGATCTCATTTTGTCCTCAGAGCAATCCTAGGAGGTGGTATCATTATTCCTATTTTGCAGGTGAGGAAGCAGATTTAGAGAGCTGAAGTGGCCACCCGAGATCCCAAGCAGTTAGTCCTCCCACCGTACAGCAGGGTGAGAGAGAGGGAGGGGCTGCCGGGGTCTCCCTCCTTCTTAAAGCAGTAAGTCAGCGCTCAGGACACAGCATCCAACTTGCGAGGGCAGAGGAAGCTCCTCTCTGGCCTTGGGCTGAGAAGGCAGAGGCACCGCTGTAATTGCTTCAGGCTTTGGTCTCTAATGTAGTGAACAACAGGGATGGAGGAAGGAATCTAGAAGAAGACACGTCCCGAAGCTCAAGGATCATCATCCGGGAAGGCAGAGCTGGTGTTACCTGGATCCTGAACTAAGGACCTTCTGCTCTGGGAAGAATGTGGGCCTGACCCCAAGGGAAGCCACTTCTTCAACGTTTCCTAGCCCTGATGGTCAGAGTTGTCCCACACCAGCACTACACATTAGTGTACTATGAAAAAGGGGGCAAACAGGCCTGTTGAGAAAGAATGAGGGAAAAACACATGGCGGGAATCACTGAGGATGGGGCAGCTGTCTCCAAAAAGCACTTTAGGGTGGCGGCCGCTCTGTCCTGCCATAACAGACTGGAAGCAGAATCTCCAGTTGAAGGACAAGCTTCAAGTGCAGGTGCAGTGAATAGAAAAGACGTGCCCTTGGCAGTGACTGACCCAGCCCTGGGCCACTGTGCCTGGGTCTCCAGTGAAATCCTGTGCAGTGTCCCCCTCACCAAGGATCATCACCAGAGCCCACTCTCTGGAGAGCAGTGATAAGGATTCTCTGTTTGGGCGGTAATTGGCATCAAAGCCACAGTCCTGTAGTGGGACATAACTGGATTCCTGTCCTTGCAGAAACTTTGGTGTGATTGTAACTTTGGCCTCTTCTGAGTTACTAAAATAGAAGCAGCAAGTATTTTTCAGCTCTCATGCCAACGCCTATTCATTTCTAGTGGCTTCCTGGGGTAAAATGTTGAGAAAGATTCTGAGTCCATGTCTAAGGCTCAGTAGAAAAGATAACCACTGTTGATTAGTGATGTCCGCAGAGGGCAAATGGCAGAAATACATTAGTGGAGGCTGGTTCCTGTCCTGCAGTTCCTGTCCAGTTGTTAAATGGTGGCTCATTTGTGGGCTGGGGCGAGCATCCGTATCATCACATGTATTCTTGTAAAAGCTTACCAAGGCATTCATGCCATGGAAAAACCTTTGGAGGTGATGATCACTCCCTTCCATCCAAGGAAACAAACTCCCAGAAAGATTCCTTTCTTCTCCATTATCTGAGCCCCTGAGAAGAGTAGCAGTCAAGGGCTATTTCTTCCTCTTTCCCCAAGGACCAAGCTGATCGGGGGCCAGCAAGGGTCTCTTTCTCCAAGGCTGCTCTGGAGCTCTATGTGTGCCCAGGGCAGCTACAGCCTCATAGTTTGTTTCTTGTCATGGAAAGCTGAAACTTCTCAGAGCCCAAGCTAAAATACTGGCTGCAGCAGAATATCCAGCTTTGTTTTTTTTTTTTTTTCCCATGATCCCCTGCTGAATTGAAACCCAGAAGCCAGCGGCCCACCTGCCAATTATTACAGTTAATTCTGTGCAAGCTTGACTCAGGAACTGAGACAGAGAGTTCTGTTTGCTGCTGGGGTGCACAGCACGGGTGGGAGGGGCTGTGACCACAGGGCTGTGAATGCCCCTGTGTGTGCCCGAGCTAGTCCTGGCAGCTGCGGCGCCCTCCCTTGTGTCGGGAGTCTGGCATCCAAGTGTGACTTCAGAGGGGCCTCGTTCTCCTTGAGTCTGCCTCTGAGATCAGAGATGTTGACGGTCAAGAACTTTTCTTCCTCCCGCTCTACGGCACGGCCACCCACTTCCCCTTCAGAACTCAGTGAAGAACACTTGTGTTTATTTTTTCCAAAGGAAAAGAGAAAACGACATTCAGGTTAAAACTCTGGGGGTTTTCTGTTGCCTTTTCTCCTCTGACCCGTTGCCTTATGAGATCCTGTTAATGTGGGCAGAGAACAGGCACCCTTTGTTCCCCAGAAGCACTTTTCATGGTGGGCCATGGGCAAGTTCCAGTTTGGTCTCGCCACATGGTGACCTCAATTCTGGTTGCTCAAGGCTCTCCTAAGTTCCTTCAGGCCTGCTTTGGTTGATTCATTAGTTTATCCAGTCATCAGCTCATTTGTTCATTTGTTCCTAGCAAACCAGACAACTGGGCTGGGCATCTGGATGACAGTGGAGAGGAAGATGGGTTTCCTGCTCTCTGGGAGTGAAGTGGGAAAGTAGAGAGTAAGCAAGTAATTACAGGAATAACCGAGTACCACATGGCCAGTGCTAGCGGGGGATGCACAGGGATAAAACCCTGCTCTGACCCTCAGTAGGTGATGCTGTGGCAGTACCCAGTATGGTACCCAGTGGTGCAAACCTATAAGAAGGAGACATAATCTAGACCGTGGGGAGGTGCAGTCGGGAAATGGTCCCTAACTTCCTTGGCATTTAGGTGGACAGCTGAACAGTGAGTTGGATGAAGCAGAGAGTGGATCTGGGTGGTGGGACAGCAGGTCTCAGGAGAGGAAACAGTGTGCAAAGGCCCCCAAAGCCCATGGCTCCTTCCAATAGCTGAATTCTACAGAGACCGGAGCACGAAGGAGAACAGTGGCAGTCCAGCACGAGGTGAGCTGCAGCGGGCAGCAGGGCGGCCATGCCCACCCTTGTGAGCCATGAGAACGGGGCCTCCTTCTTCAGGACACAGGGAGTCGATGGGCTGAATTGAAGCAGAATTCGCAGCGCCACTGCTCCTGCTTCTGTCCTGTGGCCACTGGATGCTGTCTTCCCCTGACTCAGCAAGATAAGCCGTTGACTAATGTGGCTGCCTGTGTTGGAGACCATGCCAGGGCCAAGGCTGGTATAAAGATGATGAGACACAGACCCTGATTCCAAGGAGCTCACCTATAAGTGGAGTGGATGGACCTGGAGGTGGGTGACCTCATCAACCAGAGGAGGGAGCCATGACTTCTTCCAGGAGGGGAGGAGTTGGAGGACGTCTGGAGAGGAACTGAGACTTGAATGAGTCTTATGGAGGAAGCCAGTCCAGTCCTGAGGCCAGGGGTCCAGTGGTAGGAAGGCCATGGTGAGTTTGAGACCAGGCTTTGGAGGGAATGTTAAATTGGGCTGTCTCCTTACCCTAGAACATTCGAGCCTCCCGATTGACCCAGGCAGTGGGTGGCTGATTGGAACCATATGTTGGAACAAGTCTTCTCTTGTTGGTGCAGGAGGGGGGCTTCCTTCCAAACACAGTGTTGAGAAAGGAGCTGGCTGGGAGGGGCAGTGCTGGGCTGGTCCCTCTTTGATAAAGAGCTCCATCCTCTGTGATGGACAGGAAACAAAGGATCCCAGGTTGTGACTTCTCCCTTGCATTTTGGACGTGCTGACCCTGGGAAATTTCTAGACCAGAAAAGTGATATTTAAAAAACTCATACCTGCCCAGGGTCCCAGGGGATCCTGTGCCCTGTGCTCCCTTCTGGTCTCAGCTGCAGCAAATGTCTCCCGACCGTGACCCAACTCCCAGTAGCCACCTTAATCACACAGTATAAGCATCTATTTTAGTTACATAAACACAGTTGTCTACATTTGGACTCCGGGGCTGGCTGCAGGAATTTGTAAACAGCATGGTGTACGTGTTTCACAGAAAGTTGCCAGGACGTGCTCCTTTCCTGCAGCCTGTTGTCCAGTTTTCCCTTTTATAGAGAGTCTGGCTGGGAAAGAGAGACAGAACTTATTTGGGAACAGTGGGCAATCTCTCAGGCAAATTCCTGTCTCCCACTCCTGCAACCACTACCTCCTCTTCTGAAATGTTGAGGTCTGGTGGGGAATTAAGGCTGCTCCTGAGTTATGAGTCCCTTGTAAATACTGGCTTCTCACAAATATACATATAAACCTCACGAAAAACAAATTTGGGGAGATTTTATTCTTGGAAGGGTAACAGGAATTCTGAAGTTTGAGGTGGGTTCTAAAAAAATGTTGGGCACTGCTGTCTCTATCAGGGCCGAGACCCCGTTTGACATCACGACATTCGCTTTGCTACTCCCACCTAAGAGTTTTCTTCAGTTTCAAGCAGAGCCTGCTAACGTTCTGGAATGAAGGTCTGCTTGGAGCCACAGAGAAGTGGTAGCCTCAAGGGGAAGAGAGGCATTCATTCTTTTCCTTCATTTAACAATCATTAATGAAGCATCTATCTGAATTAGATGCTGTATTCCTCATGGTGGACCTTGCAAGATGTCTAACACCAACAATCGGCAACAAAAAGCTTCAGTGAAAGGTGGAAACATTAAGAGTCATGTAGATGGGACTGCCCTGGTGGCGCAGTGGTTAAGAATCTGCCTGCCAAGTCAGGGGACATGAGTTTGAGCCCTGGTCCGGAAAGATCCCACAAGCCTCGGAGCAACTAAGTCTGTGCGCCACAACTACTGAGCCTGCATGCCACAACTACTGAGCCCATGTGCCACAACTACTGAAGCCCGTGCGCCTAGAGCCCGTGCTCCACAAAAAGAGAAGCCACTGCAATGAGAAGCCCATACGTCACAACAAAAAGTAGCCCCCGCTTGCCTCAACTAGAGAAAGCCGGTGCGCAGCAACGAAGACCCAATGCAGCCAAAAATAAAATAAATAAATAAATACTTTTTTTATAAAAGGGCTGTGCCACTTTGCCACCCTCACTAACAATATATGAGAATATCTATTAAAAAAAACAAAGAGTCATGTAGATGGATTTAGAATGGCAAAGGGAGTTGAGTTTTATTTAACACACACACGTTTGCTAAATGAATGAGTGAATGAATAATAGGTCTGCGACTGAGACTGAAGCCTGCTACAGTGGTTGGAATTGAATCCTAATCTTAATTTCACTGCAAGTTAACTTTTACTAAAACTTAAAGCTAGAGTCCCAAACTGTCCCTTTCAGCCTGGAACTCAGAGGGTTCCCAGGAGGCAGGATGGAAAAGAATTCCCAGGCAAACCAGCACAAATTGGTCACCCTACTCAAAACTTCAAGACGCAAGAGGGAAGAGATATGGGAACATATGTATATGTATAACTGATTCACTTTGTTATGAAGCAGAAACTAACACACCATTGTAAAGCAATTATACTTCAATAAAGATGTTAAAAAAAACCACAAAACTTCAAAGAAAATAGAACGAGGAAGAAGAAAAGCTCCTGGAGAGGAAATATCTGAACTGGGAAAAATGGGAGGTCGTTGGGACATGCAGCATATATGTAGCATTTGCATTTCTCCTTTCATGTTTTAGGAGAACAAAGAAGCAGAAAGTAATTTATCCACATAGAAAGAAACAGGGAAATTAGTAGGTTAGGAGGAATTGGGCATTGACAAGCAAAACAAGAGAGCTTCAGTTCTTAAAATATTCTCAAACAAGCTCCACAGTAAACAAAGCTACAGATAGGTTTTAATTTCATCTCCACAGAAAACTCAGAGAAATCATGGCTTTTAATCACTCAAAATGCTGTACGTGTCTGCAACAGTTACCCTTGTCTCAGGAACATTCATATAAGGAAAAGTTGTAGTTAAAATAAGCAGCAATTTAAAGCAATTAATGTTTAGTGTGAACGTTCTACCTTCTACCTAGATGCTGTATTTCTTTACTTTTTGCTGTAAAGGGCAACCCTTTTAGAAAGATGCGTGGATGTTCATATTTAGTGATTTGAAGAAAGCAAGGATGTCTGCTCATTTAATAAAGAGCTTAATGTGCTAGAAATACTATAGTTGAGTGGGAAGCACAGGATTTGAGAATCAGTGGAGGGCTTCTGTGAAAAGTCCAGCTGGTCCACGCAATGAAAAAAGCTCAGCTTTGGCGCCACCTGGTGTCAGCTACATAAATAAGAGCGAGGCACGTTGTTCATTTAAGCTCGGAAAGTGACAGGAAAGGCCATTTAGATCACCAAAAACATTTCATGAATCTTTGTACTGTAATCAGTTGTGCAACAGAATGACCCAGACCTGGTTCTTTCATTCTAAAACTTTTGAGTCCAAGATTATGACTTCTGGTAGCCATTTTTTTCTCATCTGTCAGGTGTCAGACGGGGCTTGCAGGTTGGGGTGAAGACCGGAAGTGCCTTGTACATTTTCCTGGCACACAACAGGTGCTCAATAAATGGGAGTAGCTGAGCTAGTGACAATGGCTGTTGACATTATTGTTGGGCAGGGGACAGGGTGAACCTGGGAAAGCTAACTGTGGGCTGTGACTTCAGACCGTATTTGAACTTCGGTGATGTTAGTAATTTCCTGAGCGAGGTTAATGCAGTGGTGCATTAGAGCCGTGCGAGAATCCTCAAGTGCAGCTGGAGCCGGGTTTCATCAACGGCAGCAAAGCCGAGGTTGAACTTCCCGGGCAAGACTTTTCCCTGAGGCTTGAACACAGATCTTCGGTCCTGCTCTACCTTTGACAAGTTTGCAGAGACATCAGAAACGTGAGACAGCTCTGCCTGAGATTGTCAACGGGGCAAACAGGGAAGATGGTAATAATAAGAGAAGAATTGGAGGAAGGGGAAATGATGTCCCTTCTCAGCGTCTTGGTTCCTCCCTGTGTAGAATCAATGTGCTGGACTAGAAAATCTTTAAGGTCCCTTCCATCCAGGGTTCATAACCATGGATGCAAAACACAAAGCTTTGCTGGTGAGGGTACGGAGCAACTGGAATTTTTACGCATTCCTGGCTGGAATGTACAACGACTCTGGAAACTAATTCAGCAGTTTCTTCCCAAACAAGCATCTACCATATGACCCAGCAATTGCACTCTTGAACATTTATCCCAGAGAAATGAAAACTTATGTTCACACCCAAACCTATATAAGAATGTTCACAGGGCTTCCCTGGTGGCGCAGTGGTTGAGAGTCCGCCTGCCGATGCAGGGGACACGGGTTCGTGCCCCGGTCCGGGAAGATCCCACATGCCGCGGAGCGGCTGCGCCCGTGAGCCATGGCCGCTGAGCCTGCGCGTCCGGAGCCTGGGCTCCGCTAACGGGAGAGGCCACAACAGTGAGAGGCCCGCGTACCGCAAAAAAAAAAAAAAAAAGAATGTTCACAGTAGCTCTGTTCACAATAGCAAAAACCTGAAAACAATTCAAATGTCCTTCAGCAGATGAAAGGTTAAATATTCCTATAACACTTCTCAGAAATAAAAAGAAAATAGCTGTTGATATACAGAGCAACTTGGATGGATCTCATGAGCATTATGCTGAGTGGAAAAAAGCCAGTCTCAAAACAGTATTTACTGTATAATCCTATTTTTAGAACATTCTCAAAATGACAGGTTTATAGAGAGTGAGACCAGAGAGTAGACAGTGGGAGAAAGGGGTACAAGTGGAAAGTGGAGTACGAGGGAGTTTCTTAAAGGTGAGGGGGCAATTCTGTACCTTGATTGTGGTGGTAGTCCCGTGAATCTATACATTAGAGGAAATTGCACCAAACTATACACACACACACACACACACACACACACACACACACACACACACGAATGTAGGTAAAAACGGTGAAATCAGAATAAGGTCTGTGCTCTAGTTAACAGCATCGTATTGGTGTGGATTCGCTGATCTTGAGACTTTATTATATATGGTTATGTAAGATGTCATCATTGGGGGAAGCTGGGTGAAGGGCACATGGGACTCAACATTTCTGCAACTTCCTCTGAGTCTATAATTATTTCAAACTAAAAATAATTTTAAAAGAAATGTATAGAATGGTTGTATCCATCACACTCTAACATAAAAATTTTAAAAATAAGTAAGTCCAAACCTTGTTAAGGGCTATTGGCAGTTAGATCAGACAGGGAGGAGAGCCCACCAGCCAGAGCATGGCAAGGCTCTACCCTATGCCCAGAACTGACCACGGCTGGACCGGGCTGCTGTGTGAGCAGTTGACAGCACTGTGGGGACACAGTGTGGCCGTTCTGAGCACCCCAGCCTCTGGTCGAGATTTTCTTTCTCTGGTTTGGGCTGAGGAGAACCTATTAAAAACACCCTGCCTAGTCAGGCTTGGAAGACCATGAGCTAGAAAGTGGTCTTCGGGGCATTTTCCAGAGGTAGACAGCAGGTTCCTCTGGGCCATCCCTTTTCGGGATACTCGTAAAGCTGTGCTATCTCCTTGAGGTCGCTAACTGAAAGGAAATTCTTTCGTTGTTAGTTTTATTTTATTGTCATAGGAACACTTAACATGAGATCTACCCTTTTAACAAAGGGTGCAATACATCCAATTGTTGACCCTAGGTGCAGTGTTGTGCAGCAGCTCTCTAGGGCTTATTCATCTTGCTTAACTGAAAGTTTATGCCTGGTGATTAGAGCATTTCCACTGCTCCCAGCCCCCTACAACCACCATTCCACTTTTTGATTCTATGAATTTGACTATTTCAGGTGTCTCATGTAAGTGGAAACATGTAGCATTTGCCTTTCTGTGACTGGTTTATTCCCTTCACCATAATGTCCTCAAGGTGCATTTGTGCTGTCGTGTATCACAGAATTTCATTCTTTTTAAAGGCTGTATAGTATTCAATTATATGTATATACCACATATCCTTCATCCATTCATCCACTTAAGTTGTTTCCACATCTTGGCTCTTGTGAATAGTGTTGCAATGAACATGGGAGTGCAGATACCTCTTCAAGATCCTGATTTCAGTTCTTTTGGATAAATACCCAGGACTGGGATTACTAGATTATGTGGTAATTCTAGTTTTAATTTTTTGAGGACCTCCATACCATTGTCCATAGCGACATTGCCATTTTGTTTTCCCACCAACAGTGTGCAAGGTTCTAATTTCTCCACATCATCCCCAGCACTTGTTGTCTTGGTTTTGTTTTTTGTTGTTTTTTAGAATAATAGCCACCCTGACACGTGTGAAGTGAAGCAAATTCTTTTTTCTTTTTTTTTTGTGGTACGCGGCCTCTCACTGTTGTGGCCTCTCCCGTTGCGGAGCACAGGTTCTGGATGCGCAGGCCCAGCAGCCATGGCCCCACGGGCCCAGCTGCTCCGCGGCATGTGGGATCTTCCTGGACCGGGGCACGAACCCGTGTCCCCTGCATCAGCAGGCGGGCTCCCAACCACTGCACCACCAGGGAAGCCCGAAGCAAATTCTTAAAGCTGCCACACTTTGGAATCCGGGAGAGTCCTGGAGACAGTTTTCTCCCAGACAAGACAAGGACTTGTTCTAAATGTTCAAGGAGATGGAATTCTTAGAAATGATTTCTTAAGGGAGCAGGTGCTTGGGTTTGGTCCTCCATTGAGGTCTGACCTGAGTGCATCAGGAGGGCAGAAGGGCTGGGAGTCCACAGTGATAGGGCCGGAGTGGGGTTGGGGGTGTGCCTCGGGGACTCTTCCTGAGCTGGACACTCTCCATCCTAGACTTCTGTCTTTGAATCAGACACAGAAGTTCCAAAGAAAATCCACTCAACAATCTTCCTAAACAAAGGGCTCAGGAACAAGGAGAGATGTGGTCAAGGATACATCTGGAACGAGTTTCACTGGAGGCGTTAACAGGAAGCTGGGTTCTAAGCAGAGACCAAAAGACAGGTCTCATTCCTGGCAAAACTGGAAAGCAGACAAAGTTTGCTGGTGAGATCACCTTCTCTCTTCCCTGGTCTGTGTTGATCAGCTTTTCCCTACAAGGGTCCATGGGTCTCCCACTCCTTCTAGGGGAGAAGAAGCCCCCGAGGCTCTACCTTCTCACCTTTCCATCCACTTTCAGTCCCCACACACCTGTGGCCCACATGCTGAGGATTCTTTTCTCTTTGTTTTGTTTCTCTTCCTCTTTGAAAATCATCTTTGCAAAATAACCCTGGTATCACAGTAAGGTATCGTGCTCTCCAGATTAACGCACAGGGGAAGAAATGCTCCCCGAGACCATGGGGTGAGCTTTATGCAGCCCTCGTTATCTGCTCACAGAAATGAAAGACAGTACCCTGCCATTCGGCCTTGGTGCCCTTGGACCTCGCTGACACTGAGTAAGGTCAAGGGAAATAGAGCACCACGAAGTTGAGGCGTCCTCCGGCTTTACATTCCAAATCAGGCTCGCAGCTTCTGGGTGGCAAGATTCTCATCCCCAGAAGCAAAGCTTGGAGAGCACCTTGGGTCAAGATTCCACATAAAGAGGATAAACTTTAACAAAACTCGGTTTGCTCTATCAGTAAAGCAGCATCTCCAAGGCATCCTACAGGGTTGCTTCTCTTGTTGCTAGACCAAAGAATGTCCACGTGTCTGGGGAGTCCTTGGTGAAGCCTTCTTTGTTGGAAATGGTCAAGTTTGTTTGTGGCTCAGAGAAGAAGAAAATTCCACTAGTTCCTCAGTCAAATAGTGTCGTCCACTCCAGAACCATTGTCATCTCCTCTAATATTCTGCAGCTGGGCAGAGAAATCTAAAGCTCATTGTGCTGCTGCATGAAACGCACAGTGTTTCTCAGCACAGCCAGCTTCAGTTTTTCACAAAACCATCATGGTCACACCAAGACCATCGATGAAAACCTCCTATTTTATGAGCTCCATCTGGAAACTTCAAGTACTGTTAATGTTTCTGAAATGGTGAAGAGTTTTTATTTTTCCAAGAGTTTATTTTTGACTGGAAGAATAACCTTGATACCTTGTAAACAGGTGGGTTTTGGTTTCATCAGAGGTGAGATCTAGAATTGTTACCTTTTCCCATGAATCTGGAAGGCACTGAGAACTGTTGTTCAAGCAGACCCAGGATGAGCAATACAGACAAGGTTCCTGCTGTCATGGAACTCAAGTTCCAGTTAGAGACAGAAAAAAGAAGCAATAAAACAGGATAACTTCAGAATTCAAAGGTGCCATCATGTAGGGTGGTGGGCATCAGTGTTACAGATTGGGTGGGTAGGGAAAATACTTGTCTGAGAAGATATCATTTGAAGTGAAGAAGAAGCAAGCGGTGCTAAGATCTGCAGGAATATTGTTCCAGGCAGAGGCAACAGCTGATGCAAAGACGCTGGGCAGGCTGAATGATGGCCCCTCGAAGATGTCCACCTCCTAACCCTTGGAACCTGTGAATTAAGTTAACTTACATGTAGAAGGGACTTTGCAGTTCTGATTAAATGAAAAGCCTTGAGGTGAGATTATTCTGGTTGATCTGGGCAGGTCGAGTGCAATCACAAAAGTCCTTGTAAGAGAAAGGCAAGAAGGTCAGAGTTAGTGGTAAGAAATGTGATGATGAAAGCAGAGGTTGGAGTCATATGAGGAAGGGGCCATGAGTCAAGGAATGCAGGCAGCTTCTAGAAGCTGGAAAAGACAAGGAAACAGGTTTCCCCTGCCAGAGTCTCCAGAAGGAATCAGCCCTGCTGACACCTTGATTTTAGCCCAGTGAGACCCATTTTGGACTTCTGACCTCCAGAACTTTAAGATAATAAGTTTATGTTGTTTTAAGCCATTAAGTTTGTGATAGTGTATTGCAGCAACAATGGGAAACTAATACAGATGCTAAGGCAGAAACAAGAAGAGCAGGGAAGCAGGATCAGGCTTTGAGGCGAAGATGAGATCAGAGAGGGAACCAGGGGTCCTCTACGGCCTTCTGGGCTGCACTAAGGAGTCTGGATTTTATTCTGAAGGTGATGGGAAATCACTGGAGAGTTTTAAGCAGGGCAATAGCGTGTCCTGATTTATGTTTCTACAAGGTCATGCTCGTCGCTCTTAGACATGGATGAATGAGGACAGAGAGTGGAAGGCTGAAGGCAGAGAGCAAAGCCATGACCCAGTCCAGCCAGGAGGTGGGAGGTTCAAAGTAGACTCAGCTGGGATGTGTTTTAAAGCATCAGCAAACCACTGACCACCACCGAAAGCACCAAAGCAGTAAGAAATGAAGCTGAATCTATTGCTTGCCAGACAAAGGGACATGTTCAAAGGGTCTGTCTGTGCAGAAATAGGAAGAATGAAGCTTAGGGCAACAATAAAAAACGTACAACAGAAAAGGGCACGTTTCTGAGAAAGGGTGTCTGATTGGCTCATGAGACGGATTGTAATTCTTCTTTGCAATTGGCCATCACACTAGTTTACAACACAGAAGCCCAGACGCAGTTTCCAAAGTGGTTGAGCTGGGTTGCTACAGTTCTGGCTGGTTCACTATCACCCAGAGGGCAGACTCACACATCCATGATCAAGATTTGGAGAGCTTTTCTTTTCTTTTTTTCTAATCTTTATTTATGGCTGTGTTGGGTCTTCGTGCTGTGCGCAGGCTTTCTCTAGTTGCAGCGAGCGGGGGCTACTCTTTGTTGCGGTGTGTGGGCTTCTCATTGCAGTGGCTTCTCTTGTTGCGGAGCATGGGCTCTAGGCGTGCGGGCCTCAGTAGTTGTGACCCGCGGGCTCAGTAGTTGTGACTTGCGGGCTCTAGAGCGCAGGCTCAGTAGTTGTGGTGCGCGGGCTTAGTTGCTCCACAGCATGTGGGATCTTCCTGGACCAGGGATTGAACCCAGGACCCCTGCATTGGTAGGCAGATTCTTAACCACTGCGCCACCAGGGAAGTCCCGGAGAGGCTTTTCTTGATGGGAGTCAATCAACAATATCTGCGAACGGATTGGATGCAGGAGGTTAGGAAAAGCAAGGAATCGAAGCTAATTCTTAGCTTTGTGGCTTAGGGAACTGAGAGGATGGTGGGGACCCTTTTACTGTGATGGTGGGAGAAGCACATGTGGTGGGAGGATTAAGCGTTCTGTTTGGACCTTTGAAGCTGAGATGACAGTGAAACATGTAAGTGGAAACGTTAAGTAAGCATTTGGACATTTGAGACTAAGTTTAGAAGAGAGAATTGGGCTGGAGGTATAAATTTATAAATATGGATTTTTAAGATATCAACTTTATTGTGGTATAGTTTACATCAAATTACATGTACCCATTTCAAGAGTACAGTTCAATGAGTTTTGACAAATGCATTCACCCAAGTAACCAAGACCACCATTAAGATACAGAACAATTCAGTCACCCCCAAAAGTTCTCTCTCCATCCTTTGCATTCAACCTTCCCCTCCCCTGGCTCCAGGAAACAACTGGTCTGCTTTCTATCACTGTAGATTACTTTTGCCCCTTCTGGAATTTCTAGAAATGGACTTACACAGTAAAACCTCTTTCCTGTCTGACATGTTTTGCTCAGATAATGTTTTTGAGATTCACCCATGTGGTTGCATGTGTCGTTAGTTTGTCCCTTTTTATTTTTGAGCAATATTCCATTGTCTAGATATACCACAATTTATTTACCCATTTGTCTGTTGAGGGATATGTGGGTTATTTGCAGGTTTTAGCTATTACGAATAAAACCCTTACAAGCATTGATGTGTAAGTCTTCGTGTGGACATACTTTTTTCGTTTATCTTGGGTGAATAGCTAGAAGTGGGATTGTTGGGGGCCTTACAGTAACTTACTGGGAAACTGCTAAACTGTTTCCAAGCGGTGGTACCGCTTTACATTCCCGCCAGCGACGATGAAAGTTCCAGCTACTCCACATCGTCAACGACACTTGGTGTCGTCAGTCTTTTTAAAATTTAGCCATTCTAGAAGGCATGTGGGGCATCTCACTGTGGCTGTAAGTTCATTTCCCTGCTGACTAATGATGCTGAACCACTGAGGGCCATAGGAAGAGGTTCAAGGATAGCGAGAAAAGAAAAGAAATAATTATCAGCTCCAAGAGAAACAAAAATTTGTGTAGGAAAGATGTAATTACAGCCCACTACGTGGGTCATCAAAGAACAATGTTTCTATCATCATAGAAATGCATACTCTGAGGTTGGATTTAACTGTAAATTGTGATGGAGCTGTACTGGGAGGGTGTGGATGTAGAGTCACCTTCCATCACAGGAGGGCAACAGACAGTCTGTGCAGGATATCTCTCCTAGCAGTATTGAGGCAGAGGCACTAACTGATCTGAGACTCTCCAAAGACAGTTACCAAGCCTCTACCTTCACCATTATCTGTTACCAGAGTTACGTTCTCCTTAAGGAGGGTGCTTAGCCCTTGGTTTGTATCCATAGAGATGCTCGAAGAACAATGCAGGTGACTTGAAAGGCAGACTTGATTCTAAATAAAGTCTTCCACGCTCTTCTCTTTCGAAGGAATTTTGGGTTTTGTAAGTGCTGGATATCAGACTGAATAACATTCCATTTAAATCCAAAGGCAGACTCAACTCACTAGATTTTAAAAACATGCCGTGTGTAGGCAGAGGTAAGTAAAGATGCATGTAAAGATGTGGGTTGCAATTTAGTTTTGAAAGAGAACATTTGCTTTTACGTGGCTCGCTTTCTGGGCAGATAGCATTTTACTGTTGGGGACGATGCTGAGTGAGTCTATCGAGAAACTTCTGCAGAGGTCAAGAGGGCTGATGCCCATGGGAGAAACAGGAGACAGCTCTGTCCCCTTTCTTCTTTCTTCTCCAGCCTGTAACAGATACTTGGGTCACATTTACACTCTGCTTCTGAAACCATTTTGTCAGCTCCCCACCTGATTGCAGTCATATGAATTGTATATCAGGCTTCTGAAAGAGCTATGTAAAAATCAACCATTAAGGAGCTACTCTTCACCAGGTGCTAGGAAGCTCTTTTCCTTAATAAGGCTGGTCAAGCTCTGCTTCTCACTGTCGTGTCCCCTTGTCTATTTCTCTTAAAAATAATAACAAAAGCTAGTATGTGTAGGGCACTCACTCTCTTACTATGTGCCAGGTCTGTACTAAGTGCTTTATGTCCTTTTTCTCATCTAATTTTTATGACAACCCAATGAGGTAGAAACTCTTCTTCTCTCTACCTTACAGATGAAGAACCCCACAGATCAGGAATGCTATGTAATTTGCTCACCCGGTTTGTCAGCCTCCAAAGCCAAGCTCGTAGCCTCCAGGATATATCGCCTTCCAGTCCTGCCCTAATTACCACAGCGTAGACTTGCACACGCTTTTGATTCTTCTTACATTTGCTCTTAGGAGAATTCAAGATGTGCCATGAAACGGCCAGGGCTGCCTTAGGAGTGAGATTGGGCTCTGTTCCTTGTTTCACCAGCAGGGGGCACAGTCACCTAAGTTGAATTTCCCAGGGAGCCATTTGAATCTCCTGCTTCTGTTTCTACGGAGGCACTATCAGTCCAACTGGACCATCGAACAATTCCTTTCTGGTCGGGTTGGCTTAGTCTTGTGCAGTGAAGGCAATTTTAGAGAACAAATGGTGTCGTGAGAAGCTGGTGCCGTTTTAGAAATCCTTATATTTCTTCAGCTCACACCTAATATTTACATTAACCACTATACTTTGTAGGTAGTTTTAAATCCCAGCCATCTTCCTCTTGCCACAGTGTGTACTGCAAACCATACTGTACAGAGCATCATTTAATGAGAAAATCCAAAATGAAGCAAAGTTAACCTTCCTTTACACAGGTACATTACAGAGTACTGGCCAGCCCCGTGACCTTCAAGTGACTTTGGTGGTGTGTAACTTCTGCAGCTGCCGTTCAGGAACCAGACACAAATCCTGGCTCTACTTCTATGTCATTCTGACCTCTTGAGCTCGCCGTGCCTGCGTTCCTCAGCTGTAAGGTTCATAGTACCTTCTACACTGGGTGTGGCAATGATCACATGATGCTGATACAATAAAAGCGTTTGAGAAGAACCTGGCACATGGTAAGTACTCAGTAGGTGGGTGTCAGCTTTTATTAAGTCCCACTCTGACCAATTCCAAGGACTCCCACTATGATAGAAAAAGGATCTTTTCGTAAGTAGAATTTGTCAGCTCTTTGTATACTTTGCAGACTTGCTTCCATCTCCTCCATAGAACACCTTTCTGTGGCAAGTTTCTGTTTTATCAGACAGCCGTGTAGTTATAGGTCATGTGGAAATTGTCCTAGAGAGGACAATTAAACGAAATTTGGCTTATCAGGAAGTGGTCAGAATAGGGATGCTTGCCGCAGATCATACCGGCCTTCTCCTCAACACACACCAACCGCTCAGAGATGGACATATTCATGTCCACTGTCTGGGACGCTTTCCCTCCCCACGAGGTCTGCAGGGAAGGGTGCTGTCCACTAAGGCTTGTCCCAGCCTGGGCGGCTCCCTGTGCCCCGGCACTGCCCCGGCTGGAGCTGGCATCACGGGGCCTGAAGAGGGAACTTGTGCCCAACGCCAGACTCTACGCAGGCACAGCGCCACCGGCACCAAGGTTAATTCCCAACTGCCGGTCAGTATTTAACTTTCCTCATAAGATTAGATTAAATATTTGGGTTCATAAAAGCCTAGGATTGCGGACTGCGGTGAACGAGGGCTCAGCTGGCTGCAGGCTGAAGCTGCCCACAGGCCAGGTTTATGCAGCATCCTTCGAGCTCCTGGCGTCAGCGAGAAGGTGCGGGACAGCCTGACTCTGCAGCGAGGAATTCCCTACTGCTGCGCACCGCACAGGCAAGTTTCCACTGCAAATACTTTATTGTTTTAGGAATTAACTAACAAAGCTATATTTTTTTTTACAGAAAATTATAAAAGGAATGATTTTCCTGGTACAAGACC